>NC_139608.1:83990099-85190099 GCF_964270895.1 Podarcis filfolensis
TTGTAACCGTTTGGCACCATTTTTTAGTGAATTGCCGAAAGTCAGATTTTTGATGAAATTGTGACCCCGGGGCTTAGGGATTTTTTAAAAAAAATCTTTTTCTGCCGGTTAAGTTGTCGAGGGCTGATTTCTTTTCCTGTGATAAAAAAACCTTCTGTTTCGACCGCCAAACATCTGAGGGGAGCATTTGCAACCGTTTGGCACCATTTTTGAGTGAATTGCCGAAAGTCAGATTTTTGATGAAATTGTGACCCCAGGGCTTAGGGATTTTTTTTTTAAAAAAAAAATTCTGCCGGTTAAGTTGTCGAGGCCTGATTTCTGTTCTTGTGATAAAAAGCCTTCTGTTTCGATCACCAAATATTTCAGGGGAGCATTTGTAACCGTTTGGCAACATTTTAGTGTGAATTGCCGAAAGTCAGATTTTTGATGAAATTATGACCCCGGGGCCTAGGGATTTTTTCAAAAAAAAAAATTCTTCCGGTAAAGTTGTCGAGGGCTGATTTCTTTTCCTGTGATAAAAAGCCTTCTGTTTCGACCGCCAAACCTTTCAGGGGAGCATTTGCAACCGTTTGGCACCATTTTTGACTGAATTGCCGAAAGTCAGATTTTTCATGAAATTATGACCCCGAGGCTTAGGGATTTTTGAAAAAAAAAAATTCTGCCGGTTAAGTTGTCGAGGGCTGATTTCTTGTCCTGTGATAAAAAGCCTTCTGTTTCGACCGCCAAACCTTTCAGGGGAGCATTTGCAACCGTTTGGCACCAGTTTTGAGTGAATTGCCAAAAGTCAGATTTTTGATGAAATTGTGACCCCGGGGCTTAGGGATTTTTTCAAAGAAAAAAATTCTGCCGGTTAAGTTGTCGAGGGCTGATTTCTTTTCCTGTAATAAAAAGCCTTCTCTTTTGACCGCCAAACCTTTCAGGGGAGCATTTGCAACCGTTTGGCACCATTTTTGAGTGAATTGCCGAAAGTCAGATTTTTGATGAAATTGTGACCCCGGGGCCTAGGGATTTTTTCAAAAAAAAAAATTCTTCCGGTAAAGTTGTCGAGGGCTGATTTCTTTTCCTGTGATAAAAAGCCTTCTGTTTCGACCGCCAAACCTTTCAGGGGAGCATTTGCAACCGTTTGGCACCATTTTTGACTGAATTGCCGAAAGTCAGATTTTTGATGAAATTGTGACCCCGAGGCTTAGGGATTTTTGAAAAAAAAAAATTCTGCCGGTTAAGTTGTCGAGGGCTGATTTCTTGTCCTGTGATAAAAAGCCTTCTGTTTCGACCGCCAAACCTTTCAGGGGAGCATTTGCAACCGTTTGGCACCAGTTTTGAGTGAATTGCCAAAAGTCAGATTTTTGATGAAATTGTGACCCCGGGGCTTAGGGATTTTTTCAAAGAAAAAAATTCTGCCGGTTAAGTTGTCGAGGGCTGATTTCTTTTCCTGTAATAAAAAGCCTTCTCTTTTGACCGCCAAACCTTTCAGGGGAGCATTTGCAACCGTTTGGCACCATTTTTGAGTGAATTGCCGAAAGTCAGATTTTTGATGAAATTGTGACCCCGGGGCTTAGGGATTTTTGAAAAAAAAAAATTCTGCCGGTTAAGTTGTCGAGGGCTGATTTCTTGTCCTGTGATAAAAAGCCTTCTGTTTCGACCGCCAAACCTTTCAAGGGAGCATTTGCCACCGTTTGGCACCATTTTTGAGTGAATTGCCGAAAGTCAGATTTTTGATGAAATTGTGACGCCTGGCCTTAGGGATTTTTTCAAAAAAATCTTTTTCTGCCGGTTAAGTTGTCGAGGGCTGATTTCTTTTCCTGTGATAAAAAACCTTCTGTTTCGACCGCCAAACCTTTCAAGGGAGCATTTGCAACCGTTTGGCACCATTTTTTAGTGAATTGCCGAAAGTCAGATTTTTGATGAAATTGTGACCCCGGGCCTTAGGGATTTTTTCAAAAAAATCTTTTTCTGCCGGTTAAGTTGTCGAGGGCTGATTTCTTTTCCTGGGATAAAAAACCTTCTGTTTCGACCGCCAAACCTTTCAGGGGAGCATTTGCAACCGTTTGGCACCATTTTTGAGTGAATTGCCGAAAGACAGATTTTTGATGAAATTGTGACCCCGGGGCTTAGGGATTTTTGAAAAAAAAAAATTCTGCCGGTTAAGTTGTCGAGGGCTGATTTCTTTTCCTGTGATAAAAAGCCTTCTGTTTCGACCGCCAAACCTTTCAGGGGAGCATTTGCAACCGTTTGGCACCAGTTTTGAGTGAATTGCCAAAAGTCAGATTTTTGATGAAATTGTGACCCCGGGGCTTAGGGATTTTTTCAAAGAAAAAAATTCTGCCGGTTAAGTTGTCGAGGGCTGATTTCTTTTCCTGTAATAAAAAGCCTTCTCTTTTGACCGCCAAACCTTTCAGGGGAGCATTTGCAACCGTTTGGCACCATTTTTGAGTGAATTGCCGAAAGTCAGATTTTTGATGAAATTGTGACCCCGGGGCCTAGGGATTTTTTCAAAAAAAAAAATTCTTCCGGTAAAGTTGTCGAGGGCTGATTTCTTTTCCTGTGATAA
Organism: Podarcis filfolensis; assembly: GCF_964270895.1. Lineage (NCBI taxonomy): Eukaryota > Metazoa > Chordata > Lepidosauria > Squamata > Lacertidae > Podarcis > Podarcis filfolensis. Next base: position 83,992,651 of record NC_139608.1, read on the forward strand.
AAAGCCTTCTGTTTCGACCGCCAAACCTTTCAGGGGAGCATTTGCAACCGTTTGGCACCATTTTTGACTGAATTGCCGAAAGTCAGATTTTTGATGAAATTGTGACCCCGAGGCTTAGGGATTTTTGAAAAAAAAAAAATTCTGCCGGTTAAGTTGTCGAGGGCTGATTTCTTGTCCTGTGATAAAAAGCCTTCTGTTTCGACCGCCAAACCTTTCAGGGGAGCATTTGCAACCGTTTGGCACCAGTTTTGAGTGAATTGCCAAAAGTCAGATTTTTGATGAAATTGTGACCCCGGGGCTTAGGGATTTTTTCAAAGAAAAAAATTCTGCCGGTTAAGTTGTCGAGGGCTGATTTCTTTTCCTGTAATAAAAAGCCTTCTGTTTCGACCGCCAAACCTTTCAGGGGAGCATTTGCAACCGTTTGGCACCAGTTTTGAGTGAATTGCCAAAAGTCAGATTTTTGATGAAATTGTGACCCCGGGGCTTAGGGATTTTTTCAAAGAAAAAAATTCTGCCGGTTAAGTTGTCGAGGGCTGATTTCTTTTCCTGTAATAAAAAGCCTTCTCTTTTGACCGCCAAACCTTTCAGGGGAGCATTTGCAACCGTTTGGCACCATTTTTGAGTGAATTGCCGAAAGTCAGATTTTTGATGAAATTGTGACCCCGGGGCTTAGGGATTTTTGAAAAAAAAAAATTCTGCCGGTTAAGTTGTCGAGGGCTGATTTCTTGTCCTGTGATAAAAAGCCTTCTGTTTCGACCGCCAAACCTTTCAAGGGAGCATTTGCAACCGTTTGGCACCATTTTTGAGTGAATTGCCGAAAGTCAGATTTTTGATGAAATTGTGACGCCTGGCCTTAGGGATTTTTTCAAAAAAATCTTTTTCTGCCGGTTAAGTTGTCGAGGGCTGATTTCTTTTCCTGTGATAAAAAACCTTCTGTTTCGACCGCCAAACCTTTCAAGGGAGCATTTGCAACCGTTTGGCACCATTTTTTAGTGAATTGCCGAAAGTCAGATTTTTGATGAAATTGTGACCCCGGGCCTTAGGGATTTTTTCAAAAAAATCTTTTTCTGCCGGTTAAGTTGTCGAGGGCTGATTTCTTTTCCTGGGATAAAAAACCTTCTGTTTCGACCGCCAAACCTTTCAGGGGAGCATTTGCAACCGTTTGGCACCATTTTTGAGTGAATTGCCGAAAGACAGATTTTTGATGAAATTGTGACCCCGGGGCTTAGGGATTTTTGAAAAAAAAAAATTCTGCCGGTTAAGTTGTCGAGGGCTGATTTCTTTTCCTGTGATAAAAAGCCTTCTGTTTCGACCTTTCAGGGGAGCATTTGCAACCGTTTGGCACCATTTTTGAGTGAATTGCCGAAAGTCAGATTTTTGATGAAATTGTGACCCCGGGGCTTAGGGATTTTTGAAAAAAAAAAATTCTGCCGGTTAAGTTGTTGAGGGCTGATTTCTTGTCCTGTGATAAAAAGCCTTCTGTTTCGAACGCCATACCTTTCAGGGGAGCATTTGCAACCGTTTGGCACCATTTTTGACTGAATTGCCGAAAGTCAGATTTTTGATGAAATTGTGACCCCGAGGCTTAGGGATTTTTGAAAAAAAAAAATTCTGCCGGTTAAGTTGTCGAGGGCTGATTTCTTGTCCTGTGATAAAAAGCCTTCTGTTTCGACCGCCAAACCTTTCAGGGGAGCATTTGCAACCGTTTGGCACCAGTTTTGAGTGAATTGCCAAAAGTCAGATTTTTGATGAAATTGTGACCCCGGGGCTTAGGGATTTTTTCAAAGAAAAAAATTCTGCCGGTTAAGTTGTCGAGGGCTGATTTCTTTTCCTGTAATAAAAAGCCTTCTCTTTTGACCGCCAAACCTTTCAGGGGAGCATTTGCAACCGTTTGGCACCATTTTTGAGTGAATTGCCGAAAGTCAGATTTTTGATGAAATTGTGACCCCGGGGCTTAGGGATTTTTGAAAAAAAAAAATTCTGCCGGTTAAGTTGTCGAGGGCTGATATGTTTTCAAAAGCCTTCTCTTTCGATCGCCAAAGATTTCAGGGGAGCATTTGCAACCGTTTGGCCCCATTTTTGAGTGAATTGCCGAAAGTCAGATTTTTGATGAAATTGTGACGCCTGGCCTTAGGGATTTTTTCAAAAAAAATCTTTTTCTGCCGGTTAAGTTGTCGAGGGCTGATTTCTTTTCCTGTAATAAAAAGCCTTCTCTTTTGACCGCCAAACCTTTCAGGGGAGCATTTGCAACCGTTTGGCACCATTTTTGAGTGAATTGCCGAAAGTCAGATTTTTGATGAAATTGTGACCCCGGGGCCTAGGGATTTTTTCAAAAAAAAAAATTCTTCCGGTAAAGTTGTCGAGGGCTGATTTCTTTTCCTGTGATAAAAAGCCTTCTGTTTCGACCGCCAAACCTTTCAGGGGAGCATTTGCAACCGTTTGGCACCATTTTTGACTGAATTGCCGAAAGTCAGATTTTTGATGAAATTGTGACCCCGGGCCTTAGGGATTTTTTCAAAAAAATCTTTTTCTGTCGATTAAGTTGTCGAGGGCTTATTTCTTTTCCTGGGATAAAAAACCTTCTGTTTCGACCGCCAAACATTTCAGGGGAGCATTTGCAACCGTTTGGCACCATTTTTTAGTGAATTGCCGAAACTCAGATTTTTGATGAAATTGTGACCCCGGGGCTTAGGGATTTTTTTAAAAAAATCTTTTTCTGCCGGTTAAGTTGTCGAGGGCTGATTTCTTTTCCTGTGATAAAAAACCTTCTCTTTCAACCGCCAAACATTTCAGGGGAGCACTTGCAACCGTTTGGCACGATTATTGAGTGAATTGCCGAAAGTCAGATTTTTGATGAAATTGTGACCCCGGGCCTTAGTGATTTTTTCAAAAAAATCTTTTTCTGCCTGTTAAGTTGTCGAGGGCTGATTTCTTGTCCTGTGATAAAAAGCCTTCTGTTTCGACCGCCAAACATTTCAGGGGAGCATTTGTAACCGTTTGGCACCATTTTTGAGTGAATTGCCGAAAGTCAGATTTTTGATGAAATTGTGACCACGGGGATTAGGGATTTTTTTAAAAAAATCTTTTTCTGCCAGTTAAGTTGTCGAGGGCTGTTTTCTTCTCCAGTGATTAAATGCCTTCTGTTTCGACCGCCAAACCTTTCAGGGGAGCATTTGCAACCATTTGGCACCATTTTTGAGTGAATTGCCGAAAGTCAGATTTTTGATGAAATTGTGACCCCGGGGCTTAGGGATTTTTTCAAAAAAATCTTTTTCTGCCGGTTAAGTTGTCGAGGGCTGATTTCTTGTCCTGTGATAAAAAGCCTTCTGTTTCGACCGCCAAACATTTCAGGGGAGCATTTGTAACCGTTTGGCACCATTTTTTAGTGAATTGCCAAAAGTCAGATTTTTGATGCAATTGTGACCCCGGGGCTTAGGGATTTTTTAAAAAAAATCTTTTTCTGCCGGTTAAGTTGTCGAGGGCTGATTTCTTTTCCTGTGATAAAAAAACCTTCTGTTTCGACCGCCAAACATCTGAGGGGAGCATTTGCAACCGTTTGGCACCATTTTTGAGTGAATTGCCGAAAGTCAGATTTTTGATGAAATTGTGACCCCAGGGCTTAGGGATTTTTTTTAAAAAAAAAAATTCTGCCGGTTAAGTTATCGAGGCCTGATTTCTGTTCTTGTGATAAAAAGCCTTCTGTTTCGATCACCAAATATTTCAGGGGAGCATTTGTAACCGTTTGGCAACATTTTAGTGTGAATTGCCGAAAGTCAGATTTTTGATGAAATTGTGACCCCGGGGCCTAGGGATTTTTTTAAAAAAAAAAATTCTGCCGGTAAAGTTGTCGAGGGCTGATTTCTTTTCCTGTGATAAAAAGCCTTCTGTTTCGACCGCCAAACCTTTCAGGGGAGCATTTGCAACCGTTTGGCACCATTTTTGACTGAATTGCCGAAAGTCAGATTTTTGATGAAATTGTGACCCCGAGGCTTAGGGATTTTTGAAAAAAAAAAATTCTGCCGGTTAAGTTGTCGAGGGCTGATTTCTTGTCCTGTGATAAAAAGCCTTCTGTTTCGACCGCCAAACCTTTCAGGGGAGCATTTGCAACCGTTTGGCACCAGTTTTGAGTGAATTGCCAAAAGTCAGATTTTTGATGAAATTGTGACCCCGGGGCTTAGGGATTTTTTCAAAGAAAAAAATTCTGCCGGTTAAGTTGTCGAGGGCTGATTTCTTTTCCTGTAATAAAAAGCCTTCTCTTTTGACCGCCAAACCTTTCAGGGGAGCATTTGCAACCGTTTGGCACCATTTTTGAGTGAATTGCCGAAAGTCAGATTTTTGATGAAATTGTGACCCCGGGGCTTAGGGATTTTTGAAAAAAAAAAATTCTGCCGGTTAAGTTGTCGAGGGCTGATTTCTTGTCCTGTGATAAAAAGCCTTCTGTTTCGACCTTTCAGGGGAGCATTTGCAACCGTTTGGCACCATTTTTGAGTGAATTGCCGAAAGTCAGATTTTTGATGAAATTGTGACCCCGGGGCTTAGGGATTTTTGAAAAAAAAAAATTCTGCCGGTTAAGTTGTTGAGGGCTGATTTCTTGTCCTGTGATAAAAAGCCTTCTGTTTCGACCGCCAAACCTTTCAGGGGAGCATTGGCAACCGTTTGGCACCATTTTTGACTGAATTGCCGAAAGTCAGATTTTTGATGAAATTGTGACCCCGAGGCTTAGGGATTTTTGAAAAAAAAAAATTCTGCCGGTTAAGTTGTCGAGGGCTGATTTCTTGTCCTGTGATAAAAAGCCTTCTGTTTCGACCGCCAAACCTTTCAGGGGAGCATTTGCAACCGTTTGGCACCAGTTTTGAGTGAATTGCCAAAAGTCAGATTTTTGATGAAATTGTGACCCCGGGGCTTAGGGATTTTTTCAAAGAAAAAAATTCTGCCGGTTAAGTTGTCGAGGGCTGATTTCTTTTCCTGTAATAAAAAGCCTTCTCTTTTGACCGCCAAACCTTTCAGGGGAGCATTTGCAACCGTTTGGCACCATTTTTGAGTGAATTGCCGAAAGTCAGATTTTTGATGAAATTGTGACCCCGGGGCTTAGGGATTTTTTAAAAAAAAAAATTCTGCCGGTTAAGTTGTCGAGGGCTGATTTCTTGTCCTGTGATAAAAAGCCTTCTGTTTCGACCGCCAAACCTTTCAAGGGAGCATTTGCAACCGTTTGGCACCATTTTTGAGTGAATTGCCGAAAGTCAGATTTTTGATGAAATTGTGACGCCTGGCCTTAGGGATTTTTTCAAAAAAATCTTTTTCTGCCGGTTAAGTTGTCGAGGGCTGATTTCTTTTCCTGTGATAAAAAACCTTCTGTTTCGACCGCCAAACCTTTCAAGGGAGCATTTGCAACCGTTTGGCACCATTTTTGAGTGAATTGCCGAAAGTCAGATTTTTGATGAAATTGTGACCCCGGGCCTTAGGGATTTTTTCAAAAAAATCTTTTTCTGCCAGTTAAGTTGTCGAGGGCTGTTTTCTTCTCCAGTAATTAAATACCTTCTGTTTCGATCGCCAAACCTTTCAGGGGAGCATTTGCAACCGTTTGGCACCATTTTTTAGTGAATTGCCGAAAGTCAGATTTTTGATGAAATTGTGACCCCGGGCCTTAGGGATTTTTTCAAAAAAATCTTTTTCTGTCGATTAAGTTGTCGAGGGCTTATTTCTTTTCCTGGGATAAAAAACCTTCTGTTTCGACCGCCAAACATTTCAGGGGAGCATTTGAAACCGTTTGGCACCATTTTTTAGTGAATTGCCGAAACTCAGATTTTTGATGAAATTGTGACCCCGGGGCTTAGGGATTTTTTTAAAAAAATCTTTTTCTGCCGGTTAAGTTGTCGAGGGCTGATTTCTTTTCCTGTGATAAAAAACCTTCTCTTTCAACCGCCAAACATTTCAGGGGAGCACTTGCAACCGTTTGGCACCATTATTGAGTGAATTGCCGAAAGTCAGATTTTTGATGAAATTGTGACCCCGGGCCTTAGTGATTTTTTCAAAAAAATCTTTTTCTGCCTGTTAAGTTGTCGAGGGCTGATTTCTTGTCCTGTGATAAAAAGCCTTCTGTTTCGACCGCCAAACATTTCAGGGGAGCATTTGTAACCGTTTGGCACCATTTTTGAGTGAATTGCCGAAAGTCAGATTTTTGATGAAATTGTGACCACGGGGATTAGGGATTTTTTTAAAAAAATCTTTTTCTGCCAGTTAAGTTGTCGAGGGCTGTTTTCTTCTCCAGTGATTAAATGCCTTCTGTTTCGACCGCCAAACATTTGAGGGGAGCATTTGCAACCATTTGGCACCATTTTTGAGTGAATTGCCGAAAGTCAGATTTTTGATGAAATTGTGACCCCGAGGCTTAGGGATTTTTGAAAAAAAAAAATTCTGCCGGTTAAGTTGTCGAGGGCTGATTTCTTGTCCTGTGATAAAAAGCCTTCTGTTTCGACCGCCAAACCTTTCAGGGGAGCATTTGCAACCGTTTGGCACCAGTTTTGAGTGAATTGCCAAAAGTCAGATTTTTGATGAAATTGTGACCCCGGGGCTTAGGGATTTTTTCAAAGAAAAAAATTCTGCCGGTTAAGTTGTCGAGGGCTGATTTCTTTTCCTGTAATAAAAAGCCTTCTCTTTTGACCGCCAAACCTTTCAGGGGAGCATTTGCAACCGTTTGGCACCATTTTTGAGTGAATTGCCGAAAGTCAGATTTTTGATGAAATTGTGACCCCGGGGCTTAGGGATTTTTGAAAAAAAAAAATTCTGCCGGTTAAGTTGTCGAGGGCTGATTTCTTGTCCTGTGATAAAAAGCCTTCTGTTTCGACCGCCAAACCTTTCAAGGGAGCATTTGCAACCGTTTGGCACCATTTTTGAGTGAATTGCCGAAAGTCAGATTTTTGATGAAATTGTGACGCCTGGCCTTAGGGATTTTTTCAAAAAAATCTTTTTCTGCCGGTTAAGTTGTCGAGGGCTGATTTCTTTTCCTGTGATAAAAAACCTTCTGTTTCGACCGCCAAACCTTTCAAGGGAGCATTTGCAACCGTTTGGCACCATTTTTTAGTGAATTGCCGAAAGTCAGATTTTTGATGAAATTGTGACCCCGGGCCTTAGGGATTTTTTCAAAAAAATCTTTTTCTGCCGGTTAAGTTGTCGAGGGCTGATTTCTTTTCCTGGGATAAAAAACCTTCTGTTTCGACCGACAAACCTTTCAGGGGAGCATTTGCAACCGTTTGGCACCATTTTTGAGTGAATTGCCGAAAGACAGATTTTTGATGAAATTGTGACCCCGGGGCTTAGGGATTTTTGAAAAAAAAAAATTCTGCCGGTTAAGTTGTCGAGGGCTGATTTCTTTTCCTGTGATAAAAAGCCTTCTGTTTCGACCTTTCAGGGGAGCATTTGCAACCGTTTGGCACCATTTTTGAGTGAATTGCCGAAAGTCAGATTTTTGATGAAATTGTGACCCCGGGGCTTAGGGATTTTTGAAAAAAAAAAATTCTGCCGGTTAAGTTGTTGAGGGCTGATTTCTTGTCCTGTGATAAAAAGCCTTCTGTTTCGAACGCCATACCTTTCAGGGGAGCATTTGCAACCGTTTGGCACCATTTTTGACTGAATTGCCGAAAGTCAGATTTTTGATGAAATTGTGACCCCGAGGCTTAGGGATTTTTGAAAAAAAAAAATTCTGCCGGTTAAGTTGTCGAGGGCTGATTTCTTGTCCTGTGATAAAAAGCCTTCTGTTTCGACCGCCAAACCTTTCAGGGGAGCATTTGCAACCGTTTGGCACCAGTTTTGAGTGAATTGCCAAAAGTCAGATTTTTGATGAAATTGTGACCCCGGGGCTTAGGGATTTTTTCAAAGAAAAAAATTCTGCCGGTTAAGTTGTCGAGGGCTGATTTCTTTTCCTGTAATAAAAAGCCTTCTCTTTTGACCGCCAAACCTTTCAGGGGAGCATTTGCAACCGTTTGGCACCATTTTTGAGTGAATTGCCGAAAGTCAGATTTTTGATGAAATTGTGACCCCGGGGCTTAGGGATTTTTGAAAAAAAAAAATTCTGCCGGTTAAGTTGTCGAGGGCTGATTTCTTGTCCTGTGATAAAAAGCCTTCTGTTTCGACCGCCAAACCTTTCAAGGGAGCATTTGCAACCGTTTGGCACCATTTTTGAGTGAATTGCCGAAAGTCAGATTTTTGATGAAATTGTGACGCCTGGCCTTAGGGATTTTTTCAAAAAAATCTTTTTCTGCCGGTTAAGTTGTCGAGGGCTGATTTCTTTTCCTGTGATAAAAAACCTTCTGTTTCGACCGCCAAACCTTTCAAGGGAGCATTTGCAACCGTTTGGCACCATTTTTGAGTGAATTGCCGAAAGTCAGATTTTTGATGAAATTGTGACCCCGGGCCTTAGGGATTTTTTCAAAAAAATCTTTTTCTGCCAGTTAAGTTGTCGAGGGCTGTTTTCTTCTCCAGTAATTAAATGCCTTCTGTTTCGATCGCCAAACCTTTCAGGGGAGCATTTGCAACCGTTTGGCACCATTTTTTAGTGAATTGCCGAAAGTCAGATTTTTGATGAAATTGTGACCCCGGGCCTTAGGGATTTTTTCAAAAAAATCTTTTTCTGTCGATTAAGTTGTCGAGGGCTTATTTCTTTTCCTGGGATAAAAAACCTTCTCTTTCAACCGCCAAACATTTCAGGGGAGCACTTGCAACCGTTTGGCACGATTATTGAGTGAATTGCCGAAAGTCAGATTTTTGATGAAATTGTGACCCCGGGCCTTAGTGATTTTTTCAAAAAAATCTTTTTCTGCCTGTTAAGTTGTCGAGGGCTGATTTCTTGTCCTGTGATAAAAAGCCTTCTGTTTCGACCGCCAAACATTTCAGGGGAGCATTTGTAACCGTTTGGCACCATTTTTGAGTGAATTGCCGAAAGTCAGATTTTTGATGAAATTGTGACCACGGGGATTAGGGATTTTTTTAAAAAAATCTTTTTCTGCCAGTTAAGTTGTCGAGGGCTGTTTTCTTCTCCAGTGATTAAATGCCTTCTGTTTCGACCGCCAAACCTTTCAGGGGAGCATTTGCAACCATTTGGCACCATTTTTGAGTGAATTGCCGAAAGTCAGATTTTTGATGAAATTGTGACCCCGGGGCTTAGGGATTTTTTCAAAAAAATCTTTTTCTGCCGGTTAAGTTGTCGAGGGCTGATTTCTTGTCCTGTGATAAAAAGCCTTCTGTTTCGACCGCCAAACATTTCAGGGGAGTATTTGTAACCGTTTGGCACCATTTTTTAGTGAATTGCCGAAAGTCAGATTTTTGATGAAATTGTGACCCCGGGGCTTAGGGATTTTTTAAAAAAAATCTTTTTCTGCCGGTTAAGTTGTCGAGGGCTGATTTCTTTTCCTGTGATAAAAAAACCTTCTGTTTCGACCGCCAAACATCTGAGGGGAGCATTTGCAACCGTTTGGCACCATTTTTGAGTGAATTGCCGAAAGTCAGATTTTTGATGAAATTGTGACCCCAGGGCTTAGGGATTTTTTTTAAAAAAAAAAATTCTGCCGGTTAAGTTGTCGAGGCCTGATTTCTGTTCTTGTGATAAAAAGCCTTCTGTTTCGATCACCAAATATTTCAGGGGAGCATTTGTAACCGTTTGGCAACATTTTAGTGTGAATTGCCGAAAGTCAGATTTTTGATGAAATTGTGACCCCGGGGCCTAGGGATTTTTTCAAAAAAAAAAATTCTGCCGGTAAAGTTGTCGAGGGCTGATTTCTTTTCCTGTGATAAAAAGCCTTCTGTTTCGACCGCCAAACCTTTCAGGGGAGCATTTGCAACCGTTTGGCACCATTTTTGACTGAATTGCCGAAAGTCAGATTTTTGATGAAATTGTGACCCCGAGGCTTAGGGATTTTTGAAAAAAAAAAATTCTGCCGGTTAAGTTGTCGAGGGCTGATTTCTTGTCCTGTGATAAAAAGCCTTCTGTTTCGACCGCCAAACCTTTCAGGGGAGCATTTGCAACCGTTTGGCACCAGTTTTGAGTGAATTGCCAAAAGTCAGATTTTTGATGAAATTGTGACCCCGGGGCTTAGGGATTTTTTCAAAGAAAAAAATTCTGCCGGTTAAGTTGTCGAGGGCTGATTTCTTTTCCTGTAATAAAAAGCCTTCTCTTTTGACCGCCAAACCTTTCAGGGGAGCATTTGCAACCGTTTGGCACCATTTTTGAGTGAATTGCCGAAAGTCAGATTTTTGATGAAATTGTGACCCCGGGGCTTAGGGATTTTTGAAAAAAAAAAATTCTGCCGGTTAAGTTGTCGAGGGCTGATTTCTTGTCCTGTGATAAAAAGCCTTCTGTTTCGACCGCCAAACCTTTCAAGGGAGCATTTGCAACCGTTTGGCACCATTTTTGAGTGAATTGCCGAAAGTCAGATTTTTGATGAAATTGTGACGCCTGGCCTTAGGGATTTTTTCAAAAAAATCTTTTTCTGCCGGTTAAGTTGTCGAGGGCTGATTTCTTTTCCTGTGATAAAAAACCTTCTGTTTCGACCGCCAAACCTTTCAAGGGAGCATTTGCAACCGTTTGGCAACATTTTTGAGTGAATTGCCGAAAGTCAGATTTTTGATGAAATTGTGACCCCGGGCCTTAGGGATTTTTTCAAAAAAATCTTTTTCTGCCAGTTAAGTTGTCGAGGGCTGTTTTCTTCTCCAGTAATTAAATGCCTTCTGTTTCGACCGCCAAACCTTTCAGGGGAGCATTTGCAACCGTTTGGCACCATTTTTTAGTGAATTGCCGAAAGTCAGATTTTTGATGAAATTGTGACCCCGGGCCTTAGGGATTTTTTCAAAAAAATCTTTTTCTGTCGATTAAGTTGTCGAGGGCTTATTTCTTTTCCTGGGATAAAAAACCTTCTGTTTCGACCGCCAAACATTTCAGGGGAGCATTTGCAACCGTTTGGCACCATTTTTTAGTGAATTGCCGAAACTCAGATTTTTGATGAAATTGTGACCCCGGGGCTTAGGGATTTTTTTAAAAAAATCTTTTTCTGCCGGTTAAGTTGTCGAGGGCTGATTTCTTTTCCTGTGATAAAAAACCTTCTCTTTCAACCGCCAAACATTTCAGGGGAGCACTTGCAACCGTTTGGCACCATTATTGAGTGAATTGCCGAAAGTCAGATTTTTGATGAAATTGTGACCCCGGGCCTTAGGGATTTTTTCAAAAAAATCTTTTTCTGCCGGTTAAGTTGTCGAGGGCTGATTTCTTGTCCTGTGATAAAAAGCCTTCTGTTTCGACCGCCAAACATTTCAGGGGAGCATTTGTAACCGTTTGGCACCATTTTTGAGTGAATTGCCGAAAGTCAGATTTTTGATGAAATTGTGACCACGGGGATTAGGGATTTTTTAAAAAAAATCCTTTTCTGCCAGTTAAGTTGTCGAGGGCTGATTTCTTGTCCTGTGATAAAAAGCCTTCTGTTTCGACCGCCAAACATTTCAGGGGAGCATTTGTAACCGTTTGGCACCATTTTTTAGTGAATTGCCGAAAGTCAGATTTTTGATGAAATTGTGACCCCGGGGCTTAGGGATTTTTTAAAAAAAATCTTTTTCTGCCGGTTAAGTTGTCGAGGGCTGATTTCTTTTCCTGTGATAAAAAAACCTTCTGTTTCGACCGCCAAACATTTGAGGGGAGCATTTGCAACCGTTTGGCACCATTTTTGAGTGAATTGCCGAAAGTCAGATTTTTGATGAAATTCTGACCCCAGGGCTTAGGGATTTTTTTTTTTTAAAAAAAATTCTGCCGGTTAAGTTGTCGAGGCCTGATTTCTGTTCTTGTGATAAAAAGCCTTCTGTTTCGATCACCAAATATTTCAGGGGAGCATTTGTAACCGTTTGGCAACATTTTAGTGTGAATTGCCGAAAGTCAGATTTTTGATGAAATTATGACCCCGGGGCCTAGGGATTTTTTCCAAAAAAAAAATTCTGCCGGTAAAGTTGTCGAGGGCTGATTTCTTTTCCTGTGATAAAAAAACCTTCTGTTTCGACCGCCAAACATTTCAGGGGAGCATTTGCAACCGTTTGGCACCATTTTTGAGTGAATTGCCGAAAGTCAGATTTTTGATGAAATTGTGACCCCGGGGCTTAGGGATTTTTTTTTTAAATAAAATTCTGCCGATTAAGTTGTCGAGGGCTGATTTCTGTTCTTGTGATAAAAAGCCTTCTGTTTCGACCGCCAAACCCTTCAGGGGAGCATTTGCAACCGTTTGGCACCAGTTTTGAGTGAATTGCCAAAAGTCAGATTTTTGATGAAATTGTGACCCGGGGGCTTAAGGATTTTTTTTTATAAAAAATTTCTGCCGGTTAAGTTGTCGAGGGCTGATATCTTTTCAAAAGCCTTCTCTTTCGATCGCCAAAGATTTCAGGGGAGCATTTGCAACCGTTTGGCCCCATTTTTGAGTGAATTGCCGAAAGTCAGATTTTTGATGAAATTGTGACCCCGGGGCTTAGGGATTTTTGAAAAAAAAAAAATTCTGCCGGTTAAGTTGTTGAGGGCTGATTTCTTGTCCTGTGATAAAAAGCCTTCTGTTTCGACCGCCAAACATTTCAGGGGAGCATTTGCCACCGTTTGGCCCCATTTTTGAGTGAATTGCCGAAAGTCAGATTTTTGATGAAATTGTGACTCCGGGGCTTAGGGATTTTTGAAAAAAAAAAAATTCTGCCGGTTAAGTTGTTGAGGGCTGATTTCTTGTCCTGTGATAAAAAGCCTTCTGTTTCGACCGCCAAACATTTCAGGGGAGCATTTGCCACCGTTTGGCACCAGTTTTGAGTGAATTGCCAAAAGTCAGATTTTTGATGAAATTGTGGCCCCGGGGCTTAGGGATTTTTTCAAAGAAAAAAATTCTGCCGGTTAAGTTGTCGAGGGCTGATTTCTTTTCCTGTAATAAAAAGCCTTCTGTTTCGACCGCCAAACCTTTCAGGGGAGCATTTGCAACCGTTTGGCACCATTTTTGAGTGAATTGCCGAAAGTCAGATTTTTGATGAAATTGTGACCCCGGGGCTTACGGATTTTTTCAAAAAAATATTTTCCTGCCGGTTAAGTTGTCGAGGGCTGATTTCTTTTCCTGTGATAAAAAACCTTCTGTTTCGACCGCCAAACATTTCAGGGGAGCATTGGCTACCGTTTGGCACCATTTTAGTGTGAATTGCCGAAAGTCAGATTTTTGATGAAATTGAGACCCCGGGGCTTAGGGATTTTTGAAAAAAAAAAAATTTGCCGGTTAAGTTGTCGAGGGCTGATTTCTTGTCCTGTGAAAAAAAGCCTTCTGTTTCGACCGCCAGACATTTCAGGGGAGCATTTGCAACCGTTTGGCACCATTTTTGAGTGAATTGCCGATAGTCGGATTTTTGATGAAATTGTGACCCCGGGGCTTAGGGATTTTTTTTAAAAAAATCTTTTTCTCCCGGTTAAGTTGTCGAGGGCTGATTTCTTGTCCTGTGATAAAAAACCTTCTGTTTCGACCGCCAAACCTTTCTGTGGTGCATTTCCAACCGTTTGGCACCATTTTTGAGTGAAATGCCGAAAGTCAGATTTTTGATGAAATTGTGACCACGGGGATTAGGGATTTTTTTAAAAAAATCTTTTTCTGCCAGTAAAGTTGTCGAGGGCTGTTTTCTTCTCCAGTGATTAAATGCCTTCTGTTTCGACCGCCAAACCTTTCAGGGGAGCATTTGCAACCGTGTGGCACCATTTTTGAGTGAATTGCCGAAAGTCAGATTTTTGATGAAATTGTGACCCCGGGGCTTAGGGATTTTTTCAAAAAAATCTTTTTCTGCTGGTTAAGTTGTCGAGGGCTGATTTCTTTTCCTGTGATAAAAAACCTTCTGTTTCGACCGCCAAACATTTCAGCGGAGCATTTGCAACCGTTTGGCACCATTTTTGAGTGAATTGCCGAAAGTCAGATTTTTGATGAAATTGTGACCCCGGGCCTTAGGGAATTTTTTCAAAAAAATCTGTTTCTGCCGATTAAGTTGTCGAGGGCTGATTTCTTTTCATGTGACAAAAAAACCTTCTGTTTCGATCGCCAAATATTTCAGGGGAGCATTTGCAACCGTTTGGCACAATTTTTGAGTGAATTGCCGAAAGTCAGATTTTGGATGAAATTGTGACCCCGGGCCTTAGGGATTCTTTTTAAAAAAACTTTTTCTGCCGGTTAAGTTGTCGAGGGCTGATTTCTTGTCCAGTGATAAAAAGCCTTCTGTTTCGACCGCCAAACCTTTCAGGGGAGCATTTGCAAGCGTTTGGCACCATTTTTAGTGAATTGCCGAAAGTCAGATTTTTGATGAAATTGTGACCCCGGGGCTTAGGGATTTTTGAAAAAAAAAAATTCTGCCGGTTAAGTTGTCGAGGGCTGATATCTTTTCAAAAGCCTTCTCTTTCGATCGCCAAAGATTTCAGGGTAGCATTTGCAACCATTTGGCCCCATTTTTGAGTGAATTGCCGAAAGTCAGATTTTTGATGAAATTGTGACCCCGGGGCTTAGGGATGTTTTCAAAAAAATCTTTTTCTGCCGGTTAAGTTTTCGAGGGCTGCTTTCTTGTCCAGTGATAAAAAGCCTTCTGTTTCGACCGCCAAACATTTCAGGGGAGCATTTGCAACCATTTGGCACCAGTTTTGAGTGAATTGCCAAAAGTCAGATTTTTGATGAAATTGTGACCCCGGGGCTTAGGGATTTTTGAAAAAAAAAAAATTCTGCCGGTAAAGTTGTCGAGGGCTGATATCTTGTCCTGTGATAAAAAACCTTCTCTTTCAACCGCCAAACCTTTCAGGGGAGCATTTGCAACCGTTTGGCACCATTTTTGAGTGAATTGCCGAAAGTCAGCTTTTTGATCAAATTGTGACCCCGGGGCTTAGGGATTTTTTTAAAAAAATCTTTTTCTGCCAGTTAAGTTGTCGAGGGCTGTTTTCTTCTCCAGTGATTAAATGCCTTCTGTTTCGACCGCCAAACCTTTCAGGGGAGCATTTGCAACCGTTTGGCACCATTTTTGAGTGAATTGCTGAAAGTCAGATTTTTGATGAAATTGTGACCCCGTGGCTTAGGGATTTTTTCAAAAAAATCTTTTTCTGCCGGTTAAGTTGTCGAGGCCTGATTTCTTTTCCTGTGATAAAAAAACCTTCTGTTTCGACCGCCAAAAATTTCAGGGGAGCATTTGCAACCGTTTGGCACCATTTTTGAGTGAATTGCCGAAAGTCAGATTTTTGATGAAATTGTGACCCCGGGGCTTAGGGATTTTTTTAAAAAAAAAAATTCTGCCGGTTAAGTTGTCGAGGGCTGATTTCTGTTCCTGTGATAAAAAGACTTCTGTTTCGATCGCCAAATATTTCAGGGGAGCATTTGCAACCGTTTGGCACCATTTTAGTGTGAATTGCCGAAAGTCAGATTTTTGATGAAATTGAGACCCCGGGGCTTAGGGATTTTTTTCAAAAAAAAGATTCTGCCGGTTAAGTTGTCGAGGGCTGATTTCTGTTCCTGTGATAAAAAGCCTTCTGTTTCGACCGCCAAACCTTTCAGGGGAGCATTTGCAACCGTTTGGCACCATTTTTGAGTGAATTGCCGAAAGTCAGATTTTTGATGAAATTGTGACCCCGGGGCTTACGGATTTTTTCAAAAAAATCTTTTTCTGCCGGTTAAGTTGTCGAGGGCTGATTTCTTTTCCTGTGATAAAAAACCTTCTGTTTCGACCGCCAAACATTTCAGGGGAGCATTTGCAACCGTTTGGCACCATTTTAGTGTGAATTGCCGAAAGTCAGATTTTTGATGAAATTGAGACCCCGGGGCTTAGGGATTTTTGAAAAAAAAAAAATTTGCCGGTTAAGTTGTCGAGGGCTGATTTCTTGTCCTGTGAAAAAAAGCCTTCTGTTTCGACCGCCAGACATTTTAGGGGAGCATTTGCAACCGTTTGGCACAATTTTTGAGTGAATTGCCGATAGTCGGATTTTTGATGAAATTGTGACCCCGGGGCTTAGGGATTTTTTTTAAAAAAATCTTTTTCTCCCGGTTAAGTTGTCGAGGGCTGATTTCTTGTCCTGTGATAAAAAACCTTCTGTTTCGACCGGCAAACCTTTCTGTGGTGCATTTGCAACCGTTTGGCACCATTTTTGAGTGAAATGCCGAAAGTCAGATTTTTGATGAAATTGTGACCACGGGGATTAGGGATTTTTTTAAAAAAATCTTTTTCTGCCAGTAAAGTTGTCGAGGGCTGTTTTCTTCTCCAGTGATTAAATGCCTTCTGTTTCGACCGCCAAACCTTTCAGGGGAGCATTTGCAACCGTGTGGCACCATTTTTGAGTGAATTGCCGAAAGTCAGATTTTTGATGAAATTGTGACCCCGGGGCTTAGGGATTTTTTCAAAAAAATCTTTTTCTGCTGGTTAAGTTGTCGAGGGCTGATTTCTTTTCCTATGATAAAAAACCTTCTGTTTCGACCGCCAAACATTTCAGGGGAGCATTTGCAACCGTTTGGCACCATTTTTGAGTGAATTGCCGAAAGTCAGATTTTTGATGAAATTGTGACCCCGGGCCTTAGGGAATTTTTTCAAAAAAATCTGTTTCTGCCGATTAAGTTGTCGAGGGCTGATTTCTTTTCATGTGACAAAAAAAGCTTCTGTTTCGACCGCCAAACATTTCAGGGGAGCATTTGCAACCGTTTGGCACCATTTTTGAGTGAATTGCCGAAAGTCAGATTTTTGATGAAATTGTGACCCCGGGCCTTAGGGATTCTTTTTAAAAAACCTTTTTCTGCCGGTTAAGTTGTCGAGGGCTGATTTCTTGTCCAGTGATAAAAAGCCTTCTGTTTCGACCGCCAAACCTTTCAGGGGAGCATTTGCAAGCGTTTGGCACCATTTTTAGTGAATTGCCGAAAGTCAGATTTTTGATGAAATTGTGACCCCGGGGCTTAGGGATTTTTGAAAAAAAAAAAATTCTACCGGTTAAGTTGTCGAGGGCTGATATCTTTTCAAAAGCCTTCTCTTTCGATCGCCAAAGATTTCAGGGTAGCATTTGCAACCATTTGGCCCCATTTTTGAGTGAATTGCCGAAAGTCAGATTTTTGATGAAATTGTGACCCCGGGGCTTAGGGATGTTTTCAAAAAAATCTTTTTCTGCCGGTTAAGTTTTCGAGGGCTGCTTTCTTGTCCAGTGATAAAAAGCCTTCTGTTTCGACCGCCAAACATTTCAGGGGAGCATTTGCAACCGTTTGGCACCAGTTTTGAGTGAATTGCCAAAAGTCAGATTTTTGATGAAATTGTGACCCCGGGGCTTAGGGATTTTTTCAAAGAAAAAAATTCTGCCGGTTAAGTTGTCGAGGGCTGATTTCTTTTCCTGTGATAAAAAGCCTTATCTTTTGACTGCCAAACCTTTCAGGGGAGCATTTGCAACCGTTTGGCACCATTTTTGAGTGAATTGCCGAAAGTCAGATTTTTGATGAAATTGTGACCCCGGGGCTTAGGGATTTTTGAAAAAAAAAATTCTGCCGGTAAAGTTGTCGAGGGCTGATATCTTGTCCTGTGATAAAAAACCTTCTCTTTCAACCGCCAAACCTTTCAGGGGAGCATTTGCAACCGTTTGGCACAATTTTTGAGTGAATTGCCGAAAGTCGGATTTTTGATGAAATTGTGACCCCGGGGCTTAGGGATTTTTTTTAAAAAAATCTTTTTCTCCCGGTTAAGTTGTCGAGGGCTGATTTCTTGTCCTGTGATAAAAAACCTTGTGTTTCGACCGCCAAACCTTTCAGTGGTGCATTTGCAACCGTTTGGCACCATTTTTGAGTGAAATGCCGAAAGTCAGATTTTTGATGAAATTGTGACCACGGGGATTAGGGATTTTTTTAAAAAAATCTTTTTCTGCCAGTTAAGTTGTCGAGGGCTGTTTTCTTCTCCAGTGATTAAATGCCTTCTGTTTCGACCGCCAAACCTTTCAGGGGAGCATTTGCAACCGTTTGGCACCATTTTTGAGTGAATTGCCGAAAGTCAGATTTTTGATGAAATTGTGACCCCGGGGCTTAGGGATTTTTTCAAAAAAAATCTTTTTCTGCCGGTTAAGTTGTCGAGGCCTGATTTCTTGTCCTGTGATAAAAAGCCTTCTGTTTCGACCGCCAAACATTTCAGGGGAGCATTTGTAACTGTTTGGCACCATTTTTTAGTGAATTGCCGAAAGTCAGATTTTTGATGAAATTGTGACCCCGGGCCTTAAGGATTTTTCAAAAAAATCTGTTTCTGCCGATTAAGTTGTCGAGGGCTGATTTCTTTTCCTGTAATAAAAAAAACCTTCTGTTTCGACCGCCAAACATTTCAGGGGAGCATTTGCAACCGTTTGGCACCATTTTTGAGTGAATTGCCGAAAGTCAGATTTTTGATGAAATTGTGACCCCGGGGCTTCGGGATTTTTTTTTTTAAAAAAAATTCTGCCGCTTAAGTTGTCGAGGGCTGATTTCTGTTCCTGTGATAAAAAGCCTTCTGTTTCGATCGCCAAACCTTTGAGGGGAGCATTTGCAAGCGTTTGGCACCATTTTTGAGTGAATTGCCGAAAGTCAGATTTTTGATGAAATTGTGACCTCGGGGCTTAGGGATTTTTTCAAAAAAAAATCTTTTTCTGCCGGTTAAGTTGTCGAGGGCTGATTTCTTTTCCTGTGATAAAAAGCCTTCTCTTTTGACCGCCAAACCTTTCAGGGGAGCATTTGCAACCGTTTGGCACCATTTTTGAGTGAATTGCCGAAAGTCAGATTTTTGATGAAATTGTGACCCCGGGGCTTAGGGATTTTTTTTAAAAAAAAATTCTGCCAGTAAAGTTGTCGAGGGCTGATTTCTTTTCCTTTGATAAAAAGCCTTCTCTTTCAACCGCCAAACCTTTCAGGGGAGCATTTGCAACCGTTTGGCACCATTTTTGAGTGAATTGCCGAAAGTCAGATTTTTGATGAAATTGTGACCCCGGGCCTTAGGGATTTTTTCAAAAAAATCTGTTTCTGCCGATTAAGTTTTCGAGGGCTGATTTCTTTTCCTGTGATAAAAAAACCTTCTGTTTCGACCGCCAAACATTTCAGGGGAGCATTTGCAACCGTTTGGCACCATTTTTGAGTGAATTGCCGAAAGTCAGATTTTTGATGAAATTGTGACTCCGGGGCTTAGGGATTTTTTTTTTAAAAAAAATTCTGCCGGTTAAGTTGTCGAGGGCTGATTTCTTGTCCAGTGATAAAAAGCCTTCTGTTTCGACCGCCAAACATTTCAGGGGAGCATTTGCAACCGTTTGGCACCAGTTTTGAGTGAATTGCCGAAAGTCATATTTTTTATGAAATTGTGACCCTGGGGCTTAGGGATTTTTTCAAAGAAAAAAATTCTGCCGGTTAAGTTGTCGAGGGCTGATTTCTTTTCCTGTGATAAAAAGCCTTCTGTTTCGACCGCCAAACCTTTCAGGGGAGCATCTGCAACCGTTTGGCACCATTTTTGAGTGAATTGCCGAAAGTCAGATTTTTGATGAAATTGTGACCCCGGGCCTTAGGGATTTTTTCAAAAAAAAAGATTCTGCCGGTTAAGTTGTCGAGGGCTGATTTCTTTTCCTGTGATAAAAAGCCTTCTGTTTCGACCGCCAAACCTTTCAGGGGAGCATTTGCAACCGTTTGGCACCATTTTTGAGTGAATTGCCGAAAGTCAGATTTTTGATGAAATTGTGACCCCGGGCCTTAGGGATTTTTTCAAAAAAATCTTTTTCTGCCGGTTAAGTTGTCGAAGGCTGATTTCTTGTCCAGTGATAAAAAGCCTTCTGTTTCGACCGCCAAACCTTTCAGGGGAGCATTTGCAAGCGTTTGGCACCATTTTTAGTGAATTGCCGAAAGTCAGATTTTTGATGAAATTGTGACCCCGGGGCTTAGGGATTTTTTTTTAAAAAAAATTTCTGCCGGTTAAGTTGTCTAGGGCTGATATCTTGTCCTGTGATAAAAAGCCTTCTCTTTCGATCGCCAAAGATTTCAGGGGAGCATTTGCAACCGTTTGGCCCCATTTTTGAGTGAATTGCCGAAAGTCAGATTTTTGATGAAATTGTGACCCCGGGCCTTAGGGATTTTTTCAAAAAAATCTTTTTCTGCCGGTTAAGTTGTCGAAGGCTGATTTCTTGTCCAGTGATAAAAAGCCTTCTGTTTCGACCGCCAAACCTTTCAGGGGAGCATTTGCAAGCGTTTGGCACCATTTTTAGTGAATTGCCGAAAGTCAGATTTTTGATGAAATTGTGACCCCGGGGCTTAGGGATTTTTTTTTAAAAAAAATTTCTGCCGGTTAAGTTGTCTAGGGCTGATATCTTGTCCTGTGATAAAAAGCCTTCTCTTTCGATCGCCAAAGATTTCAGGGGAGCATTTGCAACCGTTTGGCCCCATTTTTGAGTGAATTGCCGAAAGTCAGATTTTTGATGAAATTGTGACCTAGGGGCTTAGGGATTTTTTCAAAAAAATCATTACCTGGTGGTTAAGTTGTCGAGGGCTGATATCTTGTCCTGTGATAAAAAACCTTCTCTTTCAACCGCCAAACCTTTCAGGGGAGCATTTGCAACCGTTTGGCACCATTTTTGAGTGAATTGCCGAAAGTCAGATTTTTGATGAAATTGTGACCTCGGGGCTTAGGGATTTTTTCAAAAAAATCTTTTTCTGCCGGTTAAGCTGTCGAGGGCTGATTCATTTTCCTGTGATAAAAAACCTTCTCTTTCAACCGCCAAACATTTCAGGGGAGCATTTGCAACCGTTTGGCACCAGTTTTGAGTGAATTGCCGAAAGTCAGATTTTTGATGAAATTGTGACCCCGGGCCTTAGGGATTTTTTAAAAAAAATCTGTTTCTGCCGATTAAGTTTTCGAGGGCTGATTTCTTTTCCTGTGATAAAAAAACCTTCTGTTTCGACCGCCAAACATTTCAGGGGAGCATTTGCAACCGTTTGGCACCATTTTTGAGTGAATTGCCGAAAGTCAGATTTTTGATGAAATTGTGACTCCGGGGCTTAGGGATTTTTTTTAAAAAAAAAAATTCTGCCGGTTAAGTTGTCGTGGGCTGATTTCTGTTCCTGTGATAAAAAGCCTTCTGTTTCGATCACCAAATATTTCAGGGGAGCATTTGCAACCGTTTGGCACCATTTTTGAGTGAATTGCCGAAAGTCAGATTTTTGATGAAATTGTGACCCCGGGCCTTAGGGATTTTTTCAAAAAAAAAGATTCTGCCGGTTAAGTTGTCGAGGGCTGATTTCTTTTCCTGTGATAAAAAGCCTTCTGTTTCGACCGCCAAACCTTTCAGGGGAGCATTTGCAACCGTTTGGCACCATTTTTGAGTGAATTGCCGAAAGTCAGATTTTTGATGAAATTGTGACCCCGGGCCTTAGGGATTTTTTCAAAAAAATCTTTTTCTGCCGGTTAAGTTGTCGAAGGCTGATTTCTTGTCCAGTGATAAAAAGCCTTCTGTTTCGACCGCCAAACCTTTCAGGGGAGCATTTGCAAGCGTTTGGCACCATTTTTAGTGAATTGCCGAAAGTCAGATTTTTGATGAAATTGTGACCCCGGGGCTTAGGGATTTTTGAAAAAAAAAAATTCTGCCGGTTAAGTTGTCGAGGGCTGATATGTTTTCAAAAGCCTTCTCTTTCGATCGCCAAAGATTTCAGGGGAGCATTTGCAACCGTTTGGCCCCATTTTTGAGTGAATTGCCGAAAGTCAGATTTTTGATGAAATTGTGACCTAGGGGCTTAGGGATTTTTTCAAAAAAATCATTACCTGGTGGTTAAGTTGTCGAGGGCTGATATCTTGTCCTGTGATAAAAAACCTTCTCTTTCAACCGCCAAACCTTTCAGGGGAGTATTTGCAACCGTTTGGCACCATTTTTGAGTGAATTGCCGAAAGTCAGATTTTTGATGAAATTGTGACCTCGGGGCTTAGGGATTTTTTCAAAAAAATCTTTTTCTGCCGGTTAAGTTGTCGAGGGCTGATTTATTTTCCTGTGATAAAAAACCTTCTCTTTCAACCGCCAAACATTTCAGGGGAGCATTTGCAACCGTTTGGCACCAGTTTTGAGTGAATTGCCGAAAGTCAGATTTTTGATGAAATTGTGACCCCGGGCCTTAGGGATTTTTTAAAAAAAATCTGTTTCTGCCGATTAAGTTTTCGAGGGCTGATTTCTTTTCCTGTGATAAAAAAACCTTCTGTTTCGACCGCCAAACATTTCAGGGGAGCATTTGCAACCGTTTGGCACCATTTTTGAGTGAATTGCCGAAAGTCAGATTTTTGATGAAATTGTGACTCCGGGGCTTAGGGATTTTTTTTAAAAAAAAATTCTGCCGGTTAAGTTGTCGTGGGCTGATTTCTGTTCCTGTGATAAAAAGCCTTCTGTTTCGATCACCAAATATTTCAGGGGAGCATTTGCAACCGTTTGGCACCATTTTTGAGTGAATTGCCGAAAGTCAGATTTTTGATGAAATTGTGACCCCGGGCCTTAGGGATTTTTTCAAAAAAAAAGATTCTGCCGGTTAAGTTGTCGAGGGCTGATTTCTTTTCCTGTGATAAAAAGCCTTCTGTTTCGACCGCCAAACCTTTCAGGGGAGCATTTGCAACCGTTTGGCACCATTTTTGAGTGAATTGCCGAAAGTCAGATTTTTGATGAAATTGTGACCCCGGGCCTTAGGGATTTTTTCAAAAAAATCTTTTTCTGCCGGTTAAGTTGTCGAAGGCTGATTTCTTGTCCAGTGATAAAAAGCCTTCTGTTTCGACCGCCAAACCTTTCAGGGGAGCATTTGCAAGCGTTTGGCACCATTTTTAGTGAATTGCCGAAAGTCAGATTTTTGATGAAATTGTGACCCCGGGGCTTAGGGATTTTTGAAAAAAAAAAATTCTGCCGGTTAAGTTGTCGAGGGCTGATATGTTTTCAAAAGCCTTCTCTTTCGATCGCCAAAGATTTCAGGGGAGCATTTGCAACCGTTTGGCCCCATTTTTGAGTGAATTGCCGAAAGTCAGATTTTTGATGAAATTGTGACCTAGGGGCTTAGGGATTTTTTCAAAAAAATCATTACCTGGTGGTTAAGTTGTCGAGGGCTGATATCTTGTCCTGTGATAAAAAACCTTCTCTTTCAACCGCCAAACCTTTCAGGGGAGCATTTGCAACCGTTTGGCACCATTTTTGAGTGAATTGCCGAAAGTCAGATTTTTGATGAAATTGTGACCTCGGGGCTTAGGGATTTTTTCAAAAAAATCTTTTTCTGCCGGTTAAGTTGTCGAGGGCTGATTTATTTTCCTGTGATAAAAAACCTTCTCTTTCAACCGCCAAACATTTCAGGGGAGCATTTGCAACCGTTTGGCACCAGTTTTGAGTGAATTGCCGAAAGTCAGATTTTTGATGAAATTGTGACCTAGGGGCTTAGGGATTTTTTTAAAAAAAAAATTCTGCCGGTTAAGGTGTCGAGGGCTGATTTCTTTTCCTGTGATAAAAAGCCTTCTGTTTCGATCGCCAAATATTTCAGGGGAGCATTTGTAACCGTTTGGCAACATTTTTGAGTGAATTGCCGAAAGTCAGATTTTTGATGAAATTGTGACCCCGGGGCTTAGGGATTTTTTCAAAAAAATCTTTTTCTGCCGCTTAAGTTGTCGAGGGCTGCTTTCTTGTCCAGTGATAAAAAGCCTTCTGTTTCGACCGCCAAACATTTCAGGGGAGCATTTGCAACCGTTTGGCACCAGTTTTGAGTGAATTGCCGAAAGTCGGATTTTTGATGAAATTGTGACCCCGGGGCTTTGGGATTTTTTCAAAGAAAAAAATTTCTGCCGGTTAAGTTGTCGAGGGCTGATCTCTTTTCCTGTGATAAAAAGCCTTCTGTTTCGACCGCCAAACCTTTCAGGGGAGCATTTGCAACCGTTTGGCACCATTTTTGAGTGAATTGCCGAAAGTCATATTTTTTATGAAATTGTGACCCCGGGCCTTAGGGATTTTTTCAAAAAAAAAAATTCTGCCGGTTAAGTTGTCGAGGGCTGATTTCTTTTCCTGTGATAAAAAGCCTTCTGTTTCGACCGCCAAACCTTTCAGGGAAGCATTTGCAACCGTTTGGCACCATTGTTGAGTTAATTGCCGAAAGTCGGATTTTTGATGAAATTGTGACCCCGGGCCTTAGGGATTTTTTCAAAAAAATCTTTTTCTGCCGGTTAAGTTGTCGAGGGCTGATTTCTTTTCCTGTGATAAAAAACCTTCTTTTTCAACCGCCAAACATTTCAGGGGAGCATTTGCAACTGTTTGGCACCATTTCTGAGTGAATTGCCGAAAGTCAGATTTTTGATGAAATTGTGACCTAGCGACTTAAGGATTTTTTTTTAAAAAAAAATTCTGCCGGTTAAGTTGTCGAGGGCTGATTTCTTTTCCTGTGATAAAAAGCCTTCTGTTTCGATCGCCAAATATTTCAGGGGATCATTTGTAACCGTTTGGCAACATTTTAGAGTGAATTGCCGAAAGTCGGATTTTTGATGAAATTGTGACCCCGGGGCTTAGGGATTTTTTCAAAAAAAAATAATTTCTGCCGGTTAAGTTGTCGAAGGCTGATTTCTTTTCCTGTGATAAAAAACCTTTCTCTTTCAACAGCCAAACCTTTCAGGGGAGCATTTGCAACCGTTTGGCACCATTTTTGAGTGAATTGCCGAAAGTCAGATTGTTGATGAAATTGTGACCCCGGGGCTTAGGGATACTTTTTTTAAAAAAATTTCTGCCGGTTAAGTTGTCGAGCGCTGATATCTTGTCCTGAGATAAAAAGCCTTCTCTTTCGATCGCAAACCTTTCAGGGGACCATTTGCAACCGTTTGGCACCATTTTTGAGTGAATTGCCGAAAGTCAGATTTTTGATGAAATTGTGACCCCGGGCCTTAGGGATTTTTTCAAAAAAATCTTTTTCTGCCGGTTAAGTTGTCGAGGGCTGATTTCTTGTCCAGTGATAAAAAGCCTTCTGTTTCGACCGCCAAACCTTTCAAGGGAGCATTTGCAAGCGTTTGGCACCATTTTTGAGTGAATTGCCGAAAGTCAGATTTTTGATGAAATTGTGACCCCGGGGCTTAGGGATTTTTGAAAAAAAAAAAATCTGCCGGTTAAGTTGTCGAGGGCTGATTTCTTGTCCTGTGAAAAAAAGCCTTCTGTTTCGACCGCCAGACATTTCAGGGGAGCATTTGCAACCGTTTGGCACCATTTTTGAGTGAATTGCCGAAAGTCAGATTTTTGATGAAATTGTCACCCCGGGGCTTAGGGATTTTTTCAGAAAAATCTTTTTCTGCCGGTTAAGTTGTCGAGGGCTGATTTCTTGTCCTGTGATAAAAAGCCTTCCGTTTCGACCGCCAAACCTTTCAGGGGAGCATTTGCAAGCGTTTGGCACCATTTTTGAGTGAATTGCCGAAAGTCAGATTTTTGATGAAATTGTGACCCCGGGGCTTAGGGATTTTTGAAAAAAAAAAATTCTGCCGGTTAAGTTGTCGAGGGCTGATTTCTTGTCCTGTGAAAAAAAGCCTTCTGTTTCGACCGCCAGACATTTCAGGGGAGCATTTGCAACCGTTTGGCACCATTTTTGAGTGAATTGCCGAAAGTCAGATTTTTGATGAAATTGTGACCCCGGGGCTTAGGGATTTTTTCAAAAAACTCATTACCTGCTGGTTAAGTTGTCGAGGGCTGATATCTTGTCCAGTGATAAAAAACCTTCTCTTTCAACCGCCAAACCTTTCAGGGGAGCATTTGCAACCGTTTGGCACCATTTTTGAGTGAATTGCCGAAAGTCAGATTTTTGATGAAATTGTGACCTCGGGGCTTGGGGATTTTTTCAAAAAAATCATTACCTGCTGGTTAAGTTGTCGAGGTCTGATTTCTTTTCCTGTGATAAAAAGCCTTCTGTTTCGACCGCCAAACCTTTCAGGGGAGCATTTGCAACCGTTTGGCACCATTTTTGAGTGAATTGCCGAAAGTCATATTTTTTATGAAATTGTGACCCCGGGCCTTAGGGATTTTTTCAAAAAAAAAAATTCTGCCGGTTAAGTTGTCGAGGGCTGATTTCTTTTCCTGTGATAAAAAGCCTTCTGTTTCGACCGCCAAACCTTTCAGGGAAGCATTTGCAACCGTTTGGCACCATTGTTGAGTTAATTGCCGAAAGTCGGATTTTTGATGAAATTGTGACCCCGGGGCTTAGGGATTTTTTCAAAAAAATCTTTTTCTGCCGGTTAAGTTGTCGAGGGCTGATTTCTTTTCCTGTGATAAAAAACCTTCTTTTTCAACCGCCAAACATTTCAGGGGAGCATTTGCAACTGTTTGGCACCATTTCTGAGTGAATTGCCGAAAGTCAGATTTTTGATGAAATTGTGACCTAGGGACTTAAGGATTTTTTTTAAAAAAAAAATTCTGCCGGTTAAGTTGTCGAGGGCTGATTTCTTTTCCTGTGATAAAAAGCCTTCTGTTTCGATCGCCAAATATTTCAGGGGATCATTTGTAACCGTTTGGCAACATTTTAGAGTGAATTGCCGAAAGTCGGATTTTTGATGAAATTGTGACCCCGGGGCTTAGGGATTTTTTCAAAAAAAAATAATTTCTGCCGGTTAAGTTGTCGAAGGCTGATTTCTTTTCCTGTGATAAAAAACCTTTCTCTTTCAACAGCCAAACCTTTCAGGGGAGCATTTGCAACCGTTTGGCACCATTTTTGAGTGAATTGCCGAAAGTCAGATTTTTCATGAAATTGTGACCCCGGGGCTTAGGGATTCTTTTTTTAAAAAAATTTCTGCCGGTTAAGTTGTCGAGGGCTGATATCTTGTCCTGAGATAAAAAGCCTTCTCTTTCGATCACAAACCTTTCAGGGGAGCATTTGCAACTGTTTGGCACCATTTCTGAGTGAATTGCCGAAAGTCGGATTTTTGATGAAATTGTGACCCCGGGGCTTAGGGATTTTTTCAAAAAAATCTTTTTCTGCCGGTTAAGTTGTCGAGGGCTGATTTCTTGTCCAGTGATAAAAAGCCTTCTGTTTCGACCGCCAAACCTTTCAAGGGAGCATTTGCAAGCGTTTGGCACCATTTTTGAGTGAATTGCCAAAAGTCAGATTTTTGATGAAATTGTGACCCCGGGGCTTAGGGATTTTTGACAAAAAAAAATCTGCCGGTTAAGTTGTCGAGGCCTGATTTCTTGCCCTGTGAAAAAAAGCCTTCTGTTTCGACCGCCAGACATTTCAGGGGAGCATTTGCAAGCGTTTAGCACCATTTTTGAGTGAATTGCCGAAAGTCAGATTGTTGATGAAATTGTGACCCCGGGGCTTAGGGATACTTTTTTAAAAAAAATTTCTGCCGGTTAAGTTGTCGAGCGCTGATATCTTGTCCTGAGATAAAAAGCCTTCTCTTTCGATCGCAAACCTTTCAGGGGACCATTTGCAACCGTTTGGCACCATTTTTGAGTGAATTGCCGAAAGTCAGATTTTTGATGAAATTGTGACCCCGGGCCTTAGGGATTTTTTCAAAAAAATCTTTTTCTGCCGGTTAAGTTGTCGAGGGCTGATTTCTTGTCCAGTGATAAAAAGCCTTCTGTTTCGACCGCCAAACCTTTCAAGGGAGCATTTGCAAGCGTTTGGCACCATTTTTGAGTGAATTGCCGAAAGTCAGATTTTTGATGAAATTGTGACCCCGGGGCTTAGGGATTTTTGAAAAAAAAAAAATCTGCCGGTTAAGTTGTCGAGGGCTGATTTCTTGTCCTGTGAAAAAAAGCCTTCTGTTTCGACCGCCAGACATTTCAGGGGAGCATTTGCAACCGTTTGGCACCATTTTTGAGTGAATTGCCGAAAGTCAGATTTTTGATGAAATTGTCACCCCGGGGCTTAGGGATTTTTTCAGAAAAATCTTTTTCTGCCGGTTAAGTTGTCGAGGGCTGATTTCTTGTCCTGTGATAAAAAGCCTTCCGTTTCGACCGCCAAACCTTTCAGGGGAGCATTTGCAAGCGTTTGGCACCATTTTTGAGTGAATTGCCGAAAGTCAGATTTTTGATGAAATTGTGACCCCGGGGCTTAGGGATTTTTGAAAAAAAAAAATTCTGCCGGTTAAGTTGTCGAGGGCTGATTTCTTGTCCTGTGAAAAAAAGCCTTCTGTTTCGACCGCCAGACATTTCAGGGGAGCATTTGCAACCGTTTGGCACCATTTTTGAGTGAATTGCCGAAAGTCAGATTTTTGATGAAATTGTGACCCCGGGGCTTAGGGATTTTTTCAAAAAACTCATTACCTGCTGGTTAAGTTGTCGAGGGCTGATATCTTGTCCAGTGATAAAAAACCTTCTCTTTCAACCGCCAAACCTTTCAGGGGAGCATTTGCAACCGTTTGGCACCATTTTTGAGTGAATTGCCGAAAGTCAGATTTTTGATGAAATTGTGACCTCGGGGCTTGGGGATTTTTTCAAAAAAATCATTACCTGCTGGTTAAGTTGTCGAGGTCTGATTTCTTTTCCTGTGATAAAAAGCCTTCTGTTTCGACCGCCAAACCTTTCAGGGGAGCATTTGCAACCGTTTGGCACCATTTTTGAGTGAATTGCCGAAAGTCATATTTTTTATGAAATTGTGACCCCGGGCCTTAGGGATTTTTTCAAAAAAAAAAATTCTGCCGGTTAAGTTGTCGAGGGCTGATTTCTTTTCCTGTGATAAAAAGCCTTCTGTTTCGACCGCCAAACCTTTCAGGGAAGCATTTGCAACCGTTTGGCACCATTGTTGAGTTAATTGCCGAAAGTCGGATTTTTGATGAAATTGTGACCCCGGGGCTTAGGGATTTTTTCAAAAAAATCTTTTTCTGCCGGTTAAGTTGTCGAGGGCTGATTTCTTTTCCTGTGATAAAAAACCTTCTTTTTCAACCGCCAAACATTTCAGGGGAGCATTTGCAACTGTTTGGCACCATTTCTGAGTGAATTGCCGAAAGTCAGATTTTTGATGAAATTGTGACCTAGGGACTTAAGGATTTTTTTTAAAAAAAAAATTCTGCCGGTTAAGTTGTCGAGGGCTGATTTCTTTTCCTGTGATAAAAAGCCTTCTGTTTCGATCGCCAAATATTTCAGGGGATCATTTGTAACCGTTTGGCAACATTTTAGAGTGAATTGCCGAAAGTCGGATTTTTGATGAAATTGTGACCTAGGGGCTTAGGGATTTTTTCAAAAAAAAATAATTTCTGCCGGTTAAGTTGTCGAAGGCTGATTTCTTTTCCTGTGATAAAAAACCTTTCTCTTTCAACAGCCAAACCTTTCAGGGGAGCATTTGCAACCGTTTGGCACCATTTTTGAGTGAATTGCCGAAAGTCAGATTTTTCATGAAATTGTGACCCCGGGGCTTAGGGATTCTTTTTTTAAAAAAATTTCTGCCGGTTAAGTTGTCGAGGGCTGATATCTTGTCCTGAGATAAAAAGCCTTCTCTTTCGATCGCAAACCTTTCAGGGGAGCATTTGCAACTGTTTGGCACCATTTCTGAGTGAATTGCCGAAAGTCGGATTTTTGATGAAATTGTGACCCCGGGGCTTAGGGATTTTTTCAAAAAAATCTTTTTCTGCCGGTTAAGTTGTCGAGGGCTGATTTCTTGTCCAGTGATAAAAAGCCTTCTGTTTCGACCGCCAAACCTTTCAAGGGAGCATTTGCAAGCGTTTGGCACCATTTTTGAGTGAATTGCCAAAAGTCAGATTTTTGATGAAATTGTGACCCCGGGGCTTAGGGATTTTTGACAAAAAAAAATCTGCCGGTTAAGTTGTCGAGGCCTGATTTCTTGCCCTGTGAAAAAAAGCCTTCTGTTTCGACCGCCAGACATTTCAGGGGACCATTTGCAACCGTTTGGCACCATTTTTGAGTGAATTGCCGAAAGTCAGATTTTTGATGAAATTGTGACCCCGGGCCTTAGGGATTTTTTCAAAAAAATCTTTTTCTGCCGGTTAAGTTGTCGAGGGCTGATTTCTTGTCCAGTGATAAAAAGCCTTCTGTTTCGACCGCCAAACCTTTCAAGGGAGCATTTGCAAGCGTTTGGCACCATTTTTGAGTGAATTGCCGAAAGTCAGATTTTTGATGAAATTGTGACCCCGGGGCTTAGGGATTTTTGAAAAAAAAAAAAATCTGCCGGTTAAGTTGTCGAGGGCTGATTTCTTGTCCTGTGAAAAAAAGCCTTATGTTTCGACCGCCAGACATTTCAGGGGAGCATTTGGAACCGTTTGGCACCATTTTTGAGTGAATTGCCGAAAGTCAGATTTTTGATGAAATTGTGACCCCGGGCCTTAGCGATTTTTTCAAAAAAATCTTTTTCTGCCGGTTAAGTTGTCGAGGGCTGATTTCTTGTCCAGTGATAAAAAGCCTTCTGTTTCGACCGCCAAACCTTTCAAGGGAGCATTTGCAAGCGTTTGGCACCATTTTTGAGTGAATTGCCGAAAGTCAGATTTTTGATGAAATTGTGACCCCGGGGCTTAGGGATTTTTGAAAAAAAAAAAAATCTGCCGGTTAAGTTGTCGAGGGCTGATTTCTTGTCCTGTGAAAAAAAGCCTTCTGTTTCGACCGCCAGACATTTCAGGGGAGCATTTGCAACCGTTTGGCACCATTTTTGAGTGAATTGCCGAAAGTCAGATTTTTGATGAAATTGTCACCCCGGGGCTTAGGGATTTTTTCAGAAAAATCTTTTTCTGCCGGTTAAGTTGTCGAGGGCTGATTTCTTGTCCTGTGATAAAAAGCCTTCCGTTTCGACCGCCAAACCTTTCAGGGGAGCATTTGCAAGCGTTTGGCACCATTTTTGAGTGAATTGCCGAAAGTCAGATTTTTGATGAAATTGTGACCCCGGGGCTTAGGGATTTTTGAAAAAAAAAAATTCTGCCGGTTAAGTTGTCGAGGGCTGATTTCTTGTCCTGTGAAAAAAAGCCTTCTGTTTCGACCGCCAGACATTTCAGGGGAGCATTTGCAACCGTTTGGCACCATTTTTGAGTGAATTGCCGAAAGTCAGATTTTTGATGAAATTGTGACCCCGGGGCTTAGGGATTTTTTCAAAAAACTCATTACCTGCTGGTTAAGTTGTCGAGGGCTGATATCTTGTCCAGTGATAAAAAACCTTCTCTTTCAACCGCCAAACCTTTCAGGGGAGCATTTGCAACCGTTTGGCACCATTTTTGAGTGAATTGCCGAAAGTCAGATTTTTGATGAAATTGTGACCTCGGGGCTTGGGGATTTTTTCAAAAAAATCATTACCTGCTGGTTAAGTTGTCGAGGTCTGATTTCTTTTCCTGTGATAAAAAGCCTTCTGTTTCGACCGCCAAACCTTTCAGGGGAGCATTTGCAACCGTTTGGCACCATTTTTGAGTGAATTGCCGAAAGTCATATTTTTTATGAAATTGTGACCCCGGGCCTTAGGGATTTTTTCAAAAAAAAAAATTCTGCCGGTTAAGTTGTCGAGGGCTGATTTCTTTTCCTGTGATAAAAAGCCTTCTGTTTCGACCGCCAAACCTTTCAGGGAAGCATTTGCAACCGTTTGGCACCATTGTTGAGTTAATTGCCGAAAGTCGGATTTTTGATGAAATTGTGACCCCGGGGCTTAGGGATTTTTTCAAAAAAATCTTTTTCTGCCGGTTAAGTTGTCGAGGGCTGATTTCTTTTCCTGTGATAAAAAACCTTCTTTTTCAACCGCCAAACATTTCAGGGGAGCATTTGCAACTGTTTGGCACCATTTCTGAGTGAATTGCCGAAAGTCAGATTTTTGATGAAATTGTGACCTAGGGACTTAAGGATTTTTTTTAAAAAAAAAATTCTGCCGGTTAAGTTGTCGAGGGCTGATTTCTTTTCCTGTGATAAAAAGCCTTCTGTTTCGATCGCCAAATATTTCAGGGGATCATTTGTAACCGTTTGGCAACATTTTAGAGTGAATTGCCGAAAGTCGGATTTTTGATGAAATTGTGACCCCGGGGCTTAGGGATTTTTTCAAAAAAAAATAATTTCTGCCGGTTAAGTTGTCGAAGGCTGATTTCTTTTCCTGTGATAAAAAACCTTTCTCTTTCAACAGCCAAACCTTTCAGGGGAGCATTTGCAACCGTTTGGCACCATTTTTGAGTGAATTGCCGAAAGTCAGATTTTTCATGAAATTGTGACCCCGGGGCTTAGGGATTCTTTTTTTAAAAAAATTTCTGCCGGTTAAGTTGTCGAGGGCTGATATATTGTCCTGAGATAAAAAGCCTTCTCTTTCGATCGCAAACCTTTCAGGGGAGCATTTGCAACTGTTTGGCACCATTTCTGAGTGAATTGCCGAAAGTCGGATTTTTGATGAAATTGTGACCCCGGGGCTTAGGGATTTTTTCAAAAAAATCTTTTTCTGCCGGTTAAGTTGTCGAGGGCTGATTTCTTGTCCAGTGATAAAAAGCCTTCTGTTTCGACCGCCAAACCTTTCAAGGGAGCATTTGCAAGCGTTTGGCACCATTTTTGAGTGAATTGCCAAAAGTCAGATTTTTGATGAAATTGTGACCCCGGGGCTTAGGGATTTTTGACAAAAAAAAATCTGCCGGTTAAGTTGTCGAGGCCTGATTTCTTGCCCTGTGAAAAAAAGCCTTCTGTTTCGACCGCCAGACATTTCAGGGGAGCATTTGCAAGCGTTTGGCACCATTTTTGAGTGAATTGCCGAAAGTCAGATTGTTGATGAAATTGTGACCCCGGGGCTTAGGGATACTTTTTTTAAAAAAATTTCTGCCGGTTAAGTTGTCGAGGGCTGATATCTTGTCCTGAGATAAAAAGCCTTCTCTTTCGATCGCAAACCTTTCAGGGGACCATTTGCAACCGTTTGGCACCATTTTTGAGTGAATTGCCGAAAGTCAGATTTTTGATGAAATTGTGACCCCGGGCCTTAGGGATTTTTTCAAAAAAATCTTTTTCTGCCGGTTAAGTTGTCGAGGGCTGATTTCTTGTCCAGTGATAAAAAGCCTTCTGTTTCGACCGCCAAACCTTTCAAGGGAGCATTTGCAAGCGTTTGGCACCATTTTTGAGTGAATTGCCGAAAGTCAGATTTTTGATGAAATTGTGACCCCGGGGCTTAGGGATTTTTGAAAAAAAAAAAAATCTGCCGGTTAAGTTGTCGAGGGCTGATTTCTTGTCCTGTGAAAAAAAGCCTTATGTTTCGACCGCCAGACATTTCAGGGGAGCATTTGCAACCGTTTGGCACCATTTTTGAGTGAATTGCCGAAAGTCAGATTTTTGATGAAATTGTGACCCCGGGCCTTAGCGATTTTTTCAAAAAAATCTTTTTCTGCCGGTTAAGTTGTCGAGGGCTGATTTCTTGTCCAGTGATAAAAAGCCTTCTGTTTCGACCGCCAAACCTTTCAAGGGAGCATTTGCAAGCGTTTGGCACCATTTTTGAGTGAATTGCCGAAAGTCAGATTTTTGATGAAATTGTGACCCCGGGGCTTAGGGATTTTTGAAAAAAAAAAAATCTGCCGGTTAAGTTGTCGAGGGCTGATTTCTTGTCCTGTGATAAAAAGCCTTCCGTTTCGACCGCCAAACCTTTCAGGGGAGCATTTGCAAGCGTTTGGCACCATTTTTGAGTGAATAGCCGAAAGTCAGATTTTTGATGAAATTGTGACCCCGGGGCTTAGGGATTTTTGAAAAAAAAAAATTCTGCCGGTTAAGTTGTCGAGGGCTGATTTCTTGTCCTGTGAAAAAAAGCCTTCTGTTTCGACCGCCAGACATTTCAGGGGAGCATTTGCAACCGTTTGGCACCATTTTTGAGTGAATTGCCGAAAGTCAGATTTTTGATGAAATTGTGACCCCGGGGCTTAGGGATTTTTTCAAAAAAATCATTACCTGCTGGTTAAGTTGTCGAGGGCTGATATCTTGTCCAGTGATAAAAAACCTTCTCTTTCAACCGCCAAACCTTTCAGGGGAGCATTTGCAACCGTTTGGCACCATTTTTGAGTGAATTGCCGAAAGTCAGATTTTTGATGAAATTGTGACCTCGGGGCTTGGGGATTTTTTCAAAAAAATCATTACCTGCTGGTTAAGTTGTCGAGGTCTGATTTCTTTTCCTGTGATAAAAAGCCTTCTGTTTCGACCGCCAAACCTTTCAGGGGAGCATTTGCAACCGTTTGGCACCATTTTTGAGTGAATTGCCGAAAGTCAGATTTTTGATGAAATTGTGACCCCGGGCCTTAGGGATTTTTGAAAAAAAAAAATTCTGCCGGTTAAGTTGTCGACGGCTGATTTTTTGTCCTGTGATAAAAAGCCTTCTGTTTCGACCGCCAAACCTTTCAGGGGAGCATTTGCAACCGTTTGGCACCATTTTTGAGTGAATTGCCGAAAGTCAGATTTTTGATGAAATTGTGACCCCAGGGCTTAGGGATTTTTTTTTAAAAAAAATTTCTGCCGGTTAAGTTGTCGAGGGCTGATATCTTGTCCTGTGATAAAAAGCCTTCTCTTTCGATCGCCAAAGATTTCAGGGGAGCATTTGCAACCGTTTGGCACCATTTTTGAATGAATTGCCGAAAGTCAGATTTTTGATGAAATTGTGACCCCGGGGCTTAGGGATTTTTTTAAAAAAAAAATTCTGCCGGTTAAGTTGTCGAGGGCTGATATCTTGTCCTGTGATAAAAAGCCTTCTCTTTCGATCGCCAAACCTTTCAGGGGAGCAGTTTCAACCGTTTGGCACCATTTTTGAATGAATTGCCGAAAGTCAGATTTTTGATGAAATTGTGACCCCGGGCCTTAGGGATTTTTTCAAAAAAATCTTTTTCTGCCGGTTAAGTTGTCGAGGGCTGATTTCTTTTCCTGTGATAAAAAGCCTTCTGTTTCGACCGCCAAACCTTTCAAGGGAGCATTTGCAAGCGTTTGGCACCATTTTTGAGTGAATTGCCGAAAGTCAGATTTTTGATGAAATTGTGACCCCGGGGCTTAGGGATTTTTCGAAAAAAAAAATTCTGCCGGTTAAGTTGTCGAGGGCTGATTTCTTGTCCTGTGAAAAAAAGCCTTCTGTTTCGATCGCCAGACATTTCAGGGGAGCATTTGCAACCGTTTGGCACCATTTTTGAGTGAATTGCCGAAAGTCAGATTTTTGATGAAATTGTGACCCCGGGGCTTAGGGATTTTTTCAAAAAAATCATTACCTGCTGGTTAAGTTGTCGAGGGCTGATATCTTGTCCAGTGATAAAAAACCTTCTCTTTCAACCGCCAAACCTTTCAGGGGAGCATTTGCAACCGTTTGGCACCATTTTTGAGTGAATTGCCGAAAGTCAGATTTTTGATGAAATTGTGACCTCGGGGCTTAGGGATTTTTTCAAAAAAATCATTACCTGCTGGTTAAGTTGTCGAGGTCTGATTTCTTTTCCTGTGATAAAAAGCCTTCTGTTTCGACCGCCAAACCTTTCAGGGGAGCATTTGCAACCGTTTGGCACCATTTTTGAGTGAATTGCCGAAAGTCAGATTTTTGATGAAATTGTGACCCCGGGGCTTAGGGATTTTTTAAAAAAATCTTTTTCTGCAGGTTAAGTTGTCGAGGGCTGAGTTCTTGTCCAACGATAAAAAGCCTTCTGTTTCGACCGCCAAACCTTTCAGGGGAGCATTTGCAACCGTTTGGCACAATTTTTGAGTGAATTGCCGAAAGTCAGATTTTTGATGAAATTGTGACCCCGGGGCTTAGGGATTTTTTTTTAAAAAAAATTTCTGCCGGTTAAGTTGTCGACGGCTGATATCTTGTCCTGTGATAAAAAGCCTTCTCTTTCGATCGCCAAAGATTTCAGGGGTGCATTTGCAACCGTTTGTCACCATTTTTGAGTGAATTGCCGAAAGTCAGATTTTTGATGAAATTGTGACCTCGGGGCTTAGGGATTTTTTCAAAAAAATCTTTTTCTGCCGGTTAAGTTGTCGAGGGCTGATTTCTTGTCCAGTGATAAAAAGCCTTCTGTTTCGACCGCCAAACATTTCAGGGGAGCATTTGCAACCGTTTGGCACCAGTTTTGAGTGAATTGCCGAAAGTCATATTTTTTATGAAATTGTGACCCTGGGGCTTAGGGATTTTTTCAAAGAAAAAAATTCTGCCGGTTAAGTTGTCGAGGGCTGATTTCTTTTCCTGTGATAAAAAGCCTTCTGTTTCGACCGCCAAACCTTTCAGGGGAGCATTTGCAACCGTTTGGCACCATTTTTGAGTGAATTGCCGAAAGTCAGATTTTTGATGAAATTGTGACCCCGGGGCTTAGGGATTTTTGAAAAAAAATATTCTGCCGGTTAAGTTGTCGAGGGCTGATTTCTTTTCCTTTGATAAAAAGCCTTCTGTTTCGACCGCCAAACATTTCAGGGGAGCATTTGCAACCGTTTGGCACCATTTTTGAGTGAATTGCCGAAAGTCAGATTTTTGATGAAATTGTGACCCCGGGGCTTAGGGATTTTTTTAAAAAAAAAATTCTGCCGGTTAAGTTGTCGAGGGCTGATATCTTGTCCTGTGATAAAAAGCCTTCTCTTTCGATCGCCAAACCTTTCAGGGGAGCAGTTTCAACCGTTTGGCACCATTTTTGAGTGAATTGCCGAAAGTCAGATTTTTGATGAAATTGTGACCCCGGGCCTTAAGGATTTTTTCAAAAAAATCTGTTTCTGCCGATTAAGTTGTCGAGGGCTGATTTCTTTTCCTGTGATAAAAAAACCTTCTGTTTCGACCGCCAAACATTTCAGGGGAGCATTTGCAACCGTTTGGCACCATTTTTGAGTGAATTGCCGAAAGTCAGATTTTTGATGAAATTGTGACCCCGGGGCTTCGGGATTTTTTTTTAAAAAAAAATTCTGCCGCTTAAGTTGTCGAGGGCTGATTTCTGTTCCTGTGATAAAAAGCCTTCTGTTTCGATCGCCAAACCTTTGAGGGGAGCATTTGCAAGCGTTTGGCACCATTTTTGAGTGAATTGCCGAAAGTCAGATTTTTGATGAAATTGTGACCTCGGGGCTTAGGGATTTTTTCAAAAAAAATCTTTTTCTGCCGGTTAAGTTGTCGAGGGCTGATTTCTTTTCCTGTGATAAAAAGCCTTCTCTTTTGACCGCCAAACCTTTCAGGGGAGCATTTGCAACCGTTTGGCACCATTTTTGAGTGAATTGCCAAAAGTCAGATTTTTGATGAAATTGTGACCCCGGGGCTTAGGGATTTTTTTTTAAAAAAAAATTCTGCCGGTAAAGTTGTCGAGGGCTGATTTCTTTTCCTTTGATAAAAAGCCTTCTCTTTCAACCGCCAAACCTTTCAGGGGAGCATTTGCAACCGTTTGGCACCATTTTTGAGTGAATTGCCGAAAGTCAGATTTTTGATGAAATTGTGACCCCGGGCCTTAGGGATTTTTTCAAAAAAAAAGATTCTGCCGGTTAAGTTGTCGAGGGCTGATTTCTTTTCCTGTGATAAAAAGCCTTCTGTTTCGACCGCCAAACCTTTCAGGGGAGCATTTGCAACCGTTTGGCACCATTTTTGAGTGAATTGCCGAAAGTCAGATTTTTGATGAAATTGTGACCCCGGGCCTTAGGGATTTTTTCAAAAAAATCTTTTTCTGCCGGTTAAGTTGTCGAAGGCTGATTTCTTGTCCAGTGATAAAAAGCCTTCTGTTTCGACCGCCAAACCTTTCAGGGGAGCATTTGCAAGCGTTTGGCACCATTTTTAGTGAATTGCCGAAAGTCAGATTTTTGATGAAATTGTGACCCCGGGGCTTAGGGATTTTTTTAAAAAAAAAATTTCTGCCGGTTAAGTTGTCTAGGGCTGATATCTTGTCCTGTGATAAAAAGCCTTCTCTTTCGATCGCCAAAGATTTCAGGGGAGCATTTGCAACCGTTTGGCCCCATTTTTGAGTGAATTGCCGAAAGTCAGATTTTTGATGAAATTGTGACCTAGGGGCTTAGGGATTTTTTCAAAAAAATCATTACCTGGTGGTTAAGTTGTCGAGGGCTGATATCTTGTCCTGTGATAAAAAACCTTCTCTTTCAACCGCCAAACCTTTCAGGGGAGCATTTGCAACCGTTTGGCACCATTTTTGAGTGAATTGCCGAAAGTCAGATTTTTGATGAAATTGTGACCCCGGGGCTTAGGGATTTTTTTTAAAAAAAAATTTCTGCCGGTTAAGTTGTCGACGGCTGATATCTTGTCCTGTGATAAAAAGCCTTCTCTTTCGATCGCCAAAGATTTCAGGGGAGCATTTGCAACCGTTTGTCACCATTTTTGAGTGAATTGCCGAAAGTCAGATTTTTGATGAAATTGTGACCTCGGGGCTTAGGGATTTTTTCAAAAAAATCTTTTTCTGCCGGTTAAGTTGTCGAGGGCTGATTTCTTGTCCAGTGATAAAAAGCCTTCTGTTTCGACCGCCAAACATTTCAGGGGAGCATTTGCAACCGTTTGGCACCAGTTTTGAGTGAATTGCCGAAAGTCATATTTTTTATGAAATTGTGACCCTGGGGCTTAGGGATTTTTTCAAAGAAAAAAATTCTGCCGGTTAAGTTGTCGAGGGCTGATTTCTTTTCCTGTGATAAAAAGCCTTCTGTTTCGACCGCCAAACCTTTCAGGGGAGCATTTGCAACCGTTTGGCACCATTTTTGAGTGAATTGCCGAAAGTCAGATTTTTGATGAAATTGTGACCCCGGGGCTTAGGGATTTTTGAAAAAAAATATTCTGCCGGTTAAGTTGTCGAGGGCTGATTTCTTTTCCTTTGATAAAAAGCCTTCTGTTTCGACCGCCAAACATTTCAGGGGAGCATTTGCAACCGTTTGGCACCATTTTTGAGTGAATTGCCGAAAGTCAGATTTTTGATGAAATTGTGACCCCGGGGCTTAGGGATTTTTTTTTAAAAAAAATTCTGCCGGTTAAGTTGTCGAGGGCTGATATCTTGTCCTGTGATAAAAAGCCTTCTCTTTCGATCGCCAAACCTTTCAGGGGAGCAGTTTCAACCGTTTGGCACCATTTTTGAGTGAATTGCCGAAAGTCAGATTTTTGATGAAATTGTGACCTCGGGGCTTAGGGATTTTTTCAAAAAAATCTTTTTCTGCCGGTTAAGTTGTCAAGGGCTGATTTCTTGTCCAGTGATAAAAAGCCTTCTGTTTCGACCGCCAAACCTTTCAAGGGAGCATTTGCAAGCGTTTGGCACCATTTTTGAGTGAATTGCCGAAAGTCAGATTTTTGATGAAATTGTGACCGCGGGGCTTAGGGATTTTTGAAAAAAAAAAAATCTGCCGGTTAAGTTGTCGAGGGCTGATTTCTTGTCCTGTGAAAAAAAGCCTTCTGTTTCGACCGCCAGACATTTCGGGGGAGCATTTGCAACCGTTTGGCACCATTTTTGAGTGAATTACCGAAAGTCAGATTTTTGATGAAATTGTGACCCCGGGGCTTAGGGAATTTTTCAAAAAAATCTTTTTCTGCCGGTTAAGTTGTCGAGGGCTGATTTCTTGTCCTGTGATAAAAAGCCTTCTGTTTCGACCGCCAAACCTTTCAGGGGAGCATTTGCAAGCGTTTGTCACCATTTTTGAGTGAATTGCCGAAAGTCAGATTTTTGATGAAATTGTGACCCCGGGGCTTAGGGATTTTTGAAAAAAAAAAATTCTGCCGGTTAAGTTGTCGAGGGCTGATTTCTTGTCCTGTGAAAAAAAGCCTTCTGTTTCGACCGCCAGACATTTCAGGGGAGCATTTGCAACCGTTTGGCACCATTTTTGAGTGAATTGCCGAAAGTCAGATTTTTGATGAAATTGTGACCCCGGGGCTTAGGGATTTTTTAAAAAAATCTTTTTCTGCCGGTTAAGTTGTCTAGGGCTGAGTTCTTGTCCAACGATAAAAAGCCTTCTGTTTCGACCGCCAAACCTTTCAGGGGAGCATTTGCAACCGTTTGGCACCATTTTTGAGTGAATTGCCGAAAGTCAGATTTTTGATGAAATTGTGACCCCAGGGCTTAGGGATTTTTTTTTTTTAAAAAATTTCTGCCGGTTAAGTTGTCGAGGGCTGATATCTTGTCCTGTGATAAAAAGCCTTCTCTTTCGATTGCCAAAGATTTCAGGGGAGCATTTGCAACCGTTTGGCACCATTTTTGAGTGAATTGCCGAAAGTCAGATTTTTGATGAAATTGTGACCTCGGGGCTTAGGGATTTTTTTTAAAAAAAATTCTGCCGGTTAAGTTGTCGAGGGCTGATTTCTTGTCCTGTGATAAAAAGCCTTCTGTTTCGACCGCCAAACCTTTCAAGGGAGCATTTGCAAGCGTTTGGCACCATTTTTGAGTGAATTGCCAAAAGTCAGATTTTTGATGAAATTGTGACCCCGGGGCTTAGGGATTTTTGACAAAAAAAAATCTGCCGGTTAAGTTGTCGAGGGCTGATTTCTTGCCCTGTGAAAAAAAGCCTTCTGTTTCGACCGCCAGACATTTCAGGGGAGCATTTGCAACCGTTTGGCACCATTTTTGAGTGAATTGCCGAAAGTCAGATTGTTGATGAAATTGTGACCCCGGGGCTTAGGGATTTTTTCAAAAAAATCTTTTTCTGCCGGTTAAGTTGTCGAGGGCTAATTTCTTGTCCTGTGATAAAAAGCCTTCTGTTTCGACCGCCAAACCTTTCAGGGGAGCATTTGCAAGCGTTTGGCACCATTTTTGAGTGAATTGCCGAAAGTCAGATTTTTGATGAAATTGTGACCCCGGGCCTTAGGGATTTTTTCAAAAAAATCTTTTTCTGCCGGTTAAGTTGTCGAGGGCTGATTTCTTGTCCAGTGATAAAAAGCCTTCTGTTTCGACCGCCAAACCTTTCAAGGGAGCATTTGCAAGCGTTTGGCACCATTTTTGAGTGAATTGCCGAAAGTCAGATTTTTGATGAAATTGTCACCCCGGGGCTTAGGGATTTTTTCAGAAAAATCTTTTTCTGCCGGTTAAGTTGTCGAGGGCTGATTTCTTGTCCTGTGATAAAAAGCCTTCCGTTTCGACCGCCAAACCTTTCAGGGGAGCATTTGCAAGCGTTTGGCACCATTTTTGAGTGAATTGCCGAAAGTCAGATTTTTGATGAAATTGTGACCCCGGGGCTTAGGGATTTTTGAAAAAAAAAAATTCTGCCGGTTAAGTTGTCGAGGGCTGATTTCTTGTCCTGTGAAAAAAAGCCTTCTGTTTCGACCGCCAGACATTTCAGGGGAGCATTTGCAAGCGTTTGGCACCATTTTTGAGTGAATTGCCGAAAGTCAGATTTTTGATGAAATTGTGACCCCGGGGCTTAGGGATTTTTTCAAAAAAATCATTACCTGCTGGTTAAGTTGTCGAGGGCTGATATCTTGTCCAGTGATAAAAAACCTTCTCTTTCAACCGCCAAACCTTTCAGGGGAGCATTTGCAACCGTTTGGCACCATTTTTGAGTGAATTGCCGAAAGTCAGATTTTTGATGAAATTGTGACCTCGGGGCTTGGGGATTTTTTCAAAAAAATCATTACCTGCTGGTTAAGTTGTCGAGGTCTGATTTCTTTTCCTGTGATAAAAAGCCTTCTGTTTCGACCGCCAAACCTTTCAGGGGAGCATTTGCAACCGTTTGGCACCATTTTTGAGTGAATTGCCGAAAGTCAGATTTTTGATGAAATTGTGACCCCGGGGCTTAGGGATTTTTTAAAAAAATCTTTTTCTGCCGGTTAAGTTGTCGAGGGCTGAGTTCTTGTCCAACGATAAAAAGCCTTCTGTTTCGACCGCCAAACCTTTCAGTGGAGCATTTGCAACCGTTTGGCACCATTTTTGAGTGAATTGCCGAAAGTCAGATTTTTGATGAAATTGTGACCCCGGGGCTTAGGGATTTTTTTAAAAAATCTTTTTCTGCCGGTTAAGTTGTCTAGGGCTGAGTTCTTGTCCAACGATAAAAAGCCTTCTGTTTCGACCGCCAAACCTTTCAGGGGAGCATTTGCAACCGTTTGGCACCATTTTTGAGTGAATTGCCGAAAGTCAGATTTTTGATGAAATTGTGACCCCAGGGCTTAGGGATTTTTTTTTTAAAAAAAATTTCTGCCGGTTAAGTTGTCGAGGGCTGATATCTTGTCCTGTGATAAAAAGCCTTCTCTTTCGATCGCCAAAGATTTCAGGGGAGCATTTGCAACCGTTTGGCACCATTTTTGAGTGAATTGCCGAAAGTCAGATTTTTGATGAAATTGTGACCTCGGGGCTAAGGGATTTTTTTTTAAAAAAAATTCTGCCGGTTAAGTTGTCGAGGGCTGATTTCTTGTCCTGTGATAAAAAGCCTTCTGTTTCGACCGCCAAACCTTTCAGGGGAGCATTTGCAAGCGTTTGGCACCATTTTTGAGTGAATTGCCGAAAGTCAGATTTTTGATGAAATTGTGACCCCGGGGCTTAGGGATTTTTGAAAAAAAAAAAATTCTGCCGGTTAAGTTGTCGAGGGCTGATTTCTTGTCCTGTGAAAAAAAGCCTTCTGTTTCGACCGCCAGACATTTCAGGGGAGCATTTGCAACCGTTTGGCACCATTTTTGAGTGAATTGCCGAAAGTCAGATTTTTGATGAAATTGTGACCCCGGGCCTTAGGGATTTTTTCAAAAAAATCTTTTTCTGCCGGTTAAGTTGTCGAGGGCTGATTTCTTGTCCAGTGATAAAAAGCCTTCTGTTTCGACCGCCAAACCTTTCAAGGGAGCATTTGCAAGCGTTTGGCACCATTTTTGAGTGAATTGCCGAAAGTCAGATTTTTGATGAAATTGTGACCCCGGGGCTTAGGGATTTTTGAAAAAAAAAAAATCTGCCGGTTAAGTTGTCGAGGGCTGATTTCTTGTCCTGTGAAAAAAAGCCTTCTGTTTCGACCGCCAGACATTTCAGGGGAGCATTTGCAACCGTTTGGCACCATTTTTGAGTGAATTGCCGAAAGTCGGATTTTTGATGAAATTGTGACCCCGGGGCTTAGGGATTTTTTCAAAAAAATCTTTTTCTGCCGGTTAAGTTGTCGAGGGCTGATTTCTTGTCCAGTGATAAAAAGCCTTCTGTTTCGACCGCCAAACCTTTCAAGGGAGCATTTGCAAGCGTTTGGCACCATTTTTGAGTGAATTGCCAAAAGTCAGATTTTTGATGAAATTGTGACTCCGGGGCTTAGGGATTTTTGACAAAAAAAAAATCTGCCGGTTAAGTTGTCGAGGGCTGATTTCTTGCCCTGTGAAAAAAAGCCTTCTGTTTCGACCGCCAGACATTTCAGGGGAGCATTTGCAACCGTTTGGCACCATTTTTGAGTGAATTGCCGAAAGTCAGATTGTTGATGAAATTGTGACCCCGGGGCTTAGGGATTTTTTCAAAAAAATCTTTTTCTGCCGGTTAAGTTGTCGAGGGCTGATTTCTTGTCCTGTGATAAAAAGCCTTCTGTTTCGACCGCCAAACCTTTCAGGGGAGCATTTGCAAGCGTTTGGCACCATTTTTGAGTGAATTGCCGAAAGTCAGATTTTTGATGAAATTGTGACCCCGGGGCTTAGGGATTTTTGAAAAAAAAAAAATTCTGCCGGTTAAGTTGTCGAGGGCTGATTTCTTGTCCTGTGAAAAAAAGCCTTCTGTTTCGACCGCCAGACATTTCAGGGGAGCATTTGCAAGCGTTTGGCACCATTTTTGAGTGAATTGCCGAAAGTCAGATTTTTGATGAAATTGTGACCCCGGGGCTTAGGGATTTTTTTAAAAAATCTTTTTCTGCCGGTTAAGTTGTCTAGGGCTGAGTTCTTGTCCAACGATAAAAAGCCTTCTGTTTCGACCGCCAAACCTTTCAGGGGAGCATTTGCAACCGTTTGGCACCATTTTTGAGTGAATTGCCGAAAGT
Source organism: Podarcis filfolensis (assembly GCF_964270895.1). Classification (NCBI taxonomy): domain Eukaryota; kingdom Metazoa; phylum Chordata; class Lepidosauria; order Squamata; family Lacertidae; genus Podarcis; species Podarcis filfolensis. The sequence continues at coordinate 84,036,401 of NC_139608.1, forward strand.
CAGATTTTTGATGAAATTGTGACCCCAGGGCTTAGGGATTTTTTTTAAAAAAAAATTTCTGCCGGTTAAGTTGTCGAGGGCTGATATCTTGTCCTGTGATAAAAAGCCTTCTCTTTCGATCGCCAAAGATTTCAGGGGAGCATTTGCAACCGTTTGGCACCATTTTTGAGTGAATTGCCGAAAGTCAGATTTTTGATGAAATTGTGACCTCGGGGCTTAGGGATTTTTGAAAAAAAAAATTCTGCCGGTTAAGTTGTCGAGGGCTGATTTCTTGTCCTGTGATAAAAAGCCTTCTGTTTCGACCGCCAAACCTTTCAGGGGAGCATTTGCAACCGTTTGGCACAATTTTTGAGTGAATTGCCGAAAGTCAGATTTTTGATGAAATTGTGACCCCGGGGCTTAGGGATTTTTTTTAAAAAAAAATTTCTGCCGGTTAAGTTGTCGAGGGCTGATATCTTGTCCTGTGATAAAAAGCCTTCTCTTTCGATCGCCAAAGATTTCAGGGGAGCATTTGCAACCGTTTGTCACCATTTTTGAGTGAATTGCCGAAAGTCAGATTTTTGATGAAATTGTGACCTCGGGGCTTAGGGATTTTTTCAAAAAAATCTTTTTCTGCCGGTTAAGTTGTCGAGGGCTGATTTCTTGTCCAGTGATAAAAAGCCTTCTGTTTCGACCGCCAAACATTTCAGGGGAGCATTTGCAACCGTTTGGCACCAGTTTTGAGTGAATTGCCGAAAGTCATATTTTTTATGAAATTGTGACCCTGGGGCTTAGGGATTTTTTCAAAGAAAAAAATTCTGCCGGTTAAGTTGTCGAGGGCTGATTTCTTTTCCTGTGATAAAAAGCCTTCTGTTTCGATCGCCAAATATTTCAGGGGAGCATTTGCAAGCGTTTGGCACCATTTTTGAGTGAATTGCCGAAAGTCAGATTTTTGATGAAATTGTGACCCCGGGGCTTAGGGATTTTTGAAAAAAAAAAATTCTGCCGGTTAAGTTGTCGAGGGCTGATTTCTTGTCCTGTGAAAAAAAGCCTTCTGTTTCGACCGCCAGACATTTCAGGGGAGCATTTGCAACCGTTTGGCACCATTTTTGAGTGAATTGCCGAAAGTCAGATTTTTGATGAAATTGTGACCCCGGGCCTTAGGGATTTTTTAAAAAAAATCTTTTTCTGCCGGTTAAGTTGTCGAGGGCTGATTTCTTGTCCAGTGATAAAAAGCCTTCTGTTTCGACCGCCAAACCTTTCAAGGGAGCATTTGCAAGCGTTTGGCACCATTTTTGAGTGAATTGCCGAAAGTCAGATTTTTGATGAAATTGTGACCCCGGGGCTTAGGGATTTTTGACAAAAAAAAATCTGCCGGTTAAGTTGTCGAGGGCTGATTTCTTGCCCTGTGAAAAAAAGCCTTCTGTTTCGACCGCCAGACATTTCAGGGGAGCATTTGCAACCGTTTGGCACCATTTTTGAGTGAATTGCCGAAAGTCGGATTTTTGATGAAATTGTGACCCCGGGGCTTAGGGATTTTTTCAAAAAAATCTTTTTCTGCCGGTTAAGTTGTCGAGGGCTGATTTCTTGTCCTGTGATAAAAAGCCTTCTCTTTCGATCGCCAAACCTTTCAGGGGAGCATTTGCAAGCGTTTGGCACCATTTTTGAGTGAATTGCCGAAAGTCAGATTTTTGATGAAATTGTGACCCCGGGGCTTAGGGATCCTTTTTTTAAAAAAATTTCTGCCGGTTAAGTTGTCGAGGGCTGATATCTTGTCCTGAGATAAAAAGCCTTCTCTTTCGATCGCAAACCTTTCAGGGGACCATTTGCAACCGTTTGGCACCATTTTTGAGTGAATTGCCGAAAGTCAGATTTTTGATGAAATTGTGACCCTGGGGCTTAGGGATTTTTTCAAAAAAATCATTACCTGCTGGTTAAGTTGTCGAGGGCTGATATCTTGTCCAGTGATAAAAAACCTTCTCTTTCAACCGCCAAACCTTTCAGGGGAGCATTTGCAACCGGTGGCACCATTTTTGAGTGAATTGCCGAAAGTCAGATTTTTGATGAAATTGTGACCTCGGGGCTTGGGGATTTTTTCAAAAAAATCATTACCTGCTGGTTAAGTTGTCGAGGTCTGATTTCTTTTCCTGTGATAAAAAGCCTTCTGTTTCGACCGCCAAACCTTTCAGGGGAGCATTTGCAACCGTTTGGCACCATTTTTGAGTGAATTGCCGAAAGTCAGATTTTTGATGAAATTGTGACCCCGGGGCTTAGGGATTTTTTAAAAAAATCTTTTTCTGCCGGTTAAGTTGTCGAGGGCTGAGTTCTTGTCCAACGATAAAAAGCCTTCTGTTTCGACCGCCAAACCTTTCAGGGGAGCATTTGCAACCGTTTGGCACCATTTTTGAGTGAATTGCCGAAAGTCAGATTTTTGATGAAATTGTGACCCCGGGGCTTAGGGATTTTTTTAAAAAATCTTTTTCTGCCGGTTAAGTTGTCTAGGGCTGAGTTCTTGTCCAACGATAAAAAGCCTTCTGTTTCGACCGCCAAACCTTTCAGGGGAGCATTTGCAACCGTTTGGCACCATTTTTGAGTGAATTGCCGAAAGTCAGATTTTTGATGAAATTGTGACCCCAGGGCTTAGGGATTTTTTTTTAAAAAAAATTTCTGCCGGTTAAGTTGTCGTGGGCTGATATCTTGTCCTGTGATAAAAAGCCTTCTCTTTCGATCGCCAAAGATTTCAGGGGAGCATTTGCAACCATTTGGCACCATTTTTGAGTGAATTGCCGAAAGTCAGATTTTTGATGAAATTGTGACCTCGGGGCTTAGGGATTTTTTAAAAAAAAAATTCTGCCGGTTAAGTTGTCGAGGGCTGATTTCTTGTCCTGTGATAAAAAGCCTTCTGTTTCGACCGCCAAACCTTTCAGGGGAGCATTTGCAAGCGTTTGGCACCATTTTTGAGTGAAATGCCGAAAGTCAGATTTTTGATGAAATTGTGACCCCGGGGCTTAGGGATTTTTGAAAAAAAAAAATTCTGCCAGTTAAGTTGTCGAGGGCTGATTTCTTGTCCTGTGAAAAAAAGCCTTGTGTTTCGACCGCCAGACATTTCAGGGGAGCATTTGCAACCGTTTGGCACCATTTTTGAGTGAATTGCCGAAAGTCAGATTTTTGATGAAATTGTGACCCCGGGCCTTAGGGATTTTTTCAAAAAAATCTTTTTCTGCCGGTTAAGTTGTCGAGGGCTGATTTCTTGTCCAGTGATAAAAAGCCTTCTGTTTCGACCGCCAAACCTTTCAAGGGAGCATTTGCAAGCGTTTGGCACCATTTTTGAGTGAATTGCCGAAAGTCAGATTTTTGATGAAATTGTGACCCCGGGGCTTAGGGATTTTTGAAAAAAAAAAAATCTGCCGGTTAAGTTGTCGAGGGCTGATTTCTTGTCCAACGATAAAAAGCCTTCTGTTTCGACCGCCAAACCTTTCAGGGGAGCATTTGCAACCGTTTGGCACCATTTTTGAGTGAATTGCCGAAAGTCAGATTTTTGATGAAATTGTGACCCCAGGGCTTAGGGATTTTTTTAAAAAAATCTTTTTCTGCCGGTTAAGTTGTCGAGGGCTGATTTCTTGTCCAGTGATAAAAAGCCTTCTGTTTCGACCGCCAAACCTTTCAAGGGAGCATTTGCAAGCGTTTGGCACCATTTTTGAGTGAATTGCCAAAAGTCAGATTTTTGATGAAATTGTGACCCCGGGGCTTAGGGATTTTTGACAAAAAAAAATCTGCCGGTTAAGTTGTCGAGGGCTGATTTCTTGCCCTGTGAAAAAAAGCCTTCTGTTTCGACCGCCAGACATTTCAGGGGAGCATTTGCAACCGTTTGGCACCATTTTTGAGTGAATTGCCGAAAGTCAGATTGTTGATGAAATTGTGACCCCGGGGCTTAGGGATTTTTTCAAAAAAATCTTTTTCTGCCGGTTAAGTTGTCGAGGGCTGATTTCTTGTCCTGTGATAAAAAGCCTTCTGTTTCGACCGCCAAACCTTTCAGGGGAGCATTTGCAAGCGTTTGGCACCATTTTTGAGTGAATTGCCGAAAGTCAGATTTTTGATGAAATTGTGACCCCGGGGCTTAGGGATCCTTTTTTAAAAAAAATTTCTGCCGGTTAAGTTGTCGAGGGCTGATATCTTGTCCTGAGATAAAAAGCCTTCTCTTTCGATCGCAAACCTTTCAGGGGACCATTTGCAACCGTTTGGCACCATTTTTGAGTGAATTGCCGAAAGTCAGATTTTTGATGAAATTGTGACCCCGGGGCTTAGGGATTTTTAAAAAAAATCTTTTTCTGCCGGTTAAGTTGTCGAGGGCTGAGTTCTTGTCCAACGATAAAAAGCCTTCTGTTTCGACCGCCAAACCTTTCAGGGGAGCATTTGCAACCGTTTGGCACCATTTTTGAGTGAATTGCCGAAAGTCAGATTTTTGATGAAATTGTGACCCCGGGGCTTAGGGATTTTTTCAAAAAAATCTTTTTCTGCCGGTTAAGTTGTCGAGGTCTGATTTCTTTTCCTGTGATAAAAAGCCTTCTGTTTCGACCGCCAAACCTTTCAGGGGAGCATTTGCAACCGTTTGGCACCATTTTTGAGTGAATTGCCGAAAGTCAGATTTTTGATGAAATTGTGACCCCGGGGCTTAGGGATTTTTTAAAAAAATATTTTTCTGCCGGTTAAGTTGTCGAGGGCTGAGTTCTTGTCCAACGATAAAAAGCCTTCTGTTTCGACCGCCAAACCTTTCAGGGGAGCATTTGCAACCGTTTGGCACCATTTTTGAGTGAATTGCCGAAAGTCAGATTTTTGATGAAATTGTGACCCCGGGGCTTAGGGATTTTTGAAAAAAAAAAATTCTGCCGGTTAAGTTGTCGACGGCTGATTTTTTGTCCTGTGATAAAAAGCCTTCTGTTTCGACCGCCAAACCTTTCAGGGGAGCATTTGCAACCGTTTGGCACCATTTTTGAGTGAATTGCCGAAAGTCAGATTTTTGATGAAATTGTGACCCCAGGGCTTAGGGATTTTTTTTTAAAAAAAATTTCTGCCGGTTAAGTTGTCGAGGGCTGATATCTTGTCCTGTGATAAAAAGCCTTCTCTTTCGATCGCCAAAGATTTCAGGGGAGCATTTGCAACCGTTTGGCACCATTTTTGAGTGAATTGCCGAAAGTCAGATTTTTGATGAAATTGTGACCTCGGGGCTTAGGGATTTTTGAAAAAAAAAATTCTGCCGGTTAAGTTGTCGAGGGCTGATTTCTTGTCCTGTGATAAAAAGCCTTCTGTTTCGACCGCCAAACCTTTCAGGGGAGCATTTGCAAGCGTTTGGCACCATTTTTGAGTGAATTGCCGAAAGTCAGATTTTTGATGAAATTGTGACCCCGGGGCTTAGGGATTTTTGAAAAAAAAAAATTCTGCCGGTTAAGTTGTCGAGGGCTGATTTCTTGTCCTGTGAAAAAAGCCTTCTGTTTCGACCGCCAGACATTTCAGGGGAGCATTTGCAACCGTTTGGCACCATTTTTGAGTGAATTGCCGAAAGTCAGATTTTTGATGAAATTGAGACCCCGGGGCTTAGGGATTTTTTTAAAAAATCTTTTTCTGCCGGTTAAGTTGTCGACGGCTGATTTCTTGTCCTGTGATAAAAAGCCTTCTGTTTCGACCGCCAAACCTTTCAGGGGAGCATTTGCAACCGTTTGGCACCATTTTTGAGTGAATTGCCGAAAGTCAGATTTTTGATGAAATTGTGACCCTGGGGCTTAGGGATTTTTTCAAAGAAAAAAATTCTGCCGGTTAAGTTGTCGAGGGCTGATTTCTTTTCCTGTGATAAAAAGCCTTCTTTTTCGACCGCCAAACCTTTCAGGGGAGCATTTGCAACCGTTTGGCACCATTTTTGAGTGAATTGCCGAAAGTCAGATTTTTGATGAAATTGTGACCCCGGGGCTTAGGGATTTTTGAAAAAAAATATTCTGCCGGTTAAGTTGTCGAGGGCTGATTTCTTTTCCTTTGATAAAAAGCCTTCTGTTTCGACCGCCAAACATTTCAGGGGAGCATTTGCAATCGTTTGGCACCATTTTTGAGTGAATTGCCGAAAGTCAGATTTTTGATGAAATTGTGACCCCGGGGCTTAGGGATTTTTTTTAAAAAAAAATTTCTGCCGGTTAAGTTGTCGAGGGCTGATATCTTGTCCTGTGATAAAAAGCCTTCTGTTTCGACCGCCAAACCTTTCAGGGGAGCATTTGCAACAGTTTGGCACCATTTTTGAGTGAATTGCCGAAAGTCAGATTTTTGATGAAATTGTGACCTCGGGGCTTAGGGATTTTTGAAAAAAATAAATTCTGCCGGTTAAGTTGTCGAGGGCTGATTTCTTGTCCTGTGATAAAAAGCCTTCTGTTTCGACCGCCAAACCTTTCAGGGGAGCATTTGCAACCGTTTGGTACAATTTTTGAGTGAATTGCCAAAAGTCAGATTTTTGATGAAATTGTGACTCCGGAGCTTAGGGATTTTTTTAAAAAAAAAATTTCTGCCGGTTAAGTTGTCTAGGGCTGATATCTTGTCCTGTGATAAAAAGCCTTCTCTTTCGATCGCCAAAGATTGCAGGGGAGCATGTGCAACCGTTTGGCATCATTTTTGAGTGAATTGCCGAAAGTCAGATTTTTGATGAAATTGTGACCTCGGGGCTTAGGGATTTTTGAAAAAAAAAAATTTCTGCCGGTTAAGTTGTCGAGGGCTGATTTCTTTTCCTTTGATAAAAAGCCTTCTGTTTCGACCGCCAAACATTTCAGGGGAGCATTTGCAACCGTTTGGCACCATTTTTGAGTGAATTGCCGAAAGTCAGATTTTTGATGAAATTGTGACCCCGGGGCTTAGGGATTTTTTTGAAAAATCTTTTTCTGCCGGTTAAGTTGTCGAGGGCTGAGTTCTTGTCCAACGATAAAAAGCCTTCTGTTTCGACCGCCAAACATTTCAGGGGAGCATTTGCAACCGTTTGGCACCATTTTTGAGTGAATTGCCGAAAGTCAGATTTTTGATGAAATTGTGACCCCAGGGCTTAGGGATTTTTTTAAAAAAAAAATTTCTGCCGGTTAAGTTGTCGAGGGCTGATATCTTGTCCTGTGATAAAAAGCCTTCTCTTTCGATCGCCAAAGATTCCAGGGGAGCATTTGCAACCGTTTGGCACCATTTTTGAGTGAGTTGCCGAAAGTCAGATTTTTGATGAAATTGTGACCTCGGGGCTTAGGGATTTTTTTAAAAAAAAATTCTGCCGGTTAAGTTGTCGAGGGCTGATTTCTTGTCCTGTGATAAAAAGCCTTCTGTTTCGACCGCCAAACCTTTCAGGGGAGCATTTGCAAGCGTTTGGCACCATTTTTGAGTGAATTGCCGAAAGTCAGATTTTTGATGAAATTGTGACCCCGGGCCTTAGGGATTTTTTCAAAAAAATCTTTTTCTGCCGGTTAAGTTGTCGAGGGCTGATTTCTTGTCCAGTGATAAAAAGCCTTCTGTTTCGACCGCCAAACCTTTCAAGGGAGCATTTGCAAGCGTTTGGCACCATTTTTGAGTGAATTGCCGAAAGTCAGATTTTTGATGAAATTGTGACCCCGGGGCTTAGGGAATTTTTCAAAAAAATCTTTTTCTGCCGGTTAAGTTGTCGAGGGCTGATTTCTTGTCCTGTGATAAAAAGCCTTCTGTTTCGACCGCCAAACCTTTCAGGGGAGCATTTGCAAGCGTTTGGCACCATTTTTGAGTGAATTGCCGAAAGTCAGATTTTTGATGAAATTGTGACCCCGGGGCTTAGGGATTTTTGAAAAAAAAAAATTCTGCCGGTTAAGTTGTCGAGGGCTGATTTCTTGTCCTGTGAAAAAAAGCCTTCTGTTTCGACCGCCAGACATTTCAGGGGAGCATTTGCAACCGTTTGGCACCATTTTTGAGTGAATTGCCGAAAGTCAGATTTTTGATGAAATTGTGACCCCGGGGCTTAGGGATTTTTTAAAAAAATCTTTTTCTGCCGGTTAAGTTGTCGAGGGCTGAGTTCTTGTCCAACGATAAAAAGCCTTCTGTTTCGACCGCCAAACCTTTCAGGGGAGCATTTGCAACCGTTTGGCACCATTTTTGAGTGAATTGCCGAAAGTCAGATTTTTGATGAAATTGTGACCCCAGGGCTTAGGGATTTTTTTTAAAAAAAAATTTCTGCCGGTTAAGTTGTCGAGGGCTGATATCTTGTCCTGTGATAAAAAGCCTTCTCTTTCGATCGCCAAAGATTTCAGGGGAGCATTTGCAACTGTTTGGCACCATTTTTGAGTGAATTGCCGAAAGTCAGATTTTTGATGAAATTGTGACCTCGGGGCTTAGGGATTTTTTTAAAAAAAAATTCTGCCGGTTAAGTTGTCGAGGGCTGATTTCTTGTCCTGTGATAAAAAGCCTTCTGTTTCGACCGCCAAACCTTTCAGGGGAGCATTTGCAAGCGTTTGGCACCATTTTTGAGTGAATTGCCGAAAGTCAGATTTTTGATGAAATTTTGACCCCGGGGCTTAGGGATTTTTGAAAAAAAAAAAATCTGCCGGTTAAGTTGTCGAGGGCTGATTTCTTGTCCTGTGAAAAAAAGCCTTCTGTTTCGACCGCCAGACATTTCAGGGGAGCATTTGCAACCGTTTGGCACCATTTTTGAGTGAATTGCCGAAAGTCAGATTTTTGATGAAATTGTGACCCCGGGGCTTAGGGATTTTTTTAAAAAATCTTTTTCTGCCGGTTAAGTTGTCGACGGCTGATATCTTGTCCTGTGATAAAAAGCCTTCTCTTTCGATCGCCAAAGATTTCAGGGGAGCATTTGCAACCGTTTGGCACCATTTTTGAGTGAATTGCCGAAAGTCAGATTTTTTATGAAATTGTGACCTCGGGGCTTAGGGATTTTTTCAAAAAAATCTTTTTCTGCCGGTTAAGTTGTCGAGGGCTGATTTCTTGCCCAGTGATAAAAAGCCTTCTGTTTCGACCGCCAAACATTTCAGGGGAGCATTTGCAACCGTTTGGCACCAATTTTGAGTGAATTGCCGAAAGTCAGATTTTTGATGAAATTGTGACCCCGGGGCTTAGGGATTTTTTTTTAAAAAAAAATTCTGCCGGTAAAGTTGTCGAGGGCTGATTTCTTTTCCTGTGATAAAAAGCCTTCTCTTTCAACCGCCAAACCTTTCAGGGGAGCATTTGCAACCGTTTGGCACCATTTTTGAGTGAATTGCCGAAAGTCAGATTTTTGATGAAATTGTGACCCCGGGGCTTAGGGATTTTTGAAAAAAAATATTCTGCCGGTTAAGTTGTCGAGGGCTGATTTCTTTTCCTTTGATAAAAAGCCTTCTGTTTCGACCGCCAAACATTTCAGGGGAGCATTTGCAACCGTTTGGCACCATTTTTGAGTGAATTGCCGAAAGTCAGATTTTTGATGAAATTGTGACCTCGGGGCTTAGGGATTTTTGAAAAAAATAAATTCTGCCGGTTAAGTTGTCGAGGGCTGATATCTTGTCCTGTGATAAAAAGCCTTCTGTTTCGACCGCCAAACCTTTCAGGGGAGCATTTGCAACAGTTTGGCACCATTTTTGAGTGAATTGCCGAAAGTCAGATTTTTGATGAAATTGTGACCTCGGGGCTTAGGGATTTTTGAAAAAAATAAATTCTGCCGGTTAAGTTGTCGAGGGCTGATTTCTTGTCCTGTGATAAAAAGCCTTCTGTTTCGACCGCCAAACCTTTCAGGGGAGCATTTGCAACCGTTTGGTACAATTTTTGAGTGAATTGCCAAAAGTCAGATTTTTGATGAAATTGTGACTCCGGAGCTTAGGGATTTTTTTTTTAAAAAAATTTCTGCCGGTTAAGTTGTCTAGGGCTGATATCTTGTCCTGTGATAAAAAGCCTTCTCTTTCGATCGCCAAAGATTTCAGGGGAGCATGTGCAACCGTTTGGCACCATTTTTGAGTGAATTGCCGAAAGTCAGATTTTTGATGAAATTGTGACCTCGGGGCTTAGGGATTTTTTTTAAAAAAAAAATTTCTGCCGGTTAAGTTGTCGAGGGCTGATTTCTTGTCCTGTGATAAAAAGCCTTCTGTTTCGACCGCCAAACCTTTCAGGGGAGCATTTGCAACCGTTTGGCACCAGTTTTGAGTGAATTGCCGAAAGTCAGATTTTTGATGAAATTGTGACCCTGGGGCTTAGGGATTTTTTCAAAGAAAAAAATTCTGCCGGTTAAGTTGTCGAGGGCTGATTTCTTTTCCTGTGATAAAAAGCCTTCTGTTTCGACCGCCAAACCTTTCAGGGGAGCATTTGCAACCGTTTGGCACCATTTTTGAGTGAATTGCCGAAAGTCAGATTTTTGATGAAATTGTGACCCCGGGGCTTAGGGATTTTTGAAAAAAAATATTCTGCCGGTTAAGTTGTCGAGGGCTGATTTCTTTTCCTTTGATAAAAAGCCTTCTGTTTCGACCGCCAAACATTTCAGGGGAGCATTTTCAACCGTTTGGCACCATTTTTGAGTGAATTGCCGAAAGTCAGATTTTTGATGAAATTGTGACCTCGGGGCTTAGGGATTTTTGAAAAAAAAAAATTCTGCCTGTTAAGTTGTCGAGGGCTGATTTCTTGTCCTGTGATAAAAAGCCTTCTGTTTCGACCGACAAACCTTTCAGGGGAGCATTTGCAACCGTTTGGCACCATTTTTGAGAGAATTGCCAAAAGTCAGATTTTTGATGAAATTGTGACCCCGGGGCTTAGGGATTTTTTTTTAAAAAAAATTTCTGCCGGTTAAGTTGTCTAGGGCTGATATCTTGTCCTGTGATAAAAAGCCTTCTCTTTCGATCGCCAAAGATTTCAGGGGAGCATTTGCAACCGTTTGGCACCATTTTTGAGTGAATTGCCGAAAGTCAGATTTTTGATGAAATTGTGACCTCGGGGCTTAGGGATTTTTGAAAAAAAATATTCTGCCGGTTAAGTTGTCGAGGGCTGATTTCTTTTCCTTTGATAAAAAGCCTTCTGTTTCGACCGCCAAACATTTCAGGGGAGCATTTTCAACCGTTTGGCACCATTTTTGAGTGAATTGCCGAAAGTCAGATTTTTGATGAAATTGTGACCTTGGGGCTTAGGGATTTTTGAAAAAAAAAAATTCTGCCGGTTAAGTTGTCGAGGGCTGATTTCTTGTCCTATGATAAAAAGCCTTCTGTTTCGACCGCCAAACCTTTCAGGGGAGCATTTGCAACCGTTTGGCACCATTTTTGAGTGAATTGCCAAAAGTCAGATTTTTGATGAAATTGTGACCCCGGGGCTTACGGATTTTTTTTTAAAAAAAATTTCTGCCGGTTAAGTTGTCGACGGCTGATATCTTGTCCTGTGATAAAAAGCCTTCTCTTTCGATCGCCAAAGATTTCAGGGGAGCATTTGCACCCGTTTGGCACCATTTTTGAGTGAATTGCCGAAAGTCAGATTTTTGATGAAATTGTGACCTAGGGACTTAGGGATTTTTTTTAAAAAAAAAATTCTGCCGGTTAAGTTGTCGAGGGCTGATTTCTTTTCCTGTGATAAAAAGCCTTCTGTTTCGACCGCCAAACATTTCAGGGGAGCATTTGCAACCGTTTGGCACCATTTTTGAGTGAATTGCCGAAAGTCAGATTTTTGATGAAATTGTGACCTCGGGGCTTAGGGATTTTTGAAAAAAATAAATTCTGCCGGTTAAGTTGTCGAGGGCTGATATCTTGTCCTGTGATAAAAAGCCTTCTGTTTCGACCGCCAAACCTTTCAGGGGAGCATTTGCAACAGTTTGGCACCATTTTTGAGTGAATTGCCGAAAGTCAGATTTTTGATGAAATTGTGACCTCGGGGCTTAGGGATTTTTGAAAAAAATAAATTCTGCCGGTTAAGTTGTCGAGGGCTGATTTCTTGTCCTGTGATAAAAAGCCTTCTGTTTCGACCGCCAAACCTTTCAGGGGAGCATTTGCAACCGTTTGGTACAATTTTTGAGTGAATTGCCAAAAGTCAGATTTTTGATGAAATTGTGACTCCGGAGCTTAGGGATTTTTTTTTTAAAAAAATTTCTGCCGGTTAAGTTGTCGAGGGCTGATATCTTGTCCTGTGATAAAAAGCCTTCTCTTTCGATCGCCAAAGATTTCAGGGGAGCATGTGCAACCGTTTGGCACCATTTTTGAGTGAATTGCCGAAAGTCAGATTTTTGATGAAATTGTGACCTCGGGGCTTAGGGATTTTTTTTAAAAAAAAAATTTCTGCCGGTTAAGTTGTCGAGGGCTGATTTCTTGTCCTGTGATAAAAAGCCTTCTGTTTCGACCGCCAAACCTTTCAGGGGAGCATTTGCAACCGTTTGGCACCATTTTTGAGTGAATTGCCGAAAGTCAGATTTTTGATGAAATTGTGACCCCGGGGCTTAGGGATTTTTGAAAAAAAATATTCTGCCGGTTAAGTTGTCGAGGGCTGATTTCTTTTCCTTTGATAAAAAGCCTTCTGTTTCGACCGCCAAACATTTCAGGGGAGCATTTTCAACCGTTTGGCACCATTTTTGAGTGAATTGCCGAAAGTCAGATTTTTGATGAAATTGTGACCTCGGGGCTTAGGGATTTTTGAAAAAAAAAAATTCTGCCTGTTAAGTTGTCGAGGGCTGATTTCTTGTCCTGTGATAAAAAGCCTTCTGTTTCGACCGACAAACCTTTCAGGGGAGCATTTGCAACCGTTTGGCACCATTTTTGAGAGAATTGCCAAAAGTCAGATTTTTGATGAAATTGTGACCCCGGGGCTTAGGGATTTTTTTTAAAAAAAAATTTCTGCCGGTTAAGTTGTCTAGGGCTGATATCTTGTCCTGTGATAAAAAGCCTTCTCTTTCGATCGCCAAAGATTTCAGGGGAGCATTTGCAACCGTTTGGCACCATTTTTGAGTGAATTGCCGAAAGTCAGATTTTTGATGAAATTGTGACCTCGGGGCTTAGGGATTTTTGAAAAAAAATATTCTGCCGGTTAAGTTGTCGAGGGCTGATTTCTTTTCCTTTGATAAAAAGCCTTCTGTTTCGACCGCCAAACATTTCAGGGGAGCATTTTCAACCGTTTGGCACCATTTTTGAGTGAATTGCCGAAAGTCAGATTTTTGATGAAATTGTGACCTTGGGGCTTAGGGATTTTTGAAAAAAAAAAATTCTGCCGGTTAAGTTGTCGAGGGCTGATTTCTTGTCCTATGATAAAAAGCCTTCTGTTTCGACCGCCAAACCTTTCAGGGGAGCATTTGCAACCGTTTGGCACCATTTTTGAGTGAATTGCCAAAAGTCAGATTTTTGATGAAATTGTGACCCCGGGGCTTACGGATTTTTTTTAAAAAAAAATTTCTGCCGGTTAAGTTGTCGACGGCTGATATCTTGTCCTGTGATAAAAAGCCTTCTCTTTCGATCGCCAAAGATTTCAGGGGAGCATTTGCAACCGTTCGGCACCATTTTTGAGTGAATTGCCGAAAGTCAGATTTTTGATGAAATTGTGACCTCGGGGCTTAGGGATTTTTTCAAAAAAAATCTTTTTCTGCCGGTTAAGTTGTCGAGGGCTGATTTCTTGGGCAGTGATAAAAAGCCTTCTGTTTCGACCGCCAAAAATTTCAGGGGAGCATTTGCAACCGTTTGGCACCAGTTTTGAGTGAATTGCCGAAAGTCAGATTTTTGATGAAATTGTGACCCTGGGGCTTAGGGATTTTTTCAAAGAAAAAAATTCTGCCGGTTAAGTTGTCGAGGGCTGATTTCTTGTCCTGTGATAAAAAGCCTTCTGTTTCGACCGCCAAACCTTTCAGGGGAGCATTTGCAACCGTTTGGCACCATTTTTGAGTGAATTGCCGAAAGTCAGATTTTTGATGAAATTGTGACCTCGGGGCTTAGGGATTTTTGAAAAAAAAAATTCTGCCGGTTAAGTTGTCGAGGGCTGATTTCTTGTCCTGTGATAAAAAGCCTTCTGTTTCGACCGCCAAACCTTTCAGGGGAGCATTTGCAACCGTTTGGCACAATGTTTGAGTGAATTGCCAAAAGTCAGAGTTTTGATGAAATTGTGACCCCGGGGCTTAGGGATTTTTTTAAAAAAAAAAATTTCTGCCGGTTAAGTTGTCGAGGGCTGATATCTTGTCCTGTGATAAAAAGCCTTCTCTTTCGATCGCCAAAGATTTCAGGGGAGCATTTGCAACCGTTTGGCACCATTTTTGAGTGAATTGCCGAAAGTCGGATTTTTGATGAAATTGTGACCCCGGGGCTTAGGGATTTTTTTCAAAAAAATCTTTTTCTGCCGGTTAAGTTGTCGAGGGCTGATTTCTTTTCCTGTGTTAAAAAAGCTTCTCTTTCAACCGCCAAACATTTCAGAGGAGCATTTGCACCCGTTTGGCACCATTTTTGAGTGAATTGCCGAAAGTCAGATTTTTGATGAAATTGTGACCTAGGGACTTAGGGATTTTTTTTTAAAAAAAAATTCTGCCGGTTAAGTTGTCGAGGGCTGATTTCTTTTCCTGTGATAAAAAGCCTACTGTTTCGATCGGCAAATATTTCAGGGGAGCATTTGTAACCGTTTGGCAACATTTTAGAGTGAATTGCCGAAAGTCAGATTTTTGATGAAATTGTGACCCCGGGGCTTAGGGATTTTTTCAAAAAAAAATAATTTCTGCTGGTTAAGTTGTCGAAGGCTGATTTCTTTTCCTGTGATAAAAAACCTTCTCTTTCAACAGCCAAACCTTTCAGGGGAGCATTTGCAACCGTTTGGTACCATTTTTGAGTGAATTGCCGAAAGTCAGATTTTTGATGAAATTGTGACCCCGGGGCTTAGGGATTCTTTTTTAAAAAAAATTTCTGCCGGTTAAGTTGTCGAAGGCTGATATCTTGTCCTGTGATAAAAAGCCTTCTCTTTCGATCGCCAAACCTTTCAGGGGAGCATTTGCAACCGTTTGGCACCATTTTTGAGTGAATTGCCGAAAGTCAGATTTTTGATGAAATTGTGACCCCGGGGCTTAGGGATTTTTGAAAAAAAAAAATTCTGCCGGTTAAGTTGTCGAGGGCTGATATCTTGTCCTGTGATAAAAAGCCTTCTGCTGCGACCGCCAAATCTTTCAGGGGAGCATTTGCAACCGTTTGGCACCATTTTTGAGTGAATTGCCGAAAGTCAGATTTTTGATGAAATTGTGACCTCGGGGCTTAGGGATTTTTGAAAAAAAAAATTCTGCCGGTTAAGTTGTCGAGGGCTGATTTCTTGTCCTGTGATAAAAAGCCTTCTGTTTCGACCGCCAAACCTTTCAGGGGAGCATTTGCAACCGTTTGGCACAATTTTTGAGTGAATTGCCAAAAGTCAGATTTTTGATGAAATTGTGACCCCGGGGCTTAGGGATTTTTTTTTAAAAAAAATTTCTGCCGGTTAAGTTGTCGAGGGCTGATATCTTGTCCTGTGATAAAAAGCCTTCTCTTTCGATCGCCAAAGATTTCAGGGGAGCATTTGCAACCGTTTGGCACCATTTTTGAGTGAATTGCCGAAAGTCAGATTTTTGATGAAATTGTGACCCCGGGGCTTAGGGATTTTTTAAAAAAAATCTTTTTCTGCCGGTTAAGTTGTCGAGGGCTGATTTCTTGTCCAGTGATAAAAAGCCTTCTGTTTCGACCGCCAAACATTTCAGGGGAGCATTTGCAACCGTTTGGCACCAGTTTTGAGTGAATTGCCGAAAGTCAGATTTTTGATGAAATTGTGACCCTGGGGCTTAGGGATTTTTTCAAAGAAAAAAATTCTGCCGGTTAAGTTGTCGAGGGCTGATTTCTTTTCCTGTGATAAAAAGCCTTCTGTTTCGACCGCCAAACCTTTCAGGGGAGCATTTGCAACCGTTTGGCACCATTTTTGAGTGAATTGCCGAAAGTCAGATTTTTGATGAAATTGTGACCTCGGGGCTTAGGGATTTTTGAAAAAAAAAATTCTGCCGGTTAAGTTGTCGAGGGCTGATTTCTTTTCCTTTGATAAAAAGCCTTCTGTTTCGACCGCCAAACCTTTCAGGGGAGCATTTGCAACCGTTTGGCACCATTTTTGAGTGAATTGCCGAAAGTCAGATTTTTGATGAAATTGTGACCTCGGGGCTTAGGGATTTTTGAAAAAAAAAATTCTGCCGGTTAAGTTGTCGAGGGCTGATTTCTTGTCCTGTGATAAAAAGCCTTCTGTTTCGACCGCCAAACCTTTCAGGGGAGCATTTGCAACCGTTTGGCACAATTTTTGAGTGAATTGCCAAAAGTCAGATTTTTGATGAAATTGTGACCCCGGGGCTTAGGGATTTTTTTTTTTAAAAAAATTCTGCCGGTTAAGTTGTCGAGGGCTGATATCTTGTCCTGTGATAAAAAGCCTTCTCTTTCGATCGCCAAGGATTTCAGGGGAGCATTTGCAACCGTTTGGCACCATTTTTGAGTGAATTGCCAAAAGTCAGATTTTTTATGAAATTGTGACCCCGGGGCTTAGGGATTTTTTTATAAAAATCTTTTTCTGCCGGTTAAGTTGTCGAGGGCTGATTTCTTTTCCTGTGATAAAAAACCTTCTCTTTCAACCGCCAAACATTTCAGGGGAGCATTTGCAACCGTTTGGCACCATTTTTGAGTGAATTGCCGAAAGTCAGATTTTTGATGAAATTGTGACCTAGGGACTTAGGGATTTTTTCAAAAAAAAATAATTTCTGCTGGTTAAGTTGTCGAGGGCTGATTTCTTTTCCTTTGATAAAAAGCCTTCTGTTTCGACCGCCAAACATTTCAGGGGAGCATTTGCAACCGTTTGGCACCATTTTTGAGGGAATTGCCGAAAGTCAGATTTTTGATGAAATTGTGACCTCGGGGCTTAGGGATTTTTTCAAAAAAAATCTTTTTCTGCCGGTTAAGTTGTCGAGGGCTGATTTCTTGTGCAGTGATAGAAAGCCTTCTGTTTCGACCGCCAAACACTTCAGGGGAGCATTTGCAACCGTTTGGCACCATTTTTGAGTGAATTGCCGAAAGTCAGATTTTTGATGAAATTGTGACCTCGGGGCTTAGGGATTTTTTCAAAGAAAAAAATTCTGCCGGTTAAGTTGTCGAGGGCTGATTTCTTTTCCTGTGATAAAAAGCCTTCTGTTTCGACCGCCAAACCTTTCAGGGGAGCATTTGCAACCGTTTGGCACCATTTTTGAGTGAATTGCCGAAAGTCAGATTTTTGATGAAATTGTGACCCCGGGGCTTAGGGATTTTTTTAAAAAAATCTTTTTCTGCCGGTTAAGTTGTCGAGGGCTGATTTCTTGTCCAGTGATAAAAAGCCTTCTGTTTCGACCGCCAAACATTTCAGGGGAGCATTTGCAACCGTTTGGCACCAGTTTTGAGTGAATTGCCGAAAGTCAGATTTTTGATGAAATTGTGACCCTGGGGCTTAGGGATTTTTTCAAAGAAAAAAATTCTGCCGGTTAAGTTGTCGAGGGCTGATTTCTTTTCCTGTGATAAAGAGCCTTCTGTTTCGACCGCCAAACCTTTCAGGGGAGCATTTGCAACCGTTTGGCACCATTTTTGAGTGAATTGCCGAAAGTCAGATTTTTGATGAAATTGTGACCCCGGGGCTTAGGGATTTTTGAAAAAAAATATTCTGCCGGTTAAGTTGTCGAGGGCTGATTTCTTTTCCTTTGATAAAAAGCCTTCTGTTTCGACCGCCAAACATTTCAGGGGAGCATTTTCAACCGTTTGGCACCATTTTTGAGTGAATTGCCGAAAGTCAGATTTTTGATGAAATTGTGACCTCGGGGCTTAGGGATTTTTGAAAAAAAAAAATTCTGCCGGTTAAGTTGTCGAGGGCTGATTTCTTGTCCTGTGATAAAAAGCCTTCTGTTTCGACCGCCAAACCTTTCAGGGGAGCATTTGCAACCGTTTGGCACAATTTTTGAGTGAATTGCCGAAAGTCAGATTTTTGATGAAATTGTGACCCCGGGGCTTAGGGATTTTTTTTAAAAAAAAATTTCTGCCGGTTAAGTTATCGACGGCTGATATCTTGTCCTGTGATAAAAAGCCTTCTCTTTCGATCGCCAAAGATTTCAGGGGAGCATTTGCAACCGTTTGGCACCATTTTTGAATGAATTGCCGAAAGTCAGATTTTTGATGAAATTGTGACCCTGGGGCTTAGTGATTTTTTCAAAGAAAAAAATTCTGCCGGTTAAGTTGTCGAGGGCTGATTTCTTTTCCTGTGATAAAAAGCCTTCTGTTTCGATCGCCAAACCTTTCAGGGGAGCATTTGCAACCGTTTGGCACCATTTTTGAGTGAATTGCCGAAAGTCAGATTTTTGATGAAATTGTGACCCCGGGGCTTAGGGATTTTTGAAAAAAAATATTCTGCCGGTTAAGTTGTCGAGGGCTGATTTCTTTTCCTTTGATAAAAAGCCTTCTGTTTCGACCGCCAAACATTTCAGGGGAGCATTTTCAACCGTTTGGCACCATTTTTGAGTGAATTGCCAAAAGTCAGATTTTTGATGAAATTGTGACCTCGGGGCTTAGGGATTTTTGAAAAAAAAAAATTCTACCGGTTAAGTTGTCGAGGGCTGATTTCTTGTCCTGTGATAAAAAGCCTTCTGTTTCGACCGCCAAACCTTTCAGGGGAGCATTTGCAACCGTTTGGCACCATTTTTGAGTGAATTGCCAAAAGTCAGATTTTTGATGAAATTGTGACCCCGGGGCTTACGGATTTTTTTTTAAAAAAAATTTCTGCCGGTTAAGTTGTCGACGGCTGATATCTTGTCCTGTGATAAAAAGCCTTCTCTTTCGATCGCCAAAGATTTCAGGGGAGCATTTGCAACCGTTCGGCACCATTTTTGAGTGAATTGCCGAAAGTCAGATTTTTGATGAAATTGTGACCTCGGGGTTTAGGGATTTTTTCAAAAAAAAATCTTTTTCTGCCGGTTAAGTTGTCGAGGGCTGATTTCTTGTGCAGTGATAAAAAGCCTTCTGTTTCGACCGCCAAAAATTTCAGGGGAGCATTTGCAACCGTTTGGCACCAGTTTTGAGTGAATTGCCGAAAGTCAGATTTTTGATGAAATTGTGACCCTGGGGCTTAGGGATTTTTTCAAAGAAAAAAATTCTGCCGGTTAAGTTGTCGAGGGCTGATTTCTTGTCCTGTGATAAAAAGCCTTCTGTTTCGACCGCCAAACCTTTCAGGGGAGCATTTGCAACCGTTTGGCACCATTTTTGAGTGAATTGCCGAAAGTCAGATTTTTGATGAAATTGTGACCTCGGGGCTTAGGGATTTTTGAAAAAAAAAATTCTGCCGGTTAAGTTGTCGAGGGCTGATTTCTTGTCCTGTGATAAAAAGCCTTCTGCTTCGACCGCCAAACCTTTCAGGGGAGCATTTGCAACCGTTTGGCACAATTTTTGAGTGAATTGCCAAAAGTCAGAGTTTTGATGAAATTGTGACCCCGGGGCTTAGGGATTTTTTTTAAAAAAAAAATTCTGCCGGTTAAGTTGTCGAGGGCTGATATCTTGTCCTGTGATAAAAAGCCTTCTCTTTCGATCGCCAAAGATTTCAGGGGAGCATTTGCACCCGTTTGGCACCATTTTTGAGTGAATTGCCGAAAGTCAGATTTTTGATGAAATTGTGACCTAGGGACTTAGGGATTTTTTTTTAAAAAAAAATTCTGCCGGTTAAGTTGTCGAGGGCTGATTTCTTTTCCTGTGATAAAAAGCCTACTGTTTCGATCGGCAAATATTTCAGGGGAGCATTTGTAACCGTTTGGCAACATTTTAGAGTGAATTGCCGAAAGTCAGATTTTTGATGAAATTGTGACCCCGGGGCTTAGGGATTTTTTTTTTAAAAAAAATTCTGCCGGTTAAGTTGTCGACGGCTGATATCTTGTCCTGTGATAAAAAGCCTTCTCTTTCGATCGCCAAAGATTTCAGGGGAGCATTTGCAACCGTTCGGCACCATTTTTGTGAGAATTGCCGAAAGTCAGATTTTTGATGAAATTGTGACCTCGGGGCTTAGGGATTTTTTCAAAAAAAATCTTTTTCTGCCGGTTAAGTTGTCGAGGGCTGATTTATTGTGCAGTGATAAAAAGCCTTCTGTTTCGACCGCCAAACATTTCAGGGGAGCATTTGCAACCGTTTCGCATCAGTTTTGAGTGAATTGCCGAAAGTCAGATTTTTGATGAAATTGTGACCCTGGGGCTTAGGGATTTTTTCTAAGAAAAAAATTCTGCCGGTTAAGTTGTCCAGGGCTGATTTCTTGTCCTGTGATAAAAATCCTTCTGTTTCGACCGCCAAACCTTTCAGGGGAGCATTTGCAACCGTTTGGCACCATTTTTGAGTGAATTGCCGAAAGTCAGATTTTTGATGAAATTGTGACCTCGGGGCTTAGGGATTTTTGAAAAAAAAAATTCTGCCGGTTAAGTTGTCGAGGGCTGATTTCTTGTCCTGTGATAAAAAGCCTTCTGTTTCGACCGCCAAACATTTCAGGGGAGCATTTGCAACCGTTTGGCACAATTTTTGAGTGAATTGCCAAAAGTCAGAGTTTTGATGAAATTGTGACCCCGGGGCTTAGGGATTTTTTTTAAAAAAAAAATTCTGCTGGTTAAGTTGTCGAGGGCTGATATCTTGTCCTGTGATAAAAAGCCTTCTGTTTCGACCGCCAAACATTTCAGGGGAGCATTTGCAACCGTTTGGCACAATTTTTGAGTGAATTGCCAAAAGTCAGAGTTTTGATGAAATTGTGACCCCGGGGCTTAGGGATTTTTTTTAAAAAAAAAATTCTGCTGGTTAAGTTGTCGAGGGCTGATATCTTGTCCTGTGATAAAAAGCCTTCTCTTTCGATCGCCAAAGATTTCAGGGGAGCATTTGCAACCGTTTGGCACCATTTTTGAGTGAATTGCCGAAAGTCGGATTTTTGATGAAATTGTGACCCCGGGGCTTAGGGATTTTTTCAAAAAAATCTTTTTCTGCCGGTTAAGTTGTCGAGGGCTGATTTCTTTTCCTGTGATTAAAAACCTTCTCTTTCAACCGCCAAACATTTCAGGGGAGCATTTGCAACCGTTTGGCACCATTTTTAAGTGAATTGCCGAAAGTCAGATTTTTGATGAAATTGTGACCTAGGGACTTAGGGATTTTTTTTAAAAAAAAAATTCTGCCGGTTAAGTTGTTGAGGGCTGATTTCTTTTCCTGTGATAAAAAGCCTCCTGTTTCGATCGGCAAATATTTCAGGGGAGCATTTGTAACCGTTTGGCAACATTTTAGAGTGAATTGCCGAAAGTCAGATTTTTGATGAAATTGTGACCCCGGGGCTTAGGGATTTTTTCAAAAAAAAATAATTTCTGCTGGTTAAGTTGTCGAAGGCTGATTTCTTTTCCTGTGATAAAAAACCTTCTCTTTCAACAGCCAAACCTTTCAGGGGAGCATTTGCAACCGTTTGGTACCATTTTTGAGTGAATTGCCGAAAGTCAGATTTTTGATGAAATTGTGACCCCGGGGCTTAGGGATTCTTTTTTAAAAAAAAATTCTGACGGTTAAGTTGTCGAGGGCTGATATCTTGTCCTGTGATAAAAAGCCTTCTCTTTCGATCGCCAAACCTTTCAGGGGAGCATTTGCAACCGTTTGGCACCATTTTTGAGTGAATTGCCGAAAGTCAGATTTTTGATGAAATTGTGACCCCGGGGCTTAGGGATTTTTGAAAAAAAAAAATTCTGCCGGTTAAGTTGTCGAGGGCTGATATCTTGTCCTGTGATAAAAAGCCTTCTGCTTCGACCGCCAAACCTTTCAGGGGAGCATTTGCAACCGTTTGGCACCATTTTTGAGTGAATTGCCGAAAGTCAGATTTTTGATGAAATTGTGACCTCGGGGCTTAGGGATTTTTGAAAAAAAAAATTCTGCCAGTTAAGTTGTCGAGGGCTGATTTCTTGTCCTGTGATAAAAAGCCTTCTGTTTCGACCGCCAAACCTTTCAGGGGAGCATTTGCAACCGTTTGGCACAATTTTTGAGTGAATTGCCAAAAGTCAGATTTTTGATGAAATTGTGACCCCGGGGCTTAGGGATTTTTTTTAAAAAAAAATTTCTGCCGGTTAAGTTGTCGAGGGCTGATATCTTGTCCTGTGATAAAAAGCCTTCTCTTTCGATCGCCAAAGATTTCAGGGGAGCATTTGCAACCGTTTGGCACCATTTTTGAGTGAATTGCCGAAAGTCGGATTTTTGATGAAATTGTGACCCCGGGGCTTAGGGATTTTTTTATAAAAATCTTTTTCTGCCGGTTAAGTTGTCGAGGGCTGATTTCTTTTCCTGTGATAAAAAACCTTCTCTTTCAACCGCCAAACATTTCAGGGGAGCATTTGCAACCGTTTGGCACCATTTTTGAGTGAATTGCCGAAAGTCAGATTTTTGATGAAATTGTGACCTAGGGACTTAGGGATTTTTTCAAAAAAAAATAATTTCTGCTGGTTAAGTTGTCGAAGGCTGATTTCTTTTCCTGTGATAAAAAACCTTCTCTTTCAACAGCCAAACCTTTCAGGGGAGCATTTGCAACCGTTTGGCACCATTTTTGAGTGAATTGCCGAAAGTCAGATTTTTGATGAAATTGTGACCCCGGGGCTTAGGGATTCTTTTTTAAAAAAAATTTCTGCCGGTTAACTTGTCGAGGGCTGATATCTTGTCCTGTGATAAAAAGCCTTCTTTTTCGATCGCCAAACCTTTCAGGGGAGCATTTGCAACCGTTTGGCACCATTTTTGAGTGAATTGCCGAAAGTCAGATTTTTGATGAAATTGTGACCCCGGGGCTTAGGGATTTTTGAAAAAAAATATTCTGCCGGTTAAGTTGTCGAGGGCTGATTTCTTTTCCTTTGATAAAAAGCCTTCTGTTTCGACCGCCAAACCTTTCAGGGGAGCATTTGCAACCGTTTGGCACCATTTTTGAGTGAATTGCCGAAAGTCAGATTTTTGATGAAATTGTGACCCAGGGGCTTAGGGATTTTTTCAAAGAAAGAAATTCTGCCGGTTAAGTTGTCGAGGGCTGATTTCTTTTCCTGTGATAAAAAGCCTTCTGTTTCGACCGCCAAACCTTTCAGGGGAGCATTTGCAACTGTTTGGCACCATTTTTGAGTGAATTGCCGAAAGTCAGATTTTTTATGAAATTGTGACCCCGGGGCTTAGGGATTTTTGAAAAAAAATATTCTGCCGGTTAAGTTGTCGAGGGCTGATTTCTTTTCCTTTGATAAAAAGCCTTCTGTTTCAACCGCCAAACCTTTCAGGGGAGCATTTGCAACCGTTTGGCACCATTTTTGAGTGAATTGCCGAAAGTCAGATTTTTGATGAAATTGTGACCCCGGGACTTAGGGATTTCTTTTTAAAAAAAAATTTCTGCCGGTTAAGTTGTCGACGGCTGATATCTTGTCCTGTGATAAAAAGCCTTCTCTTTCGATCGCCAAAGATTTCAGGGGAGCATTTGCAACCGTTTGGCACCATTTTTGAGTGAATTGCCGAAAGTCAGATTTTTGATGAAATTGTGACCTCGGGGCTTAGGGATTTTTTCAAAAAAATCTTTTTCTGCCGGGTAAGTTGTCGAGGGCTGATATCTTGTCCTGTGATAAAAAGCCTTCTCTTTCGATCGCCAAACCTTTCAGGGGAGCATTTGCAACCGTTTGGCACCATTTTTGAGTGAATTGCCGAAAGTCAGATTTTTGATGAAATTGTGACCCCGGGGCTTAGGGATCTTTGAAAAAAAAAAATTCTACCGGTTAAGTTGTTGAGGGCTGATTTCTTGTCCTGTGATAAGAAGCCTTCTGTTTCGACCGCCAAACCTTTCAGGGGAGCATTTGCAACCGTTTGGCACCATTTTTGAGTGAATTGCCGAAAGTCAGATTTTTGATGAAATTGTGACCTCGGGGCTTAGGGATTTTTGAAAAAAAAAATTCTGCCGGTTAAGTTGTCGAGGGCTGATTTCTTGTCCTGTGATAAAAAGCCTTCTGTTTCGACCGCCAAACATTTCAGGGGAGCATTTGCAACCGTTTGGCACAATTTTTGAGTGAATTGCCAAAAGTCAGAGTTTTGATGAAATTGTGACCCCGGGGCTTAGGGATTTTTTTTTAAAAAAAAATTCTGCCGGTTAAGTTGTCGAGGGCTGATATCTTGTCCTGTGATAAAAAGCCTTCTCTTTCGATCGCCAAAGATTTCAGGGGAGCATTTGCAACCGTTTGGCACCATTTTTGAGTGAATTGCCGAAAGTCGGATTTTTGATGAAAGTGTGACCCCGGGGCTTAGGGATTTTTTCAAAAAAATCTTTTTCTGCCGGTTAAGTTGTCGAGGGCTGATTTCTTTTCCTGTGATTAAAAACCTTCTCTTTCAACCGCCAAACATTTCAGGGGAGCATTTGCAACCGTTTGGCACCATTTTTGAGTGAATTGCCGAAAGTCAGATTTTTGATGAAATTGTGACCTAGGGACTTAGGGATTTTTTTTAAAAAAAAATTTCTGCCGGTTAAGTTGTTGAGGGCTGATTTCTTTTCCTGTGATAAAAAGCCTACTGTTTCGATCGGCAAATATTTCAGGGGAGCATTTGTAACCGTTTGGCAACATTTTAGAGTGAATTGCCGAAAGTCAGATTTTTGATGAAATTGTGACCCCGGGGCTTAGGGATTTTTTCAAAAAAAAATAATTTCTGCTGGTTAAGTTGTCGAAGGCTGATTTCTTTTCCTGTGATAAAAAACCTTCTCTTTCAACAGCCAAACCTTTCAGGGGAGCATTTGCAACCGTTTGGTACCATTTTTGAGTGAATTGCCGAAAGTCAGATTTTTGATGAAATTGTGACCCCGGGGCTTAGGGATTCTTTTTTAAAAAAAATTTCTGACGGTTAAGTTGTCGAGGGCTGATATCTTGTCCTGTGATAAAAAGCCTTCTCTTTCGATCGCCAAACCTTTCAGGGGAGCATTTGCAACCGTTTGGCACCATTTTTGAGTGAATTGCCGAAAGTCAGATTTTTGATGAAATTGTGACCCCGGGGCTTAGGGATTTTTGAAAAAAAAAAATTCTGCCGGTTAAGTTGTCGAGGGCTGATATCTTGTCCTGTGATAAAAAGCCTTCTGCTTCGACCGCCAAACCTTTCAGGGGAGCATTTGCAACCGTTTGGCACCATTTTTGAGTGAATTGCCGAAAGTCAGATTTTTGATGAAATTGTGACCTCGGGGCTTAGGGATTTTTGAAAAAAAAAATTCTGCCGGTTAAGTTGTCGACGGCTGATTTCTTGTCCTGTGATAAAAAGCCTTCTGTTTCGACCGCCAAACATTTCAGGGGAGCATTTGCAACCGTTTGGCACCATTTTTGAGTGAATTGCTGAAAGTCAAATTTTTGATGAAATTGTGACCCCGGGGCTTAGGGATTTTTTTATAAAAATCTTTTTCTGCCGGTTAAGTTGTCGAGGGCTGATTTCTTTTCCTGTGATAAAAAACCTTCTCTTTCAACCGCCAAACATTTCAGGGGAGCATTTGCAACCGTTTGGCACCATTTTTGAGTGAATTGCCGAAAGTCAGATTTTTGATGAAATTGTGACCTAGGGACTTAGGGATTTTTTCAAAAAAAAATAATTTCTGCTGGTTAAGTTGTCGAAGGCTGATTTCTTTTCCTGTGATAAAAAACCTTCTCTTTCAACAGCCAAACCTTTCAGGGGAGCATTTGCAACCGTTTGGCACCATTTTTGAGTGAATTGCCGAAAGTCAGATTTTTGATGAAATTGTGACCCCGGGGCTTAGGGATTTTTGAAAAAAAATATTCTGCCGGTTAAGTTGTCGAGGGCTGATTTCTTTTCCTTTGATAAAAAGCCTTCTGTTTCGACCGCCAAACCTTTCAGGGGAGCATTTGCAACCGTTTGGCACCATTTTTGAGTGAATTGCCGAAAGTCAGATTTTTGATGAAATTGTGACCCAGGGGCTTAGGGATTTTTTCAAAGAAAGAAATTCTGCCGGTTAAGTTGTCGAGGGCTGATTTCTTTTCCTGTGATAAAAAGCCTTCTGTTTCGACCGCCAAACCTTTCAGGGGAGCATTTGCAACTGTTTGGCACCATTTTTGAGTGAATTGCCGAAAGTCAGATTTTTTATGAAATTGTGACCCCGGGGCTTAGGGATTTTTGAAAAAAAATATTCTGCCGGTTAAGTTGTCGAGGGCTGATTTATTTTCCTTTGATAAAAAGCCTTCTGTTTCAACCGCCAAACCTTTCAGGGGAGCATTTGCAACCGTTTGGCACCATTTTTGAGTGAATTGCCGAAAGTCAGATTTTTGATGAAATTGTGACCCCGGGGCTTAGGGATTTTTTTTTTAAAAAAAATTTCTGCCGGTTAAGTTGTCGACGGCTGATATCTTGTCCTGTGATAAAAAGCCTTCTCTTTCGATCGCCAAAGATTTCAGGGGAGCATTTGCAACCGTTTGGCACCATTTTTGAGTGAATTGCCGAAAGTCAGATTTTTGATGAAATTGTGACCTCGGGGCTTAGGGATTTTTTCAAAAAAATCTTTTTCTGCCGGGTAAGTTGTCGAGGGCTGATATCTTGTCCTGTGATAAAAAGCCTTCTCTTTCGATCGCCAAAGATTTCAGGGGAGCATTTGCAACCGTTTGGCACCATTTTTGAGTGAATTGCCGAAAGTCAGATTTTTGATGAAATTGTGACCCCGGGGCTTAGGGATCTTTGAAAAAAAAAAATTCTACCGGTTAAGTTGTTGAGGGCTGATTTCTTGTCCTGTGATAAAAAGGCTTCTGTTTCGACCGCCAAACCTTTCAGGGGAGCATTTGCAACCGTTTGGCACCATTTTTGAGTGAATTGCCGAAAGTCAGATTTTTGATGAAATTGTGACCTCGGGGCTTAGGGATTTTTGAAAAAAAAAATTCTGCCGGTTAAGTTGTCGAGGGCAGATTTCTTGTCCTGTGATAAAAAGCCTTCTGTTTCGACCGCCAAACATTTCAGGGGAGCATTTGCAACCGTTTGGCACAATTTTTGAGTGAATTGCCAAAAGTCAGAGTTTTGATGAAATTGTGACCCCGGGGCTTAGGGATTTTTTTTTTAAAAAAAATTCTGCCGGTTAAGTTGTCGAGGGCTGATATCTTGTCCTGTGATAAAAAGCCTTCTCTTTCGATCGCCAAAGATTTCAGGGGAGCATTTGCAACCGTTTGGCACCATTTTTGAGTGAATTGCCGAAAGTCGGATTTTTGATGAAATTGTGACCCCGGGGCTTAGGGATTTTTTCAAAAAAATCTTTTTCTGCCGGTTAAGTTGTCGAGGGCTGATTTCTTTTCCTGTGATTAAAAACCTTCTCTTTCAACCGCCAAACATTTCAGGGGAGCATTTGCAACCGTTTGGCACCATTTTTGAGTGAATTGCCGAAAGTCAGATTTTTGATGAAATTGTGACCTAGGGACTTAGGGATTTTTTTTAAAAAAAAAATTCTGCCGGTTAAGTTGTTGAGGGCTGATTTCTTTTCCTGTGATAAAAAGCCTACTGTTTCGATCGGCAAATATTTCAGGGGAGCATTTGTAACCGTTTGGCAACATTTTAGAGTGAATTGCCGAAAGTCAGATTTTTGATGAAATTGTGACCCCGGGGCTTAGGGATTTTTTCAAAAAAAAATAATTTCTGCTGGTTAAGTTGTCGAAGGCTGATTTCTTTTCCTGTGATAAAAAACCTTCTCTTTCAACAGCCAAACCTTTCAGGGGAGCATTTGCAACCGTTTGGTACCATTTTTGAGTGAATTGCCGAAAGTCAGATTTTTGATGAAATTGTGACCCCGGGGCTTAGGGATTCTTTTTTTAAAAAAATTTCTGACGGTTAAGTTGTCGAGGGCTGATATCTTGTCCTGTGATAAAAAGCCTTCTCTTTCGATCGCCAAAGATTTCAGGGAAGCATTTGCAACCGTTTGGCACCATTTTTGAGTGAATTGCCGAAAGTCAGATTTTTGATGAAATTGTGACCCCGGGGCTTAGGGATTTTTGAAAAAGAAAAATTCTGCCGGTTAAGTTGTCGAGGGCTGATATCTTGTCCTGTGATAAAAAGCCTTCTGCTTCGACCGCCAAACATTTCAGGGGAGCATTTGCAACCGTTTGGCACCATTTTTGAGTGAATTGCCGAAAGTCAGATTTTTGATGAAATTGTGACCTCGAAGCTTAGGGATTTTTGAAAAAAAAAATTCTGCCGGTTAAGTTGTCGACGGCTGATTTCTTGTCCTGTGATAAAAAGCCTTCTGTTTCGACCGCCAAACATTTCAGGGGAGCATTTGCAACCGTTTGGCACCATTTTTGAGTGAATTGCTGAAAGTCAAATTTTTGATGAAATTGTGACCCCGGGGCTTAGGGATTTTTTTATAAAAATCTTTTTCTGCCGGTTAAGTTGTCGAGGGCTGATTTCTTTTCCTGTGATAAAAAACCTTCTCTTTCAACCGCCAAACATTTCAGGGGAGCATTTGCAACCGTTTGGCACCATTTTTGAGTGAATTGCCGAAAGTCAGATTTTTGATGAAATTGTGACCTAGGGACTTAGGGATTTTTTCAAAAAAAAATAATTTCTGCTGGTTAAGTTGTCGAAGGCTGATTTCTTTTCCTGTGATAAAAAACCTTCTCTTTCAACAGCCAAACCTTTCAGGGGAGCATTTGCAACCGTTTGGCACCATTTTTGAGTGAATTGCCGAAAGTCAGATTTTTGATGAAATTGTGACCCCGGGGCTTAGGGATTTTTTCAAAAAAATCTTTTTCTGCCGGTTAAGTTGTCGAGGGCTGATTTCTTTTCCTGTGATTAAAAACCTTCTCTTTCAACCGCCAAACATTTCAGGGGAGCATTTGCAACCGTTTGGCACCATTTTTGAGTGAATTGCCGAAAGTCAGATTTTTGATGAAATTGTGACCTAGGGACTTAGGGATTTTTTCAAAAAAAAATAATTTCTGCTGGTTAAGTTGTCGAAGGCTGATTTCTTTTCCTGTGATAAAAAACCTTCTCTTTCAACAGCCAAACCTTTCAGGGGAGCATTTGCAACCGTTTGGCACCATTTTTGAGTGAATTGCCGAAAGTCAGATTTTTGATGAAATTGTGACCCCGGGGCTTAGGGATTCTTTTTTAAAAAAAATTTCTGCCGGTTAACTTGTCGAGGGCTGATATCTTGTCCTGTGATAAAAAGCCTTCTTTTTCGATCGCCAAACCTTTCAGGGGAGCATTTGCAACCGTTTGGCACCATTTTTGAGTGAATTGCCGAAAGTCAGATTTTTGATGAAATTGTGACCCCGGGGCTTAGGGATTTTTGAAAAAAAATATTCTGCCGGTTAAGTTGTCGAGGGCTGATTTCTTTTCCTTTGATAAAAAGCCTTCTGTTTCGACCGCCAAACCTTTCAGGGGAGCATTTGCAACCGTTTGGCACCATTTTTGAGTGAATTGCCGAAAGTCAGATTTTTGATGAAATTGTGACCCAGGGGCTTAGGGATTTTTTCAAAGAAAGAAATTCTGCCGGTTAAGTTGTCGACGGCTGATATCTTGTCCTGTGATAAAAAGCCTTCTCTTTCGATCGCCAAAGATTTCAGGGGAGCATTTGCAACCGTTTGGCACCATTTTTGAGTGAATTGCCGAAAGTCAGATTTTTGATGAAATTGTGACCTCGGGGCTTAGGGATTTTTTCAAAAAAATCTTTTTCTGCCGTGTAAGTTGTCGAGGGCTGATATCTTGTCCTGTGATAAAAAGCCTTCTCTTTCGATCGCCAAAGATTTCAGGGGAGCATTTGCAACCGTTTGGCACCATTTTTGAGTGAATTGCCGAAAGTCAGATTTTTGATGAAATTGTGACCCCGGGGCTTAGGGATCTTTGAAAAAAAAAAATTCTACCGGTTAAGTTGTTGAGGGCTGATTTCTTGTCCTGTGATAAAAAGGCTTCTGTTTCGACCGCCAAACCTTTCAGGGGAGCATTTGCAACCGTTTGGCACCATTTTTGAGTGAATTGCCGAAAGTCAGATTTTTGATGAAATTGTGACCTCGGGGCTTAGGGATTTTTGAAAAAAAAAATTCTGCCGGTTAAGTTGTCGAGGGCTGATTTCTTGTCCTGTGATAAAAAGCCTTCTGTTTCGACCGCCAAACATTTCAGGGGAGCATTTGCAACCGTTTGGCACAATTTTTGAGTGAATTGCCAAAAGTCAGAGTTTTGATGAAATTGTGACCCCGGGGCTTAGGGATTTTTTTTTTAAAAAAAATTCTGCCGGTTAAGTTGTCGAGGGCTGATATCTTGTCCTGTGATAAAAAGCCTTCTCTTTCGATCGCCAAAGATTTCAGGGGAGCATTTGCAACCGTTTGGCACCATTTTTGAGTGAATTGCCGAAAGTCGGATTTTTGATGAAATTGTGACCCCGGGGCTTAGGGATTTTTTCAAAAAAATCTTTTTCTGCCGGTTAAGTTGTCGAGGGCTGATTTCTTTTCCTGTGATTAAAAACCTTCTCTTTCAACCGCCAAACATTTCAGGGGAGCATTTGCAACCGTTTGGCACCATTTTTGAGTGAATTGCCGAAAGTCAGATTTTTGATGAAATTGTGACCTAGGGACTTAGGGATTTTTTTTAAAAAAAAAATTCTGCCGGTTAAGTTGTTGAGGGCTGATTTCTTTTCCTGTGATAAAAAGCCTACTGTTTCGATCGGCAAATATTTCAGGGGAGCATTTGTAACCGTTTGGCAACATTTTAGAGTGAATTGCCGAAAGTCAGATTTTTGATGAAATTGTGACCCCGGGGCTTAGGGATTTTTTCAAAAAAAAATAATTTCTGCTGGTTAAGTTGTCGAAGGCTGATTTCTTTTCCTGTGATAAAAAACCTTCTCTTTCAACAGCCAAACCTTTCAGGGGAGCATTTGCAACCGTTTGGTACCATTTTTGAGTGAATTGCCGAAAGTCAGATTTTTGATGAAATTGTGACCCCGGGGCTTAGGGATTCTTTTTTAAAAAAAATTTCTGACGGTTAAGTTGTCGAGGGCTGATATCTTGTCCTGTGATAAAAAGCCTTCTCTTTCGATCGCCAAAGATTTCAGGGAAGCATTTGCAACCGTTTGGCACCATTTTTGAGTGAATTGCCGAAAGTCAGATTTTTGATGAAATTGTGACCCCGGGGCTTAGGGATTTTTGAAAAAGAAAAATTCTGCCGGTTAAGTTGTCGAGGGCTGATATCTTGTCCTGTGATAAAAAGCCTTCTGCTTCGACCGCCAAACCTTTCAGGGGAGCATTTGCAACCGTTTGGCACCATTTTTGAGTGAATTGCCGAAAGTCAGATTTTTGATGAAATTGTGACCTCGAAGCTTAGGGATTTTTGAAAAAAAAAATTCTGCCGGTTAAGTTGTCGATGGCTGATTTCTTGTCCTGTGATAAAAAGCCTTCTGTTTCGACCGCCAAACATTTCAGGGGAGCATTTGCAACCGTTTGGCACCATTTTTGAGTGAATTGCTGAAAGTCAAATTTTTGATGAAATTGTGACCCCGGGGCTTAGGGATTTTTTTATAAAAATCTTTTTCTGCCGGTTAAGTTGTCGAGGGCTGATTTCTTTTCCTGTGATAAAAAACCTTCTCTTTCAACCGCCAAACATTTCAGGGGAGCATTTGCAACCGTTTGGCACCATTTTTGAGTGAATTGCCGAAAGTCAGATTTTTGATGAAATTGTGACCTAGGGACTTAGGGATTTTTTCAAAAAAAAATAATTTCTGCTGGTTAAGTTGTCGAAGGCTGATTTCTTTTCCTGTGATAAAAAACCTTCTCTTTCAACAGCCAAACCTTTCAGGGGAGCATTTGCAACCGTTTGGCACCATTTTTGAGTGAATTGCCGAAAGTCAGATTTTTGATGAAATTGTGACCCCGGGGCTTAGGGATTTTTTTATAAAAATCTTTTTCTGCCGGTTAAGTTGTCGAGGGCTGATTTCTTTTCCTGTGATAAAAAACCTTCTCTTTCAACCGCCAAACATTTCAGGGGAGCATTTGCAACCGTTTGGCACCATTTTTGAGTGAATTGCCGAAAGTCAGATTTTTGATGAAATTGTGACCTAGGGACTTAGGGATTTTTTCAAAAAAAAATAATTTCTGCTGGTTAAGTTGTCGAAGGCTGATTTCTTTTCCTGTGATAAAAAACCTTCTCTTTCAACAGCCAAACCTTTCAGGGGAGCATTTGCAACCGTTTGGCACCATTTTTGAGTGAATTGCCGAAAGTCAGATTTTTGATGAAATTGTGACCCCGGGGCTTAGGGATTCTTTTTAAAAAAAAATTTCTGCCGGTTAACTTGTCGAGGGCTGATATCTTGTCCTGTGATAAAAAGCCTTCTTTTTCGATCGCCAAACCTTTCAGGGGAGCATTTGCAACCGTTTGGCACCATTTTTGAGTGAATTGCCGAAAGTCAGATTTTTGATGAAATTGTGACCCCGGGGCTTAGGGATTTTTGAAAAAAAATATTCTGCCGGTTAAGTTGTCGAGGGCTGATTTCTTTTCCTTTGATAAAAAGCCTTCTGTTTCGACCGCCAAACCTTTCAGGGGAGCATTTGCAACCGTTTGGCACCATTTTTGAGTGAATTGCCGAAAGTCAGATTTTTGATGAAATTGTGACCCAGGGGCTTAGGGATTTTTTTTTAAAAAAAAATTTCTGCCGGTTAAGTTGTCGAGGGCTGATTTCTTGTCCTGTGATAAAAAGCCTTCTCTTTCGATCGCCAAAGATTTCAGGGGAGCATTTGCAACCGTTTGGCACCATTTTTGAGTGAATTGCCGAAAGTCAGATTTTTGATGAAATTGTGACCTCGGGGCTTAGGGATTTTTTCAAAAAAATCTTTTTCTGCCGGGTAAGTTGTCGAGGGCTGATATCTTGTCCTGTGATAAAAAGCCTTCTCTTTCGATCGCCAAACCTTTCAGGGGAGCATTTGCAACCGTTTGGCACCATATTTGAGTGAATTGCCGAAAGTCAGATTTTTGATGAAATTGTGACCCCGGGGCTTAGGGATCTTTGAAAAAAAAAAATTCTACCGGTTAAGTTGTTGAGGGCTGATTTCTTGTCCTGTGATAAAAAGCCTTCTGTTTCGACCACCAAACCTTTCAGGGGAGCATTTGCAACCGTTTGGCACCATTTTTGAGTGAATTGCCGAAAGTCAGATTTTTGATGAAATTGTGACCTCGGGGCTTAGGGATTTTTGAAAAAAAAAATTCTGCCGGTTAAGTTGTCGAGGGCTGATTTCTTGTCCTGTGATAAAAAGCCTTCTGTTTCGACCGCCAAACATTTCAGGGGAGCATTTGCAACCGTTTGGCACAATTTTTGAGTGAATTGCCAAAAGTCAGAGTTTTGATGAAATTGTGACCCCGGGGCTTAGGGATTTTTTTTTTAAAAAAAATTCTGCCGGTTAAGTTGTCGAGGGCTGATATCTTGTCCTGTGATAAAAAGCCTTCTCTTTCGATCGCCAAAGATTTCAGGGGAGCATTTGCAACCGTTTGGCACCATTTTTGAGTGAATTGCCGAAAGTCGGATTTTTGATGAAATTGTGACCCCGGGGCTTAGGGATTTTTTCAAAAAAATCTTTTTCTGCCGGTTAAGTTGTCGAGGGCTGATTTCTTTTCCTGTGATTAAAAACCTTCTCTTTCAACCGCCAAACATTTCAGGGGAGCATTTGCAACCGTTTGGCACCATTTTTGAGTGAATTGCCGAAAGTCAGATTTTTGATGAAATTGTGACCTAGGGACTTAGGGATTTTTTTTTAAAAAAAAATTCTGCCGGTTAAGTTGTTGAGGGCTGATTTCTTTTCCTGTGATAAAAAGCCTACTGTTTCGATCGGCAAATATTTCAGGGGAGCATTTGTAACCGTTTGGCAACATTTTAGAGTGAATTGCCGAAAGTCAGATTTTTGATGAAATTGTGACCCCGGGGCTTAGGGATTTTTTCAAAAAAAAATAATTTCTGCTGGTTAAGTTGTCGAAGGCTGATTTCTTTTCCTGTGATAAAAAACCTTCTCTTTCAACAGCAAAACCTTTCAGGGGAGCATTTGCAACCGTTTGGTACCATTTTTGAGTGAATTGCCGAAAGTCAGATTTTTGATGAAATTGTGACCCCGGGGCTTAGGGATTCTTTTTTAAAAAAAATTTCTGACGGTTAAGTTGTCGAGGGCTGATATCTTGTCCTGTGATAAAAAGCCTTCTCTTTCGATCGCCAAACCTTTCAGGGGAGCATTTGCAACCGTTTGGCACCATTTTTGAGTGAATTGCCGAAAGTCAGATTTTTGATGAAATTGTGACTACCGGGGCTTAGGGATTTTTGAAAAAAAAAAATTCTGCCGGTTAAGTTGTCGAGGGCTGATATCTTGTCCTGTGATAAAAAGCCTTCTGCTTCGACCGCCAAACCTTTCAGGGGAGCATTTGCAACCGTTTGGCACCATTTTTGAGTGAATTGCCGAAAGTCAGATTTTTGATGAAATTGTGACCTCGGGGCTTAGGGATTTTTGAAAAAAAAAATTCTGCCGGTTAAGTTGTCGACGGCTGATTTCTTGTCCTGTGATAAAAAGCCTTCTGTTTCGACCGCCAAACCTTTCAGGGGAGCATTTGCAACCGTTTGGCACCATTTTTGAGTGAATTGCCAAAAGTCAGATTTTTGATGAAATTGTGACCCCGGGGCTTAGGGATTTTTTTAAAAAAAAAATTTCTGCCGGTTAAGTTGTCGAGGGCTGATATCTTGTCCTGTGATAAAAAGCCTTCTCTTTCGATCGCCAAAGATTTCAGGGGAGCATTTGCAACCGTTTGGCACCATTTTTGAGTGAATTGCCGAAAGTCGGATTTTTGATGAAATTGTGACCCCGGGGCTTAGGGATTTTTTTATAAAAATCTTTTTCTGCCGGTTAAGTTGTCGAGGGCTGATTTCTTTTCCTGTGATAAAAAACCTTCTCTTTCAACCGCCAAACATTTCAGGGGAGCATTTGCAACCGTTTGGCACCATTTTTGAGTGAATTGCCGAAAGTCAGATTTTTGATGAAATTGTGACCCCGGGGCTTAGGGATTCTTTTTAAAAAAAAATTTCTGCCGGTTAACTTGTCGAGGGCTGATATCTTGTCCTGTGATAAAAAGCCTTCTTTTTCGATCGCCAAACCTTTCAGGGGAGCATTTGCAACCGTTTGGCACCATTTTTGAGTGAATTGCCGAAAGTCAGATTTTTGATGAAATTGTGACCCCGGGGCTTAGGGATTTTTGAAAAAAAATATTCTGCCGGTTAAGTTGTCGAGGGCTGATTTCTTTTCCTTTGATAAAAAGCCTTCTGTTTCGACCGCCAAACCTTTCAGGGGAGCATTTGCAACCGTTTGGCACCATTTTTGAGTGAATTGCCGAAAGTCAGATTTTTGATGAAATTGTGACCCAGGGGCTTAGGGATTTTTTTTTAAAAAAAAATTTCTGCCGGTTAAGTTGTAGAGGGCTGATATCTTGTCCTGTGATAAAAAGCCTTCTCTTTCGATCGCCAAAGATTTCAGGGAAGCATTTGCAACCGTTTGGCACCATTTTTGAGTGAATTGCAGAAAGTCAGATTTTTGATGAAATTGTGACCTCGGGGCTTAGGGATTTTTTCAAAAAAATCTTTTTCTGCCGGGTAAGTTGTCGAGGGCTGATATCTTGTCCTGTGATAAAAAGCCTTCTCTTTCGATCGCCAAACCTTTCAGGGGAGCATTTGCAACCGTTTGGCACCATTTTTGAGTGAATTGCCGAAAGTCAGATTTTTGATGAAATTGTGACCCCGGGGCTTAGGGATTTTTGAAAAAAAAAAATTCTGCCGGATAAGTTGTTGAGGGCTGATTTCTTGTCCTGTGATAAAAAGCCTTCTGTTTCGACCGCCAAACCTTTCAGGGGAGCATTTGCAACCGTTTGGCACCATTTTTGATTGAATAGCCGAAATCAGATTTTTGATGAAATTGTGACCTCGGGGCTTAGGGATTTAGAAAAAAAAAAATTCTGCCGGTTAAGTTGTCGAGGGCTGATTTCTTGTCCTGTGATAAAAAGCCTTCTGTTTCGACCGCCAAACCTTTCAGGGGAGCATTTGCAACCGTTTGGCACAATTTTTGAGTGAATTGCCGAAAGTCAGATTTTTGATGAAATTGTGACCCCGGGGCTTAGGGATTTTTTTTTAAAAAAAATTTCTGCCGGTTAAGTTGTTGAGGGCTGATATCTTGTCCTGTGATAAAAAGCCTTCTCTTTCGATCGCCAAAGATTTCAGGGGAGCATTTGCAACCGTTTGGCACCATTTTTGAGTGAATTGCCGAAAGTCAGATTTTTGATGAAATTGTGACCCAGGGGCTTAGGGATTTTTTCAAAGAAAGAAATTCTGCCGGTTAAGTTGTCGAGGGCTGATTTCTTTTCCTGTGATAAAAAGCCTTCTGTTTCGACCGCCAAACCTTTCAGGGGAGCATTTGCAACCGTTTGGCACCATTTTTGAGTGAATTGCCGAAAGTCAGATTTTTTATGAAATTGTGACCACCGGGATTAGGGATTTTTGAAAAAAAATATTCTGCCGGTTAAGTTGTCGAGGGCTGATTTATTTTCCTTTGATAAAAAGCCTTCTGTTTCGACCGCCAAACCTTTCAGGGGAGCATTTGCAACCGTTTGGCACCATTTTTGAGTGAATTGCCGAAAGTCAGATTTTTGATGAAATTGTGACCCCGGGGCTTAGGGATTTTTTTTAAAAAAAAAATTTCTGCCGGTTAAGTTGTCGAGGGCTGATATCTTGTCCTGTGATAAAAAGCCTTCTCTTTCGATCGCCAAAGATTTCAGGGAAGCATTTGCAACCGTTTGGCACCATTTTTGAGTGAATTGCCGAAAGTCAGATTTTTGATGAAATTGTGACTTCGGGGCTTAGGGATTTTTTCAAAAAAATCTTTTTCTGCCGGGTAAGTTGTCGAGGGCTGATATCTTGTCCTGTGATAAAAAGCCTTCTCTTTCGATCGCCAAACCTTTCAGGGGAGCATTTGCAACCGTTTGGCACCATTTTTGAGTGAATTGCCGAAAGTCAGATTTTTGATGAAATTGTGACCCCGGGGCTTAGGGATTTTTGAAAAAAAAAATTCTGCCGGTTAAGTTGTTGAGGGCTGATTTCTTGTCCTGTGATAAAAAGCCTTCTGTTTCGACCGCCAAACCTTTCAGGGGAGCATTTGCAACCGTTTGGCACCATTTTTGAGTGAATTGCCGAAAGTCACATTTTTGATGAAATTGTGACCTAGGGACTTAGGGATTTTTTCAAAAAAAAAATAATTTCTGCTGGTTAAGTTGTCGAAGGCTGATTTCTTTTCCTGTGATAAAAAACCTTCTCTTTCAACAGCCAAACCTTTCAGGGGAGCATTTGCAACCGTTTGGCACCATTTTTGAGTGAATTGCCGAAAGTCAGATTTTTGATGAAATTGTGACCCCGGGGCTTAGGGATTCTTTTTTAAAAAAAATTTCTGCCGGTTAAGTTGTCGAGGGCTGATATCTTGTCCTGTGATAAAAAGCCTTCTTTTTCGATCGCCAAACCTTTCAGGGGAGCATTTGCAACCGTTTGGCACCATTTTTGAGTGAATTGCCGAAAGTCAGATTTTTGATGAAATTGTGACCCCGGGGCTTAGGGATTTTTTCAAAAAAATCTTTTTCTGCCGGTTAAGTTGTCGAGGGCTGATTTCTTGTCCTGTGATAAAAAGCCTTCTGTTTCGACCGCCAAACCTTTCAGGGGAGCATTTGCAACCGTTTGGCACCATTTTTGAGTGAATTGCCGAAAGTCAGATTTTTGATGAAATTGTGACCCCGGGGCTTAGGGATTTTTTTTTAAAAAAAATTTCTGCCGGTTAAGTTGTCGAGGGCTGATATCTTGTCCTGTGATAAAAAGCCTTCTGTTTCGACCGCCAAACCTTTCAGGGGAGCATTTGCAACCGTTTGGCACCATTTTTGAGTGAATTGCCGAAAGTCAGATTTTTGATGAAATTGTGACCTCGGGGCTTAGGGATTTTTGAAAAAAAAAAATTCTGCCGGTTAAGTTGTCGAGGGCTGATTTCTTGTCCTGTGATAAAAAGCCTTCTGTTTCGACCGCCAAACCTTTCAGGGGAGCATTTGCAACCGTTTGGCACAATTTTTGAGTGAATTGCCGAAAGTCAGATTTTTGATGAAATTGTGACCCCGGGGCTTAGGGATTTTTTTTAAAAAAAAATTTCTGCCGGTTAAGTTGTCGAGGGCTGATATCTTGTCCTGTGATAAAAAGCCTTCTCTTTCGATCGCCAAAGATTTCAGGGGAGCATTTGCAACCGTTTGGCACCATTTTTGAGTGAATTGCCGAAAGTCAGATTTTTGATGAAATTGTGACCTCGGGGCTTAGGGATTTTTTCAAAAAAATCTTTTTCTGCCGGTTAAGTTGTCGAAGGCTGATTTCTTTTCCTGTGATAAAAAAACTTCTCTTTCAACAGCCAAACCTTTCAGGGGAGCATTTGCAACCGTTTGGCACCATTTTTGAGTGAATTGCCGAAAGTCAGATTTTTGATGAAATTGTGACCCCCGGAGCTTAGGGATTTTTTTTAAAAAAAATTTCTGCCGGTTAAGTTGTTGAGGGCTGATATCTTGTCCTGTGATAAAAAGCCTTCTCTTTCGATCGCCAAAGATTTCAGGGGAGCATTTGCAACCGTTTGGCACCATTTTTGAGTGAATTGCCGAAAGTCAGATTTTTGATGAAATTGTGACCCAGGGGCTTAGGGATTTTTTCAAAGAAAGAAATTCTGCCGGTTAAGTTGTCGAGGGCTGATTTCTTTTCCTGTGATAAAAAGCCTTCTGTTTCGACCGCCAAACCTTTCAGGGGAGCATTTGCAACCGTTTGGCACCATTTTTGAGTGAATTGCCGAAAGTCAGATTTTTTATGAAATTGTGACCACCGGGATTAGGGATTTTTGAAAAAAAATATTCTGCCGGTTAAGTTGTCGAGGGCTGATTTATTTTCCTTTGATAAAAAGCCTTCTGTTTCGACCGCCAAACCTTTCAGGGGAGCATTTGCAACCGTTTGGCACCATTTTTGAGTGAATTGCCGAAAGTCAGATTTTTGATGAAGTTGTGACCCCGGGGCTTAGGGATTTTTTTTTAAAAAAAAATTTCTGCCGGTTAAGTTGTCGAGGGCTGATATCTTGTCCTGTGATAAAAAGCCTTCTCTTTCGATCGCCAAAGATTTCAGGGAAGCATTTGCAACCGTTTGGCACCATTTTTGAGTGAATTGCCGAAAGTCAGATTTTTGATGAAATTGTGACCTCGGGGCTTAGGGATTTTTTCAAAAAAATCTTTTTCTGCCGGGTAAGTTGTCGAGGGCTGATATCTTGTCCTGTGATAAAAAGCCTTCTCTTTCGATCGCCAAACCTTTCAGGGGAGCATTTGCAACCGTTTGGCACCATTTTTGAGTGAATTGCTGAAAGTCAGATTTTTGATGAAATTGTGACCCCGGGGCTTAGGGATTTTTGAAAAAAAAAATTCTGCCGGTTAAGTTGTTGAGGGCTGATTTCTTGTCCTGTGATAAAAAGCCTTCTCTTTCGATCGCCAAAGATTTCAGGGGAGCATTTGCAACCGTTTGGCACCATTTTTGAGTGAATTGCCGAAAGTCACATTTTTGATGAAATTGTGACCTAGGGACTTAGGGATTTTTTCAAAAAAAAAATAATTTCTGCTGGTTAAGTTGTCGAAGGCTGATTTCTTTTCCTGTGATAAAAAACCTTCTCTTTCAACAGCCAAACCTTTCAGGGGAGCATTTGCAACCGTTTGGCACCATTTTTGAGTGAATTGCCGAAAGTCAGATTTTTGATGAAATTGTGACCCCGGGGCTTAGGGATTCTTTTTTAAAAAAAATTTCTGCCGGTTAAGTTGTCGAGGGCTGATATCTTGTCCTGTGATAAAAAGCCTTCTTTTTCGATCGCCAAACCTTTCAGGGGAGCATTTGCAACCGTTTGGCACCATTTTTGAGTGAATTGCCGAAAGTCAGATTTTTGATGAAATTGTGACCCCGGGGCTTAGGGATTTTTTCAAAAAAATCTTTTTCTGCCGGTTAAGTTGTCGAGGGCTGATTTCTTGTCCTGTGATAAAAAGCCTTCTGTTTCGACCGCCAAACCTTTCAGGGGAGCATTTGCAACCGTTTGGCACCATTTTTGAGTGAATTGCCGAAAGTCAGATTTTTGATGAAATTGTGACCCCGGGGCTTAGGGATTTTTTTTTAAAAAAAATTTCTGCCGGTTAAGTTGTCGAGGGCTGATATCTTGTCCTGTGATAAAAAGCCTTCTGTTTCGACCGCCAAACCTTTCAGGGGAGCATTTGCAACCGTTTGGCACCATTTTTGAGTGAATTGCCGAAAGTCAGATTTTTGATGAAATTGTGACCTCGGGGCTTAGGGATTTTTGAAAAAAAAAAATTCTGCCGGTTAAGTTGTCGAGGGCTGATTTCTTGTCCTGTGATAAAAAGCCTTCTGTTTCGACCGCCAAACCTTTCAGGGGAGCATTTGCAACCGTTTGGCACAATTTTTGAGTGAATTGCCGAAAGTCAGATTTTTGATGAAATTGTGACCCCGGGGCTTAGGGATTTTTTTTAAAAAAAAATTTCTGCCGGTTAAGTTGTCGAGGGCTGATATCTTGTCCTGTGATAAAAAGCCTTCTCTTTCGATCGCCAAAGATTTCAGGGGAGCATTTGCAACCGTTTGGCACCATTTTTGAGTGAATTGCCGAAAGTCAGATTTTTGATGAAATTGTGACCTCGGGGCTTAGGGATTTTTTCAAAAAAATCTTTTTCTGCCGGTTAAGTTGTCGAAGGCTGATTTCTTTTCCTGTGATAAAAAAACTTCTCTTTCAACAGCCAAACCTTTCAGGGGAGCATTTGCAACCGTTTGGCACCATTTTTGAGTGAATTGCCGAAAGTCAGATTTTTGATGAAATTGTGACCCCCGGAGCTTAGGGATTTTTTTTAAAAAAAACTTCTGCCGGTTAAGTTGTCGAGCGCTGATATCTTGTCCTGTGATAAAAAGCCTTCTGTTTCGACCGCCAAACCTTTCAGGGGAGCATTTGCAACCGTTTGGCACCATTTTTGATTGAATAGCCGAAAGTCAGATTTTTGATGAAATTGTGACCCCGGGGCTTAGGGATTTTTTTAAAAAAAAAAATTTCTACCGGTTAAGTTGTCGAGGGCTGATATCTTGTCCTGTGATAAAAAGCCTTCTCTTTCGATCGCCAAAGATTTCAGGGAAGCATTTGCAACCGTTTGGCACCATTTTTGAGTGAATTGCAGAAAGTCAGATTTTTGATGAAATTGTGACCTCGGGGCTTAGGGATTTTTTCAAAAAAATCTTTTTCTGCCGGGTAAGTTGTCGAGGGCTGATATCTTGTCCTGTGATAAAAAGCCTTCTCTTTCGATCGCCAAACCTTTCAGGGGAGCATTTGCAACCGTTTGGCACCATTTTTGAGTGAATTGCCGAAAGTCAGATTTTTGATGAAATTGTGACCCCGGGGCTTAGGGATTTTTGAAAAAAAAAAATTCTGCCGGTTAAGTTGTTGAGGGCTGATTTCTTGTCCTGTGATAAAAAGCCTTCTGTTTCGACCGCCAAACCTTTCAGGGGAGCATTTGCAACCGTTTGGCACCATTTTTGAGTGAATTGCCGAAAGTCACATTTTTGATGAAATTGTGACCTAGGGACTTAGGGATTTTTTCAAAAAAAAAATAATTTCTGCTGGTTAAGTTGTCGAAGGCTGATTTCTTTTCCTGTGATAAAAAACCTTCTCTTTCAACAGCCAAACCTTTCAGGGGAGCATTTGCAACCGTTTGGCACCATTTTTGAGTGAATTGCCGAAAGTCAGATTTTTGATGAAATTGTGACCCCCGGAGCTTAGGGATTTTTTTTAAAAAAAATTTCTGCCGGTTAAGTTGTTGAGGGCTGATATCTTGTCCTGTGATAAAAAGCCTTCTCTTTCGATCGCCAAAGATTTCAGGGGAGCATTTGCAACCGTTTGGCACCATTTTTGAGTGAATTGCCGAAAGTCAGATTTTTGATGAAATTGTGACCCAGGGGCTTAGGGATTTTTTCAAAGAAAGAAATTCTGCCGGTTAAGTTGTCGAGGGCTGATTTCTTTTCCTGTGATAAAAAGCCTTCTGTTTCGACCGCCAAACCTTTCAGGGGAGCATTTGCAACCGTTTGGCACCATTTTTGAGTGAATTGCCGAAAGTCAGATTTTTTATGAAATTGTGACCACCGGGATTAGGGATTTTTGAAAAAAAATATTCTGCCGGTTAAGTTGTCGAGGGCTGATTTATTTTCCTTTGATAAAAAGCCTTCTGTTTCGACCGCCAAACCTTTCAGGGGAGCATTTGCAACCGTTTGGCACCATTTTTGAGTGAATTGCCGAAAGTCAGATTTTTGATGAAATTGTGACCCCGGGGCTTAGGGATTTTTTTTTAAAAAAAAATTTCTGCCGGTTAAGTTGTCGAGGGCTGATATCTTGTCCTGTGATAAAAAGCCTTCTCTTTCGATCGCCAAAGATTTCAGGGAAGCATTTGCAACCGTTTGGCACCATTTTTGAGTGAATTGCCGAAAGTCAGATTTTTGATGAAATTGTGACCTCGGGGCTTAGGGATTTTTTCAAAAAAATCTTTTTCTGCCGGGTAAGTTGTCGAGGGCTGATATCTTGTCCTGTGATAAAAAGCCTTCTGTTTCGACCGCCAAACCTTTCAGGGGAGCATTTGCAACCGTTTGGCACCATTTTTGAGTGAATTGCCGAAAGTCAGATTTTTTATGAAATTGTGACCACCGGGATTAGGGATTTTTGAAAAAAAATATTCTGCCGGTTAAGTTGTCGAGGGCTGATTTATTTTCCTTTGATAAAAAGCCTTCTGTTTCGACCGCCAAACCTTTCAGGGGAGCATTTGCAACCGTTTGGCACCATTTTTGAGTGAATTGCCGAAAGTCAGATTTTTGATGAAATTGTGACCCCGGGGCTTAGGGATTCTTTTTTAAAAAAAATTTCTGCCGGTTAAGTTGTCGAGGGCTGATATCTTGTCCTGTGATAAAAAGCCTTCTTTTTCGATCGCCAAACCTTTCAGGGGAGCATTTGCAACCGTTTGGCACCATTTTTGAGTGAATTGCCGAAAGTCAGATTTTTGATGAAATTGTGACCCCGGGGCTTAGGGATTTTTTCAAAAAAATCTTTTTCTGCCGGTTAAGTTGTCGAGGGCTGATTTCTTGTCCTGTGATAAAAAGCCTTCTGTTTCGACCGCCAAACCTTTCAGGGGAGCATTTGCAACCGTTTGGCACCATTTTTGAGTGAATTGCCGAAAGTCAGATTTTTGATGAAATTGTGACCCCGGGGCTTAGGGATTTTTTTTAAAAAAAAATTTCTGCCGGTTAAGTTGTCGAGGGCTGATAGCTTGTCCTGTGATAAAAAGCCTTCTGTTTCGACCGCCAAACCTTTCAGGGGAGCATTTGCAACCGTTTGGCACCATTTTTGAGTGAATTGCCGAAAGTCAGATTTTTGATGAAATTGTGACCTCGGGGCTTAGGGATTTTTGAAAAAAAAAAATTCTGCCGGTTAAGTTGTCGAGGGCTGATTTCTTGTCCTGTGATAAAAAGCCTTCTGTTTCGACCGCCAAACCTTTCAGGGGAGCATTTGCAACCGTTTGGCACAATTTTTGAGTGAATTGCCGAAAGTCAGATTTTTGATGAAATTGTGACCTCGGGGCTTAGGGATTTTTTCAAAAAAATCTTTTTCTGCCGGTTAAGTTGTCGAAGGCTGATTTCTTTTCCTGTGATAAAAAAACTTCTCTTTCAACAGCCAAACCTTTCAGGGGAGCATTTGCAACCGTTTGGCACCATTTTTGAGTGAATTGCCGAAAGTCAGATTTTTGATGAAATTGTGACCCCCGGAGCTTAGGGATTTTTTTTAAAAAAAACTTCTGCCGGTTAAGTTGTCGAGCGCTGATATCTTGTCCTGTGATAAAAAGCCTTCTGTTTCGACCGCCAAACCTTTCAGGGGAGCATTTGCAACCGTTTGGCACCATTTTTGATTGAATAGCCGAAAGTCAGATTTTTGATGAAATTGTGACCCCGGGGCTTAGGGATTTTTTTTTAAAAAAAAATTTCTGCCGGTTAAGTTGTCGAGGGCTGATATCTTGTCCTGTGATAAAAAGCCTTCTCTTTCGATCGCCAAAGATTTCAGGGAAGCATTTGCAACCGTTTGGCACCATTTTTGAGTGAATTGCAGAAAGTCAGATTTTTGATGAAATTGTGACCTCGGGGCTTAGGGATTTTTTCAAAAAAATCTTTTTCTGCCGGGTAAGTTGTCGAGGGCTGATATCTTGTCCTGTGATAAAAAGCCTTCTCTTTCGATCGCCAAACCTTTCAGGGGAGCATTTGCAACCGTTTGGCACCATTTTTGAGTGAATTGCCGAAAGTCAGATTTTTGATGAAATTGTGACCCCGGGGCTTAGGGATTTTTGAAAAAAAAAAATTCTGCCGGATAAGTTGTTGAGGGCTGATTTCTTGTCCTGTGATAAAAAGCCTTCTGTTTCGACCGCCAAACCTTTCAGGGGAGCATTTGCAACCGTTTGGCACCATTTTTGATTGAATAGCCGAAATCAGATTTTTGATGAAATTGTGACCTCGGGGCTTAGGGATTTAGAAAAAAAAAAATTCTGCCGGTTAAGTTGTCGACGGCTGATATCTTGTCCTGTGATAAAAAGCCTTCTCTTTCGATCGCCAAAGATTTCAGGGGAGCATTTGCAACCGTTTGGCACCATTTTTGAGTGAATTGCCGAAAGTCAGATTTTTGATGAAATTG
Source organism: Podarcis filfolensis (assembly GCF_964270895.1). Taxonomy (NCBI): domain Eukaryota; kingdom Metazoa; phylum Chordata; class Lepidosauria; order Squamata; family Lacertidae; genus Podarcis; species Podarcis filfolensis. Next base: position 84,081,162 of record NC_139608.1, read on the forward strand.
TGACCCGGGGCTTAGGGATTTTTTCAAAGAAAGAAATTCTGCCGGTTAAGTTGTCGAGGGCTGATTTCTTTTCCTGTGATAAAAAGCCTTCTGTTTCGACCGCCAAACCTTTCAGGGGAGCATTTGCAACCGTTTGGCACCATTTTTGAGTGAATTGCCGAAAGTCAGATTTTTTATGAAATTGTGACCCCGGGGCTTAGGGATTTTTTTTAAAAAAAAATTTCTGCCGGTTAAGTTGTCGAGGGCTGATATCTTGTCCTGTGATAAAAAGCCTTCTCTTTCGATCGCCAAAGATTTCAGGGGAGCATTTGCAACCGTTTGGCACCATTTTTGAGTGAATTGCCGAAAGTCAGATTTTTGATGAAATTGTGACCCAGGGGCTTAGGGATTTTTTCAAAGAAAGAAATTCTGCCGGTTAAGTTGTCGAGGGCTGATTTCTTTTCCTGTGATAAAAAGCCTTCTGTTTCGACCGCCAAACCTTTCAGGGGAGCATTTGCAACCGTTTGGCACCATTTTTGAGTGAATTGCCGAAAGTCAGATTTTTTATGAAATTGTGACCACCGGGATTAGGGATTTTTGAAAAAAAATATTCTGCCGGTTAAGTTGTCGAGGGCTGATTTATTTTCCTTTGATAAAAAGCCTTCTGTTTCGACCACCAAACCTTTCAGGGGAGCATTTGCAACCGTTTGGCACCATTTTTGAGTGAATTGCCGAAAGTCAGATTTTTGATGAAATTGTGACCCCGGGGCTTAGGGATTTTTTTTAAAAAAAAAATTTCTGCCGGTTAAGTTGTCGAGGGCTGATATCTTGTCCTGTGATAAAAAGCCTTCTCTTTCGATCGCCAAAGATTTCAGGGAAGCATTTGCAACCGTTTGGCACCATTTTTGAGTGAATTGCCGAAAGTCAGATTTTTGATGAAATTGTGACCTCGGGGCTTAGGGATTTTTTCAAAAAAATCTTTTTCTGCCGGGTAAGTTGTCGAGGGCTGATATCTTGTCCTGTGATAAAAAGCCTTCTCTTTCGATCGCCAAACCTTTCAGGGGAGCATTTGCAACCGTTTGGCACCATTTTTGAGTGAATTGCCGAAAGTCAGATTTTTGATGAAATTGTGACCCCGGGGCTTAGGGATTTTTGAAAAAAAAAAATTCTGCCGGTTAAGTTGTTGAGGGCTGATTTCTTGTCCTGTGATAAAAAGCCTTCTGTTTCGACCGCCAAACCTTTCAGGGGAGCATTTGCAACCGTTTGGCACAATTTTTGAGTGAATTGCCGAAAGTCAGATTTTTGATGAAATTGTGACCCCGGGGCTTAGGGATTTTTTTTAAAAAAAAATTTCTGCCGGTTAAGTTGTTGAGGGCTGATATCTTGTCCTGTGATAAAAAGCCTTCTCTTTCGATCGCCAAAGATTTCAGGGGAGCATTTGCAACCGTTTGGCACCATTTTTGAGTGAATTGCCGAAAGTCAGATTTTTGATGAAATTGTGACCCAGGGGCTTAGGGATTTTTTCAAAGAAAGAAATTCTGCCGGTTAAGTTGTCGAGGGCTGATTTCTTTTCCTGTGATAAAAAGCCTTCTGTTTCGACCGCCAAACCTTTCAGGGGAGCATTTGCAACCGTTTGGCACAATTTTTGAGTGAATTGCCGAAATCAGATTTTTGATGAAATTGTGACCTCGGGGCTTAGGGATTTAGAAAAAAAAAAATTCTGCCGGTTAAGTTGCCGAGGGCTGATTTCTTGTCCTGTGATAAAAAGCCTTCTGTTTCGACCGCCAAACCTTTCAGGGGAGCATTTGCAACCGTTTGGCACAATTTTTGAGTGAATTGCCGAAAGTCAGATTTTTGATGAAATTGTGACCCCGGGGCTTAGGGATTTTTTTTTTTTAAAAATTTCTGCCGGTTAAGTTGTTGAGGGCTGATATCTTGTCCTGTGATAAAAAGCCTTCTCTTTCGATCGCCAAAGATTTCAGGGGAGCATTTGCAACCGTTTCGCACCATTTTTGAGTGAATTGCCGAAAGTCAGATTTTTGATGAAATTGTGACCCAGGGGCTTAGGGATTTTTTCAAAGAAAGAAATTCTGCCGGTTAAGTTGTCGAGGGCTGATTTCTTTTCCTGTGATAAAAAGCCTTCTGTTTCGACCGCCAAACCTTTCAGGGGAGCATTTGCAACCGTTTGGCACCATTTTTGAGTGAATTGCCGAAAGTCAGATTTTTGATGAAATTGTGACCCAGGGGCTTAGGGATTTTTTCAAAGAAAGAAATTCTGCCGGTTAAGTTGTCGAGGGCTGATTTCTTGTCCTGTGATAAAAAGCCTTCTGTTTCGACCGCCAAACCTTTCAGGGGAGCATTTGCAACCGTTTGGCACCATTTTTGATTGAATAGCCGAAATCAGATTTTTGATGAAATTGTGACCTCGGGGCTTAGGGATTTAGAAAAAAAAAAATTCTGCCGGTTAAGTTGCCGAGGGCTGATTTCTTGTCCTGTGATAAAAAGCCTTCTGTTTCGACCGCCAAACCTTTCAGGGGAGCATTTGCAACCGTTTGGCACAATTTTTGAGTGAATTGCCGAAAGTCAGATTTTTGATGAAATTGTGACCCCGGGGCTTAGGGATTTTTTTTTAAAAAAAATTTCTGCCGGTTAAGTTGTTGAGGGCTGATATCCTGTCCTGTGATAAAAAGCCTTCTCTTTCGATCGCCAAAGATTTCAGGGGAGCATTTGCAACCGTTTGGCACCATTTTTGAGTGAATTGCCGAAAGTCAGATTTTTGATGAAATTGTGACCCAGGGGCTTAGGGATTTTTTCAAAGAAAGAAATTCTGCCGGTTAAGTTGTCGAGGGCTGACTTCTTTTCCTGTGATAAAAAGCCTTCTGTTTCGACCGCCAAACCTTTCAGGGGAGCATTTGCAACCGTTTGGCACAATTTTTGAGTGAATTGCCGAAAGTCAGATTTTTGATGAAATTGTGACCCCGGGGCTTAGGGATTTTTTTTAAAAAAAAATTTCTGCCGGTTAAGTTGTCGAGGGCTGATATCTTGTCCTGTGATAAAAAGCCTTCTCTTTCGATCGCCAAAGATTTCAGGGGAGCATTTGCAACCGTTTGGCACCATTTTTGAGTGAATTGCCGAAAGTCAGATTTTTGATGAAATTGTGACCCAGGGGCTTAGGGATTTTTTCAAAGAAAGAAATTCTGCCGGTTAAGTTGTCGAGGGCTGATTTCTTTTCCTGTGATAAAAAGCCTTCTGTTTCGACCGCCAAACCTTTCAGGGGAGCATTTGCAACCGTTTGGCACCATTTTTGAGTGAATTGCCGAAAGTCAGATTTTTTATGAAATTGTGACCACCGGGATTAGGGATTTTTGAAAAAAAATATTCTGCCGGTTAAGTTGTCGAGGGCTGATTTATTTTCCTTTGATAAAAAGCCTTCTGTTTCGACCGCCAAACCTTTCAGGGGAGCATTTGCAACCGTTTGGCACCATTTTTGAGTGAATTGCCGAAAGTCAGATTTTTGATGAAATTGTGACCCCGGGGCTTAGGGATTTTTTTTAAAAAAAAAATTTCTGCCGGTTAAGTTGTCGAGGGCTGATATCTTGTCCTGTGATAAAAAGCCTTCTCTTTCGATCGCCAAAGATTTCAGGGAAGCATTTGCAACCGTTTGGCACCATTTTTGAGTGAATTGCCGAAAGTCAGATTTTTGATGAAATTGTGACCTCGGGGCTTAGGGATTTTTTCAAAAAAATCTTTTTCTGCCGGGTAAGTTGTCGAGGGCTGATATCTTGTCCTGTGATAAAAAGCCTTCTCTTTCGATCGCCAAACCTTTCAGGGGAGCATTTGCAACCGTTTGGCACCATTTTTGAGTGAATTGCCGAAAGTCAGATTTTTGATGAAATTGTGACCCCGGGGCTTAGGGATTTTTGAAAAAAAAAAATTCTGCCGGTTAAGTTGTTGAGGGCTGATTTCTTGTCCTGTGATAAAAAGCCTTCTGTTTCGACCGCCAAACCTTTCAGGGGAGCATTTGCAACCGTTTGGCACAATTTTTGAGTGAATTGCCGAAAGTCAGATTTTTGATGAAATTGTGACCCCGGGGCTTAGGGATTTTTTTTAAAAAAAAATTTCTACCGGTTAAGTTGTTGAGGGCTGATATCTTGTCCTGTGATAAAAAGCCTTCTCTTTCGATCGCCAAAGATTTCAGGGGAGCATTTGCAACCGTTTGGCACCATTTTTGAGTGAATTGCCGAAAGTCAGATTTTTGATGAAATTGTGACCCAGGGGCTTAGGGATTTTTTCAAAGAAAGAAATTCTGCCGGTTAAGTTGTCGAGGGCTGACTTCTTTTCCTGTGATAAAAAGCCTTCTGTTTCGACCGCCAAACCTTTCAGGGGAGCATTTGCAACCGTTTGGCACAATTTTTGAGTGAATTGCCGAAAGTCAGATTTTTGATGAAATTGTGACCCCGGGGCTTAGGGATTTTTTTTAAAAAAAATTTTCTGCCGGTTAAGTTGTCGAGGGCTGATATCTTGTCCTGTGATAAAAAGCCTTCTCTTTCGATCGCCAAAGATTTCAGGGGAGCATTTGCAACCGTTTGGCACCATTTTTGAGTGAATTGCCGAAAGTCAGATTTTTGATGAAATTGTGACCCAGGGGCTTAGGGATTTTTTCAAAGAAAGAAATTCTGCCGGTTAAGTTGTCGAGGGCTGATTTCTTTTCCTGTGATAAAAAGCCTTCTGTTTCGACCGCCAAACCTTTCAGGGGAGCATTTGCAACCGTTTGGCACCATTTTTGAGTGAATTGCCGAAAGTCAGATTTTTTATGAAATTGTGACCACCGGGATTAGGGATTTTTGAAAAAAAATATTCTGCCGGTTAAGTTGTCGAGGGCTGATTTATTTTCCTTTGATAAAAAGCCTTCTGTTTCGACCGCCAAACCTTTCAGGGGAGCATTTGCAACCGTTTGGCACCATTTTTGAGTGAATTGCCGAAAGTCAGATTTTTGATGAAATTGTGACCCCGGGGCTTAGGGATTTTTTTTTAAAAAAAAATTTCTGCCGGTTAAGTTGTCGAGGGCTGATATCTTGTCCTGTGATAAAAAGCCTTCTCTTTCGATCGCCAAAGATTTCAGGGAAGCATTTGCAACCGTTTGGCACCATTTTTGAGTGAATTGCCGAAAGTCAGATTTTTGATGAAATTGTGACCTCGGGGCTTAGGGATTTTTTCAAAAAAATCTTTTTCTGCCGGGTAAGTTGTCGAGGGCTGATATCTTGTCCTGTGATAAAAAGCCTTCTCTTTCGATCGCCAAACCTTTCAGGGGAGCATTTGCAACCGTTTGGCACCATTTTTGAGTGAATTGCCGAAAGTCAGATTTTTGATGAAATTGTGACCCCGGGGCTTAGGGATTTTTGAAAAAAAAAAATTCTGCCGGTTAAGTTGTTGAGGGCTGATTTCTTGTCCTGTGATAAAAAGCCTTCTGTTTCGACCGCCAAACCTTTCAGGGGAGCATTTGCAACCGTTTGGCACCATTTTTGAGTGAATTGCCGAAAGTCAGATTTTTGATGAAATTGTGACCCCGGGGCTTAGGGATTTTTTTTAAAAAAAAATTTCTGCCGGTTAAGTTGTTGAGGGCTGATATCTTGTCCTGTGATAAAAAGCCTTCTCTTTCGATCGCCAAAGATTTCAGGGGAGCATTTGCAACCGTTTGGCACCATTTTTGAGTGAATTGCCGAAAGTCAGATTTTTGATGAAATTGTGACCCAGGGGCTTAGGGATTTTTTCAAAGAAAGAAATTCTGCCGGTTAAGTTGTCGAGGGCTGATTTCTTTTCCTGTGATAAAAAGCCTTCTGTTTCGACCGCCAAACCTTTCAGGGGAGCATTTGCAACCGTTTGGCACAATTTTTGAGTGAATTGCCGAAATCAGATTTTTGATGAAATTGTGACCTCGGGGCTTAGGGATTTAGAAAAAAAAAAATTCTGCCGGTTAAGTTGCCGAGGGCTGATTTCTTGTCCTGTGATAAAAAGCCTTCTGTTTCGACCGCCAAACCTTTCAGGGGAGCATTTGCAACCGTTTGGCACAATTTTTGAGTGAATTGCCGAAAGTCAGATTTTTGATGAAATTGTGACCCCGGGGCTTAGGGATTTTTTTTAAAAAAAAATTTCTGCCGGTTAAGTTGTTGAGGGCTGATATCTTGTCCTGTGATAAAAAGCCTTCTCTTTCGATCGCCAAAGATTTCAGGGGAGCATTTGCAACCGTTTGGCACCATTTTTGAGTGAATTGCCGAAAGTCAGATTTTTGATGAAATTGTGACCCAGGGGCTTAGGGATTTTTTCAAAGAAAGAAATTCTGCCGGTTAAGTTGTCGAGGGCTGATTTCTTTTCCTGTGATAAAAAGCCTTCTGTTTCGACCGCCAAACCTTTCAGGGGAGCATTTGCAACCGTTTGGCACCATTTTTGAGTGAATTGCCGAAAGTCAGATTTTTGATGAAATTGTGACCCAGGGGCTTAGGGATTTTTTCAAAGAAAGAAATTCTGCCGGTTAAGTTGTCGAGGGCTGATTTCTTGTCCTGTGATAAAAAGCCTTCTGTTTCGACCGCCAAACCTTTCAGGGGAGCATTTGCAACCGTTTGGCACCATTTTTGATTGAATAGCCGAAATCAGATTTTTGATGAAATTGTGACCTCGGGGCTTAGGGATTTAGAAAAAAAAAAATTCTGCCGGTTAAGTTGCCGAGGGCTGATTTCTTGTCCTGTGATAAAAAGCCTTCTGTTTCGACCGCCAAACCTTTCAGGGGAGCATTTGCAACCGTTTGGCACAATTTTTGAGTGAATTGCCGAAAGTCAGATTTTTGATGAAATTGTGACCCCGGGGCTTAGGGATTTTTTTTTAAAAAAAATTTCTGCCGGTTAAGTTGTTGAGGGCTGATATCTTGTCCTGTGATAAAAAGCCTTCTCTTTCGATCGCCAAAGATTTCAGGGGAGCATTTGCAACCGTTTGGCACCATTTTTGAGTGAATTGCCGAAAGTCAGATTTTTGATGAAATTGTGACCCAGGGGCTTAGGGATTTTTTCAAAGAAAGAAATTCTGCCGGTTAAGTTGTCGAGGGCTGATTTCTTTTCCTGTGATAAAAAGCCTTCTGTTTCGACCGCCAAACCTTTCAGGGGAGCATTTGCAACCGTTTGGCACCATTTTTGAGTGAATTGCCGAAAGTCAGATTTTTGATGAAATTGTGACCCCGGGGCTTAGGGATTTTTTTTTAAAAAAAATTTCTGCCGGTTAAGTTGTCGAGGGCTGATATCTTGTCCTGTGATAAAAAGCCTTCTCTTTCGATCGCCAAAGATTTCAGGGGAGCATTTGCAACCGTTTGGCACCATTTTTGAGTGAATTGCCGAAAGTCAGATTTTTGATGAAATTGTGACCCAGGGGCTTAGGGATTTTTTCAAAGAAAGAAATTCTGCCGGTTAAGTTGTCGAGGGCTGATTTCTTTTCCTGTGATAAAAAGCCTTCTGTTTCGACCGCCAAACCTTTCAGGGGAGCATTTGCAACCGTTTGGCACCATTTTTGAGTGAATTGCCGAAAGTCAGATTTTTTATGAAATTGTGACCACCGGGATTAGGGATTTTTGAAAAAAAATATTCTGCCGGTTAAGTTGTCGAGGGCTGATTTATTTTCCTTTGATAAAAAGCCTTCTGTTTCGACCGCCAAACCTTTCAGGGGAGCATTTGCAACCGTTTGGCACCATTTTTGAGTGAATTGCCGAAAGTCAGATTTTTGATGAAATTGTGACCCCGGGGCTTAGGGATTTTTTTTTTAAAAAAAATTTCTGCCGGTTAAGTTGTCGAGGGCTGATATCTTGTCCTGTGATAAAAAGCCTTCTCTTTCGATCGCCAAAGATTTCAGGGAAGCATTTGCAACCGTTTGGCACCATTTTTGAGTGAATTGCCGAAAGTCAGATTTTTGATGAAATTGTGACCTCGGGGCTTAGGGATTTTTTCAAAAAAATCTTTTTCTGCCGGGTAAGTTGTCGAGGGCTGATATCTTGTCCTGTGATAAAAAGCCTTCTCTTTCGATCGCCAAACCTTTCAGGGGAGCATTTGCAACCGTTTGGCACCATTTTTGAGTGAATTGCCGAAAGTCACATTTTTGATGAAATTGTGACCCCGGGGCTTAGGGATTTTTGAAAAAAAAATATTCTGCCGGTTAAGTTGTTGAGGGCTGATTTCTTGTCCTGTGATAAAAAGCCTTCTGTTTCGACCGCCAAACCTTTCATTGGAGCATTTGCAACCGTTTGGCACCATTTTTGAGTGAATTGCCGAAAGTCACATTTTTGATGAAATTGTGACCTAGGGACTTAGGGATTTTTTCAAAAAAAAAATAATTTCTGCTGGTTAAGTTGTCGAAGGCTGATTTCTTTTCCTGTGATAAAAAACCTTCTCTTTCAACAGCCAAACCTTTCAGGGGAGCATTTGCAACCGTTTGGCACCATTTTTGAGTGAATTGCCGAAAGTCAGATTTTTGATGAAATTGTGACCCCGGGGCTTAGGGATTCTTTTTTAAAAAAAATTTCTGCCAGTTAAGTTGTCGAGGGCTGATATCTTGTCCTGTGATAAAAAGCCTTCTTTTTCGATCGCCAAACCTTTCAGGGGAGCATTTGCAACCGTTTGGCACCATTTTTGAGTGAATTGCCGAAAGTCAGATTTTTGATGAAATTGTGACCCCGGGGCTTAGGGATTTTTTCAAAAAAATCTTTTTCTGCCGGTTAAGTTGTCGAGGGCTGATTTCTTGTCCTGTGATAAAAAGCCTTCTGTTTCGACCGCCAAACCTTTCAGGGGAGCATTTGCAACCGTTTGGCACCATTTTTGAGTGAATTGCCGAAAGTCAGATTTTTGATGAAATTGTGACCCCGGGGCTTAGGGATTTTTTTTAAAAAAAAATTTCTGCCGGTTAAGTTGTCGAGGGCTGATATCTTGTCCTGTGATAAAAAGCCTTCTGTTTCGACCGCCAAACCTTTCAGGGGAGCATTTGCAACCGTTTGGCACCATTTTTGAGTGAATTGCCGAAAGTCAGATTTTTGATGAAATTGTGACCTCGGGGCTTAGGGATTTTTGAAAAAAAAAAATTCTGCCGGTTAAGTTGTCGAGGGCTGATTTCTTGTCCTGTGATAAAAAGCCTTCTGTTTCGACCGCCAAACCTTTCAGGGGAGCATTTGCAACCGTTTGGCACAATTTTTGAGTGAATTGCCGAAAGTCAGATTTTTGATGAAATTGTGACCCCGGGGCTTAGGGATTTTTTTTAAAAAAAAATTTCTGCCGGTTAAGTTGTCGAGGGCTGATATCTTGTCCTGTGATAAAAAGCCTTCTCTTTCGATCGCCAAAGATTTCAGGGCAGCATTTGCAACCGTTTGGCACCATTTTTGAGTGAATTGCCGAAAGACAGATTTTTGATGAAATTGTGACCTCGGGGCTTAGGGATTTTTTCAAAAAAATCTTTTTCTGCCGGTTAAGTTGTCGAAGGCTGATTTCTTTTCCTGTGATAAAAAAACTTCTCTTTCAACAGCCAAACCTTTCAGGGGAGCATTTGCAACCGTTTGGCACCATTTTTGAGTGAATTGCCGAAAGTCAGATTTTTGATGAAATTGTGACCCCCGGAGCTTAGGGATTTTTTTTTAAAAAAACTTCTGCCGGTTAAGTTGTCGAGCGCTGATATCTTGTCCTGTGATAAAAAGCCTTCTGTTTCGACCGCCAAACCTTTCAGGGGAGCATTTGCAACCGTTTGGCACCATTTTTGATTGAATAGCCGAAAGTCAGATTTTTGATGAAATTGTGACCCCGGGGCTTAGGGATTTTTTTTAAAAAAAAAATTTCTGCCGGTTAAGTTGTCGAGGGCTGATATCTTGTCCTGTGATAAAAAGCCTTCTCTTTCGATCGCCAAAGATTTCAGGGAAGCATTTGCAACCGTTTGGCACCATTTTTGAGTGAATTGCAGAAAGTCAGATTTTTGATGAAATTGTGACCTCGGGGCTTAGGGATTTTTTCAAAAAAATCTTTTTCTGCCGGGTAAGTTGTCGAGGGCTGATATCTTGTCCTGTGATAAAAAGCCTTCTCTTTCGATCGCCAAACCTTTCAGGGGAGCATTTGCAACCGTTTGGCACCATTTTTGAGTGAATTGCCGAAAGTCAGATTTTTGATGAAATTGTGACCCCGGGGCTTAGGGATTTTTGAAAAAAAAAAATTCTGCCGGATAAGTTGTTGAGGGCTGATTTCTTGTCCTGTGATAAAAAGCCTTCTGTTTCGACCGCCAAACCTTTCAGGGGAGCATTTGCAACCGTTTGGCACCATTTTTGATTGAATAGCCGAAATCAGATTTTTGATGAAATTGTGACCCCGGGGCTTAGGGATTTTTTTAAAAAAAAAAATTTCTGCCGGTTAAGTTGTCGAGGGCTGATATCTTGTCCTGTGATAAAAAGCCTTCTCTTTCGATCGCCAAAGATTTCAGGGAAGCATTTGCAACCGTTTGGCACCATTTTTGAGTGAATTGCCGAAAGTCAGATTTTTGATGAAATTGTGACCTCGGGGCTTAGGGATTTTTTCAAAAAAATCTTTTTCTGCCGGGTAAGTTGTCGAGGGCTGATATCTTGTCCTGTGATAAAAAGCCTTCTCTTTTGATCGCCAAACCTTTCAGGGGAGCATTTGCAACCGTTTGGCACCATTTTTGAGTGAATTGCCGAAAGTCAGATTTTTGATGAAATTGTGACCCCGGGGCTTAGGGATTTTTGAAAAAAAAAAATTCTGCCGGATAAGTTGTTGAGGGCTGATTTCTTGTCCTGTGATAAAAAGCCTTCTGTTTCGACCGCCAAACCTTTCAGGGGAGCATTTGCAACCGTTTGGCACCATTTTTGATTGAATAGCCGAAATCAGATTTTTGATGAAATTGTGACCCCGGGGCTTAGGGATTTTTTTAAAAAAAAAAATTTCTGCCGGTTAAGTTGTCGAGGGCTGATATCTTGTCCTGTGATAAAAAGCCTTCTCTTTCGATCGCCAAAGATTTCAGGGAAGCATTTGCAACCGTTTGGCACCATTTTTGAGTGAATTGCCGAAAGTCAGATTTTTGATGAAATTGTGACCTCGGGGCTTAGGGATTTTTTCAAAAAAATCTTTTTCTGCCGGGTAAGTTGTCGAGGGCTGATATCTTGTCCTGTGATAAAAAGCCTTCTCTTTTGATCGCCAAACCTTTCAGGGGAGCATTTGCAACCGTTTGGCACCATTTTTGAGTGAATTGCCGAAAGTCAGATTTTTGATGAAATTGTGACCCCGGGGCTTAGGGATTTTTGAAAAAAAAAAATTCTGCCGGTTAAGTTGTTGAGGGCTGATTTCTTGTCCTGTGATAAAAAGCCTTCTGTTTCGACCGCCAAACCTTTCAGGGGAGCATTTGCAACCGTTTGGCACCATTTTTGATTGAATAGCCGAAATCAGATTTTTGATGAAATTGTGACCTCGGGGCTTAGGGATTTAGAAAAAAAAAAATTCTGCCGGTTAAGTTGCCGAGGGCTGATTTCTTGTCCTGTGATAAAAAGCCTTCTGTTTCGACCGCCAAACCTTTCAGGGGAGCATTTGCAACCGTTTGGCACAATTTTTGAGTGAATTGCCGAAAGTCAGATTTTTGATGAAATTGTGACCCCGGGGCTTAGGGATTTTTTTTAAAAAAAAATTTCTGCCGGTTAAGTTGTTGAGGGCTGATATCTTGTCCTGTGATAAAAAGCCTTCTCTTTCGATCGCCAAAGATTTCAGGGGAGCATTTGCAACCGTTTGGCACCATTTTTGAGTGAATTGCCGAAAGTCAGATTTTTGATGAAATTGTGACCCAGGGGCTTAGGGATTTTTTCAAAGAAAGAAATTCTGCCGGTTAAGTTGTCGAGGGCTGATTTCTTTTCCTGTGATAAAAAGCCTTCTGTTTCGACCGCCAAACCTTTCAGGGGAGCATTTGCAACCGTTTGGCACCATTTTTGAGTGAATTGCCGAAAGTCAGATTTTTGATGAAATTGTGACCCCGGGGCTTAGGGATTTTTTAAAAAAAAAAAATTTCTGCCGGTTAAGTTGTCGAGGGCTGATATCTTGTCCTGTGATAAAAAGCCTTCTCTTTCGATCGCCAAAGATTTCAGGGAAGCATTTGCAACCGTTTGGCACCATTTTTGAGTGAATTGCCGAAAGTCAGATTTTTGATGAAATTGTGACCTCGGGGCTTAGGGATTTTTTCAAAAAAATCTTTTTCTGCCGGGTAAGTTGTCGAGGGCTGATTTATTTTCCTTTGATAAAAAGCCTTCTGTTTCGACCGCCAAACCTTTCAGGGGAGCATTTGCAACCGTTTGGCACCATTTTTGAGTGAATTTCCGAAAGTCAGATTTTTGATGAAATTGTGACCCCGGGGCTTAGGGATTTTTTTTTAAAAAAAATTTCTGCCGGTTAAGTTGTCGAGGGCTGATATCTTGTCCTGTGATAAAAAGCCTTCTCTTTCGATCGCCAAAGATTTCAGGGAAGCATTTGCAACCGTTTGGCACCATTTTTGAGTGAATTGCCGAAAGTCAGATTTTTGATGAAATTGTGACCTCGGGGCTTAGGGATTTTTTCAAAAAAATCTTTTTCTGCCGGGTAAGTTGTCGAGGGCTGATATCTTGTCCTGTGATAAAAAGCCTTCTCTTTCGATCGCCAAACCTTTCAGGGGAGCATTTGCAACCGTTTGGCACCATTTTTGAGTGAATTGCCGAAAGTCAGATTTTTGATGAAATTGTGACCCCGGGGCTTAGGGATTTTTGAAAAAAAAAAATTCTGCCGGTTAAGTTGTTGAGGGCTGATTTCTTGTCCTGTGATAAAAAGCCTTCTGTTTCGACCGCCAAACCTTTCAGGGGAGCATTTGCAACCGTTTGGCACCATTTTTGAGTGAATTGCCGAAAGTCACATTTTTGATGAAATTGTGACCTAGGGACTTAGGGATTTTTTCAAAAAAAAAATAATTTCTGCTGGTTAAGTTGTCGAAGGCTGATTTCTTTTCCTGTGATAAAAAACCTTCTCTTTCAACAGCCAAACCTTTCAGGGGAGCATTTGCAACCGTTTGGCACCATTTTTGAGTGAATTGCCGAAAGTCAGATTTTTGATGAAATTGTGACCCCGGGGCTTAGGGATTCTTTTTTAAAAAAAATTTCTGCCGGTTAAGTTGTCGAGGGCTGATATCTTGTCCTGTGATAAAAAGCCTTCTTTTTCGATCGCCAAACCTTTCAGGGGAGCATTTGCAACCGTTTGGCACCATTTTTGAGTGAATTGCCGAAAGTCAGATTTTTGATGAAATTGTGACCCCGGGGCTTAGGGATTTTTTCAAAAAAATCTTTTTCTGCCGGTTAAGTTGTCGAGGGCTGATTTCTTGTCCTGTGATAAAAAGTCTTCTGTTTCGACCGCCAAACCTTTCAGGGGAGCATTTGCAACCGTTTGGCACCATTTTTGAGTGAATTGCCGAAAGTCAGATTTTTGATGAAATTGTGACCCCGGGGCTTAGGGATTTTTTTTAAAAAAAAATTTCTGCCGGTTAAGTTGTCGAGGGCTGATATCTTGTCCTGTGATAAAAAGCCTTCTGTTTCGACCGCCAAACCTTTCAGGGGAGCATTTGCAACCGTTTGGCACCATTTTTGAGTGAATTGCCGAAAGTCAGATTTTTGATGAAATTGTGACCTAGGGACTTAGGGATTTTTTCAAAAAAAAAATAATTTCTGCTGGTTAAGTTGTCGAAGGCTGATTTCTTTTCCTGTGATAAAAAACCTTCTCTTTCAACAGCCAAACCTTTCAGGGGAGCATTTGCAACCGTTTGGCACCATTTTTGAGTGAATTGCCGAAAGTCAGATTTTTGATGAAATTGTGACCCCGGGGCTTAGGGATTCTTTTTTAAAAAAAATTTCTGCCGGTTAAGTTGTCGAGGGCTGATATCTTGTCCTGTGATAAAAAGCCTTCTTTTTCGATCGCCAAACCTTTCAGGGGAGCATTTGCAACCGTTTGGCACCATTTTTGAGTGAATTGCCGAAAGTCAGATTTTTGATGAAATTGTGACCCCGGGGCTTAGGGATTTTTTCAAAAAAATCTTTTTCTGCCGGTTAAGTTGTCGAGGGCTGATTTCTTGTCCTGTGATAAAAAGTCTTCTGTTTCGACCGCCAAACCTTTCAGGGGAGCATTTGCAACCGTTTGGCACCATTTTTGAGTGAATTGCCGAAAGTCAGATTTTTGATGAAATTGTGACGCCGGGGCTTAGGGATTTTTTTTTAAAAAAAATTTCTGCCGGTTAAGTTGTCGAGGGCTGATATCTTGTCCTGTGATAAAAAGCCTTCTGTTTCGACCGCCAAACCTTTCAGGGGAGCATTTGCAACCGTTTGGCACCATTTTTGAGTGAATTGCCGAAAGTCAGATTTTTGATGAAATTGTGACCTCGGGGCTTAGGGATTTTTGAAAAAAAAAATTCTGCCGGTTAAGTTGTCGAGGGCTGATTTCTTGTCCTGTGATAAAAAGCCTTCTGTTTCGACCGCCAAACCTTTCAGGGGAGCATTTGCAACCGTTTGGCACAATTTTTGAGTGAATTGCCAAAAGTCAGAGTTTTGATGAAATTGTGACCCCGGGGCTTAGGGATTTTTTTAAAAAAAAAATTTCTGCCGGTTAAGTTGTCGAGGGCTGATTTCTTTTCCTTTGATAAAAAGCCTTCTGTTTCGACCGCCAAACATTTCAGGGGAGCATTTTCAACCGTTTGGCACCATTTTTGAGTGAATTGCCGAAAGTCAGATTTTTGATGAAATTGTGACCTCGGGGCTTAGGGATTTTTGAAAAAAAAAATTCTGCCGGTTAAGTTGTCGAGGACTGATTTCTTGTCCTGTGATAAAAAGCCTTCTGTTTCGACCGCCAAACCTTTCAGGGGAGCATTTGCAACCGTTTGGCACCATTTTTGAGTGAATTGCCAAAAGTCAGATTTTTGATGAAATTGTGACCCCGGGGCTTAGGGATTTTTTTTTTAAAAAAAATTCTGCCGGTTAAGTTGTCGACGGCTGATATCTTGTCCTGTGATAAAAAGCCTTCTCTTTCGATCGCCAAAGATTTCAGGGGAGCATTTGCAACCGTTCGGCACCATTTTTGAGAGAATTGCCGAAAGTCAGATTTTTGATGAAATTGTGACCCCGGGGCTTAGGGATTTTTGAAAAAAAAATATTCTGCCGGTTAAGTTGTTGAGGGCTGATTTCTTGTGCAGTGATAAAAAGCCTTCTGTTTCGACCGCCAAACATTTCAGGGGAGCATTTGCAACCGTTTCGCATCAGTTTTGAGTGAATTGCCGAAAGTCAGATTTTTGATGAAATTGTGACCCTGGGGCTTAGGGATTTTTTCTAAGAAAAAAATTCTGCCGGTTAAGTTGTCCAGGGCTGATTTCTTGTCCTGTGATAAAAAGCCTTCTGTTTCGACCGCCAAACCTTTCAGGGGAGCATTTGCAACCGTTTGGCACCATTTTTGAGTGAATTGCCGAAAGTCAGATTTTTGATGAAATTGTGACCTCGGGGCTTAGGGATTTTTGAAAAAAAAAATTCTGCCGGTTAAGTTGTCGAGGACTGATTTCTTGTCCTGTGATAAAAAGCCTTCTGTTTCGACCGCCAAACCTTTCAGGGGAGCATTTGCAACCGTTTGGCACCATTTTTGAGTGAATTGCCAAAAGTCAGATTTTTGATGAAATTGTGACCCCGGGGCTTAGGGATTTTTTTTTAAAAAAAAATTCTGCCGGTTAAGTTGTTGACGGCTGATATCTTGTCCTGTGATAAAAAGCCTTCTCTTTCGATCGCCAAAGATTTCAGGGGAGCATTTGCAACCGTTCGGCACCATTTTTGAGAGAATTGCCGAAAGTCAGATTTTTGATGAAATTGTGACCCCGGGGCTTAGGGATTTTTGAAAAAAAAATATTCTGCCGGTTAAGTTGTTGAGGGCTGATTTCTTGTGCAGTGATAAAAAGCCTTCTGTTTCGACCGCCAAACATTTCAGGGGAGCATTTGCAACCGTTTCGCATCAGTTTTGAGTGAATTGCCGAAAGTCAGATTTTTGATGAAATTGTGACCCTGGGGCTTAGGGATTTTTTCTAAGAAAAAAATTCTGCCGGTTAAGTTGTCCAGGGCTGATTTCTTGTCCTGTGATAAAAAGCCTTCTGTTTCGACCGCCAAACCTTTCAGGGGAGCATTTGCAACCGTTTGGCACAATTTTTGAGTGAATTGCCGAAAGTCAGATTTTTGATGAAATTGTGACCCCGGGGCTTAGGGATTTTTTCAAAAAAAAATAATTTCTGCTGGTTAAGTTGTCGAAGGCTGATTTCTTTTCCTGTGATAAAAAACCTTCTCTTTCAACCGCCAAACATTTCAGGGGAGCATTTGCAACCGTTTGGCACCATTTTTGAGTGAATTGCCGAAAGTCAGATTTTTGATGAAATTGTGACCCCGGGGCTTAGGGATTTTTTCAAAAAAAAATAATTTCTGCTGGTTAAGTTGTCGAAGGCTGATTTCTTTTCCTGTGATAAAAAACCTTCTCTTTCAACAGCCAAACCTTTCAGGGGAGCATTTGCAACCGTTTGGCACCATTTTTGAGTGAATTGCCGAAAGTCAGATTTTTGATGAAATTGTGACCCCGGGGCTTAGGGATTTTTGAAAAAAAAAAATTCTGCCGGTTAAGTTGTCGAGGGCTGATATCTTGTCCTGTGATAAAAAGCCTTCTGCTTCGACCGCCAAACCTTTCAGGGGAGCATTTGCAACCGTTTGGCACCATTTTTGAGTGAATTGCCGAAAGTCAGATTTTTGATGAAATTGTGACCTCGGGGCTTAGGGTTTTTTGAAAAAAAAAATTCTGCCGGTTAAGTTGTCGAGGGCTGATTTCTTGTCCTGTGATAAAAAGCCTTCTGTTTCGACCGCCAAACCTTTCAGGGGAGCATTTGCAACCGTTTGGCACAATTTTTGAGTGAATTGCCAAAAGTCAGATTTTTGATGAAATTGTGACCCCGGGGCTTAGGGATTTTTTTAAAAAAAAAATTTCTGCCGGTTAAGTTGTCGAGGGCTGATATCTTGTCCTGTGATAAAAAGCCTTCTCTTTCGATCGCCAAAGATTTCAGGGGAGCATTTGCAACCGTTTGGCACCATTTTTGAGTGAATTGCCGAAAGTCGGATTTTTGATGAAACTGTGACCCCGGGGCTTAGGGATTTTTTTATAAAAATCTTTTTCTGCCGGTTAAGTTGTCGAGGGCTGATTTCTTTTCCTGTGATAAAAAACCTTCTCTTTCAACCGCCAAACATTTCAGGGGAGCATTTGCAACCGTTTGGCACCATTTTTGAGTGAATTGCCGAAAGTCAGATTTTTGATGAAATTGTGACCCCGGGGCTTAGGGATTTTTGAAAAAAAATATTCTGCCGGTTAAGTTGTCGAGGGCTGATTTATTTTCCTTTGATAAAAAGCCTTCTGTTTCGACCGCCAAACCTTTCAGGGGAGCATTTGCAACCGTTTGGCACCATTTTTGAGTGAATTGCCGAAAGTCAGATTTTTGATGAAATTGTGACCCCGGGGCTTAGGGATTTTTTAAAAAAAAAAAATTTCTGCCGGTTAAGTTGTCGAGGGCTGATATCTTGTCCTGTGATAAAAAGCCTTCTCTTTCGATCGCCAAAGATTTCAGGGAAGCATTTGCAACCGTTTGGCACCATTTTTGAGTGAATTGCCGAAAGTTAGATTTTTGATGAAATTGTGACCTCGGGGCTTAGGGATTTTTTCAAAAAAATCTTTTTCTGCCGGGTAAGTTGTCGAGGGCTGATTTATTTTCCTTTGATAAAAAGCCTTCTGTTTCGACCGCCAAACCTTTCAGGGGAGCATTTGCAACCGTTTGGCACCATTTTTGAGTGAATTGCCGAAAGTCAGATTTTTGATGAAATTGTGACCCCGGGGCTTAGGGATTTTTTTTTTTAAAAAAATTTCTGCCGGTTAAGTTGTCGAGGGCTGATATCTTGTCCTGTGATAAAAAGCCTTCTCTTTCGATCGCCAAAGATTTCAGGGAAGCATTTGCAACCGTTTGGCACCATTTTTGAGTGAATTGCCGAAAGTCAGATTTTTGATGAAATTGTGACCTCGGGGCTTAGGGATTTTTTCAAAAAAATCTTTTTCTGCCGGGTAAGTTGTCGAGGGCTGATATCTTGTCCTGTGATAAAAAGCCTTCTCTTTCGATCGCCAAACCTTTCAGGGGAGCATTTGCAACCGTTTGGCACCATTTTTGAGTGAATTGCCGAAAGTCAGATTTTTGATGAAATTGTGACCCCGGGGCTTAGGGATTTTTGAAAAAAAAAAATTCTGCCGGTTAAGTTGTTGAGGGCTGATTTCTTGTCCTGTGATAAAAAGCCTTCTGTTTCGACCGCCAAACCTTTCAGGGGAGCATTTGCAACCGTTTGGCACCATTTTTGAGTGAATTGCCGAAAGTCACATTTTTGATGAAATTGTGACCTAGGGACTTAGGGATTTTTTCAAAAAAAAAATAATTTCTGCTGGTTAAGTTGTCGAAGGCTGATTTCTTTTCCTGTGATAAAAAACCTTCTCTTTCAACAGCCAAACCTTTCAGGGGAGCATTTGCAACCGTTTGGCACCATTTTTGAGTGAATTGCCGAAAGTCAGATTTTTGATGAAATTGTGACCCCGGGGCTTAGGGATTCTTTTTTAAAAAAAATTTCTGCCGGTTAAGTTGTCGAGGGCTGATATCTTGTCCTGTGATAAAAAGCCTTCTTTTTCGATCGCCAAACCTTTCAGGGGAGCATTTGCAACCGTTTGGCACCATTTTTGAGTGAATTGCCGAAAGTCAGATTTTTGATGAAATTGTGACCCCGGGGCTTAGGGATTTTTTCAAAAAAATCTTTTTCTGCCGGTTAAGTTGTCGAGGGCTGATTTCTTGTCCTGTGATAAAAAGTCTTCTGTTTCGACCGCCAAACCTTTCAGGGGAGCATTTGCAACCGTTTGGCACCATTTTTGAGTGAATTGCCGAAAGTCAGATTTTTGATGAAATTGTGACCCCGGGGCTTAGGGATTTTTTTTTAAAAAAAATTTCTGCCGGTTAAGTTGTCGAGGGCTGATATCTTGTCCTGTGATAAAAAGCCTTCTGTTTCGACCGCCAAACCTTTCAGGGGAGCATTTGCAACCGTTTGGCACCATTTTTGAGTGAATTGCCGAAAGTCAGATTTTTGATGAAATTGTGACCTCGGGGCTTAGGGATTTTTGAAAAAAAAAATTCTGCCGGTTAAGTTGTCGAGGGCTGATTTCTTGTCCTGTGATAAAAAGCCTTCTGTTTCGACCGCCAAACCTTTCAGGGGAGCATTTGCAACCGTTTGGCACAATTTTTGAGTGAATTGCCAAAAGTCAGAGTTTTGATGAAATTGTGACCCCGGGGCTTAGGGATTTTTTTTAAAAAAAAATTTCTGCCGGTTAAGTTGTCGAGGGCTGATTTCTTTTCCTTTGATAAAAAGCCTTCTGTTTCGACCGCCAAACATTTCAGGGGAGCATTTTCAACCGTTTGGCACCATTTTTGAGTGAATTGCCGAAAGTCAGATTTTTGATGAAATTGTGACCTCGGGGCTTAGGGATTTTTGAAAAAAAAAATTCTGCCGGTTAAGTTGTCGAGGACTGATTTCTTGTCCTGTGATAAAAAGCCTTCTGTTTCGACCGCCAAACCTTTCAGGGGAGCATTTGCAACCGTTTGGCACCATTTTTGAGTGAATTGCCAAAAGTCAGATTTTTGATGAAATTGTGACCCCGGGGCTTAGGGATTTTTTTTTAAAAAAAAATTCTGCCGGTTAAGTTGTCGACGGCTGATATCTTGTCCTGTGATAAAAAGCCTTCTCTTTCGATCGCCAAAGATTTCAGGGGAGCATTTGCAACCGTTCGGCACCATTTTTGAGAGAATTGCCGAAAGTCAGATTTTTGATGAAATTGTGACCCCGGGGCTTAGGGATTTTTGAAAAAAAAATATTCTGCCGGTTAAGTTGTTGAGGGCTGATTTCTTGTGCAGTGATAAAAAGCCTTCTGTTTCGACCGCCAAACATTTCAGGGGAGCATTTGCAACCGTTTCGCATCAGTTTTGAGTGAATTGCCGAAAGTCAGATTTTTGATGAAATTGTGACCCTGGGGCTTAGGGATTTTTTCTAAGAAAAAAATTCTGCCGGTTAAGTTGTCCAGGGCTGATTTCTTGTCCTGTGATAAAAAGCCTTCTGTTTCGACCGCCAAACCTTTCAGGGGAGCATTTGCAACCGTTTGGCACCATTTTTGAGTGAATTGCCGAAAGTCAGATTTTTGATGAAATTGTGACCTCGGGGCTTAGGGATTTTTGAAAAAAAAATTTCTGCCGGTTAAGTTGTCGAGGGCTGATTTCTTGTCCTGTGATAAAAAGCCTTCTGTTTCGACCGCCAAACCTTTCAGGGGAGCATTTGCAACCGTTTGGCACAATTTTTGAGTGAATTGCCAAAAGTCAGAGTTTTGATGAAATTGTGACCCCGGGGCTTAGGGATTTTTTTTAAAAAAAAAATTCTGCCGGTTAAGTTGTCGAGGGCTGATATCTTGTCCTGTGATAAAAAGCCTTCTCTTTCGATCGCCAAAGATTTCAGGGGAGCATTTGCAACCGTTTGGCACCATTTTTGAGTGAATTGCCGAAAGTCGGATTTTTGATGAAATTGTGACCCCGGGGCTTAGGGATTTTTTCAAAAAAATCTTTTTCTGCCGGTTAAGTTGTCGAGGGCTGATATCTTGTCCTGTGATAAAAAGCCTTCTCTTTCGATCGCCAAACCTTTCAGGGGAGCATTTGCAACCGTTTGGCACCATTTTTGAGTGAATTGCCGAAAGTCAGATTTTTGATGAAATTGTGACCCCGGGGTTTAGGGGTTTTTTCAAAAAAAAAAATTCTGCCGGTTAAGTTGACGAGGGCTGATTTCTTGTCCTGTGATAAAAAGCCTTCTGTTTCGACTGGCAAACCTTTCAGGGGAGCATTTGCAACCGTTTGGCACCATTTTTGAGTGAATTGCCGAAAGTCACATTTTTGATGAAATTGTGACCTAGGGACTTAGGGATTTTTTCAAAAAAAAAATAATTTCTGCTGGTTAAGTTGTCGAAGGCTGATTTCTTTTCCTGTGATAAAAAACCTTCTCTTTCAACAGCCAAACCTTTCAGGGGAGCATTTGCAACCGTTTGGCACCATTTTTGAGTGAATTGCCGAAAGTCAGATTTTTGATGAAATTGTGACCCCGGGGCTTAGGGATTCTTTTTTAAAAAAAATTTCTGCCGGTTAAGTTGTCGAGGGCTGATATCTTGTCCTGTGATAAAAAGCCTTCTTTTTCGATCGCCAAACCTTTCAGGGGAGCATTTGCAACCGTTTGGCACCATTTTTGAGTGAATTGCCGAAAGTCAGATTTTTGATGAAATTGTGACCCCGGGGCTTAGGGATTTTTTCAAAAAAATCTTTTTCTGCCGGTTAAGTTGTCGAGGGCTGATTTCTTGTCCTGTGATAAAAAGCCTTCTGTTTCGACCGCCAAACCTTTCAGGGGAGCATTTGCAACCGTTTGGCACCATTTTTGAGTGAATTGCCGAAAGTCAGATTTTTGATGAAATTGTGACCCCGGGGCTTAGGGATTTTTTTTTAAAAAAAATTTCTGCCGGTTAAGTTGTCGAGGGCTGATATCTTGTCCTGTGATAAAAAGCCTTCTGTTTCGACCGCCAAACCTTTCAGGGGAGCATTTGCAACCGTTTGGCACCATTTTTGAGTGAATTGCCGAAAGTCAGATTTTTGATGAAATTGTGACCCCGGGGCTTAGGGATTCTTTTTTAAAAAAAATTTCTGCCGGTTAAGTTGTCGAGGGCTGATATCTTGTCCTGTGATAAAAAGCCTTCTTTTTCGATCGCCAAACCTTTCAGGGGAGCATTTGCAACCGTTTGGCACCATTTTTGAGTGAATTGCCGAAAGTCAGATTTTTGATGAAATTGTGACCCCGGGGCTTAGGGATTTTTTCAAAAAAATCTTTTTCTGCCGGTTAAGTTGTCGAGGGCTGATTTCTTGTCCTGTGATAAAAAGCCTTCTGTTTCGACCGCCAAACCTTTCAGGGGAGCATTTGCAACCGTTTGGCACCATTTTTGAGTGAATTGCCGAAAGTCAGATTTTTGATGAAATTGTGACCCCGGGGCTTAGGGATTTTTGAAAAAAAAAAATTCTGCCGGATAAGTTGTTGAGGGCTGATTTCTTGTCCTGTGATAAAAAGCCTTCTGTTTCGACCGCCAAACCTTTCAGGGGAGCATTTGCAACCGTTTGGCACCATTTTTGATTGAATAGCCGAAATCAGATTTTTGATGAAATTGTGACCCCGGGGCTTAGGGATTTTTTTTAAAAAAAAAATTTCTGCCGGTTAAGTTGTCGAGGGCTGATATCTTGTCCTGTGATAAAAAGCCTTCTCTTTCGATCGCCAAAGATTTCAGGGAAGCATTTGCAACCGTTTGGCACCATTTTTGAGTGAATTGCCGAAAGTCAGATTTTTGATGAAATTGTGACCTCGGGGCTTAGGGATTTTTTCAAAAAAATCTTTTTCTGCCGGGTAAGTTGTCGAGGGCTGATATCTTGTCCTGTGATAAAAAGCCTTCTCTTTCGATCGCCAAACCTTTCAGGGGAGCATTTGCAACCGTTTGGCACCATTTTTGAGTGAATTGCCGAAAGTCAGATTTTTGATGAAATTGTGACCCCGGGGCTTAGGGATTTTTGAAAAAAAAAAATTCTGCCGGATAAGTTGTTGAGGGCTGATTTCTTGTCCTGTGATAAAAAGCCTTCTGTTTCGACCGCCAAACCTTTCAGGGGAGCATTTGCAACCGTTTGGCACCATTTTTGATTGAATAGCCGAAATCAGATTTTTGATGAAATTGTGACCCCGGGGCTTAGGGATTTTTTAAAAAAAAAAAATTTCTGCCGGTTAAGTTGTCGAGGGCTGATATCTTGTCCTGTGATAAAAAGCCTTCTCTTTCGATCGCCAAAGATTTCAGGGAAGCATTTGCAACCGTTTGGCACCATTTTTGAGTGAATTGCCGAAAGTCAGATTTTTGATGAAATTGTGACCTCGGGGCTTAGGGATTTTTTCAAAAAAATCTTTTTCTGCCGGGTAAGTTGTCGAGGGCTGATATCTTGTCCTGTGATAAAAAGCCTTCTCTTTTGATCGCCAAACCTTTCAGGGGAGCATTTGCAACCGTTTGGCACCATTTTTGAGTGAATTGCCGAAAGTCAGATTTTTGATGAAATTGTGACCCCGGGGCTTAGGGATTTTTGAAAAAAAAAAATTCTGCCGGTTAAGTTGTTGAGGGCTGATTTCTTGTCCTGTGATAAAAAGCCTTCTGTTTCGACCGCCAAACCTTTCAGGGGAGCATTTGCAACCGTTTGGCACCATTTTTGATTGAATAGCCGAAATCAGATTTTTGATGAAATTGTGACCTCGGGGCTTAGGGATTTAGAAAAAAAAAAATTCTGCCGGTTAAGTTGCCGAGGGCTGATTTCTTGTCCTGTGATAAAAAGCCTTCTGTTTCGACCGCCAAACCTTTCAGGGGAGCATTTGCAACCGTTTGGCACAATTTTTGAGTGAATTGCCGAAAGTCAGATTTTTGATGAAATTGTGACCCCGGGGCTTAGGGATTTTTTTTAAAAAAAAATTTCTGCCGGTTAAGTTGTTGAGGGCTGATATCTTGTCCTGTGATAAAAAGCCTTCTCTTTCGATCGCCAAAGATTTCAGGGGAGCATTTGCAACCGTTTGGCACCATTTTTGAGTGAATTGCCGAAAGTCAGATTTTTGATGAAATTGTGACCCAGGGGCTTAGGGATTTTTTCAAAGAAAGAAATTCTGCCGGTTAAGTTGTCGAGGGCTGATTTCTTTTCCTGTGATAAAAAGCCTTCTGTTTCGACCGCCAAACCTTTCAGGGGAGCATTTGCAACCGTTTGGCACCATTTTTGAGTGAATTGCCGAAAGTCAGATTTTTTATGAAATTGTGACCCCGGGGCTTAGGGATTTTTGAAAAAAAATATTCTGCCGGTTAAGTTGTCGAGGGCTGATTTATTTTCCTTTGATAAAAAGCCTTCTGTTTCGACCGCCAAACCTTTCAGGGGAGCATTTGCAACCGTTTGGCACCATTTTTGAGTGAATTGCCGAAAGTCAGATTTTTGATGAAATTGTGACCCCGGGGCTTAGGGATTTTTTAAAAAAAAAAAATTTCTGCCGGTTAAGTTGTCGAGGGCTGATATCTTGTCCTGTGATAAAAAGCCTTCTCTTTCGATCGCCAAAGATTTCAGGGAAGCATTTGCAACCGTTTGGCACCATTTTTGAGTGAATTGCCGAAAGTCAGATTTTTGATGAAATTGTGACCTCGGGGCTTAGGGATTTTTTCAAAAAAATCTTTTTCTGCCGGGTAAGTTGTCGAGGGCTGATTTATTTTCCTTTAATAAAAAGCCTTCTGTTTCGACCGCCAAACCTTTCAGGGGAGCATTTGCAACCGTTTGGCACCATTTTTGAGTGAATTTCCGAAAGTCAGATTTTTGATGAAATTGTGACCCCGGGGCTTAGGGATTTTTTTTTAAAAAAAATTTCTGCCGGTTAAGTTGTCGAGGGCTGATATCTTGTCCTGTGATAAAAAGCCTTCTCTTTCGATCGCCAAAGATTTCAGGGAAGCATTTGCAACCGTTTGGCACCATTTTTGAGTGAATTGCCGAAAGTCAGATTTTTGATGAAATTGTGACCTCGGGGCTTAGGGATTTTTTCAAAAAAATCTTTTTCTGCCGGGTAAGTTGTCGAGGGCTGATATCTTGTCCTGTGATAAAAAGCCTTCTCTTTCGATCGCCAAACCTTTCAGGGGAGCATTTGCAACCGTTTGGCACCATTTTTGAGTGAATTGCCGAAAGTCAGATTTTTGATGAAATTGTGACCCCGGGGCTTAGGGATTTTTGAAAAAAAAAAATTCTGCCGGTTAAGTTGTTGAGGGCTGATTTCTTGTCCTGTGATAAAAAGCCTTCTGTTTCGACCGCCAAACCTTTCAGGGGAGCATTTGCAACCGTTTGGCACCATTTTTGAGTGAATTGCCGAAAGTCACATTTTTGATGAAATTGTGACCTAGGGACTTAGGGATTTTTTCAAAAAAAAAATAATTTCTGCTGGTTAAGTTGTCGAAGGCTGATTTCTTTTCCTGTGATAAAAAACCTTCTCTTTCAACAGCCAAACCTTTCAGGGGAGCATTTGCAACCGTTTGGCACCATTTTTGAGTGAATTGCCGAAAGTCAGATTTTTGATGAAATTGTGACCCCGGGGCTTAGGGATTCTTTTTTAAAAAAAATTTCTGCCGGTTAAGTTGTCGAGGGCTGATATCTTGTCCTGTGATAAAAAGCCTTCTTTTTCGATCGCCAAACCTTTCAGGGGAGCATTTGCAACCGTTTGGCACCATTTTTGAGTGAATTGCCGAAAGTCAGATTTTTGATGAAATTGTGACCCCGGGGCTTAGGGATTTTTTCAAAAAAATCTTTTTCTGCCGGTTAAGTTGTCGAGGGCTGATTTCTTGTCCTGTGATAAAAAGTCTTCTGTTTCGACCGCCAAACCTTTCAGGGGAGCATTTGCAACCGTTTGGCACCATTTTTGAGTGAATTGCCGAAAGTCAGATTTTTGATGAAATTGTGACCCCGGGGCTTAGGGATTTTTTTTAAAAAAAAATTTCTGCCGGTTAAGTTGTCGAGGGCTGATATCTTGTCCTGTGATAAAAAGCCTTCTGTTTCGACCGCCAAACCTTTCAGGGGAGCATTTGCAACCGTTTGGCACCATTTTTGAGTGAATTGCCGAAAGTCAGATTTTTGATGAAATTGTGACCTAGGGACTTAGGGATTTTTTCAAAAAAAAAATAATTTCTGCTGGTTAAGTTGTCGAAGGCTGATTTCTTTTCCTGTGATAAAAAACCTTCTCTTTCAACAGCCAAACCTTTCAGGGGAGCATTTGCAACCGTTTGGCACCATTTTTGAGTGAATTGCCGAAAGTCAGATTTTTGATGAAATTGTGACCCCGGGGCTTAGGGATTCTTTTTTAAAAAAAATTTCTGCCGGTTAAGTTGTCGAGGGCTGATATCTTGTCCTGTGATAAAAAGCCTTCTTTTTCGATCGCCAAACCTTTCAGGGGAGCATTTGCAACCGTTTGGCACCATTTTTGAGTGAATTGCCGAAAGTCAGATTTTTGATGAAATTGTGACCCCGGGGCTTAGGGATTTTTTCAAAAAAATCTTTTTCTGCCGGTTAAGTTGTCGAGGGCTGATTTCTTGTCCTGTGATAAAAAGTCTTCTGTTTCGACCGCCAAACCTTTCAGGGGAGCATTTGCAACCGTTTGGCACCATTTTTGAGTGAATTGCCGAAAGTCAGATTTTTGATGAAATTGTGACCCCGGGGCTTAGGGATTTTTTTTAAAAAAAAATTTCTGCCGGTTAAGTTGTCGAGGGCTGATATCTTGTCCTGTGATAAAAAGCCTTCTGTTTCGACCGCCAAACCTTTCAGGGGAGCATTTGCAACCGTTTGGCACCATTTTTGAGTGAATTGCCGAAAGTCAGATTTTTGATGAAATTGTGACCTCGGGGCTTAGGGATTTTTGAAAAAAAAAATTCTGCCGGTTAAGTTGTCGAGGGCTGATTTCTTGTCCTGTGATAAAAAGCCTTCTGTTTCGACCGCCAAACCTTTCAGGGGAGCATTTGCAACCGTTTGGCACAATTTTTGAGTGAATTGCCAAAAGTCAGAGTTTTGATGAAATTGTGACCCCGGGGCTTAGGGATTTTTTTAAAAAAAAAATTTCTGCCGGTTAAGTTGTCGAGGGCTGATTTCTTTTCCTTTGATAAAAAGCCTTCTGTTTCGACCGCCAAACATTTCAGGGGAGCATTTTCAACCGTTTGGCACCATTTTTGAGTGAATTGCCGAAAGTCAGATTTTTGATGAAATTGTGACCTCGGGGCTTAGGGATTTTTGAAAAAAAAAATTCTGCCGGTTAAGTTGTCGAGGACTGATTTCTTGTCCTGTGATAAAAAGCCTTCTGTTTCGACCGCCAAACCTTTCAGGGGAGCATTTGCAACCGTTTGGCACCATTTTTGAGTGAATTGCCAAAAGTCAGATTTTTGATGAAATTGTGACCCCGGGGCTTAGGGATTTTTTTTTTAAAAAAAATTCTGCCGGTTAAGTTGTCGACGGCTGATATCTTGTCCTGTGATAAAAAGCCTTCTCTTTCGATCGCCAAAGATTTCAGGGGAGCATTTGCAACCGTTCGGCACCATTTTTGAGAGAATTGCCGAAAGTCAGATTTTTGATGAAATTGTGACCCCGGGGCTTAGGGATTTTTGAAAAAAAAATATTCTGCCGGTTAAGTTGTTGAGGGCTGATTTCTTGTGCAGTGATAAAAAGCCTTCTGTTTCGACCGCCAAACATTTCAGGGGAGCATTTGCAACCGTTTCGCATCAGTTTTGAGTGAATTGCCGAAAGTCAGATTTTTGATGAAATTGTGACCCTGGGGCTTAGGGATTTTTTCTAAGAAAAAAATTCTGCCGGTTAAGTTGTCCAGGGCTGATTTCTTGTCCTGTGATAAAAAGCCTTCTGTTTCGACCGCCAAACCTTTCAGGGGAGCATTTGCAACCGTTTGGCACCATTTTTGAGTGAATTGCCGAAAGTCAGATTTTTGATGAAATTGTGACCTCGGGGCTTAGGGATTTTTGAAAAAAAAATTTCTGCCGGTTAAGTTGTCGAGGGCTGATTTCTTGTCCTGTGATAAAAAGCCTTCTGTTTCGACCGCCAAACCTTTCAGGGGAGCATTTGCAACCGTTTGGCACAATTTTTGAGTGAATTGCCAAAAGTCAGAGTTTTGATGAAATTGTGACCCCGGGGCTTAGGGATTTTTTTTTTAAAAAAAATTCTGCCGGTTAAGTTGTCGAGGGCTGATATCTTGTCCTGTGATAAAAAGCCTTCTCTTTCGATCGCCAAAGATTTCAGGGGAGCATTTGCAACCGTTTGGCACAATTTTTGAGTGAATTGCCGAAAGTCGGATTTTTGATGAAATTGTGACCCCGGGGCTTAGGGATTTTTTCAAAAAAATCTTTTTCTGCCGGTTAAGTTGTCGAGGGCTGATATCTTGTCCTGTGATAAAAAGCCTTCTCTTTCGATCGCCAAACCTTTCAGGGGAGCATTTGCAACCGTTTGGCACCATTTTTGAGTGAATTGCCGAAAGTCAGATTTTTGATGAAATTGTGACCCCGGGGTTTAGGGGTTTTTTCAAAAAAAAAAATTCTGCCGGTTAAGTTGACGAGGGCTGATTTCTTGTCCTGTGATAAAAAGCCTTCTGTTTCGACTGGCAAACCTTTCAGGGGAGCATTTGCAACCGTTTGGCACCATTTTTGAGTGAATTGCCGAAAGTCACATTTTTGATGAAATTGTGACCTAGGGACTTAGGGATTTTTTCAAAAAAAAAATAATTTCTGCTGGTTAAGTTGTCGAAGGCTGATTTCTTTTCCTGTGATAAAAAACCTTCTCTTTCAACAGCCAAACCTTTCAGGGGAGCATTTGCAACCGTTTGGCACCATTTTTGAGTGAATTGCCGAAAGTCAGATTTTTGATGAAATTGTGACCCCGGGGCTTAGGGATTCTTTTTTAAAAAAAATTTCTGCCGGTTAAGTTGTCGAGGGCTGATATCTTGTCCTGTGATAAAAAGCCTTCTTTTTCGATCGCCAAACCTTTCAGGGGAGCATTTGCAACCGTTTGGCACCATTTTTGAGTGAATTGCCGAAAGTCAGATTTTTGATGAAATTGTGACCCCGGGGCTTAGGGATTTTTTCAAAAAAATCTTTTTCTGCCGGTTAAGTTGTCGAGGGCTGATTTCTTGTCCTGTGATAAAAAGCCTTCTGTTTCGACCGCCAAACCTTTCAGGGGAGCATTTGCAACCGTTTGGCACCATTTTTGAGTGAATTGCCGAAAGTCAGATTTTTGATGAAATTGTGACCCCGGGGCTTAGGGATTTTTTTTAAAAAAAAATTTCTGCCGGTTAAGTTGTCGAGGGCTGATATCTTGTCCTGTGATAAAAAGCCTTCTGTTTCGACCGCCAAACCTTTCAGGGGAGCATTTGCAACCGTTTGGCACCATTTTTGAGTGAATTGCCGAAAGTCAGATTTTTGATGAAATTGTGACCCCGGGGCTTAGGGATTCTTTTTTAAAAAAAATTTCTGCCGGTTAAGTTGTCGAGGGCTGATATCTTGTCCTGTGATAAAAAGCCTTCTTTTTCGATCGCCAAACCTTTCAGGGGAGCATTTGCAACCGTTTGGCACCATTTTTGAGTGAATTGCCGAAAGTCAGATTTTTGATGAAATTGTGACCCCGGGGCTTAGGGATTTTTTCAAAAAAATCTTTTTCTGCCGGTTAAGTTGTCGAGGGCTGATTTCTTGTCCTGTGATAAAAAGCCTTCTGTTTCGACCGCCAAACCTTTCAGGGGAGCATTTGCAACCGTTTGGCACCATTTTTGAGTGAATTGCCGAAAGTCAGATTTTTGATGAAATTGTGACCCCGGGGCTTAGGGATTTTTTTTTAAAAAAAATTTCTGCCGGTTAAGTTGTCGAGGGCTGATATCTTGTCCTGTGATAAAAAGCCTTCTCTTTCGATCGCCAAAGATTTCAGGGGAGCATTTGCAACCGTTTGGCACCATTTTTGAGTGAATTGCCGAAAGTCGGATTTTTGATGAAATTGTGACCCCGGGGCTTAGGGATTTTTTCAAAAAAATCTTTTTCTGCCGGTTAAGTTGTCGAGGGCTGATATCTTGTCCTGTGATAAAAAGCCTTCTCTTTCGATCGCCAAACGTTTCAGGGGAGCATTTGCAACCGTTTGGCACCATTTTTGAGTGAATTGCCGAAAGTCAGATTTTTGATGAAATTGTGACCCCGGGGTTTAGGGGTTTTTTCAAAAAAAAAAATTCTGCCGGTTAAGTTGACGAGGGCTGATTTCTTGTCCTGTGATAAAAAGCCTTCTCTCGAGAGCCAAAGATTTCAGGGGAGCATTTGCAACCGTTCGGCACCATTTTTGAGAGAATTGCCGAAAGTCAGATTTTTGATGAAATTGTGACCCCGGGGCTTAGGGATTTTTGAAAAAAAAATATTCTGCCGGTTAAGTTGTTGAGGGCTGATTTCTTGTGCAGTGATAAAAAGCCTTCTGTTTCGACCGCCAAACATTTCAGGGGAGCATTTGCAACCGTTTCGCATCAGTTTTGAGTGAATTGCCGAAAGTCAGATTTTTGATGAAATTGTGACCCTGGGGCTTAGGGAGTTTTTCTAAGAAAAAAATTCTGCCCGTTAAGTTGTCCAGGGCTGATTTCTTGTCCTGTGATAAAAAGCCTTCTGTTTCGACCGCCAAACCTTTCAGGGGAGCATTTGCAACCGTTTGGCACCATTTTTGAGTGAATTGCCGAAAGTCAGATTTTTGATGAAATTGTGACCTCGGGGCTTAGGGATTTTTGAAAAAAAAAAATTCTGCCGGTTAAGTTGTCGAGGGCTGATTTCTTGTCCTGTGATAAAAAGCCTTCTGTTTCGACCGCCAAACCTTTCAGGGGAGCATTTGCAACCGTTTGGCACAATTTTTGAGTGAATTGCCAAAAGTCAGAGTTTTGATGAAATTGTGACCCCGGGGCTTAGGGATTTTTTTTAAAAAAAAAATTCTGCCGGTTAAGTTGTCGAGGGCTGATATCTTGTCCTGTGATAAAAAGCCTTCTCTTTCGATCGCCAAAGATTTCAGGGGAGCATTTGCAACCGTTTGGCACCATTTTTGAGTGAATTGCCGAAAGTCGGATTTTTGATGAAATTGTGACCCCGGGGCTTAGGGATTTTTTCAAAAAAATCTTTTTCTGCCGGTTAAGTTGTCGAGGGCTGATTTCTTTTCCTGTGATAAAAAACCTTCTCTTTCAACCGCCAAACATTTCAGGGGAGCATTTGCAACCGTTTGGCACCATTTTTGAGTGAATTGCCGAAAGTCAGAGTTTTGATGAAATTGTGACCCCGGGGCTTAGGGATTTTTTTTAAAAAAAAAATTCTGCCGGTTAAGTTGTCGAGGGCTGATATCTTGTCCTGTGATAAAAAGCCTTCTCTTTCGATCGCCAAAGATTTCAGGGGAGCATTTGCAACCGTTTGGCACCATTTTTGAGTGAATTGCCGAAAGTCGGATTTTTGATGAAATTGTGACCCCGGGGCTTAGGGATTTTTTCAAAAAAATCTTTTTCTGCCGGTTAAGTTGTCGAGGGCTGATTTCTTGTCCTGTGATAAAAAGCCTTCTGTTTCGACCGCCAAACCTTTCAGGGGAGCATTTGCAACCGTTTGGCACAATTTTTGAGTGAATTGCCAAAAGTCAGAGTTTTGATGAAATTGTGACCCCGGGGCTTAGGGATTTTTTTTAAAAAAAAAATTCTGCCGGTTAAGTTGTCGAGGGCTGATATCTTGTCCTGTGATAAAAAGCCTTCTCTTTCGATCGCCAAAGATTTCAGGGGAGCATTTGCAACCGTTTGGCACCATTTTTGAGTGAATTGCCGAAAGTCGGATTTTTGATGAAATTGTGACCCCGGGGCTTAGGGATTTTTTCAAAAAAATCTTTTTCTGCCGGTTAAGTTGTCGAGGGCTGATTTCTTTTCCTGTGATAAAAAACCTTCTCTTTCAACCGCCAAACATTTCAGGGGAGCATTTGCAACCGTTTGGCACCATTTTTGAGTGAATTGCCGAAAGTCAGATTTTTGATGAAATTGTGACCCCGGGGCTTAGGGATATTTTCAAAAAAAAATAATTTCTGCTGGTTAAGTTGTCGAAGGCTGATTTCTTTTCCTGTGATAAAAAACCTTCTCTTTCGATCGCCAAACCTTTCAGGGGAGCATTTGCAACCGTTTGGCACCATTTTTGAGTGAATTGCCGAAAGTCAGATTTTTGATGAAATTGTGACCCCGGGGCTTAGGGATTCTTTTTTAAAAAAAAAATTTCTGCCGGTTAAGTTGTCGAGGGCTGATATCTTGTCCTGTGATAAAAAGCCTTCTCTTTCGATCGCCAAACCTTTCAGGGGAGCATTTGCAACCGTTTGGCACCATTTTTGAGTGAATTGCCGAAAGTCAGATTTTTGATGAAATTGTGACCCCGGGGCTTAGGGATTTTTGAAAAAAAAAAATTCTGCCGGTTAAGTTGTCGAGGGCTGATATCTTGTCCTGTGATAAAAAGCCTTCTGCTTGGACCGCCAAACCTTTCAGGGGAGCATTTGCAACCGTTTGGCACCATTTTTGAGTGAATTGCCGAAAGTCAGATTTTTGATGAAATTGTGACCTCGGGGCTTAGGGATTTTTGAAAAAAAAAATTCTGCCGGTTAAGTTGTCGAGGGCTGATTTCTTGTCCTGTGATAAAAAGCCTTCTGTTTCGACCGCCAAACCTTTCAGGGGAGCATTTGCAACCGTTTGGCACAATTTTTGAGTGAATTGCCAAAAGTCAGATTTTTGATGAAATTGTGACCCCGGGGCTTAGGGATTTTTTTTAAAAAAAAATTTCTGCCGGTTAAGTTGTCGAGGGCTGATATCTTGTCCTGTGATAAAAAGCCTTCTCTTTCGATCGCCAAAGATTTCAGGGGAGCATTTGCAACCGTTTGGCACCATTTTTGAGTGAATTGCCGAAAGTCGGATTTTTGATGAAATTGTGACCCCGGGGCTTAGGGATTTTTTTATAAAAATCTTTTTCTGCCGGTTAAGTTGTCGAGGGCTGATTTCTTTTCCTGTGATAAAAAACCTTCTCTTTCAACCGCCAAACATTTCAGGGGAGCATTTGCAACCGTTTGGCACCATTTTTGAGTGAATTGCCGAAAGTCAGATTTTTGATGAAATTGTGACCTAGGGACTTAGGGATTTTTTCAAAAAAAAATAATTTCTGCTGGTTAAGTTGTCGAAGGCTGATTTCTTTTCCTCTGATAAAAAACCTTCTCTTTCAACAGCCAAACCTTTCAGGGGAGCATTTGCAACCGTTTGGCACCATTTTTGAGTGAATTGCCGAAAGTCAGATTTTTGATGAAATTTTGACCCCGGGGCTTAGGGATTTTTGAAAAAAAATATTCTGCCGGTTAAGTTGTCGAGGGCTGATTTCTTTTCCTTTGATAAAAAGCCTTCTGTTTCGACCGCCAAACCTTTCAGGGGAGCATTTGCAACCGTTTGACACCATTTTTGAGTGAATTGCCGAAAGTCAGATTTTTGATGAAATTGTGACCCAGGGGCTTAGGGATTTTTTCAAAGAAAGAAATTCTGCCGGTTAAGTTGTCGAGGGCTGATTTCTTTTCCTGTGATAAAAAGCCTTCTGTTTCGACCGCCAAACCTTTCAGGGGAGCATTTGCAACCGTTTGGCACCATTTTTGAGTGAATTGCCGAAAGTCAGATTTTTTATGAAATTGTGACCCCGGGGCTTAGGGATTTTTGAAAAAAAATATTCTGCCGGTTAAGTTGTCGAGGGCTGATTTCTTTTCCTTTGATAAAAAGCCTTCTGTTTCAACCGCCAAACCTTTCAGGGGAGCATTTGCAACCGTTTGGCACCATTTTTGAGTGAATTGCCGAAAGTCAGATTTTTGATGAAATTGTGACCCCGGGGCTTAGGGATTTTTTTTTTAAAAAAAATTTCTGCCGGTTAAGTTGTCGAGGGCTGATTTCTTGTCCTGTGATAAAAAGCCTTCTCTTTCGATCGCCAAAGATTTCAGGGGAGCATTTGCAACCGTTTGGCACCATTTTTGAGTGAATTGCCGAAAGTCAGATTTTTGATGAAATTGTGACCTCGGGGCTTAGGGATTTTTTAAAAAAAAATTCTGCCGGGTAAGTTGTCGAGGGCTGATTTCTTGTCCTGTGATAAACAGCCTTCTGTTTCGACCGCCAAACCTTTCAGGGGAGCATTTGCAACCGTTTGGCACCATTTTTGAGTGAATTGCCGAAAGTCAGATTTTTGATGAAATTGTGACCCCGGGGTTTAGGGATTTTTTTTAAAAAAAAAATTCTGCCGGTTAAGTTGTCGAGGGCTGATATCTTGTCCTGTGATAAAAAGCCTTCTCTTTCGATCGCCAAAGATTTCAGGGGAGCATTTGCAACCGTTTGGCACCATTTTTGAGTGAATTGCCGAAAGTCAGATTTTTGATGAAATTGTGACCTCGGGGCTTAGGGATTTTGTCAAAAAAATCTTTTTCTGCCGGTTAAGTTGTCGAGGGCTGATTTCTTGTCCAGTGATAAAAAGCCTTCTGTTTCGACCGCCAAACATTTCAGGGGAGCATTTGCAACCGTTTGGCACCAGTTTTGAGTGAATTGCCGAAAGTCAGATTTTTGATGAAATTGTGACCCTGGGGCTTAGGGATTTTTTCAAAGAAAGAAATTCTGCCGGTTAAGTTGTCGAGGGCTGATTTCTTTTCCTGTGATAAAAAGCCTTCTCTTTCGACCGCCAAACCTTTCAGGGGAGCATTTGCAACCGTTTGGCACCATTTTTGAGTGAATTGCTGAAAGTCAGATTTTTGATGAAATTGTGACCCCGGGGCTTAGGGATTTTTGAAAAAAAATATTCTGCCGGTTAAGTTCTCGAGGGCTGATTTCTTTTCCTTTGATAAAAAGCCTTCTGTTTCGACCGCCAAACCTTTCAGGGGAGCATTTGCAACCGTTTGGCACCATTTTTGAGTGAATTGCCGAAAGTCAGATTTTTGATGAAATTTTGACCCCGGGGCTTAGGGATTTTTTTAAAAAAAAAATTTCTGCCGGTTAAGTTGTCGAGGGCTGATATCTTGTCCTGTGATAAAAAGCCTTCTCTTTCGATCGCCAAAGATTTCAGGGGAGCATTTGCAACCGTTTGGCACCATTTTTGATTGAATTGCCGAAAGTCAGATTTTTGATGAAATTGTGACCCCGGGGCTTAGGGATTTTTTTTAAAAAAAAATTTTCTGCCGGTTAAGTTGTCGAGGGCTGATATCTTGTCCTGTGATAAAAAGCCTTCTGTTTCGACCGCCAAACCTTTCAGGGGAGCATTTGCAACCGTTTGGCACCATTTTTGAGTGAATTGCCGAAAGTCAGATTTTTGATGAAATTGTGACCCCGGGGCTTAGGGATTTTTGAAAAAAAAAAAATTCTGCCGGTTAAGTTGTCGAGGGCTGATTTCTTGTCCTGTGATAAAAAGCCTTCTCTTTCGATCACCAAAGATTTCAGGGGAGCATTTGCAACCGTTTGGCACAATTTTTGAGTGAATTGCCAAAAGTCAGATTTTTGATGAAATTGTGACCACGGGGCTTAGGGATTTTTTCAAAAAAATCTTTTTCTGCCGGTTAAGTTGTCGAGGGCTGATTTCTTGTCCAGTGATAAAAAGCCTTCTGTTTCGACCGCCAAACATTTCAGGGGAGCATTTGCAACCGTTTGGCACCAGTTTTGAGTGAATTGCCGAAAGTCAGATTTTTGATGAAATTGTGACCCTGGGGCTTAGGGATTTTTTCAAAGAAAAAAATTCTGCCGGTTAAGTTGTCGAGGGCTGATTTCTTTTCCTGTGATAAAAAGCCTTCTGTTTCGACCGCCAAACCTTTCCGGGGAGCATTTGCAACTGTTTGGCACCATTTTTGAGTGAATTGCCGAAAGTCAGATTTTTTATGAAATTGTGACCCCGGGGCTTAGGGATTTTTGAAAAAAAATATTCTGCCGGTTAAGTTGTCGAGGGCTGATTTCTTTTCCTTTGATAAAAAGCCTTCTGTTTCGACCGCCAAACCTTTCAGGGGAGCATTTGCAACCGTTTGGCACCAGTTTTGAGTGAATTGCCGAAAGTCAGATTTTTGATGAAATTGTGACCCTGGGGTTTAGGGATTTTTTCAAAGAAAAAAATTCTGCCGGTTAAGTTGTCGAGGGCTGATTTCTTTTCCTGTGATAAAAAGCCTTCTGTTTCGACCGCCAAACCTTTCAGGGGAGCATTTGCAACCGTTTGGCACCATTATTGAGTGAATTGCCGAAAGTCAGATTTTTGATGAAATTGTGACCCCGGGGCTTAGGGATTTTTGAAAAAAAATATTCTGCCGGTTAAGTTCTCGAGGGCTGATTTCTTTTCCTTTGATAAAAAGCCTTCTGTTTCGACCGCCAAACCTTTCAGGGGAGCATTTGCAACCGTTTGGCACCATTTTTGATTGAATTGCCG
The DNA here is from genome assembly GCF_964270895.1 of Podarcis filfolensis. NCBI lineage: Eukaryota > Metazoa > Chordata > Lepidosauria > Squamata > Lacertidae > Podarcis > Podarcis filfolensis. The sequence continues at coordinate 84,117,389 of NC_139608.1, forward strand.
AAAGTCAGATTTTTGATGAAATTGTGACCCCGGGGCTTAGGGATTTTTGAAAAAAAAAAATTCTGCCGGTTAAGTTGTTGAGGGCTGATTTCTTGTCCTGTGATAAAAAGCCTTCTGTTTCGACCGCCAAACCTTTCAGGGGAGCATTTGCAACCGTTTGGCACCATTTTTGAGTGAATAGCCGAAAGTCAGATTTTTGATGAAATTGTGACCTCGGGGCTTAGGGATTTTTGAAAAAAAAAAATCTGCCGGTTAAGTTGTCGAGGGCTGATTTCTTGTCCTGTGATAAAAAGCCTTCTGTTTCGACCGCCAAACCTTTCAGGGGAGCATTTGCAACCGTTTGGCACCATTTTTGAGGGAATTGCCGAAAGTCAGATTTTTGATGAAATTGTGACCCCGGGGCTTAGGGATTTTTGAAAAAAAAAAATTCTGCCGGTTAAGTTGTTGAGGGCTGATTTCTTGTCCTGTGATAAAAAGCCTTCTGTTTCGACCGCCAAACCTTTCAGGGGAGCATTTGCAACCGTTTGGCACCATTTTTGAGTGAATAGCCGAAAGTCAGATTTTTGATGAAATTGTGACCTCGGGGCTTAGGGATTTTTGAAAAAAAAAAATTCTGCCGGTTAAGTTGTCGAGGGCTGATTTCTTTTCCTTTGATATAAAGCCTTCTGTTTCGACCGCCAAACATTTCAGGGGAGCATTTGCAACCGTTTGGAACCATTTTTGAGTGAATTGCCGAAAGTCAGATTTTTGATGAAATTGTGACCCCGGGGCTTAGGGATTTTTTTTTAAAAAAAATTTCTGCCGGTTAAGTTGTCGAGGGCTGATATCTTGTCCTGTGATAAAAAGCCTTCTCTTTCGATCGCCAAAGATTTCAGGGGAGCATTTGCAACCGTTTGGCACCATTTTTGAGTGAATTGCCGAAAGTCAGATTTTTGATGAAATTGTGACCTCGGGGCTTAGGGATTTTTTCAAAAAAATCTTCTTCTGCCGGTTAAGTTGTCGAGGGCTGATTTCTTGTCCAGTGATAAAAAGCCTTCTGTTTCGACCGCCAAACATTTCAGGGGAGCATTTGCAACCGTTTGGCACCAGTTTTGAGTGAATTGCCGAAAGTCAGATTTTTGATGAAATTGTGACCCCGGGGCTTCGGGATTTTTGAAAAAAAATATTCTGCCGGTTAAGTTGTCGAGGGCTGATTTCTTTTCCTTTGATAAAAAGCCTTCTGTTTCGACCGCCAAACCTTTCAGGGGAGCATTTGCAACCGTTTGGCACCATTTTTGAGTGAATTGCCGAAAGTCAGATTTTTGATGAAATTGTGACCCCGGGGCTTAGGGATTTTTGAAAAAAAATATTCTGCCGGTTAAGTTCTCGAGGGCTGATTTCTTTTCCTTTGATAAAAAGCCTTCTGTTTCGAACGCCAAACCTTTCAGGGGAGCATTTGCAACCGTTTGGCACCATTTTTGAGTGAATTGCCGAAAGTCAGATTTTTGATGAAATTTTGACCCCTGGGCTTAGGGATTTTTTTTAAAAAAAAAATTCTGCCGGTTAAGTTGTCGAGGGCTGATATCTTGTCCTGTGATAAAAAGCCTTCTCTTTCGATCGCCAAAGATTTCAGGGGAGCATTTGCAACCGTTTGGCACCATTTTTGATTGAATTGCCGAAAGTCAGATTTTTGATGAAATTGTGACCCCGGGGCTTAGGGATTTTTTTTTAAAAAAAAATTTCTGCCGGTTAAGTTGTCGAGGGCTGATATCTTGTCCTGTGATAAAAAGCCTTCTGTTTCGACCGCCAAACCTTTCAGGGGAGCATTTGCAACCGTTTGGCACCATTTTTGATTGAATTGCCGAAAGTAGATTTTTGATGAAATTGTGACCCTGGGGCTTAGGGATTTTTGAAAAAAAAAAATTCTGACGGTTAAGTTGTCGAGGGCTGATTTCTTGTCCTATGATAAAAACCCTTCTGTTTCGACCGCCAAACCTTTCAGGGGAGCATTTGCAACCGTTTGGCACCATTTTTGAGTGAATTGCCGAAAGTCAGATTTTTGATGAAATTGTGACCCCGGGGCTTAGTGATTTTTGAAAAAAAATATTCTGCAGGTTAAGCTGTCGAGGGCTGATTTCTTTTCCTTTGATAAAAAGCCTTCTGTTTCGACCGCCAAACATTTCAGGGGAGCATTTGCAACCGTTTGGCACCATTTTTGAGTGAATTGCCGAAAGTCAGATTTTTGATGAAATTATGACCTCGGGGCTTAGGGATTTTTTTTTTAAAAAAAATTCTGCCGGTTAAGTTGTCGACGGCTGATATCTTGTCCTGTGATAAAAAGCCTTCTCTTTCGATCGCCAAAGATTTCAGGGGAGCATTTGCAACGGTTTGGCACCATTTTTGAGTGAATTGCCGAAAGTCAGATTTTTGATGAAATTGTGACCTCGGGGCTTTGGGATTTTTTCAAAGAAAAAAATTCTGCCGGTTAAGTTGTCGAGGGCTGATTTCTTTTCCTGTGATAAAAAGCCTTCTGTTTCGACCGCCAAACCTTTCAGGGGAGCATTTGCAACCGTTTGGCACCATTTTTGAGTGAATTGCCGAAAGTCAGATTTTTGATGAAATTGTGACCTCGGGGCTTTGGGATTTTTTCAAAGAAAAAAATTCTGCCGGTTAAGTTGTCGAGGGCTGATTTCTTTTCCTTTGATAAAAAGCATTCTGTTTCGACCGCCAAACCTTTCAGGGGAGCATTTGCAACCGTTTGGCACCATTTTTGAGTGAATTGCCGAAAGTCAGATTTTTGATGAAATTGTGACCTCGGGGCTTAGGGATTTTTTCAAAGAAAAAAATTCTGCCGGTTAAGTTGTCGAGGGCTGATTTCTTTTCCTGTGATAAAAAGCCTTCTGTTTCGACCGCCAAACCTTTCAGGGGAGCATTTGCAACCGTTTGGCACCATTTTTGAGTGAATTGCCGAAAGTCGGATTTTTCATGAAATTGTGACCCCGGGGCCTTAGGGATTTTTGAAAAAAAAAAAATCTGCAGGTTAAGTTGTCGAGGGCTGATTTCTTGTCCAGTGATAAAAAGCCTTCTGTTTCGACCGCCAAACATTTCAGGGGAGCATTTGCAACCGTTTGGCACCAGTTTTGAGTGAATTGCCGAAAGTCAGATTTTTGATGAAATTGTGACCCTGGGGCTTAGGGATTTTTTCAAAGAAAGAAATTCTGCCGGTTAAGTTGTCGAGGGCTGATTTCTTTTCCTGTGATAAAAAGCCTTCTGTTTCGACCGCCAAACCTTTCAGGGGAGCATTTGCAACCGTTTGGCACCATTTTTGAGTGAATTGCTGAAAGTCAGATTTTTGATGAAATTGTGACCCCGGGGCTTAGGGATTTTTGAAAAAAAATATTCTGCCGGTTAAGTTCTCGAGGGCTGATTTCTTTTCCTTTGATAAAAAGCCTTCTGTTTCGACCGCCAAACCTTTCAGGGGAGCATTTGCAACCGTTTGGCACCATTTTTGAGTGAATTGCCGAAAGTCAGATTTTTGATGAAATTTTGACCCCGGGGCTTAGGGTTTTTTTTTAAAAAAAAATTTCTGCCGGTTAAGTTGTCGAGGGCTGATATCTTGTCCTGTGATAAAAAGCCTTCTGTTTCGATCGCCAAAGATTTCAGGGGAGCATTTGCAACCGTTTGGCACCATTTTTGAGTGAATTGCCGAAAGTCAGATTTTTGATGAAATTGTGACCCCGGGGCTTAGGGATTTTTTTTTAAAAAAAAAAATCTGCAGGTTAAGTTGTCGAGGGCTGATTTCTTGTCCAGTGATAAAAAGCCTTCTGTTTCGACCGCCAAACCTTTCAGGGGAGCATTTGCAACCGTTTGGCACCATTTTTGATTGAATTGCCGAAAGTAGATTTTTGATGAAATTGTGACCCTGGGGCTTAGGGATTTTTGAAAAAAAAAAATTCTGACGGTTAAGTTGTCGAGGGCTGATTTCTTGTCCTATGATAAAAACCCTTCTGTTTCGACCGCCAAACCTTTCAGGGGAGCATTTGCAACCGTTTGGCACCATTTTTGAGTGAATTGCCGAAAGTCAGATTTTTGATGAAATTGTGACCCCGGGGCTTAGTGATTTTTGAAAAAAAATATTCTGCAGGTTAAGCTGTCGAGGGCTGATTTCTTTTCCTTTGATAAAAAGCCTTCTGTTTCGACCGCCAAACATTTCAGGGGAGCATTTGCAACCGTTTGGCACCATTTTTGAGTGAATTGCCGAAAGTCAGATTTTTGATGAAATTGTGACCTCGGGGCTTAGGGATTTTTGAAAAAAAAAAATTCTGCCGGTTAAGTTGTTGAGGGCTGATTTCTTGTCCTGTGATAAAAAGCCTTCTGTTTCGACCGCCAAACCTTTCAGGGGAGCATTTGCAACCGTTTGGCACAATTTTTGAGTGAATTGCCGAAAGTCAGATTTTTGATGAAATTGTGACCCCGGGGCTTAGGGATTTTTTTTAAAAAAAAAATTCTGCCGGTTAAGTTGTCGACGGCTGATATCTTGTCCTGTGATAAAAAGCCTTCTCTTTCGATCGCCAAAGATTTCAGGGGAGCATTTGCAACCGTTTGGCACCATTTTTGAGTGAATTGCCGAAAGTCAGATTTTTGATGAAATTGTGACCTCGGGGCTTTGGGATTTTTTCAAAGAAAAAAATTCTGCCGGTTAAGTTGTCGAGGGCTGATTTCTTTTCCTGTGATAAAAAGCCTTCTGTTTCGACCGCCAAACCTTTCAGGGGAGCATTTGCAACCGTTTGGCACCATTTTTGAGTGAATTGCCGAAAGTCAGATTTTTGATGAAATTGTGACCTCGGGGCTTTGGGATTTTTTCAAAGAAAAAAATTCTGCCGGTTAAGTTGTCGAGGGCTGATTTCTTTTCCTTTGATAAAAAGCATTCTGTTTCGACCGCCAAACCTTTCAGGGGAGCATTTGCAACCGTTTGGCACCATTTTTGAGTGAATTGCCGAAAGTCAGATTTTTGATGAAATTGTGACCTCGGGGCTTAGGGATTTTTTCAAAGAAAAAAATTCTGCCGGTTAAGTTGTCGAGGGCTGATTTCTTTTCCTGTGATAAAAAGCCTTCTGTTTCGACCGCCAAACCTTTCAGGGGAGCATTTGCAACCGTTTGGCACCATTTTTGAGTGAATTGCCGAAAGTCGGATTTTTCATGAAATTGTGACCCCGGGGCCTTAGGGATTTTTGAAAAAAAAAAAATCTGCAGGTTAAGTTGTCGAGGGCTGATTTCTTGTCCAGTGATAAAAAGCCTTCTGTTTCGACCGCCAAACATTTCAGGGGAGCATTTGCAACCGTTTGGCACCAGTTTTGAGTGAATTGCCGAAAGTCAGATTTTTGATGAAATTGTGACCCTGGGGCTTAGGGATTTTTTCAAAGAAAGAAATTCTGCCGGTTAAGTTGTCGAGGGCTGATTTCTTTTCCTGTGATAAAAAGCCTTCTGTTTCGACCGCCAAACCTTTCAGGGGAGCATTTGCAACCGTTTGGCACCATTTTTGAGTGAATTGCTGAAAGTCAGATTTTTGATGAAATTGTGACCCCGGGGCTTAGGGATTTTTGAAAAAAAATATTCTGCCGGTTAAGTTCTCGAGGGCTGATTTCTTTTCCTTTGATAAAAAGCCTTCTGTTTCGACCGCCAAACCTTTCAGGGGAGCATTTGCAACCGTTTGGCACCATTTTTGAGTGAATTGCCGAAAGTCAGATTTTTGATGAAATTTTGACCCCGGGGCTTAGGGTTTTTTTTTAAAAAAAAATTTCTGCCGGTTAAGTTGTCGAGGGCTGATATCTTGTCCTGTGATAAAAAGCCTTCTGTTTCGATCGCCAAAGATTTCAGGGGAGCATTTGCAACCGTTTGGCACCATTTTTGAGTGAATTGCCGAAAGTCAGATTTTTGATGAAATTGTGACCCCGGGGCTTAGGGATTTTTTTTTAAAAAAAAATTTCTGCCGGTTAAGTTGTCGAGGGCTGATATCTTGTCCTGTGATAAAAAGCCTTCTGTTTCGACCGCCAAACCTTTCAGGGGAGCATTTGCAACCGTTTGGCACCATTTTTGAGTGAATTGCCGAAAGTCAGATTTTTGATGAAATTGTGACCCCGGGGCTTAGGGATTTTTGAAAAAAAAAAAATTCTGCCGGTTAAGTTGTCGAGGGCTGATTTCTTGTCCTGTGATAAAAAGCCTTCTCTTTCGATCACCAAAGATTTCAGGGGAGCATTTGCAACCGTTTGGCACAATTTTTGAGTGAATTGCCAAAAGTCAGATTTTTGATGAAATTGTGACCACGGGGCTTAGGGATTTTTTCAAAAAAATCTTTTTCTGCCGGTTAAGTTGTCGAGGGCTGATTTCTTGTCCAGTGATAAAAAGCCTTCTGTTTCGACCGCCAAACCTTTCAGGGGAGCATTTGCAACCGTTTGGCACCAGTTTTGAGTGAATTGCCGAAAGTCAGATTTTTGATGAAATTGTGACCCTGGGGCTTAGGGATTTTTTCAAAGAAAAAAATTCTGCCGGTTAAGTTGTCGAGGGCTGATTTCTTTTCCTGTGATAAAAAGCCTTCTGTTTCGACCGCCAAACCTTTCAGGGGAGCATTTGCAACCGTTTGGCACCATTTTTGAGTGAATTGCCGAAAGTCAGATTTTTGATGAAATTGTGACCCCGGGGCTTAGGGATTTTTGAAAAAAAATATTCTGCCGGTTAAGTTCTCGAGGGCTGATTTCTTTTCCTTTGATAAAAAGCCTTCTGTTTCGACCGCCAAACCTTTCAGGGGAGCATTTGCAACCGTTTGGCACCATTTTTGAGTGAATTGCCGAAAGTCAGATTTTTGATGAAATTGTGACCCCGGGGCTTAGGGATTTTTGAAAAAAAAAAATTCTGCCGGTTAAGTTGTTGAGGGCTGATTTCTTGTCCTGTGATAAAAAGCCTTCTGTTTCGACCGCCAAACCTTTCAGGGGAGCATTTGCAACCGTTTGGCACCATTTTTGAGTGAATAGCCGAAAGTCAGATTTTTGATGAAATTGTGACCTCGGGGCTTAGGGATTTTTGAAAAAAAAAAAAATCTGCCGGTTAAGTTGTCGAGGGCTGATTTCTTGTCCTGTGATAAAAAGCCTTCTGTTTCGACCGCCAAACCTTTCAGGGGAGCATTTGCAACCGTTTGGCACCATTTTTGAGTGAATTGCCGAAAGTCAGATTTTTGATGAAATTGTGACCCCGGGGCTTAGGGATTTTTGAAAAAAAAAAATTCTGCCGGTTAAGTTGTTGAGGGCTGATTTCTTGTCCTGTGATAAAAAGCCTTCTGTTTCGACCGCCAAACCTTTCAGGGGAGCATTTGCAACCGTTTGGCACCATTTTTGAGTGAATAGCCGAAAGTCAGATTTTTGATGAAATTGTGACCTCGGGGCTTAGGGATTTTTGAAAAAAAAAAATTCTGCCGGTTAAGTTGTCGAGGGCTGATTTCTTTTCCTTTGATAAAAAGCCTTCTGTTTCGACCGCCAAACATTTCAGGGGAGCATTTGCAACCGTTTGGCACCATTTTTGAGTGAATTGCCGAAAGTCAGATTTTTGATGAAATTGTGACCCCGGGGCTTAGGGATTTTTTTTTAAAAAAAATTTCTGCCGGTTAAGTTGTCGAGGGCTGATATCTTGTCCTGTGATAAAAACCCTTCTCTTTCGATCGCCAAAGATTTCAGGGGAGCATTTGCAACCGTTTGGCACCATTTTTGAGTGAATTGCCGAAAGTCAGATTTTTGATGAAATTGTGACCTCGGGGCTTAGGGATTTTTACAAAAAAATCTTCTTCTGCCGGTTAAGTTGTCGAGGGCTGATTTCTTGTCCAGTGATAAAAAGCCTTCTGTTTCGACCGCCAAACATTTCAGGGGAGCATTTGCAACCGTTTAGCACCAGTTTTGAGTGAATTGCCGAAAGTCAGATTTTTGATGAAATTGTGACCCCGGGGCTTCGGGATTTTTGAAAAAAAATATTCTGCCGGTTAAGTTGTCGAGGGCTGATTTCTTTTCCTTTGATAAAAAGCCTTCTGTTTCGACCGCCAAACCTTTCAGGGGAGCATTTGCAACCGTTTGGCACCATTTTTGAGTGAATTGCCGAAAGTCAGATTTTTGATGAAATTGTGACCCCGGGGCTTAGGGATTTTTGAAAAAAAATATTCTGCCGGTTAAGTTCTCGAGGGCTGATTTCTTTTCCTTTGATAAAAAGCCTTCTGTTTCGACCGCCAAACCTTTCAGGGGAGCATTTGCAACCGTTTGGCACCATTTTTGAGTGAATTGCCGAAAGTCAGATTTTTGATGAAATTTTGACCCCGGGGCTTAGGGATTTTTTTTTTAAAAAAATTTCTGCCGGTTAAGTTGTCGACGGCTGATATCTTGTCCTGTGATAAAAAGCCTTCTCTTTCGATCGCCAAAGATTTCAGGGGAGCATTTGCAACCGTTTGGCACCATTTTTGAGTGAATTGCCGAAAGTCAGATTTTGGATGAAATTGTGACCCCGGGGCTTAGGGATTTTTTTTTTAAAAAAATTTTCTGCCGGTTAAGTTGTCGAGGGCTGATATCTTGTCCTGTGATAAAAAGCCTTCTGTTTCGACCGCCAAACCTTTCAGGGGAGCATTTGCAACCGTTTGGCACCATTTTTGAGTGAATTGCCGAAAGTCAGATTTTTGATGAAATTGTGACCCCGGGGCTTAGGGATTTTTGAAAAAAAAAAAATTCTGCCGGTTAAGTTGTCGAGGGCTGATTTCTTGTCCTGTGATAAAAAGCCTTCTCTTTCGATCACCAAAGATTTCAGGGGAGCATTTGCAATCGTTTGGCACAATTTTTGAGTGAATTGCCAAAAGTCAGATTTTTGATGAAATTGTGACCACGGGGCTTAGGGATTTTTTCAAAAAAATCTTTTTCTGCCGGTTAAGTTGTCGAGGGCTGATTTCTTGTCCAGTGATAAAAAGCCTTCTGTTTCGACCGCCAAACATTTCAGGGGAGCATTTGCAACCGTTTGGCACGAGTTTTGAGTGAATTGCCGAAAGTCAGATTTTTGATGAAATTGTGACCCTGGGGCTTAGGGATTTTTTCAAAGAAAAAAATTCTGCCGGTTAAGTTGTCGAGGGCTGATTTCTTTTCCTGTGATAAAAAGCCTTCTGTTTCGACCGCCAAACCTTTCAGGGGAGCATTTGCAACCGTTTGGCACCATTTTTGAGTGAATTGCCGAAAGTCAGATTTTTGATGAAATTGTGACCCCGGGGCTTAGGGATTTTTGAAAAAAAATATTCTGCCGGTTAAGTTGTCGAGGGCTGATTTCTTTTCCTTTGATAAAAAGCCTTCTGTTTCGACCGCCAAACCTTTCAGGGGAGCATTTGCAACCGTTTGGCACCATTTTTGAGTGAATAGCCGAAAGTCAGATTTTTGATGAAATTGTGACCTGGGGCTTAGGGATTTTTTCAAAAAAATCTTTTTCTGCCGGTTAAGTTGTCGAGGGCTGATTTCTTGTCCACTGATAAAAAGCCTTCTGTTTCGACCGCCAAACCTTTCAGGGGAGCATTTGCAACCGTTTGGCACCAGTTTTGAGTGAATTGCCGAAAGTCAGATTTTTGATGAAATTGTGACCCTGGGGCTTAGGGATTTTTTCAAAGAAAAAAATTCTGCCGGTTAAGTTGTCGAGGGCTGATTTCTTTTCCTGTGATAAAAAGCCTTCTGTTTCGACCGCCAATCCTTTCAGGGGAGCATTTGCAACCGTTTGGCACCATTTTTGAGTGAATTGCCGAAAGTCAGATTTTTGATGAAATTGTGACCCCGGGGCTTAGGGATTTTTGAAAAAAAATATTCTGCCGGTTAAGTTCTCGAGGGCTGATTTCTTTTCCTTTGATAAAAAGCCTTCTGTTTCGACCGCCAAACCTTTCAGGGGAGCATTTGCAACCGTTTGGCACCATTTTTGAGTGAATTGCCGAAAGTCAGATTTTTGATGAAATTTTGACCCCGGGGCTTAGGGATTTTTTTAAAAAAAAAATTTCTGCCGGTTAAGTTGTCGAGGGCTGATATCTTGTCCTGTGATAAAAAGCCTTCTCTTTCGATCGCCAAAGATTTCAGGGGAGCATTTGCAACCGTTTGGCACCATTTTTGAGTGAATTGCCGAAAGTCAGATTTTTGATGAAATTGTGACCCCGGGGCTTAGGGATTTTTTTAAAAAAAAAATTTTCTGCCGGTTAAGTTGTCGAGGGCTGATATCTTGTCCTGTGATAAAAAGCCTTCTGTTTCGACCGCCAAACCTTTCAGGGGAGCATTTGCAACCGTTTGGCACCATTTTTGAGTGAATTGCCGAAAGTCAGATTTTTGATGAAATTGTGACCCCGGGGCTTAGGGATTTTTGAAAAAAAAAAAATTCTGCCGGTTAAGTTGTCGAGGGCTGATTTCTTGTCCTGTGATAAAAAGCCTTCTCTTTCGATCACCAAAGATTTCAGGGGAGCATTTGCAACCGTTTGGCACAATTTTTGAGTGAATTGCCAAAAGTCAGATTTTTGATGAAATTGTGACCACGGGGCTTAGGGATTTTTTCAAAAAAATCTTTTTCTGCCGGTTAAGTTGTCGAGGGCTGATTTCTTGTCCACTGATAAAAAGCCTTCTGTTTCGACCGCCAAACATTTCAGGGGAGCATTTGCAACCGTTTGGCACCAGTTTTGAGTGAATTGCCGAAAGTCAGATTTTTGATGAAATTGTGACCCTGGGGCTTAGGGATTTTTTCAAAGAAAAAAATTCTGCCGGTTAAGTTGTCGAGGGCTGATTTCTTTTCCTGTGATAAAAAGCCTTCTGTTTCGACCGCCAAACCTTTCAGGGGAGCATTTGCAACCGTTTGGCACCATTATTGAGTGAATTGCCGAAAGTCAGATTTTTTATGAAATTGTGACCCCGGGGCTTAGGGATTTTTGAAAAAAAATATTCTGCCGGTTAAGTTCTCGAGGGCTGATTTCTTTTCCTTTGATAAAAAGCCTTCTGTTTCGACCGCCAAACCTTTCAGGGGAGCATTTGCAACCGTTTGGCACCATTTTTGAGTGAATTGCCGAAAGTCAGATTTTTGATGAAATTGTGACCCAGGGGCTTAGGGATTTTTTCAAAGAAAGAAATTCTGCCGGTTAAGTTGTCGAGGGCTGATTTCTTTTCCTGTGATAAAAAGCCTTCTGTTTCGACCGCCAAACCTTTCAGGGGAGCATTTGCAACCGTTTGGCACCATTTTTGAGTGAATTGCCGAAAGTCAGATTTTTGATGAAATTGTGACCCCGGGGCTTAGGGATTTTTGAAAAAAAATATTCTGCCGGTTAAGGTGTCGAGGGCTGATTTCTTTTCCTTTGATAAAAAGCCTTCTGTTTCGACCGCCAAACCTTTCAGGGGAGCATTTGCAACCGTTTGGCACCATTTTTGAGTGAATTGCCGAAAGTCAGATTTTTGATGAAATTGTGACCCCGGTGCTTAGGGATTTTTGAAAAAAAAAAATTCTGCCGGTTAAGTTGTTGAGGGCTGATTTCTTGTCCTGTGATAAAAAGCCTTCTGTTTCGACCGCCAAACCTTTCAGGGGAGCATTTGCAACCGTTTGGCACCATTTTTGAGTGAATAGCCGAAAGTCAGATTTTTGATGAAATTGTGACCTCGGGGCTTAGGGATTTTTGAAAAAAAAAAATTCTGCCGGTTAAGTTGTCGAGGGCTGATTTCTTGTCCTGTGATAAAAAGCCTTCTGTTTCGACCGCCAAACCTTTCAGGGGAGCATTTGCAAGCGTTTGGCACCATTTTTGAGTGAATTGCCGAAAGTCAGATTTTTGATGAAATTGTGACCCCGGGGCTTAGGGATTTTTGAAAAAAAAAAATTCTGCCGGTTAAGTTGTTGAGGGCTGATTTCTTGTCCTGTGATAAAAAGCCTTCTGTTTCGACCGCCAAACCTTTCAGGGGAGCATTTGCAACCGTTTGGCACCATTTTTGAGTGAATAGCCGAAAGTCAGATTTTTGATGAAATTGTGACCTCGGGGCTTAGGGATTTTTGAAAAAAAAAAATTCTGCCGATTAAGTTGTCGAGGGCTGATTTCTTGTCCTGTGATAAAAAGCCTTCTGTTTCGACCGCCAAACCTTTCAGGGGAGCATTTGCAACCGTTTGGCACCATTTTTGAGTGACTTGCCGAAAGTCAGATTTTTGATGAAATTGTGACCCCGGGGCTTAGGGATTTTTGAAAAAAAAAAATTCTGCCGGTTAAGTTGTTGAGGGCTGATTTCTTGTCCTGTGATAAAAAGCCTTCTGTTTCGACCGCCAAACCTTTCAGGGGAGCATTTGCAACCGTTTGGCACCATTTTTGAGTGAATAGCCGAAAGTCAGATTTTTGATGAAATTGTGACCTCGGGGCTTAGGGATTTTTGAAAAAAAAAAATTCTGCCGGTTAAGTTGTCGAGGGCTGATTTCTGGTCCTGTGATAAAAAGCCTTCTCTTTCGATCACCAAAGATTTCAGGGGAGCATTTGCAACCGTTTGGCACAATTTTTGAGTGAATTGCCGAAAGTCAGATTCTTGATGAAATTGTGACCCCGGGGCTTAGGGATTTTTTTTTAAAAAAAATTTCTGCCGGTTAAGTTGTCGAGGGCTGATATCTTGTCCTGTGATAAAAAGCCTTCTCTTTCGATCGCCAAAGATTTCAGGGGAGCATTTGCAACCGTTTGGCACCATTTTTGAGTGAATTGCCGAAAGACAGATTTTTGATGAAATTGTGACCTCGGGGCTTAGGGATTTTTTCAAAAAAATCTTTTTCTGCCGGTTAAGTTGTCGAGGGCTGATTTCTTGTCCAGTGATAAAAAGCCTTCTCTTTCGATCGCCAAAGATTTCAGGGGAGCATTTGCAACCGTTTGGCCCCATTTTTGATTGAATTGCCGAAAGTCAGATTTTTGATGAAATTGTGACCCCGGGGCTTAGGGATTTTTTTTAAAAAAAAAATTTCTGCCGGTTAAGTTGTCGAGGGCTGATATCTTGTCCTGTGATAAAAAGCCTTCTGTTTCGACCGCCAAACCTTTCAGGGGAGCATTTGCAACCGTTTGGCACCATTTTTGAGTGAATTGCCGAAAGTCAGATTTTTGATGAAATTGTGACCCCGGGGCTTAGGGATTTTTGAAAAAAAAAAATTCTGCAGGTTAAGTTGTCGAGGGCTGATTTCTTGTCCTGTGATAAAAAGCCTTCTCTTTCGATCACCAAAGATTTCAGGGGAGCATTTGCAACCGTTTGGCACAATTTTTGAGTGAATTGCCAAAAGTCAGATTTTTGATGAAATTGTGACCACGGGGCTTAGGGATTTTTTCAAAAAAATCTTTTTCTGCTGGTTAAGTTGTCGAGGGCTGATTTCTTGTCCAGTGATAAAAAGCCTTCTGTTTCGACCGCCAAACATTTCAGGGGAGCATTTGCAACCGTTTGGCACCAGTTTTGAGTGAATTGCCGAAAGTCAGATTTTTGATGAAATTGTGACCCTGGGGCTTAGGGATTTTTTCAAAGAAAAAAATTCTGCCGGTTAAGTTGTCGAGGGCTGATTTCTTTTCCTGTGATAAAAAGCCTTCTGTTTCGACCGCCAAACCTTTCAGGGGAGCATTTGCAACCGTTTGGCACCATTTTTGAGTGAATTGCCGAAAGTCAGATTTTTGATGAAATTGTGACCCCGGGGCTTAGGGATTTTTGAAAAAAAATATTCTGCCGGTTAAGTTGTCGAGGGCTGATTTCTTTTCCTTTGATAAAAAGCCTTCTGTTTCGACCGCCAAACTTTTCAGGGGAGCATTTGCAACCGTTTGGCACCATTTTTGAGTGAATTGCCGAAAGTCAGATTTTTGATGAAATTGTGACCCCGGGGCTTAGGGATTTTTTTAAAAAAAAAATTTTCTGCCGGTTAAGTTGTCGAGGGCTGATATCTTGTCCTGTGATAAAAAGCCTTCTGTTTCGACCGCCAAACCTTTCAGGGGAGCATTTGCAACCGTTTGGCACCATTTTTGAGTGAATTGCCGAAAGTCAGATTTTTGATGAAATTGTGACCACGGGGCTTAGGGATTTTTTCAAAAAAATCTTTTTCTGCCAGTTAAGTTGTCGAGGGCTGATTTCTTGTCCAGTGATAAAAAGCCTTCTGTTTCGACCGCCAAACATTTCAGGGGAGCATTTGCAACCGTTTGGCACCAGTTTTGAGTGAATTGCCGAAAGTCAGATTTTTGATGAAATTGTGACCCTGGGGCTTAGGGATTTTTTCAAAGAAAAAAATTCTGCCGGTTAAGTTGTCGAGGGCTGATTTCTTTTCCTGTGATAAAAAGCCTTCTGTTTCGACCGCTAAACCTTTCAGGGGAGCATTTGCAACCGTTTGGCACCATTTTTGAGTGAATTGACGAAAGTCAGATTTTTGATGAAATTGTGACCCCGGGGCTTAGGGATTTTTGAAAAAAAATATTCTGCCGGTTAAGTTGTCGAGGGCTGATTTCTTTTCCTTTGATAAAAAGCCTTCTGTTTCGACCGCCAAACATTTCAGGGGAGCATTTGCAACCGTTTGGCACCATTTTTGAGTGAATTGCCGAAAGTCAGATTTTTTATGAAATTGTGACCCCGGGGCTTAGGGATTTTTTTTTAAAAAAAAATTCTGCCGGTTAAGTTGTCGAGGGCTGATATCTTGTCCTGTGATAAAAAGCCTTCTCTTTCGATCGCCAAAGATTTCAGGGGAGCATTTGCAACCGTTTGGCACCATTTTTGAGTGAATTGCCGAAAGTCAGATTTTTGATGAAATTGTGACCACGGGGCTTAGGGATTTTTTCAAAAAAATCTTTTTCTGCTGGTTAAGTTGTCGAGGGCTGATTTCTTGTCCAGTGATAAAAAGCCTTCTGTTTCGACCGCCAAACATTTCAGGGGAGCATTTGCAACCGTTTGGCACCAGTTTTGAGTGAATTGCCGAAAGTCAGATTTTTGATGAAATTGTGACCCTGGGGCTTAGGGATTTTTTCAAAGAAAAAAATTCTGCCGGTTAAGTTGTCGAGGGCTGATTTCTTTTCCTGTGATAAAAAGCCTTCTGTTTCGACCGCCAAACCTTTCAGGGGAGCATTTGCAACCGTTTGGCACCATTTTTGAGTGAATTGCCGAAAGTCAGATTTTTTATGAAATTGTGACCCCGGGGCTTAGGGATTTTTTCAAAAAAATCTTTTTCTGCCGGTTAAGTTGTCGAGGGCTGATTTCTTGTCCAGTGATAAAAAGCCTTCTGTTTCGACCGCCAAACATTTCAGGGGAGCATTTGCAACCGTTTGGCACCAGTTTTGAGTGAATTGCCGAAAGTCAGATTTTTGATGAAATTGTGACCCTGGGGCTTAGGGATTTTTTCAAAGAAAAAAATTCTGCCGGTTAAGTTGTCGAGGGCTGATTTCTTTTCCTGTGATAAAAAGCCTTCTGTTTCGACCGCTAAACCTTTCAGGGGAGCATTTGCAACCGTTTGGCACCATTTTTGAGTGAATTGCCGAAAGTCAGATTTTTGATGAAATTGTGACCCCGGGGCTTAGGGATTTTTGAAAAAAAATATTCTGCCGGTTAAGTTGTCGAGGGCTGATTTCTTTTCCTTTGATAAAAAGCCTTCTGTTTCGACCGCCAAACATTTCAGGGGAGCATTTGCAACCGTTTGGCACCATTTTTGAGTGAATTGCCGAAAGTCAGATTTTTGATGAAATTGTGACCCCGGGGCTTAGGGATTTTTTTTAAAAAAAAATTTTCTGCCGGTTAAGTTGTCGAGGGCTGATATCTTGTCCTGTGATAAAAAGCCTTCTGTTTCGACCGCCAAACCTTTCAGGGGAGCATTTGCAACCGTTTGGCACCATTTTTGAGTGAATTGCCGAAAGTCAGATTTTTGATGAAATTGTGACCACGGGGCTTAGGGATTTTTTCAAAAAAATCTTTTTCTGCCAGTTAAGTTGTCGAGGGCTGATTTCTTGTCCAGTGATAAAAAGCCTTCTGTTTCGACCGCCAAACATTTCAGGGGAGCATTTGCAACCGTTTGGCACCAGTTTTGAGTGAATTGCCGAAAGTCAGATTTTTGATGAAATTGTGACCCTGGGGCTTAGGGATTTTTTCAAAGAAAAAAATTCTGCCGGTTAAGTTGTCGAGGGCTGATTTCTTTTCCTGTGATAAAAAGCCTTCTGTTTCGACCGCTAAACCTTTCAGGGGAGCATTTGCAACCGTTTGGCACCATTTTTGAGTGAATTGACGAAAGTCAGATTTTTGATGAAATTGTGACCCCGGGGCTTAGGGATTTTTGAAAAAAAATATTCTGCCGGTTAAGTTGTCGAGGGCTGATTTCTTTTCCTTTGATAAAAAGCCTTCTGTTTCGACCGCCAAACATTTCAGGGGAGCATTTGCAACCGTTTGGCACCATTTTTGAGTGAATTGCCGAAAGTCAGATTTTTTATGAAATTGTGACCCCGGGGCTTAGGGATTTTTTTTAAAAAAAAATTTCTGCCGGTTAAGTTGTCGAGGGCTGATATCTTGTCCTGTGATAAAAAGCCTTCTCTTTCGATCGCCAAAGATTTCAGGGGAGCATTTGCAACCGTTTGGCACCATTTTTGAGTGAATTGCCGAAAGTCAGATTTTTGATGAAATTGTGACCTCGGGGCTTAGGGATTTTTTCAAAAAAATCTTCTTCTGCCGGTTAAGTTGTCGAGGGCTGATTTCTTGTCCAGTGATAAAAAGCCTTCTGTTTCGACCGCCAAACATTTCAGGGGAGCATTTGCAACCGTTTGGCACCAGTTTTGAGTGAATTGCCGAAAGTCAGATTTTTGATGAAATTGTGACCCCGGGGCTTCGGGATTTTTGAAAAAAAATATTCTGCCGGTTAAGTTGTCGAGGGCTGATTTCTTTTCCTTTGATAAAAAGCCTTCTGTTTCGACCGCCAAACCTTTCAGGGGAGCATTTGCAACCGTTTGGCACCAGTTTTGAGTGAATTGCCGAAAGTCAGATTTTTGATGAAATTGTGACCCTGGGGCTTAGGGATTTTTTCAAAGAAAAAAATTCTGCCGGTTAAGTTGTCGAGGGCTGATTTCTTTTCCTGTGATAAAAAGCCTTCTGTTTCGACCGCCAAACCTTTCAGGGGAGCATTTGCAACCGTTTGGCACCATTTTTGAGTGAATAGCCGAAAGTCAGATTTTTGATGAAATTGTGACCTCGGGGCTTAGGGATTTTTGAAAAAAAAAAATTCTGCCGGTTAAGTTGTCGAGGGCTGATTTCTTGTCCTGTGATAAAAAGCCTTCTCTTTCGATCACCAAAGATTTCAGGGGAGCATTTGCAACCGTTTGGCACAATTTTTGAGTGAATTGCCGAAAGTCAGATTCTTGATGAAATTGTGACCCCGGGGCTTAGGGATTTTTTTTTAAAAAAAATTTCTGCCGGTTAAGTTGTCGAGGGCTGATATCTTGTCCTGTGATAAAAAGCCTTCTCTTTCGATCGCCAAAGATTTCAGGGGAGCATTTGCAACCGTTTGGCACCATTTTTGAGTGAATTGCCGAAAGACAGATTTTTGATGAAATTGTGACCCCGGGGCTTAGGGATTTTTTCAAAAAAATCTTTTTCTGCCGGTTAAGTTGTCGAGGGCTGATTTCTTGTCCAGTGATAAAAAGCCTTCTCTTTCGATCGCCAAAGATTTCAGGGGAGCATTTGCAACCGTTTGGCACCATTTTTGATTGAATTGCCGAAAGTCAGATTTTTGATGAAATTGTGACCCCGGGGCTTAGGGATTTTTTTAAAAAAAAAAATTTCTGCCGGTTAAGTTGTCGAGGGCTGATATCTTGTCCTGTGATAAAAAGCCTTCTGTTTCGACCGCCAAACCTTTCAGGGGAGCATTTGCAAACGTTTGGCACCATTTTTGAGTGAATTGCCGAAAGTCAGATTTTTGATGAAATTGTGACCCCGGGGCTTAGGGATTTTTGAAAAAAAAAAAATTCTGCCGGTTAAGTTGTCGAGGGCTGATTTCTTGTCCTGTGATAAAAAGCCTTCTCTTTCGATCACCAAAGATTTCAGGGGAGCATTTGCAACCGTTTGGCACAATTTTTGAGTGAATTGCCAAAAGTCAGATTTTTGATGAAATTGTGACCACGGGGCTTAGGGATTTTTTCAAAAAAATCTTTTTCTGCTGGTTAAGTTGTCGAGGGCTGATTTCTTGTCCAGTGATAAAAAGCCTTCTGTTTCGACCGCCAAACATTTCAGGGGAGCATTTGCAACCGTTTGGCACCAGTTTTGAGTGAATTGCCGAAAGTCAGATTTTTGATGAAATTGTGACCCTGGGGCTTAGGGATTTTTTCAAAGAAAAAAATTCTGCCGGTTAAGTTGTCGAGGGCTGATTTCTTTTCCTGTGATAAAAAGCCTTCTGTTTCGACCGCCAAACCTTTCAGGGGAGCATTTGCAACCGTTTGGCACCATTTTTGAGTGAATTGCCGAAAGTCAGATTTTTTATGAAATTGTGACCCCGGGGCTTAGGGATTTTTTCAAAAAAATCTTTTTCTGCCGGTTAAGTTGTCGAGGGCTGATTTCTTCTCCAGTGATAAAAAGCCTTCTGTTTCGACCGCCAAACATTTCAGGGGAGCATTTGCAACCGTTTGGCACCAGTTTTGAGTGAATTGCCGAAAGTCAGATTTTTGATGAAATTGTGACCCTGGGGCTTAGGGATTTTTTCAAAGAAAAAAATTCTGCCGGTTAAGTTGTCGAGGGCTGATTTCTTTTCCTGTGATAAAAAGCCTTCTGTTTCGACCGCTAAACCTTTCAGGGGAGCATTTGCAACCGTTTGGCACCATTTTTGAGTGAATTGCCGAAAGTCAGATTTTTGATGAAATTGTGACCCCGGGGCTTAGGGATTTTTGAAAAAAAATATTCTGCCGGTTAAGTTGTCGAGGGCTGATTTCTTTTCCTTTGATAAAAAGCCTTCTGTTTCGACCGCCAAACATTTCAGGGGAGCATTTGCAACCGTTTGGCACCATTTTTGAGTGAATTGCCGAAAGTCAGATTTTTGATGAAATTGTGACCCCGGGGCTTAGGGATTTTTTTTTAAAAAAAATTTTCTGCCGGTTAAGTTGTCGAGGGCTGATATCTTGTCCTGTGATAAAAAGCCTTCTGTTTCGACCGCCAAACCTTTCAGGGGAGCATTTGCAACCGTTTGGCACCATTTTTGAGTGAATTGCCGAAAGTCAGATTTTTGATGAAATTGTGACCACGGGGCTTAGGGATTTTTTCAAAAAAATCTTTTTCTGCCAGTTAAGTTGTCGAGGGCTGATTTCTTGTCCAGTGATAAAAAGCCTTCTGTTTCGACCGCCAAACATTTCAGGGGAGCATTTGCAACCGTTTGGCACCAGTTTTGAGTGAATTGCCGAAAGTCAGATTTTTGATGAAATTGTGACCCTGGGGCTTAGGGATTTTTTCAAAGAAAAAAATTCTGCCGGTTAAGTTGTCGAGGGCTGATTTCTTTTCCTGTGATAAAAAGCCTTCTGTTTCGACCGCTAAACCTTTCAGGGGAGCATTTGCAACCGTTTGGCACCATTTTTGAGTGAATTGACGAAAGTCAGATTTTTGATGAAATTGTGACCCCGGGGCTTAGGGATTTTTGAAAAAAAATATTCTGCCGGTTAAGTTGTCGAGGGCTGATTTCTTTTCCTTTGATAAAAAGCCTTCTGTTTCGACCGCCAAACATTTCAGGGGAGCATTTGCAACCGTTTGGCACCATTTTTGAGTGAATTGCCGAAAGTCAGATTTTTGATGAAATTGTGACCTCGGGGCTTAGGGATTTTTTCAAAAAAATCTTCTTCTGCCGGTTAAGTTGTCGAGGGCTGATTTCTTGTCCAGTGATAAAAAGCCTTCTGTTTCGACCGCCAAACATTTCAGGGGAGCATTTGCAACCGTTTGGCACCAGTTTTGAGCTAATTGCCGAAAGTCAGATTTTTGATGAAATTGTGACCCCGGGGCTTCGGGATTTTTGAAAAAAAATATTCTGCCGGTTAAGTTGTCGAGGGCTGATTTCTTTTCCTTTGATAAAAAGCCTTCTGTTTCGACCGCCAAACCTTTCAGGGGAGCATTTGCAACCGTTTGGCACCAGTTTTGAGTGAATTGCCGAAAGTCAGATTTTTGATGAAATTGTGACCCTGGGGCTTAGGGATTTTTTCAAAGAAAAAAATTCTGCCGGTTAAGTTGTCGAGGGCTGATTTCTTTTCCTGTGATAAAAAGCCTTCTGTTTCGACCGCCAAACCTTTCAGGGGAGCATTTGCAACCGTTTGGCACCATTTTTGAGTGAATTGCCGAAAGTCAGATTTTTGATGAAATTGTGACCCCGGGGCTTAGGGATTTTTGAAAAAAAATATTCTGCCGGTTAAGTTGTCGAGGGCTGATTTCTTTTCCTTTGATAAAAAGACTTCTGTTTCGACCGCCAAACCTTTCAGGGGAGCATTTGCAACCGTTTGGCACCATTTTTGAGTGAATTGCCGAAAGTCAGATTTTTGATGAAATTGTGACCCCGGGGCTTAGGGATTTTTGAAAAAAAAAAATTCTGCCGGTTAAGTTGTTGAGGGCTGATTTCTTGTCCTGTGATAAAAAGCCTTCTGTTTCGACCGCCAAACCTTTCAGGGGAGCATTTGCAACCGTTTGGCACCATTTTTGAGTGAATAGCCGAAAGTCAGATTTTTGATGAAATTGTGACCTCGGGGCTTAGGGATTTTTGAAAAAAAAAAAATTCTGCCGATTAAGTTGTCGAGGGCTGATTTCTTGTCCTGTGATAAAAAGCATTCTGTTTCGACCGCCAAACCTTTCAGGGGAGCATTTGCAACCGTTTGGCACCATTTTTGAGTGACTTGCCGAAAGTCAGATTTTTGATGAAATTGTGACCCCGGGGCTTAGGGTTTTTTGAAAAAAAAAAATTCTGCCGGTTAAGTTGTTGAGGGCTGATTTCTTGTCCTGTGATAAAAAGCCTTCTGTTTCGACCGCCAAACCTTTCAGGGGAGCATTTGCAACCGTTTGGCACCATTTTTGAGTGACTTGCCGAAAGTCAGATTTTTGATGAAATTGTGACCCCGGGGCTTAGGGTTTTTTGAAAAAAAAAAATTCTGCCGGTTAAGTTGTTGAGGGCTGATTTCTTGTCCTGTGATAAAAAGCCTTCTGTTTCGACCGCCAAACCTTTCAGGGGAGCATTTGCAACCGTTTGGCACGATTTTTGAGTGAATAGCCGAAAGTCAGATTTTTGATGAAATTGTGACCTCGGGGCTTAGGGATTTTTGAAAAAAAAAAATTCTGCCGGTTAAGTTGTCGAGGGCTGATTTCTTGTCCTGTGATAAAAAGCCTTCTGTTTCAACCGCCAAACCTTTCAGGGGAGCATTTGCAACCGTTTGGCACCATTTTTGAGTGAATTGCCGAAAGTCAGATTTTTGATGAAATTGTGACCCCGGGGCTTAGGGATTTTTTTAAAAAAAAAATTTCTGCCGGTTAAGTTGTCGAGGGCGGATATCTTGTCCTGTGATAAAAAGCCTTCTCTTTCGATCGCCAAAGATTTCAGGGGAGCATTTTCAACCGTTTGGCACCATTTTTGAGTGAATTGCCGAAAGACAGATTTTTGATGAAATTGTGACCTCGGGGCTTAGGGATTTTTTCAAAAAAAATCTTTTTCTGCCGGTTAAGTTGTCGAGGGCTGATTTCTTGTCCAGTGATAAAAAGCCTTCTCTTTCGATCGCCAAAGATTTCAGGGGAGCATTTGCAACCGTTTGGCACCATTTTTGATTGAATTGCCGAAAGTCAGATTTTTGATGAAATTGTGACCCCGGGGCTTAGGGATTTTTTTTAAAAAAAAAATTTCTGCCGGTTAAGTTGTCGAGGGCTGATATCTTGTCCTGTGATAAAAAGCCTTCTGTTTCGACCGCCAAACCTTTCAGGGGAGCATTTGCAACCG
Organism: Podarcis filfolensis; assembly: GCF_964270895.1. NCBI lineage: Eukaryota > Metazoa > Chordata > Lepidosauria > Squamata > Lacertidae > Podarcis > Podarcis filfolensis. The sequence goes on from NC_139608.1 coordinate 84,139,337, forward strand.
TTTGGCACCATTTTTGAGTGAATTGCCGAAAGTCAGATTTTTGATGAAATTGTGACCCCGGGGCTTAGGGATTTTTGAAAAAAAAAAAATTCTGCCGGTTAAGTTGTCGAGGGCTGATTTCTTGTCCTGTGATAAAAAGCCTTCTCTTTCGATCACCAAAGATTTCAGGGGAGCATTTGCAACCGTTTGGCACAATTTTTGAGTGAATTGCCAAAAGTCAGATTTTTGATGAAATTGTGACCACGGGGCTTAGGGATTTTTTCAAAAAAATCTTTTTCTGCTGGTTAAGTTGTCGAGGGCTGATTTCTTGTCCAGTGATAAAAAGCCTTCTGTTTCGACCGCCAAACATTTCAGGGGAGCATTTGCAACCGTTTGGCACCAGTTTTGAGTGAATTGCCGAAAGTCAGATTTTTGATGAAATTGTGACCCTGGGGCTTAGGGATTTTTTCAAAGAAAAAAATTCTGCCGGTTAAGTTGTCGAGGGCTGATTTCTTTTCCTGTGATAAAAAGCCTTCTGTTTCCACCGCCAAACCTTTCAGGGGAGCATTTGCAACCGTTTGGCACCATTTTTGAGTGAATTGCCGAAAGTCAGATTTTTTATGAAATTGTGACCCCGGGGCTTAGGGATTTTTTCAAAAAAATCTTTTTCTGCCGGTTAAGTTGTCGAGGGCTGATTTCTTGTCCAGTGATAAAAAGCCTTCTGTTTCGACCGCCAAACATTTCAGGGGAGCATTTGCAACCGTTTGGCACCAGTTTTGAGTGAATTGCCGAAAGTCAGATTTTTGATGAAATTGTGACCCTGGGGCTTAGGGATTTTTTCAAAGAAAAAAATTCTGCCGGTTAAGTTGTCGAGGGCTGATTTCTTTTCCTGTGATAAAAAGCCTTCTGTTTCGACCGCTAAACCTTTCAGGGGAGTATTTGCAACCGTTTGGCACCATTTTTGAGTGAATTGCCGAAAGTCAGATTTTTGATGAAATTGAGACCCCGGGGCTTAGGGATTTTTGAAAAAAAATATTCTGCCGGTTAAGTTGTCGAGGGCTGATTTCTTTTCCTTTGATAAAAAGCCTTCTGTTTCGACCGCCAAACATTTCAGGGGAGCATTTGCAACCGTTTGGCACCATTTTTGAGTGAATTGCCGAAAGTCAGATTTTTGATGAAATTGTGACCCCGGGGCTTCGGGATTTTTGAAAAAAAATATTCTGCCGGTTAAGTTGTCGAGGGCTGATTTCTTTTCCTTTGATAAAAAGCCTTCTGTTTCGACCGCCAAACCTTTCAGGGGAGCATTTGCAACCGTTTGGCACCATTTTTGAGTGAATTGCCGAAAGGCAGATTTTTGATGAAATTGTGACCCCGGGGCTTAGGGATTTTTGAAAAAAAATATTCTGCCGGTTAAGTTCTCGAGGGCTGATTTCTTTTCCTTTGATAAAAAGCCTTCTGTTTCGACCGCCAAACCTTTCAGGGGAGCATTTGCAACCGTTTGGCACCATTTTTGAGTGAATTGCCGAAAGTCAGATTTTTGATGAAATTTTGACCCCGGGGCTTAGGGATTTTTTTAAAAAAAAAATTTCTGCCGGTTAAGTTGTCGAGGGCTGATATCTTGTCCTGTGATAAAAAGCCTTCTCTTTCGATCGCCAAAGATTTCAGGGGAGCATTTGCAACCGTTTGGCACCATTTTTGATTGAATTGCCGAAAGTCAGATTTTTGATGAAATTGTGACCCCGGGGCTTAGGGATTTTTTAAAAAAAATTTCTGCCAGTTAAGTTGTCGAGGGCTGATATCTTGTCCTGTGATAGAAAGCCTTATGTTTCGACCGCCAAACCTTTCAGGGGAGCATTTGCAACCGTTTGGCACCATTTTTGAGTGAATTGCCGAAAGTCAGATTTTTGATGAAATTGTGACCCCGGGGCTTAGGGATTTTTTTTAAAAAAAAAATTCTGCCGGTTAAGTTGTCGAGGGCTGATTTCTTCTCCTGTGATAAAAAGCCTTCTCTTTCGATCACCAAAGATTTCAGGGGAGCATTTGCAACCGTTTGGCACAATTTTTGAGTAAATTGCCAAAAGTCAGATTTTTGATGAAATTGTGACCACGGGGCTTAGGGATTTTTTCAAAAAAATCTTTTTCTGCCGGTTAAGTTGTCGAGGGCTGATTTCTTGTCCAGTGATAAAAAGCCTTCTGTTTCGACCGCCAAACATTTCAGGGGAGCATTTGCAACCGTTTGGCACCAGTTTTGAGTGAATTGCCGAAAGTCAGATTTTTGATGAAATTGTGACCCCGGGGCTTCGGGATTTTTGAAAAAAAATATTCTGCCGGTTAAGTTGTCGAGGGCTGATTTCTTTTCCTTTGATAAAAAGCCTTCTGTGTCGACCGCCAAACCTTTCAGGGGAGCATTTGCAACCGTTTGGCACCATTTTTGAGTGAATTGCCGAAAGTCAGATTTTTGATGAAATTGTGACCCCGGGGCTTAGGGATTTTTGAAAAAAAATATTCTGCCGGTTAAGTTCTCGAGGGCTGATTTCTTTTCCTTTGATAAAAAGCCTTCTGTTTCGACCGCCAAACCTTTCAGGGGAGCATTTGCAACCGTTTGGCACCATTTTTGAGTGAATTGCCGAAAGTCAGATTTTTGATGAAATTTTGACCCCGGGGCTTAGGGATTTTTTTAAAAAAAAAATTCTGCCGGTTAAGTTGTCGAGGGCTGATATCTTGTCCTGTGATAAAAAGCCTTCTCTTTCGATCGCCAAAGATTTCAGGGGAGCATTTGCAACCGTTTGGCACCATTTTTGATTGAATTGCCGAAAGTCAGATTTTTGATGAAATTGTGACCCCGGGGCTTAGGGATTTTTTTTAAAAAAAAAATTTCTGCCGGTTAAGTTGTCGAGGGCTGATATCTTGTCCTGTGATAAAAAGCCTTATGTTTCGACCGCCAAACCTTTCAGGGGAGCATTTGCAACCGTTTGGCACCATTTTTGAGTGAATTGCCGAAAGTCAGATTTTTGATGAAATTGTGACCCCGGGGCTTAGGGATTTTTGAAAAAAAAAAAATTCTGCCGGTTAAGTTGTCGAGGGCTGATTTCTTGTCCTGTGATAAAAAGCCTTCTCTTTCGATCGCCAAAGATTTCAGGGGAGCATTTGCAACCGTTTGGCACAATTTTTGAGTGAATTGCCAAAAGTCAGATTTTTGATGAAATTGTGACCACGGGGCTTAGGGATTTTTTCAAAAAAATCTTTTTCTGCCGGTTAAGTTGTCGAGGGCTGATTTCTTGTCCAGTGATAAAAAGCCTTCTGTTTCGACCGCCAAACATTTCAGGGGAGCATTTGCAACCGTTTGGCACCAGTTTTGAGTGAATTGCCGAAAGTCAGATTTTTGATGAAATTGTGACCCCGGGGCTTCGGGATTTTTGAAAAAAAATATTCTGCCGGTTAAGTTGTTGAGGGCTGATTTCTTTTCCTTTGATAAAAAGCCTTCTGTTTCGACCGCCAAACCTTTCAGGGGAGCATTTGCAACCGTTTGGCACCATTTTTGAGTGAATTGCCGAAAGTCAGATTTTTGATGAAATTGTGACCCCGGGGCTTAGGGATTTTTGAAAAAAAATATTCTGCCGGTTAAGTTCTCGAGGGCTGATTTCTTTTCCTTTGATAAAAAGCCTTCTGTTTCGACCGCCAAACCTTTCAGGGTCGCATTTGCAACCGTTTGGCACCATTTTTGAGTGAATTGCCGAAAGTCAGATTTTTGATGAAATTTTGACCCCGGGGCTTAGGGATTTTTTTTTAAAAAAAATTTCTGCCGGTTAAGTTGTCGAGGGCTGATATCTTGTCCTGTGATAAAAAGAATTCTCTTTCGATCGCCAAAGATTTCAGGGGAGCATTTGCAACCGTTTGGCACCATTTTTGATTGAATTGCCGAAAGTCAGATTTTTGATGAAATTGTGACCTCGGGGCTTAGGGATTTTTTTAAAAAAAAAAATTTCTGCCGGTTAAGTTGTCGAGGGCTGATATCTTGTCCTGTGATAAAAAGCCTTATGTTTCGACCGCCAAACCTTTCAGGGGAGCATTTGCAACCGTTTGGCACCATTTTTGAGTGAATTGCCGAAAGTCAGATTTTTGATGAAATTGTGACCCCGGGGCTTAGGGATTTTTGAAAAAAAAAAAATTCTGCCGGTTAAGTTGTCGAGGGCTGATTTCTTTTCCTTTGATAAAAAGCCTTCTGTTTCGACCGCCAAACCTTTCAGTGGAGCATTTGCAACCGTTTGGCACCATTTTTGAGTGAATTGCCGAAAGTCAGATTTTTGATGAAATTGTGACCCAGGGGCTTAGGGATTTTTTCAAAGAAAGAAATTCTGCCGGTTAAGTTGTCGAGGGCTGATTTCTTTTCCTGTAATAAAAAGCCATCTGTTTCGACCGCCAAACCTTTCAGGGGAGCATTTGCAACCGTTTGGCACCATTTTTGAGTGAATAGCCGAAAGTCAGAATTTTGATGAAATTGTGACCTCGGGGCTTAGGGATTTTTGAAAAAAAAAAATTCTGCCGGTTAAGTTGTCGAGGGCTGATTTCTTGTCCTGTGATAAAAAGCCTTCTGTTTCGACCGCCAAACCTTTCAGGGGAGCATTTGCAACCGTTTGGCACCATTTTTGAGTGAATAGCCGAAAGTCAGATTTTTGATGAAATTGTGACCTCGGGGCTTAGGGATTTTTGAAAAAAAAAAATTCTGCCGGTTAAGTTGTCGAGGGCTGATTTCTTGTCCTGTGATAAAAAGCCTTCTGTTTCGACCGCCAAACCTTTCAGGGGAGCATTTGCAACCGTTTGGCACCATTTTTGAGTGAATTGCCGAAAGTCAGATTTTTGATGAAATTGTGACCCCGGGGCTTAGGGATTTTTTTTTAAAAAAAATTTCTGCCGGTTAAGTTGTCGAGGGCTGATATCTTGTCCTGTGATAAAAAGCCTTCTCATTCGATCGCCAAAGATTTCAGGGCAGCATTTGCAACCGTTTGGCACCATTTTTGAGTGAATTGCCGAAAGACAGATTTTTGATGAAATTGTGACCTCGGGGCTTAGGGATTTTTTCAAAAAAATCTTTTTCTGCCGGTTAAGTTGTCGAGGGCTGATTTCTTGTCCAGTGATAAAAAGCCTTCTGTTTCGACCGCCAAACCTTTCAGGGGAGCATTTGCAACCGTTTGGCACCAGTTTTGAGTGAATTGCCGAAAGTCAGATTTTTGATGAAATTGTGACCCTGGGGCTTAGGGATTTTTTCAAAGAAAAAAATTCTGCCGGTTAAGTTGTCGAGGGCTGATTTCTTGTCCAGTGATAAAAAGCCTTCTGTTTCGACCGCCAAACCTTTCAGGGGAGTATTTGCAACCGTTTGGCACCATTTTTGAGTGAATTGCCGAAAGTCAGATTTTTGATGAAATTGTGACCCCGGGGCTTAGGGATTTTTGAAAAAAAATATTCTGCCGGTTAAGTTGTCGAGGGCTGATTTCTTTTCCTTTGATAAAAAGCCTTCTGTTTCGACCGCCAAACCTTTCAGGGGAGCATTTGCAACCGTTTGGCACCATTTTTGAGTGAATTGCCGAAAGTCAGATTTTTGATGAAATTGTGACCTCGGGGCTTAGGGATTTTTGAAAAAAAAATATTCTGCCGGTTAAGTTGTCGAGGGCTGATTTCTTTTCCTGTGATAAAAAGCCTTCTGTTTCGACCGCCAAACCTTTCAAGGGAGCATTTGCAAGCGTTTGGCACCATTTTTGAGTGAATTGCCAAAAGTCAGATTTTTGATGAAATTGTGACCCCGGGGCTTAGGAATTTTTTTTAAAAAAAAATTTCTGCCGGTTAAGTTGTCGAGGGATGATTTCTTGTCCTGTGATAAAAAGCCTTCTCTTTCGATCGCCAAAGATTTCAGGGGAGCATTTGCAACCGTTTGGCACCATTTTTGAGTGAATTGCCGAAAGTCAGATTTTTGATGAAATTGTGACCCAGGGGCTTAGGGATTTTTTTAAAAAAAAATTCTGCCGGTTAAGTTGTCGAGGGCTGATTTCTTGTCCTGTGATAAACAGCCTTCTGTTTCGACCGCCAAACCTTTCAGGGGAGCATTTGCAACCGTCTGGCACCATTTTTGAGTGAATTGCCGAAAGTCAGATTTTTGATGAAATTGTGACCCCGGGGCTTAGGGATTTTTTTTAAAAAAAAAATTCTGCCGGTTAAGTTGTCGAGGGCTGATATCTTGTCCTGTGATAAAAAGCCTTCTCTTTCGATCGCCAAAGATTTCAGGGGAGCATTTGCAACCGTTTGGCACCATTTTTGAGTGAATTGCCGAAAGTCAGATTTTTGATGAAATTGTGACCTCGGGGCTTAGGGATTTTTTCAAAAAAATCTTTTTCTGCCGGTTAAGTTGTCGAGGGCTGATTTCTTGTCCAGTGATAAAAAGCCTTCTGTTTCGACCGCCAAACATTTCAGGGGAGCATTTGCAACCGTTTGGCACCAGTTTTGAGTGAATTGCCGAAAGTCAGATTTTTGATGAAATTGTGACCTCGGGGCTTAGGGATTTTTTTAAAAAAAAATTCTGCCGGTTAAGTTGTCGAGGGCTGATTTCTTGTCCTGTGATAAAAAGCCTTCTGTTTCGACCGCCAAACCTTTCAGGGGAGCATTTGCAACCGTTTGGCACAATTTTTGAGTGAATTGCCGAAAGTCAGATTTTTGATGAAATTGTGACCCCGGGGCTTAGGGATTCTTTTTTAAAAAAAAATTCTGCCGGTTAAGTTGTCGAGGGCTGATATCTTGTCCTGTGATAAAAAGCCTTCTCTTTCGATCGCCAAAGATTTCAGGGGAGCATTTGCAACCGTTTGGCACCATTTTTGAGTGAATTGCCGAAAGTCAGATTTTTGATGAAATTGTGACCTCGGGGCTTAGGGATTTTTTCAAAAAAATCTTTTTCTGCCGGTTAAGTTGTCGAGGGCTGATTTCTTGTCCAGTGATAAAAAGCCTTCTGTTTCGACCGCCAAACATTTCAGGGGAGCATTTGCAACCGTTTGGCACCATTTTTGAGTGAATTGCCGAAAGTCAGATTTTTGATGAAATTGTGACCCTGGGGCTTACGGATTTTTTCAAAGAAAAAAATTCTGCCGGTTAAGTTGTCGAGGGCTGATTTCTTTTCCTGTGATAAAAAGCCTTCTGTTTCGACCGCTAAACCTTTCAGGGGAGCATTTGCAACCGTTTGGCACCATTTTTGAGTGAATTGCCGAAAGTCAGATTTTTGATGAAATTGTGACCCCGGGGCTTAGGGATTTTTAAAAAAAAATTTTCTGCCGGTTAAGTTGTCGAGGGCTGATTTCTTTTCCTTTGATAAAAAGCCTTCTGTTTCGACCGCCAAACATTTCAGGGGAGCATTTGCAACCGTTTGGCACCATTTTTGAGTGAATTGCCGAAAGTCAGATTTTTGATGAAATTGTGACCCCGGGGCTTCGGGATTTTTGAAAAAAAATATTCTGCCGGTTAAGTTGTCGAGGGCTGATTTCTTTTCCTTTGATAAAAAGCCTTCTGTTTCGACCGCCAAACCTTTCAGGGGAGCATTTGCAACCGTTTGGCACCATTTTTGAGTGAATTGCCGAAAGTCAGATTTTTGATGAAATTTTGACCCCGGGGCTTAGGGATTTTTTTTTAAAAAAAATTTCTGCCGGTTAAGTTGTCGAGGGCTGATATCTTGTCCTGTGATAAAAAGCCTTCTCTTTCGATCGCCAAAGATTTCAGGGGAGCATTTGCAACCGTTTGGCACCATTTTTGATTGAATTGCCGAAAGTCAGATTTTTGATGAAATTGTGACCCCGGGGCTTAGGGATTTTTTTAAAAAAATTTCTGCCAGTTAAGTTGTCGAGGGCTGATATCTTGTCCTGTGATAGAAAGCCTTATGTTTCGACCGCCAAACCTTTCAGGGGAGCATTTGCAACCGTTTGGCACCATTTTTGAGTGAATTGCCGAAAGTCAGATTTTTGATGAAATTGTGACCCCGGGGCTTAGGGATTTTTGAAAAAAAAAAAATTCTGCCGGTTAAGTTGTCGAGGGCTGATTTCTTCTCCTGTGATAAAAAGCCTTCTCTTTCGATCACCAAAGATTTCAGGGGAGCATTTGCAACCGTTTGGCACCATTTTTGAGTAAATTGCCAAAAGTCAGATTTTTGATGAAATTGTGACCACGGGGCTTAGGGATTTTTTCAAAAAAATCTTTTTCTGCCGGTTAAGTTGTCGAGGGCTGATTTCTTGTCCAGTGATAAAAAGCCTTCTGTTTCGACCGCCAAACATTTCAGGGGAGCATTTGCAACCGTTTGGCACCAGTTTTGAGTGAATTGCCGAAAGTCAGATTTTTGATGAAATTGTGACCCCGGGGCTTCGGGATTTTTGAAAAAAAATATTCTGCCGGTTAAGTTGTCGAGGGCTGATTTCTTTTCCTTTGATAAAAAGCCTTCTGTGTCGACCGCCAAACCTTTCAGGGGAGCATTTGCAACCGTTTGGCACCATTTTTGAGTGAATTGCCGAAAGTCAGATTTTTGATGAAATTGTGACCCCGGGGCTTAGGGATTTTTGAAAAAAAATATTCTGCCGGTTAAGTTGTCGAGGGCTGATATCTTTTCCTTTGATAAAAAGCCTTCTGTTTCGACCGCCAAACCTTTCAGGGGAGCATTTGCAACCGTTTGGCACCATTTTTGAGTGAATTGCCGAAAGTCAGATTTTTGATGAAATTGTGACCCCGGGGCTTAGGGATTTTTGAAAAAAAAAAATTCTGCCGGTTAAGTTGTCGAGGGCTGATTTCTTGTCCTGTGATAAAAAGCCTTCTCTTTCGATCGCCAAAGATTTCAGGGGAGCATTTGCAACCGTTTGGCACAATTTTTGAGTGAATTGCCAAAAGTCAGATTTTTGATGAAATTGTGACCACGGGGCTTAGGGATTTTTTCAAAAAAATCTTTTTCTGCCGGTTAAGTTGTCGAGGGCTGATTTCTTGTCCAGTGATAAAAAGCCTTCTGTTTCGACCGCCAAACATTTCAGGGGAGCATTTGCAACCGTTTGGCACCAGTTTTGAGTGAATTGCCGAAAGTCAGATTTTTGATGAAATTGTGACCCCGGGGCTTCAGGATTTTTGAAAAAAAATATTCTGCCGGTTAAGTTGTTGAGGGCTGATTTCTTTTCCTTTGATAAAAAGCCTTCTGTTTCGACCGCCAAACCTTTCAGGGGAGCATTTGCAACCGTTTGGCACCATTTTTGAGTGAATTGCCGAAAGTCAGATTTTTGATGAAATTGTGACCCCGGGGCTTAGGGATTTTTGAAAAAAAATATTCTGCCGGTTAAGTTCTCGAGGGCTGATTTCTTTTCCTTTGATAAAAAGCCTTCTGTTTCGACCGCCAAACCTTTCAGGGTCGCATTTGCAACCGTTTGGCACCATTTTTGAGTGAATTGCCGAAAGTCAGATTTTTGATGAAATTTTGACCCCGGGGCTTAGGGATTTTTTTAAAAAAAAATTTCTGCCGGTTAAGTTGTCGAGGGCTGATATCTTGTCCTGTGATAAAAAGCCTTCTCTTTCGATCGCCAAAGATTTCAGGGGAGCATTTGCAACCGTTTGGCACCATTTTTGATTGAATTGCCGAAAGTCAGATTTTTGATGAAATTGTGACCCCGGGGCTTAGGGATTTTTAAAAAAAAAAAAAATTTCTGCCGGTTAAGTTGTCGAGGGCTGATATCTTGTCCTGTGATAAAAAGCCTTATGTTTCGACCGCCAAACCTTTCAGGGGAGCATTTGCAACCGTTTGGCACCATTTTTGAGTGAATTGCCGAAAGTCAGATTTTTGATGAAATTGTGACCCCGGGGCTTAGGGATTTTTGAAAAAAAAAAAATTCTGCCGGTTAAGTTGTCGAGGGCTGATTTCTTTTCCTTTGATAAAAAGCCTTCTGTTTCGACCGCCAAACCTTTCAGTGGAGCATTTGCAACCGTTTGGCACCATTTTTGAGTGAATTGCCGAAAGTCAGATTTTTGATGAAATTGTGACCCAGGGGCTTAGGGATTTTTTCAAAGAAAGAAATTCTGCCGGTTAAGTTGTCGAGGGCTGATTTCTTTTCCTGTGATAAAAAGCCTTCTGTTTCGACCGCCAAACCTTTCAGGGGAGCATTTGCAACCGTTTGGCACCATTTTTGAGTGAATAGCCGAAAGTCAGAATTTTGATGAAATTGTGACCTCGGGGCTTAGGGATTTTTGAAAAAAAAAAATTCTGCCGGTTAAGTTGTCGAGGGCTGATTTCTTGTCCTGTGATAAAAAGCCTTCTGTTTCGACCGCCAAACCTTTCAGGGGAGCATTTGCAACCGTTTGGCACCATTTTTGAGTGAATAGCCGAAAGTCAGATTTTTGATGAAATTGTGACCTCGGGGCTTAGGGATTTTTGAAAAAAAAAAATTCTGCCGTTTAAGTTGTCGAGGGCTGATTTCTTGTCCTGTGATAAAAAGCCTTCTGTTTCGACCGCCAAACCTTTCAGGGGAGCATTTGCAACCGTTTGGCACCATTTTTGAGTGAATTGCCGAAAGTCAGATTTTTGATGAAATTGTGACCCCGGGGCTTAGGGATTTTTTTTAAAAAAAAATTTCTGCCGGTTAAGTTGTCGAGGGCTGATATCTTGTCCTGTGATAAAAAGCCTTCTCATTCGATCGCCAAAGATTTCAGGGCAGCATTTGCAACCGTTTGGCACCATTTTTGAGTGAATTGCCGAAAGACAGATTTTTGATGAAATTGTGACCTCGGGGCTTAGGGATTTTTTCAAAAAAATCTTTTTCTGCCGGTTAAGTTGTCGAGGGCTGATTTCTTGTCCAGTGATAAAAAGCCTTCTGTTTCGACCGCCAAACCTTTCAGGGGAGCATTTGCAACCGTTTGGCACCAGTTTTGAGTGAATTGCCGAAAGTCAGATTTTTGATGAAATTGTGACCCTGGGGCTTAGGGATTTTTTCAAAGAAAAAAATTCTGCCGGTTAAGTTGTCGAGGGCTGATTTCTTGTCCAGTGATAAAAAGCCTTCTGTTTCGACCGCCAAACCTTTCAGGGGAGTATTTGCAACCGTTTGGCACCATTTTTGAGTGAATTGCCGAAAGTCAGATTTTTGATGAAATTGTGACCCCGGGGCTTAGGGATTTTTGAAAAAAAATATTCTGCCGGTTAAGTTGTCGAGGGCTGATTTCTTTTCCTTTGATAAAAAGCCTTCTGTTTCGACCGCCAAACCTTTCAGGGGAGCATTTGCAACCGTTTGGCACCATTTTTGAGTGAATTGCCGAAAGTCAGATTTTTGATGAAATTGTGACCTCGGGGCTTAGGGATTTTTGAAAAAAAAATATTCTGCCGGTTAAGTTGTCGAGGGCTGATTTCTTTTCCTGTGATAAAAAGCCTTCTGTTTCGACCGCCAAACCTTTCAAGGGAGCATTTGCAAGCGTTTGGCACCATTTTTGAGTGAATTGCCAAAAGTCAGATTTTTGATGAAATTGTGACCCCGGGGCTTAGGAATTTTTTTTTTAAAAAAATTTCTGCCGGTTAAGTTGTCGAGGGCTGATTTCTTGTCCTGTGATAAAAAGCCTTCTCTTTCGATCGCCAAAGATTTCAGGGGAGCATTTGCAACCGTTTGGCACCATTTTTGAGTGAATTGCCGAAAGTCAGATTTTTGATGAAATTGTGACCCAGGGGCTTAGGGATTTTTTTAAAAAAAAATTGTGCCGGTTAAGTTGTCGAGGGCTGATTTCTTGTCCTGTGATAAACAGCCTTCTGTTTCGACCGCCAAACCTTTCAGGGGAGCATTTGCAACCGTTTGGCACCATTTTTGAGTGAATTGCCGAAAGTCAGATTTTTGATGAAATTGTGACCCCGGGGCTTAGGGATTTTTTTTAAAAAAAAAATTCTGCCGGTTAAGTTGTCGAGGGCTGATATCTTGTCCTGTGATAAAAAGCCTTCTCTTTCGATCGCCAAAGATTTCAGGGGAGCATTTGCAACCGTTTGGCACCATTTTTGAGTGAATTGCCGAAAGTCAGATTTTTGATGAAATTGTGACCTCGGGGCTTAGGGATTTTTTCAAAAAAATCTTTTTCTGCCGGTTAAGTTGTCGAGGGCTGATTTCTTGTCCAGTGATAAAAAGCCTTCTGTTTCGACCGCCAAACATTTCAGGGGAGCATTTGCAACCGTTTGGCACCAGTTTTGAGTGAATTGCCGAAAGTCAGATTTTTGATGAAATTGTGACCTCGGGGCTTAGGGATTTTTTAAAAAAAAAATTCTGCCGGTTAAGTTGTCGAGGGCTGATTTCTTGTCCTGTGATAAAAAGCCTTCTGTTTCGACCGCCAAACCTTTCAGGGGAGCATTTGCAACCGTTTGGCACAATTTTTGAGTGAATTGCCGAAAGTCAGATTTTTGATGAAATTGTGACCCCGGGGCTTAGGGATTTTTTTTAAAAAAAAAATTCTGCCGGTTAAGTTGTCGAGGGCTGATATCTTGTCCTGTGATAAAAAGCCTTCTCTTTCAATCGCCAAAGATTTCAGGGGAGCATTTCCAACCGTTTGGCACCATTTTTGAGTGAATTGCCGAAAGTCAGATTTTTGATGAAATTGTGACCTCGGGGCTTAGGGATTTTTTCAAAAAAATCTTTTTCTGCCGGTTAAGTTGTCGAGGGCTGATTTCTTGTCCAGTGATAAAAAGCCTTCTGTTTCGACCGCCAAACATTTCAGGGGAGCATTTGCAACCGTTTGGCACCATTTTTGAGTGAATTGCCGAAAGTCAGATTTTTGATGAAATTGTGACCCTGGGGCTTAGGGATTTTTTCAAAGAAAAAAATTCTGCCGGTTAAGTTGTCGAGGGCTGATTTCTTTTCCTGTGATAAAAAGCCTTCTGTTTCGACCGCTAAACCTTTCAGGGGAGCATTTGCAACCGTTTGGCACCATTTTTGAGTGAATTGCCGAAAGTCAGATTTTTGATGAAATTGTGACCCCGGGGCTTAGGGAATTTTGAAAAAAAATATTCTGCCGGTTAAGTTGTCGAGGGCTGATTTCTTTTCCTTTGATAAAAAGCCTTCTGTTTCGACCGCCAAACATTTCAGGGGAGCATTTGCAACCGTTTGGCACCATTTTTGAGTGAATTGCCGAAAGTCAGATTTTTGATGAAATTGTGACCCCGGGGCTTAGGGATTTTTTTTAAAAAAAAAATTCTGCCGGTTAAGTTGTCGAGGGCTGATATCTTGTCCTGTGATAAAAACCCTTCTCTTTCGATCGCCAAAGATTTCAGGGGAGCATTTGCAACCGTTTGGCACCATTTTTGAGTGAATTGCCGAAAGTCAGATTTTTGATGAAATTGTGACCCCGGGGCTTAGGGATTCTTTTTTTAAAAAAAATTCTGCCGGTTAAGTTGTCGAGGGCTGATATCTTGTCCTGTGATAAAAAGCCTTCTCTTTCGATCGCCAAAGATTTCAGGGGAGCATTTGCAACCGTTTGGCACCATTTTTGAGTGAATTGCCGAAAGTCAGATTTTTGATGAAATTGTGACTCCGGGGCTTAGGGATTTTTGAAAAAAAAAAATTCTGCCGGTTAAGTTGTTGAGGGCTGATTTCTTGTCCTGTGATGAAAAGCCTTCTGTTGCGACCACCAAACCTTTCAGGGGAGCATTTGCAACCGTTTGGCACCATTTTTGAGTGAATTGCCGAAAGTCAGATTTTTGATGAAATTGTGACCCCGGGGCTTAGGGATTTTTTTTTAAAAAAAAATTCTGCCGGTTAAGTTGTCGAGGGCTGATATCTTGTCCTGTGATAAAAAGCCTTCTCTTTCGATCGCCAAAGATTTCAGGGGAGCATTTGCAACCGTTTGGCACCATTTTTGAGTGAATTGCCGAAAGTCAGATTTTTGATGAAATTGTGACCTCGGGGCTTAGGGATTTTTTCAAAAAAATCTTTTTCTGCCGGTTAAGTTGTCGAGGGCTGATTTGTTGTCCAGTGATAAAAAGCCTTCTGTTTCGACCGCCAAACCTTTCAGGGGAGCATTTGCAACCGTTTGGCACCATTTTTGAGTGAATAGCCGAAAGTCAGATTTTTGATGAAATTGTGAGCTTGGGGCTTAGGGATTTTTGAAAAAAAAACATTCTGCCGGTTAAGTTGTCGAGGGCTGATTTCTTGTCCTGTGATAAAAAGCCTTCTGTTTCGACCGCCAAACCTTTCAGGGGAGCATTTGCAACCGTTTGGCACAATTTTTGAGTGAATTGCCGAAAGTCAGATTTTTGATGAAATTGTGACCCCGGGGCTTAGGGATTTTTTTAAAAAAAAATTTCTGCCGGTTAAGTTGTCGAGGGCTGATATCTTGTCCTGTGATAAAAAGCCTTCTCTTTCGACCGCCAAACATTTCAGGGGAGCATTTGCAACCGTTTGGCACCAGTTTTGAGTGAATTGCCGAAAGTCAGATTTTTGATGAAATTGTGACCCTGGAGCTTAGGGATTTTTTCAAAGAAAAAAATTCTGCCGGTTAAGTTGTCGAGGGCTGATTTCTTTTCCTGTGATAAAAAGCCTTCTGTTTCGACCGCCAAACCTTTCAGGGGAGCATTTGCAACCGTTTGGCACCATTTTTGAGTGAATTGCTGAAAGTCAGATTTTTGATGAAATTGTGACCTCGGGGCTTAGGGATTTTTGAAAAAAAAAATTCTGCCGGTTAAGTTGTCGAGGGCTGATTTCTTTTCCTTTGATAAAAAGCCTTCTGTTTCGACCGCCAAACCTTTCAGGGGAGCATTTGCAACCGTTTGGCACCATTTTTGAGTGAATTGCCGAAAGTCAGATTTTTGATGAAATTGTGACCCCGGGGCTTAGGGATTTTTTTTTAAAAAAAATTTCTGCCGGTTAAGTTGTCGAGGGCTGATATCTTGTCCTGTGATAAAAAGCCTTCTCTTTCGATCGCCAAAGATTTCAGGGGAGCATTTGCAACCGTTTGGCACCATTTTTGAGTGAATTGCCGAAAGTCAGATTTTTGATGAAATTGTGACCTCGGGGCTTAGGGATTTTTTCAAAAAAATCTTTTTCTGCCGGTTAAGTTGTCGAGGGCTGATTTCTTGTCCAGTGATAAAAAGCCTTCTGTTTCGACCGCCAAACATTTCAGGGGAGCATTTGCAACCGTTTGGCACCAGTTTTGAGTGAATTGCCGAAAGTCAGATTTTTGATGAAATTGTGACCTCGGGGCTTAGGGATTTTTTTAAAAAAAAATTCTGCCGGTTAAGTTGTCGAGGGCTGATTTCTTGTCCTGTGATAAAAAGCCTTCTGTTTCGACCGCCAAACCTTTCAGGGGAGCATTTGCAACCGTTTGGCACAATTTTTGAGTGAATTGCCGAAAGTCAGATTTTTGATGAAATTGTGACCCCGGGGCTTAGGGATTTTTTTTTAAAAAAAAATTCTGCCGGTTAAGTTGTCGAGGGCTGATATCTTGTCCTGTGATAAAAAGCCTTCTCTTTCGATCGCCAAAGATTTCAGGGGAGCATTTCCAACCGTTTGGCACCATTTTTGAGTGAATTGCCGAAAGTCAGATTTTTGATGAAATTGTGACCTCGGGGCTTAGGGATTTTTTCAAAAAAATCTTTTTCTGCCGGTTAAGTTGTCGAGGGCTGATTTCTTGTCCCGTGATAAAAAGCCTTCTGTTTCGACCGCCAAACATTTCAGGGGAGCATTTGCAACCGTTTGGCACCAGTTTTGAGTGAATTGCCGAAAGTCAGATTTTTGATGAAATTGTGACCCTGGGGCTTACGGATTTTTTCAAAGAAAAAAATGTCTGCCGGTTAAGTTGTCGAGGGCTGATATCTTGTCCTGTGATAAAAAGCCTTCTCTTTCGATCGCCAAAGATTTCAGGGGAGCATTTGCAACCGTTTGGCACCATTTTTGAGTGAATTGCCGAAAGTCAGATTTTTGATGAAATTGTGACCCCGGGGCTTAGGGATTCTTTTTTTAAAAAAATTTCTGCCGGTTAAGTTGTCGAGGGCTGATATCTTGTCCTGTGATAAAAAGCCTTCTCTTTCGATCGCCAAACCTTTCAGGGGAGCATTTGCAACCGTTTGGCACCATTTTTGAGTGAATTGCCGAAAGTCAGATTTTTGATGAAATTGTGACCTCGGGGCTTAGGGATTTTTTCAAAAAAATCTTTTTCTGCCGGTTAAGTTGTCGAGGGCTGATTTCTTGTCCAGTGATAAAAAGCCTTCTGTTTCGACCGCCAAACATTTCAGGGGAGCATTTGCAACCGTTTGGCACCAGTTTTGAGTGAATTGCCGAAAGTCAGATTTTTGATGAAATTGTGACCTCGGGGCTTAGGGATTTTTTTAAAAAAAAATTCTGCCGGTTAAGTTGTCGAGGGCTGATTTCTTGTCCTGTGATAAAAAGCCTTCTGTTTCGACCGCCAAACCTTTCAGGGGAGCATTTGCAACCGTTTGGCACAATTTTTGAGTGAATTGCCGAAAGTCAGATTTTTGATGAAATTGTGACCCCGGGGCTTAGGGATTTTTTTTAAAAAAAAAATTCTGCCGGTTAAGTTGTCGAGGGCTGATATCTTGTCCTGTGATAAAAAGCCTTCTCTTTCGATCGCCAAAGATTTCAGGGGAGCATTTCCAACCGTTTGGCACCATTTTTGAGTGAATTGCCGAAAGTCAGATTTTTGATGAAATTGTGACCTCGGGGCTTAGGGATTTTTTCAAAAAAATCTTTTTCTGCCGGTTAAGTTGTCGAGGGCTGATTTCTTGTCCCGTGATAAAAAGCCTTCTGTTTCGACCGCCAAACATTTCAGGGGAGCATTTGCAACCGTTTGGCACCAGTTTTGAGTGAATTGCCGAAAGTCAGATTTTTGATGAAATTGTGACCCTGGGGCTTACGGATTTTTTCAAAGAAAAAAATGTCTGCCGGTTAAGTTGTCGAGGGCTGATATCTTGTCCTGTGATAAAAAGCCTTCTCTTTCGATCGCCAAAGATTTCAGGGGAGCATTTGCAACCGTTTGGCACCATTTTTGAGTGAATTGCCGAAAGTCAGATTTTTGATGAAATTGTGACCCCGGGGCTTAGGGATTCTTTTTTTAAAAAAATTTCTGCCGGTTAAGTTGTCGAGGGCTGATATCTTGTCCTGTGATAAAAAGCCTTCTCTTTCGATCGCCAAACCTTTCAGGGGAGCATTTGCAACCGTTTGGCACCATTTTTGAGTGAATTGCCGAAAGTCAGATTTTTGATGAAATTGTGACTCCGGGGCTTAGGGATTTTTGAAAAAAAAATATTCTGCCGGTTAAGTTGTTGAGGGCTGATTTCTTGTCCTGTGATAAAAAGCCTTCTGTTGCGACCGCCAAACCTTTCAGGGGAGCATTTGCAACCGTTTGGCACCATTTTTGAGTGAATTGCCGAAAGTCAGATTTTTGATGAAATTGTGACCCCGGGGCTTAGGGATTTTTTTTTAAAAAAAAATTCTGCCGGTTAAGTTGTCGAGGGCTGATATCTTGTCCTGTGATAAAAAGCCTTCTCTTTCGATCGCCAAAGATTTCAGGGGAGCATTTGCAACCGTTTGGCACCATTTTTGAGTGAATTGCCGAAAGTCAGATTTTTGATGAAATTGTGACCCCGGGGCTTAGGGATTTTTTTAAAAAAAAAATTTCTGCCGGTTAAGTTGTCGAGGGCTGATATCTTGTCCTGTGATAAAAAGCCTTCTCTTTCGATCGCCAAAGATTTCAGGGGAGCATTTGCAACCGTTTGGCACCATTTTTGAGTGAATTGCCGAAAGTCAGATTTTTGATGAAATTGTGACCTCGGGGCTTAGGGATTTTTTCAAAAAAATCTTTTTCTGCCGGTTAAGTTGTCGAGGGCTGATTTCTTGTCCAGTGATAAAAAGCCTTCTGTTTCGACCGAAAAACCTTTCAGGGGAGCATTTGCAACCGTTTGGCACAATTTTTGAGTGAATTGCCGAAAGTCAGATTTTTGATGAAATTGTGACCCCGGGGCTTAGGGATTTTTTTTAAAAAAAATATTCTGCCGGTTAAGTTGTCGAGGGCTGATATCTTGTCCTGTGATAAAAAGCCTTCTCTTTCGATCGCCAAAGATTTCAGGGGAGCATTTGCAACCGTTTGGCACCATTTTTGAGTGAATTGCCGAAAGTCAGATTTTTGATGAAATTGTGACCTCGGGGCTTAGGGATTTTTTCAAAAAAATCTTTTTCTGCCGGTTAAGTTGTCGAGGGCTGATTTCTTGTCCAGTGATAAAAAGCCTTCTGTTTCGACCGAAAAACCTTTCAGGGGAGCATTTGCAACCGTTTGGCACAATTTTTGAGTGAATTGCCGAAAGTCAGATTTTTGATGAAATTGTGACCCCGGGGCTTAGGGATTTTTTTTAAAAAAAATATTCTGCCGGTTAAGTTGTCGAGGGCTGATATCTTGTCCTGTGATAAAAAGCCTTCTCTTTCGATCGCCAAAGATTTCAGGGGAGCATTTGCAACCGTTTGGCACCATTTTTGAGTGAATTGCCGAAAGTCAGATTTTTGATGAAATTGTGACCTCGGGGCTTAGGGATTTTTTCAAAAAAATCTTTTTCTACCGGTTAAGTTGTCGAGGGCTGATTTCTTGTCCAGTGATAAAAAGCCTTCTGTTTCGACCGAAAAACCTTTCAGGGGAGCATTTGCAACCGTTTGGCACCATTTTTGAGTGAATTGCCGAAAGTCAGATTTTTGATGAAATTGTGACCCCGGGGCTTAGGGATTTTTTTTAAAAAAAATATTCTGCCGGTTAAGTTGTCGAGGGCTGATATCTTGTCCTGTGATAAAAAGCCTTCTCTTTCGATCGCCAAAGATTTCAGGGGAGCATTTGCAACCGTTTGGCACCATTTTTGAGTGAATTGCCGAAAGTCACATTTTTGATGAAATTGTGACCCCGGGGCTTAGGGATTCTTTTTAAAAAAAAAATTCTGCCGGTTAAGTTGTCGAGGGCTGATATCTTGTCCTGTGATAAAAAGCCTTCTCTTTCGATCGCCAAAGATTTCAGGGGAGCATTTGCAACCGTTTGGCACCATTTTTGAGTGAATTGCCGAAAGTCAGATTTTTGATGAAATTGTGACTCCGGGGCTTAGGGATTTTTGAAAAAAAAAAATTCTGCCGGTTAAGTTGTTGAGGGCTGATTTCTTGTCCTGTGATGAAAAGCCTTCTGTTGCGACCACCAAACCTTTCAGGGGAGCATTTGCAACCGTTTGGCACCATTTTTGAGTGAATTGCCGAAAGTCAGATTTTTGATGAAATTGTGACCCCGGGGCTTAGGGATTTTTTTTTAAAAAAAAATTCTGCCGGTTAAGTTGTCGAGGGCTGATATCTTGTCCTGTGATAAAAACCTTCTCTTTCGATCGCCAAAGATTTCAGGGGAGCATTTGCAACCGTTTGGCACCATTTTTGAGTGAATTGCCGAAAGTCAGATTTTTGATGAAATTGTGACCTCGGGGCTTAGGGATTTTTTCAAAAAAATCTTTTTCTGCCGGTTAAGTTGTCGAGGGCTGATTTGTTGTCCAGTGATAAAAAGCCTTCTGTTTCGACCGCCAAACCTTTCAGGGGAGCATTTGCAACCGTTTGGCACCATTTTTGAGTGAATAGCCGAAAGTCAGATTTTTGATGAAATTGTGAGCTTGGGGCTTAGGGATTTTTGAAAAAAAAACATTCTGCCGGTTAAGTTGTCGAGGGCTGATTTCTTGTCCTGTGATAAAAAGCCTTCTGTTTCGACCGCCAAACCTTTCAGGGGAGCATTTGCAACCGTTTGGCACAATTTTTGAGTGAATTGCCGAAAGTCAGATTTTTGATGAAATTGTGACCCCGGGGCTTCGGGATTTTTTTTAAAAAAAATTTCTGCCGGTTAAGTTGTCGAGGGCTGATATCTTGTCCTGTGATAAAAAGCCTTCTCTTTCGACCGCCAAACATTTCAGGGGAGCATTTGCAACCGTTTGGCACCAGTTTTGAGTGAATTGCCGAAAGTCAGATTTTTGATGAAATTGTGACCCTGGAGCTTAGGGATTTTTTCAAAGAAAAAAATTCTGCCGGTTAAGTTGTCGAGGGCTGATTTCTTTTCCTGTGATAAAAAACCTTCTGTTTCGACCGCTAAACCTTTCAGGGGAGCATTTGCAACCGTTTGGCACAATTTTTGAGTGAATTGCCGAAAGTCAGATTTTTGATGAAATTGTGACCCCGGGGCTTAGGGATTTTTGAAAAAAAATATTCTGCCGGTTAAGTTGTCGAGGGCTGATTTCTTTTCCTTTGATAAAAAGCCTTCTGTTTCGAATGCCAAACATTTCAGGGGAGCATTTGCAACCGTTTGGCACCATTTTTGAGTGAATTGCCAAAAGTCAGATTTTTGATGAAATTGTGACCCCGGGGCTTAGGGATTTTTTTTAAAAAAAAATGTCTGCCGGTTAAGTTGTCGAGGGCTGATATCTTGTCCTGTGATAAAAAG
This sequence comes from Podarcis filfolensis, assembly GCF_964270895.1. NCBI lineage: Eukaryota > Metazoa > Chordata > Lepidosauria > Squamata > Lacertidae > Podarcis > Podarcis filfolensis. The sequence continues at coordinate 84,159,782 of NC_139608.1, forward strand.
CCTTATGTTTCGACCGCCAAACCTTTCAGGGGAGCATTTGCAACCGTTTGGCACCATTTTTGAGTGAATTGCCGAAAGTCAGATTTTTGATGAAATTGTGACCCCGGGGCTTAGGGATTCTTTTTTTAAAAAAATTTCTGCCGGTTAAGTTGTCGAGGGCTGATATCTTGTCCTGTGATAAAAAGCCTTCTCTTTCGATCGCCAAACCTTTCAGGGGAGCATTTGCAACCGTTTGGCACCATTTTTGAGTGAATTGCCGAAAGTCAGATTTTTGATGAAATTGTGACTCCGGGGCTTAGGGATTTTTGAAAAAAAAATATTCTGCCGGTTAAGTTGTTGAGGGCTGATTTCTTGTCCTGTGATAAAAAGCCTTCTGTTGCGACCGCCAAACCTTTCAGGGGAGCATTTGCAACCGTTTGGCACCATTTTTGAGTGAATTGCCGAAAGTCAGATTTTTGATGAAATTGTGACCCCGGGGCTTAGGGATTTTTTTTTAAAAAAAAATTCTGCCGGTTAAGTTGTCGAGGGCTGATATCTTGTCCTGTGATAAAAAGCCTTCTCTTTCGATCGCCAAAGATTTCAGGGGAGCATTTGCAACCGTTTGGCACCATTTTTGAGTGAATTGCCGAAAGTCAGATTTTTGATGAAATTGTGACCCCGGGGCTTAGGGATTTTTTTTAAAAAAAAATTTCTGTCGGTTAAGTTGTCGAGGGCTGATATCTTGTCCTGTGATAAAAAGCCTTCTGTTTCGACCGAAAAACCTTTCAGGGGAGCATTTGCAACCGTTTGGCACAATTTTTGAGTGAATTGCCGAAAGTCAGATTTTTGATGAAATTGTGACCCCGGGGCTTAGGGATTTTTTTAAAAAAAAATATTCTGCCGGTTAAGTTGTCGAGGGCTGATATCTTGTCCTGTGATAAAAAGCCTTCTCTTTCGATCGCCAAAGATTTCAGGGGAGCATTTGCAACCGTTTGGCACCATTTTTGAGTGAATTGCCGAAAGTCAGATTTTTGATGAAATTGTGACCTCGGGGCTTAGGGATTTTTTCAAAAAAATCTTTTTCTGCCGGTTAAGTTGTCGAGGGCTGATTTCTTGTCCAGTGATAAAAAGCCTTCTGTTTCGACCGAAAAACCTTTCAGGGGAGCATTTGCAACCGTTTGGCACAATTTTTGAGTGAATTGCCGAAAGTCAGATTTTTGATGAAATTGTGACCCCGGGGCTTAGGGATTTTTTTTAAAAAAAATATTCTGCCGGTTAAGTTGTCGAGGGCTGATATCTTGTCCTGTGATAAAAAGCCTTCTCTTTCGATCGCCAAAGATTTCAGGGGAGCATTTGCAACCGTTTGGCACCATTTTTGAGTGAATTGCCGAAAGTCAGATTTTTGATGAAATTGTGACCTCGGGGCTTAGGGATTTTTTCAAAAAAATCTTTTTCTACCGGTTAAGTTGTCGAGGGCTGATTTGTTGTCCAGTGATAAAAAGCCTTCTGTTTCGACCGCCAAACCTTTCAGGGGAGCATTTGCAACCGTTTGGCACCATTTTTGAGTGAATTGCCGAAAGTCAGATTTTTGATGAAATTGTGACCCCGGGGCTTAGGGATTCTTTTTTTAAAAAAATTTCTGCCGGTTAAGTTGTCGAGGGCTGATATCTTGTCCTGTGATAAAAAGCCTTCTCTTTCGATCGCCAAACCTTTCAGGGGAGCATTTGCAACCGTTTGGCACCATTTTTGAGTGAATTGCCGAAAGTCAGATTTTTGATGAAATTGTGACTCCGGGGCTTAGGGATTTTTGAAAAAAAAATATTCTGCCGGTTAAGTTGTTGAGGGCTGATTTCTTGTCCTGTGATAAAAAGCCTTCTGTTGCGACCGCCAAACCTTTCAGGGGAGCATTTGCAACCGTTTGGCACCATTTTTGAGTGAATTGCCGAAAGTCAGATTTTTGATGAAATTGTGACCCCGGGGCTTAGGGATTTTTTTTTTAAAAAAAATTCTGCCGGTTAAGTTGTCGAGGGCTGATATCTTGTCCTGTGATAAAAAGCCTTCTCTTTCGATCGCCAAAGATTTCAGGGGAGCATTTGCAACCGTTTGGCACCATTTTTGAGTGAATTGCCGAAAGTCAGATTTTTGATGAAATTGTGACCCCGGGGCTTAGGGATTTTTTTTTAAAAAAAATTTCTGCCGGTTAAGTTGTCGAGGGCTGATATCTTGTCCTGTGATAAAAAGCCTTCTCTTTCGATCGCCAAAGATTTCAGGGGAGCATTTGCAACCGTTTGGCACCATTTTTGAGTGAATTGCCGAAAGTCAGATTTTTGATGAAATTGTGACCTCGGGGCTTAGGGATTTTTTCAAAAAAATCTTTTTCTGCCGGTTAAGTTGTCGAGGGCTGATTTCTTGTCCAGTGATAAAAAGCCTTCTGTTTCGACCGAAAAACCTTTCAGGGGAGCATTTGCAACCGTTTGGCACAATTTTTGAGTGAATTGCCGAAAGTCAGATTTTTGATGAAATTGTGACCCCGGGGCTTAGGGATTTTTTTTAAAAAAAATATTCTGCCGGTTAAGTTGTCGAGGGCTGATATCTTGTCCTGTGATAAAAAGCCTTCTCTTTCGATCGCCAAAGATTTCAGGGGAGCATTTGCAACCGTTTGGCACCATTTTTGAGTGAATTGCCGAAAGTCAGATTTTTGATGAAATTGTGACCTCGGGGCTTAGGGATTTTTTCAAAAAAATCTTTTTCTACCGGTTAAGTTGTCGAGGGCTGATTTGTTGTCCAGTGATAAAAAGCCTTCTGTTTCGACCGCCAAACCTTTCAGGGGAGCATTTGCAACCGTTTGGCACCATTTTTGAGTGAATTGCCGAAAGTCAGATTTTTGATGAAATTGTGACCCCGGGGCTTAGGGATTTTTTTAAAAAAAAATATTCTGCCGGTTAAGTTGTCGAGGGCTGATATCTTGTCCTGTGATAAAAAGCCTTCTCTTTCGATCGCCAAAGATTTCAGGGGAGCATTTGCAACCGTTTGGCACCATTTTTGAGTGAATTGCCGAAAGTCAGATTTTTGAAGAAATTGTGACCCCGGGGCTTAGGGATTCTTTTTTTAAAAAAAATTCTGCCGGTTAAGTTGTCGAGGGCTGATATCTTGTCCTGTGATAAAAAGCCTTCTCTTTCGATCGCCAAAGATTTCAGGGGAGCATTTGCAACCGTTTGGCACCATTTTTGAGTGAATTGCCGAAAGTCAGATTTTTGATGAAATTGTGACCTCGGGGCTTAGGGATTTTTTCAAAAAAATCTTTTTCTGCCGGTTAAGTTGTCGAGGGCTGATTTCTTGTCCAGTGATAAAAAGCCTTCTGTTTCGACCGAAAAACCTTTCAGGGGAGCATTTGCAACCGTTTGGCACCATTTTTGAGTGAATTGCCGAAAGTCAGATTTTTGATGAAATTGTGACCCCGGGGCTTAGGGATTTTTTTAAAAAAAAATATTCTGCCGGTTAAGTTGTCGAGGGCTGATATCTTGTCCTGTGATAAAAAGCCTTCTCTTTCGATCGCCAAAGATTTCAGGGGAGCATTTGCAACCGTTTGGCACCATTTTTGAGTGAATTGCCGAAAGTCAGATTTTTGATGAAATTGTGACCTCGGGGCTTAGGGATTTTTTCAAAAAAATCTTTTTCTACCGGTTAAGTTGTCGAGGGCTGATTTCTTGTCCAGTGATAAAAAGCCTTCTGTTTCGACCGAAAAACCTTTCAGGGGAGCATTTGCAACCGTTTGGCACCATTTTTGAGTGAATTGCCGAAAGTCAGATTTTTGATGAAATTGTGACCCCGGGGCTTAGGGATTTTTTTTAAAAAAAATATTCTGCCGGTTAAGTTGTCGAGGGCTGATATCTTGTCCTGTGATAAAAAGCCTTCTCTTTCGATCGCCAAAGATTTCAGGGGAGCATTTGCAACCGTTTGGCACCATTTTTGAGTGAATTGCCGAAAGTCAGATTTTTGATGAAATTGTGACCCCGGGGCTTAGGGATTCTTTTTTTAAAAAAAATTCTGCCGGTTAAGTTGTCGAGGGCTGATATCTTGTCCTGTGATAAAAAGCCTTCTCTTTCGATCGCCAAAGATTTCAGGGGAGCATTTGCAACCGTTTGGCACCATTTTTGAGTGAATTGCCGAAAGTCAGATTTTTGATGAAATTGTGACTCCGGGGCTTAGGGATTTTTGAAAAAAAAAAATTCTGCCGGTTAAGTTGTTGAGGGCTGATTTCTTGTCCTGTGATGAAAAGCCTTCTGTTGCGACCACCAAACCTTTCAGGGGAGCATTTGCAACCGTTTGGCACCATTTTTGAGTGAATTGCCGAAAGTCAGATTTTTGATGAAATTGTGACCCCGGGGCTTAGGGATTTTTTTTAAAAAAAAAATTCTGCCGGTTAAGTTGTCGAGGGCTGATATCTTGTCCTGTGATAAAAAGCCTTCTCTTTCGATCGCCAAAGATTTCAGGGGAGCATTTGCAACCGTTTGGCACCATTTTTGAGTGAATTGCCGAAAGTCAGATTTTTGATGAAATTGTGACCTCGGGGCTTAGGGATTTTTTCAAAAAAATCTTTTTCTGCCGGTTAAGTTGTCGAGGGCTGATTTGTTGTCCAGTGATAAAAAGCCTTCTGTTTCGACCGCCAAACCTTTCAGGGGAGCATTTGCAACCGTTTGGCACCATTTTTGAGTGAATAGCCGAAAGTCAGATTTTTGATGAAATTGTGAGCTTGGGGCTTAGGGATTTTTGAAAAAAAAACATTCTGCCGGTTAAGTTGTCGAGGGCTGATTTCTTGTCCTGTGATAAAAAGCCTTCTGTTTCGACCGCCAAACCTTTCAGGGGAGCATTTGCAACCGTTTGGCACAATTTTTGAGTGAATTGCCGAAAGTCAGATTTTTGATGAAATTGTGACCCCGGGGCTTAGGGATTTTTTTTAAAAAAAATTTCTGCCGGTTAAGTTGTCGAGGGCTGATATCTTGTCCTGTGATAAAAAGCCTTCTCTTTCGACCGCCAAACATTTCAGGGGAGCATTTGCAACCGTTTGGCACCAGTTTTGAGTGAATTGCCGAAAGTCAGATTTTTAATGAAATTGTGACCTCGGGGCTTAGGGATTTTTGAAAAAAAAAATTCTGCCGGTTAAGTTGTCGAGGGCTGATTTCTTTTCCTTTGATAAAAAGCCTTCTGTTTCGACCGCCAAACCTTTCAGGGGAGCATTTGCAACCGTTTGGCACCATTTTTGAGTGAATTGCCGAAAGTCAGATTTTTGATGAAATTGTGACCCCGGGGCTTAGGGATTTTTTTTAAAAAAAAATTTCTGCCGGTTAAGTTGTCGAGGGCTGATATCTTGTCCTGTGATAAAAAGCCTTCTCTTTCGATCGCCAAAGATTTCAGGGGAGCATTTGCAACCGTTTGGCACCATTTTTGAGTGAATTGCCGAAAGTCAGATTTTTGATGAAATTGTGACCTCGGGGCTTAGGGATTTTTTCAAAAAAATCTTTTTCTGCCGGTTAAGTTGTCGAGGGCTGATTTCTTGTCCAGTGATAAAAAGCCTTCTGTTTCGACCGCCAAACATTTCAGGGGAGCATTTGCAACCGTTTGGCACCAGTTTTGAGTGAATTGCCGAAAGTCAGATTTTTGATGAAATTGTGACTCCGGGGCTTAGGGATTTTTTAAAAAAAAAATTCTGCCGGTTAAGTTGTCGAGGGCTGATTTCTTGTCCTGTGATAAAAAGCCTTCTGTTTCGACCGCCAAACCTTTCAGGGGAGCATTTGCAACCGTTTGGCACAATTTTTGAGTGAATTGCCGAAAGTCAGATTTTTGATGAAATTGTGAACCCGGGGCTTAGGGATTTTTTTTTAAAAAAAAATTCTGCCGGTTAAGTTGTCGAGGGCTGATATCTTGTCCTGTGATAAAAAGCCTTCTCTTTCGATCGCCAAAGATTTCAGGGGAGCATTTCCAACCGTTTGGCACCATTTTTGAGTGAATTGCCGAAAGTCAGATTTTTGATGAAATTGTGACCTCGGGGCTTAGGGATTTTTTCAAAAAAATCTTTTTCTGCCGGTTAAGTTGTCGAGGGCTGATTTCTTGTCCCGTGATAAAAAGCCTTCTGTTTCGACCGCCAAACATTTCAGGGGAGCATTTGCAACCGTTTGGCACCAGTTTTGAGTGAATTGCCGAAAGTCAGATTTTTGATGAAATTGTGACCCTGGGGCTTACGGATTTTTTCAAAGAAAAAAATTCTGCCGGTTAAGTTGTCGAGGGCTGATTTCTTTTCCTGTGATAAAAAGCCTTCTGTTTCGACCGCTAAACCTTTCAGGGGAGCATTTGCAACCGTTTGGCACCATTTTTGAGTGAATTGCCGAAAGTCAGATTTTTGATGAAATTGTGACCCCGGGGCTTAGGGATTTTTGAAAAAAAATATTCTGCCGGTTAAGTTGTCGAGGGCTGATTTCTTTTCCTTTGATAAAAAGCCTTCTGTTTCGAATGCCAAACATTTCAGGGGAGCATTTGCAACCGTTTGGCACCATTTTTGAGTGAATTGCCAAAAGTCAGATTTTTGATGAAATTGTGACCCCGGGGCTTAGGGATTTTTTTTAAAAAAAAATTTCTGCCGGTTAAGTTGTCGAGGGCTGATATCTTGTCCTGTGATAAAAAGCCTTCTCTTTCGATCGCCAAAGATTTCAGGGGAGCATTTGCAACCGTTTGGCACCATTTTTGAGTGAATTGCCGAAAGTCAGATTTTTGATGAAATTGTGACCCCGGGGCTTAGGGATTCTTTTTTTAAAAAAATTTCTGCCGGTTAAGTTGTCGAGGGCTGATATCTTGTCCTGTGATAAAAAGCCTTCTCTTTCGATCGCCAAACCTTTCAGGGGAGCATTTGCAACCGTTTGGCACCATTTTTGAGTGAATTGCCGAAAGTCAGATTTTTGATGAAATTGTGACTCCGGGGCTTAGGGATTTTTGAAAAAAAAATATTCTGCCGGTTAAGTTGTTGAGGGCTGATTTCTTGTCCTGTGATAAAAAGCCTTCTGTTGCGACCGCCAAACCTTTCAGGGGAGCATTTGCAACCGTTTGGCACCATTTTTGAGTGAATTGCCGAAAGTCAGATTTTTGATGAAATTGTGACCCCGGGGCTTAGGGATTTTTTTTAAAAAAAAAATTCTGCCGGTTAAGTTGTCGAGGGCTGATATCTTGTCCTGTGATAAAAAGCCTTCTCTTTCGATCGCCAAATATTTCAGGGGAGCATTTGCAACCGTTTGGCACCATTTTTGAGTGAATTGCCGAAAGTCAGATTTTTGATGAAATTGTGACCCCGGGGCTTAGGGATTTTTTTTAAAAAAAAATTTCTGCCGGTTAAGTTGTCGAGGGCTGATATCTTGTCCTGTGATAAAAAGCCTTCTCTTTCGATCGCCAAAGATTTCAGGGGAGCATTTGCAACCGTTTGGCACCATTTTTGAGTGAATTGCCGAAAGTCAGATTTTTGATGAAATTGTGACCTCGGGGCTTAGGGATTTTTTCAAAAAAATATTTTTCTGCCGGTTAAGTTGTCGAGGGCTGATTTCTTGTCCAGTGATAAAAAGCCTTCTGTTTCGACCGAAAAACCTTTCAGGGGAGCATTTGCAACCGTTTGGCACAATTTTTGAGTGAATTGCCGAAAGTCAGATTTTTGATGAAATTGTGACCCCGGGGCTTAGGGATTTTTTTTAAAAAAAATATTCTGCCGGTTAAGTTGTCGAGGGCTGATATCTTGTCCTGTGATAAAAAGCCTTCTCTTTCGATAGCCAAAGATTTCAGGGGAGCATTTGCAACCGTTTGGCACCATTTTTGAGTGAATTGCCGAAAGTCAGATTTTTGATGAAATTGTGACCTCGGGGCTTAGGGATTTTTTCAAAAAAATCTTTTTCTACCGGTTAAGTTGTCGAGGGCTGATTTCTTGTCCAGTGATAAAAAGCCTTCTGTTTCGACCGCCAAACCTTTCAGGGGAGCATTTGCAACCGTTTGGCACCATTTTTGAGTGAATTGCCGAAAGTCAGATTTTTGATGAAATTGTGACCCCGGGGCTTAGGGATTTTTTTTTAAAAAAAAATTCTGCCGGTTAAGTTGTCGAGGGCTGATATCTTGTCCTGTGATAAAAAGCCTTCTCTTTCGATCGCCAAAGATTTCAGGGGAGCATTTGCAACCGTTTGGCACCATTTTTGAGTGAATTGCCGAAAGTCAGATTTTTGATGAAATTGTGACCCCGGGGCTTAGGGATTTTTTTTTAAAAAAAATTTCTGCCGGTTAAGTTGTCGAGGGCTGATATCTTGTCCTGTGATAAAAAGCCTTCTCTTTCGATCGCCAAAGATTTCAGGGGAGCATTTGCAACCGTTTGGCACCATTTTTGAGTGAATTGCCGAAAGTCAGATTTTTGATGAAATTGTGACCTCGGGGCTTAGGGATTTTTTCAAAAAAATATTTTTCTGCCGGTTAAGTTGTCGAGGGCTGATTTCTTGTCCAGTGATAAAAAGCCTTCTGTTTCGACCGAAAAACCTTTCAGGGGAGCATTTGCAACCGTTTGGCACAATTTTTGAGTGAATTGCCGAAAGTCAGATTTTTGATGAAGTTGTGACCCCGGGGCTTAGGGATTTTTTTAAAAAAAAATATTCTGCCGGTTAAGTTGTCGAGGGCTGATATCTTGTCCTGTGATAAAAAGCCTTCTCTTTCGATCGCCAAAGATTTCAGGGGAGCATTTGCAACCGTTTGGCACCATTTTTGAGTGAATTGCCGAAAGTCAGATTTTTGATGAAATTGTGACCTCGGGGCTTAGGGATTTTTTCAAAAAAATCTTTTTCTACCGGTTAAGTTGTCGAGGGCTGATTTCTTGTCCAGTGATAAAAAGCCTTCTGTTTCGACCGCCAAACCTTTCAGGGGAGCATTTGCAACCGTTTGGCACCAGTTTTGAGTGAATTCCCGAAAGTCAGATTTTTGATGAAATTGTGACCCCGGGGCTTATGGATTTTTTCAAAAAAAAAAAATTTCTGCCGGTTAAGTTGTCGAGGGCTGATATCTTGTCCTGTGATAAAAAGCCTTCTCTTTCGATCGCCAAAGATTTCAGGGGAGCATTTGCAACCGTTTGGCACCATTTTTGAGTGAATTGCCGAAAGTCAGATTTTTGATGAAATTGTGACCCCGGGGCTTAGGGATTCTTTTTTTAAAAAAATTTCTGCCGGTTAAGTTGTCGAGGGCTGATATCTTGTCCTGTGATAAAAAGCCTTCTCTTTCGATCGCCAAACCTTTCAGGGGAGCATTTGCAACCGTTTGGCACCATTTTTGAGTGAATTGCCGAAAGTCAGATTTTTGATGAAATTGTGACTCCGGGGCTTAGGGATTTTTGAAAAAAAAATATTCTGCCGGTTAAGTTGTTGAGGGCTGATTTCTTGTCCTGTGATAAAAAGCCTTCTGTTGCGACCGCCAAACCTTTCAGGGGAGCATTTGCAACCGTTTGGCACCATTTTTGAGTGAATTGCCGAAAGTCAGATTTTTGATGAAATTGTGACCCCGGGGCTTAGGGATTTTTTTTTAAAAAAAAATTCTGCCGGTTAAGTTGTCGAGGGCTGATATCTTGTCCTGTGATAAAAAGCCTTCTCTTTCGATCGCCAAAGATTTCAGGGGAGCATTTGCAACCGTTTGGCACCATTTTTGAGTGAATTGCCGAAAGTCAGATTTTTGATGAAATTGTGACCCCGGGGCTTAGGGATTTTTTAAAAAAAAAAATTTCTGCCGGTTAAGTTGTCGAGGGCTGATATCTTGTCCTGTGATAAAAAGCCTTCTCTTTCGATCGCCAAAGATTTCAGGGGAGCATTTGCAACCGTTTGGCACCATTTTTGAGTGAATTGCCGAAAGTCAGATTTTTGATGAAATTGTGACCTCGGGGCTTAGGGATTTTTTCAAAAAAATATTTTTCTGCCGGTTAAGTTGTCGAGGGCTGATTTCTTGTCCAGTGATAAAAAGCCTTCTGTTTCGACCGAAAAACCTTTCAGGGGAGCATTTGCAACCGTTTGGCACAATTTTTGAGTGAATTGCCGAAAGTCAGATTTTTGATGAAATTGTGACCCCGGGGCTTAGGGATTTTTTTAAAAAAAAATATTCTGCCGGTTAAGTTGTCGAGGGCTGATATCTTGTCCTGTGATAAAAAGCCTTCTCTTTCGATCGCCAAAGATTTCAGGGGAGCATTTGCAACCGTTTGGCACCATTTTTGAGTGAATTGCCGAAAGTCAGATTTTTGATGAAATTGTGACCTCGGGGCTTAGGGATTTTTTCAAAAAAATCTTTTTCTACCGGTTAAGTTGTCGAGGGCTGATTTCTTGTCCAGTGATAAAAAGCCTTCTGTTTCGACCGCCAAACATTTCAGGGGAGCATTTGCAACCGTTTGGCACCAGTTTTGAGTGAATTGCCGAAAGTCAGATTTTTGATGAAATTGTGACCCCGGGGCTTATGGATTTTTTCAAAAAAAAATAATTTCTGCTGGTTAAGTTGTCGAAGGCTGATTTCTTTTCCTGTGATAAAAAACCTTCTCTTTCAACAGCCAAACCTTTCAGGGGAGCATTTGCAACCGTTTGGCACCATTTTTGAGTGAATTGCCGAAAGTCAGATTTTTGATGAAATTGTGACCCCGGGGCTTAGGGATTTTTTTTAAAAAAAAAATTTCTGCCGGTTAAGTTGGCGAGGGCTGATATCTTGTCCTGTGATAAAAAGCCTTCTCTTTCGATCGCCAAAGATTTCAGGGGAGCATTTGCAACCGTTTGGCACCATTTTTGAGTGAATTGCCGAAAGTCAGATTTTTGATGAAATTGTGACCCCGGGGCTTAGGGATTCTTTTTTTAAAAAAATTTCTGCCGGTTAAGTTGTCGAGGGCTGATATCTTGTCCTGTGATAAAAAGCCTTCTCTTTCGATCGCCAAACCTTTCAGGGGAGCATTTGCAACCGTTTGGCACCATTTTTGAGTGAATTGCCGAAAGTCAGATTTTTGATGAAATTGTGACTCCGGGGCTTAGGGATTTTTGAAAAAAAAATATTCTGCCGGTTAAGTTGTTGAGGGCTGATTTCTTGTCCTGTGATAAAAAGCCTTCTGTTGCGACCGCCAAACCTTTCAGGGGAGCATTTGCAACCGTTTGGCACCATTTTTGAGTGAATTGCCGAAAGTCAGATTTTTGATGAAATTGTGACCCCGGGGCTTAGGGATTTTTTTTTAAAAAAAAATTCTGCCGGTTAAGTTGTCGAGGGCTGATATCTTGTCCTGTGATAAAAAGCCTTCTCTTTCGATCGCCAAAGATTTCAGGGGAGCATTTGCAACCGTTTGGCACCATTTTTGAGTGAATTGCCGAAAGTCAGATTTTTGATGAAATTGTGACCCCGGGGCTTAGGGATTTTTTTTAAAAAAAAATTTCTGCCGGTTAAGTTGTCGAGGGCTGATATCTTGTCCTGTGATAAAAAGCCTTCTCTTTCGATCGCCAAAGATTTCAGGGGAGCATTTGCAACCGTTTGGCACCATTTTTGAGTGAATTGCCGAAAGTCAGATTTTTGATGAAATTGTGACCTCGGGGCTTAGGGATTTTTTCAAAAAAATCTTTTTCTGCCGGTTAAGTTGTCGAGGGCTGATTTCTTGTCCAGTGATAAAAAGGCTTCTGTTTCGACCGAAAAACCTTTCAGGGGAGCATTTGCAACCGTTTGGCACAATTTTTGAGTGAATTGCCGAAAGTCAGATTTTTGATGAAATTGTGACCCCGGGGCTTAGGGATTTTTTTTTAAAAAAATATTCTGCCGGTTAAGTTGTCGAGGGCTGATATCTTGTCCTGTGATAAAAAGCCTTCTCTTTCGATCGCCAAAGATTTCAGGGGAGCATTTGCAACCGTTTGGCACCATTTTTGAGTGAATTGCCGAAAGTCAGATTTTTGATGAAATTGTGACCCCGGGGCTTAGGGATTTTTTCAAAAAAATCTTTTTCTACCGGTTAAGTTGTCGAGGGCTGATTTCTTGTCCAGTGATAAAAAGCCTTCTGTTTCGACCGCCAAACATTTCAGGGGAGCATTTGCAACCGTTTGGCACCAGTTTTGAGTGAATTGCCGAAAGTCAGATTTTTGATGAAATTGTGACCCCGGGGCTTATGGATTTTTTCAAAAAAAAATAATTTCTGCTGGTTAAGTTGTCGAAGGCTGATTTCTTTTCCTGTGATAAAAAACCTTCTCTTTCAACAGCCAAACCTTTCAGGGGAGCATTTGCAACCGTTTGGCACCATTTTTGAGTGAATTGCCGAAAGTCAGATTTTTGATGAAATTGTGACCCCGGGGCTTAGGGATTTTTTTTAAAAAAAAAAATTCTGCCGGTTAAGTTGGCGAGGGCTGATATCTTGTCCTGTGATAAAAAGCCTTCTCTTTCGATCGCCAAAGATTTCAGGGGAGCATTTGCAACCGTTTGGCACCATTTTTGAGTGAATTGCAGAAGGTCAGATTTTTGATGAAATTGTGACCTCGGGGCTTAGGGATTTTTTTTTTTAAAAAAAATTTTGCCGGTTAAGTTGTCGAGGGCTGATATCTTGTCCTGTGATAAAAAGCCTTCTCTTTCGATCGCCAAAGATTTCAGGGGAGCATTTGCAACCGTTTGGCACCATTTTTGAGTGAATTGCCGAAAGTCAGATTTTTGATGAAATTGTGACCTCGGGGCTTAGGGATTTTTTTTTAAAAAAAAAATTTCTGCCGGTTAAGTTGTCGAGGGCTGATATCTTGTCCTGTGATAAAAAGCCTTCTCTTTCGATCGCCAAAGATTTCAGGGGAGCATTTGCAACCGTTTGGCACCATTTTTGAGTGAATTGCCGAAAGTCAGATTTTTGATGAAATTGTGACCTCAGGGCTTAGGGATTTTTGAAAAAAAAAAATTCTGCCGGTTAAGTTGTCGAGGGCTGATATCTTGTCCTGTGATAAAAAGCCTTCTCTTTCGATCGCCAAACCTTTCAGGGGAGCATTTGCAACCGTTTGGCACCATTTTTGAGTGAATTGCCGAAAGTCAGATTTTTGATGAAATTGTGACTCCGGGGCTTAGGGATTTTTGAAAAAAAAATATTCTGCCGGTTAAGTTGTTGAGGGCTGATTTCTTGTCCTGTGATAAAAAGCCTTCTGTTGCGACCGCCAAACCTTTCAGGGGAGCATTTGCAACCGTTTGGCACCATTTTTGAGTGAATTGCCGAAAGTCAGATTTTTGATGAAATTGTGACCCCGGGGCTTAGGGATTTTTTTTTAAAAAAAAATTCTGCCGGTTAAGTTGTCGAGGGCTGATATCTTGTCCTGTGATAAAAAGCCTTCTCTTTCGATCGCCAAAGATTTCAGGGGAGCATTTGCAACCGTTTGGCACCATTTTTGAGTGAATTGCCGAAAGTCAGATTTTTGATGAAATTGTGACCTCGGGGCTTAGGGATTTTTTTTTAAAAAAAAAATTTCTGCCGGTTAAGTTGTCGAGGGCTGATATCTTGTCCTGTGATAAAAAGCCTTCTCTTTCGATCGCCAAAGATTTCAGGGGAGCATTTGCAACCGTTTGGCACCATTTTTGAGTGAATTGCCGAAAGTCAGATTTTTGATGAAATTGTGACCTCAGGGCTTAGGGATTTTTGAAAAAAAAAAATTCTGCCGGTTAAGTTGTCGAGGGCTGATATCTTGTCCTGTGATAAAAAGCCTTCTCTTTCGATCGCCAAACCTTTCAGGGGAGCATTTGCAACCGTTTGGCACCATTTTTGAGTGAATTGCCGAAAGTCAGATTTTTGATGAAATTGTGACTCCGGGGCTTAGGGATTTTTGAAAAAAAAATATTCTGCCGGTTAAGTTGTTGAGGGCTGATTTCTTGTCCTGTGATAAAAAGCCTTCTGTTGCGACCGCCAAACCTTTCAGGGGAGCATTTGCAACCGTTTGGCACCATTTTTGAGTGAATTGCCGAAAGTCAGATTTTTGATGAAATTGTGACCCCGGGGCTTAGGGATTTTTTTTTAAAAAAAAATTCTGCCGGTTAAGTTGTCGAGGGCTGATATCTTGTCCTGTGATAAAAAGCCTTCTCTTTCGATCGCCAAAGATTTCAGGGGAGCATTTGCAACCGTTTGGCACCATTTTTGAGTGAATTGCCGAAAGTCAGATTTTTGATGAAATTGTGACCCCGGGGCTTAGGGATTTTTTTTAAAAAAAAATTTCTGCCGGTTAAGTTGTCGAGGGCTGATATCTTGTCCTGTGATAAAAAGCCTTCTCTTTCGATCGCCAAAGATTTCAGGGGAGCATTTGCAACCGTTTGGCACCATTTTTGAGTGAATTGCCGAAAGTCAGATTTTTGATGAAATTGTGACCTCGGGGCTTAGGGATTTTTTCAAAAAAATCTTTTTCTGCCGGTTAAGTTGTCGAGGGCTGATTTCTTGTCCAGTGATAAAAAGGCTTCTGTTTCGACCGAAAAACCTTTCAGGGGAGCATTTGCAACCGTTTGGCACAATTTTTGAGTGAATTGCCGAAAGTCAGATTTTTGATGAAATTGTGACCCCGGGGCTTAGGGATTTTTTTTTAAAAAAATATTCTGCCGGTTAAGTTGTCGAGGGCTGATATCTTGTCCTGTGATAAAAAGCCTTCTCTTTCGATCGCCAAAGATTTCAGGGGAGCATTTGCAACCGTTTGGCACCATTTTTGAGTGAATTGCCGAAAGTCAGATTTTTGATGAAATTGTGACCTCGGGGCTTAGGGATTTTTTCAAAAAAATCTTTTTCTACCGGTTAAGTTGTCGAGGGCTGATTTCTTGTCCAGTGATAAAAAGCCTTCTGTTTCGACCGCCAAACATTTCAGGGGAGCATTTGCAACCGTTTGGCACCAGTTTTGAGTGAATTGCCGAAAGTCAGATTTTTGATGAAATTGTGACCCCGGGGCTTATGGATTTTTTCAAAAAAAAATAATTTCTGCTGGTTAAGTTGTCGAAGGCTGATTTCTTTTCCTGTGATAAAAAACCTTCTCTTTCAACAGCCAAACCTTTCAGGGGAGCATTTGCAACCGTTTGGCACCATTTTTGAGTGAATTGCCGAAAGTCAGATTTTTGATGAAATTGTGACCCCGGGGCTTAGGGATTTTTTTTTAAAAAAAAAATTCTGCCGGTTAAGTTGGCGAGGGCTGATATCTTGTCCTGTGATAAAAAGCCTTCTCTTTCGATCGCCAAAGATTTCAGGGGAGCATTTGCAACCGTTTGGCACCATTTTTGAGTGAATTGCAGAAGGTCAGATTTTTGATGAAATTGTGACCTCGGGGCTTAGGGATTTTTTTTTTTTAAAAAAAATTTTGCCGGTTAAGTTGTCGAGGGCTGATATCTTGTCCTGTGATAAAAAGCCTTCTCTTTCGATCGCCAAAGATTTCAGGGGAGCATTTGCAACCGTTTGGCACCATTTTTGAGTGAATTGCCGAAAGTCAGATTTTTGATGAAATTGTGACCTCGGGGCTTAGGGATTTTTTTTTAAAAAAAAAATTTCTGCCGGTTAAGTTGTCGAGGGCTGATATCTTGTCCTGTGATAAAAGCCTTCTCTTTCGATCGCCAAAGATTTCAGGGGAGCATTTGCAACCGTTTGGCACCATTTTTGAGTGAATTGCCGAAAGTCAGATTTTTGATGAAATTGTGACCTCAGGGCTTAGGGATTTTTGAAAAAAAAAAATTCTGCCGGTTAAGTTGTCGAGGGCTGATATCTTGTCCTGTGATAAAAAGCCTTCTCTTTCGATCGCCAAACCTTTCAGGGGAGCATTTGCAACCGTTTGGCACCATTTTTGAGTGAATTGCCGAAAGTCAGATTTTTGATGAAATTGTGACTCCGGGGCTTAGGGATTTTTGAAAAAAAAATATTCTGCCGGTTAAGTTGTTGAGGGCTGATTTCTTGTCCTGTGATAAAAAGCCTTCTGTTGCGACCGCCAAACCTTTCAGGGGAGCATTTGCAACCGTTTGGCACCATTTTTGAGTGAATTGCCGAAAGTCAGATTTTTGATGAAATTGTGACCCCGGGGCTTAGGGATTTTTTTTTAAAAAAAAATTCTGCCGGTTAAGTTGTCGAGGGCTGATATCTTGTCCTGTGATAAAAAGCCTTCTCTTTCGATCGCCAAAGATTTCAGGGGAGCATTTGCAACCGTTTGGCACCATTTTTGAGTGAATTGCCGAAAGTCAGATTTTTGATGAAATTGTGACCTCGGGGCTTAGGGATTTTTTTTTAAAAAAAAAATTTCTGCCGGTTAAGTTGTCGAGGGCTGATATCTTGTCCTGTGATAAAAAGCCTTCTCTTTCGATCGCCAAAGATTTCAGGGGAGCATTTGCAACCGTTTGGCACCATTTTTGAGTGAATTGCCGAAAGTCAGATTTTTGATGAAATTGTGACCTCAGGGCTTAGGGATTTTTGAAAAAAAAAAATTCTGCCGGTTAAGTTGTCGAGGGCTGATATCTTGTCCTGTGATAAAAAGCCTTCTCTTTCGATCGCCAAACCTTTCAGGGGAGCATTTGCAACCGTTTGGCACCATTTTTGAGTGAATTGCCGAAAGTCAGATTTTTGATGAAATTGTGACTCCGGGGCTTAGGGATTTTTGAAAAAAAAATATTCTGCCGGTTAAGTTGTTGAGGGCTGATTTCTTGTCCTGTGATAAAAAGCCTTCTGTTGCGACCGCCAAACCTTTCAGGGGAGCATTTGCAACCGTTTGGCACCATTTTTGAGTGAATTGCCGAAAGTCAGATTTTTGATGAAATTGTGACCCCGGGGCTTAGGGATTTTTTTTTAAAAAAAAATTCTGCCGGTTAAGTTGTCGAGGGCTGATATCTTGTCCTGTGATAAAAAGCCTTCTCTTTCGATCGCCAAAGATTTCAGGGGAGCATTTGCAACCGTTTGGCACCATTTTTGAGTGAATTGCCGAAAGTCAGATTTTTGATGAAATTGTGACCCCGGGGCTTAGGGATTTTTTTTAAAAAAAAATTTCTGCCGGTTAAGTTGTCGAGGGCTGATATCTTGTCCTGTGATAAAAAGCCTTCTCTTTCGATCGCCAAAGATTTCAGGGGAGCATTTGCAACCGTTTGGCACCATTTTTGAGTGAATTGCCGAAAGTCAGATTTTTGATGAAATTGTGACCTCGGGGCTTAGGGATTTTTTCAAAAAAATCTTTTTCTGCCGGTTAAGTTGTCGAGGGCTGATTTCTTGTCCAGTGATAAAAAGGCTTCTGTTTCGACCGAAAAACCTTTCAGGGGAGCATTTGCAACCGTTTGGCACAATTTTTGAGTGAATTGCCGAAAGTCAGATTTTTGATGAAATTGTGACCCCGGGGCTTAGGGATTTTTTTTTAAAAAAATATTCTGCCGGTTAAGTTGTCGAGGGCTGATATCTTGTCCTGTGATAAAAAGCCTTCTCTTTCGATCGCCAAAGATTTCAGGGGAGCATTTGCAACCGTTTGGCACCATTTTTGAGTGAATTGCCGAAAGTCAGATTTTTGATGAAATTGTGACCTCGGGGCTTAGGGATTTTTTCAAAAAAATCTTTTTCTACCGGTTAAGTTGTCGAGGGCTGATTTCTTGTCCAGTGATAAAAAGCCTTCTGTTTCGACCGCCAAACATTTCAGGGGAGCATTTGCAACCGTTTGGCACCAGTTTTGAGTGAATTGCCGAAAGTCAGATTTTTGATGAAATTGTGACCCCGGGGCTTATGGATTTTTTCAAAAAAAAATAATTTCTGCTGGTTAAGTTGTCGAAGGCTGATTTCTTTTCCTGTGATAAAAAACCTTCTCTTTCAACAGCCAAACCTTTCAGGGGAGCATTTGCAACCGTTTGGCACCATTTTTGAGTGAATTGCCGAAAGTCAGATTTTTGATGAAATTGTGACCCCGGGGCTTAGGGATTTTTTTTAAAAAAAAAAATTCTGCCGGTTAAGTTGGCGAGGGCTGATATCTTGTCCTGTGATAAAAAGCCTTCTCTTTCGATCGCCAAAGATTTCAGGGGAGCATTTGCAACCGTTTGGCACCATTTTTGAGTGAATTGCAGAAGGTCAGATTTTTGATGAAATTGTGACCTCGGGGCTTAGGGATTTTTTTTTTTAAAAAAAATTTTGCCGGTTAAGTTGTCGAGGGCTGATATCTTGTCCTGTGATAAAAAGCCTTCTCTTTCGATCGCCAAAGATTTCAGGGGAGCATTTGCAACCGTTTGGCACCATTTTTGAGTGAATTGCCGAAAGTCAGATTTTTGATGAAATTGTGACCTCGGGGCTTAGGGATTTTTTTTTAAAAAAAAAATTTCTGCCGGTTAAGTTGTCGAGGGCTGATATCTTGTCCTGTGATAAAAAGCCTTCTCTTTCGATCGCCAAAGATTTCAGGGGAGCATTTGCAACCGTTTGGCACCATTTTTGAGTGAATTGCCGAAAGTCAGATTTTTGATGAAATTGTGACCTCAGGGCTTAGGGATTTTTGAAAAAAAAAAATTCTGCCGGTTAAGTTGTCGAGGGCTGATTTCTTGTCCTGTGATAAAAAGCCTTCTGTTTCGACCGCCAAACCTTTCAGGGGAGCATTTGCAACTGTTTGGCACCAGTTTTGAGTGAATTGCCGAAAGTCAGATTTTTGATGAAATTGTGACCCTGGGGCTTAGGGATTTTTTCAAAGAAAAAAATTCTGCCGGTTAAGTTGTCGAGGGCTGATTTCTTTTCCTGAGATAAAAAGCCTTCTGTTTCGATCGCCAAATATTTCAGGGGAGCATTTGTAACCGTTTGGCAACATTTTTGAGTGAATTGCCGAAAGTTAGATTTTTGATGAAATTGTGACCCCGGGGCTTAGGGATTTTTTTTAAAAAAAAAATTCTGCCGGTTTAGTTGTCGAGGGCTGATATCTTGTCCTGTGATAAAAAACATTCTCTTTCAACAGCCAAACCTTTCAGGGGAGCATTTGCAACCGTTTGGCACCATTTTTGAGTGAATTGCCGAAAGTCAGATTTTTGATGAAATTGTGACCCCGGGGCTTAGGGATTTTTTTTTTAAAAAAAATTTCTGCCGGTTAAGTTGGCGAGGGCTGATATCTTGTCCTGTGATAAAAAGCCTTCTCTTTCGATCGCCAAAGATTTCAGGGGAGCATTTGCAACCGTTTGGCACCATTTTTGAGTGAATTGCCGAAAGTCAGATTTTTGATGAAATTGTGACCTCGGGGCTTAGGGATTTTTAAAAAAAAAAAAATTTCTGCCGGTTAAGTTGTCGAAGGCTGATATCTTGTCCTGTGATAAAAAGCCTTCTCTTTCGATCGCCAAAGATTTCAGGGGAGCATTTGCAACCGTTTGGCACCATTTTTGAGTGAATTGCCGAAAGTCAGATTTTTGATGAAATTGTGACCCTGGGGCTTAGGGATTTTTTCAAAGAAAAAAATTCTGCCGGTTAAGTTGTCGAGGGCTGATTTCTTTTCCTGAGATAAAAAGCCTTCTGTTTCGATCGCCAAATATTTCAGGGGAGCATTTGTAACCGTTTGGCAACATTTTAGAGTGAATTGCAGAAAGTCAGATTTTTGATGAAATTGTGACCCCGGGGCTTAGGGATTTTTTCAAAAAAAAATAATTTCTGCTGGTTAAGTTGTCGAAGGCTGATTTCTTTTCCTGTGATAAAAAACCTTCTCTTTCAACAGCCAAACCTTTCAGGGGAGCATTTGCAACCGTTTGGCACCATTTTTGAGTGAATTGCCGAAAGTCAGATTTTTGATGAAATTGTGACCCCGGGGCTTAGGGATTTTTTTTAAAAAAAAAATTTCTGCCGGTTAAGTTGTCGAGGGCTGATATCTTGTCCTGTGATAAAAAGCCTTCTCTTTTGATCGCCAAAGAATTCAGGGGAGCATTTGCAACCGTTTGGCACCATTTTTGAGTGAATTGCCGAAAGTCAGATTTTTGATGAAATTGTGACCTCGGGGCTTAGGGATTTTTGAAAAAAAAAAATTCTGCCGGTTAAGTTGTCGAGGGCTGATTTCTTGTCCTGTGATAAAAAGCCTTCTGTTTCGACCGCCAAACCTTTCAGGGGAGCATTTGCAACCGTTTGGCACAATTTTTGAGTGAATTGCCGAAAGTCAGATTTTTGATGAAATTGTGACCCCGGGGCTTAGGGATTTTTTTTTAAAAAAAATTTCTGCTGGTTAAGTTGTCGAGGGCTGATATCTTGTCCTGTGATAAAAAGCCTTCTCTTTCGATCGCCAAAGATTTCAGGGGAGCATTTGCAACCGTTTGGCACCATTTTTGAGTGAATTGCCGAAAGTCAGATTTTTGATGAAATTGTGACCTCAGGGCTTAGGGATTTTTTCAAAAAAATCTTTTTCTGCCGGTTAAGTTGTCGAGGGCTGATATCTTGTCCTGTGATAAAAAGCCTTCTGTTTCGACCGCCAAACCTTTCAGGGGAGCATTTGCAACCGTTTGGCACAATTTTTGAGTGAATTGCCGAAAGTTAGATTTTTTATGAAATTGTGACCCCGGGGCTTAGGGATTTTTTTTTTAAAAAAATTTCTGCCGGTTAAGTTGTCGAGGGCTGATTTCTTTTCCTGTGATAAAAAGCCTTCTCTTTCGATCGCCAAAGATTTCAGGGGAGCATTTGCAACCGTTTGGCACCATTTTTGAGTGAATTGCCGAAAGTCAGATTTTTGATGAAATTGTGACCTCGGGGCTTAGGGATTTTTTCAAAAAAAAATATTTTCTGCTGGTTAAGTTCTCGAAGGCTGATTTCTTTTCCTGTGATAAAAAACCTTCTCTTTCAACAGCCAAACCTTTCAGGGGAGCATTTGCAACTGTTTGGCACCATTTTTGAGTGAATTGCCGAAAGTCAGATTTTTGATGAAATTGTGACCCCGGGGCTTAGGGATTTTTTTTAAAAAAAAAATTTCTGCCGGTTAAGTTGTCGAGGGCTGATATCTTGTCCTGTGATAAAAAGCCTTCTCTTTTGATCGCCAAAGAATTCAGGGGAGCATTTGCAACCGTTTGGCACCATTTTTGAGTGAATTGCCGAAAGTCAGATTTTTGATGAAATTGTGACCTCGGGGCTTAGGGATTTTTGAAAAAAAAAAAATTCTGCCGGTTAAGTTGTCGAGGGCTGATTTCTTGTCCTGTGATAAAAAGCCTTCTGTTTCGACCGCCAAACATTTCAGGGGAGCATTTGCAACCGTTTGGCACAATTTTTGAGTGAATTGCCGAAAGTCAGATTTTTGATGAAATTGTGACCCCGGGGCTTAGGGATTTTTTTTAAAAAAAAATTTCTGCTGGTTAAGTTGTCGAGGGCTGATATCTTGTCCTGTGATAAAAAGCCTTCTCTTTCGATCGCCAAAGATTTCAGGGGAGCATTTGCAACCGTTTGGCACCATTTTTGAATGAATTGCCGAAAGTCAGATTTTTGATGAAATTGTGACCTCGGGGCTTAGGGATTTTTTCAAAAAAAAATAATTTTTGCTGGTTAAGTTCTCGAAGGCTGATTTCTTTTCCTGTGATAAAAAACCTTCTCTTTCAACAGCCAAACCTTTCAGGGGAGCATTTGCAACTGTTTGGCACCATTTTTGAGTGAATTGCCGAAAGTCAGATTTTTGATGAAATTGTGACCTCGGGGCTTAGGGATTTTTGAAAAAAAAAAATTCTGCCGGTTAAGTTGTCGAGGGCTGATTTCTTGTCCTGTGATAAAAAGCCTTCTGTTTCGACCGCCAAACATTTCAGGGGAGCATTTGCAACCGTTTGGCACAATTTTTGAGTGAATTGCCGAAAGTCAGATTTTTGATGAAATTGTGACCCCGGGGCTTAGGGATTTTTTTTAAAAAAAAAATTTCTGCCGGTTAAGTTGTCGAGGGCTGATATCTTGTCCTGTGATAAAAAGCCTTCTCTTTTGATCGCCAAAGAATTCAGGGGAGCATTTGCAACCGTTTGGCACCATTTTTGAGTGAATTGCCGAAAGTCAGATTTTTGATGAAATTGTGACCTCGGGGCTTAGGGATTTTTGAAAAAAAAAAATTCTGCCGGTTAAGTTGTCGAGGGCTGATTTCTTGTCCTGTGATAAAAAGCCTTCTGTTTCGACCGCCAAACATTTCAGGGGAGCATTTGCAACCGTTTGGCACAATTTTTGAGTGAATTGCCGAAAGTCAGATTTTTGATGAAATTGTGACCCCGGGGCTTAGGGATTTTTTTTAAAAAAAAATTTCTGCTGGTTAAGTTGTCGAGGGCTGATATCTTGTCCTGTGATAAAAAGCCTTCTCTTTCGATCGCCAAAGATTTCAGGGGAGCATTTGCAACCGTTTGGCACCATTTTTGAGTGAATTGCCGAAAGTCAGATTTTTGATGAAATTGTGACCTCGGGGCTTATTGATTTTTTTAAAAAAAAATAATTTTTGCTGGTTAAGTTCTCGAAGGCTGATTTCTTTTCCTGTGATAAAAAACCTTCTCTTTCAACAGCCAAACCTTTCAGGGGAGCATTTGCAACTGTTTGGCACCATTTTTGAGTGAATTGCCGAAAGTCAGATTTTTGATGAAATTGTGACCCCGGGGCTTAGGGATTTTTTTTTTAAAAAAATTTCTGCCGGTTAAGTTGTCGAGGGCTGATATTTTGTCCTGTGATAAAAAGCCTAATCTTTCGATCGCCAAAGATTTCAGGGGAGCATTTGCAACCGTTTGGCACCATTTTTGAGTGAATTGCCGAAAGTCAGATTTTTGATGAAATTGTGACCTCAGGGCTTAGGGATTTTTTCAAAAAAATCTTTTTCTGCCGGTTAAGTTGTCGAGGGCTGATATCTTGTCCTGTGATAAAAAGCCTTCTGTTTCGACCGCCAAACCTTTCAGGGGAGCATTTGCAACCGTTTGGCACAATTTTTGAGTGAATTGCCGAAAGTCAGATTTTTGATGAAATTGTGACCTCGGGGCTTAGGGATTTTTTCAAAAAAATCTTTTTCCACCGGTTAAGTTGTCGAGGGCTGATTTCTTTTCCTATGACAAAAAGCCTTCTGTTTCGATCGCCAAACATTTCAGGGGAGCATTTGTAAACGTTTGGCACCATTTTTGAGTGAATTGCCGAAAGTCAGGTTTTTGATGAAATTGTGACCACGGGGATTAGGGATTTTTTAAAAAAAATCTTTTTCTGCCGGTTAAGTTGTCGAGGGCTGTTTTCTTCTCCAGTGATTAAAAGCCTACTGTTTCGACCGCCAAACCTTTCAGGGGAGCATATGCAACCGTTTGGCACGATTTTTGAGTGAATTGCCGAAAGTCAGATTTTTGATGAAATTGTGACCCCGGGCCTTAGGGATTTTTTTTTAAAAAAAAATTCTGCCGGTTAAGTTGACGAGGGCTGATATCTTGTCCTGTGATAAAAAGCGTTCTCTTTCGATCGCCAAAGATTTCAGGGGAGCATTTGCAACCGTTTGGCACCATTTTTGAGTGAATTGCCGAAAGTCAGATTTTTGATGAAATTGTGACCCCGGGGCTTAGGGATTTTTGAAAAAAAATATTCTGCCGGTTAAGTTGTCGAGGCCTGATTTCTTGTCCTGTGATAAAAAACCTTCTGTTTCTACCGCCAAACATTTCAGGGGAGCATTTGCAACCGTTTGGCACCATTTTTGAGTGAATTGCCGAAAGTCAGATTTTTGATGAAATTGTGACCACCGGGATTAGGGATTTTTTTAAAAAAATCTTTTTCTGCCGGTTAAGTTGTCGAGGGCTGATTTCTTGTCCAGTGACAAAAAGCCTTCTGTTTCGACCGCCAAACCTTTCAGGGGAGCATTTGCAACCGTTTGGCACCATTTTTGAGTGAATTGCCAAAAGTCAGATTTTTGATGAAATTGTGACCACCGGGATTAGGGATTTTTTTAAAAAAATCTTTTTCTGCCGGTTAAGTTGTCGAGGGCTGATTTCTTGTCCTGTGATAAAAAGCGTTCTCTTTCTACCACCAAACATTTCAGGGGAGCATTCGCAACCATTTGGCACCATTTTTGAGTGAATTGCCGAAAGTCAGATTTTTGATGAAATTGTGACCCCGGGGCTTAGGGATTTTTTTTAAAAAAAAAATTCTGCCGGTTAAGTTGACGAGGGCTGATATCTTGTCCTGTGATAAAAAGCGTTCTCTTTCTACCACCAAACATTTCAGGGGAGCATTTGCAACCGTTTGGCACCATTTTTGAGTGAATTGCCGAAAGTCAGATTTTTGATGAAATTGTGACCCCGGGGCTTAGGGATTTTTTTAAAAAAAAAATTCTGCCGGTTAAGTTGACGAGGGCTGATATCTTGTCCTGTGATAAAAAGCGTTCTCTTTCGATCGCCAAAGCTTTCAGGGGAGCATTTGCAACCGTTTGGCACCATTTTTGAGTGAATTGCCGAAAGTCAGATTTTTGATGAAATTGTGACCCCGGGGCTTAGGGATTTTTGAAAAAAAAAAATTCTGCCGGTTAAGTTGTCGAGGGCTGATTTCTTGTCCTGTGATAAAAAGCCTTCTGTTTCGACCGCCAAACATTTCAGGGAAGCATTTGCAACCGTTTGGCACCATTTTTGAGTGAATTGCCGAAAGTCAGATTTTTGATGAAATTGTGACCACCGGGGTTAGGGATTTTTTTAAAAAAATCTTTTTCTGCCGGTTAAGTTGTCGAGGGCTGTTCTCTTCTCCAGTGATAAAAAGCCTTCTGTTTCGACCGCCAAACCTTTCAGGGGAGCATTTGCAAGCGTTTGGCACCATTTTTGAGTGAATTGCCGAAAGTCAGATTTTTGATGAAATTGTGACCCCGGGGCTTAGGGATTTTTTTAAAAAAAAAATTCTGCCGGTTAAGTTGTCGAGGGCTGATTTCTTGTCCTGTGAAAAAAACCTTCTGTTTCTACCGCCAAACATTTCAGGGGAGCATTTGCAACCGTTTGGCACCATTTTTGAGTGAATTGCCGAAAGTCAGATTTTTGATGAAATTGTGACCCCGGGGCTTAGGGATTTTTGAAAAAAAAAAATTCTGCCGGTTAAGTTGTCGAGGGCTGATTTCTTGTCCTGTGATAAAAAGCCTTCTGTTTCGACCGCCAAACATTTCAGGGAAGCATTTGCAACCGTTTGGCACCATTTTTGAGTGAATTGCCGAAAGTCAGATTTTTGATGAAATTGTGACCACCGGGATTAGGGATTGTTTTAAAAAAATCTTTTTCTGCTGGTTAAGTTGTCGAGGGCTGTTTTCTTCTCCAGTGATTAAAAGCCTTCTGTTTCGACCGCCAAACCTTTCAGGGGAGCATTTGCAACCGTTTGGCACCATTTTTGAGTGAATTGCCGAAAGTCAGATTTTTGATGAAATTGTGACCACCGGGATTAGGGATTTTTTAAAAAAAATCTTTTTCTGCCGGTTAAGTTGTCGAGGGCTGTTCTCTTCTCCAGTGATTAAAAGCCTACTGTTTCGACCGCCAAACCTTTCAGGGGAGCATATGCAACCGTTTGGCACCATTTTTGAGTGAATTGCCGAAAGTCAGATTTTTGATGAAATTGTGACCCCGGGGCTTAGGGATTTTTTTTTTAAAAAAAATTCTGCCGGTTAAGTTGTCGAGGGCTGATTTCTTGTCCTGTGAAAAAAAGCGTTCTCTTTCGATCGCCAAAGATTTCAGGGGAGCATTTGCAACCGTTTGGCACCATTTTTGAGTGAATTGCCGAAAGTCAGATTTTTGGTGAAATTGTGACCCCGGGCCTTAGGGATTTTTTCAAAAAAATCTTTTTCTGCCGATTAAGTTGTCGAGGGCTGATTTCTTTTCCTATGATAAAAAACCTACTGTTTCGACCGCCAAACCTTTCAGGGGAGCATATGCAACCGTTTGGCACCATTTTTGAGTGAATTGCTGAAAGTCAGATTTTTGATGAAATTGTGACCCCGGGGCTTAGGGATTTTTTTAAAAAAAAAAATTCTGCCGGTAAAGTTGACGAGGGCTGATATCTTGTCCTGTGATAAAAAGCGTTCTCTTTCTACCACCAAACATTTCAGGGGAGCATTTGCAACCGTTTGGCACCATTTTTGAGTGAATTGCCGAAAGTCAGATTTTTGATAAAATTGTGACCCCGGGGCTTAGGGATTTTTTTTAAAAAAAAATTCTGCCGGTTAAGTTGACGAGCGCTGATATCTTGTCCTGTGATAAAAAGCGTTCTCTTTCGATCGCCAAAGCTTTCAGGGGAGCATTTGCAACCGTTTGGCACCATTTTTGAGTGAATTGCCGAAAGTCAGATTTTTGATGAAATTGTGACCCTGGGGCTTAGGGATTTTTTCAAAAAAATCTTTTTCTGCTGGTTAAGTTTTCGAGGGCTGATTTCTTTACCTATGACAAAAAGCCTTCTGTTTCGATCGCCAAACATTTCAGGGGAGCATTTGTAACCGTTTGGCACCATTTTTGAGTGAATTGCCGAAAGTCAGGTTTTTGATGAAACTGTGACCACGGGGATTAGGGATTTTTTTTAAAAAAATCTTTTTCTGCCGGTTAAGTTGTCGAGGGCTGTTTTCTTCTCCAGTGATTAAAAGCCTACTGTTTCGACCGCCAAACCTTTCAGGGGAGCATATGCAACCGTTTGGCACCATTTTTGAGTGAATTGCCGAAAGTCAGATTTTTGATGAAATTGTGACCCCGGGGCTTAGGGATTTTTGAAAAACATATTCTGCCGGTTAAGTTGTCGAGGGCTGATTTCTTGTCCTGTGATAAAAAACCTTCTGTTTCTACCGCCAAACATTTCAGGGGAGCATTTGCAACCGTTTGGCACCATTTTTGAGTGAATTGCCGAAAGTCAGATTTTTGATGAAATTGTGACCCCAGGGATTAGGGATTGTTTTAAAAAAATCTTTTTCTGCCGGTTAAGTTGTCGAGGGCTGTTTTCTTCTCCAGTGATTAAAAGCCTACTGTTTCGACCGCCAAACCTTTCAGGGGAGCATATGCAACCGTTTGGCACCATTTTTGAGTGAATTGCTGAAAGTCAGATTTTTGATGAAATTGTGACCCAGGGCTTAGGGATTTTTTTTAAAAAAAAAATTCTGCCGGTTAAGTTGACGAGGGCTGATATCTTGTCCTGTGATAAAAAGCGTTCTCTTTCGATCGCCAAAGATTTCAGGGGAGCATTTGCAACCGTTTGGCACCATTTTTGAGTGAATTGCCGAAAGTCAGATTTTTGGTGAAATTGTGACCCCGGGCCTTAGGGATTTTTTCAAAAAAATCTTTTTCTGCCGATTAAGTTGTCGAGGGCTGATTTCTTTTCCTATGATAAAAAACCTACTGTTTCGACCGCCAAACCTTTCAGGGGAGCATATGCAACCGTTTGGCACCATTTTTGAGTGAATTGCTGAAAGTCAGATTTTTGATGAAATTGTGACCCCGGGGCTTAGGGATTTTTTTAAAAAAAAAAATTCTGCCGGTAAAGTTGACGAGGGCTGATATCTTGTCCTGTGATAAAAAGCGTTCTCTTTCTACCACCAAACATTTCAGGGGAGCATTTGCAACCGTTTGGCACCATTTTTGAGTGAATTGCCGAAAGTCAGATTTTTGATAAAATTGTGACCCCGGGGCTTAGGGATTTTTTAAAAAAAAAAATTCTGCCGGTTAAGTTGACGAGCGCTGATATCTTGTCCTGTGATAAAAAGCGTTCTCTTTCGATCGCCAAAGCTTTCAGGGGAGCATTTGCAACCGTTTGGCACCATTTTTGAGTGAATTGCCGAAAGTCAGGTTTTTGATGAAACTGTGACCACGGGGATTAGGGATTTTTTTTAAAAAAATCTTTTTCTGCCGGTTAAGTTGTCGAGGGCTGTTTTCTTCTCCAGTGATTAAAAGCCTACTGTTTCGACCGCCAAACCTTTCAGGGGAGCATATGCAACCGTTTGGCACCATTTTTGAGTGAATTGCCGAAAGTCAGATTTTTGATGAAATTGTGACCCCGGGGCTTAGGGATTTTTGAAAAACATATTCTGCCGGTTAAGTTGTCGAGGGCTGATTTCTTGTCCTGTGATAAAAAACCTTCTGTTTCTACCGCCAAACATTTCAGGGGAGCATTTGCAACCGTTTGGCACCATTTTTGAGTGAATTGCCGAAAGTCAGATTTTTGATGAAATTGTGACCCCGGGGATTAGGGATTGTTTTAAAAAAATCTTTTTCTGCCGGTTAAGTTGTCGAGGGCTGTTTTCTTCTCCAGTGATTAAAAGCCTACTGTTTCGACCGCCAAACCTTTCAGGGGAGCATATGCAACCGTTTGGCACCATTTTTGAGTGAATTGCTGAAAGTCAGATTTTTGATGAAATTGTGACCCAGGGCTTAGGGATTTTTTTTTTAAAAAAAATTCTGCCGGTTAAGTTGACGAGGGCTGATATCTTGTCCTGTGATAAAAAGCGTTCTCTTTCGATCGCCAAAGATTTCAGGGGAGCATTTGCAACCGTTTGGCACCATTTTTGAGTGAATTGCCGAAAGTCAGATTTTTGGTGAAATTGTGACCCCGGGCCTTAGGGATTTTTTCAAAAAAATCTTTTTCTGCCGATTAAGTTGTCGAGGGCTGATTTCTTTTCCTATGATAAAAAACCTACTGTTTCGACCGCCAAACCTTTCAGGGGAGCATATGCAACCGTTTGGCACCATTTTTGAGTGAATTGCTGAAAGTCAGATTTTTGATGAAATTGTGACCCCGGGGCTTAGGGATTTTTTTTAAAAAAAAAATTCTGCCGGTAAAGTTGACGAGGGCTGATATCTTGTCCTGTGATAAAAAGCGTTCTCTTTCTACCACCAAACATTTCAGGGGAGCATTTGCAACCGTTTGGCACCATTTTTGAGTGAATTGCCGAAAGTCAGATTTTTGATAAAATTGTGACCCCGGGGCTTAGGGATTTTTTTAAAAAAAAAATTCTGCCGGTTAAGTTGACGAGCGCTGATATCTTGTCCTGTGATAAAAAGCGTTCTCTTTCGATCGCCAAAGCTTTCAGGGGAGCATTTGCAACCGTTTGGCACCATTTTTGAGTGAATTGCCGAAAGTCAGATTTTTGATGAAATTGTGACCCTGGGGCTTAGGGATTTTTTCAAAAAAATCTTTTTCTGCCGGTTAAGTTTTCGAGGGCTGATTTCTTTACCTATGACAAAAAGCCTTCTGTTTCGATCGCCAAACATTTCAGGGGAGCATTTGTAACCGTTTGGCACCATTTTTGAGTGAATTGCCGAAAGTCAGGTTTTTGATGAAACTGTGACCACGGGGATTAGGGATTTTTTTTAAAAAAATCTTTTTCTGCCGGTTAAGTTGTCGAGGGCTGTTTTCTTCTCCAGTGATTAAAAGCCTACTGTTTCGACCGCCAAACCTTTCAGGGGAGCATATGCAACCGTTTGGCACCATTTTTGAGTGAATTGCCGAAAGTCAGATTTTTGATGAAATTGTGACCCCGGGGCTTAGGGATTTTTGAAAAACATATTCTGCCGGTTAAGTTGTCGAGGGCTGATTTCTTGTCCTGTGATAAAAAACCTTCTGTTTCTACCGCCAAACATTTCAGGGGAGCATTTGCAACCGTTTGGCACCATTTTTGAGTGAATTGCCGAAAGTCAGATTTTTGATGAAATTGTGACCCCGGGGCTTAGGGATTTTTTTAAAAAAAAAAATTCTGCCGGTTAAGTTGACGAGGGCTGATATCTTGTCCTGTGATAAAAAGCCTTCTCTTTCGATCGCCAAAGCTTTCAGGGGAGCATTTGCAACCGTTTGGCACCATTTTTGAGTGAATTGCCGAAAGTCAGATTTTTGATGAAATTGTGACCCTGGGGCTTAGGGATTTTTTCAAAAAAATCTTTTTCTGCCGGTTAAGTTGTCGAGGGCTGATTTCTTGTCCAGTGATAAAAAGCCTTCTGTTTCGACCGCCAAACCTTTCAGGGGAGCATTTGCAAGCGTTTGGCACCATTTTTGAGTGAATTGCCGAAAGTCAGATTTTTGATGAAATTGTGACCCCGGGGCTTAGGGATTTTTTTTAAAAAAAAATTCTGCCGGTTAAGTTGACGAGCGCTGATATCTTGTCCTGTGATAAAAAGCGTTCTCTTTCGATCGCCAAAGCTTTCAGGGGAGCATTTGCAACCGTTTGGCACCATTTTTGAGTGAATTGCCGAAAGTCAGATTTTTGATGAAATTGTGACCCCGGGGCTTAGGGATTTTTGAAAAAAAAAAATTCTGCCGGTTAAGTTGTCGAGGGCTGATTTCTTGTCCTGTGATAAAAAGCCTTCTGTTTCGACCGCCAAACATTTCAGGGAAGCATTTGCAACCGTTTGGCACCATTTTTGAGTGAATTGCCGAAAGTCAGATTTTTGATGAAATTGTGACCACCGGGATTAGGGATTGTTTTAAAAAAATCTTTTTCTGCCGGTTAAGTTGTCGAGGGCTGTTTTCTTCTCCAGTGATTAAAAGCCTACTGTTTCGACCGCCAAACCTTTCAGGGGAGCATTTGCAACCGTTTGGCACCATTTTTGAGTGAATTGCTGAAAGTCAGATTTTTGATGAAATTGTGACCCAGGGCTTAGGGATTTTTTTTTAAAAAAAAATTCTGCCGGTTAAGTTGACGAGGGCTGATATCTTGTCCTGTGATAAAAAGCGTTCTCTTTCGATCGCCAAAGATTTCAGGGGAGCATTTGCAACCGTTTGGCACCATTTTTGAGTGAATTGCCGAAAGTCAGATTTTTGGTGAAATTGTGACCCCGGGCCTTAGGGATTTTTTCAAAAAAATCTTTTTCTGCCGATTAAGTTGTCGAGGGCTGATTTCTTTTCCTATGATAAAAAACCTACTGTTTCGAAAGCCAAACCTTTCAGGGGAGCATATGCAACCGTTTGGCACCATTTTTGAGTGAATTGCTGAAAGTCAGATTTTTGATGAAATTGTGACCCCGGGGCTTAGGGATTTTTTAAAAAAAAAAAATTCTGCCGGTAAAGTTGACGAGGGCTGATATCTTGTCCTGTGATAAAAAGCGTTCTCTTTCTACCACCAAACATTTCAGGGGAGCATTTGCAACCGTTTGGCACCATTTTTGAGTGAATTGCCGAAAGTCAGATTTTTGATAAAATTGTGACCCCGGGGCTTAGGGATTTTTTTAAAAAAAAAATTCTGCCGGTTAAGTTGACGAGCGCTGATATCTTGTCCTGTGATAAAAAGCGTTCTCTTTCGATCGCCAAAGCTTTCAGGGGAGCATTTGCAACCGTTTGGCACCATTTTTGAGTGAATTGCCGAAAGTCAGATTTTTGATGAAATTGTGACCCTGGGGCTTAGGGATTTTTTCAAAAAAATCTTTTTCTGCCGGTTAAGTTTTCGAGGGCTGATTTCTTTACCTATGACAAAAAGCCTTCTGTTTCGATCGCCAAACATTTCAGGGGAGCATTTGTAACCGTTTGGCACCATTTTTGAGTGAATTGCCGAAAGTCAGGTTTTTGATGAAACTGTGACCACGGGAATTAGGGATTTTTTTAAAAAAAATCTTTTTCTGCCAGTTAAGTTGTCGAGGGCTGTTTTCTTCTCCAGTGATTAAAAGCCTACTGTTTCGACCGCCAAACCTTTCAGGGGAGCATATGCAACCGTTTGGCACCATTTTTGAGTGAATTTCCGAAAGTCAGATTTTTGATGAAATTGTGACCCCGGGGCTTAGGGATTTTTGAAAAACATATTCTGCCGGTTAAGTTGTCGAGGGCTGATTTCTTGTCCTGTGATAAAAAACCTTCTGTTTCTACCGCCAAACATTTCAGGGGAGCATTTGCAACCGTTTGGCACCATTTTTGAGTGAATTGCCGAAAGTCAGATTTTTGATGAAATTGTGACCCCGGGGCTTAGGGATTTTTAAAAAAAAAAAAATTCTGCCGGTTAAGTTGACGAGGGCTGATATCTTGTCCTGTGATAAAAAGCCTTCTCTTTCGATCGCCAAAGCTTTCAGGGGAGCATTTGCAACCGTTTGGCACCATTTTTGAGTGAATTGCCGAAAGTCAGATTTTTGATGAAATTGTGACCCTGGGGCTTAGGGATTTTTTCAAAAAAATCTTTTTCTGCCGGTTAAGTTGTCGAGGGCTGATTTCTTGTCCAGTGATAAAAAGCCTTCTGTTTCGACCGCCAAACCTTTCAGGGGAGCATTTGCAAGCGTTTGGCACCATTTTTGAGTGAATTGCCGAAAGTCAGATTTTTGATGAAATTGTGACCCCGGGGCTTAGGGATTTTTTCAAAAAAATCTTTTTCTGCCGGTTAAGTTGTCGAGGGCTGATTTCTTTTCCTATGACAAAAAGCCTTCTGTTTCGATCGCCAAACATTTCAGGGGAGCATTTGTAACCGTTTGGCACCATTTTTGAGTGAATTGCCGAAAGTCAGGTTTTTGATGAAATTGTGACCCCGGGGCTTAGGGATTTTTTTTAAAAAAAAATTTCTGCCGGTTAAGTTGTCGAGGGCTGATGTGTTGTCCTGTGATAAAAAGCCTTCTCTTTCGATCGCCAAAGATTTCAGGGGAGCAATTGCAACCGTTTGGCACCATTTTTGAGTGAATTGCCGAAAGTCAGATTTTTGATGAAATTGTGACCCTGGGGCTTAGGGATTTTTTCAAAAAAATCTTTTTCTGCCGGTTAAGTTGTCGAGGGTTGATTTCTTGTCCAGTGATAAAAAGCCTTCTGTTTCGACCGCCAAACCTTTCAGGGGAGCATTTGCAACCGTTTGGCACCATTTTTGAGTGAATTGCCGAAAGTCAGATTTTTGATGAAATTGTGACCACGGGGATTAGGGATTTTTTCAAAAAAATCTTTTTCTGCCGGTTAAGATGTCGAGGGCTGTTTTCTTCTCCAGTGATTAAAAGCCTTCTGTTTCGACCCCCAAACCTTTCAGGGGAACATTTGCAATTTTTAAAAAAAAATTCTGCCGGTAAAGTTGACGAGGGCTGATATCTTGTCCTGTGATAAAAAGCGTTCTCTTTCTACCACCAAACATTTCAGGGGAGCATTTGCAACCGTTTGGCACCATTTTTGAGTGAATTGCCGAAAGTCAGATTTTTGATGAAATTGTGACCCCGGGGCTTAGGGATTTTTTTTAAAAAAAAATTTCTGCCGGTTAAGTTGTCGAGGGCTGATATCTTGTCCTGTGATAAAAAGCGTTCTCTTTCGATCGCGAAAGATTTCAGGGGAGCATTTGCAATCGTTTGGCACCATTTTTGAGTGAATTGCCGAAAGTCAGATTTTTGATGAAATTGTGACCCCGGGCCTTAGGGATTTTTTCAAAAAAATCTTTTTCTGCCGATTAAGTTGTCGAGGGCTGATTTCTTTTCCTGTGATAAAAAACCTACTGTTTCGACCGCCAAACCTTTCAGGGGAGCATATGCAACCGTTTGGCACCATTTTTGAGAGAATTGCTGAAAGTCAGATTTTTGATGAAATTGTGACCCCGGGGCTTAGGGATTTTTTTAAAAAAAAAATTCTGCCGGTTAAATTGACGAGGGCTGATATCTTGTCCTGTGATAAAAAGCGTTCTCTTTCTACCACCAAACATTTCAGGGGAGCATTTGCAACCATTTGGCACCATTTTTGAGTGAATTGCCGAAAGTCAGATTTTTGATGAAATTGTGACCCCGGGGCTTAGGGATTTTTTTTTAAAAAAAAATTCTGCCGGTTAAGTTGACGAGGGCTGATATCTTGTCCTGTGATAAAAAGCGTTCTCTTTCTACCACCAAACATTTCAGGGGAGCATTTGCAACCGTTTGGCACCATTTTTGAGTGAATTGCCGAAAGTCAGATTTTTGATGAAATTGTGACCCCGGGGCTTAGGGATTTTTTTAAAAAAAAAATTCTGCCGGTTAAGTTGACGAGGGCTGATATCTTGTCCTGTGATAAAAAGCGTTCTCTTTCGATCGCCAAAGCTTTCAGGGGAGCATTTGCAACCGTTTGGCACCATTTTTGAGCGAATTGCCGAAAGTCAGATTTTTGATGAAATTGTGACCCCGGGCCTTAGGAATTTTTTCAAAAAAATCTTTTTCTGCCGGTTAAGTTGTCGAGGGCTGATTTCTTGTCCAGTGATAAAAAGCCTTCTGTTTCGACCGCCAAACCTTTCAGGGGAGCATTTGCAAGCATTTGGCACCATTTTTGAGTGAATTGCCGAAAGTCAGATTTTTGATGAAATTGTGACCACCGGGATTAGGGATTTTTTTTAAAAAAAATTCTGCCGGTTAAATTGACGAGGGCTGATATCTTGTCCTGTGATAAAAAGCGTTCTCTTTCTACCACCAAACATTTCAGGGAAGCATTTGCAACCGTTTGGCACCATTTTTGAGTGAATTGCCGAAAGTCAGATTTTTGATGAAATTGTGACCACCGGGGTTAGGGATTTTTTTAAAAAAATCTTTTTCTGCCGGTTAAGTTGTCGAGGGCTGTTCTCTTCTCCAGTGATTAAAAGCCTACTGTTTCGACCGCCAAACCTTTCAGGGGAGCATATGCCACCGTTTGGCACCATTTTTGAGTGAATTGCTGAAAGTCAGATTTTTGATGAAATTGTGACCCCGGGGCTTAGGGATTTTTTTTTTAAAAAAAATTCTGCCGGTTAAGTTGTCGAGGGCTGATTTCTTGTCCTGTGAAAAAAACCTTCTGTTTCTACCGCCAAACATTTCAGGGGAGCATTTGCAACCGTTTGGCACCATTTTTGAGTGAATTGCCGAAAGTCAGATTTTTGATGAAATTGTGACCCAGGGCTTAGGGATTTTTTTTAAAAAAAAAATTCTGCCGGTTAAGTTGACGAGGGCTGATATCTTGTCCTGTGATAAAAAGCGTTCTCTTTCGATCGCCAAAGATTTCAGGGGAGCATTTGCAACCGTTTGGCACCATTTTTGAGTGAATTGCCGAAAGTCAGATTTTTGGTGAAATTGTGACCCCGGGCCTTAGGGATTTTTTCAAAAAAATCTTTTTCTTCCGATTAAGTTGTCGAGGGCTGATTTCTTTTCCTATGATAAAAAACCTACTGTTTCGACCGCCAAACCTTTCAGGGGAGCATATGCAACCGTTTGGCACCATTTTTGAGTGAATTGCTGAAAGTCAGATTTTTGATGAAATTGTGACCCCGGGGCTTAGGGATTTTTTTTAAAAAAAAAATTCTGCCGGTAAAGTTGACGAGGGCTGATATCTTGTCCTGTGATAAAAAGCGTTCTCTTTCTACCACCAAACATTTCAGGGGAGCATTTGCAACCGTTTGGCACCATTTTTGAGTGAATTGCCGAAAGTCAGATTTTTGATAAAATTGTGACCCCGGGGCTTAGGGATTTTTTTTTAAAAAAAATTCTGCCGGTTAAGTTGACGAGCGCTGATATCTTGTCCTGTGATAAAAAGCGTTCTCTTTCGATCGCCAAAGCTTTCAGGGGAGCATTTGCAACCGTTTGGCACCATTTTTGAGTGAATTGCCGAAAGTCAGATTTTTGATGAAATTGTGACCCTGGGGCTTAGGGATTTTTTCAAAAAAATCTTTTTCTGCCGGTTAAGTTTTCGAGGGCTGATTTCTTTATCTATGACAAAAAGCCTTCTGTTTCGATCGCCAAACATTTCAGGGGAGCATTTGTAACCGTTTGGCACCATTTTTGAGTGAATTGCCGAAAGTCAGGTTTTTGATGAAACTGTGACCACGGGGATTAGGGATTTTTTTTTAAAAAATCTTTTTCTGCCGGTTAAGTTGTCGAGGGCTGTTTTCTTCTCCAGTAATTAAAAGCCTACTGTTTCGACCGCCAAACCTTTCAGGGGAGCATATGCAACCGTTTGGCACCATTTTTGAGTGAATTTCCGAAAGTCAGATTTTTGATGAAATTGTGACCCCGGGGCTTAGGGATTTTTGAAAAACATATTCTGCCGGTTAAGTTGTCGAGGGCTGATTTCTTGTCCTGTGATAAAAAACCTTCTGTTTCTACCGCCAAACATTTCAGGGGAGCATTTGCAACCGTTTGGCACCATTTTTGAGTGAATTGCCGAAAGTCAGATTTTGATGAAATTGTGACCCCGGGGCTTAGGGATTTTTTTTAAAAAAAAAATTCTGCCGGTTAAGTTGACGAGGGCTGATATCTTGTCCTGTGATAAAAAGCCTTCTCTTTCGATCGCCAAAGCTTTCAGGGGAGCATTTGCAACCGTTTGGCACCATTTTTGAGTGAATTGCCGAAAGTCAGATTTTTGATGAAATTGTG
The DNA here is from genome assembly GCF_964270895.1 of Podarcis filfolensis. Taxonomy (NCBI): domain Eukaryota; kingdom Metazoa; phylum Chordata; class Lepidosauria; order Squamata; family Lacertidae; genus Podarcis; species Podarcis filfolensis. The sequence goes on from NC_139608.1 coordinate 84,195,914, forward strand.
ACCCTGGGGCTTAGGGATTTTTTCAAAAAAATCTTTTTCTGCCGGTTAAGTTGTCGAGGGCTGATTTCTTGTCCAGTGATAAAAAGCCTTCTGTTTCGACCGCCAAACCTTTCAGGGGAGCATTTGCAAGCGTTTGGCACCATTTTTGAGTGAATTGCCGAAAGTCAGATTTTTGATGAAATTGTGACCCCGGGGCTTAGGGATTTTTTTAAAAAAAAAATTCTGCCGGTTAAGTTGTCGAGGGCTGATTTCTTGTCCTGTGAAAAAAACCTTCTGTTTCTACCGCCAAACATTTCAGGGGAGCATTTGCAACCGTTTGGCACCATTTTTGAGTGAATTGCCGAAAGTCGGATTTTTGATGAAATTGTGACCCCGGGGCTTAGGGATTTTTGAAAAAAAAAATTCTGCCGGTTAAGTTGTCGAGGGCTGATTTCTTGTCCTGTGATAAAAAGCCTTCTGTTTCGACCGCCAAACATTTCAGGGAAGCATTTGCAACCGTTTGGCACCATTTTTGAGTGAATTGCCGAAAGTCAGATTTTTGATGAAATTGTGACCACCGGGATTAGGGATTGTTTTAAAAAAATCTTTTTCTGCCGGTTAAGTTGTCGAGGGCTGTTTTCTTCTCCAGTGATTAAAAGCCTACTGTTTCGACCGCCAAACCTTTCAGGGGAGCATATGCAACCGTTTGGCACCATTTTTGAGTGAATTGCTGAAAGTCAGATTTTTGATGAAATTGTGACCCAGGGCTTAGGGATTTTTTTTTTAAAAAAAATTCTGCCGGTTAAGTTGACGAGGGCTGATATCTTGTCCTGTGATAAAAAGCGTTCTCTTTCGATCGCCAAAGATTTCAGGGGAGCATTTGCAACCGTTTGGCACCATTTTTGAGTGAATTGCCGAAAGTCAGATTTTTGCGGGCCTTAGGGATTTTTTCAAAAAAATCTTTTTCTGCCGATTAAGTTGTCGAGGGCTGATTTCTTTTCCTATGATAAAAAACCTACTGTTTCGACCGCCAAACCTTTCAGGGGAGCATATGCAACCGTTTGGCACCATTTTTGAGTGAATTGCTGAAAGTCAGATTTTTGATGAAATTGTGACCCCGGGGCTTAGGGATTTTTTTTAAAAAAAAAATTCTGCCGGTAAAGTTGACGAGGGCTGATATCTTGTCCTGTGATAAAAAGCGTTCTCTTTCTACCACCAAACATTTCAGGGGAGCATTTGCAACCGTTTGGCACCATTTTTGAGTGAATTGCCGAAAGTCAGATTTTTGATAAAATTGTGACCCCGGGGCTTAGGGATTTTTTTAAAAAAAAAATTCTGCCGGTTAAGTTGACGAGCGCTGATATCTTGTCCTGTGATAAAAAGCGTTCTCTTTCGATCGCCAAAGCTTTCAGGGGAGCATTTGCAACCGTTTGGCACCATTTTTGAGTGAATTGCCGAAAGTCAGATTTTTGATGAAATTGTGACCCTGGGGCTTAGGGATTTTTTCAAAAAAATCTTTTTCTGCCGGTTAAGTTTTCGAGGGCTGATTTCTTTACCTATGACAAAAAGCCTTCTGTTTCGATCGCCAAACATTTCAGGGGAGCATTTGTAACCGTTTGGCACCATTTTTGAGTGAATTGCCGAAAGTCAGGTTTTTGATGAAACTGTGACCACGGGGATTAGGGATTTTTTTAAAAAAAATCTTTTTCTGCCGGTTAAGTTGTCGAGGGCTGTTTTCTTCTCCAGTGATTAAAAGCCTACTGTTTCGACCGCCAAACCTTTCAGGGGAGCATATGCAACCGTTTGGCACCATTTTTGAGTGAATTGCCGAAAGTCAGATTTTTGATGAAATTGTGACCCCGGGGCTTAGGGATTTTTGAAAAACATACTCTGCCGGTTAAGTTGTCGAGGGCTGATTTCTTGTCCTGTGATAAAAAACCTTCTGTTTCTACCACCAAACATTTCAGGGGAGCATTTGCAACCGTTTGGCACCATTTTTGAGTGAATTGCCGAAAGTCAGATTTTTGATGAAATTGTGACCCCGGGGCTTAGGGATTTTTTTTTAAAAAAAAATTCTGCCGGTTAAGTTGACGAGGGCTGATATCTTGTCCTGTGATAAAAAGCCTTCTCTTTCGATCGCCAAAGCTTTCAGGGGAGCATTTGCAACCGTTTGGCACCATTTTTGAGTGAATTGCCGAAAGTCAGATTTTTGATGAAATTGTGACCCTGGGGCTTAGGGATTTTTTCAAAAAAATCTTTTTCTGCCGGTTAAGTTGTCGAGGGCTGTTTTCTTCTCCAGTGATTAAAAGCCTACTGTTTCGACCGCCAAACCTTTCAGGGGAGCATATGCAACCGTTTGGCACCATTTTTGAGTGAATTGCTGAAAGTCAGATTTTTGATGAAATTGTGACCCAGGGCTTAGGGATTTTTTTTTTAAAAAAAATTCTGCCGGTTAAGTTGACGAGGGCTGATATCTTGTCCTGTGATAAAAAGCGTTCTCTTTCGATCGCCAAAGATTTCAGGGGAGCATTTGCAACCGTTTGGCACCATTTTTGAGTGAATTGCCGAAAGTCAGATTTTTGCGGGCCTTAGGGATTTTTTCAAAAAAATCTTTTTCTGCCGATTAAGTTGTCGAGGGCTGATTTCTTTTCCTATGATAAAAAACCTACTGTTTCGACCGCCAAACCTTTCAGGGGAGCATATGCAACCGTTTGGCACCATTTTTGAGTGAATTGCTGAAAGTCAGATTTTTGATGAAATTGTGACCCCGGGGCTTAGGGATTTTTTTTAAAAAAAAAATTCTGCCGGTAAAGTTGACGAGGGCTGATATCTTGTCCTGTGATAAAAAGCGTTCTCTTTCTACCACCAAACATTTCAGGGGAGCATTTGCAACCGTTTGGCACCATTTTTGAGTGAATTGCCGAAAGTCAGATTTTTGATAAAATTGTGACCCCGGGGCTTAGGGATTTTTTTAAAAAAAAAATTCTGCCGGTTAAGTTGACGAGCGCTGATATCTTGTCCTGTGATAAAAAGCGTTCTCTTTCGATCGCCAAAGCTTTCAGGGGAGCATTTGCAACCGTTTGGCACCATTTTTGAGTGAATTGCCGAAAGTCAGATTTTTGATGAAATTGTGACCCTGGGGCTTAGGGATTTTTTCAAAAAAATCTTTTTCTGCCGGTTAAGTTTTCGAGGGCTGATTTCTTTACCTATGACAAAAAGCCTTCTGTTTCGATCGCCAAACATTTCAGGGGAGCATTTGTAACCGTTTGGCACCATTTTTGAGTGAATTGCCGAAAGTCAGGTTTTTGATGAAACTGTGACCACGGGGATTAGGGATTTTTTTAAAAAAAATCTTTTTCTGCCGGTTAAGTTGTCGAGGGCTGTTTTCTTCTCCAGTGATTAAAAGCCTACTGTTTCGACCGCCAAACCTTTCAGGGGAGCATATGCAACCGTTTGGCACCATTTTTGAGTGAATTGCCGAAAGTCAGATTTTTGATGAAATTGTGACCCCGGGGCTTAGGGATTTTTGAAAAACATAATCTGCCGGTTAAGTTGTCGAGGGCTGATTTCTTGTCCTGTGATAAAAAACCTTCTGTTTCTACCACCAAACATTTCAGGGGAGCATTTGCAACCGTTTGGCACCATTTTTGAGTGAATTGCCGAAAGTCAGATTTTTGATGAAATTGTGACCCCGGGGCTTAGGGATTTTTTTTTAAAAAAAAATTCTGCCGGTTAAGTTGACGAGGGCTGATATCTTGTCCTGTGATAAAAAGCCTTCTCTTTCGATCGCCAAAGCTTTCAGGGGAGCATTTGCAACCGTTTGGCACCATTTTTGAGTGAATTGCCGAAAGTCAGATTTTTGATGAAATTGTGACCCTGGGGCTTAGGGATTTTTTCAAAAAAATCTTTTTCTGCCGGTTAAGTTGTCGAGGGCTGATTTCTTGTCCAGTGATAAAAAGCCTTCTGTTTCGACCACCAAACCTTTCAGGGGAGCATTTGCAAGCGTTTGGCACCATTTTTGAGTGAATTGCCGAAAGTCAGATTTTTGATGAAATTGTGACCCCGGGGCTTAGGGATTTTTTCAAAAAAATCTTTTTCTGCCGGTTAAGTTGTCGAGGGCTGATTTCTTTTCCTATGACAAAAAGCCTTCTGTTTCGATCGCCAAACATTTCAGGGGAGCATTTGTAACCGTTTGGCACCATTTTTGAGTGAATTGCCGAAAGTCAGGTTTTTGATGAAATTGTGACCACGGGGATTAGGGATTTTTTCAAAAAAATCTTTTAATGCCGGTTAAGTTGTCGAGGGCTGTTTTCTTCTCCAGTGAATAAAAGCCTTCTGTTTCGACCCCCAAACCTTTCAGGGGAGCATTTGCAACCGTTTGGCACCATTTTTGAGTGAATTGCCGAAAGTCAGATTTTTGATGAAATTGTGACCCCGGGGCTTAGGGATTTTTTTTTAAAAAAAATTTCTGCCGGTTAAGTTGTCGAGGGCTGATGTGTTGTCCTGTGATAAAAAGCCTTCTCTTTCGATCGCCAAAGATTTCAGGGGAGCAATTGCAAACGTTTGGCACCATTTTTGAGTGAATTGCCGAAAGTCAGATTTTTGATGAAATTGTGACCCTGGGGCTTAGGGATTTTTTCAAAAAAATCTTTTTCTGCCGGTTAAGTTGTCGAGGGCTGATTTCTTGTCCAGTGATAAAAAGCCTTCTGTTTCGACCGCCAAACCTTTCAGGGGAGCATTTGCAAGCGTTTGGCACCATTTTTGAGTGAATTGCCGAAAGTCAGATTTTTGATGAAATTGTGACCACGGGGATTAGGGATTTTTTCAAAAAAATCTTTTTCTGCCGGTTAAGATGTCGAGGGCTGTTTTCTTCTCCAGTGATTAAAAGCCTTCTGTTTCGACCCCCAAACCTTTCAGGGGAGCATTTGCAATTTTAAAAAAAAAATTCTGCCGGTAAAGTTGACGAGGGCTGATATCTTGTCCTGTGATAAAAAGCGTTCTCTTTCTACCACCAAACATTTCAGGGGAGCATTTGCAACCGTTTGGCACCATTTTTGAGTGAATTGCCGAAAGTCAGGTTTTTGATGAAATTGTGACCACGGGGATTAGGGATTTTTTCAAAAAAATCTTTTAATGCCGGTTAAGTTGTCGAGGGCTGTTTTCTTCTCCAGTGATTAAAAGCCTTCTGTTTCGACCCCCAAACCTTTCAGGGGAGCATTTGCAACCGTTTGGCACCATTTTTGAGTGAATTGCCGAAAGTCAGATTTTTGATGAAATTGTGACCCCGGGGCTTAGGGATTTTTTTTTAAAAAAAAATTCTGCCGGTTAAGTTGACGAGGGCTGATATCTTGTCCTGTGATAAAAAGCCTTCTCTTTCGATCGCCAAAGCTTTCAGGGGAGCATTTGCAACCGTTTGGCACCATTTTTGAGTGAATTGCCGAAAGTCAGATTTTTGATGAAATTGTGACCCTGGGGCTTAGGGATTTTTTCAAAAAAATCTTTTTCTGCCGGTTAAGTTGTCGAGGGCTGATTTCTTGTCCAGTGATAAAAAGCCTTCTGTTTCGACCGCCAAACCTTTCAGGGGAGCATTTGCAAGCGTTTGGCACCATTTTTGAGTGAATTGCCGAAAGTCAGATTTTTGATGAAATTGTGACTCCGGGGCTTAGGGATTTTTTCAAAAAAATCTTTTTCTGCCGGTTAAGTTGTCGAGGGCTGATTTCTTTTCCTATGACAAAAAGCCTTCTGTTTCGATCGCCAAACATTTCAGGTGAGCATTTGTAACCGTTTGGCACCATTTTTGAGTGAATTGCCGAAAGTCAGGTTTTTGATGAAATTGTGACCACGGGGATTAGGGATTTTTTTTAAAAAAATCTTTTTCTGCCGGTTAAGTTGTCGAGGGCTGTTTTCTTGTCCTGTGATAAAAAGCTTATTGTTTCGACCGCCAAACCTTTCAGGGGAGCATATGCAACCGTTTGGCACCATTTTTGAGTGAATTGCCGAAAGTCAGATTTTTGATTAAATTGTGACCCCGGGGCTTAGGGATTTTTTTAAAAAAAAAAATTCTGCCGTTTAAGTTGACGAGCGCTGATATGTTGTCCTGTGAGAAAAAGCCTTCTCTTTCGATCGCCAAAGATTTCAGGGGAGCAATTGCAACCGTTTGGCACCATTTTTGAGTGAATTGCCGAAAGTCAGATTTTTGATGAAATTGTGACCCTGGGGCTTAGGGATTTTTTCAAAAAAATCTTTTTCTGCCGGTTAAGTTGTCGAGGGCTGATTTCTTGTCCAGTGATAAAAAGCCTTCTATTTCGACCGCCAAACCTTTCAGGGGAGCATTTGCAACCGTTTGGCACCATTTTTGAGTGAATTGCCGAAAGTCAGATTTTTGATGAAATTGTGACCCCGGGGCTTAGGGATTTTTTTTAAAAAAAAATTTCTGCCGGTTAAGTTGTCGAGGGCTGATATGTTGTCCTGTGATAAAAAGCCTTCTCTTTCGATCGCCAAAGATTTCAGGGGAGCAATTGCAACCGTTTGGCACCATTTTTGAGTGAATTGCCGAAAGACAGATTTTTGATGAAATTGTGACCCTGGGGCTTAGGGATTTTTTCAAAAAAATCTTTTTCTGCCGGTTAAGTTGTCGAGGGCTGATTTCTTGTCCTGTGATAAAAAACCTTCTGTTTCTACCGCCAAACATTTCAGGGGAGCATTTGCAACCGTTTGGCACCATTTTTGAGTGAATTGCCGAAAGTCAGATTTTTGATGAAATTGTGACCACGGGGCTTAGGGATTTTTTTTTAAAAAAAAATTCTGCCGGTTAAGTTGACGAGGGCTGATATCTTGTCCTGTGATAAAAAGCCTTCTCTTTCGATCGCCAAAGCTTTCAGGGGAGCATTTGCAACCGTTTGGCACCATTTTTGAGTGAATTGCCGAAAGTCAGATTTTTGATGAAATTGTGACCCTGGGGCTTAGGGATTTTTTCAAAAAAATCTTTTTCTGCCGGTTAAGTTGTCGAGGGCTGATTTCTTGTCCAGTGATAAAAAGCCTTCTGTTTCGACCGCCAAACCTTTCAGGGGAGCATTTGCAAGCGTTTGGCACCATTTTTGAGTGAATTGCCGAAAGTCAGATTTTTGATGAAATTGTGACCCCGGGGCTTAGGGATTTTTGAAAAAAAAAAAATTCTGCCGGTAAAGTTGACGAGGGCTGATATCTTGTCCTGTGATAAAAAGCGTTCTCTTTCTACCACCAAACATTTCAGGGGAGCATTTGCAACCGTTTGGCACCATTTTTGAGTGAATTGCCGAAAGTCAGATTTTTGATGAAATTGTGACCCCGGGGCTTAGGGATTTTTTTAAAAAAAAAATTCTGCCGGTTAAGTTGACGAGCGCTGATATCTTGTCCTGTGATAAAAAGCGTTCTCTTTCGATCGCCAAAGGTTTCAGGGGAGCATTTGCAACCGTTTGGCACCATTTTTGAGTGAATTGCCGAAAGTCAGATTTTTGATGAAATTGTGACCCTGGGGCTTAGGGATTTTTTCAAAAAAATCTTTTTCTGCCGGTTAAGTTTTCGAGGGCTGATTTCTTTACCTATGACAAAAAGCCTTCTGTTTCGATCGCCAAACATTTCAGGGGAGCATTTGTAACCGTTTGGCACCATTTTTGAGTGAATTGCCGAAAGTCAGGTTTTTGATGAAACTGTGACCACGGGGATTAGGGATTTTTTTTAAAAAAATCTTTTTCTGCCGGTTAAGTTGTCGAGGGCTGTTTTCTTCTCCAGTGATTAAAAGCCTACTGTTTCGACCGCCAAACCTTTCAGGGGAGCATATGCAACCGTTTGGCACCATTTTTGAGTGAATTGCCGAAAGTCAGATTTTTGATGAAATTGTGACCCCGGGGCTTAGGGATTTTTGAAAAACATATTCTGCCGGTTACGTTGTCGAGGGCTGATTTCTTGTCCTGTGATAAAAAACCTTCTGTTTCTACCGCCAAACATTTCAGGGGAGCATTTGCAACCGTTTGGCACCATTTTTGAGTGAATTGCCGAAAGTCAGATTTTTGATGAAATTGTGACCCCGGGGCTAAGGTTTTTTTTTAAAAAAAAAAATTCTGCCGGTTAAGTTGACGAGGGCTGATATCTTGTCCTGTGATAAAAAGCCTTCTCTTTCGATCGCCAAAGCTTTCAGGGGAGCATTTGCAACCGTTTGGCACCATTTTTGAGTGAATTGCCGAAAGTCAGATTTTTGATGAAATTGTGACCCCGGGGCTTAGGGATTTTTTCAAAAAAATCTTTTTCTGCCGGTTAAGTTGTCGAGGGCTGATTTCTTTTCCTATGACAAAAAGCCTTCTGTTTCGATCGCCAAACATTTCAGGGGAGCATTTGTAACCGTTTGGCACCATTTTTGAGTGAATTGCCGAAAGTCAGGTTTTTGATGAAATTGTGACCACGGGGATTAGGGATTTTTTCAAAAAAATCTTTTTCTGCCGGTTAAGTTGTCGAGGGCTGTTTTCTTCTCCAGTGATTAAAAGCCTTCTGTTTCGACCCCCAAACCTTTCAGGGGAGCATTTGCAACCGTTTGGCACCATTTTTGAGTGAATTGCCGAAAGTCAGATTTTTGATGAAATTGTGACCCCGGGGCTTAGGGATTTTTTTTTAAAAAAAAATTCTGCCGGTTAAGTTGTCGAGGGCTGATGTGTTGTCCTGTGATAAAAAGCCTTCTCTTTCGATCGCCAAAGATTTCAGGGGAGCAATTGCAACCGTTTGGCACCATTTTTGAGTGAATTGCCGAAAGTCAGATTTTTGATGAAATTGTGACCCTGGGGCTTAGGGATTTTGTCAAAAAAATCTTTTTCTGCCGGTTAAGTTGTCGAGGGCTGATTTCTTGTCCAGTGATAAAAAGCCTTCTGTTTCGACCGCCAAACCTTTCAGGGGAGCATTTGCAACCGTTTGGCACCATTTTTGAGTGAATTGCCGAAAGTCAGATTTTTGATGAAATTGTGACCACGGGGCTTAGGGATTTTTTCAAAAAAATCTTTTTCTGCCGGTTAAGTTTTCGAGGGCTGATTTCTTTACCTATGACAAAAAGCCTTCTGTTTCGATCGCCAAACATTTCAGGGGAGCATTTGTAACCGTTTGGCACCATTTTTGAGTGAATTGCCGAAAGTCAGGTTTTTGATGAAACTGTGACCACGGGGATTAGGGATTTTTTTTAAAAAAATCTTTTTCTGCCGGTTAAGTTGTCGAGGGCTGTTTTCTTCTCCAGTGATTAAAAGCCTACTGTTTCGACCGCCAAACCTTTCAGGGGAGCATATGCAACCGTTTGGCACCATTTTTGAGTGAATTGCCGAAAGTCAGATTTTTGATGAAATTGTGACCCCGGGGCTTAGGGATTTTTGAAAAACATATTCTGCCGGTTACGTTGTCGAGGGCTGATTTCTTGTCCTGTGATAAAAAACCTTCTGTTTCTACCGCCAAACATTTCAGGGGAGCATTTGCAACCGTTTGGCACCATTTTTGAGTGAATTGCCGAAAGTCAGATTTTTGATGAAATTGTGACCCCGGGGCTAAGGTTTTTTTTTAAAAAAAAAAAATTCTGCCGGTTAAGTTGACGAGGGCTGATATCTTGTCCTGTGATAAAAAGCCTTCTCTTTCGATCGCCAAAGCTTTCAGGGGAGCATTTGCAACCGTTTGGCACCATTTTTGAGTGAATTGCCGAAAGTCAGATTTTTGATGAAATTGTGACCCCGGGGCTTAGGGATTTTTTCAAAAAAATCTTTTTCTGCCGGTTAAGTTGTCGAGGGCTGATTTCTTTTCCTATGACAAAAAGCCTTCTGTTTCGATCGCCAAACATTTCAGGGGAGCATTTGTAACCGTTTGGCACCATTTTTGAGTGAATTGCCGAAAGTCAGGTTTTTGATGAAATTGTGACCACGGGGATTAGGGATTTTTTCAAAAAAATCTTTTTCTGCCGGTTAAGTTGTCGAGGGCTGTTTTCTTCTCCAGTGATTAAAAGCCTTCTGTTTCGACCCCCAAACCTTTCAGGGGAGCATTTGCAACCGTTTGGCACCATTTTTGAGTGAATTGCCGAAAGTCAGATTTTTGATGAAATTGTGACCCCGGGGCTTAGGGATTTTTTTTTAAAAAAAAATTCTGCCGTTTAAGTTGACGAGCGCTGATATCTTGTCCTGTGATAAAAAGCCTTCTCTTTCGATCGCCAAAGCTTTCAGGGGAGCATTTGCAACCGTTTGGCACCATTTTTGAGTGAATTGCCGAAAGTCAGATTTTTGATGAAATTGTGACCCTGGGGCTTAGGGATTTTTTCAAAAAAATCTTTTTCTGCCGGTTAAGTTGTCGAGGGCTGATTTCTTGTCCAGTGATAAAAAGCCTTCTGTTTCGACCGCCAAACCTTTCAGGGGAGCATTTGCAAGCGTTTGGCACCATTTTTGAGTGAATTGCCGAAAGTCAGATTTTTGATGAAATTGTGACTCCGGGGCTTAGGGATTTTTTCAAAAAAATCTTTTTCTGCCGGTTAAGTTGTCGAGGGCTGATTTCTTTTCCTATGACAAAAAGCCTTCTGTTTCGATCGCCAAACATTTCAGGTGAGCATTTGTAACCGTTTGGCACCATTTTTGAGTGAATTGCCGAAAGTCAGGTTTTTGATGAAATTGTGACCACGGGGATTAGGGATTTTTTTTAAAAAAATCTTTTTCTGCCGGTTAAGTTGTCGAGGGCTGTTTTCTTGTCCTGTGATAAAAAGCTTATTGTTTCGACCGCCAAACCTTTCAGGGGAGCATATGCAACCGTTTGGCACCATTTTTGAGTGAATTGCCGAAAGTCAGATTTTTGATTAAATTGTGACCCCGGGGCTTAGGGATTTTTTTAAAAAAAAAAATTCTGCCGTTTAAGTTGACGAGCGCTGATATGTTGTCCTGTGAGAAAAAGCCTTCTCTTTCGATCGCCAAAGATTTCAGGGGAGCAATTGCAACCGTTTGGCACCATTTTTGAGTGAATTGCCGAAAGTCAGATTTTTGATGAAATTGTGACCCTGGGGCTTAGGGATTTTTTCAAAAAAATCTTTTTCTGCCGGTTAAGTTGTCGAGGGCTGATTTCTTGTCCAGTGATAAAAAGCCTTCTATTTCGACCGCCAAACCTTTCAGGGGAGCATTTGCAACCGTTTGGCACCATTTTTGAGTGAATTGCCGAAAGTCAGATTTTTGATGAAATTGTGACCCCGGGGCTTAGGGATTTTTTTTAAAAAAAAATTTCTGCCGGTTAAGTTGTCGAGGGCTGATGTGTTGTCCTGTGATAAAAAGCCTTCTCTTTCGATCGCCAAAGATTTCAGGGGAGCAATTGCAAGCGTTTGGCACCATTTTTGAGTGAATTGCCGAAAGTCAGATTTTTGATGAAATTGTGACCCCGGGGCTTAGGGATTTTTTTTTAAAAAAAAATTCTGCCGGTTAAGTTGACGAGGGCTGATATCTTGTCCTGTGATAAAAAGCCTTCTCTTTCGATCGCCAAAGCTTTCAGGGGAGCATTTGCAACCGTTTGGCACCATTTTTGAGTGAATTGCCGAAAGTCAGATTTTTGATGAAATTGTGACCCTGGGGCTTAGGGATTTTTTCAAAAAAATCTTTTTCTGCCGGTTAAGTTGTCGAGGGCTGATTTCTTGTCCAGTGATAAAAAGCCTTCTGTTTCGACCGCCAAACCTTTCAGGGGAGCATTTGCAAGCGTTTGGCACCATTTTTGAGTGAATTGCCGAAAGTCAGATTTTTGATGAAATTGTGACTCCGGGGCTTAGGGATTTTTTCAAAAAAATCTTTTTCTGCCGGTTAAGTTGTCGAGGGCTGATTTCTTTTCCTATGACAAAAAGCCTTCTGTTTCGATCGCCAAACATTTCAGGTGAGCATTTGTAACCGTTTGGCACCATTTTTGAGTGAATTGCCGAAAGTCAGGTTTTTGATGAAATTGTGACCACGGGGATTAGGGATTTTTTTTAAAAAAATCTTTTTCTGCCGGTTAAGTTGTCGAGGGCTGTTTTCTTGTCCTGTGATAAAAAGCTTATTGTTTCGACCGCCAAACCTTTCAGGGGAGCATATGCAACCGTTTGGCACCATTTTTGAGTGAATTGCCGAAAGTCAGATTTTTGATTAAATTGTGACCCCGGGGCTTAGGGATTTTTTTAAAAAAAAAAATTCTGCCGTTTAAGTTGACGAGCGCTGATATGTTGTCCTGTGAGAAAAAGCCTTCTCTTTCGATCGCCAAAGATTTCAGGGGAGCAATTGCAACCGTTTGGCACCATTTTTGAGTGAATTGCCGAAAGTCAGATTTTTGATGAAATTGTGACCCTGGGGCTTAGGGATTTTTTCAAAAAAATCTTTTTCTGCCGGTTAAGTTGTCGAGGGCTGATTTCTTGTCCAGTGATAAAAAGCCTTCTATTTCGACCGCCAAACCTTTCAGGGGAGCATTTGCAACCGTTTGGCACCATTTTTGAGTGAATTGCCGAAAGTCAGATTTTTGATGAAATTGTGACCCCGGGGCTTAGGGATTTTTTTTAAAAAAAAATTTCTGCCGGTTAAGTTGTCGAGGGCTGATATGTTGTCCTGTGATAAAAAGCCTTCTCTTTCGATCGCCAAAGATTTCAGGGGAGCAATTGCAACCGTTTGGCACCATTTTTGAGTGAATTGCCGAAAGACAGATTTTTGATGAAATTGTGACCCTGGGGCTTAGGGATTTTTTCAAAAAAATCTTTTTCTGCCGGTTAAGTTGTCGAGGGCTGATTTCTTGTCCTGTGATAAAAAACCTTCTGTTTCTACCGCCAAACATTTCAGGGGAGCATTTGCAACCGTTTGGCACCATTTTTGAGTGAATTGCCGAAAGTCAGATTTTTGATGAAATTGTGACCACGGGGCTTAGGGATTTTTTTTAAAAAAAAAATTCTGCCGGTTAAGTTGACGAGGGCTGATATCTTGTCCTGTGATAAAAAGCCTTCTCTTTCGATCGCCAAAGCTTTCAGGGGAGCATTTGCAACCGTTTGGCACCATTTTTGAGTGAATTGCCGAAAGTCAGATTTTTGATGAAATTGTGACCCTGGGGCTTAGGGATTTTTTCAAAAAAATCTTTTTCTGCCGGTTAAGTTGTCGAGGGCTGATTTCTTGTCCAGTGATAAAAAGCCTTCTGTTTCGACCGCCAAACCTTTCAGGGGAGCATTTGCAAGCGTTTGGCACCATTTTTGAGTGAATTGCCGAAAGTCAGATTTTTGATGAAATTGTGACCCCGGGGCTTAGGGATTTTTGAAAAAAAAAAAATTCTGCCGGTAAAGTTGACGAGGGCTGATATCTTGTCCTGTGATAAAAAGCGTTCTCTTTCTACCACCAAACATTTCAGGGGAGCATTTGCAACCGTTTGGCACCATTTTTGAGTGAATTGCCGAAAGTCAGATTTTTGATGAAATTGTGACCCCGGGGCTTAGGGATTTTTTTAAAAAAAAAATTCTGCCGGTTAAGTTGACGAGCGCTGATATCTTGTCCTGTGATAAAAAGCGTTCTCTTTCGATCGCCAAAGGTTTCAGGGGAGCATTTGCAACCGTTTGGCACCATTTTTGAGTGAATTGCCGAAAGTCAGATTTTTGATGAAATTGTGACCCTGGGGCTTAGGGATTTTTTCAAAAAAATCTTTTTCTGCCGGTTAAGTTTTCGAGGGCTGATTTCTTTACCTATGACAAAAAGCCTTCTGTTTCGATCGCCAAACATTTCAGGGGAGCATTTGTAACCGTTTGGCACCATTTTTGAGTGAATTGCCGAAAGTCAGGTTTTTGATGAAACTGTGACCACGGGGATTAGGGATTTTTTTTAAAAAAATCTTTTTCTGCCGGTTAAGTTGTCGAGGGCTGTTTTCTTCTCCAGTGATTAAAAGCCTACTGTTTCGACCGCCAAACCTTTCAGGGGAGCATATGCAACCGTTTGGCACCATTTTTGAGTGAATTGCCGAAAGTCAGATTTTTGATGAAATTGTGACCCCGGGGCTTAGGGATTTTTGAAAAACATATTCTGCCGGTTACGTTGTCGAGGGCTGATTTCTTGTCCTGTGATAAAAAACCTTCTGTTTCTACCGCCAAACATTTCAGGGGAGCATTTGCAACCGTTTGGCACCATTTTTGAGTGAATTGCCGAAAGTCAGATTTTTGATGAAATTGTGACCCCGGGGCTAAGGTTTTTTTTAAAAAAAAAAAATTCTGCCGGTTAAGTTGACGAGGGCTGATATCTTGTCCTGTGATAAAAAGCCTTCTCTTTCGATCGCCAAAGCTTTCAGGGGAGCATTTGCAACCGTTTGGCACCATTTTTGAGTGAATTGCCGAAAGTCAGATTTTTGATGAAATTGTGACCCCGGGGCTTAGGGATTTTTTCAAAAAAATCTTTTTCTGCCGGTTAAGTTGTCGAGGGCTGATTTCTTTTCCTATGACAAAAAGCCTTCTGTTTCGATCGCCAAACATTTCAGGGGAGCATTTGTAACCGTTTGGCACCATTTTTGAGTGAATTGCCGAAAGTCAGGTTTTTGATGAAATTGTGACCACGGGGATTAGGGATTTTTTCAAAAAAATCTTTTTCTGCCGGTTAAGTTGTCGAGGGCTGTTTTCTTCTCCAGTGATTAAAAGCCTTCTGTTTCGACCCCCAAACCTTTCAGGGGAGCATTTGCAACCGTTTGGCACCATTTTTGAGTGAATTGCCGAAAGTCAGATTTTTGATGAAATTGTGACCCCGGGGCTTAGGGATTTTTTTTTAAAAAAAAATTCTGCCGGTTAAGTTGTCGAGGGCTGATGTGTTGTCCTGTGATAAAAAGCCTTCTCTTTCGATCGCCAAAGATTTCAGGGGAGCAATTGCAACCGTTTGGCACCATTTTTGAGTGAATTGCCGAAAGTCAGATTTTTGATGAAATTGTGACCCTGGGGCTTAGGGATTTTGTCAAAAAAATCTTTTTCTGCCGGTTAAGTTGTCGAGGGCTGATTTCTTGTCCAGTGATAAAAAGCCTTCTGTTTCGACCGCCAAACCTTTCAGGGGAGCATTTGCAACCGTTTGGCACCATTTTTGAGTGAATTGCCGAAAGTCAGATTTTTGATGAAATTGTGACCACGGGGCTTAGGGATTTTTTCAAAAAAATCTTTTTCTGCCGGTTAAGTTTTCGAGGGCTGATTTCTTTACCTATGACAAAAAGCCTTCTGTTTCGATCGCCAAACATTTCAGGGGAGCATTTGTAACCGTTTGGCACCATTTTTGAGTGAATTGCCGAAAGTCAGGTTTTTGATGAAACTGTGACCACGGGGATTAGGGATTTTTTTAAAAAAAATCTTTTTCTGCCGGTTAAGTTGTCGAGGGCTGTTTTCTTCTCCAGTGATTAAAAGCCTACTGTTTCGACCGCCAAACCTTTCAGGGGAGCATATGCAACCGTTTGGCACCATTTTTGAGTGAATTGCCGAAAGTCAGATTTTTGATGAAATTGTGACCCCGGGGCTTAGGGATTTTTGAAAAACATATTCTGCCGGTTACGTTGTCGAGGGCTGATTTCTTGTCCTGTGATAAAAAACCTTCTGTTTCTACCGCCAAACATTTCAGGGGAGCATTTGCAACCGTTTGGCACCATTTTTGAGTGAATTGCCGAAAGTCAGATTTTTGATGAAATTGTGACCCCGGGGCTAAGGTTTTTTTTTAAAAAAAAAAATTCTGCCGGTTAAGTTGACGAGGGCTGATATCTTGTCCTGTGATAAAAAGCCTTCTCTTTCGATCGCCAAAGCTTTCAGGGGAGCATTTGCAACCGTTTGGCACCATTTTTGAGTGAATTGCCGAAAGTCAGATTTTTGATGAAATTGTGACCCCGGGGCTTAGGGATTTTTTCAAAAAAATCTTTTTCTGCCGGTTAAGTTGTCGAGGGCTGATTTCTTTTCCTATGACAAAAAGCCTTCTGTTTCGATCGCCAAACATTTCAGGGGAGCATTTGTAACCGTTTGGCACCATTTTTGAGTGAATTGCCGAAAGTCAGATTTTTGATGAAATTGTGACCCCGGGGCTTAGGGATTTTTTTTAAAAAAAAAATTCTGCCGGTTAAGTTGACGAGGGCTGATATCTTGTCCTGTGATAAAAAGCCTTCTCTTTCGATCGCCAAAGCTTTCAGGGGAGCATTTGCAACCGTTTGGCACCATTTTTGAGTGAATTGCCGAAAGTCAGATTTTTGATGAAATTGTGACCCTGGGGCTTAGGGATTTTTTCAAAAAAATCTTTTTCTGCCGGTTAAGTTGTCGAGGGCTGATTTCTTGTCCAGTGATAAAAAGCCTTCTATTTCGACCGCCAAACCTTTCAGGGGAGCATTTGCAACCGTTTGGCACCATTTTTGAGTGAATTGCCGAAAGTCAGATTTTTGATGAAATTGTGACCCCGGGGCTTAGGGATTTTTTTTAAAAAAAAATTTCTGCCGGTTAAGTTGTCGAGGGCTGATATGTTGTCCTGTGATAAAAAGCCTTCTCTTTCGATCGCCAAAGATTTCAGGGGAGCAATTGCAACCGTTTGGCACCATTTTTGAGTGAATTGCCGAAAGACAGATTTTTGATGAAATTGTGACCCTGGGGCTTAGGGATTTTTTCAAAAAAATCTTTTTCTGCCGGTTAAGTTGTCGAGGGCTGATTTCTTGTCCTGTGATAAAAAACCTTCTGTTTCTACCGCCAAACATTTCAGGGGAGCATTTGCAACCGTTTGGCACCATTTTTGAGTGAATTGCCGAAAGTCAGATTTTTGATGAAATTGTGACCACGGGGCTTAGGGATTTTTTTTAAAAAAAAAATTCTGCCGGTTAAGTTGACGAGGGCTGATATCTTGTCCTGTGATAAAAAGCCTTCTCTTTCGATCGCCAAAGCTTTCAGGGGAGCATTTGCAACCGTTTGGCACCATTTTTGAGTGAATTGCCGAAAGTCAGATTTTTGATGAAATTGTGACCCTGGGGCTTAGGGATTTTTTCAAAAAAATCTTTTTCTGCCGGTTAAGTTGTCGAGGGCTGATTTCTTGTCCAGTGATAAAAAGCCTTCTGTTTCGACCGCCAAACCTTTCAGGGGAGCATTTGCAAGCGTTTGGCACCATTTTTGAGTGAATTGCCGAAAGTCAGATTTTTGATGAAATTGTGACCCCGGGGCTTAGGGATTTTTGAAAAAAAAAAAATTCTGCCGGTAAAGTTGACGAGGGCTGATATCTTGTCCTGTGATAAAAAGCGTTCTCTTTCTACCACCAAACATTTCAGGGGAGCATTTGCAACCGTTTGGCACCATTTTTGAGTGAATTGCCGAAAGTCAGATTTTTGATGAAATTGTGACCCCGGGGCTTAGGG
This sequence comes from Podarcis filfolensis, assembly GCF_964270895.1. Lineage (NCBI taxonomy): Eukaryota > Metazoa > Chordata > Lepidosauria > Squamata > Lacertidae > Podarcis > Podarcis filfolensis. The sequence goes on from NC_139608.1 coordinate 84,213,245, forward strand.
ATTTTTTTAAAAAAAAAATTCTGCCGGTTAAGTTGACGAGCGCTGATATCTTGTCCTGTGATAAAAAGCGTTCTCTTTCGATCGCCAAAGGTTTCAGGGGAGCATTTGCAACCGTTTGGCACCATTTTTGAGTGAATTGCCGAAAGTCAGATTTTTGATGAAATTGTGACCCTGGGGCTTAGGGATTTTTTCAAAAAAATCTTTTTCTGCCGGTTAAGTTTTCGAGGGCTGATTTCTTTACCTATGACAAAAAGCCTTCTGTTTCGATCGCCAAACATTTCAGGGGAGCATTTGTAACCGTTTGGCACCATTTTTGAGTGAATTGCCGAAAGTCAGGTTTTTGATGAAACTGTGACCACGGGGATTAGGGATTTTTTTTAAAAAAATCTTTTTCTGCCGGTTAAGTTGTCGAGGGCTGTTTTCTTCTCCAGTGATTAAAAGCCTACTGTTTCGACCGCCAAACCTTTCAGGGGAGCATATGCAACCGTTTGGCACCATTTTTGAGTGAATTGCCGAAAGTCAGATTTTTGATGAAATTGTGACCCCGGGGCTTAGGGATTTTTGAAAAACATATTCTGCCGGTTACGTTGTCGAGGGCTGATTTCTTGTCCTGTGATAAAAAACCTTCTGTTTCTACCGCCAAACATTTCAGGGGAGCATTTGCAACCGTTTGGCACCATTTTTGAGTGAATTGCCGAAAGTCAGATTTTTGATGAAATTGTGACCCCGGGGCTAAGGTTTTTTTTTAAAAAAAAAAATTCTGCCGGTTAAGTTGACGAGGGCTGATATCTTGTCCTGTGATAAAAAGCCTTCTCTTTCGATCGCCAAAGCTTTCAGGGGAGCATTTGCAACCGTTTGGCACCATTTTTGAGTGAATTGCCGAAAGTCAGATTTTTGATGAAATTGTGACCCCGGGGCTTAGGGATTTTTTCAAAAAAATCTTTTTCTGCCGGTTAAGTTGTCGAGGGCTGATTTCTTTTCCTATGACAAAAAGCCTTCTGTTTCGATCGCCAAACATTTCAGGGGAGCATTTGTAACCGTTTGGCACCATTTTTGAGTGAATTGCCGAAAGTCAGGTTTTTGATGAAATTGTGACCACGGGGATTAGGGATTTTTTCAAAAAAATCTTTTTCTGCCGGTTAAGTTGTCGAGGGCTGTTTTCTTCTCCAGTGATTAAAAGCCTTCTGTTTCGACCCCCAAACCTTTCAGGGGAGCATTTGCAACCGTTTGGCACCATTTTTGAGTGAATTGCCGAAAGTCAGATTTTTGATGAAATTGTGACCCCGGGGCTTAGGGATTTTTTTTTAAAAAAAAATTCTGCCGGTTAAGTTGTCGAGGGCTGATGTGTTGTCCTGTGATAAAAAGCCTTCTCTTTCGATCGCCAAAGATTTCAGGGGAGCAATTGCAACCGTTTGGCACCATTTTTGAGTGAATTGCCGAAAGTCAGATTTTTGATGAAATTGTGACCCTGGGGCTTAGGGATTTTTTCAAAAAAATCTTTTTCTGCCGGTTAAGTTGTCGAGGGCTGATTTCTTGTCCAGTGATAAAAAGCCTTCTGTTTCGACCGCCAAACCTTTCAGGGGAGCATTTGCAACCGTTTGGCACCATTTTTGAGTGAATTGCCGAAAGTCAGATTTTTGATGAAATTGTGACCACGGGGCTTAGGGATTTTTTCAAAAAAATCTTTTTCTGCCGGTTAAGTTTTCGAGGGCTGATTTCTTTACCTATGACAAAAAGCCTTCTGTTTCGATCGCCAAACATTTCAGGGGAGCATTTGTAACCGTTTGGCACCATTTTTGAGTGAATTGCCGAAAGTCAGGTTTTTGATGAAACTGTGACCACGGGGATTAGGGATTTTTTTTAAAAAAATCTTTTTCTGCCGGTTAAGTTGTCGAGGGCTGTTTTCTTCTCCAGTGATTAAAAGCCTACTGTTTCGACCGCCAAACCTTTCAGGGGAGCATATGCAACCGTTTGGCACCATTTTTGAGTGAATTGCCGAAAGTCAGATTTTTGATGAAATTGTGACCCCGGGGCTTAGGGATTTTTGAAAAACATATTCTGCCGGTTACGTTGTCGAGGGCTGATTTCTTGTCCTGTGATAAAAAACCTTCTGTTTCTACCGCCAAACATTTCAGGGGAGCATTTGCAACCGTTTGGCACCATTTTTGAGTGAATTGCCGAAAGTCAGATTTTTGATGAAATTGTGACCCCGGGGCTAAGGTTTTTTTTTAAAAAAAAAAATTCTGCCGGTTAAGTTGACGAGGGCTGATATCTTGTCCTGTGATAAAAAGCCTTCTCTTTCGATCGCCAAAGCTTTCAGGGGAGCATTTGCAACCGTTTGGCACCATTTTTGAGTGAATTGCCGAAAGTCAGATTTTTGATGAAATTGTGACCCCGGGGCTTAGGGATTTTTTCAAAAAAATCTTTTTCTGCCGGTTAAGTTGTCGAGGGCTGATTTCTTTTCCTATGACAAAAAGCCTTCTGTTTCGATCGCCAAACATTTCAGGGGAGCATTTGTAACCGTTTGGCACCATTTTTGAGTGAATTGCCGAAAGTCAGATTTTTGATGAAATTGTGACCCCGGGGCTTAGGGATTTTTTTTAAAAAAAAAATTCTGCCGGTTAAGTTGACGAGGGCTGATATCTTGTCCTGTGATAAAAAGCCTTCTCTTTCGATCGCCAAAGCTTTCAGGGGAGCATTTGCAACCGTTTGGCACCATTTTTGAGTGAATTGCCGAAAGTCAGATTTTTGATGAAATTGTGACCCTGGGGCTTAGGGATTTTTTCAAAAAAATCTTTTTCTGCCGGTTAAGTTGTCGAGGGCTGATTTCTTGTCCAGTGATAAAAAGCCTTCTGTTTCGACCGCCAAACCTTTCAGGGGAGCATTTGCAAGCGTTTGGCACCATTTTTGAGTGAATTGCCGAAAGTCAGATTTTTGATGAAATTGTGACTCCGGGGCTTAGGGATTTTTTCAAAAAAATCTTTTTCTGCCGGTTAAGTTGTCGAGGGCTGATTTCTTTTCCTATGACAAAAAGCCTTCTGTTTCGATCGCCAAACATTTCAGGTGAGCATTTGTAACCGTTTGGCACCATTTTTGAGTGAATTGCCGAAAGTCAGGTTTTTGATGAAATTGTGACCACGGGGATTAGGGATTTTTTTTAAAAAAATCTTTTTCTGCCGGTTAAGTTGTCGAGGGCTGTTTTCTTGTCCTGTGATAAAAAGCTTATTGTTTCGACCGCCAAACCTTTCAGGGGAGCATATGCAACCGTTTGGCACCATTTTTGAGTGAATTGCCGAAAGTCAGATTTTTGATTAAATTGTGACCCCGGGGCTTAGGGATTTTTTTTAAAAAAAAAATTCTGCCGTTTAAGTTGACGAGCGCTGATATGTTGTCCTGTGAGAAAAAGCCTTCTCTTTCGATCGCCAAAGATTTCAGGGGAGCAATTGCAACCGTTTGGCACCATTTTTGAGTGAATTGCCGAAAGTCAGATTTTTGATGAAATTGTGACCCTGGGGCTTAGGGATTTTTTCAAAAAAATCTTTTTCTGCCGGTTAAGTTGTCGAGGGCTGATTTCTTGTCCAGTGATAAAAAGCCTTCTATTTCGACCGCCAAACCTTTCAGGGGAGCATTTGCAACCGTTTGGCACCATTTTTGAGTGAATTGCCGAAAGTCAGATTTTTGATGAAATTGTGACCCCGGGGCTTAGGGATTTTTTTTAAAAAAAAATTTCTGCCGGTTAAGTTGTCGAGGGCTGATATGTTGTCCTGTGATAAAAAGCCTTCTCTTTCGATCGCCAAAGATTTCAGGGGAGCAATTGCAACCGTTTGGCACCATTTTTGAGTGAATTGCCGAAAGACAGATTTTTGATGAAATTGTGACCCTGGGGCTTAGGGATTTTTTCAAAAAAATCTTTTTCTGCCGGTTAAGTTGTCGAGGGCTGATTTCTTGTCCTGTGATAAAAAACCTTCTGTTTCTACCGCCAAACATTTCAGGGGAGCATTTGCAACCGTTTGGCACCATTTTTGAGTGAATTGCCGAAAGTCAGATTTTTGATGAAATTGTGACCACGGGGCTTAGGGATTTTTTTTAAAAAAAAAATTCTGCCGGTTAAGTTGACGAGGGCTGATATCTTGTCCTGTGATAAAAAGCCTTCTCTTTCGATCGCCAAAGCTTTCAGGGGAGCATTTGCAACCGTTTGGCACCATTTTTGAGTGAATTGCCGAAAGTCAGATTTTTGATGAAATTGTGACCCTGGGGCTTAGGGATTTTTTCAAAAAAATCTTTTTCTGCCGGTTAAGTTGTCGAGGGCTGATTTCTTGTCCAGTGATAAAAAGCCTTCTGTTTCGACCGCCAAACCTTTCAGGGGAGCATTTGCAAGCGTTTGGCACCATTTTTGAGTGAATTGCCGAAAGTCAGATTTTTGATGAAATTGTGACCCCGGGGCTTAGGGATTTTTGAAAAAAAAAAAATTCTGCCGGTAAAGTTGACGAGGGCTGATATCTTGTCCTGTGATAAAAAGCGTTCTCTTTCTACCACCAAACATTTCAGGGGAGCATTTGCAACCGTTTGGCACCATTTTTGAGTGAATTGCCGAAAGTCAGATTTTTGATGAAATTGTGACCCCGGGGCTTAGGGATTTTTTTAAAAAAAAAATTCTGCCGGTTAAGTTGACGAGCGCTGATATCTTGTCCTGTGATAAAAAGCGTTCTCTTTCGATCGCCAAAGGTTTCAGGGGAGCATTTGCAACCGTTTGGCACCATTTTTGAGTGAATTGCCGAAAGTCAGATTTTTGATGAAATTGTGACCCTGGGGCTTAGGGATTTTTTCAAAAAAATCTTTTTCTGCCGGTTAAGTTTTCGAGGGCTGATTTCTTTACCTATGACAAAAAGCCTTCTGTTTCGATCGCCAAACATTTCAGGGGAGCATTTGTAACCGTTTGGCACCATTTTTGAGTGAATTGCCGAAAGTCAGGTTTTTGATGAAACTGTGACCACGGGGATTAGGGATTTTTTTTAAAAAAATCTTTTTCTGCCGGTTAAGTTGTCGAGGGCTGTTTTCTTCTCCAGTGATTAAAAGCCTACTGTTTCGACCGCCAAACCTTTCAGGGGAGCATATGCAACCGTTTGGCACCATTTTTGAGTGAATTGCCGAAAGTCAGATTTTTGATGAAATTGTGACCCCGGGGCTTAGGGATTTTTGAAAAACATATTCTGCCGGTTACGTTGTCGAGGGCTGATTTCTTGTCCTGTGATAAAAAACCTTCTGTTTCTACCGCCAAACATTTCAGGGGAGCATTTGCAACCGTTTGGCACCATTTTTGAGTGAATTGCCGAAAGTCAGATTTTTGATGAAATTGTGACCCCGGGGCTAAGGTTTTTTTTAAAAAAAAAAAATTCTGCCGGTTAAGTTGACGAGGGCTGATATCTTGTCCTGTGATAAAAAGCCTTCTCTTTCGATCGCCAAAGCTTTCAGGGGAGCATTTGCAACCGTTTGGCACCATTTTTGAGTGAATTGCCGAAAGTCAGATTTTTAATGAAATTGTGACCCCGGGGCTTAGGGATTTTTTTAAAAAAAAAATTTCTGCCGGTTAATTTGTCGAGGGCTGATATGTTGTCCTGTGATAAAAAGCCTTCTCTTTCGATCGCCAAAGATTTCAGGGGAGCAATTGCAAGCGTTTGGCACCATTTTTGAGTGAATTGCCGAAAGTCAGATTTTTGATGAAATTGTGACCCCGGGGCTTAGGGATTTTTTTTAAAAAAAAAATTCTGCCGGTTAAGTTGACGAGGGCTGATATCTTGTCCTGTGATAAAAAGCCTTCTCTTTCGATCGCCAAAGATTTCAGGGGAGCAATTGCAACCGTTTGGCACCATTTTTGAGTGAATTGCCGAAAGTCAGATTTTTGATGAAATTGTGACCCTGGGGCTTAGGGATTTTGTCAAAAAAATCTTTTTCTGCCGGTTAAGTTGTCGAGGGCTGATTTCTTGTCCAGTGATAAAAAGCCTTCTGTTTCGACCGCCAAACCTTTCAGGGGAGCATTTGCAACCGTTTGGCACCATTTTTGAGTGAATTGCCGAAAGTCAGATTTTTGATGAAATTGTGACCACGGGGATTAGGGATTTTTTCAAAAAAATCTTTTTCTGCCGGTTAAGATGTCGAGGGCTGTTTTCTTCTCCAGTGATTAAAAGCCTTCTGTTTCGACCCCCAAACCTTTCAGGGGAGCATTTGCAATTTTAAAAAAAAAATTCTGCCGGTAAAGTTGACGAGGGCTGATATCTTGTCCTGTGATAAAAAGCGTTCTCTTTCTACCACCAAACATTTCAGGGGAGCATTTGCAACCGTTTGGCACCATTTTTGAGTGAATTGCCGAAAGTCAGATTTTTGATGAAATTGTGACCCCGGGGCTTAGGGATTTTTTTTTAAAAAAAAATTCTGCCGGTTAAGTTGACGAGGGCTGATATCTTGTCCTGTGATAAAAAGCGTTCTCTTTCGATCGCCAAAGCTTTCAGGGGAGCATTTGCAACCGTTTGGCACCATTTTTGAGTGAATTGCCGAAAGTCAGATTTTTGATGAAATTGTGACCCCGGGGCTTAGGGATTTTTTTTTAAAAAAAAATTCTGCCGGTTAAGTTGTCGAGGGCTGATATGTTGTCCTGTGATAAAAAGCCTTCTCTTTCGATCGCCAAAGATTTCAGGGGAGCAATAGCAAGCGTTTGGCACCATTTTTGAGTGAATTGCCGAAAGTCAGATTTTTGATGAAATTGTGACCCCGGGGCTTAGGGATTTTTTTTAAAAAAAAAATTCTGCCGGTTAAGTTGACGAGGGCTGATATCTTGTCCTGTGATAAAAAGCCTTCTCTTTCGATCGCCAAAGCTTTCAGGGGAGCATTTGCAACCGTTTGGCACCATTTTTGAGTGAATTGCCGAAAGTCAGATTTTTGATGAAATTGTGACCCTGGGGCTTAGGGATTTTTTCAAAAAAATCTTTTTCTGCCGGTTAAGTTGTCGAGGGCTGATTTCTTGTCCAGTGATAAAAAGCCTTCTGTTTCGACCGCCAAACCTTTCAGGGGAGCATTTGCAAGCGTTTGGCACCATTTTTGAGTGAATTGCCGAAAGTCAGATTTTTGATGAAATTGTGACCCCGGGGCTTAGGGATTTTTTCAAAAAAATCTTTTTCTGCCGGTTAAGTTGTCGAGGGCTGATTTCTTTTCCTATGACAAAAAGCCTTCTGTTTCGATCGCCAAACATTTCAGGTGAGCATTTGTAACCGTTTGGCACCATTTTTGAGTGAATTGCCGAAAGTCAGGTTTTTGATGAAATTGTGACCACGGGGATTAGGGATTTTTTTAAAAAAAATCTTTTTCTGCCGGTTAAGTTGTCGAGGGCTGTTTTCTTGTCCTGTGATAAAAAGCTTATTGTTTCGACCGCCAAACCTTTCAGGGGAGCATATGCAACCGTTTGGCACCATTTTTGAGTGAATTGCCGAAAGTCAGATTTTTGATTAAATTGTGACCCCGGGGCTTAGGGATTTTTTTAAAAAAAAAAAAATTCTGCCGTTTAAGTTGACGAGCGCTGATATGTTGTCCTGTGATAAAAAGCCTTCTCTTTCGATCGCCAAAGATTTCAGGGGAGCAATTGCAACCGTTTGGCACCATTTTTGAGTGAATTGCCGAAAGTCAGATTTTTGATGAAATTGTGACCCTGGGGCTTACGGATTTTTTCAAAAAAATCTTTTTCTGCCGGTTAAGTTGTCGAGGGCTGATTTCTTGTCCAGTGATAAAAAGCCTTCTATTTCGACCGCCAAACCTTTCAGGGGAGCATTTGCAACCGTTTGGCACCATTTTTGAGTGAATTGCCGAAAGTCAGATTTTTGATGAAATTGTGACCCCGGGGCTTAGGGATTTTTTTTTAAAAAAAATTTCTGCCGGTTAAGTTGTCGAGGGCTGATATGTTGTCCTGTGATAAAAAGCCTTCTCTTTCGATCGCCAAAGATTTCAGGGGAGCAATTGCAACCGTTTGGCACCATTTTTGAGTGAATTGCCGAAAGACAGATTTTTGATGAAATTGTGACCCTGGGGCTTAGGGATTTTTTCAAAAAAATCTTTTTCTGCCGGTTAAGTTGTCGAGGGCTGATTTCTTGTCCAGTGATAAAAAGCCTTCTGTTTCGACCGCCAAACCTTTCAGGGGAGCATTTGCAACCGTTTGGCACCATTTTTGAGTGAATTGCCGAAAGTCAGATTTTTGATGAAATTGTGACCACGGGGATTAGGGATTTTTTCAAAAAAAAAAATTTCTGCCGGTTAAGTTGTCGAGGGCTGTTTTCTTCTCCAGTGATTAAAAGCCTTCTGTTTCGACCCCCAAACCTTTCAGGGGAGCATTTGCAACCGTTTGGCACCATTTTTGAGTGAATTGCCGAAAGTCAGATTTTTAATGAAATTGTGACCCCGGGGCTTAGGGATTTTTTTAAAAAAAAAATTTCTGCCGGTTAATTTGTCGAGGGCTGATATGTTGTCCTGTGATAAAAAGCCTTCTCTTTCGATCGCCAAAGATTTCAGGGGAGCAATTGCAAGCGTTTGGCACCATTTTTGAGTGAATTGCCGAAAGTCAGATTTTTGATGAAATTGTGACCCCGGGGCTTAGGGATTTTTTTTTAAAAAAAAATTCTGCCGGTTAAGTTGACGAGGGCTGATATCTTGTCCTGTGATAAAAAGCCTTCTCTTTCGATCGCCAAAGATTTCAGGGGAGCAATTGCAACCGTTTGGCACCATTTTTGAGTGAATTGCCGAAAGTCAGATTTTTGATGAAATTGTGACCCTGGGGCTTAGGGATTTTGTCAAAAAAATCTTTTTCTGCCGGTTAAGTTGTTGAGGGCTGATTTCTTGTCCAGTGATAAAAAGCCTTCTGTTTCGACCGCCAAACCTTTCAGGGGAGCATTTGCAACCGTTTGGCACCATTTTTGAGTGAATTGCCGAAAGTCAGATTTTTGATGAAATTGTGACCACGGGGATTAGGGATTTTTTCAAAAAAATCTTTTTCTGCCGGTTAAGATGTCGAGGGCTGTTTTCTTCTCCAGTGATTAAAAGCCTTCTGTTTCGACCCCCAAACCTTTCAGGGGAGCATTTGCAATTTAAAAAAAAAAAATTCTGCCGGTAAAGTTGACGAGGGCTGATATCTTGTCCTGTGATAAAAAGCGTTCTCTTTCTACCACCAAACATTTCAGGGGAGCATTTGCAACCGTTTGGCACCATTTTTGAGTGAATTGCCGAAAGTCAGATTTTTGATGAAATTGTGACCCCGGGGCTTAGGGATTTTTTTTAAAAAAAAAATTCTGCCGGTTAAGTTGACGAGGGCTGATATCTTGTCCTGTGATAAAAAGCGTTCTCTTTCGATCGCCAAAGCTTTCAGGGGAGCATTTGCAACCGTTTGGCACCATTTTTGAGTGAATTGCCGAAAGTCAGATTTTTGATGAAATTGTGACCCCGGGGCTTAGGGATTTTTTTTAAAAAAAAAATTCTGCCGGTTAAGTTGTCGAGGGCTGATATGTTGTCCTGTGATAAAAAGCCTTCTCTTTCGATCGCCAAAGATTTCAGGGGAGCAATTGCAAGCGTTTGGCACCATTTTTGAGTGAATTGCCGAAAGTCAGATTTTTGATGAAATTGTGACCCCGGGGCTTAGGGATTTTTTTTAAAAAAAAAATTCTGCCGGTTAAGTTGACGAGGGCTGATATCTTGTCCTGTGATAAAAAGCCTTCTCTTTCGATCGCCAAAGCTTTCAGGGGAGCATTTGCAACCGTTTGGCACCATTTTTGAGTGAATTGCCGAAAGTCAGATTTTTGATGAAATTGTGACCACGGGGATTAGGGATTTTTTCAAAAAAATCTTTTTCTGCCGGTTAAGATGTCGAGGGCTGTTTTCTTCTCCAGTGATTAAAAGCCTTCTGTTTCGACCCCCAAACCTTTCAGGGGAGCATTTGCAATTTTAAAAAAAAAATTCTGCCGGTAAAGTTGACGAGGGCTGATATCTTGTCCTGTGATAAAAAGCGTTCTCTTTCTACCACCAAACATTTCAGGGGAGCATTTGCAACCGTTTGGCACCATTTTTGAGTGAATTGCCGAAAGTCAGATTTTTGATGAAATTGTGACCCCGGGGCTTAGGGATTTTTTTTAAAAAAAAAAATTCTGCCGGTTAAGTTGACGAGGGCTGATATCTTGTCCTGTGATAAAAAGCGTTCTCTTTCGATCGCCAAAGCTTTCAGGGGAGCATTTGCAACCGTTTGGCACCATTTTTGAGTGAATTGCCGAAAGTCAGATTTTTGATGAAATTGTGACCCCGGGGCTTAGGGATTTTTTTTAAAAAAAAAATTCTGCCGGTTAAGTTGTCGAGGGCTGATATGTTGTCCTGTGATAAAAAGCCTTCTCTTTCGATCGCCAAAGATTTCAGGGGAGCAATTGCAAGCGTTTGGCACCATTTTTGAGTGAATTGCCGAAAGTCAGATTTTTGATGAAATTGTGACCCCGGGGCTTAGGGATTTTTTAAAAAAAAAAAATTCTGCCGGTTAAGTTGACGAGGGCTGATATCTTGTCCTGTGATAAAAAGCCTTCTCTTTCGATCGCCAAAGCTTTCAGGGGAGCATTTGCAACCGTTTGGCACCATTTTTGAGTGAATTGCCGAAAGTCAGATTTTTGATGAAATTGTGACCCTGGGGCTTAGGGATTTTTTCAAAAAAATCTTTTTCTGCCGGTTAAGTTGTCGAGGGCTGATTTCTTGTCCAGTGATAAAAAGCCTTCTGTTTCGACCGCCAAACCTTTCAGGGGAGCATTTGCAAGCGTTTGGCACCATTTTTGAGTGAATTGCCGAAAGTCAGATTTTTGATGAAATTGTGACCCCGGGGCTTAGGGATTTTTTCAAAAAAATCTTTTTCTGCCGGTTAAGTTGTCGAGGGCTGATTTCTTTTCCTATGACAAAAAGCCTTCTGTTTCGATCGCCAAACATTTCAGGTGAGCATTTGTAACCGTTTGGCACCATTTTTGAGTGAATTGCCGAAAGTCAGGTTTTTGATGAAATTGTGACCACGGGGATTAGGGATTTTTTTAAAAAAAATCTTTTTCTGCCGGTTAAGTTGTCGAGGGCTGTTTTCTTGTCCTGTGATAAAAAGCTTATTGTTTCGACCGCCAAACCTTTCAGGGGAGCATATGCAACCGTTTGGCACCATTTTTGAGTGAATTGCCGAAAGTCAGATTTTTGATTAAATTGTGACCCCGGGGCTTAGGGATTTTTTTTAAAAAAAAAATTCTGCCGTTTAAGTTGACGAGCGCTGATATGTTGTCCTGTGATAAAAAGCCTTCTCTTTCGATCGCCAAAGATTTCAGGGGAGCAATTGCAACCGTTTGGCACCATTTTTGAGTGAATTGCCGAAAGTCAGATTTTTGATGAAATTGTGACCCTGGGGCTTACGGATTTTTTCAAAAAAATCTTTTTCTGCCGGTTAAGTTGTCGAGGGCTGATTTCTTGTCCAGTGATAAAAAGCCTTCTATTTCGACCGCCAAACCTTTCAGGGGAGCATTTGCAACCGTTTGGCACCATTTTTGAGTGAATTGCCGAAAGTCAGATTTTTGATGAAATTGTGACCCCGGGGCTTAGGGATTTTTTTTAAAAAAAAATTTCTGCCGGTTAAGTTGTCGAGGGCTGATATGTTGTCCTGTGATAAAAAGCCTTCTCTTTCGATCGCCAAAGATTTCAGGGGAGCAATTGCAACCGTTTGGTACCATTTTTGAGTGAATTGCCGAAAGACAGATTTTTGATGAAATTGTGACCCTGGGGCTTAGGGATTTTTTCAAAAAAATCTTTTTCTGCCGGTTAAGTTGTCGAGGGCTGATTTCTTGTCCAGTGATAAAAAGCCTTCTGTTTCGACCGCCAAACCTTTCAGGGGAGCATTTGTAACCGTTTGGCACCATTTTTGAGTGAATTGCCGAAAGTCAGGTTTTTGATGAAATTGTGACCACGGGGATTAGGGATTTTTTTAAAAAAAATCTTTTTCTGCCGGTTAAGTTGTCGAGGGCTGTTTTCTTGTCCTGTGATAAAAAGCTTATTGTTTCGACCGCCAAACCTTTCAGGGGAGCATATGCAACCGTTTGGCACCATTTTTGAGTGAATTGCCGAAAGTCAGATTTTTGATTAAATTGTGACCCCGGGGCTTAGGGATTTTTTTTAAAAAAAAAATTCTGCCGTTTAAGTTGACGAGCGCTGATATGTTGTCCTGTGATAAAAAGCCTTCTCTTTCGATCGCCAAAGATTTCAGGGGAGCAATTGCAACCGTTTGGCACCATTTTTGAGTGAATTGCCGAAAGTCAGATTTTTGATGAAATTGTGACCCTGGGGCTTACGGATTTTTTCAAAAAAATCTTTTTCTGCCGGTTAAGTTGTCGAGGGCTGATTTCTTGTCCAGTGATAAAAAGCCTTCTATTTCGACCGCCAAACCTTTCAGGGGAGCATTTGCAACCGTTTGGCACCATTTTTGAGTGAATTGCCGAAAGTCAGATTTTTGATGAAATTGTGACCCCGGGGCTTAGGGATTTTTTTTTAAAAAAAATTTCTGCCGGTTAAGTTGTCGAGGGCTGATATGTTGTCCTGTGATAAAAAGCCTTCTCTTTCGATCGCCAAAGATTTCAGGGGAGCAATTGCAACCGTTTGGTACCATTTTTGAGTGAATTGCCGAAAGACAGATTTTTGATGAAATTGTGACCCTGGGGCTTAGGGATTTTTTCAAAAAAATCTTTTTCTGCCGGTTAAGTTGTCGAGGGCTGATTTCTTGTCCAGTGATAAAAAGCCTTCTGTTTCGACCGCCAAACCTTTCAGGGGAGCATTTGCAACCGTTTGGCACCATTTTTGAGTGAATTGCCGAAAGTCAGATTTTTGATGAAATTGTGACCACGGGGATTAGGGATTTTTTCAAAAAAAAAAATTTCTGCCGGTTAAGTTGTCGAGGGCTGTTTTCTTCTCCAGTGATTAAAAGCCTTCTGTTTCGACCCCCAAACCTTTCAGGGGAGCATTTGCAACCGTTTGGCACCATTTTTGAGTGAATTGCCGAAAGTCAGATTTTTAATGAAATTGTGACCCCGGGGCTTAGGGATTTTTTTTAAAAAAAAATTTCTGCCGGTTAATTTGTCGAGGGCTGATATGTTGTCCTGTGATAAAAAGCCTTCTCTTTCGATCGCCAAAGATTTCAGGGGAGCAATTGCAAGCGTTTGGCACCATTTTTGAGTGAATTGCCGAAAGTCAGATTTTTGATGAAATTGTGACCCCGGGGCTTAGGGATTTTTTTTTAAAAAAAAATTCTGCCGGTTAAGTTGACGAGGGCTGATATCTTGTCCTGTGATAAAAAGCCTTCTCTTTCGATCGCCAAAGATTTCAGGGGAGCAATTGCAACCGTTTGGCACCATTTTTGAGTGAATTGCCGAAAGTCAGATTTTTGATGAAATTGTGACCCTGGGGCTTAGGGATTTTGTCAAAAAAATCTTTTTCTGCCGGTTAAGTTGTCGAGGGCTGATTTCTTGTCCAGTGATAAAAAGCCTTCTGTTTCGACCGCCAAACCTTTCAGGGGAGCATTTGCAACCGTTTGGCACCATTTTTGAGTGAATTGCCGAAAGTCAGATTTTTGATGAAATTGTGACCACGGAGATTAGGGATTTTTTCAAAAAAATCTTTTTCTGCCGGTTAAGATGTCGAGGGCTGTTTTCTTCTCCAGTGATTAAAAGCCTTCTGTTTCGACCCCCAAAACTTTCAGGGGAGCATTTGCAATTTTAAAAAAAAAATTCTGCCGGTAAAGTTGACGAGGGCTGATATCTTGTCCTGTGATAAAAAGCGTTCTCTTTCTACCACCAAACATTTCAGGGGAGCATTTGCAACCGTTTGGCACCATTTTTGAGTGAATTGCCAAAAGTCAGATTTTTGATGAAATTGTGACCCCGGGGCTTAGGGATTTTTTTTTAAAAAAAAATTCTGCCGGTTAAGTTGACGAGGGCTGATATCTTGTCCTGTGATAAAAAGCGTTCTCTTTCGATCGCCAAAGCTTTCAGGGGAGCATTTGCAACCGTTTGGCACCATTTTTGAGTGAATTGCCGAAAGTCAGATTTTTGATGAAATTGTGACCCCGGGGCTTAGGGATTTTTTTTTAAAAAAAAATTCTGCCGGTTAAGTTGTCGAGGGCTGATATGTTGTCCTGTGATAAAAAGCCTTCTCTTTCGATCGCCAAAGATTTCAGGGGAGCAATTGCAAGCGTTTGGCACCATTTTTGAGTGAATTGCCGAAAGTCAGATTTTTGATGAAATTGTGACCCCGGGGCTTAGGGATTTTTTTTTTTAAAAAAATTCTGCCGGTTAAGTTGACGAGGGCTGATATCTTGTCCTGTGATAAAAAGCCTTCTCTTTCGATCGCCAAAGCTTTCAGGGGAGCATTTGCAACCGTTTGGCACCATTTTTGAGTGAATTGCCGAAAGTCAGATTTTTGATGAAATTGTGACCCTGGGGCTTAGGGATTTTTTCAAAAAAATCTTTTTCTGCCGGTTAAGTTGTCGAGGGCTGATTTCTTGTCCAGTGATAAAAAGCCTTCTGTTTCGACCGCCAAACCTTTCAGGGGAGCATTTGCAAGCGTTTGGCACCATTTTTGAGTGAATTGCCGAAAGTCAGATTTTTGATGAAATTGTGACCCCGGGGCTTAGGGATTTTTTCAAAAAAATCTTTTTCTGCCGGTTAAGTTGTCGAGGGCTGATTTCTTTTCCTATGACAAAAAGCCTTCTGTTTCGATCGCCAAACATTTCAGGTGAGCATTTGTAACCGTTTGGCACCATTTTTGAGTGAATTGCCGAAAGTCAGGTTTTTGATGAAATTGTGACCACGGGGATTAGGGATTTTTTTAAAAAAAATCTTTTTCTGCCGGTTAAGTTGTCGAGGGCTGTTTTCTTGTCCTGTGATAAAAAGCTTATTGTTTCGACCGCCAAACCTTTCAGGGGAGCATATGCAACCGTTTGGCACCATTTTTGAGTGAATTGCCGAAAGTCAGATTTTTGATTAAATTGTGACCCCGGGGCTTAGGGATTTTTTTTAAAAAAAAAATTCTGCCGTTTAAGTTGACGAGCGCTGATATGTTGTCCTGTGATAAAAAGCCTTCTCTTTCGATCGCCAAAGATTTCAGGGGAGCAATTGCAACCGTTTGGCACCATTTTTGAGTGAATTGCCGAAAGTCAGATTTTTGATGAAATTGTGACCCTGGGGCTTACGGATTTTTTCAAAAAAATCTTTTTCTGCCGGTTAAGTTGTCGAGGGCTGATTTCTTGTCCAGTGATAAAAAGCCTTCTATTTCGACCGCCAAACCTTTCAGGGGAGCATTTGCAACCGTTTGGCACCATTTTTGAGTGAATTGCCGAAAGTCAGATTTTTGATGAAATTGTGACCCCGGGGCTTAGGGATTTTTTTTTTAAAAAAATTTCTGCCGGTTAAGTTGTCGAGGGCTGATATGTTGTCCTGTGATAAAAAGCCTTCTCTTTCGATCGCCAAAGATTTCAGGGGAGCAATTGCAACCGTTTGGCACCATTTTTGAGTGAATTGCCGAAAGACAGATTTTTGATGAAATTGTGACCCTGGGGCTTAGGGATTTTTTCAAAAAAATCTTTTTCTGCCGGTTAAGTTGTCGAGGGCTGATTTCTTGTCCAGTGATAAAAAGCCTTCTGTTTCGACCGCCAAACCTTTCAGGGGACCATTTGCAACCGTTTGGCACCATTTTTGAGTGAATTGCCGAAAGTCAGATTTTTGATGAAATTGTGACCACGGGGATTAGGGATTTTTTCAAAAAAAAAAATTTCTGCCGGTTAAGTTGTCGAGGGCTGTTTTCTTCTCCAGTGATTAAAAGCCTTCTGTTTCGACCCCCAAACCTTTCAGGGGAGCATTTGCAACCGTTTGGCACCATTTTTGAGTGAATTGCCGAAAGTCAGATTTTTAATGAAATTGTGACCCCGGGGCTTAGGGATTTTTTTTAAAAAAAAAATTCTGCCGGTTAATTTGTCGAGGGCTGATATGTTGTCCTGTGATAAAAAGCCTTCTCTTTCGATCGCCAAAGATTTCAGGGGAGCAATTGCAAGCGTTTGGCACCATTTTTGAGTGAATTGCCGAAAGTCAGATTTTTGATGAAATTGTGACCCCGGGGCTTAGGGATTTTTTTTTAAAAAAAAATTCTGCCGGTTAAGTTGACGAGGGCTGATATCTTGTCCTGTGATAAAAAGCCTTCTGTTTCGACCGCCAAAGCTTTCAGGGGAGCATTTGCAAGCGTTTGGCACCATTTTTGAGTGAATTGCCGAAAGTCAGATTTTTGATGAAATTGTGACCCCGGGGCTTAGGGATTTTTTCAAAAAAATCTTTTTCTGCCGGTTAAGTTGTCGAGGGCTGATTTCTTTTCCTATGACAAAAAGCCTTCTGTTTCGATCGCCAAACATTTCAGGGGAGCATTTGTAACCGTTTGGCACCATTTTTGAGTGAATTGCCGAAAGTCAGGTTTTTGATGAAATTGTGACCACGGGGATTAGGGATTTTTTTAAAAAAAATCTTTTTCTGCCGGTTAAGTTGTCGAGGGCTGTTTTCTTCTCCAGTGATTAAAAGCTTATTGTTTCGACCGCCAAACCTTTCAGGGGAGCATATGCAACCGTTTGGCACCATTTTTGAGTGAATTGCCGAAAGTCAGATTTTTGATTAAATTGTGACCCCGGGGCTTAGGGATTTTTTTTTTAAAAAAAATTCTGCCGTTTAAGTTGACGAGCGCTGATATGTTGTCCTGTGATAAAAAGCCTTCTCTTTCGATCGCCAAAGATTTCAGGGGAGCAATTGCAACCGTTTGGCACCATTTTTGAGTGAATTGCCGAAAGTCAGATTTTTGATGAAATTGTGACCCTGGGGCTTAGGGATTTTTTCAAAAAAATCTTTTTCTGCCGGTTAAGTTGTCGAGGGCTGATTTCTTGTCCAGTGATAAAAAGCCTTCTGTTTCGACCGCCAAACCTTTCAGGGGAGCATTTGCAACCGTTTGGCACCATTTTTGAGTGAATTGCCGAAAGTCAGATTTTGGATGAAATTGTGACACCGGGGCTTAGGGATTTTTTTTTAAAAAAAAATTCTGCCGGTTAAGTTGTCGAGGGCTGATATGTTGTCCTGTGATAAAAAGCCTTCTCTTTCGATCGCCAAAGATTTCAGGGGAGCAATTGCAACCGTTTGGCACCATTTTTGAGTGAATTGCCGAAAGACAGATTTTTGATGAAATTGTGACCCTGGGGCTTAGGGATTTTTTCAAAAAAATCTTTTTCTGCCGGTTAAGTTGTCGAGGGCTGATTTCTTGTCCAGTGATAAAAAGCCTTCTGTTTCGACCGCCAAACCTTTCAGGGGAGCATTTGCAACCGTTTGGCACCATTTTTGAGTGAATTGCCGAAAGTCAGATTTTTGATGAAATTGTGACCACGGGGATTAGGGATTTTTTCAAAAAAAAAATTTTCTGCCGGTTAAGTTGTCGAGGGCTGTTTTCTTCTCCAGTGATTAAAAGCCTTCTGTTTCGACCCCCAAACCTTTCAGGGGAGCATTTGCAACCGTTTGGCACCATTTTTGAGTGAATTGCCGAAAGTCAGATTTTTGATGAAATTGTGACCCCGGGGCTTAGGGATTTTTTTTAAAAAAAAATTTCTGCCGGTTAAGTTGTCGAGGGCTGATATGTTGTCCTGTGATAAAAAGCCTTCTCTTTCGATCGCCAAAGATTTCAGGGGAGCAATTGCAACCGTTTGGCACCATTTTTGAGTGAATTGCCGAAAGTCAGATTTTTGATGAAATTGTGACCCTGGGGCTTAGGGATTTTTTCAAAAAAATCTTTTTCTGCCGGTTAAGTTGTCGAGGGCTGATTTCTTGTCCAGTGATAAAAAGCCTTCTGTTTCGACCGCCAAACCTTTCAGGGGACCATTTGCAACCGTTTGGCACCATTTTTGAGTGAATTGCCGAAAGTCAGATTTTTGATGAAATTGTGACCACGGGGATTAGGGATTTTTTCAAAAAAATCTTTTTCTGCTGGTTAAGATGTCGAGGGCTGTTTTCTTCTCCAGTGATTAAAAGCCTTCTGTTTCGACCCCCAAACCTTTCAGGGGAGCATTTGCAATTTTAAAAAAAAAATTTCTGCCGGTTAAGTTGTCGAGGGCTGATATGTTGTCCTGTGATAAAAAGCCTTCTCTTTCGATCGCCAAAGATTTCAGGGGAGCAATTGCAACCGTTTGGCACCATTTTTGAGTGAATTGCCGAAAGTCAGATTTTTGATGAAATTGTGACCACGGGGATTAGGGATTTTTTCAAAAAAAAAATTTCTGCCGGTTAAGTTGTCGAGGGCTGTTTTCTTCTCCAGTGATAAAAAGCCTTCTGTTTCGACCGCCAAACCTTTCAGGGGACCATTTGCAACCGTTTGGCACCATTTTTGAGTGAATTGCCGAAAGTCAGATTTTTGATGAAATTGTGACCACGGGGATTAGGGATTTTTTCAAAAAAATCTTTTTCTGCTGGTTAAGATGTCGAGGGCTGTTTTCTTCTCCAGTGATTAAAAGCCTTCTGTTTCGACCCCCAAACCTTTCAGGGGAGCATTTGCAATTTAAAAAAAAAAATTTCTGCCGGTTAAGTTGTCGAGGGCTGATATGTTGTCCTGTGATAAAAAGCCTTCTCTTTCGATCGCCAAAGATTTCAGGGGAGCAATTGCAACCGTTTGGCACCATTTTTGAGTGAATTGCCGAAAGTCAGATTTTTGATGAAATTGTGACCCTGGGGCTTAGGGATTTTTTCAAAAAAATCTTTTTCTGCCGGTTAAGTTGTCGAGGGCTGATTTCTTGTCCAGTGATAAAAAGCCTTCTGTTTCGACCGCCAAACCTTTCAGGGGACCATTTGCAACCGTTTGGCACCATTTTTGAGTGAATTGCCGAAAGTCAGATTTTTGATGAAATTGTGACCACGGGGATTAGGGATTTTTTCAAAAAAATCTTTTTCTGCTGGTTAAGATGTCGAGGGCTGTTTTCTTCTCCAGTGATTAAAAGCCTTCTGTTTCGACCCCCAAACCTTTCAGGGGAGCATTTGCAATTTTAAAAAAAAAATTTCTGCCGGTTAAGTTGTCGAGGGCTGATATGTTGTCCTGTGATAAAAAGCCTTCTCTTTCGATCGCCAAAGATTTCAGGGGAGCAATTGCAACCGTTTGGCACCATTTTTGAGTGAATTGCCGAAAGTCAGATTTTTGATGAAATTGTGACCCTGGGGCTTAGGGATTTTTTCAAAAAAATCTTTTTCTGCCGGTTAAGTTGTCGAGGGCTGATTTCTTGTCCAGTGATAAAAAGCCTTCTGTTTCGACCGCCAAACCTTTCAGGGGACCATTTGCAACCGTTTGGCACCATTTTTGAGTGAATTGCCGAAAGTCAGATTTTTGATGAAATTGTGACCACGGGGATTAGGGATTTTTTCAAAAAAATCTTTTTCTGCCGGTTAAGATGTCGAGGGCTGTTTTCTTCTCCAGTGATTAAAAGCCTTCTGTTTCGACCCCCAAACCTTTCAGGGGAGCATTTGCAACCGTTTGGCACCATTTTTGAGTGAATTGCCGAAAGTCAGAGTTTTGATGAAATTGTGACCCCGGGGCTTAGGGATTTTTAAAAAAAAAAAATTTCTGCCGGTTAAGTTGTCGAGGGCTGATATGTTGTCCTGTGATAAAAAGCCTTCTCTTTCGATCGCCAAAGATTTCAGGGGAGCAATTGCAACCGTTTGGCACCATTTTTGAGTGAATTGCCGAAAGTCAGATTTTTGATGAAATTGTGACCCTGGGGCTGAGGGATTTTTTCAAAAAAATCTTTTTCTGCCGGTTAAGTTGTCGAGGGCTGATTTCTTGTCCAGTGATAAAAAGCCTTCTGTTTCGACCGCCAAACCTTTCAGGGGAGCATTTGCAACCGTTTGGCACCATTTTTGAGTGAATTGCCGAAAGTCAGATTTTTGATGAAATTGTGACCCTGGGGCTTAGGGATTTTTTCAAAAAAATCTTTTTCTGCCGGATAAGTTGTCGAGGGCTGATTTCTTGTCCAGTGATAAAAAGCCTTCTGTTTCGACCGCCAAACCTTTCAGGGGAGCATTTGCAACCGTTTGGCACCATTTTTGAGTGAATTGCCAAAAGTCAATTTTTTGATGAAATTGTGACCACGGGGATTAGGGATTTTTTTAAAAAAATCTTTTTCTGCCGGTTAAGTTGTCGAGGGCTGTTTTCTTCTCCAGTGATTAAAAGCCTACTGTTTCGACCGCCAAACCTTTCAGGGGAGCATATGCAACCGTTTGGCACCATTTTTGAGTGAATTGCCGAAAGTCAGATTTTTGATGAAATTGTGACCACGGGGATTAGGGATTTTTTCAAAAAAATCTTTTTCTGCCGGTTAAGTTGTCGAGGGCTGTTTTCTTCTCCAGTGATTAAAAGCCTTCTGTTTCAACCCCCAAACCTTTCAGGGGAGCATTTGCAACCGTTTGGCACCATTTTTGAGTGAATTGCCAAAAGTCAGATTTTTGATGAAATTGTGACCCCGGGGCTTAGGGATTTTTTTTAAAAAAAAAATTTCTGCCGGTTAAGTTGTCGAGGGCTGATATGTTGTCCTGTGATAAAAAGCCTTCTCTTTCGATCGCCAAAGATTTCAGGGGAGCATTTGCAACCGTTTGGCACCATTTTTGAGTGAATTGCCGAAAGTCAGGTTTTTCATGAAATTGTGACCCCGGGGCTTAGGGATTTTTTTAAAAAAAATATTCTGCCGGTTAAGTTGTCGAGGGCTGATTTCTTGTCCTGTGATAAAAAGCCTTCTGTTTCGACCGCCAAACATTTCAGGGGAGCATTTGCAACCGTTTGGCACCATTTTTGAGTGAATTGCCGAAAGTCAGATTTTTGATGAAATTGTGACCACGGGGATTAGGGATTTTTTCAAAAAAATCTTTTTCTGCCGGTTAAGATGTCGAGGGCTGTTTTCTTCTCCAGTGATTAAAAGCCTTCTGTTTCGACCCCCAAACCTTTCAGGGGAGCATTTGCAATTTTTTAAAAAAAATTTCTGCCGGTAAAGTTGTCGAGGGCTGATATGTTGTCCTGTGATAAAAAGCCTTCTCTTTCGATCGCCAAAGATTTCAGGGGAGCAATTGCAACCGTTTGGCACCATTTTTGAGTGAATTGCCGAAAGACAGATTTTTGATGAAATTGTGACCCTGGGGCTTAGGGATTTTTTCAAAAAAATCTTTTTCTGCCGGTTAAGTTGTCGAGGGCTGATTTCTTGTCCAGTGATAAAAAGCCTTCTGTTTCGACCGCCAAACCTTTCAGGGGAGCATTTGCAACCGTTTGGCACCATTTTTGAGTGAATTGCCGAAAGTCAGATTTTTGATGAAATTGTGACCACGGGGATTAGGGATTTTTTCAAAAAAAAAATTTTCTGCCGGTTAAGTTGTCGAGGGCTGTTTTCTTCTCCAGTGATTAAAAGCCTTCTGTTTCGACCCCCAAACCTTTCAGGGGAGCATTTGCAACCGTTTGGCACCATTTTTGAGTGAATTGCCGAAAGTCAGATTTTTGATGAAATTGTGACCCCGGGGCTTAGGGATTTT
Source organism: Podarcis filfolensis (assembly GCF_964270895.1). Classification (NCBI taxonomy): domain Eukaryota; kingdom Metazoa; phylum Chordata; class Lepidosauria; order Squamata; family Lacertidae; genus Podarcis; species Podarcis filfolensis. The sequence goes on from NC_139608.1 coordinate 84,234,895, forward strand.
TTTAAAAAAAAAATTTCTGCCGGTTAAGTTGTCGAGGGCTGATATGTTGTCCTGTGATAAAAAGCCTTCTCTTTCGATCGCCAAAGATTTCAGGGGAGCAATTGCAACCGTTTGGCACCATTTTTGAGTGAATTGCCGAAAGTCAGATTTTTGATGAAATTGTGACCCTGGGGCTTAGGGATTTTTTCAAAAAAATCTTTTTCTGCCGGTTAAGTTGTCGAGGGCTGATTTCTTGTCCAGTGATAAAAAGCCTTCTGTTTCGACCGCCAAACCTTTCAGGGGACCATTTGCAACCGTTTGACACCATTTTTGAGTGAATTGCCGAAAGTCAGATTTTTGATGAAATTGTGACCACGGGGATTAGGGATTTTTTCAAAAAAATCTTTTTCTGCTGGTTAAGATGTCGAGGGCTGTTTTCTTCTCCAGTGATTAAAAGCCTTCTGTTTCGACCCCCAAACCTTTCAGGGGAGCATTTGCAATTTTAAAAAAAAAATTTCTGCCGGTTAAGTTGTCGAGGGCTGATATGTTGTCCTGTGATAAAAAGCCTTCTCTTTCGATCGCCAAAGATTTCAGGGGAGCAATTGCAACCGTTTGGCACCATTTTTGAGTGAATTGCCGAAAGTCAGATTTTTGATGAAATTGTGACCCTGGGGCTTAGGGATTTTTTCAAAAAAATCTTTTTCTGCCGGTTAAGTTGTCGAGGGCTGATTTCTTGTCCAGTGATAAAAAGCCTTCTGTTTCGACCGCCAAACCTTTCAGGGGACCATTTGCAACCGTTTGGCACCATTTTTGAGTGAATTGCCGAAAGTCAGATTTTTGATGAAATTGTGACCACGGGGATTAGGGATTTTTTCAAAAAAATCTTTTTCTGCCGGTTAAGATGTCGAGGGCTGTTTTCTTCTCCAGTGATTAAAAGCCTTCTGTTTCGACCTCCAAACCTTTCAGGGGAGCATTTGCAACCGTTTGGCACCATTTTTGAGTGAATTGCCGAAAGTCAGAGTTTTGATGAAATTGTGACCCCGGGGCTTAGGGATTTTTTAAAAAAAAAAATTTCTGCCGGTTAAGTTGTCGAGGGCTGATATGTTGTCCTGTGATAAAAAGCCTTCTCTTTCGATCGCCAAAGATTTCAGGGGAGCAATTGCAACCGTTTGGCACCATTTTTGAGTGAATTGCCGAAAGTCAGATTTTTGATGAAATTGTGACCCTGGGGCTGAGGGATTTTTTCAAAAAAATCTTTTTCTGCCGGTTAAGTTGTCGAGGGCTGATTTCTTGTCCAGTGATAAAAAGCCTTCTGTTTCGACCGCCAAACCTTTCAGGGGAGCATTTGCAACCGTTTGGCACCATTTTTGAGTGAATTGCCGAAAGTCAGATTTTTGATGAAATTGTGACCACGGGGATTAGGGATTTTTTCAAAAAAATCTTTTTCTGCCGGTTAAGATGTCGAGGGCTGTTTTCTTCTCCAGTGATTAAAAGCCTTCTGTTTCGACCCCCAAACCTTTCAGGGGAGCATTTGCAATTTTTTAAAAAAAATTTCTGCCGGTAAAGTTGTCGAGGGCTGATATGTTGTCCTGTGATAAAAAGCCTTCTCTTTCGATCGCCAAAGATTTCAGGGGAGCAATTGCAACCGTTTGGCACCATTTTTGAGTGAATTGCCGAAAGTCAGATTTTTGATGAAATTGTGACCCTGGGGCTTAGGGATTTTTTCAAAAAAATCTTTTTCTGCCGGTTAAGTTGTCGAGGGCTGATTTCTTGTCCAGTGATAAAAAGCCTTCTGTTTCGACCGCCAAACCTTTCAGGGGAGCATTTGCAACCGTTTGGCACCATTTTTGAGTGAATTGCCGAAAGTCAGATTTTTGATGAAATTGTGACCCTGGGGCTTAGGGATTTTTTCAAAAAAATCTTTTTCTGCCGGATAAGTTGTCGAGGGCTGATTTCTTGTCCAGTGATAAAAAGCCTTCTGTTTCGACCGCCAAACCTTTCAGGGGAGCATTTGCAACCGTTTGGCACCATTTTTGAGTGAATTGCCAAAAGTCAATTTTTTGATGAAATTGTGACCACGGGGATTAGGGATTTTTTTAAAAAAATCTTTTTCTGCCGGTTAAGTTGTCGAGGGCTGTTTTCTTCTCCAGTGATTAAAAGCCTACTGTTTCGACCGCCAAACCTTTCAGGGGAGCATATGCAACCGTTTGGCACCATTTTTGAGTGAATTGCCGAAAGTCAGATTTTTGATGAAATTGTGACCACGGGGATTAGGGATTTTTTCAAAAAAATCTTTTTCTGCCGGTTAAGTTGTCGAGGGCTGTTTTCTTCTCCAGTGATTAAAAGCCTTCTGTTTCAACCCCCAAACCTTTCAGGGGAGCATTTGCAACCGTTTGGCACCATTTTTGAGTGAATTGCCGAAAGTCAGATTTTTGATGAAATTGTGACCCCGGGGCTTAGGGATTTTTTTAAAAAAAAAAATTTCTGCCGCTTAAGTTGTCGAGGGCTGATATGTTGTCCTGTGATAAAAAGCCTTCTCTTTCGATCGCCAAAGATTTCAGGGGAGCATTTGCAACCGTTTGGCACCATTTTTGAGTGAATTGCCGAAAGTCAGGTTTTTCATGAAATTGTGACCCCGGGGCTTAGGGATTTTTTTAAAAAAAATATTCTGCCGGTTAAGTTGTCGAGGGCTGATTTCTTGTCCTGTGATAAAAAGCCTTCTGTTTCTACCGCCAAACATTTCAGGGGAGCATTTGCAACCGTTTGGCACCATTTTTGAGTGAATTGCCGAAAGTCAGATTTTTGATGAAATTGTGACCACCGGGATTAGGGATTTTTAAAAAAAAATCTTTTTCTGCCGGTTAAGTTGTCGAGGGCTGTTTTCTTCTCCAGTGATTAAAAGCCTACTGTTTCGACCGCCAAACCTTTCAGGGGAGCATATGCAACCGTTTGGCACCATTTTTGAGTGAATTGCCGAAAGTCAGATTTTTGATGAAATTGTGACCCCGGGGCGTAGGGATTTTTTCAAAAAAATCTTTTTCTGCCGGTTAAGTTGTCGAGGGCTGATTTCTTTTCCTATGACAAAAAGCCTTCTGTTTCGATCGCCAAACATTTCAGGGGAGCATTTGCAACCGTTTGGCACCATTTTTGAGTGAATTGCCGAAAGTCAGGTTTTTGATGAAATTGTGACCACGGGGATTAGGGATTTTTTTAAAAAAATCTTTTTCTGCCGGTTAAGTTGTCGAGGGCTGATTTCTTGTCCAGTGATAAAAAGCCTACTGTTTCGACCGCCAAACCTTTCAGGGGAGCATATGCAACCGTTTGGCACCATTTTTGAGTGAATTGCCGAAAGTCAGATTTTTGATGAAATTGTGACCCCGGGCCTTAGGGATTTTTTCAAAAAAATCTTTTTCTGCCGGTTAAGTTGTCGAGGGCTGATTTCTTTTCCTATGACAAAAAGCCTTCTGTTTCTACCGCCAAACATTTCAGGGGAGCATTTGTAACCGTTTGGCACCATTTTTGAGTGAATTGCCGAAAGTCAGGTTTTTGATGAAATTGTGACCCCGGGGCTGAGGGATTTTTGAAAAAAAAAAATTCTGCCGGTTAAGTTGTCGAGGGCTGATTTCTTGTCCTGTGATAAAAAGCCTTCTGTTTCGACCGCCAAACATTTCAGGGGAGCATTTGCTACCGTTTGGCACCATTTTTGAGTGAATTGCCGAAAGTCAAATTTTTGATGAAATTGTGACCCCGGGGCTTAGGGATTTTTTCAAAAAAATCTTTTTCTGCCGGTTAAGTTGTCAAGGGCTGATTTCTTTTCCTGTGATAAAAAGACTTCTGTTTCGACCGCTAAACCTTTCAGAGGAGCATTTGCAAGCGTTTGGCACCATTTTTGAGTGAATTGCCGAAAGTCAGATTTTTGATGAAATTGTGACCACCGGGATTAGGGATTTTTTTAAAAAAATATTTTTCTGCCGGTTAAGTTGTCGAGGGCTGTTTTCTTCTCCAGTGATTAAAAGCCTTCTGTTTCGACTGCCAAACCTTTCAGGGGAGCATTTGCAACCGTTTGGCACCATTTTTGAGTGAATTGCCAAAAGTCAAATTTTTGATGAAATTGTGACCACGGGGATTAGGGATTTTTTTAAAAAAATCTTTTTCTGCCGGTTAAGTTGTCGACGGCAGTTTTCTTCTCCAGTGATTAAAAGCCTACTGTTTCGACCGCCAAACCTTTCAGGGGAGCATATGCAACCGTTTGGCACCATTTTTGAGTGAATTGCCGAAAGTCAGATTTTTGATGAAATTGTGACCCCGGGGCTTAGGGATTTTTTTTTAAAAAAAAATTCTGCCGGTTAAGTTGATGAGGGCTGATATCTTGTCCTGTTATAAAAAGCCTTCTCTTTAGATCGCCAAAGCTTTCAGGGGAGCATTTGCAACCGTTTGGCACCATTTTTGAGTGAATTGCCGAAAGTCAGATTTTTGATGAAATTGTGACCCAGGGCCTTAGGGATTTTTTCAAAATAATCTTTTTCTGCCGGTTAAGTTGTCGAGCGCTGATTTCTTGTCCAGTGATAAAAAGCCTTCTGTTTCGACCGCCAAACCATTCAGGGGAGCATTTGCAAGCGTTTGGCACCATTTTTGAGTGAATTGCCGAAAGTCAGATTTTTGATGAAATTGTGACCCCGGGGCGTAGGGATTTTTTCAAAAAAATCTTTTTCTGCCGGTTAAGTTGTCGAGGGCTGATTTCTTTTCCTATGACAAAAAGCCTTCTGTTTCGATCGCCAAACATTTCAGGGGAGCATTTGTAACCGTTTGGCACCATTTTTGAGTGAATTGCCGAAAGTCAGGTTTTTGATGAAATTGTGACCACGGGGATTAGGGATTTTTTTAAAAAAATCTTTTTCTGCCGGTTAAGTTGTTGAGGGCTGTTTTCTTCTCCAGTGATTAAAAGCCTACTGTTTCGACCGCCAAACCTTTCAGGGGAGCATATGCAACCGTTTGGCACCATTTTTGAGTGAATTGCCGAAAGTCAGATTTTTGATGAAATTGTGACCCCGGGGCGTAGGGATTTTTTCAAAAAAATCTTTTTCTGCCGGTTAAGTTGTCGAGGGCTGTTTTCTTCTCCAGTGATTAAAAGCCTTCTGTTTCAACCCCCAAACCTTTCAGGGGAGCATTTGCAACCGTTTGGCACCATTTTTGAGTGAATTGCCGAAAGTCAGATTTTTGATGAAATTGTGACCACGGGGATTAGGGATTTTTTTAAAAAAATCTTTTTCTGCCGGTTAAGTTGTCGAGGGCTGATTTCTTTTCCTATGACAAAAAGCCTTCTGTTTCTACCGCCAAACATTTCAGGGGAGCATTTGTAACCGTTTGGCACCATTTTTGAGTGAATTGCCAAAAGTCAGGTTTTTGATGAAATTGTGACCCCGGGGCTGAGGGATTTTTGAAAAAAAAAAATTCTGCCGGTTAAGTTGTCGAGGGCTGTTTTCTTCTCCAGTGATTAAAAGCCTTCTGTTTCGACTGCCAAACCTTTCAGGGGAGCATTTGCAACCGTTTGGCACCATTTTTGAGTGAATTGCCAAAAGTCAAATTTTTGATGAAATTGTGACCACGGGGATTAGGGATTTTTTTAAAAAAATCTTTTTCTGCCGGTTAAGTTGTCGACGGCAGTTTTCTTCTCCAGTGATTAAAAGCCTACTGTTTCGACCGCCAAACCTTTCAGGGGAGCATATGCAACCGTTTGGCACCATTTTTGAGTGAATTGCCGAAAGTCAGATTTTTGATGAAATTGTGACCCCGGGGCTTAGGGATTTTTTTTAAAAAAAAAATTCTGCCGGTTAAGTTGATGAGGGCTGATATCTTGTCCTGTTATAAAAAGCCTTCTCTTTAGATCGCCAAAGCTTTCAGGGGAGCATTTGCAACCGTTTGGCACCATTTTTGAGTGAATTGCCGAAAGTCAGATTTTTGATGAAATTGTGACCCAGGGCCTTAGGGATTTTTTCAAAATAATCTTTTTCTGCCGGTTAAGTTGTCGAGCGCTGATTTCTTGTCCAGTGATAAAAAGCCTTCTGTTTCGACCGCCAAACCATTCAGGGGAGGATTTGCAAGCGTTTGGCACCATTTTTGAGTGAATTGCCGAAAGTCAGATTTTTGATGAAATTGTGACCCCGGGGCGTAGGGATTTTTTCAAAAAAATCTTTTTCTGCCGGTTAAGTTGTCGAGGGCTGATTTCTTTTCCTATGACAAAAAGCCTTCTGTTTCGATCGCCAAACATTTCAGGGGAGCATTTGTAACCGTTTGGCACCATTTTTGAGTGAATTGCCGAAAGTCAGGTTTTTGATGAAATTGTGACCACGGGGATTAGGGATTTTTTTAAAAAAATCTTTTTCTGCCGGTTAAGTTGTTGAGGGCTGTTTTCTTCTCCAGTGATTAAAAGCCTACTGTTTCGACCGCCAAACCTTTCAGGGGAGCATATGCAACCGTTTGGCACCATTTTTGAGTGAATTGCCGAAAGTCAGATTTTTGATGAAATTGTGACCCCGGGGCGTAGGGATTTTTTCAAAAAAATCTTTTTCTGCCGGTTAAGTTGTCGAGGGCTGTTTTCTTCTCCAGTGATTAAAAGCCTTCTGTTTCAACCCCCAAACCTTTCAGGGGAGCATTTGCAACCGTTTGGCACCATTTTTGAGTGAATTGCCGAAAGTCAGATTTTTGATGAAATTGTGACCCCGGGGCTTAGGGATTTTTTAAAAAAAAAAATTTCTGCCGGTTAAGTTGTCGAGGGCTGATATGTTGTCCTGTGATAAAAAGCCTTCTCTTTCGATCGCCAAAGATTTCAGGGGAGCATTTGCAACCGTTTGGCACCATTTTTGAGTGAATTGCCGAAAGTCAGGTTTTTCATGAAATTGTGACCCCGGGGCTTAGGGATTTTTTTAAAAAAAATATTCTGCCGGTTAAGTTGTCGAGGGCTGATTTCTTGTCCTGTGATAAAAAGCCTTCTGTTTCGACCGCCAAACATTTCAGGGGAGCATTTGCAACCGTTTGGCACCATTTTTGAGTGAATTGCCGAAAGTCAGATTTTTGATGAAATTGTGACCACCGGGATTAGGGATTTTTTAAAAAAAATCTTTTTCAGCCGGTTAAGTTGTCGAGGGCTGTTTTCTTCTCCAGTGATTAAAAGCCTACTGTTTCGACCGCCAAACCTTTCAGGGGAGCATATGCAACCGTTTGGCACCATTTTTGAGTGAATTGCCGAAAGTCAGATTTTTGATGAAATTGTGACCCCGGGGCGTAGGGATTTTTTCAAAAAAATCTTTTTCTGCCGGTTAAGTTGTCGAGGGCTGATTTCTTCTCCAGTGATTAAAAGCCTTCTGTTTCGACTGCCAAACCTTTCAGGGGAGCATTTGCAACCGTTTGGCACCATTTTTGAGTGAATTGCCGAAAGTCAGGTTTTTGATGAAATTGTGACCCCGGGGATTAGGGATTTTTTTAAAAAAATCTTTTTCTGCCGGTTAAGTTGTTGAGGGCTGTTTTCTTCTCCAGTGATTAAAAGGCTACTGTTTCGACCGCCAAACCTTTCAGGGGAGCATATGCAACCGTTTGGCACCATTTTTGAGTGAATTGCCGAAAGTCAGATTTTTGATGAAATTGTGACCCCGGGGCTTAGGGATTTTTTCAAAAAAATCTTTTTCTGCCGGTTAAGTTGTCGAGGGCTGATTTCTTGTCCAGTGATAAAAAGCCTTCTGTTTCGACCGCCAAACCATTCAGGGGAGCATTTGCAAGCGTTTGGCACCATTTTTGAGTGAATTGCCGAAAGTCAGATTTTTGATGAAATTGTGACCCCGGAGCTTAGGGATTTTTTCAAAAAAATCTTTTTCTGCCGGTTAAGTTGTCGAGGGCTGATTTCTTTTCCTATGACAAAAAGCCTTCTGTTTCTACCGCCAAACATTTCAGGGGAGCATTTGTAACCGTTTGGCACCATTTTTGAGTGAATTGCCAAAAGTCAGGTTTTTGATGAAATTGTGACCCCGGGGCTGAGGGATTTTTGAAAAAAAAAAATTCTGCCGGTTAAGTTGTCGAGGGCTGATTTCTTGTCCTGTGATAAAAAGCCTTCTGTTTCGACCGCCAAACATTTCAGGGGAGCATTTGCTACCGTTTGGCACCATTTTTGAGTGAATTGCCGAAAGTCAAATTTTTGATGAAATTGTGACCCCGGGGCTTAGGGATTTTTTCAAAAAAATCTTTTTCTGCCGGTTAAGTTGTCAAGGGCTGATTTCTTTTCCTGTGATAAAAAGACTTCTGTTTCGACCGCCAAACCTTTCAGGGGAGCATTTGCAAGCGTTTGGCACCATTTTTGAGTGAATTGCCGAAAGTCAGATTTTTGATGAAATTGTGACCACCGGGATTAGGGATTTTTTTAAAAAAATATTTTTCTGCCGGTTAAGTTGTCGAGGGCTGTTTTCTTCTCCAGTGATTAAAAGCCTTCTGTTTCGACTGCCAAACCTTTCAGGGGAGCATTTGCAACCGTTTGGCACCATTTTTGAGTGAATTGCCAAAAGTCAAATTTTTGATGAAATTGTGACCACGGGGATTAGGGATTTTTTTAAAAAAATCTTTTTCTGCCGGTTAAGTTGTCGACGGCAGTTTTCTTCTCCAGTGATTAAAAGCCTACTGTTTCGACCGCCAAACCTTTCAGGGGAGCATATGCAACCGTTTGGCACCATTTTTGAGTGAATTGCCGAAAGTCAGATTTTTGATGAAATTGTGACCCTGGGGCTTAGGGATTTTTTCAAAAAAATCTTTTTCTGCCGGTTAAGTTGTTGAGGGCTGATTTCTTGTCCAGTGATAAAAAGCCTTCTGTTTCGACCCCCAAACCTTTCAGGGGAGCATTTGCAATTTAAAAAAAAAAAATTCTGCCGGTTAAGTTGTTGAGGGCTGTTTTCTTCTCCAGTGATTAAAAGCCTACTGTTTCGACCGCCAAACCTTTCAGGGGAGCATATGCAACCGTTTGGCACCATTTTTGAGTGAAATGCCGAAAGTCAGATTTTTGATGAAATTGTGACCCCGGGCCTTAGGGATTTTTTCAAAAAAATCTTTTTCTGCCGGTTAAGTTGTCGAGGGCTGATTTCTTGTCCAGTGATAAAAAGCCTTCTGTTTCGACCGCCAAACCATTCAGGGGAGCATTTGCAAGCGTTTGGCACCATTTTTGAGTGAATTGCCGAAAGTCAGATTTTTGATGAAATTGTGACCCCGGGGCTTAGGGATTTTTTCAAAAAAATCTTTTTCTGCCGGTTAAGTTGTCGAGGGCTGATTTCTTTTCCTATGACAAAAAGCCTTCCGTTTCTACCGCCAAACATTTCAGGGGAGCATTTGTAACCGTTTGGCACCATTTTTGAGTGAATTGCCGAAAGTCAGGTTTTTGATGAAATTGTGACCCCGGGGCTGAGGGATTTTTGAAAAAAAAAAATTCTGCCGGTTAAGTTGTCGAGGGCTGATTTCTTGTCCTGTGATAAAAAGCCTTCTGTTTCGACCGCCAAACATTTCAGGGGAGCATTTGCTACCGTTTGGCACCATTTTTGAGTGAATTGCCGAAAGTCAAATTTTTGATGAAATTGTGACCCCGGGGCTTAGGGATTTTTTCAAAAAAATCTTTTTCTGCCGGTTAAGTTGTCAAGGGCTGATTTCTTTTCCTGTGATAAAAAGACTTCTGTTTCGACCGCCAAACCTTTCAGGGGAGCATTTGCAAGCGTTTGGCACCATTTTTGAGTGAATTGCCGAAAGTCAGATTTTTGATGAAATTGTGACCACCGGGATTAGGGATTTTTTTAAAAAAATATTTTTCTGCCGGTTAAGTTGTCGAGGGCTGTTTTCTTCTCCAGTGATTAAAAGCCTTCTGTTTCGACTGCCAAACCTTTCAGGGGAGCATTTGCAACCGTTTGGCACCATTTTTGAGTGAATTGCCAAAAGTCAAATTTTTGATGAAATTGTGACCACGGGGATTAGGGATTTTTTTAAAAAAATCTTTTTCTGCAGGTTAAGTTGTCGAGGGCTGTTTTCTTCTCTAGTGATTAAAAGCCTACTGTTTCGACCGCCGAACCTTTCAGGGGAGCATATGCAACCATTTGGCACCATTTTTGAGTGAATTGCCGAAAGTCAGATTTTTGATGAAATTGTGACCCCGGGGCTTAGGGATTTTTTTTTAAAAAAAAATTCTGCCGGTTAAGTTGATGAGGGCTGATATCTTGTCCTGTTATAAAAAGCCTTCTCTTTAGATCGCCAAAGCTTTCAGGGGAGCATTTGCAACCGTTTGGCACCATTTTTGAGTGAATTGCCGAAAGTCAGGTTTTTGATGAAATTGTGACCACGGGGATTAGGGATTTTTTTAAAAAAATCTTTTTCTGCCGGTTAAGTTGTTGAGGGCTGTTTTCTTCTCCAGTGATTAAAAGCCTACTGTTTCGACCGCCAAACCTTTCAGGGGAGCATATGCAACCGTTTGGCACCATTTTTGAGTGAATTGCCGAAAGTCAGATTTTTGATGAAATTGTGACCCCGGGGCGTAGGGATTTTTTCAAAAAAATCTTTTTCTGCCGGTTAAGTTGTCGAGGGCTGTTTTCTTCTCCAGTGATTAAAAGCCTTCTGTTTCAACCCCCAAACCTTTCAGGGGAGCATTTGCAACCGTTTGGCACCATTTTTGAGTGAATTGCCAAAAGTCAGATTTTTGATGAAATTGTGACCCCGGGGCTTAGGGATTTTTTAAAAAAAAAAATTTCTGCCGGTTAAGTTGTCGAGGGCTGATATGTTGTCCTGTGATAAAAAGCCTTCTCTTTCGATCGCCAGAGATTTCAGGGGAGCATTTGCAACCGTTTGGCACCATTTTTGAGTGAATTGCCGAAAGTCAGGTTTTTCATGAAATTGTGACCCCGGGGCTTAGGGATTTTTTTAAAAAAAATATTCTGCCGGTTAAGTTGTCGAGGGCTGATTTCTTGTCCTGTGATAAAAAGCCTTCTGTTTCGACCGCCAAACATTTCAGGGGAGCATTTGCAACCGTTTGGCACCATTTTTGAGTGAATTGCCGAAAGTCAGATTTTTGATGAAATTGTGACCACCGGGATTAGGGATTTTTTAAAAAAAATCTTTTTCAGCCGGTTAAGTTGTCGAGGGCTGTTTTCTTCTCCAGTGATTAAAAGCCTACTGTTTCGACCGCCAAACCTTTCAGGGGAGCATATGCAACCGTTTGGCACCATTTTTGAGTGAATTGCCGAAAGTCAGATTTTTGATGAAATTGTGACCCCGGGGCGTAGGGATTTTTTCAAAAAAATCTTTTTCTGCCGGTTAAGTTGTCGAGGGCTGATTTCTTCTCCAGTGATTAAAAGCCTTCTGTTTCGACTGCCAAACCTTTCAGGGGAGCATTTGCAACCGTTTGGCACCATTTTTGAGTGAATTGCCGAAAGTCAGGTTTTTGATGAAATTGTGACCCCGGGGATTAGGGATTTTTTTAAAAAAATCTTTTTCTGCCGGTTAAGTTGTTGAGGGCTGTTTTCTTCTCCAGTGATTAAAAGGCTACTGTTTCGACCGCCAAACCTTTCAGGGGAGCATATGCAACCGTTTGGCACCATTTTTGAGTGAATTGCCGAAAGTAAGATTTTTGATGAAATTGTGACCCCGGGCCTTAGGGATTTTTTCAAAAAAATCTTTTTCTGCCGGTTAAGTTGTCGAGGGCTGATTTCTTGTCCAGTGATAAAAAGCCTTCTGTTTCGACCGCCAAACCATTCAGGGGAGCATTTGCAAGCGTTTGGCACCATTTTTGAGTGAATTGCCGAAAGTCAGATTTTTGATGAAATTGTGACCCCGGAGCTTAGGGATTTTTTCAAAAAAATCTTTTTCTGCCGGTTAAGTTGTCGAGGGCTGATTTCTTTTCCTATGACAAAAAGCCTTCTGTTTCTACCGCCAAACATTTCAGGGGAGCATTTGTAACCGTTTGGCACCATTTTTGAGTGAATTGCCAAAAGTCAGGTTTTTGATGAAATTGTGACCCCGGGGCTGAGGGATTTTTGAAAAAAAAAAAATTCTGCCGGTTAAGTTGTCGAGGGCTGATTTCTTGTCCTGTGATAAAAAGCCTTCTGTTTCGACCGCCAAACATTTCAGGGGAGCATTTGCTACCGTTTGGCACCATTTTTGAGTGAATTGCCGAAAGTCAAATTTTTGATGAAATTGTGACCCCGGGGCTTAGGGATTTTTTCAAAAAAATCTTTTTCTGCCGGTTAAGTTGTCAAGGGCTGATTTCTTTTCCTGTGATAAAAAGACTTCTGTTTCGACCGCCAAACCTTTCAGGGGAGCATTTGCAAGCGTTTGGCACCATTTTTGAGTGAATTGCCGAAAGTCAGATTTTTGATGAAATTGTGACCACCGGGATTAGGGATTTTTTTAAAAAAATATTTTTCTGCCGGTTAAGTTGTCGAGGGCTGTTTTCTTCTCCAGTGATTAAAAGCCTTCTGTTTCGACTGCCAAACCTTTCAGGGGAGCATTTGCAACCGTTTGGCACCATTTTTGAGTGAATTGCCAAAAGTCAAATTTTTGATGAAATTGTGACCACGGGGATTAGGGATTTTTTTAAAAAAATCTTTTTCTGCCGGTTAAGTTGTCGACGGCAGTTTTCTTCTCCAGTGATTAAAAGCCTACTGTTTCGACCGCCAAACCTTTCAGGGGAGCATATGCAAGCGTTTGGCACCATTTTTGAGTGAATTGCCGAAAGTCAGATTTTTGATGAAATTGTGACCCTGGGGCTTAGGGATTTTTTCAAAAAAATCTTTTTCTGCCGGTTAAGTTGTTGAGGGCTGATTTCTTGTCCAGTGATAAAAAGCCTTCTGTTTCGACCCCCAAACCTTTCAGGGGAGCATTTGCAATTTAAAAAAAAAAATTTCTGCCGGTTAAGTTGTTGAGGGCTGTTTTCTTCTCCAGTGATTAAAAGCCTACTGTTTCGACCGCCAAACCTTTCAGGGGAGCATATGCAACCGTTTGGCACCATTTTTGAGTGAATTGCCGAAAGTCAGATTTTTGATGAAATTGTGACCCCGGGCCTTAGGGATTTTTTCAAAAAAATCTTTTTCTGCCGGTTAAGTTGTCGAGGGCTGATTTCTTGTCCAGTGATAAAAAGCCTTCTGTTTCGACCGCCAAACCATTCAGGGGAGCATTTGCAAGCGTTTGGCACCATTTTTGAGTGAATTGCCGAAAGTCAGATTTTTGATGAAATTGTGACCCCGGGGCTTAGGGATTTTTTCAAAAAAATCTTTTTCTGCCGGTTAAGTTGTCGAGGGCTGATTTCTTTTCCTATGACAAAAAGCCTTCCGTTTCTACCGCCAAACATTTCAGGGGAGCATTTGTAACCGTTTGGCACCATTTTTGAGTGAATTGCCGAAAGTCAGGTTTTTGATGAAATTGTGACCCCGGGGCTGAGGGATTTTTGAAAAAAAAAAATTCTGCCGGTTAAGTTGTCGAGGGCTGATTTCTTGTCCTGTGATAAAAAGCCTTCTGTTTCGACCGCCAAACATTTCAGGGGAGCATTTGCTACCGTTTGGCACCATTTTTGAGTGAATTGCCGAAAGTCAAATTTTTGATGAAATTGTGACCCCGGGGCTTAGGGATTTTTTCAAAAAAATCTTTTTCTGCCGGTTAAGTTGTCAAGGGCTGATTTCTTTTCCTGTGATAAAAAGACTTCTGTTTCGACCGCCAAACCTTTCAGGGGAGCATTTGCAAGCGTTTGGCACCATTTTTGAGTGAATTGCCGAAAGTCAGATTTTTGATGAAATTGTGACCACCGGGATTAGGGATTTTTTTAAAAAAATATTTTTCTGCCGGTTAAGTTGTCGAGGGCTGTTTTCTTCTCCAGTGATTAAAAGCCTTCTGTTTCGACTGCCAAACCTTTCAGGGGAGCATTTGCAACCGTTTGGCACCATTTTTGAGTGAATTGCCAAAAGTCAAATTTTTGATGAAATTGTGACCACGGGGATTAGGGATTTTTTTAAAAAAATCTTTTTCTGCAGGTTAAGTTGTCGAGGGCTGTTTTCTTCTCTAGTGATTAAAAGCCTACTGTTTCGACCGCCAAACCTTTCAGGGGAGCATATGCAACCATTTGGCACCATTTTTGAGTGAATTGCCGAAAGTCAGATTTTTGATGAAATTGTGACCCCGGGGCTTAGGGATTTTTTTTTTAAAAAAAATTCTGCCGGTTAAGTTGATGAGGGCTGATATCTTGTCCTGTTATAAAAAGCCTTCTCTTTAGATCGCCAAAGCTTTCAGGGGAGCATTTGCAACCGTTTGGCACCATTTTTCAGTGAATTGCCGAAAGTCAGGTTTTTGATGAAATTGTGACCCTGGGGCTTAGGGATTTTTTCAAAAAAATCTTTTTCTGCCGGTTAAGTTGTCGAGGGCTGATTTCTTGTCCAGTGATAAAAAGCCTTCTGTTTCGACCGCCAAACCTTTCAGGGGAGCATTTGCAACCGTTTGGCACCATTTTTGAGTGAATTGCCGAAAGTCAGATTTTTGATGAAATTGTGACCCTGGGGCTTAGCGATTTTTTCAAAAAAATCTTTTTCTACCGGTTAAGTTGTCGAGGGCTGATTTCTTGTCCAGTGATAAAAAGCCTTCTGTTTCGACCGCCAAACCTTTCAGGGGAGCATTTGCAAGCGTTTGGCACCATTTTTGAGTGAATTGCCGAAAGTCAGATTTTTGATGAAATTGTGACCCAGGGCCTTAGGGATTTTTTCAAAATAATCTTTTTCTGCCGGTTAAGTTGTCGAGCGCTGATTTCTTGTCCAGTGATAAAAAGCCGCCTGTTTCGACCGCCAAACCATTCAGGGGAGCATTTGCAAGCGTTTGGCACCATTTTTGAGTGAATTGCCGAAAGTCAGATTTTTGATGAAATTGTGACCCCGGGGCGTAGGGATTTTTTCAAAAAAATCTTTTTCTGCCGGTTAAGTTGTCGAGGGCTGATTTCTTTTCCTATGACAAAAAGCCTTCTGTTTCGATCGCCAAACATTTCAGGGGAGCATTTGTAACCGTTTGGCACCATTTTTGAGTGAATTGCCGAAAGTCAGGTTTTTGATGAAATTGTGACCACGGGGATTAGGGATTTTTTTAAAAAAATCTTTTTCTGCCGGTTAAGTTGTGGAGGGCTGTTTTCTTCTCCAGTGATTAAAAGCCTACTGTTTCGACCGCCAAACCTTTCAGGGGAGCATATGCAACCGTTTGGCACCATTTTTGAGTGAATTGCCGAAAGTCAGATTTTTGATGAAATTGTGACCCTGGGGCTTAGGGATTTTTTCAAAAAAATCTTTTTCTGCCGGTTAAGTTGTCGAGCGCTGATTTCTTGTCCAGTGATAAAAAGCCTTCTGTTTCGACCGCCAAACCATTCAGGGGAGCATTTGCAAGCGTTTGGCACCATTTTTGAGTGAATTGCCGTAAGTCAGATTTTTTATGAAATTGTGACCCCGGGGCGTAGGGATTTTTTCAAAAAAATCTTTTTCTGCCGGTTGAGTTGTCGAGGGCTGATTTCTTTTCCTATGACAAAAAGCCTTCTGTTTCGATCGCCAAACATTTCAGGGGAGCATTTGTAACCGTTTGGCACCATTTTTGAGTGAATTGCCGAAAGTCAGGTTTTTGATGAAATTGTGACCACGGGGATTAGGGATTTTTTTAAAAAAATCTTTTTCTGCCGGTTAAGTTGTCGAGCGCTGATTTCTTGTCCAGTGATAAAAAGCCTTCTGTTTCGACCGCCAAACCATTCAGGGGAGCATTTGCAAGCGTTTGGCACCATTTTTGAGTGAATTGCCGTAAGTCAGATTTTTGATGAAATTGTGACCCTGGGGCTTAGGGATTTTTTCAAAAAAATCTTTTTCTGCCGGTTAAGTTGTCGAGCGCTGATTTCTTGTCCAGTGATAAAAAGCCTTCTGTTTCGACCGCCAAACCATTCAGGGGAGCATTTGCAAGCGTTTGGCACCATTTTTGAGTGAATTGCCGTAAGTCAGATTTTTTATGAAATTGTGACCCCGGGGCGTAGGGATTTTTTCAAAAAAATCTTTTTCTGCCGGTTGAGTTGTGGAGGGCTGTTTTCTTCTCCAGTGATTAAAAGCCTACTGTTTCGACCGCCAAACCTTTCAGGGGAGCATATGCAACCGTTTGGCACCATTTTTGAGTGAATTGCCGAAAGTCAGATTTTTGATGAAATTGTGACCCTGGGGCTTAGGGATTTTTTCAAAAAAATCTTTTTCTGCCGGTTAAGTTGTCGAGCGCTGATTTCTTGTCCAGTGATAAAAAGCCTTCTGTTTCGACCGCCAAACCATTCAGGGGAGCATTTGCAAGCGTTTGGCACCATTTTTGAGTGAATTGCCGTAAGTCAGATTTTTTATGAAATTGTGACCCCGGGGCGTAGGGATTTTTTCAAAAAAATCTTTTTCTGCCGGTTGAGTTGTCGAGGGCTGATTTCTTTTCCTATGACAAAAAGCCTTCTGTTTCGATCGCCAAACATTTCAGGGGAGCATTTGTAACCGTTTGGCACCATTTTTGAGTGAATTGCCGAAAGTCAGGTTTTTGATGAAATTGTGACCACGGGGATTAGGGATTTTTTTAAAAAAATCTTTTTCTGCCGGTTAAGTTGTTGAGGGCTGTTTTCTTCTCCAGTGATTAAAAGCCTACTGTTTCGACCGCCAAACCTTTCAGGGGAGCATATGCAACCGTTTGGCACCATTTTTGAGTGAATTGCCGAAAGTCAGATTTTTGATGAAATTGTGACCCTGGGGCTTAGGGATTTTTTCAAAAAAATCTTTTTCTGCCGGTTAAGTTGTTGAGGGCTGATTTCTTATCCAGTGATAAAAAGCCTTCTGTTTCGACCCCCAAACCTTTCAGGGGAGCATTTGCAATTTTAAAAAAAAATTTCTGCCGGTTAAGTTGTCGAGGGCTGATATGTTGTCCTGTGATAAAAAGCCTTCTCTTTCGATCGCCAAAGATTTCAGGGGAGCAATTGCAACCGTTTGGCACCATTTTTGAGTGAATTGCCGAAAGTCAGATTTTTGATGAAATTGTGACCCCGGGGCTTAGGGATTTTTTTTTTAAAAAAAATTCTGCCGGTTAAGTTGATGAGGGCTGATATCTTGTCCTGTGATAAAAAGCCTTCTCTTTCGATCGCCAAAGCTTTCAGGGGAGCATTTGCAACCGTTTGGCACCATTTTTGAGTGAATTGCCGAAAGTCAGATTTTTGATGAAATTGTGACCCTGGGGCTTAGGGATTTTTTCAAAAAAATCTTTTTCTGCCGGTTAAGTTGTCGAGGGCTGATTTCTTGTCCAGTGATAAAAAGCCTTCTGTTTCGACCGCCAAACCTTTCAGGGGAGCATTTGCAACCGTTTGGCACCATTTTTGAGTGAATTGCCGAAAGTCAGATTTTTGATGAAATTGAGACCCCGGGGCTTAGGGATTCTTTTTTAAAAAAAATTTCTGCCGGTTAAGTTGTCGAGGGCTGATTTCTTGTCCTGTGATAAAAAGCCTTCTGTTTCGACCGCCAAACCTTTCAGGGGAGCATTTGCAACCGTTTGGCACCATTTTTGAGTGAATTGCCAAAAGTCAGATTTTTGATGAAATTGTGACCCTGGGGCTTAGGGATTTTTTCAAAAAAATCTTTTTCTGCCGGTTAAGTTGTCGAGGGCTGATTTCTTGTCCAGTGATAAAAAGCCTTCTGTTTCGACCGCCAAACCATTCAGGGGAGCATTTGCAAGCGTTTGGCACCATTTTTGAGTGAATTGCCGAAAGTCAGATTTTTGATGAAATTGTGACCCCGGCGCTTAGGGATTTTTTCAAAAAAAAAAATCTGCCGGTTAAGTTGTCGAGGGCTGATTTCTTTTCCAGTGATTAAAAGCCTTCTCTTTCGATCGCCAAACCTTTCAGGGGAGCATTTGCAACCGTTTGGCACCATTTTTGAGTGAATTGCCGAAAGTCAGATTTTTGATGAAATTGTGACCCTGGGGCTTAGGGATTTTTTCATAAAAATCTTTTTCTGCCGGTTAAGTTGTCGAGGGCTGATTTCTTGGCCAGTGATAAAAAGCCTTCTGTTTCGACCGCCAAACCTTTCAGGGGAGCATTTGTAAGCGTTTGGCACCATTTTTGAGTGAATTGCCGAAAGTCAGATTTTTGATGAAATTGTGACCCCGGGGCTTAGGGATTTTTTTTAAAAAAATCTTTTTCTGCCAGTTAAGTTGTCGAGGGCTGTTTTCTTCTCCAGTGATTAAAAGCCTACTGTTTCGACCGCCAAACCTTTCAGGGGAGCATATGCAACCGTTTGGCACCATTTTTGAGTGAATTGCCGAAAGTCAGATTTTTTGATTAAATTGTGACCCCGGGGCTTAGGGATTATTTTTTTTAAAAAAAATTCTGCCGGTTAAGTTGACGAGGGCTGATATCTTGTCCTGTGATAAAAAGCGTTCTCTTTCGATCGCCAAAGATTTCAGGGGAGCATTTGCAACCGTTTGGCACCATTTTTGAGTGAATTGCGGAAAGTCAGATTTTTGATGAAATTGTGACCCCGGGGCTTAGGAATTTTTGAAAAAAAATATTCTGCCGGTTAAGTTGTCGAGGGCTGATTTCTTGTCCTGTGATAAAAAACCTTCTGTTTCTACCGCCAAACATTTCAGGGGAGCATTTGCAACCGTTTGGCACCATTTTTGAGTGAATTGCCGAAAGTCAGATTTTTGATGAAATTGTGACCCTGGGGCTTAGGGATTTTTTCAAAAAAATCTTTTTCTGCCGGTTGAGTTGTCGAGGGCTGATTTCTTTTCCTATGACAAAAAGCCTTCTGTTTCGATCGCCAAACATTTCAGGGGAGCATTTGTAACCGTTTGGCACCATTTTTGAGTGAATTGCCGAAAGTCAGGTTTTTGATGAAATTGTGACCACGGGGATTAGGGATTTTTTTAAAAAAATCTTTTTCTGCCGGTTAAGTTGTTGAGGGCTGTTTTCTTCTCCAGTGATTAAAAGCCTACTGTTTCGACCGCCAAACCTTTCAGGGGAGCATATGCAACCGTTTGGCACCATTTTTGAGTGAATTGCCGAAAGTCAGATTTTTGATGAAATTGTGACCCTGGGGCTTAGGGATTTTTTCAAAAAAATCTTTTTCTGCCGGTTAAGTTGTTGAGGGCTGATTTCTTGTCCAGTGATAAAAAGCCTTCTGTTTCGACCCCCAAACCTTTCAGGGGAGCATTTGCAATTTTAAAAAAAAATTTCTGCCGGTTAAGTTGTCGAGGGCTGATATGTTGTCCTGTGATAAAAAGCCTTCTCTTTCGATCGCCAAAGATTTCAGGGGAGCAATTGCAACCGTTTGGCACCATTTTTGAGTGAATTGCCGAAAGTCAGATTTTTGATGAAATTGTGACCCCGGGGCTTAGGGATTTTTTTTTTAAAAAAAATTCTGCCGGTTAAGTTGATGAGGGCTGATATCTTGTCCTGTGATAAAAAGCCTTCTCTTTTGATCGCCAAAGCTTTCAGGGGAGCATTTGCAACCGTTTGGCACCATTTTTGAGTGAATTGCCGAAAGTCAGATTTTTGATGAAATTGTGACCCTGGGGCTTAGGGATTTTTTCAAAAAAATCTTTTTCTGCCGGTTAAGTTGTCGAGGGCTGATTTCTTGTCCAGTGATAAAAAGCCTTCTGTTTCGACCGCCAAACCTTTCAGGGGAGCATTTGCAACCGTTTGGCACCATTTTTGAGTGAATTGCCGAAAGTCAGATTTTTGATGAAATTGAGACCCCGGGGCTTAGGGATTCTTTTTTAAAAAAAATTTCTGCCGGTTAAGTTGTCGAGGGCTGATTTCTTGTCCTGTGATAAAAAGCCTTCTGTTTCGACCGCCAAACCTTTCAGGGGAGCATTTGCAACCGTTTGGCACCATTTTTGAGTGAATTGCCAAAAGTCAGATTTTTGATGAAATTGTGACCCTGGGGCTTAGGGATTTTTTCAAAAAAATCTTTTTCTGCCGGTTAAGTTGTCGAGGGCTGATTTCTTGTCCAGTGATAAAAAGCCTTCTGTTTCGACCGCCAAACCATTCAGGGGAGCATTTGCAAGCGTTTGGCACCATTTTTGAGTGAATTGCCGAAAGTCAGATTTTTGATGAAATTGTGACCCCGGCGCTTAGGGATTTTTTCAAAAAAAAAAATCTGCCGGTTAAGTTGTCGAGGGCTGATTTCTTTTCCAGTGATTAAAAGCCTTCTCTTTCGATCGCCAAACCTTTCAGGGGAGCATTTGCAACCGTTTGGCACCATTTTTGAGTGAATTGCCGAAAGTCAGATTTTTGATGAAATTGTGACCCTGGGGCTTAGGGATTTTTTCATAAAAATCTTTTTCTGCCGGTTAAGTTGTCGAGGGCTGATTTCTTGGCCAGTGATAAAAAGCCTTCTGTTTCGACCGCCAAACCTTTCAGGGGAGCATTTGTAAGCGTTTGGCACCATTTTTGAGTGAATTGCCGAAAGTCAGATTTTTGATGAAATTGTGACCCCGGGGCTTAGGGCTTTTTTTAAAAAAAATCTTTTTCTGCCAGTTAAGTTGTCGAGGGCTGTTTTCTTCTCCAGTGATTAAAAGCCTACTGTTTCGACCGCCAAACCTTTCAGGGGAGCATATGCAACCGTTTGGCACCATTTTTGAGTGAATTGCCGAAAGTCAGATTTTTTGATTAAATTGTGACCCCGGGGCTTAGGGATTATTTTTTTTAAAAAAAATTCTGCCGGTTAAGTTGACGAGGGCTGATATCTTGTCCTGTGATAAAAAGCGTTCTCTTTCGATCGCCAAAGATTTCAGGGGAGCATTTGCAACCGTTTGGCACCATTTTTGAGTGAATTGCGGAAAGTCAGATTTTTGATGAAATTGTGACCCCGGGGCTTAGGAATTTTTGAAAAAAAATATTCTGCCGGTTAAGTTGTCGAGGGCTGATTTCTTGTCCTGTGATAAAAAACCTTCTGTTTCTACCGCCAAACATTTCAGGGGAGCATTTGCAACCGTTTGGCACCATTTTTGAGTGAATTGCCGAAAGTCAGATTTTTGATGAAATTGTGACCCTGGGGCTTAGGGATTTTTTCAAAAAAATCTTTTTCTGCCGGTTAAGTTGTCGAGGGCTGATTTCTTGTCCAGTGATATAAAGCCTTCTGTTTCGACCGCCAAACCTTTCAGGGGAGCATTTGCAACCGTTTGGCACCATTTTTGAGTGAATTGCCGAAAGTCAGATTTTTGATGAAATTGTGACCACGGGGATTAGGGATTTTTTCAAAAAAATCTTTTTCTGCCGGTTAAGTTGTCGAGGGCTGATTTCTTTTCCTGTGATAAAAAGACTTCTGTTTCGACCGCCAAACCTTTCAGGGGAGCATTTGCAACCGTTTGGCACCATTTTTGAGTGAATTGCCGAAAGTCAGATTTTTGATGAAATTGTGACCCCGGGGCTTAGGGATTTTTTTATAAAAAAAAATTCTGCCGGTTAAGTTGACGAGGGCTGATATCTTGTCCTGTGATAAAAAGCGTTCTCTTTCGATCGCCAAAGATTTCAGGGGAGCATTTTCAACCGTTTGGCACCATTTTTGAGTGAATTGCCGAAAGTCAGATTTTTGATGAAATTGTGACCCCAGGGCTTAGGGATTTTTTCAAAAAAATCTTTTTCTGCCGGTTAAGTTGTCGAGGGCTGATTTCTTGTCCTGTGATAAAAAGCCTTCTGTTTCGATCGCCAAACCTCTCAGGGGAGCATTTGGCACCATTTGGCACCATTTTTGAGTGAATTGGAGAACGTCAGATTTTTGATGAAATTCTGACCCCGGGGCTTAGGGATTTTTCCAGAAAAATCATTTTCTGTCAGTTAAGTTGTCGAGGGCTGATTTCTTTTCCTGTGATAAAAAGCCTTCTGTTTCGACCGCCAAACCTCTCAGGGGAGCATTTGCAACCGTTTGGCACCATTTTTGAATGAATTGGAGAACGTCAGATTTTTGCTGAAATTGTGACCCGGGGGCTTAGGGACTTTTTCAAAAAAATCATTTCCCGCCAGATAAGTTGTCGAGGGCTGATTTCCTGTCCTGTGATAAAAAGCCTTCTGTTTCGACTGCCAAACCTTTCAGGGGAGCATTTGCAACCGTTTGGAACCATTTTTGAGTGAATTGGAGGATGTCAAATTTTTGCTGAAATTTTGACCCCGGGGCTTAGGGAATTTTTCAAAAAAATCTTTCTCTGCCAGTTAAGTTGTCGAGGGCACATTTCTTGTCCTGTGATAAAAAAACCTTCTGTTTCGACTTCCAAACCTTTCAGGGGAGCATTTGCAATCGTTTGGCAACATTTTTGAATGAATTGGAGAACGTCAGATTTTTTATGAATTTGTGACCCCGGGGCTTAGGGTTTTTTTCATAAAAATCTTTCTCCGCCAGTTAAGCTGGTGAGGTCACATTTCTTGTCCTGTGATAAAAAAACCTTCTGTTTCGACTGCGAAACCTTTCAGGGAAGCATTTGCAACTGTTTGGCAACATTTTTGAATGAATTGGAGAACGTCAGATTTTTGCTGAAGTCCGGTTCAAACCTGTCTGAACCAGTTCCAACCAGTCTAGACGGCTTCCAACCAGCTTGGAGCGGTTCCAACTGGTCAAAACCAGTACAAACCTGGGAGAAAGCCGGCTTGGTCCTTATGAATCTCTTCCACTAATACTTTTTTTAATCTATTAGCCAAAATGTCAGCAAATATTTTGTAATCCACATTAAGCAGGGATATGGGGCTGTAGTTCTTAAGTTGCGTCTTTTCAGACTCAGTTTTCGGTATAAGTGTAATATAAGCTTCTTTCCACGACTCTGGTGCCTTTTTCCCCTCTAATATTTCATTACAAACCTCCTTTAGTGGCCGAATTAGCCAGTCTTTCAAAGATCTGTAGTATTTGGAGGTTAAACCATCTGGCCCTGGAGATTTACCCAACTGCATGTTCTGGATGGCACCTTCAACCTCCTGTTCTGTAATTTTGTGATTCAACATTGTCTTATTTTCATGAGAGATTTTTTGTAATCCATTTGTTCTTAGAAATTGGTCTAAATCAGTCTCTTGTGTATATAGTTGGCCCTTGAGTATATAGTTGTTTAAAATATCTCTGGAAGCACTTTCTGATCTCCAATGGATTCTGTATGATCTTTCCTTCTACATCCAAATTTGTAATGGTATTTAATTTTTGTCTTTTTTTCATCTGCCCAGCTAGCAGTTTCCCACATTTATTAGCTGATTCAAATGTCTTTTGTCTCATCTGCTTAATTTTCCATTCTACTTCCTGATTTATCATTTTCATATATTGTACTTGATATAACTTTATTTCTCTCAGAATCTCTTGCGACTTTGGTTTCGCTCTTAGTTTCTTCTCTCCTTCTTTTATTTTTTCCAAGATTTTATCTTTTTTCTCATTTTGAGTTCTCTTCTTTATTGCATTCTGTTGAATCAGAAACCCTCTCATGACCGCTTTGCTTGCGTCCCAGATTGTTCTTTTTTCAACCGTAGTATTCAAATTTATCTCAAAATAATCTCTCATGATTTTTTGGGTCTTCTTGGTAACCTCTTGATCTCTAAATAAAGTGTCATTCATCCTCCATCTGAAGGAACCGATTGGTGTTAGTTTCATCTCCATCTTCACCGCATTATGGTCGGAGCAAGTTTTTGGGCAAATTTCCACTTTTTGAGTCTTAGGTGCCAGTCCTCTAGTTATCCATATTTGGTCAATTCTTGTCCATGTCATGTTGGCTTCAGAAAAGAATGTTCCCTCTCTTCCAAGGGGGTTCTTAGTTCTCCAAATGTCAATCAAGTCCATATTGTCAGTCAGTTCAAAAAAGGTTTTTGGTAGTCTGCCGTCTTTAGTTACAACCTGTCTCTGCGACTTATCCATGTTTGTGGATACCACTCCATTCATATCTCCCATCATAATAATGTTATAGTCCATATAGTCAAACAATGTCTCATGCAATTTCTTGAAGAATTCAGATTTCCCCTCATTTGGTGCATAAACTCCTACAATCAAAAATTTCTCTCCTTGTGATTGAATCTCAATTGCAACAAATCTTCCTTGTTCATCTTTAAAAACAAATTTCGGTGATAGGCTCTCTTTGGCATAAATAACAACTCCTCTCTTTTTAACCTTGTCCGATGAAATAAATTCTTGGCCCAGTCTTTTATTAATCAGTACTTTCCTGTGGAGCCTTATCACATGGGTTTCCTGTAAACAAATTAAGTCCAATTGTTCCTTTTTCAGTAAATGGAATACTTTCTTCCTCTTCTCCGGAGAGTTAAATCCATGAATGTTCCAGCTTAATAATTGCAGAGACATGGTGTGATTATTCTATCTTCCTCCAACTGCTCCCAAAAGTTCTTCTTCTTCTGACGGTGGTATCACTTTTTTTGATTTGTCCAGTCCCAAAGGTGGTGGTGCTATGTCCAAAACTCCTGGTCTCAAGGCTCTTAGCTCTTCTGGTGCTTCTTTTTGTAGGTCTTCTTCGTGGTCTCTCAAAATTTTTTCCTTATCTTCCACTGATCTTATTTTAAACTTTTTCCCTTTAAAGGTGAAAGATAGTCCCTGGGGAAATTCCCACCTAAAAACAATACTATTTCTTCTCAGTAGGGCCACCAAGTCTCCGTAGTTAGTTCTCAGGTCCAAAAGATGTTTCGGTATATCCTTAAAAATCTCGACTCTCGAATCGTTGATCTCCAAAGTCTTCTGAAAGTGTGCACTCAATATTTTATCTCTCTCTTCTTTCATTCGGAGGGTAACCAAACAGTCTCTCACCCTGTTTTTTCTCCCTCCTCTTCCAAGTCTGAAAGCGCTCACTATCTTAAAGTCTTTCTCCAGCTCCAAATTCCAAAATTTTCCAAATTCCTGCGTAAGATAGTCACTTAGATTATCTTTTTCAAGTTCCGGTACTGCCCTAATCCTCAGGTTTGTCTGTTTCTCCTTCAGTTCAATCATAGACAAAAGTGACTGGTGGTCCCCAATCTGTTTACGCATAGGTTTAATTTCTTCCTCTACAGCCACTGCTTTTTCTTTTGCTTCCTCAGCTATTTTTCGAATAGACGCAGATTCTTCCAGCAATTTTTCAATAGACTTTGTATTTGAATTAATGCTGGCAGTATTCCTGTCAATTTTAGTTGATTGATCTGTAACTTGTTTACTTAAGCCTTCCAATTTTTCATAAATTTTATTTAACACAGAAGTAAATTCCCCTTCTGAGGCCATTCCTTTTGACTCAGCTTGTGCCAAATCTTCCTCCTGTGTCACAGGAAGGCCGGGGACAGATGCTCTACGTTGCTGGGAAACTGTACTGGGCTGCTGCGCTCTGGCCTTGCCCGATCTTGTTGCCCGCTCAGTCATCACCCTTTGTCTATGAGTCAAGGTCGGTCCCACGGTCAAATCTTGCCGTGGAAATTCCCTAATGTCCACAGTGGAAAATTCCCCCAACTAAATGCACAACTTCAATGTTCCTCTAGGGGGACACTGTAACAGCCATAAAGGTTACAATGGAAAAGTCTTTTCTAGCTTTCCAAGTCCCCTCAATAAAAACATGCAACAGTTTCCAATCCAAGGAAGACCTTCAAAAAGTATCTCCTTTGCAGAGTTGACCATTAAAAAGTTACAATGTCCATAAATAGTGCGAGTCCCAATACAACAGTTCTAATAAGCCTGGCAGTCCGTTCCCAAGGGTTTTTTTAAAAAGAGAATTTTACTTCTATTTTTCCCAGCAGAAATAAAGTCACTTTCCCTCTTCCCCCCCCCTCCTAATCTGGGGGGGAATTCTTTCGCTTTGACATTCCGATTTGAAACTTTAGAGGCACCGCTCTCCAGGTATTAGCATAGAAACGTCTTTGCTTTGATCTGTTACAGAAACGGAAGGCGGACATCCTGTTTACACCTTCCCGCTTCAGTGCCAAATTAAAGCCTTTTTTTCCTTCTTTAAGTCCAATTTTTTAACTTCACCTACTCACGGGTAGTAGTTTAGCAGCCGAATTGTCACAGGAAAAAGGTCAGCGCTCTCCGGCAACAGCTTTGCGGCTTCACCCCACGGAAGGAGCAATTGACTCACAGCACCGCGCCGCTCCCGTTACGCTCCGGAGCCCCTTGCGGGGTTCCTTCGCTGATTCGGGGGGGGGCGCTAATGGTGCCCGCCGAGTCCCACGCTCGCAGGCTTCTTCTGCCTGCGATTTTCGATCGGGTCTCCGCTTCGCCGTAGCGGACAGACCCACTTTCTGCAGGGCTTCTCCCTCTTACTCAGAAGGAGACCGCCATTGCCGTTGGCGCCGCCTCCGGAAGTTTCTCCCAGGCAGACACTTGTCTGACAACACAAGGAATATAATTAACATTTTGGAGAAGTTGCAAGTGAACATTAATACCAAAGCAGTTTTAATTTTTATAGATGCGGAGAAAGCCTTTGACAATATTTCTTGGAGTTTTATGAAGAAAAATCTTCAGGGGATGGGGGTTGGTCAAGGGTTTGAAAATGGTATAAGTGCAATTTATTCAGAACAAAAGGCTAAACTAATTGTTAATAACGTGGTGACAGAGGAATTTAAGATAGAGAAAGGTACACAACAAGGTTGCCCAATTTCCCCATTGCTTTTTATTTCGGTCCTGGAGGTTTTGTTAAACATGATCAGAAGGGACCGTTTGATTAAAGGTATTCAGGTCGGAGCTAAACAATACAAACTGAAAGCTTTTGCAGATGACCTAGTTTTAACGTTACAGGAGCCAGAATCTAGCACGAAAAGAGTATTAGAACTGATTCAAGAATTTGGTCATATGGCAGGATTTAAGTTGAACAAGTCAAAAACTAAAGTTCTTGAGAAAAATTTAACACCGATTGAGAAAGAGAGGTTTCAGAAGGAGACAGGTTTAACATTAGTTAAGAAAGTAAAATACTTGGGGGTTAATATAACTGCTAAGAACTTAAACTTATTTAAAGACAACTATGAGAAATGTTGGATAGAAGTGAAAAAAGACTTAGAAATATGGTCAAATTTGAAGCTTTCCTTGTTGGGCCGAATTGCAGCTATAAAGATGAATGTATTGCCAAAAATGTTATTTTTGTTTCAATCATTGCAAATTTTGAACAAGATGGACTGTTTCAAGAAGTGGCAGAGAGACATTTCTAGATTTGTCTGGCAGGGCAAGAAGCCCAGAATAAAATTTAAAATATTAACTGACGTAAAGGAAAGAGGCGGATTTGCCCTGCCAGACCTCAAACTTTACTATGAATCAGCAGCATTCTGCTGGTTGAAAGATTGGCTGCTTCTTGAGAACACAGACATTTTGGACTTAGGAGGTTTTAATAATGTTTTTGGGTGGCATGCATATTTGTGGTACGACAAGGTTAAAGCACACAAAGCATTTAAGAACCATATTGTCAGAAAAGCATTGTTTAATGTTTGGAAAAGATACAAAGACTTATTGGAAAATAAAACCCCAAGGTGGTTATCACCAATGGAAGCAAAGGCCCAGAAAAAGCTCAATATGGAGGCCAAATGGCCGAAATATTGGGAAATATTGGAACAAGAAGGAGACAAATTGAAATTGCAGAGCTTTGAGAAATTAAAAGACAAAGTGCGAGACTGGCTTCATTACTATCAAATAAGAGAGGCCTATAATTTGGACAAAAAAATTGGCTTCCAGGTGGAAAAATCAAAATTGGAAACTGAACTGTTAGATCCCAAAACTAAGACACTTTCAAGAATGTATAACTTGCTGTTAAAATGGAATATGCAGGATGAAACGGTTAAATCTGCAATGATTAAATGGGCACAAGATATTGGTCATAACATTATGTTTGCTGACTGGGAACAGTTGTGGACCACCGGTATGAAATTTACGGCATGTAATGCCCTAAGAGAGAATATTATGAAAATGATATATAGGTGGTACATGACACCAGTCAAGCTTGCAAAAATCTATCATTTGCCCGATAATAAATGTTGGAAATGTAAAGAAAATGAAGGTACATTCTTTCACCTTTGGTGGACGTGCCCAAAGATTAAGGCTTTCTGGGAGATGATATATAATGAAATGAAAAAGGTATTTAAATATACCTTCCTGAAGAAACCAGAGGCCTTTCTCCTGGGCATAGTCGGCCAATTGGTGCCAAAGAAGGATAGAACTTTCTTTATGTATGCAACAGCAGCAAGAATACTTATTGCAAAGTATTGGAAGACACAAGAGCTACCCACCCTGGAAGAGTGGCAGATGAAGGTGATGGACTATATGGAACTGGCGGAAATGACTGGCAGAATCCGAGACTTGGGAGAAGAGTTGGTGGAGGAAGACTGGAAGAAATTTAAAGACTATCTTCAGAAATATTGTAAAATTAATGAATGTTAAAATGATGTTTGGATTGGAAATAAGTGGTATTTAGCAACAAAAGTTATTAAGAATATGTAAAAATGAATTGATAAATTGGATGAAAATTTAGAGTTATAATATGTTAAGATATAGAGTTAAGATAAATGAAAGAGGGTAAGGATTTGCTGTTTTGATTATTTAAATGGGAATACAAAAAGGGGAGGTGTGAGGGAGTCAAGGAAACAAGTTAAATGAATTTAAAGTTACAAAAATGGATTTTGCTTTTAATTTTTTTGTATCTATTTGTCTTTTGAATTTTGTATTTTTATTTTTATTTTTTTATGTATCTTTTTGTACCCTTTTTTACTACACGATTTTTTGTTTTATTTTTCTAAACTTTTGTTTTTGTAAAACTTTAATAAATATCCTTTTAAAAAAAACCAGTACAAACCAGCTTTAACCGGTTCAAACTGGTCTAGACTGGTTCCAACCCATGTAGACTGATTCAAACCGGCTTCAACCAGTTCAAACCAGTCTGGATCAGTTCCCACCAGCTTAGACCCGTTCTAACCGGACTAGACTGGTTCCAACCAGTCAAAGCTGGTACAAACCGGCTTCAACCGATTCAAACCGCCTTCAACCGGTTGCAACTGGTCTGAACCAGTTCCAACCGGTCTAGACCGATTCTAGCCAGCTTGGACCAATTCCAACCAGACTAGACCGGTTCCAACTAGCTTGGACCGGTTCTAACCAGACTAGACTGGTTCCAACCGGTCTAGACACGTTCCATCCAGCTTGGACTGCTTCCAACCAGCTTGGACCAGTTCCAACTGCTCAAAACCGGTACAAAGCAGCTTCAACCGGTTCAAACCAGTCCAGACTGGTTCCAACGAGCTTGGACCTGTTCTATCCAGTCTAGGCTGGTCCCAACAAGCTTGTACCGGTTCAAACCGTCTTTGACAAATTCAAACCAGTCGGAACCAGTTCCAACCAGTCTAGACCGCTTCCAACCAGCTTGGACCGCTTATAACCGGTCAAAACTGGTACAAACCGGTTTCAACCGATTCAAATCGGCTTCAACTGGTCGAAACAGGTCTGAGCAAGTTCCAACAGGTCTAGACCAATTCCAACCAGCTTGGAACAGTTCCAACCAGTCAAGACTGGTTTCAACCAGCTTGGACCGATTCTAACCGGACTTGATTGGTTCCAACCGGTCTAGACTGATTCCGACCAGGTTGGAACGGTTCCAACCGGTCTAGACCGGTTCCAACCAGCTTGGACCGGTTCCAACCGGTCTAGATCGGTTCCAAGCAGCTTGGACCGGTTCTAACCGGTCTAGACTGGTTCTAACAAGCTTGGACCAGTTCAAACCGGCTTTGACTGGTTCAAACCAGTCTGAACGAATTCCAACCGGTCTATACTGGTTCCTACCAGCTTGGACCGGTTCTAACCGGTCTAGACTGGTCCCAAAAAGCTTGGACCAGTTCCAACCGGCTTCGACTGGTTCAAACCTGTCTGAACCAGTTCCAACCAGTCTAGACCGGTTCCAACCAGCTTGGAAAGGTTCCAACCGGTCAAAACCGGTACAAACCGGCTTCAACCGGTCGCAACTGGTCTGAACCAGTACCAACCGGTCTAGACCAATTCCAACCAGCTTGTAATGGTTCCAACCGGTCTAGACTGGTTCCAACCGGTCTAGACCAGTTCCAACCAGCTTGGACCGGTTCAAACAGGCTTCGACCGGTTCAAACCAGTCTGAACCAATTCCAACCAGTTTAGACCGGTTACATCCAGCTTGGACCGCTTCAAACCGGCTTCAACCGGTTCAAACCGGTCTGGATCAGTTCTAACCGGTGTAGACTGATTCAAACTGGCTTCAACCGGTTCAGACTGGTCTGAATCGGTTCCAAACAGTTTAGACCGGTTCCAACCAGCTTGGACCAGTTCAAACTGGTCTAGACCAGTACTGACCAACTTGGTCCTTTTTCTACGAGTCTCAACCTGTTCCAACTGGCTTTGACCGGTTCAAACCGGTCTGAACCAGTTCCAACCAGTCTAGACCGGTTGCAACCAGCTTGGACCGGTTCCAACCGGTCTAGACTGGTTCCAACCTGCATGGACCGGTTCCAACTAGTC
The DNA here is from genome assembly GCF_964270895.1 of Podarcis filfolensis. Classification (NCBI taxonomy): domain Eukaryota; kingdom Metazoa; phylum Chordata; class Lepidosauria; order Squamata; family Lacertidae; genus Podarcis; species Podarcis filfolensis. Next base: position 84,265,344 of record NC_139608.1, read on the forward strand.
TAGACCAGTTCCATCTAATCTAGACTGGTTCCAACCTGCTTGGACCGTTTCAAACCAGCATCAACCAATTCCAATCGGTCTAGACTGGTTCCAACCAACTCGGACAGGTTCCAAGCAGCTTGAACCAGTTCCAACCAGTCTAGACGGCTTCCAAACAGCTTGGACCGGTCTAAACTGGTTCAAACCGGCTTTGACAGGTTGAATCCGGGTTTGACCGGTTCAAACCAGTGTAGACCAGTTCCAAACTGCTTGGACCGGTTAAAACCAGCTTCAACCAGTTCCAATCCGTCTAGACCAGTTCCAAGCAAAAAAATCTTTTTCCGCCGGTTAAGTTGTCGAGGGCTGATTTCTTGTCCTGTGATAAAAAGGGTTCTTTTTCCATCGCCAAACCATTCAGGGGAGTATTTGTAACCGTTTGTCATGATTTTTGAGTGAATTGGAGAACGTCAGATTTTTTCTGAAATTGTGACCCCAGGGCTTAGGGATTTTTTTTAAAAAAAAAAAAATTCTCCCGGTTAATTTGTCGAGGACTGATTTCTTGTCCTGTGATAAAAAGCCTTCTGTTTCCACAGGAATACCTTTCAGTTTGGCACCATTTTTGAATCAGAAAGCCCCCGAAGACTTAAATTCCAGAGACTTAAGCCGCGAGGGTTACAATTTCAGCAAAAATCTGACGTTATCCAATTCACTCCAAAGTGGTGCCAAACTGTTGGAAATGCTCCTCTGAAATATTTGACAGTGAAAAAGGTGGGTTTTTATCATAGGCCTAGAAATCAGCTATCGACATCATAACCTGCGGAAAAACAGTTTTCTGGAAAAATCCCTAACCCACAATTTCACCCAAAATCTGACGTTATCCCATTCACTCAAAACTGGTGCCAAACTGTTTCAAATTCTCCCCTGCAAGGTTTGGCAGTGGGAAAGCACATTTTATCATAGACGAAAAAAATCATCCCTCAGCGCCTTAACCTGTGGAAAAACATTTTTTTGGAAAAATCCCTTCATTTTTCAGCCTACCTGGAAACACGGCGTTGGCACCTGAAAACCTTGCAGGGGGCAATTTTCATGTGTTTGGCAGTATTTCCGAGGGAATCAGATGAGTTAGGAATTATGGCGAAAACTGTCAGCAAGGGCAGCAAGGCTTCATTTTTTGGCCCACCTCAAAATGCGGCGTTTGCACCACGAAATGTAGCAGCGGACATTTTGCAGGTGTTTGGCGCCATTTTCTTCTGAATCGTTTTTTGGCCGGCCTAGAAACTCAGCCTTTGTCAAGGTAGTTGTGGAGCAGTCAATCTCGAAGGACAAAAGCAAGGTCCCTAAACATGGGCAGTTGAGCAGACACAACACCTCCGCTCTGCTGGCTTCTGATACTGTGCCTGCTGATTGCTGCATCTGGGCTTGATGAGGCAGGTGACCCTCACCTGCTTTCAGCTTCCCCTGCTGAAGAATCACTTGCCTCCTTCCCCACCTGGTCAGCTAGTGAATTGGGCTGCAGGCCCTGGCCTGACTCTGCTTCCTGGAGTGCCCAGCCTGCTGTTCCCTACATCTCAGGACCCTCCGTGTTCGTGGGGACAGGGCCTCTCTGGCTCTGGCAAGGGGTCGCCCTGCTCAACTTCCTCTGCACTGGCACCTGTCCCTTCATCATCCTCTGTCACCCCATGAGTACTGCCTATCCCAACCCCTTTCCCCATCCCCATCCCCATCTTGCCCCCGTGTGTCACATTCGGGAGTTCCCTTCTCCCTTCTTTTACCTCACCGACAAGAATCAACGAGCAGTTGGTAGATTTATAGTCTTTTTGTTACAATTTCATGTTACGAGCACACACAGGCAACTCCTCCCAAGGATGGCAGTTGCTCACTCTGACTCCTCCCCGCTTCCACAGCAAGAAGCGAGCCAAGGCGATGTCCGTCCCCCCGCTTCTCCTTTGTTCTCTGACGTGCTCTTACATTGGAGTTGGGGGGAGGGAGTGTGCTGGTCCCGGGCGGGTTACCGTGCGGTGTGGTCTAAGTCCGGTCCTAGGTTGAGGGCAAGGAGGCTGTCCGTCAGGGGCGAAGCAAGGTCCAAAGTGAGGAGTCAGGCGTGGTCAGGAACTCAGGAGAGCAGGTCAGGGTGCCAGCAGGAACAGGTTACCAACGATTTTGCTCCCGCAACCTGGGACTGGGCTGGCTGGCTTTTATCTGCCCTGAGGCATAGGGCGGCCCCGGTCCACAGGTGACTCCCCTCTCCTGGCCTTAAGGCGAGCACTCCTCCTGAGAGAACATAGTTCCCTCCACCTCTCTGCCCTGAGCCTCTGCAGCTCAGGAGAGGCTGGAGGGTTACTGGACCCGGGGTAACCTCACCTTTCCCTGACAGGGCTGGGAGAGGAGCACCTGCAGGCAATGGGTCCTCAATCACCCCTGGAGCCAGAGTGGATTCATCTGCTGTCTGCTCCTGAGGATCCGGCACAGGTGAGGGCCCTTCAGATTCAAGCCCCTGCCCCGGCTCAGCCGGCCTTGGAGGCGGGGACTCCTGTGCAGGCTGGGATTCCTCAGGTTCAGCCTCTGAATCAGATTCCCAGGCCATCACAGGGAGGGAGTTCCCTCCATTCTTGATTGATGTACAGTGGTACCTTGGTTCTCAAACTTAATCCGTTCCAGAAGTCCGTTCCAAAACCAGTTTTCCAAAACCAAGGTGCGCTTTCCCATAGAAAGTAATGCAAAATGGATTAATCTGTTTTGATACATGGTCCGTTTTGATACATGGTCGTTGCAGAGCCCCAATGAGCTCCAGTTACCTTTCGACATTGGACAGGGAGAAGGTGCGCCTCTTGAGGGATGTCCCCTTTTCGTCCCCCCTGTGGTTAAAACGGTGGATCATCAGAGGTGCTGATGGAAGTTGAAGAAGATTGTATATGTGATAAGTTTTGTGGTACATTTTATAATTTATATGTTAAAATTAATAAAAAATATTATAAAAAAGAAGAAATGCTTTCTTTTTCTTTTTCTTATAATCTAAAATTATAAATAACAACAATAAGGAATATTCACCATAGACACAAGGGGAGGAGAGAGCAATATAGAGCAATGAGCCTAGGAAAAGTGAGAGGGGACGTGGTAGCAAGGAGGCACAACTGCAGCCTTAGATTGTAAACCATACTTTCCCGTGTATAAGACGCCCCCTATTTTGGGGGACTCAAATTTAAGAAAATGGGGGGAGATGGATCAGAGTTGCTGAGCTTTATGAGGGGGCTGCACAGGGTTGTTGAGCCTTTTTTAGGGGGTATTGCCGAAAATCGCTCACCAGCACACGGCACAAAACCCGCCTCTCGTCTGTCCCCTCACCGGCAGAAGCTGCCAATCACCTGCCCAACTGCCTCAGCCTTAGCCAATCCACACCAGCCCTTGACGCGGCAACCAATAAGACGCCCAATTGCTGCCGACAGCCGCGGAAGCAACCAATCGAACGTCCACCCTATGCACTACCCATGTATAAGACGACCCCTTCCACTTTTTAGCATAATTTTTAAAGAAGAAAAAACTAGTTTTGTACACAGAAAAGTACGGTAATTGCATAAAAAGGGATCAGCAGCAAGTCCAACAGTTCAATGAGACTTGCTTCCAGGAACGGTTATGTATGGGACTGTAGACTAAGCAGCAGCCCTTACTGTAATAGTGGAGAATCAGGAGTCGAATCCAGAGCCCAGACCATACATGTATGTTAACGCTGTGTTTGAGGAAACAACAATTTAGCATTGATAAGCGCATGAGCAGACAATGGGAAACCAAGTCAGGGTTATAATAACCCGATTTGAATTTCCACAACGAGGAAATGAATTCTGGCATGCTTCATGTAAAAACCCCGGAACATCTGGAATATGTGTTGCGGTTTACATCCGCTGCAAAAATACAAATCGGCTTTCAAATTTCATCACAACTGAGCTTTAAAATAATCAAATAGCTGCACTTCACATGCTTCACCCAAATGTCCATCTGCAGTCGTCCGTTGAGAATCTCAATCTAATGAGTAGTATTGATTTCGACTCCTTAAGCCAATATTGTAATTAGGCTTAGACAAAATGCTCTTAGTAGTGGTTTTTCTTCTTATTGTGCACTTATAAGATTGGCAATTTATAAAGAGTGACATATCCGTTAAGATCTATATAGCTTGGCAAGTATATTAGCCAGTTAACAAGTTCAAAACTGCCACTAAAGGAACATGCAGAAATGGCGAAACTTAGCGGAAGAATAAGAAATCAAGATGGCAATTTTTGTTATAAAAGAATGGAAACGGTTTGTTGAATATTTACAGATGAATCATAAACAGATGAAAACATTGGCAGGATTATTGTAATAACCTGTGGTTTTATATTTAAAGATGAGGAGTAAATGAGCAAATTAAGTTAATTTGGGTATGCAGAAGATATTAAAAACTAATTTAAGGAAAGAAAGAGGAAGTCAAGTTCTGAAATGTGAAAATGATTGTAAAATTAGTGAAATGTATGTATAAATAAATTTTTCTAGTAGGGCTGTTTCCCATACTATTTGGTACCATTGGTCCATGCTTACTCCTGACAGGTCTCTCCAGTGTCTGGTTATGGTGTTTCTGGCTGCTGAAAGTAGGTGGGTTATGAGTTCTTTGTGGTGTAAATGGGCATTGTTGTCTCGGAAGATGTTTAGTAGGGCCAATTCTGGGGTGATGTCTAATACTTGGTTAGTTATTTTACATATTTCTCGTATGGCTGTTGTTCGGAATAGTTGGATTTTGGGACACTCCCACCACATGTGGAGGTATGTGCCTGTGGAGGTGCACCCTCTCCAGCATTTTGGTGAGGTTAAACTGAAACTGACACGGAGACAAACAGAAGAAGACGCCTTTACCCCAGTATGGCTCCCCTTTATCACATACACAGCCCAACAAGACAACGACAATAATCCACCAACAGCATACAAAACAATATGGCTAACCTGATACAAAACACCTGCGCACCCCACTCACACACGAAAACAAAGATCACCACAGCCAATCACAAACAACCACACCCTAGGCCAACCCCAACCTCTCTCACCACCAAAGGAACACAAGTGAACAGCACAAGCAACGCTGACACCAAACCCTACATACATTAAGCATAATAGAAACATCGCCACCCGACCCCACCCCCACCCGTCTTCCTTCCCTCCACCCCCCTTTTTTTCTTTTCTTTTTCTTCTCCCCCTAATGTCTCAACAAATGAAACGGATTTGTAAAAATGTTACATGGAAAAAATATGAGGCTTTACACTTACTTCTGTAAAACAAGAAAATCTTTAATAAAAAAAATTTAAAAAGTATAAATAAATAAATTCAAACAGCAAAAAAAGAAAAAAGTTCAAAACTGCCAGCCATAGGCAGTTCTGAAATTTGAGATTCTACCAGGGTTGAAGTGGAAGTGCAAGCTAAAGACAACTTTTAAAACAGAGGGCTTCTTTTCAGCAGAGACCTGCTTTTAATGTTACAAACCATGAAATGCAAATTCAGGGAGTCTCGGCAGTCCTAGTTCATCATCTTGCTGTAAGATCCAGTCATTAGTAGCAACACAATTTTTTGGACACTCCTGCATGTACCTGCTTTGTCTCTTCATTAGAAATCACCAAATGACTGCTGTAGACATGCAGAATTAACCCAACCCCAGTGAAAAAGGAGGGGCAGCCTGCTCTGTATATGAGTACTGTTGGCTCACAGGAGCCTTGAGAAATGTAATTCTGATCACTCAAGTCACTCCTTTGTGGCATGTAGCTTATGAATGACCAGTCTAGATCCTGAAAATTTTACAATGTAAAAGCTGGACTCCAGGGTACTGGTCTGTAGCAAGCTTGGTCTGCAGTAGATGACTCTTCAGTTAAAAGCTGTCTCTGGCGTACTGTGTTTAAAAATAACTTTTATATTTAATGCTTAAATTGTCCTATTAAACCTACATATAAAGGGGAGGGGGGAGTTAAAATATGTGTAACACACAGGACCCAGTCATTTAAATGTTTTAACTCATCTTAGATTTTATTTAATGTTTCAATAGCTTAATACAACAAATACAAAATATAAATTAAATCAGGTTTCAAATTTGAGCAAAATCCACCTTTATTTACACATCTGTGCTTCAAACATTTCTGCAGTAGGAATATTCAAGCCTTCAAATAACACTATGTTTTCTTGGGGCAAGAAAGAGATCCAAAGGAATGAGTCTGTGCCAAGCACCAAGTCAAGAACGTTCAACCAGCCTTTGTTCTCCTCGTTCCCTGGTTACACTGTGCATTTACTGTATGACAGAAATAGGACTGTAGAACTAAACCCTTTGTAAATGGAATCTCAAGCCATGTCGGGTCTCTTGGAAGACAAGCAGAGGCCTCCACTACAATGGAAATGAATTCCTTGATATTAGGTCATCTTGGTATACCCAGAAAGGCTTAAAGATGTCTAGGGACATCTCCAGACTGTGCTTGGCTCTGCAATCTACTCTGAAGTTCAGATTTGCCAGTTTAGGACTTCACCAACAAAACAAAACTATGCAAAGATGTCCCCAGTCCCTAAACAAAAAAATGCATTATTATTATTTTTTACATATCCCAATTTCATCACAGTGTCTTTAGGCACGGCACTGTTATATAAGTCAACACTTAGAGGATTCCTTTGCATTAATACTTTGTGCTTTCCTTTCCTGTACACTGAGTTATTCCCAGTAAGTAGTTGCGAGGATAGCTGGGGATATAAATATACTGATTTCTGCTAATAAAAATTTAAAATTAGCACACTACAGATTGAGTAATTAATTCTATCCTGGGGGTGGGAAAGTTTGAGTATAGTACTGGTTTATCCATTTCACAGTTAAGTATCAGGGAAATAAACCAAAATTTATTTGAGGGGGGGGACCCTTCATCAAGTTACAATTTATAGTGTTAAGGATACCTCTTATCAACTGTCTTTATCAAGTCACAGCATTTCAAGATGGGCATCATTTGGTACCAAAGGCAGGTAGACGTATTGGTATAGACCACAAAACTACAAACCAGAGTGGGCAAAGCAAGTTATTGCTTGGAATCTTTCAGATGCCTTGCTCTGAACTTTGTCTCCTTTACCACCACCATTCCACATACTAATATACTAAAGAAAAACAAAAAAAACCCCGCCCCAGTGCCACTTGGTAGTCCGACATAAATGACAAGTGCAAAATGCTTTTCTAGACTTTTTTTTTAAAAAAAGCACATTCAAAACAGAAATGATAAGAATTCCATACCTTATAACTCTCCATAATGGGAACATTTTGGGAGGGTTGATGTGACATACCTCCCCACGGAAAATACATGTGGAATTAAACCAAGGAAGATATACCAAGTATTATATCACTATTTTGAGTACAATAATCCCTAGGATGGCTAGTTTAGAAGTGCAAATGTAGTCCACAAAACGACTTCTAGGAAGATTTATTTTGGGGGGAAGGAATGTATTTCATACTAAATACTATTCAAGTAACTGGGTTACTTACTACATCAAGAGCCAAGGTGTTCTGGTTAATATTCTGCTCACCTCTTATCTGAATCATCATGTGAAGTACATCTATCTAATCTGGGTCACAACTGACTGCAATTCTACGCATATTTCCAAGTAAGTCCCACTGAACCCAGGCCTTGCTCTAATGGTGGTTGTGAACTAGCAGGTCAGGGAAAAGGGTTCCAATAGCCTCCCCTTCCTGACGTTCTGGTTGTCTGTGTGGGTTTAAAAATAAAAAAACGGGGCAATCTTTCAGTCAGCCTTAGGTGGCATGGCACAAGCGCACCACCTCTGTTAGAATGAAGAACATTGATCCAAGTAAACAGGCGTAGAATGACGCTGCGTGTCAAGTCCTACAGGAAGCAGTGGCTCTTAACAATAACCGGATGGAAACCATTGTTTTCCCTTGAACAGACAGTTTAATATTGTACAACCTGCAATGTAATGTAGACCTGAACTGTAAACTTTTCAAACACACTGTTGCGGATGTGCCCTTTTCCTTTCCAAAAGGAATCTGTAAACCTAGGGAGAGGCTGTCTCTGTCGTGAGTTCCCAGTTGCATTTTGAGAGCTGCTTTAAGCAACCGACCGTACGTGCTTTCAAAGGATGCTACATTCCCCTTTCCCCATGCAGCAAAGACTGGGGGCATGGTGGGAAGAACGGGACGGTTTGCCACTGCAGTTGGTAGAAGCACCTCAGAGTCTGCCTCTATATCGGTGACAAAAAGATGACCATATTATGTATACTTCTGGACTACCTGCTGCCCAGATCTTCAGACACCAGTCAGTGCATACTAGCAATTCTGAACATATCCTGTGCACCTTAAAAGCCAAAGCAAAAAGGAACGTTTCTGCAAAATGCATTCAGCTGGAACACTGACTCTGCAAAAATGTGCAGTTTGTGAATAATAAGGCATGCTCCGAGATAACAATGGTTTTTTTCCCTTTTCAAGTGGCACGTAAAGATACTGGAGTGGTCATTAAAGTGTATAAATATTGTAATACTGTGACGAGATCAAGTAAAGCCAGAAGCTGTACAACAGCAGTTCTATAATTGCAGCTACTTCTAATTTGCAGATTTGCAAATTTAACTACGCTTATTTCTAATTCATCACACTGGCCCATGCATTTCTGCATATAAGTCTTAATCCATGTGCAGCAGTGTTTTACAGAGAACCAGAAAGGAATGTTTACACCATCTATTATCGCGCTCTTAAACAAAGGCAATAAACCTGACACCTTTTACTTCTCTCTTTAGAGCTAACCTAGTAGTAGCTCTCGGCTATAAGAGCAATATATACTTTGTAGGTCTGGTTCACTGGAGTTACCAGGAAGAGGCACTGGGGAAAGGACATAACTGGCTGCCAGTGACAACACTGTAATTCAGTGTAATTATTCAAAAGATTTTCAGCATACAAGATAGCTGCTGATCTTCTGTGTTGTAGACACTTAAGTGTATTGCATGGAAATGTTCCAATGAATTCCTGCGATAGTCTGGAAAAGCTTACATGGCCATTTGAAAAAGCAATGTCAGCATCAACACAAACGACCTACTCTGAAATTATGTATTTCAAACTCATTCTTGAATCCATGCGTTAATCACAATTACCGTTTTAAACTAAGGTGGCCTTTTTTGAACAATTACAAAAGATGGCTTGGTTGATTAAATGCAAACCTGAGCAACTTATCCAAGTTATATTTCACAGAAAAATGTTGTGTTCATGACTGCTACACTTTCAGGACTCCTAATACTTTAAGCTCCAGCTCTTTTCACGACCATAAGAACACTCTCTGAAGAAAGTGATATCTACCACAAAGGTTAAGCCGATTAGGGTAGTTTAACTTGCAAGAACTAAGAATACGAAGAAAACATTCAATGAATACACTATCCAACATTTCTCAGCTAACCAATGAAATTTCAACATCTGCCAACGCTACATGGAGCCTTATGACAACTGTGGTAATGGACAAAGAAAAATGATTTGCACGTACTTTCTCAGAGCCACTGTTCAAAACCTTGTCATTTGCCCAAACAAAATACAAACAACACCACACTTTTCAATTGTCTCATGGGACACCGTCTGCTACTAGCCCAATTTTATGGTATTCTTCTTCTAAAAGCAGTGTTTTAAAAGCATGCAGAGATTTTTGTTAGTGTTTAATACTGTGTTCAGAAGGAAGAGTTGTGGCACTAAAGCTAAGTCAACCTCATTTCAAAAAAGATAAGGTGTTTATTTCTCACCGATTTACTGAAATGTAAACAAGGAAAACCTCGGGATGGTACAATAGCATGAAGTCATGTGCTCCAAGTCAACGAAGCTCTGTTCACGGTTGTCGTTTGGGTACCAAGACAGAAACTTTGCGTCACACGGCACAATTTCTTTTACTAAAGGCCTTGGGGCCCTTTTTCGTCAGGGTGTGTTTCCCTCTCATGACTTCCCCTCCCAAAATGCACCCTATTCTCATTAGGCAAACAATTATTTTAAAGGTATGACACGTGTTAGTTTTTGTTTGAGACAGCTAAATAGGTTGCACTTGATGTTATATAGATCCAATGTCTTTCCTTCATTCAAAAACAGCTCAAAGTTCTCCAGACGTTAAAGAATGCTGAAGAACAAGTAGTGACTTAACTTTGCTGCATTTCGACCGATGCCTTGTAGCCTTGCTGCACGTGAATAACATACCCTTTTTGTGCAGCTGTTCCTGTAGAAAGTTAATCGAAAAGACTTCACACAGATGTGAATTCAAACCAGTCCTCTTTAGCCAATTAACCTTTTCAATATTGATGGCTTTGCGAAGGGCCAGCAATACTCATTTGGAACGGTGCCATTTACGTTGCATTCAAAAAAAGAGAACATAGGAAACCAGATCCTGGCCCTCCTACTCTGTTGATAGGCTCTTGTATTCGCCAGCGTGTGGTAGTACAAAAATAGTCTCGTGGTGATGTAGAAGGCAATGAAGACATCTATGGAGTAATGTTCATGGGCTGCCAAAATGAAGAAAATCCCAAAGAGATTCAGCACCCAGGACAGTGTGTGCAAGAAATTCCAGCTTCTTGGCGTATCTAGGGAGAGAAGAGCATTCAGCCAATCACAATTTACCAGGTTTTGTTATCAAATGACAAAGGGGTGCCCTGGATTGACCGCCAACTAGGAGCAATCAGGAAGGTTAGCTATCATCTTCTGCTACTGTCAGCTTCCACATGGCTACAGAGGGTAAAGGAAGAACAATGCCAGTCACCAGCCAGAGGAACAAGGACTGCTTTGAGGTTCTTCCTACTTCCTTCCATAAAGGGAAGGACAGCATGGCCCTCACTAGGGCTGGGAATTATCTGGTTTTCAACATTGTGATACATCCCCAGCGAAACATCACGATATACTGATGTATCACAATGTCTGAAATAAGGAGGGAGCTATGCAGAGGCATTGGCTGGCTTCCTGGTTTCCCCACATTGGGATTTTTGCATAGCAAACACAAACACAAACACACACAATTCACAATACATAGACAGGTCAAAAATTATGAAACCAATATCACAATATGGATTTCAAACCGGTTTTGGACAATTTATTGCCCAGCCCTAGCCTTCACTGAGCTGAAAAGGCCGTTTAATAACTTGCCTTCTTGTTACTTTGCATTCTTTAAGACATCTGCCCCGCAACACTTTCTTCCTCCACCCCTCTTTCCTGGTGTCTTTTAGATTCTAATATGGCTTTGTGTCTTTTCTTTGACTAGCTTACTTATTTGCTAGACGCCAACTAAGCACTGAATGCAGTAAGTAAAAAATCCCCATCATCCTTTGTAACGATAAAATATTATTTTAATGCAACATCAGTACATGGATCATGAAGTCTGGTGAAACTGAAATTTGCTTTGCTTTCATTTTCTAAACAGGAACGACAGATCTCTCATTCATAGCCATAATAATCCAGTCAATCACAAAGCCCACTGCCAGTTAGGCAGCTTTTGTCCCCCACAAATGCCTGTCTTCCCTTCACTGAAGCCTTCACCTGCTATGTTGGAAAATATTTCACAACATCAAGATGCAAAAAAAAGGAGTGACATACTATATTCATGATGCCATTTCAACGCTGTACTTACATTCAGTGACAAAGAAGTTGAGCATGGTTAGGACAACTGTATGGCCGCTGAACATGTAGTCTCCACAGGTATGTACTCCTGTTAGCGTCATGCCAAACCCACTCCAGATTGCAAAGGCTCGCTGAAGTTTTGCCCACACGTTGCCATACAACTAGAATCAGGAGCGTGCAAAACAAATAAATGAATAAGGAATACATCAAGAATACTTGAAACGATCTACCAACTTTAGAACAGCACTGAATTCGCCCCTAGTTCACATAGAACGGCTTCCATAGGTAACTGAAACACAGTTCATTTTGTTTGTTTGTACATTTGGTTTATTTATATCTACACTTAAAAATACACACCAAACATCAAGTCTCCAGGATTTTCCGTACTTCCCACAAGGAAAGCACCAAGCTTAGACTTTCCATAGAGATATTCAGCCTAAAAATACATGTTCACATTTTGCCCCTGAATGCATCATGTTCTAAACACACACATATATAATGTATCTTCAGAGTAACATATACTCAGGTTAGAAAGGATGTACTTTCAAAGACCTTGCTCTTTCAAACACTCTGTTCTTTTTTCAAAATAAATACAGCTTTATCAATAATGAACGACTTAGCATTTACCTAGCATTTTAAAGCGTTCAAAGTGCTCCATATACATTCTCTCAGTATTCTGTGCAACACCCTGTAGGATGGGTCAGTATTATCTCTCACCCTCTCCTTAGCTTGCTGAGAGTACTGAGTGAGTTTGTGGCTGAGAAGAGATTTATGATTGTGTGAGACCTTTGCAGAATACCACAAAACAGAATTGATTCAAGGCTGGAGTAGATAGCGTGGGATCAGTTCACTTCTCTACTTCCTTTAGTCCAGGAGGCAGGATGAGCTATCTAGCTTACTCTGTGTCTTTATGATGTAGTCATCCCACTCAACTTATGCCACACAGTATTTCAGACTTCCCAAACCTGGTGCCTTCAAGATACTCTGGACTGCAACTCCCATAAGCCCCTGCTAGGATGGTCCATTGACAAGAAAGACAGGAGTTGCAGTGCAACACTATGTGGATGGTACCAGGCCGAGGCTGCACTAGAATTTGTTGCCTTAACATGTAAATAGTATTCCAGAGAACTCGTGTTGTCTAAATAGGCTAAAGAGAAAGGCACATTCTGGAACTTTATCAGGCTACTGCAGCAATTTCGACAACCTGCTTTCAACATGTTGTTGCTGTTGTTGTTAGGGTGTTTAGTTATGTCCGAATCTTCGTGACCCCCTGGACCAGAGCACGCCAGGCACTCCTGTCTTCCACTGCCTCCCGCAGTTTGGTCAAACTCATGCTGGTAGCTTCGAGAACACTGTCCAACCATCTCGTCCTCTGTCGTCCCCTTCTCCTTGTGCCCTCCATCTTTCCCAACATCAGGGTCTTTTCCAGGGAGTCTTCTCTTCTCATGAGGTAGCCAAAGTATTGGAGCCTCAGCTTCACGATCTGTCCTTCCAGTGAGCACTCAGGGCTGATTTCCTTCAGAATGGATAGGTTTGATCTTCTTGCAGTCCATGGGACTCTGAAGAGTCTCCTCCAGCACCATAATTCAAAAGCATCAATTCTTCGGCGATCAGCCTTCTTTATGGTCCAGCTCTCACTTCCATGCATCACTACTGGGAAAACCATAGCTTTTACTATATGGACCTTTGTTGGCAAGGTGATGTCTCTACTTTTTAAGGTGCTGTCTAGGTTTGTCATTGCTTTTCTCCCAAGAAGCAGGCGTCTTTTAATTTTGTGGCTGCTGTCGCCATCTACAGTGATCATGGAGCCCAAGAAAGTAAAATCTCTCACTGCCTCCATTTCTTCCCCCTCTATTTCAACATAGCAGGGCTGAATTTTGGGGAGAGACCCTAGTTTGGTGGTAGAGCACATGTCTTGCCTGCACGAGGCCCCACATTCAATCCATGCCAGCTCCAGTTAAAGGCGTCACGTAGCAGCCAATGTGAAAGACCTTTGCTCAAGACCCTCTGCCTGTCAGTGGACAATATCAGGTTAGATGGACAAATAGCTACCATTTGGCATTTCTAATTTGTTTGTCCTAAGTTTACTTCTGTCTCAATGCTGTGGCCAATGCAGAAGTAAATCTCAGAATTTGGGATGGGCAAGTGGTTGCTTACCTTTCCAGAACACTGCAGATGTTGGCCTGGCACAGATAATGAGGTCACAAACATTGTGATGCAACGCAACAAGAACACTGTCCCCATAAGACTGCATAACCGTCGCAGAAGGATCGACCTAGAAACAAGCAGAAAGAGTCTGAGTTGTTTAATGGAGGGCTTGGATGCAAAGATGTTAACTTAAGGAAGTTCTGGGATGGAAAGTTTTCAGGTCCTTCCTCTGTCTCAGCAGCCCACCCAAAACATGCTCAGGAATCCCCTCCCCTGCAATGACCCTCTAGAGAGATTTTTCAGAGATTCAAGTGGCTGCAATGAGGAGGATAAAACAGTAACCTTTACTTCGGGAAGCTTCCTTAGCTTTTCTTAGGAATCAAGCTTTTGTTTTGACATGGCTCACATGTTACATTAAACCATGGCTTTAAAACATAAAATTTAATTGAAATGTACTGGTTCATGCTACTGAAAAGTTCTCACTCCACTTAAAAACAAGCTGTGATTTAACGTGAGTGAGCAGTGTGCTAGCAAACACAGTTTTTTTGGGGGGGGGGGGTCTTGCTCTGCCATCTCTCTGCACAGCAATGCTAAGCACTACCAAAATACATTGGAAATAAGCAAAGCGCTACAGTTTGCTACACAAGTCTGGCACCATTTTCTCATACCAACAAACCACTTGCTCAACGGTTTTATGCGAGTGATGGAACCACCGTCCCCATTGTTGCACATCAACCTCTCAACATGTGGAGTAGCTCCCATGGATTCAACCTGCTACTTGTTTGCATGGTGTGGACTTTAGTATTCCCTCTTAATGAGGAATCAAGTCTCTTTCTATTTTTCTCCGGAACTGCAGCACACGACAGATACACACAAGATCTTCAAACAAGGTTGTCTGCAATTTCCAAAATAAAGGCAACTGAACTATACCTGTGTCTGTGAAGTAGAAGAACGAGCAGCCAGATGTAGCAGAGAACCACACCACATACTTCAGTCATGGCAAAAGCCCATGGTATCCTAGGAACACTAAAAATGGAGGAAAGAAAAATCAAGATGCTATGTGCCACTTTGACATGTGCAATTTCTGGGCAAAATAAATGCAGATGATGGGTGAGTAGGACCTTACCAACAAAACAAAACAAACCCATCTGATTTAAAACTGAAACTATCGTTTATGTACCTCAACGCTCAGCATAATTTCTAGCATAGCTGATTGGTTTCAAACCAACTTGGCAATTGCCAGAAAGATCACGTTTTTCTGCAGTTTAGTATCTTACCCTTCTTAAGCTTTGCTTTGCTGCTCTAAAACTGGGGAAAGTGAAGCAGCAAGAAGCAAAACAGCAGAACCATTCGCTGAAACTTCTGCAGCCTTAAAATCAATGGGTTAAATTGGCTCTGTTGAAACAAACAGATTTTTGGAATTTGATCACTAGACAAAGCAGAGGCTTGTTCTAGTAATCTTAAAAGTGCAAAGGCACACTTGTTCTATTCTACCAAAGAAGGGAGGAGACAGCCGGCCTCCGCAGTGCTGGGGAAGGGGAAGAAAGGGAGGGAGAAACCTCGCCTGACACCATAAATTCACACCATGTGTTTACAAAAAGAGCAAGAGTCTGCAAGTAATATCTGACAGTTCCAATTTCCATGTCTGCATCCTAAGCATAATCACTCTCTTCAACAGGAGAGAAGCAGTAAATGCCAGGTAATTCGATTCAATACTCTTTTGCCAAATTACAAAATCAAAATCTTCATACATTTTAATGGAGCATCTACCTAAGCTTGCCTGCTTCTCAAATCTATGTTTTCCAGAGTTATAGCTGAATACTGTTTACTGGGGCTAAAGATGCTTTATCACACAATCAAATCAGCTGTCTTTTCTGAACTTCAGTGCTTTCCTGCAGGATCTTTTCTTCTCTAAGCTGAGTACAGTGGTACCTCAGGTTACATACGCTTCAGGTTACAGACTCTGCTAACCCAGATATAGTGCTTCAGGTTGAGGACTTTGCTTCAGGATGAGAACAGAAATCGTGCTCTGGCGGCGCAGCGGCAGCAGGAGGCCCCATTAGCTAAAGTGGTGCTTCAGGTTAAGAACAGTTTCAGGTTAAGAACGGACCTCCGGAACAAATTAAGCACTTAACCCGAGGTACCACTGTATACATTTTCCTTTTACTATTATGGCCCATTTCTTCTGCACATTTACTTCTCTACACGCTCCCTTCTTGTCCTTCACATTTTGTCCACCATTTAATGAATGTATTTCATGCCTGTTTCTTCATTTAACAGCAGTTCAATGCTATACCATCACCAGCTCATTCTACCACTCAATCATCCTCTTATTTTACAAATTGATAACCTTCCCTTCAATGCACATACTTGCCGGGAGGCTAAGAATGCATTCAGCAAATAAGAAAATCAAGAGGACAAGTACCTAAAAAGAGCTGAACAGTAATGTGGATTTTCCAGGGGGGATGAATATTATGCTGATGTGAACAAGGTAATTTACATTGGAAAATGTTCCATTCATACACTGGTACCTCGGGTTAAGTACTTAATTCGTTCCGGAGGTCCGTTCTTAACCTGAAACTGTTCTTAACCTTAAGCACCACTTTAGCTAATGGGGCCTCCTGCTGCCGCCGCGCCGCCAGAGCACGATTTCCATTCTCACCCTGAGGCAAAGTTCTTAACCTGAAGCACTATTTCTGGGTTAGCGGAGTCTGTAACCTGAAGCGTATGTAACCTGAAGCGTATGTAACCCGAGGTACCACTGTACCAGAAAATTTTTGATGCCCTAGAAAGTGATCCAATCCAACATACAGTATTTTACTTCCATTTAGAAAAAAGCTAAGCTTTGAAACAGCTAAGCTTGTTCAATATTGCATCTGTCATTGACATTCATTCATTCTTATGAATATATTTATGAAACGGAACATCACTGGGTCCAACTAACAGGACCACTAAGAACAGAAAGTCACCGGCAGCACAAAACTACAATCAAGTTCTGAAGACAAGGAATTCTTTGCCTGGTATCGAAAGGAGATAAATAGCACCAGGCAAAGCTCCCAGGGAGAACACTCCACAAGTGGGATGCCAAAACTGAGGAGGCTCTGCCCTTCGATCCCACCTCCTTACCACCCACAGCTTGGGCATCCAGACAAGAGCAGCCGAACTTTACATTTGCATGGGCAGACACACACAGACACAAGTAACCCTTCAAATATCCGGATCCCAAGCCATTTCAAAGATAAGCATGAGCACTCTGAATTGTGTGCAGAAACAGAACGGGAGCCAGTGAAGCACCATTGTTCCACTTTAAGCAGCCAATTCCAATTAGCAGTTTCCAATCAGCCTTCAAAGGCAGCCCCACATGTAATGCGTTATGGCAGCTTACTCTGGAGGTCACCAGAGCATGGGCAACTTTGGCCAGGCTCTGGAGAAGTGTGCGTGACACAAAGTGGGGAGGGGGCTCACTCAACCTTTTCGGCAGTGGGGTGCTCCCCCCACTTCTCCCAGTTCCTTCCTCTCAAGCTTTCTGGCTTCTGCGAGCAGGCTGAAATCAAATAAAGAGTGCAGCTTATTGTCCTTCAGCCACATAGGACTTAGGGAGAGCAGGTGCAACTACTTACCTAGATAAAATCTACAGCCTTTCAATACTGGTAAATTGACAACAAAAAGGTTTTTTTAAGACAACACCCAGATAGGGACTGTGCATTCTAGAAAAGCTTTAAGATAAAACCCAAGCAATGTGGTGACCGTGGGCTGTAAAAGAACACTTAATTTTTCAAACACTGTCGGTAAACAGCCGTAAACATTTCAAAATGCTCTTTCCGTAAAGATTGTTTTTAAAAAGCACAAAATGGAACAGGTACCAATGTATCACTCAAAACATCCTCTAATCACAAAAAGGAACATTGCAAAGGAATGAGAGCCAAGAGATAAGTTTAACAGCTAAAATCTGAGCTACTGATGACCTAATCTGCAATAATAGCTCCTCTTCTATTCAGCCACTTGCCCTCTTGTTATCCCATCTACTATTCAGCAAACGGTAATCATGGGAAAGTTTAGGCTTTTTTGCTGGCCCATGAAGTCTATGTATTAACCTTCTAGCCTTGTTTTCAAGTGCTTTTGCAATCACTGCCCACAACCCATACTTCTTGGAGGCAGAATATGTGCACTCTAACACCACAACAATATGCAATTGCTTCAGTCGAAGCTATTCTGCAGTCATATGCCTTTGCTGCTAAAAGGGTAATAACAAAGGCCAGTCACTGAGACGACTATTGTAATCTTCTGACCTTGTTTTCCTGATTACTGTCCCTACTCTGAATCCTTCCTTAGTGCCCTGATGACAGTAATTCTATTCTAAAACAATATCTAGCATTCAATAGTTTCTCTTTTTGCTCCCTGCAGGGATTTTTTAAAAAAGCAGTTCTTAAAACAAATAATGCCTGCATTTAGTATCAAATTTTGTAAATGTTACATTTCTTGACCGAAAGTCAATAATAATGCGCCGTGTCTACAGAAAGGACAATTTCAGCCCAGCCACCAGTTAAGAGGACCAAGGGCTGTTGCTGACAGATTGCATTCTTCCCTCCCAGCAGGAAAATGCATAAGATTTCCCAGCAGCTCTTGAGATCACTGCTGTAGGGCAGCTCAGTGTTTTGGAGGCATTTATAAAATTGTTTTGGAAAACTCCACTTTCTTCTTCTTGCGGTGTAATCTTAAAATGGACGGTGGTTTGTTTCAGACAAGACACGCATGATAAGACAGAAATAAAGCAAGGGCAAACTTTGGTTTATTTGTTGCTTACCTTTCATGGCTTCTCTGAAACAAACAAACCATGCTATGGGTTCAGGTGAAACGATAAACCATAGTACAGCTTCAGTGACTGGGTCTGAGTCTGGAGGATGTTGTGGGTCCAAGGCCAAGGCATGTTCTCATTTAATTAAAACCATTCTTTTAAGACAAACTGTGGCTTATCATGACATGCAAATCAGGCCACAAACAGTTAAGTCATGCATCATGGCTAGCCACTGGACGCTCAAAGAACTGGGGACAAGTCCACTATGAGCCTCTGAATCCAGGGAGAGGAAAAGCAGTGCAGATGTTGTGATCTAGCCATTTCCCATATTTCATGGATTTGCGTAGACCTTGAGGTATTTTCACAAAAAAGTGGGTAAGAGCTGGTCAATGAATTCCCAAAAGGTGGTGGGTTTTGTCGGTAAAGTTGCTTACAGCACATACTTTCATGAAAAAGGGGGGGAAAGTAGGGGAATAATTTTATAAATTCTTACTTTGTGAAATAAAAATATATTTTTAAAAAAATTAAGAATGGGAGAAGCAACACGAAATTCTGCAAAACACCTAGTTTGGCCTCAACAGTTTAGCAATTCTGATTTTTAGCACTTTTTCCTAAGCAGGTTAAAGCACTTACCTGTCTAGGAATATGTCTGGTAGTGGTGGGTACGTCTGCATGTCAGGAACTCTCTCGTGCACGATAACCATGACAAATGATGTGAAGCCAAACACAATAAAAACATATATACAACTCAAAGCTGTCTTCCAATACTCTGGGTTCAGTCTTCGCGTAGGATGTTTGTTTTTCCCATTTGCATACTGATCAGCGTTCGAATCGGCAACAGGCTCACAGTCATCACAATCCCGTTGAACCTCGCCATTGCAAAACCAGTCTGTTCCTTGAAGGGAGCCAATCGCAGGCGACAGGGAACCAATGGGACTATCACTGTTATAACCAAGCTCTTCCAAAACTTCAATGTGGTGCTTCTGTAACTTGCGAATTGACAACATGAGCCGTTTGATATCACCTAGAACCTTGATTTCCAGAGGAGGAGACCTCAAGTCGTATTCAGTCAGCGTCAGTAATGTAATTCCATCTAATCTGTGCTTGTCACACAAAATGTCCACATACTCACGGAAGCCTTCTTCCTTCAGCCATTTGGCTACATGCCTGGTAGACCAACGCTGAATGCAAAGCTGGCTGTTGCCTTCCATCTTCTCTACCTGCCAAAAATCAGATGTTTTAAAGACCGAGAAGACAGTGCCCACATCATTATAGCACCAAGTTCTCAATGTTCTGGGATATAGCTTTAAAATGTACTTCAGACAGACTTTCCTACGAAGTAACAAAATTACATTGTATTCAGCTGCGCCTGAATACCCTTATCCGATTTAATTTTTACAGCCCAGAGACCTAGTGCTTCCCAACTGGTGACGAGACTGTCTGCTTAGGAAGGACAAACTGTATTCCAAATCAATTGACTCGCCTACAAAAGCATTTTTTCTGGCCTGTCCAGCCACCCACACCTTTCTTAAACAATGGGTGGCATACTGATGACGTGGAAGAACTGTACTCCCCTGACCCCAACTTGAAAGGAACTTTCCTGGCCAATTAGTCACAGGACAATTATTACTCATATTGAGCAAGTAGTTATTTATGAAACAGATATATTACGTAAAAGTGTCAAACCCAACTCATTCTGATCCCTGACTTCACTGAGGAAGTTGACCATGTGAGGCAATGCAGGCCATTAAAGAGAGATGTGCCCTTTCCTCACTATGGAGGAACGGCACATCTCCAACTAGGAGGTCCTCTGCTGCGCCGTGTTTTGCCTTTGCAGACAGCATCTCCTTCTTTCTTTTCTACCCACCCCATCTCTAATAGTTCTGTAGTATTACTATTGCTATTATTATTAATTAGAAAATTTGTATACCACACTTCATCTGAAGTTCACAGGATGGGTCACAACAGAAAAATAGAAAATGAGAAAATGACAACACAAAATACATAAGAAAAAAGCAAAAACAAGAAAAAGCTTCAAAAGAATTGGAAAGCCATGGTGGTAGGATAGAATACTAAGTGCAGCCATTTCTGAGATAGCGTAAACCTGTGTATACCCGGATTCTGACTTCAGTGTCTGTTAACTATTCGGAAAATACATGCCATTTTTACAGTAACGTCTCCAAGTCAGTAGTAGAAATTTAGATATGAAAGCTAGGAGCTAAATGGCACCTTGAACCTAGGTTATGGGAGCAACAACGGAATGTCCAGGCGCATTTTTTTAATAACAAGAATGAAATGAAAAAGCTGAAAATGAATGAACTGCAGTGAAAATATTATGTTCATTTTCCTCATTCTCCTGACCACCCCCCAATATTCTTAAGAGGGTCTCTTCTCCAGTCTTCAGAGAGTAGCTGCAAGTGGGGAGGCAGAAAAAAGGCCCTCCATTCATTCTGCAGTTTTAATCTGAAATCTTAGGCGCAGTACTGTGCCCAGAGCTCAGAAACTGCTCACGCTAATGAAATTCCCTGTTCAAAATGCACCTAAAACAATGGGAGTTTTGAACACTGCTCTAAGTTCAAGAGAATGAACTTTCATGGGCAGCACCAGAGTAAGGTCTTTTTCTTTTTTAGTGTGGATGATCTGCATGTGGAAACTTGTCCCTGCAGTGACAATAAACTGCCATGAAAACTTAGATGGTGCTAAGGGCAGGACAGAAATCTGTAGATTCTCACTTAAGAAACTTACTTACTTAAAAGAACAATTACAACAAAACAAAAACTACACAATCTCAAGCCTTTAGAAGATCATTTGCACATTCATGTAAAGGTAAAAAAAGCCAAAGGACCCCTGGACAGTTAAGTCCAGTCATGGGCGACTAGGGGGTGCAGGACTCATCTTGCTTCAGGTTGAGGTAGCTGGCGTTTGTCCGCAGACAGCTTTCCGGGTCATGTGGCCAGCACGACTAAACTGCTTCTGGTGCAACAGGACACCGTGACGAGTGCCAGAGCGCACGGAAACGCCGTTTACCTTCCCACCGCAGCTGTACCTGTTTATCTACTCGCGCTGGTATGCTTTCGAAATGCTAGGTTGGCAGGAGCTGGGACACAGCAACAGGAGCTCACTCCATCCACCAAATTCGATACATTCGTGTTTCACTTAACCAAGAATCTATTTGTCATTTTCTACTGACATTGCAAACTGAGTTTCAACATTTTCTTGCCTGAACACAGAGAAAACTGATTGTAAAAATACAGTGGTACCTCAGGTTACAAACACTTCGGGTTACAAACTCCGCTAACCCAGAAGTAGTATCTCGGATTGTGAAATTTGCCCCAGGATGAGAATGGAAATTGCATGGCGGCGGCAGCGGGAGGCCCCATGAGTGAAAGCGCACTTCGGGCTAAGAACAGTTTTGGATTAAGACCGGACCTCCGGAACCAATTACGTTTGTAACCTGAGGTACCACTGTATCCTAATCCTTAAGTCAACCAAAGCAGACAAAGGTTCGGAGAAAAATAAAATACAGACTCACCAGAAGATTATTCTCAAGATTTTTCAGAAAAAAATCAGAAGAGAGATACCTAAAGGGTTGACCAAACAAATGCTCTTGATGCTCAAATGCTTCAATTAGGACTCCTTTAGAAGAGATGTCAGACAACAGATTCT
The DNA here is from genome assembly GCF_964270895.1 of Podarcis filfolensis. Taxonomy (NCBI): domain Eukaryota; kingdom Metazoa; phylum Chordata; class Lepidosauria; order Squamata; family Lacertidae; genus Podarcis; species Podarcis filfolensis. The sequence goes on from NC_139608.1 coordinate 84,287,543, forward strand.
TTGCTTGGCAAAGCAGGAAAAGGAGCACCATCCTTCAATTTTCACACAGTATTAGTCACTCACAATGCTGATCAAGCATACATACGCTCATACATCAAAGGTCACATGTGATAAGTCTTGTACTTGGGAGTAAGTCCACAGTGAATTCCAAACATTGGAAAGGTGGGAGGGTCAAATGACTGAAGAAATCATGCTCTCTCAATGGACTTCCCAGATAATTTTTTATCAGTAGCTCTATACCAGGGCTTTGCTGTTTAATTTTGACCCTACATTTCTACAAGAACATGCACTCAAAGCATATTACAAATCTTGTTTAAGGAACGGTTAACAAATATTTCATACTGTTCCAGAGGAAACAAACACAACAGTAAAAAAATAGTTGATGTCAATCTGTACTGTAAACCAGAGACATTACAATAAACGAGGCAAACTCCTGCTCTTAGGCCCATGAGCAGTTGCAAACAGTGCTAGAAATTGAGATATGAAAGCTAGGAGCTAAATGGCACTTTAAATCTAGGTTATGGGCGCAGAAATAGGATGTCTAGGCACGCTTTTTTAATAAGAATACAAAGCTGAAAATGAATGAACGGCAGCTAAAATATTACGCTCATTTTTCACATGGTCTAGTCCTTCCCCTGCCCACCCCCCTAATATTCTTAAGAGGGTCTCTTCTCCAGTCTTCAGAGAGTAGCTGGAAGTGGGGAGGCAGAAAAAAGGTCCTCCTTTCCTTTCACTCTGCAGTTTTAATTAGAAATCATAGGTGCAGTACAGTACTGAACCCAGAGCTTAGAAACTGCTCACGCTAGTGAAATTCCCCGTCGCAAAATGCGCCTAGAACAAGGGGAGCTTTGAACACTGGCTGCAAACCAGAGAAACATGGGGAATACATGTGACCAAGCCTACACCATAACCTGCTCTACTGACTGCAACAGAATGCTTCTTCTAAGTCTAATTTCAGTGAGGGAAAAGGACTCTGTGGATGCCAGGGAAGCACTCTGCAGGTAGGTGTGGACCTGCTGAAACCATGTTGGTGACACCTGCAAACAAGTTTTACCTGCTGGGTTCTACAAAGGGTTAAGCCAGTACCTCAAAGTAGAACCAACTACATCTAGACAGACATCAGAAGATACACTGTGGTATTCATGTTGGCTACTTAGGTAAATACCATGGCTTGCTCTTTCAAATAAATTTTCTGGGGAGTAGGCATCCTGCCCTGCTATTTCAAGCAATACGTGGCCCACCTTTCCCAAGATGATCTTCATAACTACACTTGAAACAAAGCACAGGATCAAAGAGACAAATCAAAAGAAAAAAAGCCAAAGGAGGACAGGCACAAATGTTTTCTACTTATCGTGTATTTTTTGAGTTTTAGCTCCTATAAAGGTTTGTGATCCCCCAGCTCTCAGACAGAAGAAACTGCAAACAGTTCCAAAGAATTTCTATCTAGTTTTGGTTTCTAATAATTAAAACTGGATTACAGTATCAGAGACAGTATCTATCAAGCTTAGTCATCATTTGGGACTAATCACATCCAGCAGTAAGGCTACCAATTATCATTTCAAATATGCAGTAGACGTATAACAGCTACAACCTGGGAAAGGTTCCGAATTTTATTTTATGGCAGCCAAGTATGGCCAAAACATCTAAACACCCTCTATTTAGGGATTTTCTTTGATGGAGATTCCATATGCCCAACTATTTTATTTTAAAACTATTTCTAGGCTGCCATTCTGAGCAGAGCAATAGTAAGAATTCAAAATATTAGCAATATTAAAATATTAAAGCCATCAAATCCACCTCACCTCCCTCCAATAAAAAATTAGAGACCTACAATGATATTTCCTTCCAAAATGCTGTAACAACTGCACTGATATATGTCGGTGGCAACCTATGGCTTTTAACCTTATTCAGCAGGGTCCAGGCCATTTGCAATGGGTACATGACTGCTGCTTTGGGTGTTTTGCTTGTCTAATTATTTAAATTGCTTTTATTAACAGTGATGTTACAAGGCAAGCTAATAAAATAGATATAAATAACACAAGTTATACCTGAATTTTCAGGTCAGTTAAAAGGTACATTCTGTGCTATAAAACTGGATTGTGTGTCTTCACTGGTTGGTTACACTGATCTTTCTTTTATATTTAGTTACCAAGATATCCAATCCGACATGGCTTTCAAGAGAAAGAAGATATTGAGCCTCCTGCAGAGGGAGAGCTTGCCAATATACTGTAGAAAGAGAGCACGTTCACACCCGAAGCTATCTAAGTTTCAAAACTTTTCACATCCGGCTGATAAAAAAGGGGGAAAGCTGCACAATACACAGAAATCCTTGGCAGGGAAACAAAGCTTGATTCCTCCAATTTCTCAAAGTTAATGATACTATTTGATTTCTCACACCTGTTTGAAGCAATAATATGCCAACTCTAGATAGCTGAATTACTCCCATGACCTTATATTAACAGAGGACCACCATTTAACAAGCAAAATAACTGCAAGCAAGTTGAAGGATTAAGAAACATTAAGGGACAGGTCAAACAAAAGACACGACAAGTTAATGTCCACAATAAATGTCTACTTGGGTATACAGTATATGAAAAGCCACTTGTCCAAATGTACATAAATGTTTGTGCGTTTCATAGAGTATGTCATTTTTATGCAGTTCACTAACCAATGCTACTCCAAGGGCTAAGTATGTGGAAGCTTCCACACCTCTTTGCCTTCCTGGTCCTCATGACAAGTGCCAATGTGTTTACTTACTCCAGGAAGAAACACTAGCGCAGACACACATATTTCAATGAAAATTGATCTTAGGACTGCTGACTGTTGTAATGACAATCTAAGTTTACATTCTAAATGTTAAATGCTTTACGAGTGTGAATGAGTGGCAAAATGCAATCTTATACATTACCAAAGAATGTGATATTGATAAGCAGCAACATCCTCAATACATTCCCCTACTCTACAAAGGAAAAAAACCAAAAACCAACTTTTATGTAATAGCTGTGCTTTAATCATCAGCGTCCTACAGGTCTACTGAATAATATATGGCAATGATTCGCAGGCTGAATCAGCTCAACGGCAAGGCAGATATACACTAGACTAGAGCGAGCAGAACTGCATGATCCTTCCTCATTTCACACAACAGGAAAAAACTGGGAATGCCTCCTCGATTCTCTGCTAAGCAAGCTGCCAGAAGTTTTCCTTACATTTTACACCACCCTTGCAGGAAATCTGAAGAGAGGAATAAAGGTTAACTCAGCAAACCTGAAGAACAAACAACTACAACAGTTCCAAGTAATGCAAAAGGCATCTAAAGGAAATTTATAGTAACCCAAAGCTTCTGTCAGGGACGCGGGTGGCGCTGTAGGTTAAACCACAGAGCCTAGGACTTGCCGATCAGAAGGTCGGCAGTTCGAATCCCGCGACAGGGTGAGCTCCTGTTGCGCGGTCCCTGCTCCTACCAACCTAGCAGTTTGAAAGCAGGTCAAAGTGCAGTAGATAAATAGGTACCGCTCCGGCGGGAAGGTAAACGACGTTTCCGTGCGCTGCTCTGGTTCGCCAGAAGTGGCTTAGTCATGCTAGCCACATGACCCAGAAGCTGTACGCCGGCTCCCTTGGCCAATAAAGTGAGATGAGCGCCGCAACCCCAGAGTCGGTCACGACTGGACCTAATGGTCAGGGGTCCCTTTACCTTTAAAGCTTCTGTTACCTGCTTGGTAGACACACAACAATGTTACTTGGTAAAATACATGCTTACTTTTCAAGTAATTCTAGAGTGTCCCCAGCACATAAAAGTATACAAACTCAGAAAGCTAACAAAGTTATTGGAAAGGCATTTACTAGTATTGCTACTAAAAAATTACTGGGCATCAATAAAAACAAAAAACAGATGTGAGACCAACTAAAGCAGTATGGATATGATCTTGCAATTTGATCTCTCCTGCAGGAATGAGATATGAAGAATGAAGGAAAAATGGTTTCCCCCTATTTTTTCAATGGGGAAAAATTACATTGAGGAAAAGTGGAAACACTTTTACACAATACTTTATCTCTCTTAAAGAAAATTGGAATATTTGCAAGATCAACTTGTGCAGTGAAGTATAATGCACATATTGTTCATAAACCCTCACGTTAGTTAGGAGTTGTCCCAGGACACAGCAAGACTTGCTTACAGAGAAGATTGCAGGACTCACCTGCAGCCCTGTTATTCTAATTATTTTAAAGCCCTTTCACCACCTCCCTTTACAGCAGCCTGAGAACACAGAACAAAAGCTTTTACAGCTTATGAAAATACTCCAGTAAGAAACAGTATTAATTGCTGGCACTACTAGCAGCTGTCCTCCAATGCCAAATAGTAGCTGGAAGGCAATTTTCCTCTAGAGCCTGGTTTAAAGCAAAAGGGTAAAACCCCTTCATATTCTCTGCCACCCCAATTCTGATTGCCTCTGCAACTGCAAACAGCAGTTTAAAAGATTCCTGCAACACTTGTTTAACAGCTTCATGCAACATGAAGTTTGTCCCAAACCCACTGAACTTCAAATGCCAATACAGTACAGGCTGTTGTAGAGTACAAAATGCAACAGGCAGAGCACATGTTGTGAAACAGCATGTTGAACATTTAAGTTAGGGTAGAGGATAGCATCTCAAAGGCAGTGATCCTTGGTGGCAAAATAGGCACATCACGAGCCTGGAGACATAGTCCATATTTTATTTCTAATAAAACTGTAGCCCCATTGGTCAAGTACCCTTGCAACATATGCAGTGTTCAAAACTCCCAATGTTCTAGACACATTTTGCAAGAGGGAATTTCATTAATGCAAGCAGTTTCTGAGCTCTGAGCACAGTACTGCGCCTAGTATTTCAGATTAAAACTGCAGAGTGGAAGGAAAGGAGGACCTTTTTTCTGCCTCCCCACTTCCAGCTACTCTCTGAAGACTGGAGAAGAGACCCTCTTAAGAATATTAGGGGGGGTGGGCAGGAGAAGGACTAGACTATGTGAAAAATGAACATAATATTTTTGCTGCAGTTTGTTCATTTTCAGCTTTGTATTCTTGTTATAAAAAGTGTGCCTAGACATTCCGTTGCAGCGCCCATAACCTCGGTTTAAGGTGCCATTGAGCTCCTAGCTTCCTATCTCAGTTTCGAACACTGAATAGCTGCTCACCCACAGGGGTTGCAACGAGCCCTATGGGGTGATTTAGAAGCAAGGAGGAAACGATTGGATCCAGGCTTTCCTGAAAGTAGAAAAAGAACAAGGCGATCACACAGAAGTGTCTACCAGCAGCCACACCCCCTGTTGGCGCACATCATTCTGGCAGCCCTGGAAAGGCTGCTTCCCAGACACGAAGGTGCTCTTCAACGAGCAATTTAAAGCTGCACCTTCTGCAAAAAAAAATTATGAAAAACAACCCTGCTGGATTAGACTTTTAAAGCTTGGGATGGGTTTTTTTTTTGGGGGGGGGGTTATTGGGTCATTGTTGTTGCTTTTCTTCTGATTATGCATTTTGTGGTTTTATATTCTGATTTTATTGTGTGAACCGCCCCGAGACCTCAGAGTATAGGGCGGTATATAAATTCAACAAATGAAAATAAATAAATAAATAAATAATAAAGTGTCATCCAGCCTACCCGTCTTGAGTCCGGAATACCCCAGGAAGCTCAGAAGCAAGGCAGAGATAACCACCCCCACCAAGTGCTGGAGCAGGGCTGTTTTGCACCCCTAGACTAGCTTATTTTGCAGCCTTAGACAATGTTATTTTGATTGATTCTACTTCCATGCCACTTTTTATTCAAATCAATCCCAAAGTGGCTTACAAACAAAAGATAAAAATAACATAATGGAACTTCACGAATACTGTACAGCATAAATGGTATAGAATACTTAACAAATCATAGGTAAAGCAACCCCAAACCCCAAATAAAACAATTACCATCTATGTTAACAAAACAACTAAAAAAATAAGCTAGCAGGATTCTTTGAACCCTGAGATCAGCCTACTTTTCACCCTTTGGCTACTTTTCACCCTTAGGCAAGGCTACCTATTTGTACCCCCCCCCCCAATAAATAAATTTCTAACTTCATTTTTCAAAATCAGATATCTTGCAGAAACGATAGAATCCTTCAAAATATAAAATCCTTCCAAACGGGAAAGCCCGCGCCCCGATAGCTAGAACCCGCCACCCCTTTTCTTCGGCTCCCTCTGGAGAAGCAGCAGCTGAGCCTGCGAAGGGTAGACTGCTCCCGGCTGTGGAAGCTCCCTTCGGCTCCGCACAGCAGCCGTGGCTAAAGGCAGAGCGAACGAAACCCGCCTCCGCCACCTCCCCTTCACACACCCCTCAGAAGCCGAAACTCCCCTCGCAAGCGCCTTGGCGGCGGCGAGGCCGAGCCAGCCGGAACCTACCAACTCCCTCCTCGCCGGGCGACGCGGCCCCGCTACGTGTCGGCAGGCAGAGGCCGAGGGCTTCGCTGCTGCTGCTTCTTCTGCCGCCGCCGGTGCGCCTTCGCCATCGCACGGAGGGGTCGCCGCTGGGACTGAGGCGGCTGGGAGGCTGCGGCGGCAGCGACGGCGGAGCAGCTCGACCCTGCCAGGCAACCGGCCCACCCACTCACCAACTGGGCGCGGCCACGTAGCGGAAAAGGCGGGGCCAAGCACTGACGCAGCTTCCGCAAGAAAAACAAAGAAACAAGGGGACGAGACGGCAAGCGGAAGTGGGCGGGGCCGGCGGGAGCCACGCCCACGTCACCCACCCGCCTCGCCAGCGCGCGGAGGATTCGCGTGCATCCTGTAATTAAACAGTAGTGCATATGCTTGGCTTAAAGCAAATAAACAGTGCTTGGCTTAAAGCAAATAAACAGCAGTCTGGTGCAATACATCTATTTTGGTATTTGTTTTCCTTATTGACAAAGTAATAATTATAAATACATAAGAATAAAAATGTGACCATTCCATTGTAACTATCCAACCTCCCAAAATTTCAACACCTCGCGGTGGTTTTACCCGCTTTCCGTTTTAACAGTACAAATTCGACAAACACCCTCCATATCTCCTCCATATCATTTCTCCTGCGTATTCCCCGTCTTACCTTAATGGCACATGTATTATTATTATTTTTAATTCCTTTTCCCATCACCATCCACCACCCCTCACCCCACCTTTGTATTAGACTTCCAATCTACTCAATTGCAATTTCTTTCCACTTCTATTACTTTCTCTCGCACACCTTTAACCTAATTTCATGCTTCTTTTTCTATTACACATTGTTATCCATCTTATTTAGTATTTCAGTATTTAAAACGGAACTTGTTTATTCTAATAGAAGTTCTGATTTTTCAATATGGTTTTGCAAGTATCCTTTAAACACTTTCCAGTCCCTGTCTATCTTTTCTTTCAAGATCCTTCCAGTTTCTCCCATTGTTTTGGATATATTGTGGTACTCCAATAATTTGGCAAGCCACTCTATTTTTGTCGGTATAATACCACTTTTCCAATTTTTCGCAATCAATAGCCTTGCGGCTACTGTTGCATACAAATATAATGTCTTGTCTTCTTCCTTCAGACTTTCTGGTACTATTCCCAATAGAAAACCTTCTGGTGTTTTCCTAAAAGAATATCTAAACATTTTTTTCATTTCGTTATATATTGTTTCCCAAAATTGCTGGATGTTTAAACAATTCCACCATATATGTATCATAGTACCTTTTCCAGTGTTGCATGTCAATTTATCATTAATAGCTATATCCCACACCTCTTTATAGAATTTTCCATTTTATATTCTGCTTGCCCCTTTTTTATTTGTTTTCTTTTTATTATTATTTTATTTTGACAAAGTAATAATCATAAATAATTGAGAATAAAAATGTGCACCCCGCCCCCGAGACCATTCCGTTGTAACTATCCAGCCTCCCAAAATTTCAACACCTCTTGCGGTGGTTTTACCCCCTTTCCGTTTTAACAGTACAAATTCTATAAACACCTTCTAGATCGCCTCGAAATCATTTCTCCTGCATATTCCCCAGCTTACCTCCCAAAATTTCAACACCTCTTGCGGTGGTTTTACCCCCTTTCCCTTTTAACAGTACAAATTCTATAAACACCTTCCAGATCGCCTCGAAATCATTTCTCCTGCATATTCCCCAGCTTACCTTAACGGCACGTGTTAATTTATCATTAATAGCTACTGTATATCCTGCACCTCTTTATCCCATTCTTCCATTTTATATTCTGCTTGCTCCTTCCACTCCCCAGCTGTCATAATTCATGTGATGCAATGCATATTTCTGAAGATCTTGGCATTAAATCTCAGCACGGGATGCCCATGGCATGATGGAGAACAGCAACGACCAGGAAAAGGTAGAGATGACATTTTACAAGGACAGGAAGAAACACCTCGAACAGAATTAATTGCCCCACACAGGAAGAACGAGGATATAGTTTGAATGCCTCACTTGTAGTTCTATAAATCATTTAATGTGTCAACACAAACGGAAGTTATTACTATTGCAGTTGTTGTTTAAGGGTATTATGATGATGACCAGAATGTAATGGAAATTAGTAAGATTTTGGAACGCAGAAAATAAAATCAACCTCGCATGTGGGTGGCCACCTAAATGATATAATTTAGTATTTGAATGATTGGTTTTAGTAGTTTTATGATAAGTTGATATTGTTATAATGAGGCTATTAGTGGAATATAATTGAAAACTAATAAAAATTATTATCAAAAAAATAACAATCTCAGGACAGGGTGTTGGACTAGATGGGCCCCTGGCTTATTCCAGCAAGCTCTTCTTAGGTGCTGAATATTCCTTCCTCCTCCTCCTCCTCCTCTTCTTCTTCTGGATATCGCCCTTTGCAAAAAGAAAAAAAAAAGCTCCATCTTATCCTCTGTAAAGCCCACCTAAGACTTGCAACATCTTTTCTCACGCTGCTGCTCAACTTGGCAGCCAGGGGTCCAGAGAAAAAACCCTAAAAATAAAAATGCCTGTCCAGTACATGGCAATAATGTCTGAATGAAGAGTGCTTGCTTGAGAGGGAATTAATAGCTCCTGTGCAAGAGAACGCATGAGACTGGAGAGATCATCTCTGGCAGAAATCATGCTCCTGTGTATTTCCTCTTCTGTTCAGCAGACTTTGCCATTCAGTTACAATGACCATTGCTGAATGCCTGTTTGCCTTCAGGGTGTGCAAAAATGGCACCTCCTTTCCAAGCTTTGATTTAACACGTTGCAGGCTTTGCTACTGCCCAGCACCTGTCCAATAAATTCAAAATGACAAGCACGCAGCCTGAGAGAGCGCATTAAACAAGCAAGCCTGGACCACTTTCTCAGGTTTCAGAGGGAACAGTTGCTACTTTAATAAGGATGGCTGAAGAGTGTGTCTCACTGCCCAAAGACCCTGAGTGTTCTGGAACATCCACAGCTGAGACCCCCACTCTTAAAGATCTAGAACAGCTCCTGAATACTGGGAGGTCTTCCTGCAACCATGTTGATGAAGTATGGCCTAACCTTTTCTTAGGAGACCAGTAAGTATATCTCTGTGGAACAGCTCAGCATCTTTTCGACGGTGCTTAAGAGCTCCTCCAATGCAACTACTGCAGCCAAGTCAGTGCTCCTTCCAAGGGATGCGTCGTTCTGTGATCTGGTTGGGTCCGGAACCTTGTTATGCATGACTGTACCTCATTTAAACCAATGGGGCATTCTGACACATAACCGGTGGTAGGATTGCACATAATCGTGGCTTCTTTGAGAAGACAGTCTTGCAATTAATTGTTACACAGCCGTAAGCAATTTATGTATTTTATTTCATGTGCATTCAGAATGCCACACAGAATCTGGAACAAAATGTTGGATTCTTCAGTGCATCACCTTTCTTCCCACCACCTATTCCTTTTTTTAAAAAAAGCAATTTCTAGCCCTCACAGTTGTGGTGACACATGGCTGAAGGCCATGCAGTTGGTATATGAAAAAGGCGAAAGAGTTCAGTCAGTGTGGCTTCCGTCCCCTTCAGAGTGACCTAGTCCTCCCTTGTGACTTCTCATTACCTTTGCCTGACTGTTTCGGTTGCTTTAATTGTCTAGCTCTGATTCCAGTGTAAACACACATCTAGACTTGTTTATTCATTCCCAGTAACCAATTATCTGTCACATTTCTGGTGAGGCTACCGGAACCCTAAACCTGACACCACAGTTGCTTCCAAGTCCATGGATGTGCCATGATTCAGTGCCTAATGTAGGATTGGAATATCACTTGTAGTTTAATGGTGAATTTTGGACACAATGGAGAGGTAAACAAATTTGGAATATCATAAAAGATGCAGGAGGAAATGATTAATAACAGGGCCCACAAAGCAGAGGGCGGATGTCCAAGAGATTCCTTGGAATCTTGTTTTTATGTTGTATGTTGGACTGTAAAATTTTAATCTGGAAAAAAAAGATGCAGTTCCTAACACCACAACATGGGGGTTTCCAACAAAGCTGAATGTTCAAATATCGAGGACAGGCAAAATAAAGCCCTTCGCCACACAGTACAAAGTTAAATTTTGGAATCTGTGCTAATAGAGGCAGTGACGGCATCCAACTCGAATGGCTTTAGAAGATGATCAGACAAATTCATGGAGGAGAAGGCTATCAATGGCTACTGTGTTGTGCCATCAGTCTGAGAAAGCATGATTCTGAATACCAATTGCTGGAAACCACAGGAGGGGAGAATGAAGTTGAGCTCAGATCCTGCTTCATGCTTCCCATAGACATCTAAGAGGCCATTGTGAGAACAGCATGTTGGACTAGATGGGCCAAAGGCTCTTCTTATGTTCTGAATATTCATTCATTAAATCTTACTGAAATCTTTGTTCCTTAACGTGGGCTATTTTCTTCATAGAATGTGAGAGGACCCAGACCACAAGTTAGAGGGGAAAGGAGGAGGAGTTTGGATTTGATATCCCGCTTTATCACTACCCGAAGGAGTCTCAAAGCGGCTAAGATTCTCCTTTCCCTTCCTCCCCCACAACAAACACTCTGTGAGGTGAGTGGGGCTGAGAGACTTCAGAGAAGTGTGACTAGCCCAAGGTCACCCAGCAGCTGCATGTGGAGGAGCAGGGAATCAAACCCGGTTCACTAGATTATGAGTCTACCACTCTTAACCACTACACCACACTGGCTCTCTGAAAGGAAAACAGGACTCTTCTTGTATCTGTCTGCCTCTCACTTTCTGTTTTGTCTTTTCTTCAGTGTTACAGCGCACAGCAGATTTGGTTTATGGAAAATGGGCATTAGCCATGTTTTAAATGCTGCACATGGCAAAATATTTTGCCACGAACCCCATGATTTTTACGGCACAACAATTGAATACTATGGTGTACCGGCCGATGACCTTCCTGATTTTGATATGACTCCATATTTTTATCCCGCGGCAGAATTTATACACAAAGCCTTGACCACACCAGGAGGTAGGGAAGCAACATTCATCACAAATGTTAATATTATGTTGTGTTGTGCTGGCAATTTGGTACTCCTCTGCCATTTCTTTCTGGAGAGCTGGAAGTTAGGGGAGGATTGGCAGCTCTGGTGTTGCTGTTGGGTTTGTACTTTATAGTCTCATGGACTTAAATAGCAGATATATACGGTCATGTTTAACTCTCCCAGAGCAATAAATAGAATACAAGAATAATAACAATAATAATATTTATATCCTGCCCATCTGGTTGGGTTTCCCCAGCCACTCTGGGTGACTTCCAACAAAATATTAAAAATACAATAAAACATCAGACATTAAAAACTTCCCTAAAGAGGGTTGCCTTCAGATGTCTTCCAAAAGTCAGATAGTTCTTTATTTTCTTGACATCTGATGGGAGGGCATTCCACAGGGCAGTCACCACTACTGAGAAGGCCCTCTGCCTGGTTCCCCATAACTTCGCTTCTCGCAGTGAGGGAACTGCCAGAAGGCCCTCGGAGCTGGACCTCAGTGTCTGGGCTGAACAATGGGGGTGGAGATACTCCTTCAGGTAAACTGGACCAAGGCCATTTAGGGCTTTAAAGGTCAGCAGCAACACTTTGAATTGTGCTCGGAAACATATTGGGAGCCAATGTAGGTCTTTCAGGACCAGTGTTATGTGGTCTCGACGGCCACTCCCAGTCACCAGTCTAGCTGCCACATTCTGGATTAGTTGTAGTTTCTGAGTCACCATCAAAGGTAGTCCCACGTAGAGCACATTGCAGTAGTCCAAGCAGGAGATAACCAGAGCATGCACCACTCTGGCGAGACAGTCCACAGGCAGGTAGGGTCTCAGTTTGCGTACCAGATGGAGCTGGTAGACAGCTGCCCTGGTCACAGAATTGACCTGCACCTCCATGGACAGCTGTAAGTCCAAAATGACTCCCAAGCTGTGCACCTGGTCCTTCAGGGGCACAGTTACCCCATTCAAGACCAAGGAGTCCCCCATACCCACCCACCCCGTCTCCCCAAAACAGTACTTCTGTCTTGACAGGATTCAAACTCAATGTATTTGTGCCTGACTTTGGCAGTTCTTACTAAGCTGCAACAGATAGCATCCCTCTCCTGTTTCTTCATTTCATCAATTGCAACAGTACTATCCAACTAGGACTCCCAAATGAGATTATGGCTACAGTGCTGGGAGGAGGCAGCCTGGGTTCCAATCCTAACCAATTTTACCCAGTAGTAACTAAGTGAATTCAATTCTGGTTATGCCCAGGTAAGTGGGGTAATGATTGGAACCTTTACCCCATGCCAGTTTTGGTTTTTTTTAATAAAAAAATATTGAACAAGAAAAACAAACAATACACACAGAGAAAACAAACAAACAGTAACAGGCTAATAAAAGTTTGACACAAGGAGCTTTTGATAATAAAGTCAAAAGAAACATAACAAATCAGGGAGCGAATGAAATGGGTACAATGATAAAATTATAAATGGGGTATAAAACACAGTTTGCATTGTGCAATAAAAGAGAGAGAAAAGCAGGAGGTTTTGCCTATTTATAGACACCACCAAACAAAACCATATTTTGAAGGAATTCACCCGTGTTTTACCTTTTGTGTTTGTTTTGCGAGTGTAGATTAAGCCCAAGCAGATCTCAATTAACCAAAACTTCACACAAGCTGTGTAGAGTAGAGCCCCACAATTTAGGTATAAATGAGAATAAGCTCCCCAATTGGAGACTAAACTTATTCAGCATTACCATAGCTGTTGGGATTAGAGGCAACAATTGTTAAAAGTACTTACAGTGGTACCTCAGGTTACATACACTTCAGGTTACATATGCTTCAGGTTACAGACTCTGCTAACCCAGAAATAGTGCTTCAGGTTAAGAACTTTGCTTCAAGATGAGAACAGAAATCGTGCTCCAGCGGCGTGGTGGCAGCGGGAGGCCCCATTAGCTAAAGTGGTGCTTCAGGTTAAGAACAGTTTCAGGTTAAGAACGGACCTCCAGAACGAATTAAGTACTTAACCTGAGGTACCACTGTATTTAGGAAACATTTGAATTCTCTTCCTTTGGTAGTTTAAAATGCCACCTTTAAAGATGTTTTAAAAAACAACAACATGCTTTCTTCATTTGCAGCTAAAATCTTCGTGCACTGCGCAGTGGGGATAAGCAGGTCGTCTTCGTTGGTGTTGGCATACCTCATGATTTACCACTGCTTCTCTTTGGTTAAAGCCATTCAGGCAGTGAAAGAACATCGGTGGATTTTCCCCAATCAAGGGTTTCTGAAGCAACTGAGAAATTTGGACCTTCAGCTAAACAAAAAAAGCACTAAGCAAGAAAGCAAGGAAACAAATGCCTGATGATCAGGAAAGCAGGTTATTTTCAAGCCTCAGTGTCATGGGATGTTTTCATTAAAGCGTGTTCCTCGTTGTCTTTTTCTATCATCAGTCTGTGCTCTCTCCTTTTGGCTTCGTCCTTATTTTTTAAAAAAAATTATCAGATTTTCTATGGTATGATAAAATAAAAATATGCAGGGAGGGAGAGAGGGGGGGGTAAAGGACCTCTGGACGGTTATGTCCAGTCAAAGGCGACTATGGGATTGCTGGGAGTCAATGTAGGTCTTTCAGGACTGGTATTAGATGGTCCAGGGACTGCTCCCAGTTACCAGTCTACCTGCCGCATTCTGGATTAATTGTAGTTTCTGGGTCACCTTCAAAGGTAGCCTCACGTAGAGCGCATTGGAGTCCAATCAGACGAATGGCGCTGGGAGCTTACCTTCAAATGCACCTACCAGTGGTTCTAAGTCAGCATCCTTTTTTGAACAGTGGTCAGCCTAATGCTTCTGGGAAGTACAGAACTGGGCCCTGAAGGGAACAGCCTTCTCCCGCTTGCAGTATCCAGCAACTAGTCTTCAGAAGTAAACTTTATCTGTGGGGATTCCACTAAGCTATCGTGGCTTAGAGTTATTGATAGACCTGTACGAGCTGTCTCATATTTAGGCAGCATGGGAATGGGTTATTACCCCTTTTATGTCAGAGTATTGTGACATTAAATCCTTGGTTCTACAACTTGATCAGCCATTGTGCTGAAGCCACAAAATCATCGGTTTAAAAATAAAGAAATGTACAGTATCTGAGGGAGACATTTGTATTGAAAGTGTTGGTGTACTATTTTGTTGTTTTTTTAAAAAAAAACCACAGCAAATGCTGTTAAAACATTTTGCTTTTCTGCAATTTAACCTTGAATGTTTCCAAGGGTCAACCACATATTCGGACCTTGTTGAAATCTTGCTCTCTTCTGAAATCAAATTCTCCCAACCTGCTCTAAAATATGAAATAGTGCATCAGCGTTTTAAATTGTTGGCTCAGGTGGATTCACTGATGAGCAATAGAATATCGGCAAGCACAGCAGGAGTGTAGAACCCTTAATAAATAACAGTTTTGCTGCTTGTGTTGCTCAAAACCCGTAAGCCGGCTAGGAGAAGAAGTGATCTTCGGAAGCATCATAATCCACTTACTGTTCTGCCTCGCCATTACCGTGTCTTTCAGAATCTCCTGGTCCATATGTCAAGACTTAGCTCTCCAATCTGGAATCAGACTTTACTTTTTGTGATTAACAGGTTTGTTTTTTGTTGTTTTTTTTAAAATAAATTTTTATTAAAGTTTTACAGAAAAGAAAAATAGAGATTAAAAGAAAACCATAAGTTACAGAAAAAAGAAACACACAGAGATACAAAAAAAAAAATCACAACTAATTAAGAAAAGTTAAATTTAACCAAAGAACAAAAAATAAAAACAAATCCATTATTCCCAATGACCTCGAATTCATATGCTTATGTTCTTGACCTCCTCACGCCTCCCCCCTTTTGTATTCCCGTTTAGATATTTAATTCAGCAAATTCTTACCCTTTTTCAAATATTTAAGCTTTATACCATAACACATTCTATATCAATATTTTCAACCAAACATCGATACCTTTTTTTTGCATAATCTTATTAACTTTTATCACTAATTACCACTTATAACCAATCCAAGCACAGTTTTAGCATTCATTAATTTTATAGTATTTCTGAAGATAGTCTTTAAATTTCTTCCAGTCTTCTTCCACCAACTCTTCTCCCAGGTCTCGGATTCTGCCAGTCATTTCTGCCAATTCCATATAGTCCATCACCTTAACAGGTTTGTTTTTGTGCGTAAGACATATAAAACTCATTGCACATTGGGTGTTCTTCCTAATCCACGATCCTTGTGTTGCTCAGCTTGGCAGCCAAGGGTCCAGAGAAAAAACCCCTCCAAAAAAATGCCTGTCCAATCCATGGCAATAATGTCTGCATGAAGAGTGCTTGATTGAGAGGCAGTTAGAGTTCCTGTGCAAGAGAATGCATGAGACTGGAGATATCATCTCTCTCTCTCTCTCTCTCTCTCTCTCTCTCTCTCTCTCTCTCTCACACACACACACACACACACACACACACACATATATATCTATATATATATATATCTATATATATATATCTATATTTATATATAACAATATATATATATTGTATTGTTAAATTTTCTGTTTTACAATTTAAAATACTCATTTTACATCCTTAAGATATATCAATGACTTCCCTTCTTCTCTTTCCATGGTTCATTTTACATATCATAAATCCCTGCATACAGTGATACCTTGAGTTACAGACGCTTCAGGTTACTGACTCCACTAACCCAGAAATACTACCTTGGGTTAAGAACTTTGCTTCAGGATGAGAACAGAAATCATGTGGCAGCAGCGGGAGGCCCTGTTAGCTAAAGTGGTACCTCAGGTTAAGAACAGTTTCAGGTTAAGAACGGACCTCCAGAACGAATTAAGTTCTTAACCCGAGGTACCACTGTATTTTACAAAAAATATACCAATCCGTATTCCATTACTGCATCCATCAAAACTTATTTACACTGTTGAATTTATCTCAATGCTGCCAGCGTTTTCAGCTTAATGCAATTATTCCCCATATATTCAGTAAACGTTCCAATCTTCTTTAAATGTATGTTCTTCTTGTTCTCTTATTCTATATGTTAAGTCTGCAAGTTGTGCATATTCTGTCAACTTAAGTTGCCATTCTTCTTTGGTTGGGACCTCACTCGTTTTCCATTTTGGGGCTAACCAAACACGGGCCGTAGTAGCAGCATACATAAATAACCTTTTTTGACAACTGGGAATTTCAGTCTGAATTATCCCCAACAAAAAGGACTCTGGTTTTTTTGGAAAGTACTTCTGAACATTTCCCCCCAATTCATTATGGATCATTTCCAAATACAGTGGTACCTCGGGTTAAGTACTTAACCTGAAACTGTTCTTAACCTGAAGCACCACTTTAGCTAATGGGGCCTCCTGCTGCTACTGCGCCGCCAGAGCACAATTTCTGTTCTCATCCTGAAGCAAAGTTCTTAACCTGAAGCACTATTTCTGGGTTAGCAGAGTCTGTAACCTGAAGCGTATGTAACCTGAGGTACCACTGTATTCTTTTACCCTTTTGTAATAATAATAATAATAATAATAATAATAATAATAATAATAATAATAATTTATTTGTACCCCGCCCATCGGGCTGGGTTTCCCCAGCCACTCTGGGCGGCTTCCAACAAAGATGAAAAATACACTAAAATGTCACATATTAAAAACTTCCCTGAACAGGGCTGCCTTCAGATGTCTTCTGAATGTCAGGTAGTTGTTTATCGCTTTGACATCTGATGGGAGGGCATTCCACAGGGCAGGCGCCACTACCGAGAAGGCCCTCTGCCTGGTTCCCTGTAACTTGGCCTCTCGCAGTGAGGGAACCGCCAGAAGGCCCTCGGAGCTGGACCTCAGTGTCTGGGCAGAACGATGGGGGAGGAGACGCTCCTTCAGATATACTGGACCGAGGCCATTTAGGGCTTTAAAGGTCAGCACCAACACTTTGAATTGTGCTCGGAAACGTACTGGGAGCCAATGTATGACAGTGCCCCCAGCTCCCAGCCCCTCAAGACAGTCCAGAAGGATGTTATGGTCAATGGTATCAAACGCCGCTAAGAGATCCAGCAGAACTAGGAAACAGCTCTCACCTTTGTCCCTAGCCCGCCGGAGATCATCAACCAGTTTCAGTCCCATGATGAGGCCTGAATCCCGACTGGAAGGGATCCAAATGGTCCGCTTCTTCCAGGCGTGCCTGGAGTTGTTCAGCAACCACTCGCTCAATCACCTTGCCCAGGAATGGAAGATTTGAGACTGGGCAATAATTGGCCATCGTTTTGTAAGTCCACCACATATGAAAGAATGTTCCCTCCACTTCTTTGCATCTCCAGCACTTATCTGATTCAGTCTTATACATCTAAGCAAACCTACTCGGAGGCAAGGACCAGCTCTAAAACATTTTCAAGTAGTTCTCCTCCGAAGAATAACATGCTGTAAACTTAAAAGTCGCTTTTCCAGAATTTCCCCCAGAGGTTAAAATCTACCGTATATTGTGTCCTATATCTATTGCCCATTGTGTAATTAGGGCTTCAACAAGCTCATCTTTTGTTTCCCAAGACTGGAGATATCATCTCTGGCAGAAATCATGCTCCTGTGTGTGCGACAGTGGCCGTTGTTGAATGCCTGTTTGCCTTCAGGGTGTGCAAAAATGGCACCTCCTTTCCAAGCTTTGACTTTACACATTGCATGCTTTGCTACTGCCCAGCACCTGTCCAATAAATTCAAAATGACAAGCACACAGGCTAAAAGAGCGCATTAAACAAGCAAGCCTGGACCACTTTCTCAGGTTTCAGAGGGAACAGTTGCTACTTTAATAAGGATGGCTGAACAGTGTATCTCACTCTCCAAAGACCCGGAATGTTCTGGAACATCCACAGCTGAGACCCCCACTGTTAAAGATCTAGAACAGCTCCTGAATACTGGGAGGCCTTCCTGTAACCATGTTGATGAAGTATGGCCTAACCTTTTCTTGGGAGATCTGTAAGTATACGTCCGTGGAACGGCTCAGCATTTTCTTGGCAGTGCTCAAGAGCTCCAACGTAACTACTGCAGCCAAGTCAATGCTCCTTCCAAGGAATGCGTCATTCTGTGATCTGGTTGGGTCCAGTACCTGGTTATGCATGACTGTACCTCATTTAAACCAATGGGGCATTCTGACACATGACTAGAGGAAATTGCACCTTAACATGTTATCTGATTTTTGCAAGACAGTCTTGCAATTAATTGTTAAGGAGCCTGAAGCAGTTTATCTTTTTTATTTTGTGCGTTCAGAATGCCACACAGAATCTGGAACAAAATGTTGGATTCTTGAATTTATCATCTTACTTTTTCTTCCAAAAAGCCATTTCTAGCCCCCACAAGTTGCGAAGAGACATGGCTGAAGGCAAAAGAGTTCAGTCAGTGTGGTTTCCGTACACTTTAGAGCAGTGCTTTTTTCTGGGGGGATGCAGGGGGACACATACCCCTAAACATTTTGTGAATCTAAGTTTGGCCTCATTGAGGGGCAGTATTTCAATATGAGTAGGAAAATGAGAGTACCGATAAACATTTTTTAAAGAAAAAAAAGCACTGCTTCAGAGAAACTAGTCCTTCCTTGTATCTTCTCATTGCCTTTCCCTGGCTCTTTGGGTCATTTCAATTGCCTCGCTCTGGTGGCGCTGTGGGTTAAACCACAGAGCCTAGGACTTGCCAATAACAAGGTTGACGGTTTGAATCCCCGTGACGGGGTGAGCTCCTGTTGCTCGGTCCCTGCTCCTGCCAACCTAGAAGTTCGAAAGCACGCCCAAAAGTGCAAGTAGATAAATAGGTACCGCTCCGGCTGGAAGGTAAACGGCATTTCCATGCGCTGCTCTGGTTCGCCAGAAGCGGCTTAGTCATACTGGCCACATGACCCGGAAGCTGTACGCCTGCTCCCTCTGCCAATAAAGTGAGATGAGTGCCGCAACCCCAGAGTCGGCCACAACTGGACCTAATGGTCAGGAGTCCCTTTACCTTTACCTTTAACTCCAGCGTAAAGCCATGTCTTTATAGATCTGTCCAGTTCTGGTAAGGCTGAGCCCACAGACGTTTTGGGAGTAAGCAAGCCCAGCGAGCATTCTCAAGCTGATGGTATCCAGGCCGGGATGACAGTGTTTCTGTCAAAGGTCAGGAACCATGAACTGGCAAACAAGGGCAAAAGACATGGAGAGATCACTGGGAGCAAACCAGGTATTCCAACAGATTCCTTGGTCTTTTTTTAGTAGGCATGGACCTGCCTACCTCCTCCTGGCTCTACTTGCTTCCCAAGGACCATAGCAATTTAAAGGGACTGTCCTGCAGCCTGGAATCTAGCATGCCGCCATCTCGCTTCTATTTTCTGGCTGGGTGCATTGTCCGTTGTCGTGATCGGGTCTTGAGCAATAGGAGGCCCTTGGTGGCGAGGGCAGTGGCACCCTGAGGGTTATTTGGGCTACAGTCTCAAGGGAAAGTGGCTCAGGGGATTCTGTACTAGGGTCTTATTTAAATATTTCATTTATACCCTGCTTTTCTTCCAAGGGGCTCAAGATGGCCTACACGATTCTTCCCACTCCCCATTTTATCCTCCCAATAACCCAGTGGGCAGGTTAAGGCTGAGAATTGGTGAATGGGCAAAGTCACCCAGCGGGCTACATGGCTAAGTGGGGATTTGAACTCTGGTCTCTCAGGTCCTAGGCCTGACTCCTTAACCACTAGACTACACTGGCTCCCAAGTCCATTGATGCGCTTAACAGATTTAGTGCCTAACCCTAAAATTCAGAGACATCCAAGGAAGCCAGATGATGGAAGATTCATGACAAAGTATTTCTTCACATAATAAGACATTAAATTATGGGATCTGCTCCCACAAAGAGCAGTGATAGCCACACCCTTGGATGGCTTTAAAAGAGAATTGGGCAAATTCATGGAGGACAAGGCTATCAATGGCTGCTAACCCTAATGGCTATGTTCTGCCATCCCTGTCTGAGGCAGTATAATTCTGAATACCAGTTGCTGGAAACCAGAGAGGGGAGAATGAAGTTGAGCTCAGATCCTGCTTCATGCTTCCCAGAGACATCTAAGTAGCCAATGTGAGAACAGCATGTTGGACCAGATGGACCATTGGCTTATTCCAGAATGTTCATTCATTACATCATAATTGAATTTTCTGTTCCTTAGCGTGGGAGATTTTCTCCATACCATAAGTGGATCTGAGCCACAAATCAGAGGGAGAAGCCTGAAAGCAAAACAGGATTCTTCTCCTACCTGTTAAGTCTGTCTCTCACTTTCTGTTTCATTTTTCTCTCTCCAGTGTTATGGCCCACAACAGATTTGGTTTGTGGAAAATGGGCATCAGCCATGTTTTAAATGCTGCACACGGCAAAATATTTTGCCAAGGATCCCACGAGTTTTACGGCACAACGATCGAATACTATGGTGTACCAGCCTTTGACCTTCCTGATTTTGATATGACTCCATATTTTTACCCCGCGGCAGAATTCATACACAAAGCCTTGAACACACCAGGAGGTAGGGAAGCAACGTGTGTCACAAATGTTCATATTATGTTGTGCTGTGCTGGCAATTTGGCACTTCACTGCCATTTCTTTTGGAGAGCTGGAGACTGGGGGAAGATTTTCAGCTCTCATTGCTTTTGGGTTTACTTGATGGCCGCCCTGTGAGGATCACTGAGCAGCTTTTGCCCTATGCCTCTTCCCCAACCTTCTCTTTGTTTCCAGGTAGAGATTCTTGGCTTCGTAAATTCTCTGCCTACCTCCTGCTTCCATTTCTCTACTCATATGTACAGTGGTACCTTGGGTTACATACGCTTCAGGTTACATACGCTTCAGGTTACAGACTCCGTTAACCCAGAAATAGTGCTTCAGGTTAAGAACAGAAATTGTGCTCCGGCGGCGCAGCAGCAGCAGGAGGCCCCATTAGCTAAAGTGGTGCTTCAGGTTAAGAACAGTTTCAGGTTAAGTACGGACCTCTGGAATGAATTAAGTACTTAACCCGAGGTACCACAGTATGCTCATCTGGTTCCCATTTCCTTATTATTTGTACATAGCTATAACATATTGAGGTTCCAGGTGTCTCCAATGCCCGTGTCTCATTATCTACCCTCCTCTCACATTATATATCAACACTGGAGTTCCTGATCACCTTGATGTCACTTTGCCATGACACATTGGAAACCATGTTTAAATCTTCTGTCCTTTGTCACTATTCTTTTTCTGGACATGGGTGGCATTGTGGTCTAAACCACAGAGCCTCCTGGACTCACCAATCAGAAGGTCGGCAGTTCTAATCTGCGCGACAGGGTGAGCTCCCATTGCTCTGTCCCAGCTCCTGCCAATCTAGCAGTTTGAAAACACACCAGTGCAAGTAGATAAATAAGTACTGCTGCAGCAGGAAGGTAAATGGTTTTTCTGTGTGCTCTGGTTTCCATCATGGTGTCCTGTTGTGCCAGAAGTGGTTTAGTCATGCTGGCCACACAATCTGGAAATCTGTCTGTGGACAAATGCTAGCTCCCTCGGCCTGAAAGCAAGATGAGTGCCGCAACCCCATAGTTGCCTTTGACTGGACTTAACCATCCAGGGGTCCTTTAACTTTACCGTTTACTGTTCTTTTATGCCCAGGTGGCAAAAGAGCTGCGAGTTTTTATCACTGCTTGAGAAAAAACAATATAAGAATCCCTGTTGCCAAAAACAACTAGATTCACTGTTCTTTCGATCTTGTCCTAAGTACATTTTGAAACTGCAGTTTATCCCAGCACTGAAAATTCATCAGAATCCAACAAAGAAAACTCTTAAATGTGCGCACACACAAATACATACATACATTGCTTTTTTCGGGGGGGGGGATGCAGGAGTAAACAGACCGCTAAATATGTTGTGAATCCAACGGGAGAAGAAACTAAAAATTTTAAAAATTTTGGTTGCTTCTCTAGCATGGTGAATCGTCAGTTCTGTTGCTACCCCTGATGGTGGCTAAATTTCCTTTCCCGGTGTTTCCTGAGTCTCAGATGGAAGCGAGCATTTAATGTGTGAAGCAGTGTGGAATGTGGTGTTTTACTGATGAAAGTTTGGCCTCATTGAGGGGCAGTATTTCAACATGAGTAATGCATGTTCTTTGTACTTTTGTCCATTTACTGTATATTTATTTTTCCCAATTTGAACTATAAAATGGTGATTTTCTTGAGTCAAAAGAAAAAGATCACTACACACACACACACATATATACTGAAAATCTGAACAATTATTAATTTCTGCCAAACATTGATTTTAGCTAAACTGTGAAGTAAGCCCAAGAAGATTTTCATTAACTTGACACAAACGATGTACTGTAGGGCCCCACATTTATGCATAAATGAAGATAATATCAGAATTGGGGACTAAATTTATCCAGTATTAATGTAACTACTGCAAGTTAAATGTACCTGTTTCAGAAATGGTTGAATTCTGTCTTCTCTGTAATTTAAAAACGCCATCTATTAAGATGATAAAAAAATGTGGTTTACTTCATTTTCAGGCAAAATCTTAGTGCACTGTGCAGTGGGGATAAGCAGGTCGTCTTCGTTGGTGCTGGCATATCTCATGATCTACCATCGCTTCTCTTTGGTTAAAGCCATTCAGGCAGTGAAAGAACGTCGCTGGATTTTCCCCAACCGAGGGTTTCTGAAGCAACTGAGAAATTTGGACCTTCAGCTCAGCAAATAAAGCACTAAGCAAGCACCCCTGGTGATCAGGAATACAAGTTATTTTCAAGGCTCCCTGTCCTGGAATGTTTTCATTAAAATGTGTTCATTGTAGTATTTTTCTAATAGTAGCCATGCTCTCAGAAACGATGGATATTTTGAGGGGTGTTAGCAGGGTCCACCATGAGGCAAGCTGAGACCCACCAAAAGCAACTTCTACAGCGACCTCTCAGCAAACCAATGAACCCCTCTCCTCCATTAGGAAGGACTTTCTTACAAATAAGCAGTTCAATAGTGGGGAAGCTTGTCTTGGAAAGAAATGGACTCCCCTTCTTTAGAGGTTTTTAAACAGAGTCTGGATTGCCACTTATCAGGAATGCTGCAGCAATGGGTTTCCTACATTAGCATGGGATTGAACTACAGTGGTACCTTGGTTCTCAAACGCCTTGGTACTCAAACGCCTTGGTACTCAAACGCCTTGGTTCTCAAATGCCGAAAATCTGGAAGCAAGAGTTCCGGTTTTTGAATGTTTTGAGGAAGCCAAATGTCCGATGCGGCTGTCATCTATTGTTTCCGGGGCATCTGCACCAATCAGAAGCTGTGCCATGGTTTTCGAACATTTTGGAAGTCAAACGGACTTCCGGAACAGATTAAGTTTGGGCTTTTGTTTTTACTATTTATTTTGCGTTGTTGTTTTTTGAGGCTTTTTTGGGTTGATTTGTTTTTGTGACTGTGTGGAACCCAGTTCAGCTACTGATTGATTGATGGTGTGACTGCAGAAATGAATAAAAGCCCCCCATCCAAACAATGACTATCATCAGTGCAGGTAAGGAAAAAATGTAATTTTAATTTTTATCATCTACAATACTGTCTTATTTTTTTTATAGTACAGTACATTGATTATTGGTCTCGCTAGGTAGTGAAATCCATGTTAAATTGCTGTTTTAGGAGTTGTTTTTAAAAGTCTGGAACGGATTAATCCATTTTGCATGACTTTCTATAGGAAAGCACGCCTTGGTTTTGGAACGCTTTGGTTTTGGAACAGACTTCTGTAACTGAGTAAGTTTGAGAACCAAGGTACCACTTTAGATCACTTTCCAGGACCCTTCGAACGCTATGATTCTACGATCTTCCATAACGATCTTCAGAGGAGTACATAATAATATAATTCAACTCCAAAGAACTATTTTTCCCTTTTAGAGGAAAAATAGGATGCTGATCTCCACTCGTGCTTATTGAATTTTGTGCTGCCAGGTCAGCAAAGGCTGTTTCCCACATTAGGCATGGGGATGGGCAGGGGACGAAAAGGGGACATCTCTCAAGAGGCGCACCTGCTTCTCCCTGTCAAACGTCAAAAGGTAACTGGAGCTCATTGGGGCTCTGCAACGACCATGTATCATTGCATGACAGCGGATGATCCATTTCCAAAGACGACCGCCTCCTTCTGCAAAATGAACAGCCGCAGATCCGCCTCACCCTCCGTCCAAGAGTTGGAGCATGTGATGGACAGCTGCAGGATGGAATTAAATGAGATAGATGAAGTGTGGCCCAATCTTTATATAGGCAACATGTAAGTGTGACCCGGAACGAAGCCGCAGCTTGAGCATGGGGTAAAAGGAAGGTACTGTACAGCACTGTAATGTTATAACCAATGAATTCACATTGCTAACGGAGGACAGATCTGTGCACGCTGAAGTTAAAGTCTGAAAAGAGTTTCCCTTCTTTTTCTCTGTCGTTCAACAGGGGTGGGGATTCCTGGACAACCTTCATAACAGAAAGCACATTACAAAAATCTGTATATTACTGGGGCAGGAACAGCACAGATAGTCCTATCACAGAGACACAAGATAATATATTTTATTATGTGCTAAAACTAAAAAACTAAACTCTAGCAAAGGAACCCACTTTTTTTGCCCAGAATACCTATCCTATCTACAACCAAGTGACGCCAACCACCCTCTGCATTTGGGGTGCCCAGTATGTTCTGTGTTAGATACAGAATTAAAAAAAAAAGAATTTACAGTTGGGTGAGAACAAGGTGTGATATCCAGACAAGTGGAGAAAGATGCAAGGAATGTAGACAAGGTATTCAAACTGAGAAATCTGCGGCCGAGTGAGGTAGCCTAGCAGAGTACAGAAATTCCACTGGCTACTGAAACCTTATACTGGCGAATTTAAAATGCACGTCTTCAAGAAACATGAGCGGTGATGGACTTTCTAAATTGAAGGTTGAGTTTCTCAGGAACCCTAGCTGTGGGCCTGGTTACAGATTGTATGTCTGAATATTCTATTTATGTGTTTATGCACCAAGAATTCGCTGCTCTATCCATATGCAATTTACAAATACAACTCATATTGTTTTATCCTGCTCTGTATTCTGAAAGTATAATCCTCTGGGGTGATTATCTGCATTTTATATTGGCAAATATACGGTGGATTAATTATACAGTTAGCATGCGCTTGTCAACCTTTGATGCATAAAAAAATCAGATCTGAACCCTGAGGTAGGAAATGGCATAGAGTATACTGTGCTCAACTGATCCCAACCTCTGCTCTTGAAAGGGATACGCAACCACTAGACTGAGCCTCTGTTTTCAAGGAAAGATGATAGAGAGTTAAATGATTTAGATATCTGCAAGAAGTCACATGGCTGAAGGCAGAAGTTCTGAGAAGCAAACACATTATTGTCCAGTCCCGTCATGGCAACTGGCACATGTCATAATGTATCATTCTAAATTCCAGTGCAGATGGATTTCTCACTAATATTTCAGTTGACCTGAAGCCTACAGAAACTAAAGGGTAACTAAAGTCGTCTGCAAAAAAATAATATTCCGTGTTCTTGCAAATTGGATACGGCGTCATGTGACCGTAAGTTCTCCAAGTTACATTATCCCCTACCAAATTGTCTGGGTTGAGCAATCCTATACTCGCTGTTATCACAAAAATGCCACTGCTGCGTGCCCGTCTTCTCTGACGCCCACTCAACCCAGGATGGGAAGCCAGAGTCACCAATCAGGGGTAGAGGCATCCACATGGTGAGCCAAAAGGCAAGCAGCAAATGACTTTGGGATGATCAGAGCACTCCCCCAACAGCCCCGTCCAACACTGCAAAATAATACCGTATTTTTCGCTCTATAGGACGCACCCGACCATAGGACGCACCTTGTTTTAGAGGGGGAGAACAAGAAAAAAAATTTCTCCCTTTCTCTGCTCAGCGCCCCTTCAGCAAAGCGGCAGGAGAAACGGAGCCCCTTCCATTTCTCCTCCCGCTTGACTGAAGGGACGCTGCACAACTCTCCCTCTCTGCTGAAGCCGGGAGAGTCTTGCTCTCCCGGCCTCAGCAAAAGGAACCAGAAGCCTCCAGAGCGCAGCGGGAACTCGCACTGCGCTCTGGAGGCTTCAGGCGGCTATCTTTGAAGCCTGGAGAGCGAGAGGGGTCGGTGCACACTGACCCCTCTCGCTCTCCAGGCTTCAGCGAAAGCAACGCGAAGCCTCCAGAGCGCGGAGGGAGCCTGCATTCGCTCCATAGGACGCACACACATTTCCCCTTAATTTTTGGAGGGGAAAAAGTGCATCCTATAGAGCGAAAAATACGGTACTCAATGATACTACCAAGCCCCCACTCCATCAGCTAGTATAGTACTTGACAGGACATGGAGCTGGGAAGCTGGAGACAATATTTCAAGCTCCAGCAGTGGAAGGGAGAACTGTTAGGGCCCAAAAAGGGGAAACACCTGGCACTCAAACCTCTGCTGCAGACGCCACAGAGGAGCTCCCTTATCACTCAACCGCAGCAACATACACATATTGTCATGGCACATTAGTTCCCTATGCCCCAGTCCCATAGAATCGCAAACGCTGGAACTTGGAAGGCACCCCGAGGGTCATCTAGTCCAACCCCCAGCATTGCAGGAATTCTGCCCACATCATTTGGCTCCATTGTCGGTCACTTCCTGTTACTAGCTGCTAACAGCATATTTTGTATAAAGCTGTGCTATTTAAGATGTCAATGCAGCGCCTGCTATTGGTCAAAACGTCTCATAAGTGAGCAGCAATAATTCATTAGGACCACATGTTCCAAGCTTGCTAAATAAATCATCCAGGTTCCTCCGATATTTGCCGCCTCGGCCTCTTATCGGAAAGAAGAGTTATACCCTGTCACCGAACCTTTCCCTTTGCATGCTCCTAGACTATTTAATTCATCTGACCATTTAAAAGCTAGTGCTGGCCAGCATTCAAACAAATCCAGTGTTAATAGAATTAAGTAGATCTGACAACACTGAAGTCTACCCTATGGAATAGAAAATATTACTTTAAAAAAAGTTTTGTTTTTTTAAAAAAGAAGCTACTGAGCTAGACTCCATTAGTTTAGCAACTAAAGGAACTCAGACTTGGTATAGATCTGGAGTAATTGTCCCATTTTAGGGAGTTTATACTATTTTTGCTATACTCATTTACAATCAGGTCCGGCCAGTTGCAGAAGAATCACACCCATTCTCTTTGAATCTTGTATTCATATGTATTTTGCATCTGCTACTATCTGTATCTTTCCTTGGCCTTTTGTCATTGTAAAGGGTTTTTCTTGCTGTATTTTCTTGCTGTATATCTTAATCTAATTTGTGTAACTTCCGTTTGCCTCACTGCTTCCCTGTAGTTTACAACTGAATTGGACCAAACACAGACCCTCCAAGTGCCCCTATTTTCCAGGGACAGTTGCGGATTTACAGAATCTGTCCCAGTTTCTGATTTATAGAAATATAGAATATAGAAATACTTTATTGTCACTGTACCGCTTGTTTACAGTGAGATTAAATGAGCCCCCCTCCCCCCCCCAATCTCTCAGTCCTTGTTTCACTCTGTGTGCTGTCATACGACCACCAACTCCGAACGTCAGCTGCAATGTTGCTGTCTTCCATTCAGCAGCCTCATGGCCCACGGGTAGAAACTGTTCTTTAACCTGTTGGTGCAGCTTATCATGCTTCTATATCTCCTGCCCGAGGGCAGGAGATTAAAAAGGTGCTGGCCAGGGCGTGAGCCATCCCTGAGAATGTTCCTCGCTCTTCTGAGGCAACGGTCTCCTGTGATAACAACTAGCGGACTCAGGGGACAGCCCATGATATCGTGTGCTGTCTTCACCACCCTCTGTAGGGACTTTCTGTCAAACCAGCGTACCACATACAGTATGATGTATGTGGTACGCTTTCTATTGTGGACCGATAGAAGGAAATCATCAGTTGATTTGATCCCAGAATGTCCTGCTTTTCCTTAGGATGCCCCTATTTTCATCAGAGAAATGTTGGAGGGTATGTAAACAGCCATTGTGTTTTCCGTGAATTTCCGTTCGTTCCAATTCAGCGGTAAAAAGTGTGTTTTCCAGGGGAAATCAGCAGAACAATTGCAAAACTGCTCAGCCCATGTCTAGAAAGGATGGGACAAAGGGAAAACTGCTATCTAAGACCAACCGTTTCAGCATCTGAAAAAAGAACCTCTAACTACAAATGGTTCTGTCTCAATAAATCTTATTAGTGTTTACGAAGCTGCAGGAATCTCATAAGTTGCAACAAAACTGCCTCACTGGAATACGTCAGTATTAATTTATGAAATGTAGATTTCTGATTCAGTGATTCATACTACTCTAGGCAGATCTGCCTAATTGGAATTTGATCCTACCCTACACTCTAAACTTTCCCTGACATTATCAATAGGACGGAAAGAGATGCTGAAAGCACAACCCTTTCGGATCAGTGGCAATCATTTTGAAATAAGTATCGGATGAGATCCTGCTAGGGGAAGCTTACGCAATCCACTGGATTGTCGTAACATCAGGACCGTACCCTGTCCATATGTTCAAGGAGCCACAAATGAAAGGAAGCTTTCCCTGTTATGGAAATAAACTAACAAATCCAAACAGCAATTCTGTTAGTGCAGCCTGTCTTCATTCTGAAGACGTAAACCTAGTATAAAATCGGCACATTTCACATGCAACATCTGTTTCAAAAGGAAGGATGGCAACTTTCTGTGTGTGTGCCCTTCCTGTCCAGATGAAATTATGATTACATCTATATGAAAACATTATCCACAGCCCTCGGCTCAGAAAACCGTTCATCTGTGCCAAATGCAGCTCGGCAGCAGTTCACGGCAGGACACAGAGAATGCCCTGTGCTAATGAAACCACATGGTGATATCTGTGCCCTTCGAATGTGATTGTCCATACTGGAGGAGATTTATCCAGATAAGCGGTTCATAGTGTGCCCTCTACTGCATCAGCCTTTACAGGAAAATCCTGCAAATCTCGATTAAGGGACCATTGTCCTATATACAAAAGATCAGTCACAGGCTTCGAAGAAGTTGAAGCCCAGATATCTTAACAAGTCCAGTCACAGTTTCTCATCCTAACCTACCTCACAGGGTTGTTGTGAGGAGTCAAAGGCAACTATGGGGTGCGGCGCTCATCTCGCTTCAGGCCGAGGGAGCCGGAGTTTGTCCAAAGACAGCTTTCCGGCTCATGTGGCCAGCATGACTAAACCACTTCTGGTGCAATGGGACACTACGACGGAAACCAGAGCGCACGGAAATGCCGTTTACCTTCCTGCCACAGTGGTACCTATTTATCTACTCGCACTAGTGTGCTTTCAAACTGCTAGGTTGGCAGGAGCTGGGAGAGAGCAACAGGAGCTCACCCCATCGCAGGGATTCGAACCGCTGACCTTCCTGATCAGTGGTTTAGACCACAGCGCCACCCACGTCCCATGTGAGGATAACATGCATGGAAGAAGCACATACGCCACACTTAGAACATGGCACCAAAACATCAGGAGAAGCACCTTTTAAAATGTTGGTTGGGGCAAGGAATTCATGTTTCAGAGGCGTATCTAAATAGCAGTTTTCTAAACAGGTATCTGAAAGTAGGCAGGGATGATTCCTACTAAGCCTCTGCTGGCAGGCAGTTCCACAGGACAGGGCCTGCCACAGGAAAGGCTTGGCCCACCAGACCTCAGAAAAAATTAAGGTGCAGCTTTGGGTCTGGGAGCTGTGGCAATAATGATAATGATAATGATATTTCTCTAGGAATTTGAAGTGGGATTAGCAGTTGCGTTGCCTGCTGAAAGGAATGCATATGCACTCACTATGCTCTTCTTACATATTTGTTTAAATCAATAAATCAATAATCAATAATATCCAACACTTTCTCATTCATCTGAAACTAAGCCCTGTATCACTGTTTGCACCATGATAAGATGAGCCAGTGTGGCAAAATGGATAGAGTGTTTTTGGTTTTGTTTTTATAATTTTTGTTAAATTTCTGTTTTACATTTCAGAATATTCACTTAAACAACCTTAAAATATCAATGACTTCCCTTCCTCTCTTTCCATGGTTCATTTTGCACAACATAAATCCTTGCATATCTTACATAAACCATTCAGTACTCCATTATTACATCCACCAAAACTTATTTACACTGTTGAATTTATCTTAATGCTGCCAGCGTTTTCAAATAGACACAATCCCCCCCCCATATATTCAATAAACATTTCCCAATCTTCTCTAAACATATGTTCTTCTTGCTCTCTTATTCTGCATGTTAGATCTGCAAGCTGCGCATATTCCATCAGTTTAAGTTGCCATTCTTCTTGTAATGGTGAGAGTGTTGGACCTGGGAGATCAGGGTTCAAATCCCCACTCAGCCATGTAGCTCACTGGGCGACCTTGGGCCAGTCACCATCTCTTAGCTTAACCTACCGCACAGGGCTGTTGTGAGCGTAAATCGGGGAGGAGGAGAACCCTGTAAGTCACCTTGAGATGCTTGGACGATAAAGATGGTATAAAGGTAAAGGGACCCCTGACCATTCGGTCCAGTTGTGACCGACTCTGGGGTTGCGGCGCTCATCTCGCTTTATTGGCTGAGGGAGCCGGCGTGCCGCTTCCGGGTCATGTGGCCAGCATGACTGAGCCGCTTCTGGTGAACCAGAGCAGCGCACGGAAACGCCGTTTACCTTCCCACCGGAGTGGTACCTATTTATCTACTTGCACTTTGACGTGCTTTCGAACTGCAAGGTTGGCAGGAGCAGGGACCGAACAACGGGAGCTCACCCCGTTGCGGGGATTCAAACCGCCGTCCTTCTGATCGGCAAGTCCTAGGCTCTGTGGCTTAACCCACAGCGCCACCTGTGTCCCAAAGATGGTATGTAAATGTAATAAATAAATAAGGACATGGGGTTCATTTCTGCTCACCTGCCCACTTTCATATCTGTTTCCCGGCAGCACGGCGGCACACAACAAGGAAGAGCTAAGGAAACGGGGTATCACTCACATACTGAATGCATCACACGCTGCCTGGGGATGCAAAGGAAACCAAACGTTCTACGGACCAGAGTTTCATTACTATGGAATAGCAGCAGAAGACTCCCCAGACTTTGACCTCAGCGTACATTTCCACCCTGCCTCCGAATTCATCACCAAAGCCCTAAGTGTACCAAATGGTGAGTGCCTTGGGATGGAGCAATGGGGAAGTTTCTGAAACAACAATGGGATATTAGCTCTGCCCAAGGCATGATGGAGAACAGCAACAACCGGGAAAAGGTAGACAGAACATTTTACAAGGACAGGAAGAAACACCACAGACAGAATAATTGCCACACACACAAGAAGAACAAGAATATACCGTATTTTTCGCTCTTTAGGACGCACCGGACCATAGGAGGGGGAGAACGGTGGGGGGAATTCTCCCCCTCTCTGCTCAGCTCCCCTTCAGCGAAGTGGCAGGAGAAACAGAGCCCCTTCCATTTCTCCTCCCACTTTGCTGAAGGGGCGCTGCGCAGCTCTCCCTCTCTGCTGAAGCCAGGAGAGTCTTGCTCTCCCGGCTTCAGCAAAAGCAACCCGAAGCCTTTGGAGCGCAGCGCGAGTTCCTGCTGAGCTCCAAAGGCTTCAGGCGGCTATCCCTGAAGCCTGGAGAGCGAGAGGGGTCGGTGCGCACTGACCCCTCTTGCTCTCCAGGCTTCAGCAAAAGCAACGCCTAGCCTCCAGAGGCTTTGCGTTGCTATCGCTGAAGCCAAGGAGCCTGCATTCGCTCCATAGGATGCACACACATTTCCCCTTAATTTTTGGAGGGGGGAAATGCGTCCTATAGAGCGAAAAATATGGTAGTTTGAATGCCTCACTTGTAGTTCTATAAATCATTTAATGTGTCAACACAAATAGAAGTTATTAATATCGCCGTTGTTGTATAAGGGATTATTATTTTGACCAGAATGTAATTGAAATTAATAAGACTTTGGAACGCAGAAGTAATCATCAAACCATCCATTCTAGCATGTGGGGGGCCACCTAAATTATATAATTTGGTATTTGAACGATTGGTATTCGTAATTGTATTATAAATTGGCATTGTTATAATTAAGCTATTATTGGACTGTAATTATTATCAAACGGTGAGTGCCTGCCCTGGTGGAACTGCTGCACTGATGTTTTAGGTATTAGCAGCAGCATAGCATGGGTTGCTGGTGTCCGGGGCAGACAAGCAACCATTTTCAGATAGGTCAAACTGAGAGACAGAGTGAATGAGAGGCCCAAGGTCACCCAGTGAGCTTCAGAGCCACTTGACAATTTGGATTGCTTTAATACAAATTAGGAACCCCAAAAATCCCCTACTGGAGGAGCTCAAAGGAGTTCCCAGTTGCTCTCTTCTTAAATCATTTCATCTCCGTTCCAGGAAAGATCTTGGTCCACTGCATTCTAGGCAGAAGCAGATCAGCAGCCCTGGTTCTGGCTTACCTCATGATCTGTCAGAATTTCTTCCTGGCTGACGCCGTCAGAAAGGTCCTGCAGAATCGAGCCATCTCCCCAAACCGAGGGTTCCTGAAACAGCTGCAAGACTTAGATCTGGAGCTACGGTACAAGATCAGGCTATGTCAGCTTGTGTAACGTGAAGAAGAAAGCAAAACGGCAAAGTGACAACATCTGACAGAGAACTCAGTTTGCACTGCCAATCTCAGCAATTAAGCTTGAGGCTGTGTTATTTATCTTGACAGGAATTTTGAACGCTTAGTTTGGAAGAGAACCTTGACATCTAGAAAATCTAGATGCTGGTTAGGCGCTTGAATTTTCTGGATCTTTTTAAGGGAGATTGAATTTAAAGCTTATAAGATTGAGAAGGGGCCACAGTGCCCCCATAGAGCATCTCACATGCAGCTTTCAAATTTTTTTCAGATTGCTCACATATAGCATCTCACTAATCCTGGCTTACCACAACTTTGCAAAGATAAGTCATTATATTTAGATAGACATTTAGATTCAAGTGGTGGTCGTGGTGGTCTGACGCAGTCGAAATATATATAAAATAAAAGAATAAAAAAATGTCCAGTAGCACGTTAGAGACCAACTAAGTTTGTTCTTGGTATAAGCTTTCATGTTGCTACTGGACAATTTTTTTTATGTATAAGATTGTACAAGTAAGGAGCTTTATGAACCCTAACCATTACTGCTGGAAAGCCCTTTGCACTGAATTAATAGTTATCTAAAGAACGGGAATGCATTTAGATCTCAAATTGTAATGTGTTACTGGGGATGGATTTTTTTTTTAATGGACAAAATTATAATCATAAATAAATAAGAGTAAAAATGTGCACCCCACCACCGAGACCATTCCATTGTAACTATCCAACATCCCAAAATTTCAACACATCTTGCGGTGGTTTTACCCCCTTTCCGTTTTAACAGTACAAATTCTACAAACAGCTTCCATACCTCCTCAAAATCATTTCTCCTGCGTATTCCCCATCTTACCTTAATGGCACATGTTAATTTATCATTAATAGCAATATCCCACACCTCTTTATACCATTCTTCCATTTTATATTCTCCTTGCCCCTTCCACTTCCTAGCTATAGCAATTTGTGCAGCTGTCAATAAACTTGTGAGCAAGTTCTTCACAGCCTGCGAACCTTCCACCCCACTGTAAATTGATAATAGTACTACCTCTGGACTTTCGTCCAGCTTTCACCCAGTGATTTCTGTTATCTCCTTAAACACTTTTTGCAAAAAATAAAAATAAAAAATGTACATATTTACACCCCCACCACACGTGAACATAATTCCTGGTTTCCTGTGTTTTTTAAAAAATTGCCCTTTTCCCTTATGGGGTATCCAAGAGCCCATATAGAGTCCTTACATAGGTTCCCTATTGGTAGGAGAAAATAACAGAGGCCAACCAGAGAATATTGAGAAGCAAAGCAGCTAGTAAGCTTGATCTTTATTGATCTGTTGCAACAGGGTGCTCCCCTCAACCACAGGAGAGGAGGAGGAACCTAGAAAAATGGTGTGCAAGGCCTTATAAAGACACTTGAAATTGCCACCCTGTAGATCAAGACTGCCCCCAGAAACATCATACATACATCACAGAAGGGGTGTAACCTAAGACCACCCCTCAGATACATCACACCTACATTACAAAAAAGGCGGTCTAAAACACAAATTTGAATATTGTTTTTCTCCTGTTGTTGTTTATCTCCTGTCTGGCAGGTTACTTGATTGGATTGCCTGGGGAGCCTGGCCATTCTTTTGTAGTGATAAATACTTAGTTCCTGGGCCAGGTCACAGGCTCACACCCTATTCATATCTTAAATGTGTCCTTAAGACAGGATTTGTGAGGAAAGAGAAAATGGGGAGGTTTCCCACTTTGATCTTGCAGAGAAAACATTTGGTCAGTTTAGGAATCAAAATGGTTCCAGGTTGACCTTCCTGTGCTGATCTATGTATGTGCTTGGTTGGTACACTTATGAACATTACCATATATCTAAGACCATAAAATTCCTATCTGAATATTCCTTGTTTATTTGATTTAATCTGACTGGTGTTAAATACCAGGGGTGGCTGGATTTCTGGGGAAATACAGGGCTGGTCCTTCCATGAGGTAGTGAGGTGGCCACCTCAGGTGGCATCACTAAGATGACAGAGCTGCAGGTGTTGGGCAGCCTGCATTGTGCCACCAAAGGCTAGACACACATTCATGGCTTAAAAGGCAGTGAGTTCATTTCCCCCTACTGCATTTCAAGCTGCATTTGCCCTTGCTGCAAACACACACAAGAGCGGACAGGAAAGTCTTCATCCAAGGCACATTACCTGCCTGGTTTCGCTGTGCCTGGCACTCTCCCCTGTCCCAGTTGCTCCAGGAACGTATCTCCTGGGAAGAAATGGCTGCTTTGGATGTCTTCCATTTCTGGTGCATCAAAAGGGAAATCCTCCTGGATCAAGATAAGGGAATGTCAGGGACCGTGCTGAGGAGGGCTGCACTGAGGAGGAATGGTGGGAACCTCCCCTTGCTCCTGCTCCTGGATCTTCCCTGGAGCAAAAGGACAGTATAGCTTTGGAACAGTGGTTTGCAGAGGGGCATAGTTCAGAAGGCAGAAGCTGGAAAATACTGGATGGGAAACAGCTAGGAGAAGAAACACTGGAAAAGAGAGGGCTAACAGATTCACTGTCTCCATACAGCATTCCTCCGCTCTCCCCAAGGTCAAGAAGAGCTGAGAAAGTGGCAGAACAGAAAGCTCACAAAGCACAGAGGGTACAAGCTCAGATTTCAACATGTAGAAGTGACGTGGATTAATAGGGTCTTAAGGGGGTGTGATCCTTAACTGGGAGTACCGCCACACTAGGAGATGGGTTCTTTGTTCTCTCGCTGTGATTATTAAAGTTTCTAACTGGTAAGAAGACTCCTTTTCCTTTGCTCTGCTTATCTACTGCCACGGGAGGGAGGAATCTGATTCCCTGAAGCCTGACAGGGAATATGTGATGGCAAATTTTGGATAGGGACTTCTGGTTTGCAGGAGAAAGGAGCCTAAAGCACGGTGGCAGAAAGTTCTTCGCCCTATTGATCAAACACAGCTCCAATTCATTCCTGTAGGCTTTGCTCCAGAGAACTTCCCACTGGATTTGGCCGTAAGTCTTTGGATTTTTTGAAATATCAGTAGGCATATAGGTGCCCTGCACCTGTTGCACAGTGCAGTCAGATGCACACCACAACTGTTGGTTGGCATTATAAATATCTCTGCTCTGTATCACTGTGGCCCAGAGCAGCTAGAACACTTCAAAACCACTACAGAATTAGTAGTAACCCGGCATCCTCCTTTTACTACTGGCACGAATAGCCATTGCCTAGGGAGAAGTTATCCTCTTTACTTTCAAGGCTAAAGGATCGTTTAACATCCATCAAAACCCCAGACGCTATCGTGAGATGCTTCGTCTTCTCTGCCAGAGACTTTTCCCTGCCTGGATTTTTTCAGGCTGGGAAACTTTATTAACAACTTTAATATTTATTAAGCAGCGTTTATATGGGATTCGGGTGGCGCTGTAGGTTAAACCACAGAGCCTAGGACTTGCCGATCAGAAGGTCGGCGGTTCGAATCCCTGCGACGGAGTGAGCTCCCGTTGCTCGGTCCCTGCTCCTGCCAACCTAGCAGTTCGAAAGCACGTCAAAGTGCAAGTAGATAAACAGGTACCGCTCTGGCAGGAAGGTAAACGGCGTTTCTGTGCGCTGCTCTGGTTCCCCAGGAGTGGCTTAGTCATGCTGGCCACATGACCCGGAAGCTGTATGCCGGCTCCCTTGGCCAGTAAAGCAAGATGAGCGCTGCAGCCCCAGAGTCGGTCACGACTGGACCTACTGGTCAGGGGTCCCTTTACCTTTACAGTGTTCTCTGGCTGGCTAACACCAATGAAACATTAAGATACTGTGTAATAATAATCGCAGAACAATAAAAGCAATAAACAAGTCCTATCATAAGTAAAACAGCAAATAGACATATACCGTATTTTTCCGTCTATTTTGGGGGACTCAGATTTAAGGAAATGGCCTCCGCACTACCCGTGTATAATACGCCCCCTAATTTGACATAATTTATTAGGAAAAAACCTAGTCTTAGACACTGAAAAATATGGTATATTTGAGTCTATTGTTGTTTTTATAAATTGGACCTTTCCAGCTTTGGGAGACTTTATAATCCAAAAAGGATTTTGACAATGTCTGCCAGATCACCCCTGCCCTACAACCTAGCTGGCGCTACTCAAAGAACTCTTTAAAAAGCAACGACAACACCCTGTTTATTTTTCTTTTACAAGCACTAGAGAACTCTTAAAAGATTTGCAAGAAGATAAGGGCAAATGACTTTGCTGCAGTGACATTTCTTGCCTGCTCTTTTGAAAATACTTGTATTAAAAAAAACCACAATGTTAAAGACCTGCTTTCTTGATAAGGTTTGTACGGAGGCCCCGGTCGTCTCACGGACTACAGTGGTACCTCGGGTTAAGTACTTAATTCGTTCCAGAGGTCAGTACTTAACCTGAAGCTGTTAACCTGAAGCACCACTTTAGCTAACGGGGCCTCCTGCTGCTGCCGCGCCGCCGGAGCACGATCTCTGTTCTCATCCTGAAGCAAATTTCTTAACCTGAAGCACTATTTCTGGGTTAGCGGAGTCTGTACCCTGAAGCGTATATAACCCGAGGTACCACTGTATTGACCACTAATCTGCTACCACCAACCAGGTCTTCCCCGGTAAATCACTTAGTCTCAGTCAGGTTCTCACATTAACAAAGAAGAGTGTACAGTGGTACCTCGGGTTACATACACTTCAGGTTACAGCACTTTGCTTCAGGATGAGAACAGAAATCATTCTCCGGCGGCGCAGCAGCAGCAAGAGGCCCCATTAGCTAAAGTGGTGCCTCAGGTTAAGAACAGTTTCAGGTTAAGTACGGACCTCCGGAACGAATTAATTACTTAACCTGAGGTACCACTGTAGTTTATTTCAGACACAAACAAACTTTAACTGCTTTCCAAACATTGTTACTCTTTACCTTCTTAGTCTTAGTTTATCTTTTCTCTATCTCTTCTACCTCCCCTCACATAAGAACCCACTGCCCTAACTGTCTCTCTATTTCCAACTGCCTGCCAACTGCATTTCCAACTGCCTTTCCCAACCAACCAACCTAGTAAAACCAACTAACAACTTAACAAACCTCAGGCTAAGTCCTTTTATAAACAAGTAGGCTCCGCCTTCGGCTTTCCTATTTGTCTACATTTTTAACTCTTTCTCTCTCCCCTGTTCAAACATTTTCAAATGAATGGGCAAACGCCACAGCCTTCTCGCTAATTAAAAAGTTTTAAAATCAATCCATTTGATCAAAATAGCATTGCACAAAAAAAGAGAGAAAAGCGAATGAACGATGAGTATGATGAGAACCCATGGCTTTTAAAGCTGCCTGCCAATTCTGTGTCTGAGTCATGCTTTCTCTGCCCATGAACTGTTCACAATTTCCCTGCCACACCACTCAAGCCATGCTCTCCCTCCACCACACCCATGTATTTGCCAGCTCTGTGGTGGCCTCCAAGCAAACACGATACACCAGTTTCCAGCATGTTTGGCCATCTGAGTCATTTGCAGTGCCTGCCGTTAGTCACCTTTAGATAGACATGGGTGGGGATGTAGTCATTCAGGACACATAGGGTGCAGCAAAGGAAAGAGTAAAATCTAGGAAATAGCAGGGGGATTAGAGTGGATCTGGCACCCATCTTAACACCCTAAATTCATGACATTATAGTGTTACGGATAGGAAACACAGAGAGAGAGATACAGAAAAATAAACTGAAGTCATATTTCATTTAGTCCAGAAGGTTAAACAGTAAATGCAGAAGTTTTATAGTGGTCCAATTAAATCTACGAATACACAGAATGGGCTTCACAGCAAATGAAAGTTCAAGAATGTCCAGGACCCACAGAATTCTATCTTT
This sequence comes from Podarcis filfolensis, assembly GCF_964270895.1. NCBI lineage: Eukaryota > Metazoa > Chordata > Lepidosauria > Squamata > Lacertidae > Podarcis > Podarcis filfolensis. The sequence goes on from NC_139608.1 coordinate 84,326,444, forward strand.
AGTCGGGTACCGTAATTCTAATTTTCAGAACTCTGTTGATCTTACCTACATATTAACAATGAACAGGGACACTGAACAAGGAAGGCCATGCTATCAGTGTTGAAATTGGGGAATTATCATTGTATGAGAGAGCAGCCATTTCGGTTATTGCTTCCTCTCATTTCTTATGCAGTTGCAGAGCAACATCTAGTGGCCAAAATGCAATCTCTAGCATCTGTTCTCCAGGGCTGCCTTGTAAAATGAAATATTTTTAGGCAATGACAAGGCACTGGCAAAGCCTTATGGGATGGAGGGGAGGGGGCAGAGAGAAGAGGCCGTCAAATTTGAGATGGTCTCGAACAGCTCAGCGTATGACGCAGTAAGTCTGTCTCCTTTAAGAGTGTGGACTGGGGGACCTGGTTTAAATCTCTAGTCAATTAGGCAAGATTTAGGGAAAGCCACTCTTTTCCCTGCCTCAGCCCCGCTTCGGGGATATTTGTAGTGGTCTAATTTACCATTCTGATAAGTACCCTTGCCATATGCTTTCGATCAGTCCAGGCCAAGTAGTTCGACTTCACTGTGCTCAACCATAAGTGACTTGCCAGGAGAACATGGAGATGGCCGCATGCAGGAGGAAAAATTTATCACTGAAGACCAGGGATTGGCTTGTTAAAGATTCACTCTCTTCAGACAGTGGGTGATGCTTAGGAAGACTAGACTGGCAAGCTGCTTCCTTGAAGCTCACTCGAGTGACAACTTTCCTCAAGGGATGCAGGTGGCGCTGTGGGTTAAGCCACAGAGCCTAGGACCTGCCGATCAGAAGGTCAGCGGTTCGAATCCCTGCAACGGGGTGAGCTCCCGTTGCTCGGTCCCTGCTCTTGCCAACCTAGCAGTTCAAAAGCACATCAAAGTGCAAGTAGATAAATACAGTAGAAGCTCCAGCGAGAAGGTAAACGGCGTTTCTGTGCGCTGCTCTGTTTCGCCAGAAGCAGCTTAGTCATGCTGGCCACATGACCCGGAAGCTGTATGCCGGCTGCCTCGGCCAGTAAAGCGAGATGAGCGCTGCAACCCCAGAGTCGGTCACAACTGGACCTAACAGTCAGGGGTCCCTTTACCTTTACTTTTACTAGTTAAGTTTTAAAAAAGGGGGGGTAAAGGACCCCTGGACGGTTAAGTCCAGTCCAAGGCGACTATGGGGTTGCGGCGCTCATCTCGCTTTCAGGCCAAGGGAGCCGGCATTTGTCCATAGACAGCTTTCCGGGTCATGTGACTAGCATGACTAAACCACTTCTGACACAACGGGACACCGTGACGGACACCAGAGTGCACGGAAATGCTGTTTACCTTCCTGCCGCAGCAGTACCTATTTATCTACTTGCACTGGCGTGCTTTCAAACTGCTAGGTTGGCAGGAGCTGGGACAGAACAACGGGAGCTCACCCCGTCGCAGGGATTCGAACAGCCAACCTTCTGATCAGCAAGCCCAAGAGGCTCAGTTTAGACCACAGCACCACCAGCATCCTACATGTTATGGGTGGATCACAACATTTGGTAGGTACGCACACTTGAGACAAGATGCACAAACGCATGCACACAAATCATACTGCAAAAGGTAATCTGGCGTCAGCGATCCACTTTTTCTGCTCACCAGTGCTGTTAATAGTCTTTGTATTTTAGTAGCAGTGCAGAAGGCCATTTTGCAAGGAGCTATCTTTTAACCGGGGACGCGGGTGGCGCTGTGGGTAAAACCTCAGCGCCTAGGACTTGCCGATCGTATGGTCAGCGGTTCGAATCCCCGCGGCGGGGTGAGCTCCAGTCTTTCGGTCCCAGCTCCTGCCCACCTAGCAGTTCGAAAGCACCCTTAAGTGCAAGTAGATAAATAGGTACCGCTTTATAGCGGGAAGGTAAACGGCGTTTCCGTGTGCTGCGCTGGTGCTGGCTCGCCAGAGCAGCTTCGTCACGCTGGCCACGTGACCCAGAAGTGTCTCTGGACAGCGCTGGCCCCCGGCCTCTTAAGTGAGATGGGTGCACAACCCTAGAGTCGGACCCTAGAGTCGTACACGACTGCCCCGTACGGGCAGGGGTACCTTTACCTTTATCTTTTAACCTTCTGCAATGCCATGAAATACTTGCTGAAATTATTTTGCTAACTCAACGATAGGGTGCTGAGAGGCTGGCCCAATCCTGCTCTGTCTACGGATAGGAAGCCCCGGGGAGCACCTCTCCCACAAGCCTCATACCGGGTTTAATTTTCATAATCTTCAGTCACCTGCAGCTGGTGTAATCTCACCCTGAAACTCCTGCAGTTACCCAGAAGGTATTCTTTCCCTCTTTCTCCTCCAATTACAGGATGCAAAGCGGCCCACGCTGCTTGAAGCGAGGCTTAAAACCGCATGCACTTAAAATAACAGAGTATCAGCAACTTAATCCACAAGCTCGCAGAGGAGGCGCGCTGTTTATCCCTGTGTTGGACGTCGGCGACTAAGAAAAGAAACAGAGCGAGGAGGAGGAGGAAGGTCGGGAACACATCACTCACAGTGAACACAAGGAAGCCCTGAAGAGAGTCCAAGGAACTTGCAGAAAGAAGACAGAATATTAAGTCACAAAGAGGTACAACGGTAACAAGAAGGGAGTTATGCCCACCACCTTGAAAGAGGCAGTGGTACACTCTCTCTCAAAGAGGTCCTCTCTGGATCCAGAGGTTTTGGGAAACTACCGTCCAGTCTCTAATATTGCTTTCATGGTTGTAGTCAGCTGCAGGTATGCTTGGAGAGAATCTAGGTCTCTTCCAGCCTGGTATCAGGCCCAGTAATGGCCTTGGTCTCCCGGATTGATAATCTCTATAGGGAGAGAGACAAGGGTGTGTGTGATCTTGTTGATTCTTCTTGCCCTCTCAAGAAGACACACCATTGACCATGGCGTTCCACTGGAGCAACTGGAGGAACTGGTAGTCAATGGCGCTTATTAAAACGGTTCTGCTCCTACCTGCATCGTCACTCTCAGGGGGTCATTGCTTGGCTCATGGCTTTTGGGCTGTGGGGTCCCACAAAGGTCCACTCTGTTTCCTATGCTATTTAATGTCTGTATCAAAGTGTTGGGAGCTGCCATCTGGGGATTTGAAGCATGGTGTCATCAGTATGCTGTCGATACGCATGTCTCTCTCTCCATTTCACTGGAAACAGAAGAGGCCGTGAAGGTGTTGCACAGGTGCCTTGGGGCAGTGATGGAATGACCGGAGGGCTCAATAAACAGAGGCTGGACCCAGATTGGGCAGAAGTGCTGTGAGTGGGTGGTTCATGTGTCTGAGAATTTAGGTGCACATCCTACTCTGAGAGAGGTTGTGCTCCCCTCAAAGAAACCAGTTCATAATTTGGGAGCACACCTGGATTCAAACTTTTCACTTTTCTGTAGCTAGGTGTGCTTCATGACCAACTTATGCCAGTTGGGTTCCTATTGAGGATATTCAGCGAGCCAACAGTGAAATGGGATTGAGAATTGGAGTGATCATTCTGTGGTAATTATGGCAGTGGACAAAGCTGTATTGTAACTTTTGAATATATCATTATTATTATTATTATTATTATTATTATTATTATTATTAAATAGGCTAGTTCACCAACCACAGCCATTTCTGGACCAGGTTGCCCGACCCCAGTTGTCCGTGCTGTCTTCCTGCTTGGACTACTGGAATACACTCTACCTGGGACTGCCCTTGAAGACAGGTTCCTATTCATGTGGAGGAAGCCTAAAAGGCCATTAACTTGGTATAAACAAGCTTCCAAATTGCCCCCCTTAAAAATCAACACCCCCCCGAGGGAACCTTGGTTTTAAACAAAGTTTTTAACCCCCCGTCTCTCTCTCATTTCCCAAAGGCCATTTTAGTTACATCTGAAGCTCATGAAAGCACAAAAGCAGGTATGAGCCATGCTGGAAACGGCTCCTCCAAGAATCAAAACTCGGAAAGTCGAAGCCGTTATGAGACACCAGCACTTTCTGAATTGCAGAGGCTAGTTTGGAACAGAGGAGGATCCGACAACCATGTGGATCAAGTGTGGCCAAACCTCTACCTCGGAGACGCGTAAGGAAACGGAAGGATTGCATCTTGTCACTTACCAGTCAGAAGGAGAGCAGAAGGTTAAAAATCCTATAAAATAGCAGCAAACAAATTGGGATCTCAACATCCAAATTCCACAAAATGGACTAGTATAAACTGGTTCTGTAAACCAACTTTCTATCAGAAATATGGACAAATTAAAACCGATATAACCTTTAAATGCTCATTTGAAAAGGGAAAAACACAGATCAACCTAAGTACAACTAAAATATAATATTACAATCAAATACAATTAAAATATACAGTGGTACCTCTGGTTATGAACTTAATCTGTTCCGGAGGTCCGTTCTTAACCTGAAACGGTTCTTAACCTGAGGTACCACTTTAGCTAATGGGGCCTCCCGCTGCCGCTGCACGATTTCTGTTCTCATCCTGAGGTAAAGTTCTTAACTCAAGGTCCTACTTCCAGGTTTGCGGAGTCTGTAACCCAAAGTGTTTGTAACCCAAGGTGTTTGCAACCCGAGGTACCACTGTAAAATTACTTTACATAAAACTATTACATTTTGTGGAATTTAAATGTTCAGATCCCAATTTGTTTGCACACACATACATAGTCCCTCCACTGCCAAGGAAAACCTCTTTTGCTCTCTGTCGCAGACACATACATGTCCTTTGGGAAGCAGGTGAGAGGACTCTAGGACCCTGTCTGAACCCTCATGCCTCCTTCCCCAAATCCAGCAAACTCAGTGCCTGAGCACCCTTTGTGCACCCCTGAATCTGCCCCTGTTGGCCTCAAATATTTTACTGTATTAGGGGGGCTGTAGGGACCTGGGCGCCTCAGAGTTGGCGCCTATGCCTTGCCTCATGGGTGGGGCGGCCCTGGGTGAAAAGGGAAAGTAGCCCTCCCAAGTGTCCCTGTTTTCCAGGGACAGCCCCGGATTTACAGAAGCCACCCCGGTTTATGATTTGACCCTGGAATGTTTCACTTTTCCTTAGGACGTCCCTATTTTCAATGGATAAATGTTGGAGGGTATGAGGCGAGTAAGGGCAATGTAATAGTAATAGTAATAGTAGTAATAATAATAATATATTTATACCCCACTCAGTTTCCCCAGTCACTCAGAGATTTTACCAATTGGGCCAAGGGCTACATTGTATAGAAACCATCAATTTCAGATGTGCAAAGACTTTATTAAATACTTGGGTATAATGATTCCATCAGATATAGACCAAATTGTAAAATTAAATTTGAATCAAATTATAAATGAGATTTCTTTTGCTATTGAAAGGTGGGGACCTCTAAACCTTTCCCTTTTGGGGAAAGGTTAATGTCCTCAAAATGAATATTGTTCCAAAGCTTTTATACATTCTTAGAGGATTACCAATACATATTCCCAAATCTTACTTCTAAAAAATAAATCAACTATTTAGATCGTGCCTATGGGCCACCAAAAATATCACTACATAAAATGCAACTTCCAACTAAGGAAGGTGGCTTTGGTCTCCCAAATCTGGAATTATACTTCTTGCAGTGAGGGAACTGCCAGAAGGCCCTCAGAGCTGGACCTCAGTGTCCGGGCTGAACGATAGGGGTGGAGACGCTCCTTCAGGTATACTGGGCCAAGGCCATTTAGGGCTTTAAAGTTCAGCACCAACACCTTGAATTGTGAACGTAACACAGAGAGACCTGTAGTCCAAAAGAAAGAGGGAGAACAGAAATTGTTCCTCCAACTGCATGGCAAGGGAGGGAAGCCCTAAAACTGATTCTGCCTGACAGAGCAGGTTGTAAGGAGCCATGGTCCGGTAAACAGGGACTGTGCTATGAATTAGAGATGAGACGCAGGTGCTCCTTGCTTCTTGCTTCCTTGAGGCTCAAGAGGCCTCTTAAATAAGCCCATGTCAACACGGAACAGGAGCAGCCACAGCCACAGCAACCCTTTATCATCTTTTGACAGATGGGCAGCTCGAAGCAAAGCCATTCTGCAGAGCCTTGGCATCACCCACATCCTCAACGCAGCAGACGGGCCATACAACATCAACACAGGCGCTCGATATTACAGAGACCTGCCAATCGAGTACTACGGGGTGCAGGCGTTTGACGACACCTCGTTTGATATCAGCGTCTTCTTCCAGGATGCTGCGAATTTCATCCACAATGCCTTGAAGGCTACAGGAGGTAAGAGGGAGATAGAGGGAGGAGAAACTGCCTTCGAGATGCAAGAGGCACTCGGTTGCCAGCTGTGTGGGCCCAAAGCTGCTGCTGTTCCCTTTAATCTTGCCGCATTTAGCAAGGGGCTTAAAGCTACTTAAGGATGCTTTGCTTAATTGGTCTTTCTTGCTCAGGGATGGGCTTCCCCATACTAGATCTCCAGGAAAGGAGGAGGAGTGGCACATGTGGGGTTGTCACTCTTTGATGAACCTCTTCCTATGTGTTTGACGGCAGCTTAGCACTGGAGCAGGCGAAACTTTTCCTAGGGTAGTGATAGTGGCATGGAAAGCGTTGCTTGATTAATTTCTCCGTGTCTGGCCGAAGTTGAAGGTGCAGAAGCAGGGCTAGTTTGGAAAAAAGCAGGAAGTTATTCCCATCTCCCAAATCCTATATAAAAAGTTATTGGGCTATATCAATCAGTCTGATAATTTTTAAAGTTGATTAACCACCTATCTTCTCATTGGCCAAAGTTGTACATAAACATGCATAACTCAAGCATCTCATTGTAGGGATGCGGGTGGCGCTGTGGTCTAAACCACTGAGCCTCTTGGGCTTGCCGATCAGAAGGTTGGCGGTTCAAATCCACAGGATGGGGTGAGCTCCCATTGCTCTGTCCCAGCAGTTCGAAAGCACGCCAGTGCAAGTAGATAAATACGTACCGCTGTGGCGAGAAGGTAAACAGCGTTTCCGTGTGCTCTGGTTTCCGTCACAGTGTTCCGTTGCACCAGAAGCAGTTTAGTCATGCTGGCCACATGACCGAGAAAACTGTCTGTTGACAAATGCCGGCTCCCTCGGCCTGAAGCAAGATGAGCACCGCAACCCATAGTCACCTTTGACTGGACTTTGACTGGACTTAACCATCCAGGCGTCCTTTACCTTGATCTTTACCTTCTTATTGGCCAATGCTGACTTTACATAAACATGTGTAACTCGTGTCTCATTGTAGATGTCTTTTTATGATAACCCAATGCAGGGCTTTTAAGCTCACCACCAGTACATAGAATTAGCAGAAGGAACTGCATCTCATCATTGGCCCTGGGTGTTGTATAGAGTCTCGTTCTGCCTCCGTCATGGACTCTTCAATGGTTTTCCAGGGTATCTTCAGACGGGTGTACCTTCAGGGAGAGAAATCCTTCCCACAGTTACTACTGCATGTCAAGGCCCCGAGGCCTCCCCCTTTATGTTGAATAATTACATATGGACACCGTATACTGTATGAGGTTAATGGGCAAAATTTAGACCACAACTTTATTGGTTACAGAATGTGAGTGGTATTGGCTTAGGCATCGGAATTGAACCGACTATATCTGACTCCCACCCACCATACAGGAAGTCTCACAAGGGTTAAACCACCAGTAGGGGAGCCCTGTTTATGTACACCAATTTGGAGCTCCCCCAGGGTCACTGGAAGGTCGTGCCATGGCCCTAGCCTCCACCCGGGCTTCGGACAGGAACCACAACCCCTGGATTCCTTTAACGGACTATCCTTTAAAATGGAGGGGCAGGTGATGGCCACACCTCCCCTCCCCCAAACCAGGCTTTACCAATGCCTAACTGCCAAACCCTACAAAAGTTGTGATGATTGCTACAAGGTAGGCAAAAACCAAATGGCCAGTGCCAATTTGCCAAGTGGAAAAATTCCTACCAGGCCCCTCAACAGTGACCAACCGAAGTCCATAGCAAGGCCAATACGACAAACACATGAAAAGAGGGTGAACCAGAACAGAGATCCCCTGTGTGGGAGTAAGGCTGTGCCTGTGCTGAGACATGCCTCACACCCGGCATGCCACAGCGTGCCAAGGAGCCTTGCACCCATGCTCCACAAACTTGTGGCCTCTTGGCTAGCAAACAGGGTTTCCCCCCTGAGCATTTGTCCTCTCACAGATTTGGTTACTAGACATAACGCTTGGCTGGAGCATGACCAGGGACGCAGATGAAATCAAGTACTGGGGAACATTTTAGGGAAACACCTGCCAACACGTGTATTTGATAACGCTGGAAATGTGCTTAGATGGAAATGCGTCATATTCAGAGTGGTTTCACTACTGTTTCCAATTGTTGACTTCTGTTGATAAAAGGAGCCTCTGCACAGCTAGTCGGCAGCCTGCTTGGAGCATGTTTGCCAGCTTGCTCCTGCACTGCTCACCTGCAGCCAACCTCCCGTCATCCTCCGTTATTCCTACACCCTGGATGTGCAGCTGCTTTAAAAGGAGTAAGCCACGCCCCCCAGCTGACCGGATTGGCCGGCCGGGGGTCGTGATGCGGCTGGGGTCTCCCTGATGAGGCAGGGGCCTGGCCCAACCTCCGCTGTGTGTGGAGGCATGTGGCCTGTCCACAGCACCAATTCACCCAGAAGTGGAGCAGCCTTATCGGTGTTGGACCAAATTTTGGGAGCCCTGAAGCTTGAATGTCTTAAACAATGCTATTTTTCTAGAAAAAGAGGTGCTAGAACTCACAATGAACACCTTCCTTGTTCTCTTATAATGGCAATGGCACTCACCTGAGAGGAGCCGGAACTGAGTTGCAATGAGTTCCGGCTGGGGTGGGGTGGGGAGGGAAGCGCTGGTCTTAACCTTCTATGTTCCACATCAGTTAAATGCTGTTCTTTTGTTATTTCTCTGCAGGCAAGGTATTTGTCCATTGTGCCATGGGGTTAAGCCGCTCAGCCACTTTAGTGCTGGCTTATTTGATGATCCATGAAAACCTGACACTCGTGGAGGCCTTAAAATCGGTGGATTCAAACCGAGGGATCTGCCCAAACACAGGGTTCCTCATCCAGCTACGAGCCCTGGACATCAGATTAAATAATGAGAAGAGAGGTGCCTTGGCACTCTGAGGAAAACATAGTGATGCAAGCCCTATAAAGACAGGCAATGAGGCAGCACCAACGCTCAATTTGGAATAACTACTTCAAAACTGCAAAGCTTTTACTTCAATCCCACACAACACGCTAGATGGCCAGTGTCCTCTACTTCTAGGTATGCATGATAAATGATGGCTCCTCGATAGAGTACAACATTGGTTTGCTGGACTTGAGTGGGATCACACTGGTTATTTAGGGATGCCATAGTTTGAAGAGTGAAAAAGAGGACACATTTGCTGGCACCTGGGGCAGGGGGCGAGGAGGGAGGGAGGGAGGGAGCAGGTGCATTCTACAATGTCCCTTCAAATAATACAAAAAAAGGGACATGGTCCTTTCCTGCATCATGCAAAATTCACACAGTATGTCTATGTTTTGCACTTGGCTGTCTATTACTGCATATGCAACACAAAAAGTAGTCTGCTCCCACACCACCACCACCCCGGACATTTTGAAAAATTCAAAAAATTCATCTGGACAGAAATTTTACCACTGAAAAAGAGGACATGTCCTGGAAAAAGAGGACATGCGGCAACCCTAATTTGTATACCACCCTTCATCTGAAGATCACCTGGTGGTTCACAACAGAAACATACAAAATGAGAACACAAAATACATGATCCAAGCAAAAGCAAACCAATAACCGTCCCTGTCCCACACACCTTTAAAAGGCCATAGAATGGTTATGCCATCACCACTGCCTTTTTGAGAGAGGGAGAAGCAGAAAAAGAGGGAGAAAGGCCATAAAAACAGGTCATGTGTTGCAGTTAAATATAGGCTGCAGAATAGAGAACTCCAGGATTTATTACATAAATATCTTAACCTTCTTCAGGGGAGCACAAGGTGATTTTGCTGTTCTGTTTTTGCAACTACTCTGGGGGGTTGGTGATGACCCACCGAGCCTCGTGGCTGAAAAAGGAATTTTAATCTAGGTCTACCCAGACCGTTTCCAGCACATTTGCTCCCTGAATGAGGCTAATGCCTTAGCCTCCATCCAAACATGTAGTCAAATATGCACGGGCATCGATGTGCTGCAGGTCCCGCCCACATTTTGTCTCCCACCTGATTTGCAAGTTGATGCTGCATCCTGCAAGCATGATACAACTTTGCCCACAATTGTGGTCACCTGTGCTGTGGCTTCATTGCCCTGGCATCTACCCATGTCCAACTTGGTGCCAATATTCTGCATGACCTGCAGCTAAGGATCTCAGCTATGTGCTTTGTGAAGCACTCCTGCACATCTGTCCTGACTCTCCTGGCATTTGGCATCATTGGATAAGCACCGACCCCAGTATTATCACAGATAAATCTAGCGTCGCCTGGGCTCTGTGAGTGCAGCTTTCTCCCAACTGAAGTGCAGAGGACATTCGCAGGGAAACCAAAATGTTTGTTTACAAAGCTATTGTACTACCAACCTTACTGTATGCTTGTGAAATGTGGACCACTTATAAATGCCATCTCCAACTCCTCAAAAAGTTCCATCAACAGTGTCTCTGAAAAATTTTACACATCACTTAGGAAGACAGGCGAACTAATGCCAGTGTACTGGAAGAAGCAAAGATCACCAGTGTCAAAGTGATGATTCTTCAACATCAACTTATTGGACCGGTCATGTTGTGTAGATGCCTGATTATCGTCTTCCAAAGCAACTGCTCTATTCTGAACTTAAAAATGGAAAGCATAATGCTGGTGGTCAACAATGGAGGTTTAAAGACTCTCAAGGCAAATCTTTAAAAATGTAGTATAAACACTGACAACTGGGAAACGCTGGCCTGTGAGCGCTCCAATGAGAGAACTTACCAAAGGTGTCATGGACTTTGAAGACGCTTGAACTCAGCACAAAAGGGAGAAACATGCTAAGAGGAAGGCACATTTGGCAAACCCTGACCGTGATCAACTCCCACCTGGAAACCTATGTCCCCACTGTGGAAGGACGTGTGGATCCAGAACTGGCCTCAACAGTCACTTACGGACTCACTGTTAAAACCGTGTTCATGGAAGACAAACTTACTTGGCTACGTGTGATCGTCAAAGAAGATTATCAGAGAGGAAGAAGAAACTTTTTCTACAGAAGCACACAAGGAGCATCTCCCAAGGCCCAAACTCCAGCTTGACAAGCCCTGGAGCTCCCTGGCTCTGCTTTCCTCCTCCTCCTCCTCCTCCTCCTCCTCCTCCTCCTCCTCCTCCTCGCTGTTTACTGCTTGTTCACCTGCTCTCTCCAAGCAAAAGCAGCAGTTGTTGCAGATGAAGAGCTTCTTCTCTTCCCCAGATCTTATCACCCTGGACAAGGTTTCAGATGAAGGGGCTCAGATTGTGTTTTGCAAACTGCACTGATCAAGCAAAGGTCCAGATCCAACGCATTCAACAGATTCACATGCTAGATATCTGGTTTTCATCCATACTCATTTTGTTTGAAAAATGTTCAAGTCAGGGGGGGGGCGGTACTTTAACTTCAATAAAATAGAAAGCTGGACTGAAATGAAATTTTCTGTTTGTTTTTGATTGCTGATATACAATTTGTAAAGGGACCACAAACTATTCAATCCTCTAAAGAAGTTTCCTGTAATGGAGAAGTGGCCATTAAGAAAACACACCATTTAAACATTAAAACAAAATCAAATGAGCCAAAGCCAGGAAAGTGAAGGCATATTACGGATGAGATGAGAATGGAATTTGCTTTTAAAGGGTTTTTGTACATGCTTTTGTATAAAACAATGTTTGAGTAGCACTTCATGAACACTGTATAGTAATTTCTACAACCACTTAGAGGTGTTAAGTTTGAGCAAGCAGTATTTAAAATACAAAATAATATATAAACAAATAAATGTAAAAATAAACAAGTCCTTTCCTGCAAACTCATCTTTTAATGCTGAAGTTGCAAATGTTGCTAGACTACAGATTCCATCATTCCTGATAATTGGCCATGCAGGCTGAGACTAATGGGTATTGGAGTCCAACAACATTTGGACGGCTACACATACCCCATTCTTGATCTAATACCTTAATCCAGGCTTCCTCAACCTTGGCCCTCCAGATGTTTTGAGACTACAATTCCCATCTTCCGTGACCACTGGTCCTGCTAGCTAGGGATCGTGGGAGTTGTAGGCCAAAAACATCTGGAGGGCAGAGTTTTAGGAAGCCTGACTTAATCTGCTTTACAGTGTCATGTTTTTAGATAGTTATTCCCACCCTGAACCTATGACAGAGTGGATTGGCAATATGAAATATATATAATACATTGAGAGTTTACTTTAGTGAAATTTGAAATTAATCCACAATCCTAAAGGAGATTTTGGCATGCGCTTAGATTCCCACACAAGAAATAAGGTAGCTTTAAAAGTATAGATGCGCTCTCTTGATCCTGAAGTGCTTTCACCACAGAAATTAGGGTCTGATTCTGAACAATCACTTGTTTAGAGTGCCACTTTGTTAGGTTGGAAATAATCCAGCTAAAATCCATTAGGGAAAAACAATCATTTGGTGTATAGGGTGGGAAAACAGAGGTGTTACGATTCTCTGCACCAGCAGATGTCAGTATAAATCCAGCGATTTCTAGGAATGAAAGCCCATAGATGACCTATAAAAGATCTCATTAATTATATTAACAGCTGTAGGCATTATTTACCTATTTCAAGGTGATCCCTCACCAGTTGGGCTGGCAACAGTTACGATTTTCATTGTGACATGAGCGAGCTACTCCAAATGACTCCCTTATCCCCCCCCAATTATTTAATGGCCATTTCAGCTTTGATGGTCACTGCATCGGTGCCCTTCTCTTGACATAGTATGACACACATTTGCCATCTACATCTGACTTCATAAAGGATTTGTGAGGTCATATCCTTGGCATAAAATGTGGCATAGCAAGGAGCCCACAGTAATCACACAGTTACGGAGCTGTCTCCTCTTTCAAAGCCTTTGTGGCTTTGTTCTTAATCAAATATATGACAGCAGACAGAGCATCTCTCTTTACCATCCCAGTTTCTGCTGGCATAAAAAATATGCAAGCCTTGCTATCTGTTCACTTCCTTTCCCCACATCCTCTCACCTGGGAAGCAGGAGCGGGACCCTCAAATAGCCTAGGGTGCCCTGATGAAGCTAATTGATAGCTGAGAATCTGTTCAGATCTGGGCTGCTCTCCATCGCTGCCCCAGCTGCCTGATACTCCGAAATGTTTGGGAGTCCGCTGGAAGAACACAGATCATGGTTTATAATTAACACAATTAAAAATAGCATTTGAATAAACTGAATGCAGCAGGACAAGGGGAGCTGTTGTGTAACCAGCAGCCTGGGAGGAAACGCCAGAAGAGTTGTCATCATCTAAAACAGTCAAGTGCAGTCAGCGGACCTGAACCCCCCCCAAAAGGCAAGTACTTTTAAGCTTGTTGACAAACAGCTACTCGCAAATTCAGTGCATGCATTGCGGGGTAACACAATGCTTCCAGCACGGGAGCAGTCGGACAACCGCAGCTGTGTGCCATGCCGTGTTGTTTGTTGTGAAGGGCATTCAGATAGAGAGTTGGTTGTGAAGTTGCCACTTCTTCGCAATTTGGACCGCGCAACATGCTTCGGTGCAAATATGTGGCAACCTGTCTGTGCAGAAGGGGAAACCCAGTGCAGGCTGTTTCAAGGGTATCTTTTAAATTCATATATGAAGAGAGACAAGCTTTAGCCAGGCTGATTTTTGCCCCCCAAAGGCATGACCTTCTAGATACGTATCTGGAATCAGTGTTAGAAACCGAGATATGAGAGCTAGGACCTAAATGGCACCTTAAAACCTAGGCTATGGGTGCAACAACAGAATGTCTAGATGCACTTTTTATATATATAACAAGAATACAAAGCTGAAAATGAATGAACTGCAGCTAAAATATTATGTTCATTTTTCACATGGTCTAGTCCTTCTCCTGCCCACCCCCCTAATATTCTTAAGAGGGTCTCTTCTCCAGTCTTCAGAGAGTAGCTGGAAGTGGGGAGGCAGAAAAAGGTCCTCCTTTCCTTCCACTCTGCAGTTTGAATCTGAAATCTTAGGAGCAGTACTGCGCCCAGAGCTGAGAAACTGCTCACGCTAATGAAATTCCCCGTCGCAAAATGCGCCTGGAATAATGGGAGTTTGGAACGCCCATTATTCCGAGTGAAAAACCTGAGTGAAAAATGTGCATCCTTCAAATGTGCAACTTCAAATCCCTGATTTCAGCAGTGAGGGCACCTGGCAAATTGCTGCATTACCTCGTTTATAGTTTAGTAACAGCAAGAGGGTTTCAAAACACTGTGCAAGAGCAGAGCGGGAACAGATTTTGTGGGACTTCTAATGGCGCCTTTGGCAGTGACTGGCTGAGCTGCTCTAACGTCAAAGAGGGGCAGGGCAGGCAGTCATTAGCTGAGCAGCTCAGATCCTAAAGATGGGCAGAGAAGGAATAAAAGTCTATGGAAAGGGGGGCATAGGAGGCTAGGAAAAGTGGGGACCGGGGATATATAACCAGCAGGAGGTGATAAGTTGGGAGGTTACTGAGAAAAGAAAGTTGCAGTAGGTGATGGTCTGGAAGAATAAGGACAGAGGTGAAAGCTTGAGTGAAGTGTTTGAGAAAGGAAGGAAATCTGGGGTGGGGTGGTGGTGAAGAAATAAGAGAAATCCATATTGCTGCAGGGAGCTGAAGTTCACATGTTGATCTGAAACAAGTCCCATATTGGGCTTGTATTCCTTGAGTAGGATGCAAATTTCAGACGCAATCGTTTTGTCTTTTAAATGCACTGTTTGTGTTTGAGCATATTCCTAAATCTGGCAATTCACTTGGAATTTAAATATCACATGTTGACATCCTGTTTTTCCATCTCAACTCTGAGATGTTTAGCAACAGATTGCTTGCCTGAAAAGCTGACATTTAAGAGCCGGAAAGATCCTTCCCCACAAATTTGCTTTAGCTCTCAGGGATTTTGTGTATGTGTGTGTTTGAGACGGTGAGAATATCTGATGGGCAGTGTCATACAGTGAATGTTCTCAAGCAAAATGGGATTTGCAGCATTCAGTGATTTGCAACTTAGAAGGAAGCCCCACTTATGAATTCAATTAGACTTACTCGCAGGTGTTATTTGATTGCATTTGTCTGCATCTTTACAAACGTTCTCCTAGTGAGGAAATGGGCTATCCGTAAGTCTATTTAAACAGGGAAGATGTTAAGATGTGGTATGTAAACTAAGCAAGATCATGAAACTCAAACTAATTTCTAGTAATTGTCAGCATGATATTCACGCTTATGCAAGCATTTCACATTCTTCGCTCAAGCTATCAAAGGGTTTATTTTTAGCAAGACATATTGGGGGTTGCATGCTCACTCTGTACTTGACGTTCCCTGTCTCCTAAAACGACGGCTTTGCACTTCCCACTTCTTCAAATTGCTGAAAGTTTTAAGGGCCAGCTTTTACAGGATTCTGTGGATGACTCATGTTGCCATTTCTAACACAGTGGTACCTCGGGTACATACGCTTCAAGTTACATACGCTTCAGGTTACAAACTCCGCTAACCCAGAAACAGTACCTCGGGTTAAGAACTTTGCTTCAGAATGAGAACAGAAATTGTGCTCCAGCGGCATGGCAGCAGCAGGAGGACCCATTAGCTAAAGTGGTTCTTCAGGTTAAGAACAGTTTCAGGTTAAGAACAGACCTCCGGAACGAATTAAGTACTTAACCTGAGGTACTACTGTACCCTATTTCTTTACAAAGATACACTGGCCAGGAGTTAACAGACAGACTCCGAGAGTGATCATACTCATCTTTAAAACAGCTGCTGTTGTCCCCCAATAATAAAACACAGAGCTCCTGCGGCTACTTTTCCCCCCAGGTAGCTGCATGGAACCGAATATTGTTTGTTTGCCTATTTAAGGTATAGTCTTACTACAAAATTATTTCCCTTGGCTCCCGCCCAAGCACAGAGGAGCCCTGTTCATGGATTGGAGCTCAATGATAAGAACACATGGTGTCTCCAGGTAAGGACTGAGAAAAAGGCCAGACAGACAACGTATGAATGGAGTACACTGGTATGTTTACTTGGACTGTGTTTTTGTCCTGCCTTTGAGGTCAAACCTCCTTCCTCAAGCAGCTACAGGTTGTCTGCAGTTGCCTGAAGAGAAACCCCAGTTTATGAGCTCCTGACCATGTGTACAGCCTCCACACAATTGGGATGCCTGCAGATTAAAAGGTAAAGGACCCCTGGATGATTAAGTCCAATCAAAGGTGACTATGGGGTTATGGCGCTCATCTCGCTTTCAGGCCGAGGGAGCCGGCGTTTGTCCACAGACAGCTTTCCGGGTCATGTGGCCAGCATGACTAAACTGCTTCTGGTGCAACGGAACACTGTGACGGAAACCAGAGCGCACGGAAACGCTGTTGACCTTCCTGCCACAGCAGTACCTATTTATCTACTTGCACTGGTATGCTTTCGAACTGCTAGGTTGCTGCTACGAGGGCTGCCCTTGAAGTTGTCCCAGAAACTCCAGTGGGTGTAGAATGCCGTGGTGCGGCTCCTTACAGGGTCCTCACCACGGGAACCACATTCACCCAGTGCTTTTCCAGCTGCACTGGATCCTGGTGGAGTACAGGGTCAGGTTTAAGGTGCTGGTTTTGACCTTTAAAGCCCTTTGCAGCCTAGGACCCTCGTACCTACGGGACTGCCTCTCCTATTTATGGACCTTAAGGTCCATAAATAGCAACACTCTAGAGGTCCTGGGCCCTAAGGACGTCAGATTAGCCTCGGCCAGGGCCAGGGCCAGGGCCTTTTCAACACTGGCTCCAGCCTGGTGGAACGCTCTGCCTCATGAGACCAGGGCCCTGAAGGATCTGATTTCTTTCCGCAGGGCCTATAAGACAGAGTTGTTCTGCCTGGCCTTTGGCTTGGAATCAGCCTGATCCCCTCCCCATCTTTCCTTTTCCTTCTGGGGACTTCCCTGGCTTTTTTCTGGCCCACGTAGAACGAGTCTGGACAGTTGGCCTTGGTGAAGATTTGACGTTTTCTCCCCTCAAACAGTTTTTGATCTGGGCTTCCACTGAAATGAGGCTGCATTTTAAGTTGTACTTTAATCCTGTTTTTAAGTTGTTTTTATACCCTGAGCCCAGTCTTAGCTGAGGAGGGCGGGGTATAAATAAAATTTATTATTATTATTATTATATTATTATTATTATTATTATTATTATTATTATTATTAGGTTGGCAGGAGCTGGGACAGAGCAATGGGAGCTCACCCCATCCTGTGGATTTGAACCACCGACCTTCTGATCGGCAAGCCCAAGAGGCTCAGTGGTTTAGACCACAGTGCCATCCACATTCTGTATCTGCACAACTGTGTGTCCCAATCACACAGAGCTTGTGCATTGGAGTTTTTCTTCAGATAACTGCAGGCAACTTGTTGTTCTTTGAAACAGGAGATCTAACATCAGGGGTGGGGCTAAAAGTGCACTCCACTCCAAGCAAACACAGTAATGTCCAACATATGAGTACTGGGCTTGTGTGTCTCAAAGGCAGCAGTTAGACATTACCCAGCATCCCAGCATACAAAGACTACTAAATTAGCATGGTTATATAGGAAGCTTGTTTTAAAAACAGCAGCAGCGGCAGCAACCCTTAGGCAAAGGTAATTTTGCAAATTGCCTGTGGGGGGAAAAAGCATGAATAACAAATAAGCAGACCCTCCAAGTGTCCCTATTATCCAGGGACAGTTTTGAATTTACAGAAGCTGTCCTGGTTTCTGATTTGATCCCAGAATGTCCTGCTTTTCCTTAGGTAAAGGGACCCCTGACCATTAGGTCCAGTCGTGGCCGACTCTGGGGTTGCGGCACTCATCTCGCTTTATTGGCCAAGGGAGCCGGCGTACAGCTTCCGGGTCATTTGGCCAGCATGACTAAGCCGCTTCTGGCGAACCAGAGAAATGCACGTAAACGCCGTTTACCTTCCCGCCGGAGTAGTACCTATTTATCTACTTGTGCTTTGGTGTGCTTTCAAACTGCTAGGTTGGCAGGAGCAGGGACTGAGCAACGGGAGCTCACCCCATTGCGGGGATTCGAACCAGCGACCTTCTGATCGGCAAGTCCTAGGCTCTGTGGTTTAACCCACAGCGCCACCTGCATCCCTGCTTTTCCTTAGGAGGTCCCTATTTTCATCAGAGAAATGTTGGAGGGTGTGGAGTTGTGTCACTCCCCAAACCAAGGAGATAAGTAACTATACAACCTTTAGAAGACATCTGAAGGCAGCCCTGTATAGGGAAGTTTTTAAATGTTTAATGTTTTATTATGTTTTTATATATGTTGGAAGCTGCCCAGAGTTGTTGGGGCAACCCAAGCAGATAGGTGGGGTATTATTATTATTATTATTATTATTATTATTATTATTATTGAATAGGACATCCCAATTTTCAGCCAAGAAATGTTGGAGAGCATGAAATAAGGCTGAGCCAAAAAGGCACAGTTCTTTTTGCAACCCATATTAGGATGCTTCAGAAAGCACTGCCCCATTCAGTGTCATTTGGGAACTTGCCGTGAAAAGGTGGGCAGAAGCATTTGCCCATTTGGTGATTTCAGAGTGAGGGCGGTTAGCTGCTGTGGCCCGAACCTCAAGCTTGGAGGTGGAGGAGGTGCTGGCCGAGTCTGGGGCTGCTGAGGAGCCAGACTGGGTTCCTGATACTGAGCCTGGTGGTCAGGAACCTGCTGCACCCAAGCCAGGGCCCCCAAGGGATCCTGAGCCCAAACTGTCTGAGGAGCAAAGTACTTTCCACTCCACCTTGCTTGCCCACAGGAAAGAGATAGGGGCTAGCCCTTTAAGGATGTACACTCTTCAGGCAGAGGGGTGGAGCTTAGGAGAGGGACTAGTGAGACATCAATTCACCTCTGGACTTTCTTGGAGTTAGTTGCTCCCTTGGAGCTCTCCGTGGTGCTGCAACCATCAGCTTGCCTTTCAGAGAGAGACCTGCTGTAGGCAGAGAGAACATCTGTGCCTTGTTTGGCTAGGATCACCCATGTTGCCACATAAGCCATATGCGATTGGCTACATAGTATCATTATGTCATCACATTCGCTATAGGATCCCCGAGTGGTCGGGATCACATAGCAAAGGAGAAAGAAGGCTGGCTAGGAGGAGGAAAGCTTGCCAAAGTAGCAGGAGTCTGAAAGCAGATACTAAATCAGTGTTTCCCAAACTTGGGTCTCCGCCTGTTTTTGGACTACAATTCCCATCATCCCTGACCACTGCTAGCTGGGGATGGTGGGAGTTGTAGTCCAAAAGCAGCTGGAGACCTGAGTTTGGGAAACCCCGTCGTAAACAAAGGCAAACTTTTACGTTATTCGAGACACATTGGGTTGCAAAATGTAGGCACTGTACACGCTGTAGAAATTATCCTTAAATAATAACAATGCCCAGTGTTCATGTAGCATATTTAAAATGCCGACAGCACTTCACATTTTCTCAGTACTCCTTACAAGAACCCCAAAAGGTAGGGTAGTGTTATTATCCCACCCCCATTGCAGATGGGAAGTTGGGCCACTTAGCGAAGATCACCTAGCGCATTCAAGTGAGATTCCAGGGACTTCTGGGCTCCCACCCATAGCCACTACACCTGCCAGAGTCCTGAACTGCACATTGGCAAATCACCTTGAGCATTTATCACAGCTCTAGCCAAGACAAAAGGTAAAGCTCTTCTTTATGATGGATTTGCAGGGTTTTATGTTGTCCCTTCAGCTAGCTGCAGAAGCCTCCTCCCTCTATCCTTAGCAATCCTCAGTTGCCTTTTGATATCTTCCGTCAGCTCTGCCACTTGCGTTTCAGTACTTACCACCAACGCTGCCTTGCTTCTGCTTTTTGTTACATCTTTACCCTGCTGTTTCACTGTCTGTGTGATGCAGGAAGCAGAAGTCGCAAGTCTCAGAGCTGCCTTTTGAGATGCAGGTAATTATTATGTGCATCTGTTATTATGATCTTGGCTTCGCTAGGTGGAAGGCATGTTGCTGCCGCTGTGATAAATTTGCAGCCCTGCTTTCCTGAATTCCCTTTCCCTTGATACCGAGCGCAGACTGCTTCTAATTCCATCTTATTTTTTAAAAAATCACACACAGTCTTAATCGCTGCCACACAAGGCCTCCTACTAAATATATTTCACAAGATTGAAATATAAAGGATTGGAGCGATTATTCAGAGAAAGCAAATTGCAAGTGGGGAGGAAGAAATCAAATGGCACTTCTGTTTCCCCCCACATTCCCTGTGAGTCTAAAGAGACAGACTGCTCAGGTTTTTTAGATTTACAGCAGAGAATTGCTTAACCACAACGATGGAAACCAAACCAAGAATATTTATAATCTAGC
The DNA here is from genome assembly GCF_964270895.1 of Podarcis filfolensis. Classification (NCBI taxonomy): domain Eukaryota; kingdom Metazoa; phylum Chordata; class Lepidosauria; order Squamata; family Lacertidae; genus Podarcis; species Podarcis filfolensis. The sequence goes on from NC_139608.1 coordinate 84,346,886, forward strand.
ACAGTCTCTCTGTACTACTCCCACAATTCAAGTATTCGCAAGTCCAGGAGGTATTACACACCCTCCATCATTTCTCCAATGAAAATAGGGATGCACTATTCCTTAATAATAATAATAAACCTCCACCCATCTGACTGGATTACCCCAGCCACTCTGGGCAGGTTCCAACATATATAAAAACATAATAAAACTATACAGGGTTGCCTTCAGATGTCTTCTGAAGGTTGTATACTCACTAATGTGACACCCCACCCCTGAGCCAAGGAGATAAAGAGATAACACATTTGCTTCCAAAAATTCTCATTTTCTAATTATATTGTTAAGTATCAAATATTCAGAGAACATTCCAGTACCAGTAATTTGGAGAAATGTTGGAGAATATGGAGTTATGTAATTACACCCCCCCCCCAGCCAAGGAGATACCTCCATACCCTGAACATTTCTCCAAATTACTGGTGCTGGAATATTCTCTGAATATTTGATACTTAACAATATAATTAGAAAATGAGAATTTTTGGAAACAAATGCGTTTTGGTTCTAGAATCTATTTGACCCCTCCATGGTTTCCATCTCTAAGATGCCTCTGCACACATCCATATAGTTTTGCGGCGTTTCAGGATAACCAGGAACTTTCAATTTCTGCCATACAAATTAGCCCCTTCAGCTCTTCCACCTTCCCTTGCAAGAGCCTCAAATATTCCTTTTCCCTGCCACATTGCTTGGACTAAACTCTCTTGCGGCCACATTTTCTTCCTTGCATCTCAGGGCTTGGTAATGAATTATGTCTCTGGGAAGAGGCAGGTGGAGATTCCATCTATTTCACCGCATCGTTTAGCTTGCACTGCAAGGATGAACTAGCTGATCCCCGGTCCCTCTGGGCTGGCTTGACCTTTGTGCTAATTTGATTTATTATTTTTAGTGCATTATGCTACACTCAGCCTTCTCGACTGTAGCAGGGGCTGTATGCTAATGATTTATGGGAGACATCTGGGATTCCACGGGCTAGCATACAGATTGTGTCACTGCTATCCGAGAAGCCTCCATTGATCCATCGCAAAAACCCAGCAAAGCAACAGAGTGTCAAATTCCAATCAGCTTCAGTTCACAAACCCTAATTGAACAGGTGGCTACGACTGTTCTGGAGTTGACCGTATCCCATCTTTTAAGAATAAAATGAGAAACAGACGAAATGCTTTCGTCCTCATTTCCCACCAAAAGATGATCTCCATATTCTCTGCCTAAATAACAACAGCAAGGAGGAAAGTAATCTTTGCCACCTGCTCCAAAGGGGTGGAGAATTCTGAGTGCCTTGATTTTGAGATAAGATGTTTGGCCCTCCATTGCCATAAAATATTTGTTCAGGAGTGGGTCTAAACACAGGGGGAAACTGCTATAAATAAGTCAGAAATTAGATCATTTTAACAGAAGGAAAAAAATCTTTATGGAAAAATCACGCTTGGAAATTTCCTGCTCTCTGGTGCCATCTGGTGTTGCATGTATATAGCACATTCAAATCAATGTTTCTTTACTAATGTTAGCCGAGTCCCAGGCCCCATGTGGCTGACATAAGTTAGTGCTGCCACAGTCAATCAAAATTTTCATCTTTGATTGCCTCCCCCCACCTTGTTTGGCTAGGATGGTCCATGTGAAGAGTCCAGAAAGCCCCACCCTCCCTCTCAGCTGGAGTTTCATGTTGCCACATAAGCCAGATGTGATTGGCTACACAGTATCATGTTGTCATCACATTCGCTACAGGATCCCTGAGTGTTTGGGATCACACAGCAAAGGAGAAAGAAGGCCGGCTAAGGGGAGGAAAGCTTGCCAAAGTAGCAGGAGCACAGCCTGAAAGGAGATACTAAATCAGTGTTTCCCAAACTTGGGTCTCCGAAAGTTTTAGGACTACAATTCCTATCATCTCTGACCACTGGTCCTGGTAGCTAGGGATGATGGGAGTTGTAATCCAACAACAGCTGGGGACCCAAGTTTGAGAAACACTTCTGAGTCTAGTCCTTACTGCTTCCTCCATCAACATATTGGAAAGACTGTTGCTCGCTGTCTGAACACAGGAATAGGTTAAGGCTGAGAGAGATACTGGGTAGTCTTGCACCAACCAGTGAGCTTCATAACTGAGTGGGGATTTGAACCCAGGTTCCACTGGCTTGAGTCTAACACACTTCCACATTGCCACATTGTCCTCCCCAGACCTTTTTGATATGCCCGATTGTGACCTTTGCAAAGAGACCATTGTTCTCCTGTCAAGGCTTGTTGTTGTTTAGTTGTTTAGTTGTGTCCGACTCTTCGTGACCCCATGGACCAGAGCACGCCAGGCACTCCTGTCTTCCACTGCCTCCCACAGTTTGGTCAAACTCATGCTGGTAGCTTCAAGAACACTGTCGAACCATCTCGTCCTCTGTCATCCTTCTCCTTGTGCCCTCCATCTTTCCCAACATCAGGGTCTTTTCCAGGCAGTCTTCTCTTCTCATGAGGTGGCCCAAAGTCTTGGAGCCTCAGCTTCACGATCTGTCCTTCCAGTGAGCACTCAGGGCTGATTTCCTTCAGAATGCATAGGTTTGATCTTCTTGCAGTCCATGGGACTCTCAAGAGGCTTAGCCTTTTTCAATTGCATCCAAAGGAACGGCAGCAGCTCAGCTCAATCTGCCCCGGGCTGCCCTCCAAAGGCACATGAACCGAGAAAGGCATTTATACATTGTTCTCGCTGTTAGCCTCTGTAATTTCGTTTGACCTGAACTTGCTGCCAGATCAGCTAGCAGGCACTGTGGTAAGTTGGGCAATAAAATAAATAAATAGCATGCTGGGGGATAGGGCAGTAAAAAGATTACTCAGTGTAGGGACAAATGAGGTCAACAGAAATAGGGTTGTTGTGGATATATATGCAACAGGAGTTGGCTTTAACCTTGATAGAATAGTCAGGAAGTCTCTTAAAAGACCATATTTCCTAGGGTGGCAGTAGAGAATCATTGGGACTCCAAATTCCATCAGTCCCAGCCAGCATAGCCAATAGTCAGGGATGATGGGAATGGCAGCTCAGCAACACTGAGAGTGGCTGCAAGTTCCCTGCTGCTGCCCTGGGGACTCATAAACAACTACAGTGGTACTTTGGTTCTCAAACTCAATCCGTTCCAAAACCAAAGCATTCCAAAACCAAGGTGGCTTTCCCATAGAAAGTAATGCAAAATGGATTAATCCCTTCCAGACTTTTAAAAACAACCCCTAAAACAGCAATTTAACATGAATTTTACCATCTAATGAGACCATTGATCCATAAAATGAAAGCAATAAACAATGTACTGCAGTCACACAATCAGTCAGTCAGTCAGTCAGTCAGTCAATCAGTAGCTGAACTGGGTTCCACACAGTCACAAAAACAAAACAAAAAAGCCGCAAAAACAGAAACGCAAAATAAATAGCAAAAACAGACTTCAGCGTAACACTCAGAACAGAAGTGTGGCACTCAAAATGGAGCATGTTTGGCTTCCGAAAAAAGTTCACAAACTGGAACACTAACTTCTGGGTTTGCAGTGTTTGGGTTCCAAGCTGTTTGAGTACCAAGGTGTTTGAGAACCAACGTACCACTGTAGACCTCAAGACTGATGCCTCGTTTAAGAGGGTGGTCTTGCTGGAAGATCTATTTCATTGTCCCAAGTACAGACAGAAAGAACCCCCCAGTGTCTTGCAAGGAACACAAATTGTCGACACGGTATTTTACAAGCATATTCAGAATCCTCGTGGGGAACACAGTAGCCATAAGACCTTGCTCCACACTGGAGGGGATGGGACAGGATGGAGAGAGAAAAATTACTCGTTGCTAATAATATGCAATGGATAATTTAAAGCTGCGGTGCAGATAGATATGCCCTCAGAACGGCCAACTCTAGTTGGAAATGTGACCTTAAAGCAAACAGATGTAATTTCTCGAGCGTTCCTGCTTACTTTGGCCCTCGGGTTCACTATAAAACTTGGATCCAAATTATGTCTGAGCATACTGCAGCAGGCATCTAGCCAAAAATATCTTGTTTGACTGGAAGTCAGTTAGAAACAGAGGCATTTTCACAAATTGTATTGAAGCTAGTCCAAATACTTTTGCAAGCCTTTGCCCAACTTTCCTGGAACCCTGCTTCAACCAGTTTTGAACCACAATGGTTGTAGGAGCATAAGTCTGAGAGATCAAGAGACAAAGAATAAGTTAAAAGTTGGCCTAAAATATCAGGCATATTAGAAGAAGTGTGCGTATATATTTTTGGGCAGACCTCATTAACAAACTGGTACAGCAGACCGATTTAAAAGACGAGAATAAGAAGAAACTAAGAGAACCCAAAATTGGCAGATTCATCCAGAGAATTTATGATCAGCTCATATTCGGAAGAATCGCCTCAATCCAGGGACCATTTCTTCAAGAGAAAACCTACAGCTCCCTCTTCAAGTGCTTCGCTAAGAAAAATGAAAAGTCCTAGTGAGATATTTACCACTTTCTGCACCCAACCAATCACACCCCACTCAGCTAGTTAGTTATACAGCGGTCAAAAGTCAAGTTCATACTCTAGGTGGCAGGATGTACTGTTCCAAGCACACTGCCAACATCCTCTGACTGCAATAAACTAATCTAGGCTGAAGCAACCAGAAGGGTCTAAGATATTATATAATTGTTCTCCATCCAATATAGCAATAATAATAATAATAATAATAATAATAATAATAATAATAATAATTTATTTATACCCCACCCATCTGGCTGGGTTTCCCCAGTCACTCTGAGCAGCTCCCAACAGAATATTTAAAAAACGATAAAACATCAAACATTAAAAACTTCCCTAAACAGGGCTGCCTTCAGATGTCTTCTAAAAGTCAGATCGTTGTTTATTTCCTTATCTGATGGGAGGGCGTTCCACAGGGCAGGTGCAACTACCAAGAAGGCCCTCTGCCTTGTTCCCTGTAACCTCACTTCTTGCAGTGAGGGAACCGCCAGAAGGCCCTCAGAGCTGGACCTCGGTGTCCGGGCTGAACGATGGGGGTGGAGATGCTCCTTCAGGTATAATGGGCCGAGGCCATTTAGGGTTTTAAAGGTCAGCAGCGCCAACCACTTTGAATTGTGCTCAGAAACGTACTGGGATCCAAGTCAGAACGGACGCATGGAAGTGATTTTCTCCTCAAAGTGCTCTGCAAATATGTCTCAGCATGGTACTGAGAGTTCAGGTAAATTACCTGGCAGGAGGCCATAAGGAGGAGACGACTTGAAAGAGTTCTGCTGGTTGCCACTCCGAAGATGCAGTGGTGGCAGAGAAGGAACCTGAATTTGCTGCCATCCCTACCGCAGATTGCCACAGTCAGGAAGCACAGGCAAGCTGAGGAGGTGAAATACAGATGGGAATGACATAATTGCCATCAGTGTGTTTTGCTGTATGTGGAAATAGATTTCTTTCCTCTACTTTCCATGGCAGTAGTGTAACTAGGGTGGGAAAATAGGGACACCCAGCCTGGAAGCTACCTGGGCAGGTATTCAACCTGGGCAACAACCTATTCTGATAGTTCATATAATGCACTGAAAGTTATTAAAATAAGTTTACATCATGTTTCCATTTCAATATAGAATAATCAGACATGTTTTTCACAAAGGCAGGTGACGGCTTGGTCAGAGGGTTAGGGAATGTTGACGAAATAAAACAAACCCATCCACTGAATATTGCTGGCAACGAAGGAACAAACTTGGAATTTCTTGATCATCATCATCATCGTTTTATTTGAATGCCGCCTTTCCATAGTTAAAAACAATGCTCTAGGCGGCTTACAGCATGACCAGATTTACATAATTACCAACATAACAAAAGTCATAAACAATAAATAAAACACATCAGAAAGTACACAACCAAACGGAAAACAGTTTCCACATAACTCATAAAATCTAAAACTAAGAACACAGCATTAATATCAATCACAATTTAAAATGACATAGATAAAAAATAAAAACAATTTTAAAAACAAAACAAAAACAAAAACAGCACTCCTGTATGGAGCCTGTCAGGCCCCGCCCCAAGCCAGGTGGAGAGAAGCAGGCCAGGCCCCTTCAGGCTCCCAGCAGGTCAGTCCTGATAAGTTCTTGCTCCAGATTTTTGCTCCTGATAAGTTCTTGCTCCAGTTCTTGCTCCAGATTTTACCCAGCACTCCCTGCAAAGGTCCCTCCAGGGGATGCTCCTTTTCCTTTTCCTTTTAGACTGCCTGCACTCTCATATCCATTTACCCAAGAGCAAATTCCGTTTAACTCAATGAAACTCATTTCCGAGCAAACTTGCATAAGATTGCACAGCCTACATCTTTTCACCTATTACATATAATCCTTTGAAATTGTGTTGTGCCTTGTTGGGGGGGGCAGAGAAGCGTGTGCAGTTGGGAACTTGCCCAAAGCGTAGGAATGACAAGCTTTTGGGACTATTCGATGCTCACTCTAATCCTCTAATTCCAAGGTGCCTTGGGAATAGCTCCTCCTCCTAGAGGCTTATGTGACAGGGGAGCACTGCCATGGCTGCAATCATTTCCCTTCCATTCAGACTGAGTGACAGGGACTGTCATTCCTACCTTTGTGTTGCTGAGACAGGATTATGGCCGCGTGCCCTGCTCAGAGCTGCTACCCACAGTGACAATTTGGAAGCTCAAGTTGATACGCAGCATCAGCTGCCTCCTCCGATTCAGGCTGGGTTGCTAAGGGCACATCTCACCGGTATCAGACACTGGTTTGAAGCTCTCCTTTCATCGGCCCCAACCAATGACTTTTGTGTTTGTGTTGTGATCTCACAAACCATGTCCTATGTAGTGACATCACAATGAAGGCAGCATGCTGTGTGATGCAATAGTAACTCACCATGACAGTAGTCTTTCCAGAGAAAGGAAATGAGCAGTAAAAAGCAAACAAACACACAAATGTCCACACCAAAATACACATAAAACAAGCAGCAAAAAGAGCCATTTGGTTTACAGATTGCCAGGGATGTGTGAAGGCTCCCTGAGAACTTTCACGTCTTATCCAAGTTGTGTATTGTTGCTGTTTTTAAGCTCCCTTGAAAGCTCCCAGATGCTTCACTTGAAAAATGAATCTTGCAATGTGGGTTGAGTTTCATTTTAACATGCACTTGAGACGCTTGCTCCTTGTTTTACATGAGGCTGCCCTCTCCAGATCTGAGTTCAATGGACACAGGGACTATCACATTTAGTTTGTCTCACAATCTCAGTTCTTGAGACTCCAGATGCTGGCTTGTTCATCGTTTTGTGCATTTATGCCCTACCTTTTCCCAGGGAGATCAAGGTGTGGCACATGCCTCCCCCCCAAAAAAACCTCCATACTATCCTCACAGCACCCCTGTGAGGTAGGGCTAGGGCTAAAAGACAATGTCTGGCCCAAGGTTGCCCAGTGAACTTCACGGCCTAGCAGGGCTTTGAACCTTAGTCTCCTGGCTCCCAGTTTGACTGGCTAACTACGACACCACACTGGCTCTTAGCTGTAGCTGGAAAGTGATTCCATAGAAGTTTCTATTTAAATATAACAACCCCCAAAACTTTCCTAAAATTAGGGCTTACCTAAACTTTCAGCAGTAATTCAACAGCACTTTCTAAATGGATGGAAGCCAAAATAACGTTCAGCAGACAGTTTTGCAGCCGCTTTAGTTACAGGGTCCCATCTTGCAGTCGTTGCCCTGCCAAATATTTCACCCTCTTCAAAGGAAATACGGGCTGGAGGAGGAGAATGGATTGCAATGCTTGGCCGCCAGTCGTTTCTTTGCCTCTCCTGCCAAAAAACCAAAAGCAGGCTGTGGGGATCTCTCGTTCTCCAGATGATGACTTCAGCAACACCTAGAGCTAGGCAAGGACACAATTCCCAGAGCAGGTTTGAAATGTTTGTGTTTCCTCGCAAATGCCGGTGACATCATCGGCACCGGAGGACTTGAACTTCACTTTTGGCACGCGAAAGCCCTCCGGGTGACTTTTACACCAGGCGTTCCTGCTCTTGATGGATATTGATGTAACAACGCCTGTAATTAAAGGATTGTATATATAAAGGATTGTAGATATAACACATGCAGATGTAGTTAAATGCATCTGTGTTAAAAGAGCACAGAACATTTGTAACTGGGCAAGGAAATATGCAACCAGCGACAAAATGTTTCAGAGCTTTCAGCAACACAAAAGCAAGGGAAATTAGGTGCTTCTCCCTAGATTTGTCAGAGTGCAAGCTCAAAACAACATTAGCATGGATTTGCTGGGGTACTCTATGCCGTCACTTGGGCATTGCATCTTTATATCTTCTTCTTCTCAGGCGATCACTTGTAGCCTAGTAAGATTGTCTTCCATGAACATGGTCTTAACAGTGAGTCCATAAGTGACTGTGGAGGCCAATTCTGGATCCACACATCCTTGCACAGGGGGGACATAGGTTTCCGGGCAAGAGTTGATCACGGCAAGGGTTTGTCAAGCATGCCTTCCTCTTAGCATGTTTCTCCCTTTCATCCTGAGTTTGAGCGTCTTCAAAGTTCATGACACCATTGGTAAAGGCTGTTCTCCAACTGGAGCACTCACAGGCTAGTGTTTCCTAGTTGTCAGTGTTTATACTACATTTTTAAAGACTTGCCTTGAGAGAGTCTTTAAACCTCTTTTATTGACCACCAGCATTATGCTTTCCATTTTTAAGTTCGGAATAGTCGTTGCTTTGGAAGACGATACATGGTCAGTCTACCGAAGTTGATGTTGAAGAATTATTGCTTTGACACTGGTGATCTTTGTTTCTTCCAGTACACTGGCATTAGTTTGCCTGTCTTCTCAAGTGTAGCATTTTTTGGAGACACCATTGATGGAATCTTTTGAGGAGCTGGAGATGGCATTCATAAGTGGTCCATGTTTCCATTGTTTCTTTATATACAGCACACTGGCTCAGTGAGGCAAAGAATGGAGAGTGAATTGAACTACCCTGAGTATCTTTTGGGTGGCAAAGCTGCATGGAAATGGAGAAAGGGTGAAGATATATATATATATATATATATATATATATATATATATATATATATATATTCCCATCAAAAAGAGCAACAGAACTCTGGCATCAGCCACCTACATTTCATTGCAATAGGTTCAGGGGTGACAAAAGCAAATATTTATTCCCACTATGCAATTAACCCATGGAATTGGCTGCTACAGATAGCTGGGTTTGGTTTTTTTAAGGGGAGACAAATTTCTGGAGGATAGGCCTGCTCATCTGAGTACAAAGAGGATGGGGACAAAGAGCAGGGTGCAGCCATCAACGATGTGCTTCCATAGGGATCTTCTGGCTAAGCTAAAGTTGGGAGCAGAACGCCAGACACCACCATCTGAATCAGTAAGACTTTAATGTAGGTGCAAGTACTGGCTAAATGGAGCAAAGTGTGAGCAGTGGTAGGGAGACCAGCAATGAGAAGTTTGAGTTTTATAGACCATTCCACAACACGATCAATAAAATTAGCTTGATGTGCAGCTGATGGCCAACTTTCTCAACACACTGGGAGACCTCACGGGTAGCTCTGTCCACTGTGGGAAATTCATCGGACCTGGGTTTCCCTTGTGCAGAATTTTAACCCTGTTAGCCAATGGGCTTTGAAATGGCAGGCGTAAGCCCAATGGTCTCGTAAGGTCACCTTGAGAAAAAGTGGGAACAATGAACCTCTCCGTGGAGAGTGTTCAGGACCCTCAACAAATTACAGCCTCCCAAGATTCTTTGCAGGAAGCTGTGAGAGTTCAGCTCTCATAAAACCGATATGTTTGAAAGATCAGACATGCTCTGCAGGGAATATTTCCCTGCACTGACACTACGGACACATAGCCACCGAATACCAGGGGACCCAAATTCATTCTGTCTCTGCACCCCATTGCATCTGGTCACCTTATACCAATCGTATAAGTGGAATGAAAGCTGCTTTTCGAAGAGCCCTCTCCTAAATCGGGAGACGCTATTTGGATTCCAGCTGCTGGGGAGATTCTCTTACAAACAGTTGGCTGCTCAAATACTTCTGCATCCCAAGAAACCACCGGTGGCTCGGCTTTCAAAGCCAGCCAGCCCTACTCCAGTCATCGCTGTGGGCTGAGTCATTTTGCTTACATCTCCGCAGCACTCCCAACAACCAATAAATTATGGCTGCAGGGAGGCAGTCGGGTTAAGCAGTCAGTGACTAGCCCCAATAATGGCCACAAGATGTGAAGTTTGTGGAAAGGAGCCATAATGGAAAGAGAGAGCTTTCCTTGGAATGGATGGTGTCAGTCTGGCCCTCGGGGGCAGGGGGGTGGAGGAATCTCTCTGAAGCCTGTTTCCTGCAAAAGGCCTAGTTCTTCTGAGGCAGTAAACTTTAGGATGTGCCCTTTAATGGGGGCTCCCACAACTGAATATTCCTCCATACCAAAGTTTCCATTGTACAAAGAAACTAAATACTACGGCAAACGTCCTGGCTCTTAAACCATAACCTCTCATTTTCCTATGTGTAGGGAATTGTTTTATAATTAAATTCCTACCCTGTGGAAAAATGGGGTTTAAATGTTTTAAAGAACAATAAACTCGGAAAAATTGCTAATCAGTGAAGCTAGCATGGAGCTGGCATGATGTGGCTTGCTTTGCTGGTTCCAGATAGTAATCCAAATTTCTGAAACATTTACAGGTCAGGCTCAAACAAGAGCGCATTGCAGTAATCTAACCTGGAGCTGACCACAGTGGAAGCAGAAATCGAATCAGCAGCAACCCCAAACTGCAAGCCTATTGGTCCAGGGGATTGAGAAGAAAGTTAAATATTTAGGAGTATGGATAACAGTTAAGAATACAGTATAAATGTTTTTAAGGACAACTATAAAAAAACTTGGAGAGAAAGAAAGAAAACTTGGCGGTGTTGGGAAGGAGGAATTCATTGCTATTGGGAAGGATACCAGTAATTAAAATGAATGCATTGCCAAAAAAATTGTTTTTATGTCAATCAATACCCTTGATCAGCAATGTGGGACACTTCAAAAAATGGCAAAAATATATTACTAGATTTATCTGGCAGGGGAAGAAGCCAAGAATAAAATATAAATTGTTGGCAGATTCTAAAGACAGGGGTGGATTCTCCCTACCAGATTCAAGATTATATTATGAGGCATCCTGTCTGTGCTCGCCAAGGGAATGAATATTATTTTAAAAAATCGATGTTTTAGAGCTTGAAGGTCATGATAACAGGTATGGTTGGCATGCATATTTGTGGTATGAGAAGGTTAAAGTACATAGAGCTTTCTTAAATCATGTTGTAAGAAAATTGGTGTACAAGGTATGCGAAAAAATATAAAAAGTTACTTGAATCCATTTCTAAAAGACCTCCAAACAGTGCGGTCAAAACTGCTACCGCCTCCCCAACACTAGATGGCAGAAATGAGATTCTGCCTAATTAGAATCCCCAAATATGGCCTGGATTCGAATGCTCCCCCTATCCCCAATTCATAGAATTGGAAGGGACACCAAGGGTAATCTAATCCAATCCCCTACAATGCAGGAATCTCAGCTAAAGCATCCATGACAGATGGCCATCCAGCTTCTGCTTAAAAACCTCCAAGGCAGGAGATGTTTGTAGCAACTCCTACTCTTACAGTACAATCTTTAATTTGTACGCAAACTGCTTTGAAGCACTGGTTAAAAGTGGGAACGACAAGAACAGTAAGACATAGAAGATACCCAACAGTATACCATGATTTCTTTGACTGTAGGAACTTCAGGGTGGTGGACATGATTGGGCTGACAGGGAAAGACTGGTCCATGGTTATTCCATGAGATTTACGGCTAGGTAAGGATTTGATCCAAGGTCTGCCCAGTCTAACTCTCAGGCCACTGGCTACCATGAGGTCAAATGAGGAAAGTCTCTCTTCCTTGTCTTTCAGAATGTCTTGGAATTCACTAAATGGGGACGACTTGCGGCGCCCCAATATACGAAGAACTTCGAGCCTCACTTCCAGTAGCCAGGGGAGCTATGAAACACCAGAAATGGGGGAACTCCAACGTATGTTGTGGACACCCATTCCCTGCCGTGGCAACGTCAACGAAGTCTGGCCTAACCTCTACATTGGAGATTTGTAAGTAAACGGGCTTAAAGGGATGACAGAGAACATTCTGCCCATGTTATAACAACTTCCGAAGGCGGAGAGAAGGAAAAGACAGGCAAAAGGCTTATTCTGCCATCTTGTCCTTGTTTCCACATGGCATCACAGCCCTTCGCCTAGAAGCTGGGGTTGTATGGCAGACTACAACTGGTATTCATTAGAGCTGGGGTTTATTAACTCATTTTAGGTTTTAAAAAAAACCTAGATTTTTTTGGGTTGATTCTTCAGTTGGAGCAAATTTTAATCGCGAAAGACATAGTTTGTTTCAGGGATTTTTGCTTTGCTTCTGTTGAGTTATTGTAAGACAGCATTAAAAAGAAAATATCTGTACAGCTGAAAAGGCTGGTAGCGTTCAGATAAATTCAACAGTGTAAATAAGTTTTGATGGATGCAATAATGGAATACGAATGATATAGTTTTTGTAAAATATGCAGGGATTTATGATTTGTCAAATGAGCCATGGAGAGAGAAGAAGGGAAGTCATTGATATCTTAAGGATGTAAAAACGAGTACTTTAAAATGTAAAACAGAAAATTCAATAAAAAATTATATACAAAAAAGAAGAAAATATCAAAGATGGCTGCCTTTCTAACAATGAGCAGCAGCGTTTGTTTATTAAGTCGTAAGTCATCTTACATTTCCTTCAACATCCCCCAATTGTTACTATGCTTTGGTAATATACAAATACATTCCATAGCTACTGAGCACGTTCAGACCCCTTTGGGCTGCTTGTGTGTGTGTGGCCCCGATAGATAGATAGATAGATAGATAGATAGATAGATAGATAGATAATGTACATCGACACATCTCAGTGTTCCTCTGAACATGCTGGTGCCCCCATTTTTGACTCCAGTCCTCTTGGCACTCAGCGCTCATTAATTTTAGAGGGAGTGGTTGCCATCGCTGCATTTATTGGATGATTTGATGAATCGAATGGGTGATATCCAGTTCTAGCTATAGTTGGAGCAGACCCATTTAAACCAATGGACTTAAGTAACCAAATCCATCCATTTCAATAGGTCTGCTCCAAAGATGGCTTCGCTGGCTATCACCCAATTATTATTTTTTAATGCTTTTGTGCTTCTGGTTTTTTCACGACGTCATTGTATTCCAATGCGAGAACATTTGGTTGAGAAGCAAATTGGAGCCTTCCAATAAATAAATTAAATGCCAGCATCAGTGTTGGGGAAATCCCAGACATCCAGGCACCACGCTGAGTGGTTGCTTAAAAGCTTGGTTCCTGCTACTAGGATGGGGGTTTGTTTTGTTGTTTTTTTGCAATTAAAAATGGAACAATGGCATCTAAGCTATTTGAAAGCATTTCCCCACACTGAAGAGTACCATCTCTCTTCCCAACTCTGCTTTTCCACTCCAATACATAAAACCATGCAGCAAAAACCATATGAATAAGTTAAAAACAGACATCAATTAACCGTTATGGAAAGATGTATTCTTAATTGCTTGCATAGGCCCGGAGGGACAAAAAAGTTTTCAGGAGGCATTTAAAAGCTGAAACAGAAGGTGCTTGCTGAATGTTGGCAGAATATGAGCCAATGACATGATAACTTGTTGTTATGAAGTGAGCCTCACCAGCTTGAGGAACATCAACAATGCTCCCGTAGATGATTAAGGTGGGATATAAGGGTTCAAGAGATCCCCTGGACCTAAGTTGTTCAGGGCTTTGTAAATTAATGCAAGGAACTTGAACCTGGCTTGACCTTGCACAAGACATGTGGTTTAGTCCGACAAAAGGCCTCATTGCACACCAGACTTCTGGTCAAACAGATTTAGTAGATTCTAAAACTGAAAGCACAACTTTGAAACCTGCCAAACTTATGTGTGGTGGGTTGTTGCGCACGCTCAGCATGGGAAACAGGACTGCTGATGCTTTACCTTCAACAATCTTCCAAAAAAACCCAAATACATACCAGGGCTGCATGGACTTGGCATGTTCATGCTTCCCTTAATGGTTAATTTCCATATTGTATTCGAGCTTTCACACCATGTAAAAGCCACTTCCAGAACTATCGTGAATACAGTGCAACTATGTTGTTGTTGTTTAGTCGTTTAGTCGTGTCCGACTCTTCGTGACCCCATGGACCAGAGCATGCCAGGCACTTCTGTCTTCCACTGCCTCCCGCAGTTTGGTCAAACTCACGCTGGTAGCTTCAAGAACACTATCCAACCATCTCGTCCTCTGTCATCCCCTTCTCCTTGTGCCCTCCATCTTTCATGGTTTGAAGCTCAACATCAAAAAAACTAAGATCATGGCTCTGGTCCCACCACCTCCTGGCAAATAGAAAGGGAAGAAATGGAGGCAGTGAGAGATTTTACTTTCTTGGGCTCCATGATCACTGCAGATGGTGACAGCAGCCACGAAATTAAAAGACACCTGCTTCTTGGGAGAAAAGCAAAGACAAACCTAGACAGCATCTTAAAAAAGCAGAGATATCACCTTGCCAACAAAGGTCCGTATAGTTAAAGCCATGGTTTTCCCAGTAGTGATGTATGGAAGTGAGTGCTGGACCATAAAGAAGGCTCATCGCCGAAGAATTGATGCTTTTGAGTTCTGGTGCTGGAGGAGACTCTTGAGAGTCCCATGGACAGCAAGAAGATCAAACCTATCCATACTAAAGGAAATCAGCCCTGAGTGCTCACTGGAAGGACAGATCCTGAAGCTGAGGCTCCAATACTTTGGCCACCTCATGAGAAGAGAAGACTCCCTGGAAAAGACCCTGATGTTGGGAAAGATTGAGGGCACAAGGAGAAGGGGACGACAGAGGACGAGATGGTTGGACAGTGTTTTCGAAGTTACCAGCATGAGTTTGACCAAACTGCGGGAGGCCGTGGAAGACAGGAGTGCCAGGCATGCTCTGGTCCATGGGGTCACGAAGAGTTGGACACGACTAAACGACTAAACAAACAAACAAACAGCACTCCTCCCCATATTATTTGCAAAGGGATTTTTTCCCCCTGGAAGGAAGAAACATGGAAATTAGCACTAAAACTTTACCGTGTTCTGCTATACTTGCAGAAGAGGTTTCTGCGTGGTGCAAAAGCTCAATATAATGTGGAAGTTAACAGTTAGGGGGAAGTCATGAAAATGGAATAAAGCACCACGTGGATGCAGCCTGCCTAGTTTTCTACAGTGGTGTTTCCTAAACTTGGGTCTCCAGCTGCTTGTGGACTACAATTCCCATCATCCCAGACCACTGGTCTTGCTAGCTAGGGATGATGTGAGTTGTAGTCCACAAGCAGCTGGAAACCAGAGTTTGGGAGCTATGGGTCCCCAAACCAGCAAGGATGGTCTAGCCATGGTCTAGAAAGTTAGCAGTTAATACGCTAGTTAATAGACAGAATATTAGCGCTGGATGTGGGGAACCTGCCTGGCTAGAGATTTGTTGTGTGGTCTTTAAGGGTGAGGAATGATGGATGCGACTAGCACAAATCTAAGCCAAATACTCTTCCCCCCACAGATATATAGCCCGTGACATAGAACAGCTTCGCCGAATGGGTATCACCCACATAGTAAATGCTGCTGCTGGAAGGTTCCATATTGACACAGGGGCCAAATTCTACAAAGACCTGCCGGTGGATTACTATGGAGTTGAAGCAGATGATGATCCAAAGTTTGATCTCAGCATTTACTTCCACCCAGCCGCTAAGTATATAAGAGCAGCGCTGAACTCTCCCAGAGGTAAATATAACAGGCAGGGCAATCTATGTCATCTCTGGGGTCCTGGCAGCCTTACTGCATTCAAAGCACAGGTATGATGTGAGTGGCTAAAGAACTGGCCCGGGTCCAGGAAGACCTGGGTTCAAATCACTGCTTAGCCATGGAGTTCGCTGGGATGCCTTGGGCAAATCCTTATCCCACAGCATCCCTAGTGAGGTGAGATGATAAAAGGTCTGGAAGCCAAGCCTTATGAGGAATAGCTGAGGGAATTGTGTATGTTTTAGCCAGGTATAGCAGAGACTGAGATGAGATATAATAGCCATCTTCAAATATCTAAAGGGCTGTCCCATGGAGGGTGGAGCAAACTTGTTTTCTCCTGCTCCGGAGGCTAGGACTGAAACCAATGGATTCAAACTACAAGGAAGGAGGTTCCAAGTAAACTTCAGGAAGAACGTTCTGACAGCAAGAGCATCCCCACAAGAGGTGGGGAACTCTACTTCCTTGGAGGGCTTTAAGCAGAGGTTCAATGGCCACTTGTCATGTATGATCTAGTGGAGATTCCTGCATCGCTGGGGGTTGGACTTGTTGATCCTCAGGGTTCTTTCCAGCTCTACAATTCTATACTCAAATGGTCCAAGTGTCCATGAGAGATGCAACAATCATTTCCCCATTTAATCCTGATTTACCTCTTTCAATGGAAAATCCATTCAACTCCCCTGTGAAAATGGTAAATCTGAATGAATTTGGGTGAGGAATTTGGGACAGAATTCTGATGAGGACAATATTGTGTGGACACTGTCTTTGCTATGCTCTATGCCGTATAGGTAAAGGTAAAGGGACCTCTGACCATTAGGTCCAGTCATGACCGACTCTGGGGTTGCGGCGCTCATCTCGCTTTATTGGCCAAGGGAGCCGGCGTACAGCTTCCAGGTCATGTGGCCAGCAAGACTAAGCCACTTCTGGCAAACCAGAGCAGCATACAGAAACGCCGTTTACCTTCCCGCCGGAGTGGTACCTATTTATCTACTTGCACTTTGACGTGCTTTCGAACTGCTAGGTTGGCAGCAGCAGGGACCAAGCAACGGGAGCTCACCCCGTCATGGGGATTTGAACTGCCGACCTTCTGATCAGCAAGTCCTAGGCTCTGTGGTTTAACCCAGAGCGCCACCCATGTCCCTATTCTATGCCGTATAGTGGCATTCAAACAAAAACCGAAGGTTTCCAATCGATACTTTTTGTGCTTTCCTTGTTTGAAGCTCGCATTGCAACAGAGAAGCACACAAACTTAGATTCTTCAACATGCCAAGTCAACGTTTGACATTTCAAAATCACAGAGATACACCGAATCGTTTTGAAATCTAAAACACCAAATTCAGATAATTGAACCCTCAGAAGGAATACCCAGATAGACGTCTCTGTTTGTCCCTTCTTATAATAATAAATAATAATAATAATAATAATAATAATAATAATAATAATAATAATATCTTTATTGTCATTGTCCCCTCTCAGGGACAACGAAATTACTTGACTGCTCCATAAAAACACTAATTAAAACAATACAGTATAGTACAGCAAGGAAGATTAGATGACTTTCAAAGTCCAGGCTTCCCATTCAGGGCTGAGATCGCTCTGGAGAAGAAGCTGTTCTTAAGACGGCTCGTTCTTGTCTTCATCGTCCTGTATCTCCGTCCCGACAGCAGGAGCTCGAAGAGACAGTGACCAGGATGCAATGGATCTTTTACTATGTCCAGTGCCTTCCTATGGCACCTTGTGGCATAAATCTGCTCTAAGGTGGAGAGTGGGCAGCCAACAATGCTCTCTGCTGCCTTAACAACTCTGCACAACCCCATCCTGTCCTGGGTAGTACAACTTCCGTACCACACACATAAGCCATAAGTGAGCACGCTCTCAATGGCACAGTGATAGAAGGCAAGCAGCAGTTTCTGCAGAAGATGGTTTTTCCTTAGAATTCTCAAAAAGTACAGTCTCTGCTGCGCCTTCTTCACAAGCCCCCTTGTGTTGACACGCCAGGACAGATCCTCTTGTAATTCAATGCCCAAAAATCTGAACGTTGTTACCCTCTCCACACAGACCCCATCAATCAAAAGTGGCTGGATATTGCTCTTCTGTCTATACAGCTATATTAGGGATGGGACTCTGGTTTCTTCTCATGTCACTGAAGGGAAATAGCCCCAGGAGAGACCCCAGGAGAATTAATCCTACTTTGACATAGCTAACTAGGAACTCTCCCTTTAATCGGTGTGGCAGGAAACAGTAGCTGCATTGCAAAAGAGATAGGGCAGAATTGGGGCTGAGCTCCTCTGCATTTTACCATCCGCACAATAAGACCCACTTTTCATGAGGTAGCTGGATGAACTGGTAGGTCTTAAGATTTAACAGGCCAAGGGGAAATGACGGAAAGTTCTGATATTTACTGGTAAGAGTCAGAAAAGGCTTTCAATCAACATCCATATATCCTAATTTGCTGGTGAAGAAGGCACACCAGAATTATGACACGAAGATTTCTGACATTCCCCACTGGGTTTCGCAGTCTTGACCTACTGGCAAGTCTTAACATATACCATACCAAGAAACCTGGGGTTTTCGTACCCTGACATATATGCGATGCTCTTGTCTTCTCTTCTCTTGCAGGCAAAGTACTAGTTCACTGTGCCATGGGCATAAGCCGCTCTGCCACCCTTGTGCTTGCCTTTTTGATGATCTGTGAAAACAAGACCCTCGTGGATGCCCTAAAGTCTGTGCGAGAACACAGAGGGGTCTGCCCAAACTCTGGTTTCCTCAGCCAGCTCCGAGATCTTGACATCCGGTTAAACAGCGAAAGGGGAAGGTCAAGAGGTGATGCCTTGAAACTTTAGCTGAAGGGTGCCCTGCACTGTGGCTCAAGACAAAGCGGAAAGTCAGAGAGACAAAAGGAGGCAAGCTTCAGAAATACCTGAACTCTGAGTCTGTGCTAGAAGAGGTGTCTGGGCAGTGAAATGAAAATAGTGAAGTATTTCTTTGATGTTAGAAACTAAGTCAAGATTAAAGGCACGCCAGACATTTGGCATACATGTTTTTGATTGATGCATGGACAGGTGAGGACACTGGTGAAAGGGGCCAGAACTGCAACAGAAGAATTAAATATACAAAGGGAAAGAAGGCAAGGCTAGGTTGCGGCAGAGTCAGAACAGGAGAGGTTTATAGAGGAGAGCAAAGTGATCATAAATCAATAGCATTATTCGGTGAAACAAAAGGCTTGAGCAAAGTTATTCCGTTGTTTCCAAGTCTGGCAAGAGTATTGCCAGTTGAGCATTTCACATTTCAGTAAGGAGGTAGGCTGGACACAGCCAGCAGGAGAAATTCAAAGGAATCCATGCACAGAAAAGCGTGAAATAAGTACATTTATTTAATCTGGAGCACACTGGCCTTCACACTGGTGGGCTGGGACCCACAACTGAGAGGTGCCCCAACCTAAGGTGGGGTTGAATTACTGGCACCACTGAATTTGTCTTACTCTAAGAATTGTTCTACAGCAAGGGTAACCATTGTTGGACTACAGCTCCCGTCATCCCTAGCGGACATGACCAATGGTCAGGGATGATGGGAGTTAATTTTGTTTTGTTTTCTTTATTAAATTTCTACACTACCCTTCATCTGAGCATTGCAGGGCAGTTGACAATAAGAGACACTAAAATACGTTACATAGTAACCAACAAAAACAGCTCCTCCATACACTGTTTAAAAGACCATTGATAGTCTAATTAGCCAAAGGCCTGGGAGAAGAGGAATATTTTTGCCTGGCACCTAAAGGTATGTAGTGAAGGTGCCAGGCGAGACTCCATGGGGAGAGCATTCCACAAGTGAGGAAACACCGCAGAAAAAGTCTGCTCTCATGTTGCCACCCACCGGACCTCTTGCAGAGGAGGTGCACAAGTTGTCACCTAACAACATGTGGAGGGCTCCACATTGACAGCAGTGACAGCTGTCTTTTTGAATCTCCCATGGAGCTAAAAGCAGCAAGGAGGTGGCAATATTTATTCTTGCCCTTTCCACAAGGAGCCCATGTTCTCCCTTGCTATTTTCAGATTAATCTTGTAAAGATCAGGCTGGGTGTGGGTGGGTGTTGTGACAATCTCAGTGGCAAGAGGGAATTGAAACATACGACTAGAATATCAACATCCAAACAGGAAGGGCACATTAAGAAAGAGATGGTAAAAGGTAAAGGACCCCTGGATGGTTAAGTCCAGTCCAAGGCGACTATGGGGTTGTGGCACTCATCTCGCTTTCAGGCCAAGGCAGCTGGCCTTTGTCCACGGACAGGTTTCCGGGTCATGTGGCCAGCATGATTAAACCGCTTCTGGTGCAACGGAACACCGTGACGGAAACCAGAGCGCACGGAAATGCTGTTTCCTTCCCGCCACAGTGGTACCTATTTATATATCTGCACTGGCGTGCTTTCAGACTGCTAGGTTTATGGGAGCTCACCCCATCACAGGGATTCAAACTGCCGATCAGCAAGCCCAAGAGCAGGGGTCCCCAAACTAAGGCCCGCCAGCCGGATAAGGCCTGAGGGACTCATTTATCCAGCCTGCGGCGACCCCTGCCGCCCGCTGCCGCTGCCCACTCTCACTGGCGCTGCACGGCTGCCCACTTCCGCGGCGGAGGAGCACTGGAAATAGCTTGTGCGCATGCACGTTATTTGAGCATGCGCAAGCGTTATTTCCAGTGCACATTGGGGTCAGAGGAGGCCCGTGCACATCACACAAGCTATTTCTGGTGCTCCTCCGACCCGGAAGTGCACCAGAAATAGCATGTGCTCACATGTATGGGCACGCGCTCCCCCGCCCTCCGGCCCGCCGCACGATCGGCGCTGGAGACACCGGCCGAAGGCGCAGTAAGTTGGCTGACCCCTGCCCAAGAGGCTCAGTGATTTAGACCACAGCACCGCCTGCTGACCCTCTTCCAGGGTGTGACCTAACTCACTTGGGGGGCTGCTATTCACTAAAACAAAGAAGAAGAGGAGTTTGGATTTGATATCCCGCCTTTCACTCCCCTTAAGGAGTCTCAAAGCGGCTAACATTCTCCTTTCCCTTCCTCCCCCACAACAAACACTCTGTGAGGTGAGTGAAGCTGAGAGACTTCAGAGAAGTGTGACTGGCCCAAGGTCACCCAGCAGCTGCATGTGGAGGAGCGGAGACGCGAACCCGGTTCCCCAGATTACGAGTCTACCGCTCTTAACCACTACACCACACTGGCTCTCGACCATGGAAAAGAACACCCCCCCCCCTTCTGTTTGGGCCTTGGCCAACTAGGCCTTTCAGCATCAACCACAGGAGCAATCGGAGAACACTTTGGCTATTAGTTCTACCCACCCGCAAACCCCCACTGCTGAAAGCCCTAACCCTGCCCCAGGACCAGCATTTCCAAATCAAAAGTTGGCAGCCACCGCGAGTGTCTTGCTCCTTCCTCCTCCCTCCTTCCTTCCTGGCTCGACTCTTTCCTCTCCATCTGGGTTTAGTGAGTTAAGTAACTTATTTGGCTCTGCTTTCTCCCTCCTTGGCTCTTCAGTTGACTGATTTATTACCTCACTTTCCTTCTGCAAATAAAGCCCCGTGTGCAAAAGCCAGGAGGATAAATAATACAGCACAGACCTTTAAAACACCACAGATTCTAAACAAAAAACAGGAGACCTGCTTCATCTTAAGGTCATAAACTCCCACTGCAATTTTCATCTTACGGGAACCCTTCTCCCAATGCGCACACACGCAGAAGAGGAAAAAGCAAGAAAAGTCTTTCCCCTTCCAGAGAGCTCAGCCTTATTTTAGCTCACGGGTTGCAAATTCTTATTTTGATTTGATCTCTAGATTCTGGCAAGGAAGGTTATTGCAAAGTGACTGCCTGGAAGGACAATCTAAACAATTCTCATCTGCACAATGTTAGTTAATTTAAATGTTTGCAGTTTTTTTAAAAAAATGCCAATTGCCCAAACACTGGTGCCACCCTGTATGGAAAACACAACCCAAGACTTGGCAAAAAGAAAGAAAACTCATTAGTTTCATACTGACCTGAAGGTGATTTTGTTGACTGACAGCCTATCACTCTCCCTTAGTTCCGCCCTCTCACAACAGGCAACTTTTAACACCTGGACAGCACTAGTATCAGCCTATATTGAATCACTATTAACTTTGGATTCTGGATATAAGGAAGTCCCCAGAGCTGAGGAAGAGTCATAGCTTAGTGCTAGAGCATCTGTTTTGCATGCAGAAGATCCCTGGCAGGTAGGGTTGGGATGGAACACTGTCTGCAGTCCTGGAGCTCTCCATGGTGCTGTGACAACCAGCCTACTTTGTCCCCCCCATGGGTTCCTCAGAAACAAAACAGGAAACAAGCCACAGCAACATTGCCCTGGCCATTACCAAAGAAGGAAGCAGTTGAAGATGGGAAAGGGTGGGGAAATCAGAGAAGCCAGGATTGGGGAGGCACACCCCCAATAAATTACCCTTTTGATTGTCACAGAACCACCTCAGTACCTTCAGTGTCAAACCGGGAGAGGAAAAACACACTCTAACATCAGCTACAGCTGTCTAAGTAGCATTGGCAACGGGTTGGGATTGGCTTGGGGCACATAAGGAATTTCCAGTTCCTGTGAGACAATCTACCACATATATCAGGCAGGGCATGGGGCACACAAATGCATTTTCCCGAGTGCAGCAAAAAAATAATATGAACGTGGCCAAGGGTTGTCTCTGCATCACACTTGTATGTACAATCAAGATCTATGTCAAGAAAAGGTGGGTTCTGCAACTAGAAATGGATTCTACAAACAGCACAAATTTGCATGACATCTCATACGATGCATTTTTAAAACTCTCTTGCGTAAAGTATTTGGGCTACTGCTAATCTTGGAGAAGAAAGGCACCGAAACCCCTCAAATTCTGGGTGTTTGGAGGTTTCAGCAGTTATGAACCACATACTTCCAAAAGTATCAAAGTAAGGACCAGAAACATATATAATCTCAAATCTGAGAGTTTCAGAAATGAGGATTCTGCATCTGGTAAAGCATTCGACACGTTTTCTGCATTCCTGAAATACTCCATCAAAGGGGAGTTTGCTAAAGAACAGGTATTTATTTGTTTGCTTTTATATGCAAATAATTTCTCGCCTGCTGCTCATGATATAATCCCATGGCGGGGTTACAGTACCACACAACAATAAAATGTCATTACACTGAAGCCAACGCAACACGGCTTATAAAAACAATGACATGGAATGAGAAGTGGTCGTGGAACAAATCATTCAGAAAGCAAATCCTAGGATACTGGGCTAGGCAGTGTGTTTGACAGACCTGCCACATGTCATAGGTGTCATAACCAAGATACCCATTGAATGTGGTACAGTCATTGCTCTGAGGGATGAGAGTACAACTCCCTGCAGCAAAGGCTACAAAATCATTTCCCAACACTCTGAAAACTATCAAACCCCCCTAGTTTGTGAAAACCCACTGACAAGGGTGTTTTTGTCCCATTTTGTGTCTCACTGAGAAATCATCCCAGAACTTAACAGACAAATCGTCTATCCCTATATAGAGAAAATGTAAAGGCAAAAATATAACTTCAATCCCTTTCCCGTGCAACCTCCAATGATACGACTCGTTGGTAAAGGTAAAGGACCCTTGGACGGTTAAGTCCAGTCCAAGGCGACTATAAGGTTGTGGCGCTCATCTTGCTGTCAGGCCGAGGGAGCCGGTGTTTGTCCACAAACAACTTTCCAGGTCATGTGGCCAGCAAGACTAAACCGCTTCTGGCACAACAGAGACCCATGATGGAAACCAGAGTGCATCGAAATGCCATTTACCCTCCCTGCCGCAGTGGTACTTATTTATCTACTTGCACTGGCATGCTTTCGAACTGCTAGGTTGGCAGGAGCTGGGAGAGAGCAACGGGAGCTCACCCCGTCATGGGGATTCGAACCGCCGACCTTCTGATCAGCAAGCCCAAGAGGCTCAACCCATATACCTTACGACTCACAGGTACACTCATCTCTTTCCTATTCGCATTTACATTATGTGGCCATGCTGCTCTTGACATTCCTAGTGGTCCTTCACTTCCACCTTCCCCACATTTTCCACCCATGTACAATCACCTGCCCCCCGAAGGACTGCAGAGCATATCAAAGCCCCCTTGTCCACCGGTGCTAATGTGCTCCTGTTGTTGCTTTTAATTCCATGTGTTCCAGGGATAGCTCTGCTTTTGAGGCACGTCTAGCAGCACCATGCCTTGGTATTAAGAGGAGCTCATGTGCAGAATAGCTTTATGCTTTACAAGATCACTTGCGATGTCCTACAGCCGAGGAATTACAGGCATCATTGGGAAGCGTGTCAGCCAAAGGTCTTGGATCCCAAAAGTTTGGTCAAGTAAAAAAAAAATTAAAAATGCCCAATGCATTTACAAAACACAATGCTGACTAACAGAAACCGGGTTTAGGGCACTGAAGTCACCAAGCCATCCTGGGTCCCCTATAGACTGACGGTATTTGCGGGTGTATTCTGCAACATGTTACTGATACAATAATAGTGCATTAATGGTGGATTCATATGGGAACATCCACACATTATTCTACATTAATAGTTATTTAGCAATGCTTCTCTAATGCTTCCACATTTCTGCATTCTGGAGGTAAGGTAAAGGTAAAGGACCCCTAGACGGTTAAGTCCAGTCCAAGGCGACTATGGGGTTGTGGCGCTCATCTCGCTTTCAGGCTGAGGGAGCCGGCGTTTGTCCACAGACAAGTTTTCCGGGTCATGTGGCCAGCATGACTAAACCACTACTGGCGCACAGAGGGCTGTGACAAGTGCCAGAGCACAGAAACACAATTTACCTTCCTGCCACAGCAGTACCTATTCATCTACTTGCACTGGTGTGCTTTCGAACTGCTAGGTTGGCAGGAGCTGGGACAGAGCAACGGGAGCTCACCCCGTCGCGGGGATTCGAACCGCCGACCTTCCGATCGGCAAGCCCAAGAGGCTCAATGGTTTAGACCACAGCGCCACCCGTGTCCCTATTCTGGAGGGGCACTCATGCACAACAGCATAACAAAAATGGGACAAAAAGTTACAGGATGTCAGCAGGAAGTTACAGATCATGCAACCAATGGAAATGGAGCAGTCTGTCCATTCTGAACACTATTAAAAACAGGGCTGTAAATAACCACCCTAATGCCATCATAACCAGAAATCTGTGGCAATTATACTTTGTAAAGTATAATTGCCACAGATTTGTGGTTACCCCGAGCTGCTTGACGCTTTTTAATAGTTCTCTTCCCCCACCGCCCTAGAAGAACCAGACAACACTTGCATTCTAAAGTTTCAAAACGGAATATTACTTTTACTTGTGGTACTTTATCCTGTCAGATTGAATGTACAAGTGAGGTAGGTAATATTTACTGTATGTCACTGAAACGTATTTACATGAATTTGTATCTGAGACTGACTGGTATTTTCTGACTGGCTCTGAGGAAAGCAGCAGCATAAAACAACACACTTGCTGCTCTCACTGTTAAAAGTCAAACAACAGTTGATAACCGACTAATTGGGGGGTGGGGAACTACCTCAGTATATATAGCATCACAATATTCTATGCTACAGAATTAACCCTTTGCATAGTATTTTGGATGCACCATTCCCACATAACCATTGCGAATGCACAAATTAACAAGGGTGTCTGCAGAAGCCCTTTGTTGCCACAAACTCTGTCTCCTTCGAATCAAGGCTCAGCGTGTTTCTAATGATCATCTAGATCGAGGAAACAGATCAAGGAAACCACACGGTTTCATGGGTTTTCAAACTTTCCCAGGCATCGCACAAAGCGTGCTCACGCCGGTGTCCTCTCATAGCTAAGAGCGATCTGGAAATTTCCTGGTTCATATCTCCTGAGTCATAAATTCAGCAGGCAGCCTTAAGCCAGCCACTCTCTGTACACATTGCAAAGCAGCCACATGTAAGCCACATGGACGGCTGAGAATTCCGAAGGCTTCCCTCAAAGACAGACAGAGACAGCTGGAGAAGAAGCAGAATTGCTGGTCAGCTTTCTCCATCCCCATTACTTACCTCTGCTTGTCTCTTTAGCATGCTGTGCTCCTCCCACTCCATCCCCGAGGGAAAACGGGTCGTGAAATGAGGGATAAGGCAAGCAACAGGCAAGAAAAAAATGTGGCCAACGGCTATACGATCCAGGAGCCTCAGATTTCTTTACCTGGCTGGATCTGCACAGAGAATAAAATAAAACATTCTATAAATAAAGTCATAAATTAGATCGTTATATCAAAAGAAAAGAAAAGCCCTACATAAAATGGCACAAAGTTTTTTGCTCTACAGTGCCCTCTGGTGTCTTATCATTGTTGTTGTTTAGTCGTTTAGTCGTGTCCGACTCTTCATGACCCCATGGACCAGAGCACGCCAGGCACTTCTGTCTTCCACTGCCTCCCGCAGTTTGGTCAAACTCATGCTGGTAGCTTTGAGAACACTGTCCAACCATCTCATCCTCTGTCGTCCCCTTCTCCTTGTGCCCTCCATCTTTCCCAACATCAGGGTCTTTTCCAGGGAGTCTTCTCTTCTCATGAGGTGGCCAAAGTAATGGAGCCTCAGCTTCAGGATCTGTCCTTCCAGTGAGCACTCAGGGCTGATTTCGTTCAGAATGCATAGGTTTGATCTTCTTGCAGTCCATGGGACTCTCAAGAGTCTCTTCCAGCACCATAACTCAAAAGCATCAATTCTTTGGCGATCAGCCTTCTTTATCATCCAGCTCTCACTTCCATACATCACTACTGGGAAAACCATAGCTTTAACGATACGGACCTTTGTTGGCAAGGTGATGTCTCTGCTTTTTAAGATGCTGTCTAGGTATAACTGGCTGAGTGTGGCTGAGTCCCCTGTCTCTGGGAAGCCTGCATCCCTCTCAGCAGCAATCGCCTGGCTTACACGTGGCTCCTCCTCCCATGATGCACCATCAGAATCAGGCTATTAAGAGTCAGATACACTTCCTGTTTTCCTTAAAATTGATTTCGGAAAGTGCCCAGTGGTTTTTAGTATCACGGCACACAAAGGCAAGAGGCTTAACTCTTTCCTGCCCAGCTACGACCTCCCTTCCACCCTGTCCACAATGACCACCTACATGGCTACAAGGCTTATTAAACTAAAAAGATTAGTTGTTCCTATTGGTATCAATGGGAACTTTTTGTTTTTGTTTTTACAAAAAAGCTGCACAGGAGGGCAAGGAGGAGGGAAAATGGAAAGGACAAATCTCCCCTCTGCTAAAATTCTAAAAACACTTGGCCTCCCAAGGATGAAATGAATGTAAGGCAAGCAAGAAAGGCAGTGGCCACCTTTATTAAAAACGTGTTTAAAAAGCTGGAAATGGATATTGCCGCCTAGCCAGCACCATAAAAAACATACGCTTGCAACTACTTGCTCTTAGGGAAGACGCTTCTTGGGCTTTACTATTTTCTTACAATTGCCAGTGCTTTTTCTCAAGAAAAATAGGTGCCAGAACTTACCATGAAGTTGTTACAGTAAGTTGCCGAGTGACTTGGGGCAGCCCTGAACCCCTGGTTCTGGTGCAGGTCAAATGAATGTGCCCCTGTCTCCCTCGTTCCTTTAAATTCAGGTGGATGGCTAGGACAGCTCAGAAGCGACCTCATGCAAACATCTGTGCAATGGTAGAGGCCTCACCGGGCAGCTTAAAGCCTGCCACTGCTACACGGGAAACGGATTGAAGAAAAGGAAGTATGACTTGGCCCTACCCTGTAGCTTGATCAATCGTGGCCAGGAGCTAGGTGGAGTCATAAATCTTTTTAAAAGTGTAGACTCGTGACATAGGCTATGAGATTAACCCCACTCAATGGACCAGAATGTGGTCTAAACCCCCCTTTAAATCCATATCAACGAAAAGAAAAGAACTCACTCTGAAACTCACCTACAGGTGGTACCTAACACCAAGAAAACTAGCGCTAATACACCCAGGAACCTCACCAAAATGCTGGAGAGGGTGCACCTCCACAGGCACATACCTCCACATGTGGTGGGAGTGCCCCTAAATCCAACCATTCTGGACAACAGCCATACGAGAAATATGTAAAATAACTAAGCACGTATTAGACATCACCCCAGAATTGGCCCTACTAAACATCTTCCAAGACAACAATGCCCATTTACACCACAAAGAACTCATAACCCACCTACTTTCAGCAGCCAGAAACACCATAACCAGAAACCATAACCAGACACCACTGGAGAGACCTGTCAGGAGTAAGCATGGACCAATGGTACCAAATAGTATGGGAAACAGCCCTACTAGAAAAATTAACCAATAAACTGAAACTGACACGGGGACAAACAGAAGAAGACGCCTTTACCCCTGTATGGCTCCCCTTTATCACATACACAGCCCAACAAGACAATGACAATAATCCACCAACAGCATACAAATCAATATGGCTAACCTGATCCAAAACACACACACACCCCACTCACACACGAAAACAAAGATCACCACAGCCAATCACAAACAAACAACCACACTCTAGGCCAACCCCAACCTCTCCCACCACCAAAGAAACACAAATGAACAGCACCAGCAATTCTTACTGTTGTCTGCACACAGGTGCAAAATTACCTGTGTGCCCACGCAGACTGGGAAAGGGTAGTGGAAGGGGAGGAAAAGGCCGGAAACACACAGCCCTGCCAAGTTCTGCTGGGAATGGCAGACAACAGAAGAGCAATTGCTGAAGTAGCAGGAATGTCGAGAAGCTAACTTTCCAAACACGCACTGAGAAAAATCGGAATGACCTCTGTGATATAAGGCTCCAGTCTGAAGGCCTCAGTTCTTTTGCATCAGTTGCATCTGTTATGATGTAAGGAGACAGCTTTTGGCATTCTGCCTCCTGGCTTTGCGAAGATATACATTCGTAGCACTGGGTGCAGCACTAATAAAAGTGCCTCTTATCACGGTTTCAGATGCATCCCACCTTATTAGCCATAGTGCGCCCCCCCCCCCGATCTACTGAGAAGGGGGGCAGCCTTTGACTTCTGATGACTAGCTGTTATCATCACGTTCTGAAATCCACACTGAAATCTCTCTGGCTTTCCTTGCAGTCCCTGACCTATCTGCAATTGACACTGTTCCCAGATTTTGGATGAGCTGACCGATAGATTAGACACTACCATTTATATAGCACCCCGTCAATATGCAGGCCACCTTATCAGCAAAACAAACAAACAAACAAACAAACAAACCCAGAGCCCTGCTCCGAAGGAGCTTAGAATCTAAAATTCAGCAGTAGAAAAAAAGGACATGAGAGACAAACAACAAGACAGGTCATTGGGAAACTGGAGCAACAGAAGAAAATTAGCCCTCAAATACATGCTGTGTGTAATAAAATAATAATAATAATAATAATAATAATAATAATAATAATAATAATAATAAATAATAATAGTTTATTTGTACCCCATCTGGCTGGGCTTCCCCAGCCACTCTGGGTGGCTCCCAATAGAATATTAAAAACATGATAAGACATCAAACATTAAAAACTTCGCTATACAGGGTTGCCTTCAGATGTCTTCTGAAAATTGCATAGTTCTTTATCTCCTTGACATCTGACAGGAGGGCATTCCACAGGGCTGGCGCCACTACCAAGAAGGCCCTCTGCCTTCACATCTCACAGTGAGGGAACCACCAGAAGGCCCTCGGAGCTGGACCTCAATGTCTGGGCTGAACGATGGGGGTGGAGACGCTTCTTCAGGTATACTGGGCTTAGGCCTTTTAGGGCTTTAAATGTCAGCACCAACACTTTGAATTGTGCTCAGAAACGTACTGGGAGCCAATGTAGGTTTTTCAAGACTAATGTTATGTGGTCTCGAGGGCCATTCCCAGTCATCAGTCTAGCTGCCACATTCTGGATTAGTTGTAGTTTCCGGGTCACCTTCAAAGGTAGTCCCACATAGAGCGCATTGCAGTAGTCCAAGCGGGAGATAACCAGAACGTGCACCACTCTAGCGAGACAGTCTGCAGGCAAGTAGGGTCTCCACCTGCGTACCAGATGGAGCTGGTAGACACCTGCCCTGGACACAGAATTGACCTGCACCTCCATGGACAGCTGTGAGTCCAAAATGACTCAGGGGCACAGTTACCCCATTCAGGACCAGGAAGTCTTCCACAACTGCCCACCCCGTCCCCCCAAAACAGTACTTCTGTCTTGTCAGGATTCCACCTCAATCTGTTAGCTGCCATCCATCTTCTAACTGCCTCCAGACACTGAACAGCACTGAACAATGTTCATTTCCCACCAATTGTTCTTGCATGCCCTATTCCAAACCTGTGGAGACCTACATGTGAGCTCAGGTGCAGGACCCAATATCTGCATATGAAGACTATTTAATAAAAAGGGCTGCTTCCAGAAGCCTGTCCTCTTGTTTTCTACCAGTTTTGCTTGACCTCAGCTTGTAATCGAGAATCCAATTTAAAACCCGAAACTGGAAAGCTTTTCTCTCGTTCAAGATTCATTAGAATGTTAAAGAAGTTCTCAAGAACCATTGTGGTTTAAATTGAGTATACAGTGGTACCTCGGGTTAAGTACTTAATTCGTTCTGGAGGTCTGTTCTTAACCTGAAACTGTTCTTAACCTGAAGCACCACTTTAGCTAATGGGGCCTCCTGCTGCTGCCGCGCCGCCGGAGTCCGATTTCTGTTCTTATCCTGAGAACAGTTCTTAACCTGAAGCACTATTTCTGGGTTAGCAGAGTCTGTAACCTGAAGCGTATGTAACCTGAAGCGCATGTAACCCAAGGTACCACTGTATAACATATGCATTGTAAAACGAGCCTTCCTCTTGCATTACGTTTAGCTGCGGTGACTTCATTGTTGTTACAGATTTTTTTCTGAGGGGGGACCCCCTCCCCCTAAACCCTAGAAATTAATAAATGGTAGGATTTTGATTATTTGGGATGTGAAGGGAGAAATGCAAGCTTCAGAGGAATTCTTGGGCTACCCTATGCAAAACTCTCTGGCCAAGCTAGGGCCATTAAGAAATAAGACAGGCTCATTGAAAGCCATTGGCAATGCAAGAGAACTGTACTTCCCCTTGCCCTGAGGTGTGAACAGAGCCTGGGGATTTGGACAGTTGTCCGAGTGGCTGGGTGTGAGGTGACAGCAAAAGAGTTTTGCACAAGGGTTGCTGGGAAGAAAAATAAGGAAGTTTGGAATCCATGTTGGGCAGGCTGGCTGAAGGTTGGCTGGAAGAGATGCCTTGGTACTTTGGGCAATAGATATTGGTCATAATATAGACATGGCAGCATGGGGAAGATTGTGGGATATGCATATAAAATTTACAGCATCTTATGATCTAAGAGAAAATTATATGAAAATGATATATCGATGGTATCTAACACTGAGTAAATTGGCAAAAATGTATAAATCTAAATCAAATAAGTTTTGGAAATGTAAAAAGAAAGAAGGTTGTTTTATCATATGTTGTGGTCTTGTAGTAAGCTTAAAGCTTACTGGGAAATGATATATAATGAATTGAAAAGGATGCTTAAAATAACGTTTGTAAAAAAACAACAACCCAGAAGCTCTTCTTTTGGGAATTATAGGGACAGAACTACCAAAACTATATAGAAACTTATTCATGTACGCTACTACCGTGGCAAAAATGTTACTTGCCCCAAAATGGAAAGGAGCAGAAGTCCCAGCAAAGGAAGAATGGATGCAAAAACTTATGGAATATGCAGAAATGGCAAAGCTTACTGGAAGAATAAGATAACAAACTTTTTATAAAAGAATGGAAATGGTTTATGGAATATTTACAGATAAATTGTAAACAGATAAGAACATTGGCAGGATTCATAAGACTTTTGTGCAGTTTCATAAGAGTATATATTTAAAGCAAATGAATTAATGAGCAAATTAAGTTAATTTGGATATGCAGAAAATATTAAAACTAAATTTAAGGAACCGCAAAAAGAGGGGGGAGGAATTCAAGTTTTGAAATGTTAAAATGATTGTAAAATTAATGAAAAGTACTACTGTGGGCAAGAATCCCGTAAAAGAAATGGAGTGGCCCTCATAGTCAACAAAAGAGTGGTGAAAGCTGTACTAGGATGCAATCTCAAAAATGATAGAATGATCTTTATACGAATCCAAGGCAGACCTTTTAACATCACAGTAATCCAAGTTTATACACCAACCACTAGTGCTGAAGAAACTGAAATTGACCAGTTCTATGAAGACTTACAACACCTTCTAGAAATGACACCAAAGAAGGATGTTCTTCTCATTATAGGGGATTGGAATGCTAAAGTAGGGAGTCAAGAGATATAAGGAACTGCTGGCAAGTTTCAAAATGAAGCAGGGCAAAGGCTAATAGCGTTCTGTCAAGAGAACAAGCTGGTCATCACAAACACTCTTTTCCAACAACACAAGAGACCACTCTACACATAGACATCACCAGAGGGGCAGCATTGAAATCAGATTGATTATATTCTCTGCAGCCAAAGATGGAGAAGCTCCATACAGTCAGCAAAAACAAGACCTGAAGCTGACTGTGGCTCAGATCACCAGCTTCTTATAGCAAACTTCCAGCTTAGACTGAAGGCTGATCGCCGAAGAATTGATGCTTTTGAATTCTGGTGCTGGAGGAGACTCTTGAGAGTCCCATGGACAGCAAGAAGATCAAACCTCTCCATTCTGAAGGAAATCAGCCCTGATTGCTCACTGGAAGGGCAGATCCTGAAGCTGAGGCTCCAATACTTTGGCCACCTCATGAGAAGAGAAGACTCCCTGGAAAAGACCCTGATGTTGGGAAAGATTGAGGGTGCAAGGAGAATTAAAGAACCAGCCCAATTGTCAGATCTTGTTTCCCACCCCAAGCACACACTGGCTAGCATAGTAAACCTTTCAGACATCTTTGTAGCCCCTCTTCTGTGCAAATACTTATATGGTAATATAAATACTTGGCCAAAAAAAAAAAATTCTTCTTCAAAACTGACAACTTTTAATGATTTTCAAAATGGGCTTCTTTCCAGCAGGGAAAAAGCTCTTTTCATTTAACATGATCCGACCATCCTTAGCTAGGAATTACTTGTTCAGGCAACTGGCTGTTACTTGATAATTCTGACAGAGTTTTCCAGGCAACATCTGTTTCCACTTGGGCTCTTTCAGCTTTCAGATGTGAACAACAAAAGTGCATTTTCATTCCATGTTCCCCATCCGCAACTGGCATCTGCTTGCGACGGCAAAGTTATTGTTATGCTGGACATTCCGGTCATCACTTAATACTTTTGAATCATAGCTATTTTTAGATCCTTATTAACCATTCTTGGACCACCCCTTATCAATCCTTGAGGCATCTGCAGCACAGCTAAACAGTTCCTTCTGGAGCCAACATCAGAAGGAGAAAAGAAGCAAACCACATCCCTCCATTTAACAGAATAAGAATATTACTTGTGCGTCTTTTTTGTTTCTCCATCTGCTCTTTGTTGCAACCACCTCTGTGCTCCACCAAAGTTTTGTTCTTCCATCAAGTACTTTTTAGTTTGCTTGCAAGATTTGGATTCTCACTCCATCCAGAACAATTATTAGGACTACGAACATCATTCCCATTAACACCAATGTTACTTCTCAACAACGCCGGATTTCTCAGCACTCACCCTTCTGTATCTCAATTAGTGTATGCCTTGCAGCTGCTATGAGAGACTTCCATTTTTACCTTCTCCTGCAGCTTTGCTTTCTGCTTTCAAGCAGAGAAGAAGCACTCCATTCAACTTAGCAGTGTTCACAGTGGATTCTAAAACACAGCCATCATGCTTCAAATAAAATGGAATCTCTCTGTCACTAGATGCCTCCCATGTGACCAATGCTAGCCAATCACATGAGATCCACTAGAGAACTCTCTAGAATTCAGTTACCAACCAATCAAATTTAAACACATAGTAACACATACAAGCAATTACAATTTTGGCGAATTAAAGTACTATACTTAACATGAACCAGGGGCAATTGCAGTGTTGCTCTTAACGGAATAATCTGAGGTTTGATGTCACTGTTCATTTAACACATGGATTGGTTAGGGGAGCCACAAGTTACAAAAGGTGACGTGTTAGATTGCGTAGGATGCTGCCTAATGACAAAGCCAGAATATCATGCTCCTCAAAGGGTTTATGTTCAGATTAGCCATGCTAATCTGTTGCAGCTGAAAACAACAGAGTTTTGTGTCACTTTAAAGACTAGTTGGTATATTTTAGCAGGAGCTTTTTTCCAGAGACAGGAGTGTTAGAGACCATGGTTTCACATTCCATTACAGGTGTCCGTTAACACAGCAAAATTGGGATTCTTACATTATATCCAATTACTTCTTTTGTGAACCATCACTTTGCTTATCATAAGGTTCACGCAGAATTGTCAGGGACCTTGGTTTCCATTTCATTGCCATTTGATCCAATTCTTTTCTGACCCTGTGACAATTCATCTAATGAAGTAGACTTAAGTCCACCGAAGCTTATGTACAATACGTTTGTTACATTTTACGGTACCACAAGGCTCTTTATAGATTTGATTACATCTCCTGTCCCAATAGTGGGCATAAACTGAAACAATTTTTTTGTTACAATTTCTCCTTTACTCAGTGTTACTTAAATTTCTCGGTATTTTCCTAGCCAGTCTCAAACATTTCCTACTCTGTACATAATTGTCTCCCCCTTGTTATCAATTAAACAATTTTAAGATAAAGGCAGTGGGGCAGTTAGACTTCGGGGTAAGTCTCATTGAACTGAGTGGGATTTTTATTTTCCAGAGTAAAAGTGCAAATGGTTCAGGCTTCAAGGTACAGACGTGCAATATATGGTCCAGCAAGATAATGCTTCGGAGATTTCAATTCATCACGAGAAAAGCTCTCCATTTCATTTGGATCCTAACCAAGTACCCTCTTCTGAGATTAAAAAGAAAACCGCTCTACAACCAGGCTTCCGTTCTGATTTGATTTCCCTGAAACCAAAAGGCAAGTGCAATTTTGCTCAAGGTTTTTCCAGAAAGATTTGCAATAATCACTTGCAGACAGAGTAGATATTCAATTGTTCGCCCCTTCTGTACAGAGAGAAACATACTTCACTTGCTCGTCCTGAATATTACCCTCATATTTTTTTGCTTCTAATCTCTTTAAGCAAATGACGAGCTGGGACCTTTGATGTGTGTGCCAGCCAAAGTAACTCATTCCTTGCTCGCTGGTGGAGCTGTGAGCATCTCCCATCGTTATGCGTGTGGATGATAATTACTACTTCAAAGCCCGCGCAGCGATGTTGAGCTCTTTGAAATTCCCGTGCTGAGCATGTGCTCTGTGGGCCAACCCTGCTAAGATGTATTAACAGCTGCATTTGAATGCTATCTCCTTGCACAGTTTTGCTGTCTTTCACAATAAAACCATTTCTTTCACACTTCCAGGATTTATTATATTCAACAGCAACCAAAGATAAGGAGGGGGATAACCCATTGCCCACCCCCAGATACCATAAAACCACCAGACCTGTGGTCTGCTTTTAAATGTTTTTAGATGTTTGAAATGTGCTTAGATGGTCTTTTAATTGTTTTGAAACACTTCTGGTTGGTTTTTAAATTTTTTAAATATGTGCCATTCCCCGCCCCCCAATCTGTAATGTTTTAACTTTCTGATGTTTGCTGTCCTGGGCTCCTTTGGGGACAGGATGGCAGCACAGAAATTTAACTTATAAAAAAATTAAAATAGGGATTTCATCAGAATTTGAATATAAATGGCACAGAAATGAACTTATCCAACTTAACGTGTCTGCTTGTATTACAAGGTGAGCTTGTCACCCCAGAAATGTTCTTCTGCCTGTAATTTAAGTTGAGAATATTGTGAATGCATGCTCCAATTCGGTTTCGGTGCAGAATGCATTCCTAAGGCACACACAGCATGGAATTGTGACTTTGTAGTTTGGCCTTGAGAGACAACTTCCCAAAATATTTTCCAGAATTGGAGCTCCCAATTCTGATCAGGAGCATGGCATAGGGGATAGGATGGCTTTAACCCTTTGATCCCTGCTATGTTCCCAGTTAGATAGCACACACCCCACCACATACCCCTGCATTCTGTACAGTCAAAATTGTTCAGTATAGTAATTTAATTCACTGAAATTGTAAACGCTTGTATGCATTCCTATGTATTTAAAATTGATTTGTTGGTGACTGAATTCTAGAGAGTTCTCTAGCAATTCTCATGTGACTGGCTAATACTGATGACATGGGAGGTATCTAGTGAAGGAGAAACTCCATTTATGTGAAGCAAGATGACTGTGTTTTAGAGTCCACTGTGAACACTGCTAAGTTGAATAGAGTGTTGGAGTGCTTTTTCTCTGCTTGAAATAAAAAGAGCAAAGCTGCAGGAAAAGGCAAAAGTGGAAATCTCTCCTAGCAGCTGCGAGGCATGGCCTAACTGAGAAACAGAAGGCTGAATGCTGAGCTCTGGAAAGAGAGGAAAATACAGCTGTTTGGAAGTTAGAAGAAGAGACTGCAAGCTCATGTTTAGATATGTATGCAACTGTAAATACTGTTTTAATTCATCTATGCAAGTAAAGTTTTTGAATGTTAAAGTAAGAACATTGGTTTAAATTCCAAAGAAGGGTATCAGTCATATATATGATTTGAGCTTCTTAGCTGTAATTTCGCTACTCTTACTTCAACAAAATTACAGCCAGTGAATTAGAGACCCTGGAATAAATACTTCATCTTATACCATGCTAGTAGCTGCAACAAGGGGGGAAAGATGGGATCAGTCCAGATCTGGACTGTGGTGTGGAAGGGGAGAGTTAATTTCCCTCTCAGCACTGACCTCCAACCCAAATTGCCTTTCCTCAAGGCTTCTTTTATATTATATAATTTTTATCATATTTTCTGTTTTACAATTTAAAATACTCATTTTACATCCTTAAGATATCAATGACTTCCCTTCTTCTCTTTCCGTGGTTCATTTTACATATCATAAATCCCTGCATATTTTACAGAAACTAAACCATTCAGTATTCCATGATTGCATCCATCAAAACTTATTTACACTGTTGAATTTATCTTAATGCTGCCAGCATTTTCAGCTGTACACAGTTTATCTCCCATATAGTCAATAAACGTTTTCCAGTCTTCTCTAAACGTATGTTCTTCTTGTTTTCTTATTCTATATGTTAAGTCTGCAAGTTGTGCATATCCTGTCAACTTAAGTTGCCATTCTTCTTTAGTTGGGATCTCGCTTGTTTTCCATTTTTGGGCCAACAAAACACGGGCCGCAGTAGTAGCATACATAAATAACCTTTTTTGACACCTGGGAATTTCAGTCTCAATTATCCCCAACAGAAAGGACTCTGTGGTTTTTTGGGGGGAAAGTACTTTAAAACTTTTTTTCCAGTTCATTATGGATCATTTCCCAAAACTCTTTTATAAGTCCACCACACACAATTATTCCCCATATACTTGACCTCAAGTCTTCTTTTATTTAACAAAGGAAAAAGTATCAAGATATCTGGTCAGAGCTCACCCATACTATTTCTGAGTGAGTGACTCATTCAGAATCATAGGGCGCAGTTCATCCGAGAGTGATCCAAAACACACCCTTTTAGATGCAAGAGTGAAGTGTGCCTTCAATTTTATTTGAGACACACACAAAAACAGGCTCGCAGCTCTCAGATGCGAGGATAACATTGCTTTGGACGATGCAATTAAATTCTAGAATCCTCGGCTCACTAAGGCAGAACTTCAAGGGGGATGTTACTGGGTGTGGAGAGCAATGAACATCTTCCAGATGGAAAGCTGATAGGAACTTGTAAAATGGGGCTCTTTGAAAACCAATACTCTTGCTCTTGGGTTCATCTGCAATAATCCAGGAAAGTTATAGCAGTGCTAGAGTAACATGACGAGTCTGAAGCCAGCATGTCTGCGCTGGAAATGCATATGGATTTACTTTACGTTTAACCTGACCGTCGTTCAGCAGAAGATAAGGAAGTTCATGTATATATATGCTTTTCAGGCTAATGGCTTTGGCATGCTATCTGCACTGCCATGCCACTATAAACATCCATTAAGATAAGCTTATGTGATTCTAGTTGTAAAACTTCCTATGCAGTTGTGCAGGGGGGTGGTTTCCCCCACAAATAACAGCATATTTTGCAATAAAAAAAGGGAAATCTGCCAGCCAGAGAAAAATAATCTTTGCAATCAGAACTTCACTCGGAGGCCTTGGGTGCATCCAGATGTTCCTTTTAGATGTTCATTCGCCACATTTTGTTTTGATTCATTAAATGTTCTCTCCAGAATCTGGCGCATGGAAAACCAGTTCTGCCAGTTTGAGGCATTAGCCAGGCTGTGCCAAGTGCCAATTGGCTGGTACTTGTTCCATTCGCAGGGAAACCAAAATGCTTGCTTACAAAGCTATTGTACTACCAAGCTTACTGTATGCTTGTGAAACATGGGCCACTTACAAACGCCATCTCCAACTCCTCAAAAGATTCCATGAACGGTATCTCCAAAAAATTTTACACATCACTTGGGAAGACAGGCAAACTAATGCCAGTGTATTGGAAGAAGCAAAGATCACCAGTGTCAAAGCAGTTTCTTCAACATCAACTTCGTTGGACTGGTCATGTTGTTCAGTTGCCTGATGATCGTCTTCCAAAGCAACTACTCTATTCCAAACTTAAAAATGGAAAGCGTAATGTTGGTGGTCAATAAAAGAGGGTTAAAGACTCTCTCAAGGCAAATCTAAAAAAATGTAGTATAAACACTGAGAATTGGGAACACTGGCCTGCGAGCGCTCCAATTGGAGAACAGCCTTTACCAAAGGTCTCATGGGCTTTGAAGATGCTCAAACTCAAGACGAAAGGGAGAAACGTGCTAAGAGGAAGGCACGTCTGGTAAACCCTCACCATGATCAACTCCCGCCCGGAAACCTATGTCCCC
Source organism: Podarcis filfolensis (assembly GCF_964270895.1). Lineage (NCBI taxonomy): Eukaryota > Metazoa > Chordata > Lepidosauria > Squamata > Lacertidae > Podarcis > Podarcis filfolensis. Next base: position 84,385,711 of record NC_139608.1, read on the forward strand.
ACTGTGGAAGGACATGTGGATCCAGAATTGGCCTCCACAGTCACCCAAGGTCACATTGTTAAAGCCATGTTTATGGAAGACGATCTTACTCAGCTACAAGTGATCGCCAAAGAAGAAGAAGAACTCCTTATATCAAAGGTCCATCTGCCCCGTCTCAGTTTGCCAAAGCAGCTTGTTGTGGTTATTTATTTATTTTTTTAAAAGTAAGTGTGTGTGTGTGTGTGTGTGTGTGTGTGTGTGTGTGTGCATGCGCGTGCACGCATGCATGTATAGGAATGGAGAGAAATCTAAGTGGGTTATCACTGAAAGGTGAGCAAACCTAGTCTGCACCTAGTCTAAAAACAATGCAACAACAGAAACACAGACATCTTTTCCAAAGCTCACTGTTCTCTGAATTTTGTAATACAGTTCTCCAGTCAACGTGTACAAAAATCCACATGGTGGGGTAAGTTGTGCATAAAAATACATATGATAGTGAAGGCGACATGCACAAATTCATTATATTAGGGGAAATTGCTTTAGAATGTTTACATACATATCAGGAGAAAATTGCACTGCAATGCTGGTGCGTTTCCATGAGATGGGCCAATGTTCTGATTCCATACAAGACAGCTTCCTCTGTCCCAAGACACAATTCCCTGGCAACAAGTGAAATAACACCCTGATCTAATGAGGGAACTTGTTTTTGGTGACCGCATTTGTAATACTAGTTGAGGAGCCAGATTTCCACACTACCAAAATGGGGTCCATTGTTCAGTGGGAAAGCATATACCTCTGAGCTGAATGTCATAAGTTATCTCCAGTTCAAATGTTGCTATATGTTTGAGACATTGGAGAGCCTCTGCCAGTCAAAAAAGACAGTCCTGAGGCAGGCAGACCAATAGCCTGGCTCTGCATAAAACATCTACAGATGCTCGGGACAATGGCTATGAACTATTCCTGGGATGCTACTCAATTTCCAAAGTTTGACATCTATTTTATATACACAACTTTGTTTTCCGAAGTGTTCTATCACTGTAGCTGGCTTAGGCTTTTGTCCTGAGTCTAGGACAACCCTGGAAAGTAAAGCAGGCTCAGGGCTTGCCCAAAACATTTTGCCATTGACTGACACACTTCCCCACACTTGACAGCAGCAAGCTACCTTAAAGAGACACAGGACAGGCCTGTGCATGCCTTCCAAAACCCGCTGCGCTGGTCCCGGGGAGTTACCGTGCGGCATGGTCTGAGTCCAGTCCGAGGTCGAGGATGTGGTATGGAGGCTGTCCATCAAGGCTGATGTGGGGTCCAAGGCAAGGAGTCAGGTGAGGTCAGGAACTCTGGCAGAAGAGCAGGACAGGGTGCCGGAAGGAACAGGTTACCAACAATGTTGCTCCCGCAACCTGGGACTGGGCTGGCTGGCTTCTATCTGCCCCAAGGTATAGGGTGGTCCCGGTTCACAGGTGACTCGCCTCTCCTGGCCTGGAGGCAAGCACTCCTGCGAGAACTTAGTTCCCTCTGTCCTGAGCCTCTGCAGCTCAGGAGAGGCTGGAGGGTTACTGGACCCAGAGGCAACCTCAGCTTCCCCTGACGGGGCTGAGAGTGGAGCACCTGCAGGCAATGGGTCCTCAATCACCTCCAGAGCCAGAGCAGATTCAGCTGGTGTCTGCTCCTGAGGATCCGGCACAGGTGAGGGCCCTTCAGGTTCAAGCCCCTGCCCCGGCTCAGCCGGCCCTGGAGGTGGGGACTCCTGTGCAGGCTGGGATTCCTCAGGTTCAGCCTCTGAATCAGATTCCCAGGCCATCACACTCGCTCTCTGCATTATTCTGATAGCAATATATGCGGAGAACAGTTCTGGTTTGGCCTCACGGCTGAAGGAAACCATCATCCACCACAGGGTAGGCCTAGAGATCGATGTTCAAATGTGAATCATGCAACTTTGGGCAAGCTGCCATCTCAGCCTCAGTCAACGATGGCTTAGAGACGAATAAATGTGAAGGAACTGCCAAATTAGTCACTATGTTCTTCTTCTTCTTTAAATTGAATTATATTGCATACATAAACAATTAGAACAAAACTTACAGTCGTCAAAAAGATTAAGTAAATAAAAAAGAATCCAAAATTCATAAGGAAAAGTAAAATTATAATATAGAAGAAAAAAATGAAAGACGTATGAAAGAGAAGAAAAGGAGAGAAAAAGATAACGAAAACGAAAATGTGTGTGTGTGTGTGTGTGTGTGTGTGTGTGTGGTACATGATACAGTGGTACCTCGGGTTAAGTACTTAATTCGTTAACTGTTCTTAACCTGAAGCACCACTTTAGCTAATGGGGCCTCCTGCTGCCACTGTGCCGCTGGAGCATGATTTCTGTTCCTGAAGCAAAGTTCTTAACCTGAAGCACTATTTCTGGGTTAGCAGAGTCTGTAACCTGAAGCGTATGTAACCTGAGGTACCACTGTATATACAAGACAGCTTCACTGTGCCTCTCCCAACTGCAGCTCGTATGCATGCTCTTGCGAGCGGCAGAGGCGGCGCTGGAGGGATGAGTGGCCCAAAAGGAGCCCTTTCGGTCTGCTCCCTCCTCCTCCGCCGCCTTTGCCACTGTTGGTGGTGGCAGAACAAGCAGCCTGAAAGCAGCCCTTTCGGGCTGCTTGTTCTTCCGCTGCCACCACCAGGTTTGTGGTGTGGTGAACCAGCTTATACTCTGTTTTCCCTGTTTTTTGTGCTAAAATTAGGTGCCGCGGCTTATATTCAGGTTGGCTTATACTTGAGTATATAAAGTATATATGGTATACACACACACAAACACACCTGTGGGACGCGGGTGGCACTGTGGTCTAAACCACTGAGCCTTGGGCTTCCTGATCAAAAGGTCGGCGGTTCAAATCCCCACGACAAGGTGAGCTCCCATTGCTCGGCCCCAGCTCCTGCCAACCTAGCAGTTCGAAAGCATCCCCCAAAAAAGTGCAAGTAGATTAATAGGTACCGCTACGACGGGAAGGTAAACGGAGTTTCCATGTGTTGCTCTGGTTTCGGTGTTCTGTTGCGCCAGAAGTGGCTTAGTCATGCTGGCCACATGACCCGGAAAAACTGTCTGTGGAACGGACAAACGCCAGCTTCCTTGGCCTGTAAAGCGAGATGAGCGCCACAACCCCAGAGTCATTCGCGACTGGACTTAACTGTCAGGGGTCCCTTTACCTTTATATATAACTAGGATAACAGTCAATCATTCATTGTTAGACTAATATTTTACAGATTCTTAAATTAAAACACAGAGAACTACATACAAAGCTACCTACAAAACAACAAATAAAACTTCCGCCAATACCACAACAGTTCATTATTCTTAGTAAAGATACTTACCTGTATTTCAATTGGTTCCTCATCTTGGTATCAGGACTCTATTGCTTTTGCATTGTTATTCTAGGTACAACCAGATCTTAGGTGCTGAACCTTGATTCGTCAGGTAGTTGTTTAAATGATCCCATTCTTTCTTAACTATTTTATCAGATTTGTGTCTTAATATATCTGTTAGCTTCGCAAGTTCCAAGTACTCGGTCAGCTTGTGTAACCATTCATCTTTGGTGGGTATATGATTTTCTTTCCAATATTTAGCCACCAAGACCCTTGCCACCGATGTCACATAAAGGAATAATCTTATTTTATCTTTAGGGATATTGTCATGATTCTCAAAAGGAATGCTTCCGGGTTTTTTGCAGAATGTGATTTTCAGTAACTTTTTTATTTCCTCGTAAGTCATGCCCCATAATTTTTTTATCTCTGGGCATGACCACCACATGTGATAAAAAGTTCCTATTTGGTTTTTACCCCTCCAACAATTATTGTTGTGAGATTTATTTATTTATTTTAGCCAACTTAACAAGGGTTAGATGCCACCTGTATTTCATTTTCATGAAATTTTCCCTTATTAAGTAGCAGGCCGTAAATTTTAAGTGTTTTGTCCAGAGCTCTTTCCATTTGTCCAATTCAATCGTATAACCTAGGTCTTGGTCCCATTTTCTCCTAACCTCTTTAATTTCCTCATTCCTCAACTTCCAGTTTATCAACAGCTTATAAACTTTTGAAAGAGTCTTTTGGTTATTATATAGAATGTCCTCCTCCAAATTTGATATTTTATTGTCAAAACCCTTCATTCTTTTGTCTTTCTCAAAAACAGCATTTAATTGATGAATTTCTAGCCAATGAAATCCCATGTTTTCTTCAAAATTCCTTAGCTTTGAATAGTTACTTATCTCTTCTACCAACTCCCTATAGGTTACCCAATCATTATTCATATTTTTCCTGTGAATTGCTGTTGATTCAATGGGAGAAAGCCACCAAGGAGTTCTTGATACCATTATCAGTTTATTTCTCTCCCAAGCATCATATAAAGCCTTCCTCACAATGTGGTCTAGAAATCCTTTATGTGCTTCTACTTTGTCGTGATCTAGATACCCGTGCCAGCCAAACACATTGTTCCAGCCTTCTAGATCCAGCACTTCAGTATTTTTTAAAGTTATCTAGTCTTTGATCCAGGTCCAACATGATACTTCATAATATAATTGGAGGCCTGGGACTGCAAACTTAGTTATTGTTCTAATTAAGACACTCGGGCCTGCTTCTTGGTGGAGGTAGAAAATCTTTGCCTAAGACTTATCCCGTCAAACTGAACTTTCCTTTAAACAAAGTATAATCTTTCTTGTAGTGATTACAAATGTGAGTACTTTATGTACGACGACTGAAATAATTGAACATCTGGATTATTCCACTAGCATTAGCAATATGCTGTTGCCTCAAAAACTGGTAAACTCCGAGAGTACATTGGCCAACAATTGACTAAGAGTAAATCACTGTAAAACAATTAAACTTCTCTCATGGAATGTAACAGGGTGGCCGAACAAGACCTGAGACAGTGATTTCTGTTCCTATCTACAAACACATGATATCATCTTTCTTCAAGAAACCTGGGCAAAAGAGGGCACCATGGTTGAATTACAGGGTTTTACAAGTTACACTCAACCAGCTCTTAAAACTGTAAAGTATGGAAGGCCTAGCGGGGGGGCTGGCAGTGCTGGTGTCAACATCTCTTATCAATTCAACAGTGTCCCTCGCTGACCACCCCTAATTTTTTAGTGTTGTCCCTTTCTGATAGTCTCCTGAGAAATACTTATTGTATCTGTGGAGGAAGCAAGATACAGTATGGGCTCTCATGTGAGAGAGACCATAATTAGGGCTCTTCCTAATTATTGCATTGCCACACCATGCTGCTGGGCAAACTCGTAGAACATAAAATTGCTGGTGGCTATTGAGGTTTAATGCTCACAGTTGTACTCTGCGTCCATCAGGGAACTGTAGCGCCACACACGAGCTGAGACCGGGAATAGCCAGTAGTGGTGGAGGCCCAGTGTTGTCACAGAGGATACATATGTGAAATGCCAGGGAACCCAGAAATCTAAACTGACAGATTAGGTCTTTCAGCAGGACTCAGGGACCACTCTGGACCCTCAGCCTTTTGCTGATGCCTCCTTGCCTCAAATTAAAGTGTTTAAGGAACCTCTTTTCAAAGGGTCACACGCAGTGATGAAAAAAAACTCACTACACTCCTGCCTTGTGTGAGCCAAAGCCCGCTAGAGATCTTTCCCTTGAAACCATAGGCTGTGTACCCACCATACTTTTGGGGCTCATCCCCACTTCCCCTTGGGTCGTGTGCCCAGCAAGCTCAGGAGTGTTAACAGATTTGCTCTTTGCTAGGCCCCCCAGCCTGGTTTGCAAAAGTCAGCCCAGGAATTCCTTGTCTGGCACAGTTGTGCAGCTTCTCCTTTCATGGATATCCCAATTAATCAAAATTCTACTGTTTATGAATTTCTGGAGGGTTTTTTGAGGGGGAGTCTCTTGCAAATGTTTAACAGTATTTTTCCTGCACTGATTTTAATGCCTCTATATACCGGAGGTCTCAGGGCGGTTCACAGAACAAAATCAAAACATAAAAGGTAAAGGTAAAGGTACCCCTGCCCGTACGGGCCAGTCTTGCCAGACTCTAGGGTTGTGCGCTCATCTCACTCTAGAGGCCGGGAGCCAGCGCTGTCCGCAGACACTTCCGGGTCACGTGGCAAGCGTGACAAGCTGCATCTGGCGAGCCAGTGCAGCACACGGAACGCCATTTACCTTCCCGCTGGTAAGCGGTCCCTATTTATCTACTTGCACCCGGGGGTGCTTTCGAACTGCTAGGTTGGCAGGGGCTGGGACCGAACGACGGGAGCACACCCCACCGCGGGGATTCGAACCACCGACCATGCGATCAGCAAGTCCTAGGCGCTGAGGTTTTACCCACAGCGCCACCCGCGTCCCAGAAAATACATAATCAAAATAAAAACCACAAAATACATAATCAAAATAAAAACAAAAGCAACCTCCCCCCAACACATTTTAAACGGGTATTGGATGTCAATCAGCCCAAGATCTAGTTAAAGATGAAGTTTTTGCCTGGCACCTAAAGGTGTATAATGAAGGCGCCAGACGAACTTCCCTGGAGAGAGCATTCCACAAACGGGGAGCAGTACTGAATTGGTGGCGCATGCGCTTCTGGCTTGCACTCTTTATAAAGACTTGAGGAATGAGATTATCATGTCAAGGGCTACATTGTATAGAAACCATCAATTTCAGGTGTGCAAAGACGTTATTAAATATTTGGGTATAATGATTTCATCAGCTATAGACCAAATTGTAAAATTAAATCTGAATCAAATCATATCAGATTTCTTTTGATATTGAAAGGTGGGGACCTCTAAACCTTTCCCTTTGGGGAAAGGTTAATGTCCTCAAAATGAATGTTGTTCCAAAGCTTTTATACATTCTTAGAGGATTACCAATACATATTCCCAAATTTTACTTCCAAAAAATAAATCAACTCTTTAGATCGTGCCTATGGGGTACAAAGCCACCAAAAACATCACTACATAAAATGCAACTTCCAGCTAAGGAAGGTGGCTTTGGTCTCCCAAATCTGGAACTATATCACCAGGCCTACCTGCTGAGTAAGACTAATGAGAGCTAGCAGGAATCCCAACTGGGCTACTCTCGAATCGTTTCTTTGAACCTCTTGTAGGGTGGACTAAACTCGGCTCCAATTTTATGAAATATCCTATTATCCTGGAGACTATTAAAGCACCTATAAAAATTTGGATGAATAAAAATAAAAATAATAAGGATGACCCCTATCAACATGAGAAATTAACAATATGGGCCAACCCAAAATTAAAAATTAGAAATCAAGTAATAATTTGGCAAAATTGGATGAAAAAAGGTATTTTGACACTGAATCAATTAATTGATGAAAATTACAAATTTGTGCAGTATAAGACTTTGCAAGTAAAGTATGGATTAACCAGTGAAACACAATGGCAATACAGCCAATTGAAACATATGTTGGAAAGGCAGTTTGGCCCTGACGCTATAGCAGCATCGGAAACACCCATGCTGCTACAAGATTTAATCTCTGCAACAAAAACAAAAAACTCTGCACTTGCACTATATAAAACCCTACTCAACAGGAAGAAATATGATTTAGAATATGATACACAAAAATGGAGTGAAGAGTTAGGAGTACAGATAACAAATGATATATGGGAGTCAAGTATAAAATCAACAGAGATAGCCTCTATGGATCTAAGACTAAGACTTATACAACAGAAAATAATACAGTCGTACCTCAGGTTAAGTACTTAATTCATTCCAGAGGTCCGTTCTGAACCTGAAACTGTTCTTAACCTGAAGCACCACCTTAGCTAATGGAGCCTCCTGCTGCTGCCGCGCCGCCGGGGCCCGATTTCTGTTCTTATCCTGAAGCAAAGTTCTTAACCTGAAGCACTATTTCTGGGTTAGCAGCATCTGTAACCTGAAGCGTATGTAACCCGAGGTACCACTGTATTCAGAGTTCACTGGACTCCAGCAAAACTATACCAGAAGAAAATAACAAGTGCAAACAACTGCTCGAGATGTGGGAATAAAAATGTGAACTTAGTACATATGATGATTAACTGCCCGATGATAAGATCATTTTGGTGCAAGGTGAGGACATTTATATCAAGAGTAATAAAAAAAAATTTGTTATTTAGGGGAATTGAATTTAATTCTAAATTATATTCCAGAAATGTGGGAGATTACAAGGGGTAAAAAGAAAAAAATGGATGTACCGTGCCACGTTAGAAGCAAAAAAACTTGTTTTGATGAATTAGAAGAGCCACAAAAAGATTCCATTGAGCACATGGATTGCTAATATGGACAGACTAGTTACATACGAACGAATTACATGTTGACGCAAATTAAGAATGGATAAATATGAAGAAATCTGGAAGGTATATTTAAGCGATAAGGCAGACAGTGGTGGGAATTAGGGGGAGGAGAGGTGGGGAAATGTTGTTAAAAAGGTGTAGTCATAGGTATATCAGTATTCAAATTTGAATTGTCAAATTGTGTTAGCAGTGTTATTATGGATTTTGTTGTATGTGTCTTTTGCGGTTGTTGTTTGTATTGAAAAAATGATTAATTTTTTTTTTAAAAAAAGGAATGAGATTATCACCCCTCTTTTATTGTCCATTCCGGGTCGCCCAACCACTGCCACAGTGTCCTTTCTCTTGGAAGATCAAGATGAGCAGGTGATAGCAAAGGTTGCAAGGTTTTTAGCTGGGGCAAATAGAATAAGATCCACTATTTGACTATTGATTCAAAACCCTAAAATGAATTTTATATGCAGTGGACGCTCAGGTTGTGAATGTGATCCATGAAGGAAACACATTTGCAACCCGCAGCGTCCGCAACCCATCTGCGCATGCACGGGTTGCGATTCAGTGCTTCTGCGCATGCACAAAGTGTGATTTAGCACTTTGCGCATGCGCAAGTGCCAAAACCCGGAAGTAACCCATTCTGGTACTTCTGGGTTCAGCGCAGTGCACAACCCGAAATTGCGCTACCTGCAGCATCTGTAACCCAAGGTATGACTGTAATTGACTTTTTATTTCTATTCTTTGTATATTATATTGTTGTTTTATTGCTATGGCCGATGGCTGACGCAAATAAAATTCATTCATTCATTCAGTGGGAAGCCACTGCAGAAAAGGCCTATTTTCGTGTTGCCACTTTCCGGCCCTCTTGTGGAGGGAGGCCTCAGAAGATGATCTCAGGGTCCGTGTAGCTTCATATGGAAAGAAGCAGTCCTTGAGGTATGGCGGTCCTGAGCCGTTCTTGTAAACCACTTAAGAGGTTACAAGCAGTATAAAAATTAAAATAAAAAAACAATAAAACCATAAAGACTACTGCCTTTCTTAGTATTTATGTAATTATAGATGGGTACTCAGTCATGTGCATCCTGACCTGGAGTCTGAAGACGACAACAAAGGCTCAGGTTTGGCACCTCGGGTAGCTAGGCCAGAATGCTTCAGTTGCTGGCGTCCAACTTCAGAAAGTGTAGATCTGAGAGCATTTCCTGACAAAGCAGGGGGAAATGGGAGACACATGGTATAACATAGTCGCTTGACCAGCTTGGCTTCTAAATTGTTCATATTTTCAAGGCAGCAGCAGGAGAGGTGGAGAGAGAAAGAGTTCACTGTAATAAACAGTATTGTCTCCGAAGCAGAATGCTTATCCCCAGGAGCCAAGACTGACTCGGAAACATTTGGTTTAATTCTAGAGAGGCAAAAGGAGCATGCATTGTTTTGACAGCAAGGGATAAACAAGAGTATCCATTTCAGTTTAATATTCCAGACACTCAAGAAGGTATCAGTAACAGAACAACAAAAAGCCACAATCTATTCATGCTCATACAATCCAACTGGTTTCCAAAAGCAAAATTTATACTGCAATTCTGAAAATGGGAACATTTCATTGTTCACATAAATAAAACCACAGGGCCACAGGTACCTGAAGAACATCCAGTCTGACTCTCAGTTTAAGAGGCTGGATCCTGAATATACTAAGTGGCAAAGAGTCAGGATGTTAGCTGAATTTTGCTTTGGTCACCCTGTTGGAATAACCAGCGCTCGACTTTAATTTATATATTGCAGAGAGCAGCAGCAGCTTTGAAAAAGTAGCAAAGTTCGTAAAAATATTTAAGCTAAATGTGGTTGCTACGTTAAGACAATGATTTAACAACAACAACAATTTGAAAACAAGGACAAACCCTTCTGTAATTGATGCCAATCATTAATAAAAATAGACCATACTTTATATTTTGTTTGTTTGAAGCATTTCTGCACTGCTCTTCAGTCTCCCAAATCTATTCTAATTCTTCCATTGCAAAATTTGCCTTTTCAGTGATTTTCCTACACCAGTTTTGCAACTTGCTAAACTACACCACTTGCTGGTTTCTAAAATCTGGGCAACTCTTCAAAATGTTTTATCTTAATTCGAATTGTGGTTTACTTAATATGTCATTTAAATGTCATAACAAAGGGCTGTCGATAGAGAGGGAAATACAGAGAATTTCATAAACACTCAACTTACGAATGCATTAAGGTGCCTTAAACCAACTGAGACTCTGTTGGTTCATTTAGCCCAGGGGTCAGCAAACTTTTTCAGCAGGGGGCCGGTTCACTGTCCCTGAGACCTTGTGGGGAGCTGGACTATATTTTGAAGAAAAAATGAACGAATTCCTATGTCCCACAAATAACCCAGAGATGCATTTTAAATAAAAGGACACATTCTATTCATGTAAAAACACATGATTCCCGGACCGTTCGCAGGCCGGATTTAGAAGGTAATTGGGCCGGATTCGGCCCCTGGGCCTTAGTTTGCCTACCCATGATTTAGCCTGTATTAGCTGCTCTATTTGCCAGGGCTTTCCAAATCTGGGTTTCTCTTTATGCAGAGCACGTCCTCTTCCACTGAGCTATAGACCCTCCTATGTTTTGGCAGTCATGTCGTTTGTGGACGACATCAGCTTTGTAATAGCCACCATTTTCTGCTTGCATTTTTTTGTAGTATACTTACTGTAAAAAAGGTAATAGGTAAAGGACCCCTGGACAGTTAAGTCCAGTCAAAGGCGACTATGGGGTTGCAGCGCTCATCTCACTTTCAGGCTAAGGGAGTCAGTGTTTGCCCACAGACAGCTTTCCTGGTCATGTGGCCAGCAGGACTAAACCGCTTCTGGCGCTACGGGACACCATGATGGAAACCAGAGCGCACGGAAATGCTGTTTACCTTCTCACCACAGCGGTACCTATTTATCTCCTTGTACTGGTGTGCTTTCGAACTGCTAGGTTGGCAGGAGCTGGGACACAGCAACAGGAGGTCACTCCATTGTGGGGATTCGAACTGTTGACTTTCTGATCAACAAGTCCAAGAGGCTCAGTGGTTTACTACACGCAGAGTTAAATGAATGCTGCTTTCAAATTTCAGGTTGCCTTGAAATAATAATAGCTGACCAGAGTCTTGGGCTTAACAAAAGAAGACTAATAGCTTGGGCTGTTCTTGTGATGTGTATCTGCTGGGAGCCAGAGAGCAGTTCTGAACAGACACACACGGTTAATGCTGAATTTGGGCTTTGCCAGCATTTTTGGGGTGCTGGCTGCCTTGGATGTGGGAAACACAGGACTTTGGAGTGTTAAGGTGTCCCTTCACCTACGCTCAGCCTATATATTTGTACATAAATTCAAAAGCCTCCAGTGACCAGTAAAAAAAAAAAAGGAACTCAGGTAAGCACTGAAACTTCTCACTGTTGAGCCAGTTTACTTGACATTAGCCTTGGCATATTCGGCACTGGCTTCTGAAGGAAGATCGGCTAGTAAACCAACCATAAGTTACCCAAGAACATCTAATCAAACTTTAAAATTCCACCCTGGACCTGGCTGTGCTTTTCGAAAAGCCACAGTTCAAAACCACATTCAGCAATGTTTATTTCCTGGATGGGAAAGAGGCTACAAGGATGGAGCAGAAAGGAGAGGAAAATGGTACATTTTTTGTGGGTGCGTTTGTTCAATCATATTTGATCTGAAATAAACAACTATCTGACTTTTTGAAGACATGTGAAGGCAACCCTGTTTAGGGAAGATTTTTATGTTTGATGTTTTATCCTGTTTTTAATATTCTGTTGGGAGCCGCCCAGAGTGGCTGGGGAAACCCAGTCAGATGGGTGGGGTATGTATGTATGCATGCATGTATGTATGAATGAATATTATTTTATTATTATTATTATTATTATTATTATTATTATTATTAGGGTCAAAACACCAGGCCTAAATTCTAGAGTGGGGATTGCTAACCCTTTTAGGACCACGGACACATATTTTTTGAGTACCACCCCTCTTTTGCTCCTCTCTTCCCTCTCCCAGATCAGAACCCCCCCTCTCCGAAAGACAGAAAGAGAGGATGTACATAGGCACACACTTCAGTTTTCCAAGGAAGCTGAGCAACATCTTCCGTGTCAAGGAGAGGCGGGGAAGGTAATTCCCCTGGGAAAGAGCGTGGACGATCTCAGAGGTTTTCCAGACAGCAGGGGGAGGCCTCAAGAGCACCATCACACCCACAATCAATATATTGGCAAGCCTTTGAACCTGTGTTCACTCCACCACCACCCCCAATTTAAAAAGGATCAAGCTCTGTTGGCCCGGAGATGGAAAGAAGACAAAGTCCCTACCAGAGAAGAATGGCAGATTAAGTTGATGGATTATGCCGAAATGGCAAAAATGACTGGAAGAATCAGAAATCAGGAAAACCAAAATTTTAATAAGGAATTGGGGAAATTTATAATTTATCTTGAAGACCACTGTAAACACTTAAAATTGTCAGTTGGATTGGAATAACACTTGTAGTTTAATGGTGAATTTTGGATATACAGTGGTACGTCTGGATGCAAACGGGATCCATTCCGGAGCCCCGTTCGCATCCAGAAGCAAACGCAACCTGCATCTGCGCATGCGCGGGTCGCGACTCGCTGTTTCTGTGCATGTGTGTGACATCATTTTGACCATCTGCGCATGCGCGAGCGGCACAAAGTGCGTTACTTCCGGGTCGCCGCAGCGCGTAACCCAAAAATACTTATCCCAAAGCTACTTCAACCCGAGGTATGACTGCAATGGAGATGTAAAAGATTTGGATTATCATAAAAGATGCAGGAGGAAATGATTAACAATAAGACCCACAAAGAGGAGGAGGGAAGACCAGGAGATTCTTTAGAATCTTGTTTTTATGTTGTATGTGTGACTGTAAAACTTTCATCTGAAAAACCAAATAAATAAATGTATAAAAAAAATAAAAAGAATCAAGCTCTGGGATTGGGTAGGACCCCTGGCGAGAAACCCTGGATAACTGCTGCAGTTTTAGTAGACAATACTGGGCCAGCTGGTATAAGGACTCTTACAACAGATAAATAATATAGACTTATAGCGTTAGGAGGCACAGAGCAGCCCTGGCAGCTCCGACGAGTTACATACCGTTGGTACTGTGAAAGGGATAGCTGGTATGGCCTCTGACCCGAGGCTAGCATAGGTCCAGATATGCCTTTTTGCACACGACTGGAGCCTGCACGACACGCACACGAGCCTCTCTGACTTGAACCCTGATCTGCTCCAGCAGCCTGGAGTTGCTGAACGGCCGAGGCCACCGGTTTCAGGTCACATTAGGGAGTCGTTTTAGTAGCAGATGTAAAGATTCTCCCCTTTGAGTGGGTATCACACAAGGTCAGTCAGCAAATCCTGCTCTAAAAATAGATGCCAGTTTCAAAGTTGGCAAAGATTTCCTTTGCCGTCCCTGTCACACTCCGAAGATCCACGCTACCTACAGCTCCTGGATAAAGTCACAGGTAAGGCAAGATGAGAGAATGCTGAACTCCCTTTTCGCCCTTTCCCTTAAAAAATTCTGGGAGAGGACAACCAGGCAAGGGGGGAAACTGAATGTTTAGCTGTATTTTCAAAGGAGCTGTGGGCTTCTTAAAACCATTTCAGGGCAGAGGCACGAGTAACATTAGAGATTCATTCATTTGGAGATACAGTGAGGTCATTCAGCATTCCAAAATATTATACAATGAGCTGCATTTCCTTCCTTCCTATTGGACGAACCTTTTTATTGTTTATGCTAAACTGAGATCTGTTTTGGGAGATTTTTAAAATCTACTCTAGGGATCTTTTAGATGCTCTCCCCTCCCTTCTTCTCTGCTCCTCAGCTCTTTATTTTCTTTCAATTCCCCTTCCCTTCCATCAAATTCTGTTGCCCTGCTTCTACTATAGAAGGCTTGTGTCTGTCATTCAGGAAATTTTAATGCCTTATGTCAGCCAACCCAGCTGAACTGGCTTCATGTTAACCACATGTGCTGGCAGTGAAGACCAAGTGCGAAAACGATTTTAAAAAAAGAAATTGCTGGCCTGGAGAATATACAAGCGAGTAGAGTAGAGATGCAGACAGAGGGTAAAGGAATAGTGACATAAAAGAGATTATACGCAAACTCGTTTTAAACTACAACTGCACGAGACAAACACAGAAAAACCTCTTCACAATTTCCCCTTCCCCTAAAGAAACAACCACCAAAAACAATATCTGAGAAATTAGAATGATAAGGATTAAATTAACTTTTGTTTTGTTTTGTTTTAAGGAAGTTAGAGGGGATTCTTTTCAAAGAAGCTATTGCCATTAAATCAACCGAAAATCAATTCGGCAGGATTCTTAGCAGCATACTTTCAGACATCGATCTTCCATTCATTTTTAGTTGCTGTCGTTGTTTTAGTGGGAGATCTGAAGTAAAGTCATCCCTGCGCCATGAAAACTACATTGTTTGCAAATATTGCATCTTTGATCAGATAAGCATATTGAAATCCAGGGCCTGCCTTCTCTCCTAATAAGTGACAGGTACATAGTGAGCCACGAGGCTCCTTTGGGCGGTTGCTAGGATTTGCAAAATATCATGTAACCAGAGTAGCACTTTAAGGTCTCCACAGCAGGAGTGCCATTTTGAGAGGGCAGTGGGCTTGTTGCACCTGCTCCTATTTCTCCTGCCATGCCTATGGTTCCGCTTTGATACAGAAATTGGGTAACTGATCCGTGTTGGCAAAATGTTGCTATAGTTATTAGGAGCTAGAAACAAAAAGTAAATAAATACTCTTAAAATGCATTGCTTCAGCATTATCCATTTAAAACTCAAATATATCCAAAAGATGACCCTTGGACCTTAACTGAGAATCTTGCTCTCCCACCCCTCCCCATTCATATTGCCTTGCAAGTGTCCCAGAGAAAACAGAACAGGACATCCAGTTTTCTCATGCAAGAGCACAGTGGCCATTGGGAGTACTGTGAACTCGTGATTTCGTGTTGAAATCTCACCCCCCCCAAAATGCACTTTTTGGGGGGAGATGCAATTACGCAACCCTGTGCAGTGCTCCAACATGCGCAAGCACGTCCCCCCCCCAAAAGCACGTCTTTTTGACTCCATCATCTCGCACAGATCACAGACGCACATCCCAGTTTGGGGACTCAAGAGGTTGGAGGGTATGCATTCAAACACACAGTCTCTCTCCATAGCCTACCAATACCTGATCTGCTGTGCTACGCATGGGCAGCCTGATCCACAGAATTCTTTTGGCACAGACAGATCCTATGGCAGTGCTCAGTCCTGCCTCAACAGAAGGGTCAGCAGCTAACATGCATTCTGATCTGTACTTGGGGCACGGAAGCAGACACAACAGACCCCTGTGTTGGCTCCTGCCCTCTACCTTGCACTAGTAGTGTAGGACTAGTGCAAAGAGCTAGACTTTTATGAGTCAATGCTGCTGAAGAAAAAGAGGTGTGAAGTCAGTTTTACAGGTACTTAGGGAATCAAAGAATTGCAGAGTTGGAAGGGACCCCGAGTCCAGCTCCCTACAATGCAGGAATATGCTGCTGTCCCACACAGGGATTGAACCTGCAACTTTGGCATCATCAGCATCACACTCTAACCAACAGAGCTATCCAAGCTGATTATCTTGTGAAGCAAGTTCAGAGTAAACTGTCCCTCCTGGTGCTTTACACCAGCCTCCCCAAGCCTGGTGACTTCCAGTTGTTGTTGGACTAAACTCCACCTTCTTCCTAACCATGGACCATGCTAGCTGGAGACTGGTGGTAACTGGAAACCTAACAACTCCTGGAAGATACCAGGCTGGAGTAGGTTGCTTTTACAAAATCCATCCTGCCAATGCATTTTGTAACAGTAGCCATCTTTCTGCCTGGAAAGTCAAGGGTGCGATGAAACAGGAGGTTTGGCATAAGAGAGCAGGTGGCATAAGATTCGGTCTGAACCCGACTAAACGTGGCCATTGTGGCATCACTCTGGCTCCCTCAGAAGCCTGCTGTGACAACTCTGCAAGGCACTTTAGGGACAAAATCGCTCGATGCCACAGCTAGAGCAAGTGCAGTGGTGGTGTTTAGAGCATGGTTTGTTCAATCTATACTGGATCAGTTTGGATTATTGCAACCTGGGGATGGGGAGGGCAAGCTGCTTGAAGTATAGCTGGCCACCTGGCTCCTTGACCCTTGTCCATTTTTTGCTTCTTAGAGCCAGCCATAGGGGGCTGACTGGATGGGTCCAGGAAGTGATTAAGGCTTCATTGGAGAAGGGGGAGATACAATCTGCCTTGATGGAGGTGGTTGAACAACTACCAAGAGTCAAATATCCCCTTTGGGGGGGCAAAGTGGTGGTGGTTCAACTTCAGGCACGCTTGGAAGAAGCTGATGACTTGGATCCATTCCAGTCTGGCTTCACGCCTGGTCATGGCACTGAAAATGCACCCATCACCTTGGTTGATTGCTTTGACCAGGAGAGAGATGGAGCAACACGGCACAGTTTGTTCTCCTCGCTCTTTCAGCTGCTTTCGATATTGCTAACTAGAATATCCTTCTAGAACGGCCCAGGGAGGTGGTTGGGGGCACTGTGCTACAGTGGTGGGTGTGGGTGGCGCCAGTGGCGTAGCGTGGGTTGTCAGCACCCGGGGCAAGGCAAGTAATTTGCGCCCCCTAACCCATGGATTTGCGCCCCCTAACCCGTGGATTTGCCCTAACCCCAGATGTTGCGCCCGGTGCGGCCGGCCCCCTGCACCCCCCACGCTACGCCACTGAGCCTCTTGGGCTTGCTGATTGGAAGGTCGGCGGTTTGAATCCCCACAACGGGGTGAGCTCCCATTGCTCTGTCCCAGCTCCTGCCAACCTAGCAGTTCAAAAGCACGGCAGTGCAAGTAGATAAACCGCTGCGGTGGGAAGGTAAAT
Source organism: Podarcis filfolensis (assembly GCF_964270895.1). NCBI lineage: Eukaryota > Metazoa > Chordata > Lepidosauria > Squamata > Lacertidae > Podarcis > Podarcis filfolensis. The sequence goes on from NC_139608.1 coordinate 84,402,904, forward strand.
GGCGTTTCCGTGTGCTCTGGTTTCCACCACAGTGTTCCATTGCACCAGAAGTGGTTTAGTCATTCTGGCCACATAACCCAGAAAGCTGTCTGTGGACAAATGTCAACTCCCTTGGCCTGAAAGTGAGATGAGCGCCACAACCCCATGGTTGCCTTTGACTGGACTTAACCATCCAGGGGTCCTTTACCTTTTACTTTGATTCAGTGGTTCTGTTCTTACCTCCTGAGATGTTTCCAGAATGTGGTCATGAGAGCCTGCTGTCCAGTGCCATGGGAGTTGCCCCACAGAGTTCCATCTTTTCCCCTGTGCTATTTAACATCTAAATGAAGCCTCTGGGTGTTGTTATCAATAGATTTGGAAGTGCCATCAATTTGCAGATGACACCTAGTTCTTTCTCTCAATCTTCACCTGAATCAGGAAAGGCAGTTGATAACAACAACAACAATTTATTATTTATACCCCGCCCATCTGGCCAGGCCTCCCCAGCCACTCTGGGTGGCTCCCAACAAAATATTAAAATACAGAAATGAATCAAACATTAAAAGCTTCCCTAAACAGAGCTGCCTTCAGATGTCTTCTAAAAGTCTGATAGTTGTTCTCTTTGACATCTGATGGGAGGGTGTTCCACAGGGTGGGCACCACTACTGAGAAGGCCCTCTACCTGGTTCCCTGTAACTTGGCTTCTCACCGTGAGGAAACTGCCAGAAGGCCCTCGGCGCTGGACCTCAATGTCCGGGTAGAACGATGGGGGTGGAGATGCTCCTTCAGATATACTGGACCGAGGCCGTTGAGGTGTTAGACCATTGTTTGGAGGTGATGGGCTGGGCATGGGCCAGTAAGCTGAATCCTGAAAGACCACCTTCATCCCTACAGACCCTCTCAGGTGCTGAAATCAGCAGAGCGGGCCTTCTTGTTTTTTCCCCTACACTCAGAAGATTGTGGGGTGGTGGCCTGGGAGAGGGCATTTTCTGTGGCATCCCCTAAGTTGTGGCTCTCCGTCCCCACAGGGGTGCACCTGACATCTTCATTAGACAGCTTTCGGGGAATGTTGAAGACACACCTCTTTTCCCAGGCCCTTGACCCCTGAGATGTGCATTTTTAGGACTCACCTTATTTCTGTGATTGTAAGTTGTTTTGAACTGTTTTTCATACTGTGTTTTAATTGTTCTAACCCACCCTGGTATCTTAGGGTGAAGGGTGGGTAATTAATACAACAGCAACTTCCTAGCAAACGGATCAGGATGAATGCCCAATTAACAGGGTGCCTGGAAGCAATGCATTTGTAAATAAGTTTATAGGAAGCATGATGACTTCTAAAAACAGACAGCAAATCCCCAGAAAATAGCACCCTCCCCAACAGAATACCCCCAGTTTCAACTATCTCTGGAAATAAACCCTCGGCTCTCACTCTCTCTAAAACTGCTGGGTTTTGTCTCCTGATGGTCTCTCTCTAATAACTTGAGAAATTCTGGGCCATCAGGAGACCATCACTGGTCATTAGCTTGTATTGGGGCTCATCCACACTTCTGCTTGTACCATTGCTTTCCCCCGGACAAACCCGCTCTTTACTGCTGAATCAGAGCAAACATCAGCAGGGTTTTCTGCGGATTGATGCTTGCTTTGATTAAGCAGTAAAGAGCAGCTTTACTGAAAGTGGCAGGGAAAATGCTAGAAAATGCCTCGAAAGCACAGGACAAGTGGAAAACTGCTCAGACCCATGCTTTCTAGGCATGGGACAAGCAAAGTGTGGACGAGTCCTTGATGAAGCATCAACCACCATCCTGGAAAACAAAGCTATCAATCCACAAATGATCAGACAGCACCTACAACCAATGCACTCCACATTTAATGCAAATTGGCTGGTGTGTGATCTGGGCTTTGTGCTTTTGGATTATGATGGTGGAAAGTGGTCAGGCTTCTTTTGCCCTGAGCCAGAGAAGGAAACAGACCATCTTCCCATGCCCTCTGAAGACCACCAAGCACTGAAAGCAGACAGCAACAGGAAACAAGGAGTACCATAACTGTGCACCCGGTGAACAGCTAACCTTAGATCATGGCCCTCCAGTTGTTGTTTGACTCCAACTCCCATCAGTCCAAGCCAGCATAGTTAAAATCCGAGATGGAAGCTGTAGTCCTGCAACAGGTGGAGAGATGCTCGTTCCCCATCCCTGCTCTAGATAGTCAAAGTTACATGGAAATGAAATCTGTTCTAATAGTTACCTTGCAAAGGCATTCAATATTCCCATGCAATTTCTGCAAACCAGACAGCCAGCCAATGGATAACCCAGTATCATGGAATTTGGTTTCCAAGGTATGAAGAACCTACCCCAGGAGACCACCAGCCAAACCATGAATTTATTTAACTTTAATTTGTTCATTAAATTTGTTTAAAACATCATCCTTTATCACACCACTGTTTGACAGTTATTTCTGTGAACTCCTGAAAAGCAATGGCTTAGGTGCTGGCCTCTCCCAAAAATCTTCCACAGTGAAGACTGAGACAGATTTTTTGGCATGTATTCAGTTTCCAAATCTTCCTTTAGTATTTTTTTCATACCTTATTCTTCAAAAAGTCCCACTCTCTCATTTGCTGCTGTGGCATTCGTACGGAGCCCCCGGTCGTCTCACGGACTATTGACCAGTACACCACTAATCCGCTGCCACCAACCAGGTCCTCCCCAGTAAAGCACTTAGTCTCAGTCAGGTTCTCACGTTAACAAAGAAGAGTGTAGTTTACTGCAGACACAAACAAACTTTAACTGCATTCCAAACATTGTTACTCTTTACCTTCTTGGTCTTATTTTATCCTGTCTCTATCTCTTCTACCTCCCCTCACACAAGAACCCACTGCACTGTCTCTCTATTTCCAACTGCCTGCGAACTGCATTTCCAACCAACCAACTCACTAAAACTAACCAACTAACCACACCCAAACCTCGGGCTAAGCCCTTTTATAAACAGGTAGGCTCCGCCTCCGGCTTTCCTATTGGTCTGCATTTTAACCCTTTCTCTCTCCCCTGTACAGACATTTTCAAACGAATGGGCAAACGCCACAGCTGGTTTCCTGTCTTTTTAATGTACAGTGGTACCTCTGGTTACATACTTAATTCATTCCGGAGGTCCGTTCTTAACCTGAAACTGTTCTTAACCTGAAGCACCACTTTAACTAATGGGGCCTTCCGCTGCTGCCGTGCCACCGCCACGCGATTTCTATTCTCATCCTGAAGCAAAGTTCTTAACCCGAGGTACTATTTCTGGGTTAGCGGAGTCTGTAACCTGAAGCGTATGTAATCCAAGGTACCACTGTATTTAAATATATGCTTTGCCAGAGTCGCCTTGAACACTATGCTAAATATAGCATCTGTGACTTAGCTCTCTTCCCCCCTCCCAAATAATATTTATTATTTTCAGTAGATAAACATAATAAAAAAGAAGAGATTAACAATAATAAAGACAAACAAAAAATAGGAGAAAAAGAGAAAAGAGAAAAAAGATACATACAACATATTACCACTTAATTAATTAAAATTAAGTATCATCCATCTTCATAAACGTAGTATTTGACTTAGCTCTCTTTTGACTAGATCCAGATTTGATTCCAGATCTGAAAAAATTCCTCTTCTGAAATTAACTGAGTGTATGAAATTTTCTGAACAATTTCCCATCCACATACCTTTTAAATCTGGGAGCATTCAAGTCATTGTTCCCAAGTGATTTGAGGTCTTTCACGAGATCCTGGGTATTGCTCACACAAATGTGTCTCTTGACCACAAACTAAATTTGCATTTATGCAATCAATTTGATGAGTGTGGAAGTCATTCTCGTAAGATCTCCTTTAGCTGCTTCTCTGATTTTTTAAAACGTCTGTAAATCACCATCAGAACTTGGTTTAGGGGAGTATTACTATTTTCCTGTTTCGGCCTGATTCTTCTACACATAATGATTCTACAGCTAAATCTGTTTCTTGTACAAGTTCTGATTTATGGCCCTCTGTGCCTTCTTTGACATATATATCAATGCAACTCCCAACCCAATACAACTTTACTCTGCCCTTTTCATAGATTTTAAATCTAGAGATAAGCATCTTTTTGTTCTGCTAGTGTTCTCTGATAAGCCCAGAGAAGCCTTATTTTTTCCTGTAAGCAAATGTCAGACACTTTGCTTCCCCCAACTTGGCTCAATCTTCTAGCATTAGCATAGAAACACATACATCGTGTGAGCCTTCTTGAAATGTTTTCATTGTGCGTCATTTTCCCAGTGACACTGCAGCCTATTTTATTGTCTGCCATTAGTTTCCATGTGCTCACTGTCAACTTCTATCCTCTCTTCATTGATTTATTGCCTGTCTGTAAATATACCACTTTCCTGCCAAGGCACTCAAAGCAATTAGGGCCCTAATGGCAGCTCAGAATGTTTTAGATCATCTTCCCCCAGCGGATGAGTCATCTTGAACGGGATGCCATTCAGCTTTTCTCTGGAAGTCAGCTGAAAAGCTGCTCCATAATTGTAATACGATTATAATTATCATATTATCATCACACCAGAAATCTGGTTCCATTACATGAGTCAAGGGCACAACATTACCAGGAAGTTGCCCTATTCCATCCCCGCTGAAATTAATGGAAGCTCAACAAGACAGCGAGGGGAGAGACGATGGACAAGCCTGGCTTTCACCAGCCAACAGGCTTTCTTACTTCTTGTTGTTTAGTCGTGTCTGACTCTTCGTGACCCCATGGACCAGAGCACGCCAGGCACTCCTGTCTTCCACTGCCTCCCGCAGTTTGGTCAAACTCATGTTGGTAGCTTCAAGAACACTATCCAACCATCTCGCCCTCTGTCGTCCCCTTCTCCTTGTGCCCTCCATCTTTCCCAACATCAGGGTCTTTTCCAGGGAGTCTTCTCTTCTCATGAGGTGGCCAAAGTATTGGAGCCTCAGCTTCAGGATCTGTCCTTCCAGTGAGGACTCAGGGCTGATTTCCTTAAGAATGGATAGGTTTGATCTTCTTGCAGTCCATGGGACTCTCAAGAGTCTCCTCCAGCACCATAATTCAAAAGCATCAATTCTTACAAAGCCCTTAAAATCCAGCCATTGCTTCTAAATTGGAGTTTTGAAACCTCAACACAACACTCACAGCCCCTGCCTGCCTGAGGGGAAACCCTATTTGTTCAGTCCTACCTATTGGCAGACACAGCCAAAATTCCATGTTTGTAGATGCGCATTATTGTGAGGGGAGAAGGTTCGCCATACAAGTCCAGCCATCGAGAGCTTGTCTGACATTGTTTGGGTCCATAAAGAAAGGTAAGCGGGCGTCTTAGCTTTACCTCATCATCAGCCTTCCTGTAGGTCATATTATTGGGTTTGCTGTGGAAATGACCAGTTTAACTGCCTCATGATGAGCATTCTAAGCCATAAGCCACCCACCGGTTAGGCTCTCTTGGAGGAAGCCATATTTTACATATGGAGATGGACTAACTTCTGGCCCAGGAGGTTACTTCAGAAAGGGAGAACAGGTACAGTCCTAGACAGCTCTTGGAATGAGCACTTTCTCATCTCCCCCACCCTAATTAAAATGTCACCCTAGACAGGGGCGAGTGCAAATAATGGGGCTGGGATCAGATGATCAGATTTCTTTTTAAGCACTTTGTGAAGTTTGGCAAATACAACCCCCAATTACTCCACGGTATGTGTTGTGCTGTTTGTTTTTTTTTAAAAAGGTTTCGAATAGAGCCAGGTACCTCAAACCTTCAGAAACACAAAAAGGATTTGGATGTTAGGTCCTCAGTATTTGACTAACCTTTCTCACAATACCACTGCTTCGGCTTTTTCATTCCAGAGACGAGAGGTTGAGTTGGCCAATATTTTAAATTTTTCATTATAAGCTCCTCCAGAGTCAAAGCAGAAACATATGTTCTGCCTGAGGGCAGAGTGAAGCTGAGATGCCTCTCATCCATAATCTCCAGTTTAAATTACCCCCTCTGTGCTGCAAAAAAAGAAAAAGAAAAAAAAGTGCCACCCAGAGAGGCGCTTTTCATCAGTCAAAAATTGTCATATAAATAGCCTTATCCCCCCCCCTTTAAAAAAACAGTCCTAATAGGGCTGTTGTAAGGTACAACAGGTGGGACATGGGTGGCGCTGTGGGTTAAACCACAGAGCCTAGGACTTGCTGATCAGAAGGTCGGCGGTTCGAATCCCCGCGACGGGGTGAGCTCCCGTTGCTCAGTCCCTGCTCCTGCCAACCTAGCAGTTCGAAAGCACGTCAAAGTGCAAGTAGATAAATATTTGAATTTTTTTATTGATTTACAAATAAAAGATAAACAAAAAATAAGAAGAAAATAAAAAGAAAAGAAGAAAAAAAAATAGTACACGTTACATGTTTCACATCAGATATTTCACATTTCCATCTCTTATAAGACTTCCTTCAGCTTGTCCGTAAATCATTCGTGGTAATAATTAAGATTACGCATTTCCTAGCTTATATTGACAATATATATCTCTCTCTCTTCTATTCCCTTTAGTCAATAACTCTTCGTCTTTCACAATGCTTCTTTAAATCCCCTTAACGTTGTTTGTCCCTCACTTATATATTCCAGGTAATCTACATATTTTCCCCAATCCTTAATGAACTTTTGGTCTCTTAAATATCTAATCTTTCCTGTCAATTTATCCAACTCCGCGTAGTCTAATAATTTTGCTCTCCACTCATCCACCGTTGGTATTTCCTGCTGTTTCCACTTCTGGGCTAGCGTTACCCTTGCTGCTGTAACCGCGTAGTACACAAATTTACAATCCTTCTTTTGTATCTCGTTCCCTAGTATCCCCAATAGGAAGATTTCTGGTTTCTTTAAAAACGTATATTTTAGGATCTTCTTGAGTTCAATATATATTTTTTCCCAGAATTCTTTCACTTTTCTACACTCCCACCACATGTGGTAAAAGGAGCCTTCCTTGTCTTTGCATTTCCAGCACTTATTACAAACCTTGTACATTTTCGATAATTTTATAGGTGTTATATACCACCTATAAAACATCTTCATGACATTTTCTTTTATTGTCGTACATGCTGTAAAGTTTAATCCATCTTTCCACAGTTTTTCCCAATCTTCAAATTGTATACTATGGCCCACATCTCTAGCCCAGTGAATCATAACGGACTTGACTTCCTCATCTACTAAATTCCAATCTAACAACATCTTATACATTTTAGATAAAGTTTTCACATCATTGTCTATAATTTCCGTCTGAAATTTAGAGTCTTTATCCACATATCCTCTTTCTTTGCTGTCTTTTTTAAACATTGCATTTATTTGGAAATACTGTAGCCAATCAAATACTAGTTCTTTAACCTGCCCATAAGGTTTCAATCTCCATTTCCCACCTTCTTTAATTAATAATTGGCTGTATGTTACCCAGTTACTTCTCATATTAATCTTTTTCACACTTAACACTTCAAGAGGTGATAACCAGTGTGGAACTTTAGGCTCCAACAGGTTTTTGTACCTTTCCCATATTTCAATTAGTGGACCTCGAAAGATGTGGTTTTCGAATCCCTTATGTACTTTCCTTTTTCCGTGCCACAAGTAGGCGTGCCAACCGAACCTGTTGTCGAAACCCTCCAGATCTAGCAATTCATTGTTCACTAACTTGACCCAGTCTTTCAGCCAGCAAAGACATGATGCCTCATAGTGTAATTTCAAATCTGGCAGGGCAAAACCTCCTCTTTCTCTTATATCTGTTAACAATTTAAATTGAATTCTCGGTTTTTTGCCCTGCCAAATATATCTTGAGAGCACCCTTTGCCACTCCTTAAAGACTCCATTCCCCTTAATTATTGGAATGGTCTGAAATAGAAACAACAACCTTGGTAGCACATTCATCTTAATTGTGTTAATCCTTCCCCAAAATGACAGTTTTAGTCTTCCCCACACTTCTAGGTCCTTTCTGATTTCTTTCCACACTGTTTCATAATTATTCTTATATAAGTCTATATTTTTAGGGGTTACCCAAATTCCAAGATATTTAACTTTTTTAACCACCTCTATCTGTGACTGTTGTTGAATTGTTTCTATTACCCTCTGATCCATATTTTTGGCTATCATTTTCGTTTTCTTCTTATTTAGTTTGAAGCCTGCCACATCTCCGAACAGATCTATTTCCTTTAAGATTTCTTCAATTGTAGCTATGGGATCTTCAGTCATTATTACCAAGTCGTCTGCGAATGCTTTAATTTTGTACTCATTATGACCGATTGTTACTCCTTTTATTTTTTTGTTTTGCCTAATTGAATTCAGAAGGACTTCTAGCACCGTTATAAATAGAAGTGGGGAAAGTGGGCAACCCTGTCTCGTTCCCTTCTGTATCTTTATTTCTTCCGTTACTACATTATTTATGATCAATTTAGCTTTCTGCTCCCTATAAATTGCTTTTATCCCATTAAAAAAATCTTTGCCCACTTCCATATATTCCAAATTTTTCAACATAAAGTCCCATGCCACATTATCGAATGCTTTCTCTGCGTCCACAAACATCATTATAGCTTGTTTGTCATACCTGGCAGACAGATATTCTAACATATTAATTATGTTCCTTATATTGTCTCTCATCTGCCTGCCAGGAAGAAAACCCGCTTGGTCTCTGTGGATAATTTCTGATAACAAAATCTTCATCCTCCTCGCCAGAACTCCTGCAAAGATTTTGTAATCTATATTCAGCAGTGAAATCGGTCTATAATTTTTGACTTGGGTTGGATCTGCATCTTGTTTTGGAATAAATGTAACATATGCCTCTTTCCATGTTTCCGGAATTTCTTCTTCTCTTAGGATGTTATTCATAACCTCCTTCAATGGGTTCATCAAGATGGATTTCATCTCTTTGTAATAACCCGCAGTGAATCCATCAGGTCCTGGGGCTTTTCCTCTCTTCAATTCTTTGATTACTTCTACTATCTCTTCTGTTTCAATAGGAGCATTCAATTGTTGTTTTTTATCTGTTGGTATTTTCTGCACCCTTTTATCCTTCAGAAATCTCTCTATTCTCCTCAAGTTGTTTCTCTCCTTGTTTTTGTAAAGGCTTCTATAGTAGTCCAAGAATTCTTTCCTGATTCCTTTTGGATCGCTTATTTCTTCTCCCTCTACTGTAATTTTATTTATTGTGCTCTGTTCTTTCCTTTTTTTGATTTGCCACGCAAGCCACTTGCCTGGTTTGTTTGAGAATTCAAAGTTCCTTTGTCTTAATCTTTTAATATTCCATTCCACCTCTCTATTTATTATTGTGGCAAACTGGGCTTGTAAGATTTTGATCTTTTCTTTTATTTTCCGACAGTTAGGTTTCTTAATTAGTTTTTGTTCATTGTCCATTATCTGCTTTAAAATTTCCTCTTTTCCTCTCTCTCTATTCCTGTTTTTAATTGCATTCTGCTGAATGAAGTAACCTCTTATTACGGCCTTGCTCGCGTCCCAAACCACTTTACTCTTTGTTCCTTTATCACAATTATCAGCAAAATAATCTGTTAGCTTCTTCTGTGCATTTTCTACAATTTTTTGATCGTCTAAAAGATATTCATTTAATCTCCATCTAAAAGTTCTTTTCTCAAAACTCTCCAACTCAAATTCAATCGGATTATGGTCTGAAATTACTTTGGGTCTAATTTCTATTTGTTTGGTTCTTGGTGTCAATTCATTTGAAATCCAGACCTGATCTAACCGTGACAGCGACTGGTTTGGTTCCGAATAGAAAGTGAATTGTTTATCCAACGGGTGTCTAAACCGCCAGATATCTATCAGGTTACAATTTTTTACCATTGAAAAAAAAGATTTTGGTAATTTCCCTTCTTTGCTTGCTCCTTCTCTCCGTCTATCCATTTCTAAGGAAACCACCCCGTTCATATCTCCCATTAAAATAATTTTCTGATCCATGTACTCGAGTAATTTCTCTTCTAGGTTTTCGAAGAATTCAGTTTTGTTACCATTTGGTGCATAGACCCCCACTACGACCAGATTTTCTCCTTGCCAATTGATTCGAATCGCAATCATCCTTCCCTCATTATCCTTAGAGATTTGTTTGGCTTCAATCTTATTTTTAACATACAATACCACCCCTCTTTTCTTTTCTTTATCTGAAGATTCAAATTCATTCCCTAATCTTTTGTTAATTAGAATTTTTTTGTGTCTTCTAGCCACGTGCGTTTCTTGCAAACAAATAATATCCAAATTTTTCTTTTTCAAAAATTGTTCAATTTTATTCCTCTTCCATCAAAGTGCAAGTAGATAAATAGGTACCACTCCGGCGGGAAGGTAAACGGTGTTTCTGTGCGCTGCTCTGGTTCGCCAGAAGCGGCTTAGTCATGCTGGCCACATGACCCGGAAGCTGTACGCTGGCTCCCTCGGCCAATAAAGCGAGATGAACGCCACAACCCCATATTCGGTCATGACTGGACCTAATGGTCAGGGGTCCCTTTACCTCTATCTAAGGTACAACAATGCCAATATAATCTCTAGGGAGAACTGTGTTCACTTGGGTCTCTTAACAGCAACCTCACCTTCTGCTTGGTGTTGCAGGTTTTTGGATTTTGTTTCCACCGTCATCCATCAAGCTCTTCGATGGCCCTGAAATCTGGGAAGATCAGTGCTTACGCAGCCGTCAAAGTAGACCCCAATGGGGACTACTGCACCCCTGGAGCATTTGACCTGGAGAGGCTCTTCTGGAAAGGCAGCCCAAAGTACACCCACGTCAACGAAGTCTGGCCCAACCTCTACATAGGAGATGAGTAAGTTCTGCCAAGGCACATGGCCTCCAGTAGTCATGGAGAGCATTATGCCTGTAATGACTGGATCACAGTGGAAATGTGGCTCTGACATCATCCTCTCTGGGCTATGCTGTGCAAATGCAAGTTTAGATTCTGTGTAGGATAATTGAAAGGTATTTCTGGGGCAGGAGGTAAATAAAGGGGTTTAGAGGTTTGGTAGGTGGCCTTAAAATGACCCATCAGAGAATTTAATAATAATAATAATAATAATAATAATAATAATAATAATAATAATTTTATTTATTCTCCACCCTTCCCGGTTCAAAAGCCGGGCTCAGGGTGGCTAACAACAAATTTAAAACACTTTAAAACACTTAATTATAAAAGCAGCATAAAACACAGTATAAAAACATGACTAACAATAAAATTCAAAAATCAATGAGATAATCCCCAGGGCTAGCTGGCTGAAATTGGTCCTACTTGGGCCAGCGAGGAGGCCAGGGGAGAATTAGCTGTGGGGTCTCAGAGCAGGTGATCTTCATAAAAGGGGAGGGGGAGGGAAGAGAAGGGAAATAAAAGATCAGGCTGAATTCAAATTAAAAGCCAGGCGGAATAGCTCTGTCCTACAGGCCCGACAGAAAGAGGTTAAATCCTGAAGGGCCCTAGTCTCATGGGACAGAGCATTCCACCAGGTCAGAGTCATCACTGAAAAGGCCCTGGCCCTGGTGGAGGATAGTCTTGACTTCCTTAGGGCCCGGGACCTCTAAACTATGGTTATTCATGGACCTTAAGGTCCTCTGCGGGGCATACCAGGGGAGGCGGTCCCGTAAATACGAGGGCCCTAATTTGTCCCTTCTTCACAATTCTAACCACTCCCTGCCTGTTTTATGTCAGCATTTGCTTGAAATTTGTACACATACTGATCCCCTGAAGAGCTGTGTATGGAGAAAATCAGCTTGGGCTGAGAGATGATTTTGAGTGAGAGTGCATTGGTGGGAAAGACACCCCGGAGTCTTCCCTCCCCACACCCGCAATGCTGTCTCTCTGCTCCAATCAAAGCCTCCCCAAAGCTGCTATACATTAACAAGAGAAGAATAAACCCACCCAAAACTTGCATGCATTTTGGTGCAACATCTAATTTGCCCTTCATTCCTTTTGTAATAGAACGCTGTTGTAGACACTGCCCAGAAGGAATGAAACTTTTACAAGCGCTTTCAGACATGTAATAAACAAAGCTTCGAGTTTCATGGGATGCTACCCTTCCCAAAGTCTTTTACTGGGGAGCTGCAAGAATGTAATGCCAGGAATTGGACACTTTTGTGAAAAAGCAGATTATTTAAAAATAGATGGTGCAGGGCTCCTTTTCGGAACCGATACTCATATTGAACTTGTAATGTTTAAAAACTGCTTTATATTTAAAAGTGGGTGTCCTATCATGCAAAACTTTTTAAAAAATGTATTTTCAAAGAACACATGGATTTCACTACGTGGCACCTTAATTAAAGGCCAGAGCCAGAAAGCATCAATTCAGACACAATATATGTATCAAACTTCTTTTTGGGGGGTGGGGTGGGGCGGAGATAGTTCTATTAGGAGCCTCCTAACAACAAGGAAGTCCAAAAATGGGATTACCAGGAGGCTATTGTGGCTGTTACCTAATCTAGTGGTTTTCATGGGAAAGTAGTTTTGCAGCTACAGTTGATACAAAAAGGACTTCTCTCCCTGGCACTGCCTTTAAACAGCAAGAGTGTGCGAACAGAAAGTCTGCTATTGCAGACCCTCCAAGTGTCCATCTTTTCCAGGGACAGTCCTGGATTTACAGAAGTCATCCCAGTTTCTGATTTGATCCCAGAATGTCCCAGTTTTCCTTAATTTTAAGTTCCTGCAGGATCTGGGTCCTAGCAGGCAATCACCTTCCTGTGCCCTTATTAATCTGTTTTAGTTAAATAAATGTTTGCCCAACTGCCTAACTCACTGTGATGATTTGTCAGCTGGGGCTGGGGCACTTTGCCCGACGGGGCTCCCTCTAACTTGTGGAGCGAGTGCCCTGGCTAGCTAGGGCAGGCATCCCTGAACAGGCAATTTCACGGTCCAGTCACTTTTCAGTCTCCACTGAAAAGCGTAAGCCATCCCATCCAATACAAAAAGGATGTACACATGTTATATGCAATGTGTGTGCTATCCGGGTAACTGCATACGCCATAGCTGAGCTGTGAAAAGCATTGAGTGGGCACTCTTTCACACAAACAGTTGTAGAAATAGATCATGCTTGCGTTCAGCGTACCATTGAGGTGGGGAAGAGACGAAAGTGATGAATCATAGAATCAAGAGAGCTCTGGTGTTGTTCCAGCAACAGCCGCCCTTCGGCTCAGCCTTAGAAAGGAGCAGAAGAAGAAGAGTTTGGATTTGATATCCCGCTTTATCACTACCCGAAGGAGTCTCAAAGCGGCTAACATTCTCCTTTCCCTTCCTCCCCCATAACAAACACTCTGTGAGGTGAGTGAGGCTGAGAGACTTCAGAGAAGTATGACTAGCCCAAAGTCACCCAGCAGCTGCATGTGGAGGAGCGGAGACGCGAACCCAGTTCCCCAGATTACAAAACTACCACTCTTAACCACTACACCACACTGGCTCTCTGGCAGCACAGAATAATAGAATCAAAGAGCTGTAGAGTTCACGAAGCTCCCAGCATGAGTTTGACCAAACTGCGGGAGGCAGTGGAAGACAGGAGTGCCTGGCGTGCTCTGATCCATGGGGTCACGAAGAGTTGGACACGACTAAATGATAGCCAAAGAGTTGGAAGGCGCCACGAGGGTCATCTAGTGCAACCCTCTGCAATGCTTGGAATCTTTTGCCCAATGTCTGTCTAAAAGCCATGAAGGAGCGTCTCCACCCCCATCGTTCAGCCTGGACACTGAGGTCCAGCTCCGAGGGCCTTCTGGCGGTTCCCTCACTGCGAGAAGTGAGGTCATAGGGAACCAGGCAGAGGGCCTTCTCGGTAGTGGCACCCACTCACTATCTGACTTTTAGTAAACATCTGAGGGCAATCCTGCTTAGAGAAGTTTTTAATGTTTGATGTTTTATTGAGTTTTTAATATTATGTTGGGAGCCACCCAGAGTGGCTGGGGAAACCCAGCCAGATGGGAAGGGTATAAATAAATTATATTATTATTAATATATTATTACTACTATACTTTGAGATTCTCATGCCATGCCAACTGAACTATGCCGTAACCGCAGTGCCCTTGCCTAAAAGCCTCTGATTGCTTTGACCCAGGAAAACAGCCCTTGATCGCTACAGCCTTGAGAAAGCCGGCTTCACCCACATCCTCAACGCAGCCCATGGCCGGTGGAACGTCGATACGGGACCAGAATACTACAGGGACATGGACATCGAGTACCACGGGGTGGAGGCAGATGATCTGCCCACCTTCAATCTTAGCCAGTTCTTTTACTCTGCTGCTGAATTCATTGATAGAGCACTCCGGAATGAAACAAGTAAGGAAAATGGGCTTCCGTCCGGGCGTTATCTGCAACGGCCTAACTGGCATGGTGTGTGAGCCTGCCGAACCTAAGACCATGACCAGGCATGGGGGTTTTCTCTAACCCTGTGATCCTGTGTCCGTATGGGTGGGAGGAGGTAATCTCTTGCAGCTACTACAGATGCTGCATCCCTATCTGCCCCTACTTAAATCACACCTATTCAGCACCGCTCCTTCCCATGTGTGGCTATGCTGCTTTATTTTAAAAAATGGACACATAAACTAGAACAAGCAATCAAAGAACCTCCGAGTATATGCAGAAGACAGAGCATAAACAGCCTGCTCCCAAACACCGCAGGCAACAAATCTCCCACTTTGAGCACCTCTTGTTTTAAAAGCTGCCTTAATGCAGGACCTGAAAATAGCATAAGCTCATGGCAAGCGCTCCAAACCCGCCAGAACACTTTCCCCACTCCCTTTCATGGGCAGTGGTGGAAGCGACGGTGGTCAAGGGACAGAACTGTTTCACCTACTGGAGCTCCGCCCCACATGTAGACATGGCAAACTGGATACACACATTTGTCACATGTTACAGTGTGCCCCTTTAAGAGATTCTAGTTCGCTCAAAAATGAATGGAGTCTGGGACAGAGTCTCCATAAGACTAGATCCACTTTGAAACCTTGCAAGCACCAGTTGCTCACTAGGTGCTGTCTGTGGTGCTGCAACAGCCAGCCTTTCTCTGAGGGCTCCTCCACCGGACCAGAATAAGACAAGAGTACTTTGAAATCCTTGGGGCGTGGGTGGCGCTGTGGGTTAAACCACAGAGCCTAGGACTTGCCGATCAGGTCGGCGGTTTGAATCCCCGCGACGGGGTGAGCTTCTGTTGCTTGGTCCCTGCTCCTGCCCTCCTAGCAGTTCGAAAGCAGGTCAAAGTGCAAGTAGATAAATAGGTACCACTCTGGTGGGAAGGTAAACGGCGTTTCCGTGCGCTGCTCAGGTTCGCCAGAAGCGGCTTAGTCATGCTGGCCACATGACCTGGAAGCTGTACGCAGTCTCCCTCGGCCAGTAAAGCAAGATGAGCGCTGCAACCCCAGAGTCGGTCACGATTGGACCTAATGGCCAGGGGTCCCTTTACCTTTACTTTGAAATCCATGTACCTGAGCTGCTCATCTAGGACAGTCCTTGACTTTGGATGGGCTTTTCAAAATCAATCATCCCTACCACACATTCACGATCCGGGGTGTGTGTTCCTCCTTTAGTTGCAGTGCTTAAGACCCTGGCAGAGTGCTTAAAGGGTTAAGACTGGGGGTAAGGTCTGGAGACCAGATCCTCTCTAGTCAAACTGCAAAATAAAGAGAACAGTGCCATACCAGAATAATTCATATCATAAATCATAAGCCAATCTAAATACGAGAAATAACTCGGCTATTTCTGACCCAATCCAAATCGTTCTTCCCTTCCACCCACCTCCAATTTCCCAACCCCCCTCTCCTTGTTAAACCAGGGGCTGTTAACCCCCATGTCCCAGACCAAGCAAAGGCCTGATCTGGCTTTTTTCTCTCTCCCTCCTCCAAGAACCCAATTTTGGGAAGTGGCAGTAAAAAGGGAAAAAAATAAAATTAAGTAGATGTGCCGCTGAGTTGGGTGACCCAAACAGCCTGATGAGGACGCAAATTACCCCTCCTCAGTCATCATTTGATAAGTGGGGAAGGGGGTGATAATTTTGTCCTCTGCTGATTTGCATGGATCACCTGGGGGCCCTTGTGCATGTGTGTTGTGCCTGCACACAAGACTGTGGGGTATCCACACCCACCACTCACATATGACCCTGTCTAAGTATAAAAGGTAAAGGACACCTGGACGGTTAAGCCCAGTCAAAGGCGACTATGGGGTTGCAGTGCTCATGTTGCTTTCAGGCTGAGGGAGCCAGCGTTTGTCCACAAGACAGCTTTCCAGGTCATGTGGCCAGCATGACTAAACCGCTTCTGGCACAACGGAACACCAGAGCGCACGGAAATGCTGTTTACCTTCCCGCCACAACAGTACCTATTTATCTACTTGCACAGGCGTGCTTTCAAACTGCTAGGTTGGCAGGAGCTGGGACAGAGCAACTGGAGCTCACTTGGTTGCGCGGATTCGAACCGCCGACCTTCCGATCAGCAAGCCCATGAAGCTCAGTGGTTTAGACCACAGCGCCACCCGCTCCCCTGGATTTGCCCAACACCAATGAAAAATGGAGACGTGCCAGTGGCAAAGAATCTGAATGGTTTCTCTCTTTTTCTTCACTTCCACAGGCAAGATTTTGGTCCACTGTGCCATGGGTCGGAGCCGCTCAGCTGCCTTGGTCTTGGCGTATCTGATGATTTACAAGAACATGACTGTGGTTGATGCCATTGATCAAGTGCTCAAGCACCGGTGCATTCTCCCAAACCGTGGCTTCCTGAAACAGCTCAGAGAACTGGACATAAAGCTGGCCCTGGAGAGGAGCAAAGCCACAAATGGGATGGAGTGTAACCAAGAGACCAGCACAGAGACGGAGATCTAACATTCCCTATTTTCTAGAAAATAATTGGTTTTAAAAAGAAATGGGAAACTTGAAAACAATTAGGCAAAGGGAGTCATTTGTTACCAAGTAAAGCTGGGGGAGTAGGGGCGGGGAAGAGACTCAGTAGCACTTCACATGCCTTAAGCGTATTTTCAGCTTGAAAATGCACTAACATGGTAGGACGTCTTCAAAGAAACTTGAATAGGGAACTTGAAATATACAGAGAAGGCTTCCTTCATGCTGTTTTTCAGAGCTTTCTTTTACAGAGGAGGGGGCTTGGGAAGATACCTGATAACCCAGTCACCCAAAGAGTCAATCAACAGTGCATAAGAAGAAAGGACCAAACGGGATTTACAAAGAGTCACTGCTGGAAACTGTCTGTCACTTGTTTTAACTTTGTGGGTCAGGAGGCCTGCAATTGCTCTAGCGTATGGTCAAAAAAGGGCATCTCTGTATTTCAGTGTATACACACACACACACACACACACACACACACACACACTATTGATAGGGTTGGTAGATGGACCTTGCTGGGTCATCTGTCTCCTGGATGGACTTCTTTCAAATCTCACCCTCAAAAACAGTATAAGAGTCTATTTTCTTATTTGCATAGACTCCAATGAACACGTGCAAATAGTCAGCGACCACCTTTTCCATTGTGGGAAAAGGCAGCGACTCTTAAAAGCCTATTGGCAAATCGCTTTCTCTCTGCATTATCATGAGCAGCTTAGCATACATCTTATCATCAAACCAGAAACATAGTGGGCTGTGTTGCCTGTCATCACCTGTATGGAAAGACAATGGGAATGAAATGTTCAGAGACCATGCCTATCCTGGTCAGGGTCCTAGTAAAGCTATGTTGCAGGGGCCAATAAGGCCATTAGCCAGAGGGACCAAAGTCACTGGATAAAGCCCAGCACAAATTTGACAGCAGCTGTCCATAAAATCTTCACCCTAACTGGTCCTCCACCCCAACAGGGACACAGGAGGGTGCAAACTCCCATTTCAAGTACTAGGAGCACAATGATGTTGTCTCCACAATGCCCTCTTTGGAGGAAAAGTTTAGAGCCCATTGCAAAAGTTGTACATCCATTGTGTTTCCTTCCCAGTACCAGTTTTGATAGCTGCATAGTTGTAGAAACCAAGGCAGCCTAAATATGTGTGTTGGACTCACATCCACAACTGCTGGAGTGACTTAAACTCTGCACGTGGCTGCTGGTAACACTAACAGAACCTTTTATCATCCAGTCCTGAAACACATATTCCACAATGGAACACAATATATGCCCAAGCATAGTTTACAATTCCAACCACTTCTCTTGGCTTCAGCCATCAAGGAAGCTACAATGTATTTGGATTGGGGCACCTAATGTAGTGTCCTCCAGATGATGGTGGATGTTAATCAATCAGCCCCAGCCAACATGACCACTGGTCTGGGATGATGGAAGTTGTAGTCAAACAATATCCAGAGAATACCATGTTGACCACCTCAAAACAAAGCCATCTAAGCAACCACTACTCCAGAGGTCTTCTCTAACCAGCTCTCCAGCATCTGCAAGGCTGGTAGCTTCAAATTAAATCTAGAACATCTCCCAGAAAACAGCTTCTTATAAATCCAAGCTTAAAATCCTCTGAAGGGTTTGCAAGATCTACGGTAAAACTCAAGTCTCCTTCACTTTTATTCCACATCTTCATGAAGAGTTCCCCACGTTACACCAAGGCCCTCTCTCCATACAAAAGGTATTGCCTTCTGTCTGCTGTGACCTTCACTTAGTCATTGATCCTCCTACCATTGTAATTTAGTGTAACTTCCTTAAAAATATGATTTATATGCACCATGACAATGCTGAAAGGGTAGGAACATTGCTACTGATACCATGCATCACTTTCGACTGGTACTATGAGAGAGAGAGAGAGAGAGAGAGAGAGAGAGAGAGAGAGAGAGAGAGAGATATCAGTAATTGCCGCTGGTGTTTGAAGTATTGTTAGGTCATAACAGTGAATTTCATAATCCTGAAGGATGGGGAAGGCAGCTGAGCTGGTCACGGAGAGGTCCTCTAGGAGCCACACTTAAAAAAACCAAGTATGGTATATGTGAACCTAGTCTCTGTTTCTTCCAATGTGTGTACAACTCTCCCTGCACCCCAAGCAATTAAGGCTCTCTTTAACAGCTGTTTACGTCATTTACAGGTCTTTGGGTTCTCATATATCAGAGTTAATCAAAAAAGGACTAAACAGTGCTAAAGTGTTATTCACCTGTTAGCAGGCAGGGCGATTTGTTTCACTTCATGGTACTAAGTGCTCTGTGAAGGGGGTCTCCCCACCCCACCCCAGCAAAGGTAGGGAAATGAGGGACCTTGGCAGGGAAAGCTCTATAACTCTTATCAGCATGAGAGCTGAAATACTAAAAGCTGTGATGAACACAGCCAGCACCTCCATCCATGATGTTCCATGGTTCCCAGTGACCTTTCATTCTGGGAAACAATTGCACTTTGGCGTAAGTTAAGCAAGTCCAGCCAATGATTAAGGACCAATCTGTGCCATATAATGGTCTTGATGCTTCTAGCAATGTGAACAACACAAGGTACTAGGGAGGCTCACGTCTAGGTCATGGGGTAGAGCCAATAAAATGGAATAATAATAATAATCCAAGTTTCTAGATCCCCCTTATTGAAATACTTCTCTTGGTGACCAGGGTCCAAGAATGATGAAACGAGAATCTAAAACTTTTGCCAAGCATTGTTAATACAGGCAAGGTCTTTACATTTCAACATTAATTACACATACATTTCTCCCCCACCTATTTTCCCAATTAACAAGAGCTCTTTGAACTTTACGCCTCGGTTTTCTTTCCTGCAACAAAAACTTTCACCTGCTCATTTTGCCTCTGACGGCTGATGCAACTTTGCAAAAGAGGCTGACTTCAAGTAACCATTCAGCAGAATCTTGCAAGGCATTCATCAACTATGAGGATATAACCAAAGGATCCTTTCATACATTAAAGTATATTTTTAAAGCTGTGAAGTGTAAATGCATCAAAAGCATGCACTTGGAAATGTTATCTTAAAGTTACCCTGATAGAGGAGTTATGATTGGCCATGTTGCAGGTAGACTTAAACATTGGGTTGCCTCTGTATGATGTGATGCCACAGGAGTGTGAAATGACAAGGGGGTTTCTGCAGTGGAATTTCCTGAACCCAAAGTCAGGCTGCAACTCAAGCTGATCTTTGATTCCTGCGTTCAGAACCGCAAACCTTTACCAAAGAAATCTTGGTTGAAAGACGAGATAATTGCTAAGACCCTTTGAACAAATAAATACTGACCACAGTTTAGCAGACAGCTAGAAAAATGTCTCCTAAACGGTAGAGGAGTTTTCCATTCATAATAGGGCTCAAGACAAAGTATCTGGTATTTTAAGTCCCCCCACCTTAAGAGAAAAAGGCATTTTTCTTTCAGCTGCAAAGAATGATTTCTATTCAACGCTATAAACTATGTTCCTGCTCAGCTCCCATTCATTTATAGAACTCATGCAAAAGTTTGCCACCAAAGTGTACCCAGAGCTTCAAATAACACACATCTGTTGTAGAAACACAAGAGAACCCAAAATTGCAGTGTTTGTTTTTTTAAAAAAACAGCCTAATTTTGATTTATTAGGAATATGTTTCTTGGGCTCTGCTTGCTGTGCAAGACAATGACAGACCACACTGACGCTTTGTCTGGGACTTGGAGCACTTCAACACAGAATATCAGGATCCAACACTCAAAATAGATATGCATGTTTTCTTGCTGCTGCATAAATTTGCTTGATGTGTACTGCTGAGCAATAGTACATATTTTCCCCACATCTAGCAGTCCCATCAGTCACAGCTGCTTCAAAAGGAAAATACTCCATTTTATATTTGCATTCGGAGACTGCAGACATGCAAAAACACACTCTATGTAGGGCCATTCTGAAAGCAAAGAGTGTTTGTGTATGGCTTCAACACAAGAGGGGGAGAAGGGGGAATCCCTAACTTTACAACAAGAGACACCCACCAAAATCAACTTTATTACATTTTGCAATAAGCATTTAAGCATACCAGCAATCCACCCCATTGCCTGTAGAATTTTCTCTTCTTTTTAAAGTCAAAACAAAGTTGCAAAGTGTCAGAGCAAGTGCTATAAAAAAGAAATCTGTCTGATATTTTATTACAAATACATCTCTGCAAGAATTTGAAGTAGCATTTCCAATTAATCACATCCCCCCCACAGCAAAATTGTTAAACCCAACGCGAGTGCCAACCCAACTATTCCCCTTCCCCCAGCCACAGCACTCATTTGGAATTTGAAAAAAATCAACAGTGGTTAAAGTTCCCTAACTTAAGAGCTGCCTGTCAAAATGTGTATTGCCTTGAGCTATGGACCTACAACTTCTTCCTGTTGCCACCATCAGTCCAGCCCAGAACTTCCTTCCCTGGTGATTTTTATTTGTACACTCCCATTGATTTTCCCATTCTTTTATTCTCAAATCCCTAATTAGTCTTCTGGCTGTACCTAATTCTCAGTTCCTAGGTTTGCCCCTTCCCTCACTGGTTACATTAATGTTCAGTTGCCCCCCCCCCCCTTCCAAACCTCTCAGGTTTAGCAAATGGTTGGAACAAGGGAGACGGGGAGAACAAAGGCGCTGCTATCTTGAGACAATTCTCTGGAAGCTGCATAAACCAGCTGTGGCCTACTTGCTTTGTGTATCCTGCCATTACTACAACTAGGCACAGGTCCCACGAAACTGCTGAGCCATAGAGGAAAGGAACACAAAACCATTTCACTTACTTGACACGGCTGCCAGTTCTGCTGGGCTTTTCGAGTCGTGTTTAAAATCTTTGTAAGCATCGATTCAATTTTTAACAATCAGGAGACACCACACCGCTCAAGGCTAGTGTGATGGCCTGGGAATCGCATTCAGAGGCTGAACCTGAGGAATCCCAGCCTGCACAGGAGTCCCCACCTCCAGGACCGGCTGAGCCGGGGCCGGGGCTTGAATCTGAAGGGCCCTCACCTGTGCCGGATCCTCGGGAGCAGACACCAGCTGAATCTGCTCTGGCTCCGGAGGTGATCGAGGACCCATTGCCTGCAGGTGCTCCACTCTCAGCCCCGTCAGGGGAAGGTGAGGTTACTCCTGGGTCCAGTAACCCTCCAGCCTCTCCTGAGCTGCAGAGACTCAGGGCAGAGAGGCGGAGGGAACTACGTTCTCGCAGGAGGAGTGCTTGCCTCCAGGCCAAGAGAGGCGAGTCACCTGTGGACCGGGACCGCCCTATGCCTCAGGGCAGATAAAAGCCAGCCAGCCCAGTCCCAGGTTGCGGGAGCAACATTGTTGGTAACCTGTTCCTGCCGGCACCCTGTCCTGCTCTTCTGCCAGAGTTCCTGACCTCACCCGACTCCTTGCCTTGGACCCCGCTTCAGCCTTGACGGACACCCTCCATACCACACCCTCGACCTCGGACTGGACTCGGACCATGCCGCACGGTAACCCCCCAAGACCAGCACAGCTAGCTTGCATTTCTGCCACAGCATTGGCTACAAACGAAGTGGACAGGGCATGGTTGAAAGCGGTGTGGAGATACCAACTCCAGGGTTCGGAAGCAGAGGAGGAGGGCAGGCCTGGACTCCATTATCAGCAGAGATACTGTCAGGTCCACAGAGGAACAATACACTTCACCATTAAAAGGGCACACATAACCTCAACCTGTTGGGATTGCAGTCAATCCAGTGGACTCAAGGAACCATCCCTGTAAACCATCTGGGAAAAGTTCACAGCTGTTATGGAGCAACCTATGATGACGGATACACTGGGATCTTGACATGCGAGGCTGGTTCCCCATGGATCTGCAGATCAGACTCGGGCCTCCTAGGGTACCGTGTTCCAGACTCCTTACCGGACATGTCAGATACACTTAAGAAAAGTGCATTATTTTTTAAATCACTCTTTCCCTTGTAAGGCAATATGCCTGCAAAAGCAGATGAGTATTTCTAGCCGAATGAGGGAATGCATGAATGCAAAGATGCATGAACATTTCCCAAGTGATCCAGGAGTGGAATATACAATTGAACCAAATATAAGTTTTTTCTTGGGGGGGGGAGGGGGAGACTGAATCTTCCACTTCTCCTTCCCCTCTACTAACACATGACCAGCACAACTGTTGACAATCACTCAAGCTTTCTACTGCAGTCTATGATGTTTAATAAAATATTCTGGTCAATTCAGATTTTAAAACTCTTCACTTTCCTTGCAGTGGGCAACATTAGGCATCGAGAGATATAGCGACAAAACAACAGACGGCTTCCAAAAACAAGGATGCTTGCAGGATTCCCCTGTCTTGTGAGCCGCACCCTGCAACCAAGAAGAATTGACAATGTGGCTCATTGGTCTCTACGCATGGCAGACAAGAGCACAAGAGGCTAAAAATGGCTCATCATAATTTATTTTATGTTAAAATGTACAGCTTGTCTTTGCTTTATTTAAGTGACTGGCTAAAAAGGTAACATAAATAGTGTCACTGGGTCTAGTTTTATACATGAATCAAGCCACTTTTTGGCCCTTACAGTCACTCTGTACAGGTACAAAGGCTACAAAAAAAGGAAGCCATATAAACAGACACAAATACCTTCTGGTGTTTTTTTGTTTTTATACATGCGCTCTTGAAGCTTCATTTGTTCTATTCACACGCTACTGCTCTATTTACTTTTCTTAAAAAATAACTCCAATATTTTATAAAGATAGAAAAATCTACAGATGGAATGAAAATGTAAAGTTAGAGGCATTTCCATAAAATAGCAACTTTACACCAAATTCACTTTTTTTTTAATCCTGCCAAGTATCTGGACATATATGAAAATGTTTCAAAAACTTGATAAACACTGATATGCTTTAATCAATAAGGTTTGTTATTAAAAAAAAAAACAAAAAACAGTAAGCTGCCTTTTCCCCCTACTCCAGAGGGGATCTGCCACCAGAACAAAAACAGGGCTCACTTTTACATCAAATATTTACCAATCAAGGATGCAATCCATCAGGGCACTCTCTCCTGTGCCAGACCCATAGAAATTAACCATATTTGTGCAAGAGCACAGCTGACACGCGAGAATTTCCCAGTGGGTTGCACTTAAAATGTTTGACTCAATACTGGAATAACTTTCACAGCTTTTTTAAAACAAGATTTAAAAAATATAATTAACAAAAATATAATTTTTTAAACCCCTTAAACTGGGGTAACCTAATCAAGGAGGGGGGGCGGGAATCACAAATTAAGAAATGGCTTACTGTTAAGCACAACACTTGTACAGTACTACGAAACGCACTGTCACTAACAAAGACATTAGCGGCATGCGAAAGTGTCACCTTGAGGAACAAAATAGTCCATGAATGCAATGCAAAAAGGCATTTACATGGTGGAGGAGATGGGGAGGGGAAGGACAGAACAGGAGGAAAGCTCACAGTCCAGCACGACATCAGATATACTCCAAAACTATGATCCACATTTCAAATGGGAGCAGGCACATAAAACATGGCTGTGAACCATCAGCTTGTTTCGCGTGTTTGCAGTACAATGACGAAGTTCTTCATCATCACAGAACTTCAGTTACGCCAAAAAAAAAAAAAAGAGCAAACAAAGCAAAATTACAAAACAAATAAAACGAGAACACATTTATATAAGGCCTTTCGCTGCATACAGTTTTTTTTTTTATGGTGCCTACAAATGTTTTTGCATTCACACCAATTGCTGGTTTTGAAATCGTATTCTCCAAAAGGACATATTTTTGTGCCAGTCAAATCCTAGCATGCCAGTTTGGTACACCAACCGTCTCCCCTCCCCGCTCCCCCCAGATCCTACCTACGCATGTAAGAGCTATTCAGAGACTGTTTAGACATGCCGCTATTCATGTAACCATGGTGTGCTGGCGGGGTATACATCATGTTGCTGTGGGGGTTAGTCTGCATTGACTGCTGGGCATATGGCTGGCTTCCCATCATTCCCATTTGCATCTGCATTGGGTACTGGGCTGTTTGATTCATATAACCATGGTTTGCATGATAGGCTCCATTCATCATCGGCTGGGACATACTAAACCCATTCATAGCGTTAAGGGGGTTCATGTTCATGTTTACGGAACTGACATTGTAAGCCGGAGCTGGCATCAAGTTCACACTCATGTTCATGCCACGCTGCATGGTTAAGGTGCGTGCAGGCCCTTGCATGGTCACTGTCTGCGAGGATCGCCCATAAATCTGCGGCTGGTGAGCTGCTGCCGCTGCAGCCGACGGCAAAGCGGCCGACTTAGTCCTAACCGAAACATGGCCCTTGCCAGGCATCTGCGTTTGCAGTCTTTGGGCATGGGACAGGCCAATATTGGATGTGGCCATGTTGCGCTGCAAGAGGGGTGGCGGCAAATTCATGGGAGGCGGAGTGAGGTTAGGGGGCGGAGTCATCGTGGTCTGGACCTGGCCTCCCCCTGGAACTGGATGAGGAGACTGAGAAAGCTGAACGAGTCCTGTGCTACTGAGAGGAGTAGACAAAGAGGCACTATTTGCATAGGAAGTGACAGCAGCTGAGTGGCTGTAAGGCAACGAATGGTCCATAAGTGTGTTGGTTAACTGTTGCAATTTGGCAAGGCTGAAGGTGGCCGACGGTTGTGGGTAATGCCCTGCTGCAAACTCACTCTGACCCATTCTTTCATACAAGCCAAGGTTGGCATTGCCAGTCTCTGCGATTTCATTTAACTGCATAGGTGGGCTGAAGTTAGCAGCCATGCTGCACTGCGGAAGCTGCTGGTTGCTGCTCGGGGGCCTTTCGACAACGCAGCCCTGAGGTGACTTCACATTGCAAGGAGGGGGAGAGTTGATGCTGGCGTTCTGCATCATGCTACAGCTTCCATTCACGTTAGACATCTGTTGGGTCACCGCACAACTACTCTGAGTCATGTTGCTAGACGTGAGGTTGCTGTACGAACAGCTGTTTTGCGAGTTGTTGTTCCCACATATGCTGTTGCCCATTGTAGAGTCATAGCTGCTTGGGTTTTCATAGTTTTCGGTTGTGCTCTCAATGCTACCCAGGTCGCTAAATCCACTATCAACGACTTGCTGTGAATGGTCGGAAACAGAAGGAACGTCCATCATGGGACTGGTTTCCATGTTCTGCAAAGAGGGCACAGAGATCGCACTTTGATCGGGGCTGATTTGAGCATAACTGGTTTCTAATGGAGGCACATTTGGACTATTAACAGAACGAACTGACTGGCTGGGATGGGACTGGACGGATGAGACAGGGCTACTGTGATCAGACTGCTGGCAGTCATCCAGTGTGGTCATCTGTGGGCTTTGGTCAGTATTGGCGTAAGTCTGCAG
This sequence comes from Podarcis filfolensis, assembly GCF_964270895.1. Classification (NCBI taxonomy): domain Eukaryota; kingdom Metazoa; phylum Chordata; class Lepidosauria; order Squamata; family Lacertidae; genus Podarcis; species Podarcis filfolensis. The sequence continues at coordinate 84,429,053 of NC_139608.1, forward strand.
GCTTCGACATGCCTCTTGAGTCTCTACACAATCCTGGAATGCATCTTCCTGTTCTGTTGTTTCCTGTGTTAGAGACTTCACTGCCTCCACTGTCTCAGAGTCTATCTCCATGGTTTCAGCATTTGTGTCCTTGAATGCAGAATTCAGCTCATTACGGTCAGTTTGGTTTTTATTTTCTGTATTTTCATTACCCGACTCAGGCACAGGATCTGGAATAGCAGGAAGCTCTTTGTGCTCGCTGTCACATTCGGCTGCAAGGTCAACGCCACAGTCCATTAAGTCTTCCTGGTTTGATTTACCACTCTGTTCACTTGAGTCTAAAAAAGGCTCCTGATTCCCAAGTACATCTTTGAGAGCTTCTGCTGGTACTTCCTCCTGAGTTTCCACTTCCGTTGGACCCATGTGACTCTCATCCTCATCATCAGCATCATGATCCTCATTGCGAGATTGTTCCTCCTCCTCCTCTTCTTCTTCCTCCTCCTCTTGCTCTTCTAAATGCTCAGGCTCATCTTTATCCATTTCCGTTTCCTCTTGCAGGTCTTTATCTTGATTATCCACACTTTCCATTTCTTCTACTATGTTGTTTTCTTCTACTTCTGCTAAATCGTTTTCTGCTTGTTCTGTCTTGGGTAGCTCCAGATACTCAGAAACCGCATCTCTCACTTCGTCCTCTTGTGGAAGAATGGTTTCAGTGTTCTTAACCTCCTCCGTAACAGCAGACGCCTGGCATGCGTTGTTTTCAGCTATCTCTTTCAATTCCTCTCCCAAGGCCTGATAGTCAGGCTCCATAGGAGTCTCAGGTGGAGTGTACAAATTAAGTTTAAAACCTGGTTTTCTCTCTTTGTTTTGTCTCCATTTGGATGGACATTGCTTCACGCCTTTAGGCCATCCTTGTTTACACAGCACAGGTTCAGGATTGTCTTTATCATCATCTTCCAGGACGGCTACATCCTCTTCTGCATTAGCTATGGGATAAGGAGAAATGGGGACGGGGTGTGTGGGGGGAGAGAGAGAAGACAGTAAGTTTATCACGTTATTCTTAACTGCTTTACAAAACCCTAGTCAAAGAAAATATATACCACTAACCATCTTATTCTAACTATCTCTGACAGCAACATGTTTGCACACCACCCACTTTTGGTTATTATTTAAACAGAAAAGCAGGGCACGAACATTACTATTAGGTTAAAAAAAAAAGGTAAACGTTTACCTTTATTACTATTAACTAAACATGGAAATATATGTTGCTTTTATTGATGCATGCACACACAGGGATAGCTAAGGAACATTTATCTCATTCTAGACTCTTGCACTACAGTCAGTTGATGTAAGTGCACGTTGCTGGTGAAGGGCGTATAATTCATTTGCTACTTGTACAAATGCACATTTTATCCACCTCTATCCAATTTTGTTTTTCTTGGTTTTAGAAATTTTACACTGAAACAGATGAAATTTTTAAAAAGGGAAGCTACAATGGAAGAGAGGTTCAGATTACAAAAACAGAGGAGGTATTTTTTAATGTAGGCTTATTGGTCTCATTTATGCAAAGTCACATTTGTTATCCTGTATAGTGATCAAATCCAGCCAAATAATTTTATATTGCAAGGAAGATCACATGAAGATTGCTTTGTGCTGTTTCTCACAGATGTAATAAACTAGGACTATTTTATTTGGCAAGTGTCTGTTTTTCATCACTGAATGCACATTCTTAAGACATTTAAAACACGAATATCATTTATACTTGTAATTGGTCAGATGTATTTCTGACCTACATATCTGGCCAACCAACTCCTTTGAAGTTTATGAAGTACATGTCTGCCCTAATCCTAGTCAAGTTTGAATACTCCTAAACTGCAAGGATAATGAACACCCTCCTTGACATTTGTCTTAAGAAAGCAGTCAGAAATGAAAACATGAGAAGCAGATCTGAATTGCCATCTTCAAATATACTGAAAAACTGCTGTAAAACATCTCTAAGCAGGTAGCTCAATGTATGTATGTATGTATGCATGTCACGCCAGCTCAGCAGAGGAGGAAGAGCACAGATCTGAGTGTGGCACTGGTGGCCAGCTCCTTCTCCTCCTTTCACAAGGGGGAAGGAGGGAGAAGCAGCATCTTGCTGGTGGAAGCACCAGGAGGAGTCAGAGGATGAGCCGCTGGCCATTGAAGCTGCCTGGCCACCACATTTGGCTCTGCCCCAGCTCCTCCTGACGTCAGGACATTGTGCCATGCACAACACTGTCCCCCCAATCACCCTCACAAGCTGGCACCTCTTTGTGACATAGAGTCACATTCTACTTTTGAGCACAGAATACATGTTGGAAAATGGAAGATAAAGAAACATCAGCATTGGATGAACTCCTTGTTTAGAAGCCTGTACCATCCATTGAATGTAATTTATATAAATGAGTTAACTGTTTCTTGAAAGATTTCTACCTCCTGACACATATTTTGTCTCACCAAGTTTGTTCTGTAAAATGAAATCATTTTCTCTGCTTTCCCTCCTAAATATCTTAAGTACCAGAGTTTAACCAAAAATTGAGCAGTAGTTACCTTATTGGCCCGAATATAAACCGCACCTTTAAAATTCGGTAGCTTGGGGGAGGCTTGGGAGTGGCGGGCAGGCTGGGCGCCATTGCCCCGCGCAGCTTTCCTGGGGTGGGGGAGCCACGCCACTTGGCCGGCAGCGTAACGTCGCGAATATAAGCCGCACTTTTCACGGTTGGAATTTGGGGGGAAAGTGTGGCTTATATTCGGACCAATACGGTAGTTAAGGGGGGTTCGCCACACTCAGCTGAAGTGCTTTCTAAATGCCAGCAAATTGTAGCAACCATGCAATATAGAACAAACCTCAGCGTCTTCTTATTAGATCCAACATTCAGAGGACAAACTAAACTAGGAATTAAACTGTACAACACCTCAGTTGAAACCTTTCACTTTAATCTATGCTAGCAGTAGACATATCCGCATGCACTTGACAAACACAAGGAAGGAGAATGGATCATTTTGCAAAAATTCACAAAGCTGTCTGGTTTTAGGAAAAAAACAAGTGTTTGCTTCTTAGAAACATCTTTTTTTAAAAGATACATCTAAATCACTTGACATTTTATCATCCAAAGCTAAGCAATGTTATTCAGCTGAAGTTGAACTATGAGCTTTGAACAGGAACCCTTCAACAAATTTGAGTGCAGAAACCTAGGGCTATAGAACTAAATATTGGCACATCCATCACCAAGTCATGGAACCCAAAGGTTTCTTCATGTGTGACATTTTTCTTTTTTAAATACAATTTCCCTATGGGAAAAATAATGAACAGCACTGCATTATTAAGTGAGGTGTGGAAGTTTGTTTTGCCATGAGTACAGAGATCAGGCACCAGAGCATGGGATGCCCGCTCGTCATACACGCCCTTGCTTGTTTCTACGCATAGTTTATCTCAATGGGGAAAACATCCAATATGTTGTAGCCCTGGTAAGTTGGAGCAGCCTTCTCTGACTTGGCACCCTCCAGTTGTTCTGGGTGGAAGCTCCCATTGGCCCCAGCCAGCTGTAAACTTAAGCTGCTGGAAGGTATCAGGCATTTGTGCTTATACTGTACAGTGAACAAAACTTTGCCACATTGTAAAAATGTTCTTTATTTTGATTACCTAAACACTGCAATTGAGAGGCAGCACCCCAACATTCGGTACTGCAGTTCAACATGTATTTCTTGAGCAGTTTCCCAATGCCTGGTAAGCAGTTCCTGCTAGCATATATATTCTTTATATAACATTGTTTTATTGTTTCCCATCTGGAGTATTTAATCGAGCTAATTTGGAGCATAATGCAATTCTTTTACCAGTAATTACATTGACTTCTCTAAATATTCTGTCTCAAAACATATGTGCTGCTGGAAAAGTCCACAACATATGAATGTAAGAACAGAATCTTTGGGAACTTGTTCTTGTTATATGTTGTTTTTTGAGGGTTAGTATTCCATCTATGTACTATCAATAGCATTCTGCCTCATATATGCTAAAATAGACTTCAAGAAAAGGGACAGCTCTCAAAGCTGTAGCTGAAGGCAGAGAGGATAAGCCTATGGCTTGAAGTAGTAGTAATGTGTCGCTATGGGTAGCCTCTCCCCACAAACTACAGACTGCGTGCTGAAATGGGCTCCTGAAAGGAGAGGCTCATATCCATGATCTTCTGGGAACTGAAAAGCATAATCCATGGCAAGATGCTACCTGATTCACCAATCAAGGCCTTCACATGTGCAGAGAGACAAGCATGTAGAATAAAATGTTGCTCTGAATGTTGCTGGACTCCAACTCCCATCAACCCCAGCCAGTATGGCCTGTAGTCAGGGACGATGGGAGATGGGAGTCCAGTAGACCTGGAGGGACACAGGTTCCCCACTCCAGTTGTAGAAGCAGCCTTGCACATGAGGTCCTCCCTGGTGGGACTACAGGAGCTACTGTAAAGGTCTGGAGTGGAATAGGGGACCAGGGAATGCACTGTATTACACAACCATTGAACTTAACAATATCCTAGGGACATCTATGCATTGAGAGATCTCCGTGCCTGCATTGCAACCTGCATGATCTTTGGCTGCCTGTACTTGGGGAAGGAGCAGCTTCTCTAGGTGACTCCGACTGCCTATGACTACAAGGAACTACAGGGAAGACACTCTACTGGCTAGGAAACTGCAGTACCAGAGGGTCAAGTCATTTGAGCACACTCCAGAGACCCTAGAATCAAGAGGAAGACTGCCAGTTACCAACTTGTGGGGGCCCTCTACAGGAAGTCCTTCAGAATGGCTGCATCACATTCCTCCGACTCAACGTAGCCCTCTGTTGATGTTTCTGGCCCATTCAATTCTATGTGAGCCAATTTGCATGCTTGCTGCATCCCGATTACCCAGTCCTTTTACCTGATTCAGAGCTAACTGCTGGCATGTGGCTGCTTCTCTCTGTGCTAGCTTTGTAGCTTCTGCTCCCCTGCACATTGGTCTCCCTCCTTCCCTGCCAACTAACAGGTCTGGGGAAAGTAAGGGAACGGGCCAAAGGAAGGCCAAAAAGAAAGCAGAAGAAAGCAGCCCACTCCACTGTTGTGCATTGGGAGCAAAAGCACAAGAGACAAGCCCTCCTAGTGAACACTGGGATAACTGGAAGATGATATAAATTATGGTCGGCCAGCCCTACCCAGTGGAGGAGAGAATATTCCAACCTCTCATCCACTGAAGGAAAACTCTTTTATTCTACAGTGGCAGGACCAAGCATTCTTCAATTTGAAAGAAATTTCAAAGGCGTTGGTTACAGAATATGAAAAGGAACCTTACAGATTAAAATGGCTAAATTGCAGTTTAAGGAAAGGGGAGAAAGAAAATGTAAGAAGCTATCCAGCATTTCAATAAAAGCAAGACACAGGACCAAGTGTCACTTGTCAAAAGGGCTTCACAGTTTAAATAAGAAGCTGCAAAGTATATGTTAACAAATGGTACCAAAGCTATCCTTTGAACTGATGTGAAAACAGCCTGTGAAAGACAATTGAAGATTCAATCCTATGCATGTTTATTCAGAAGGAAGTCCCACTGAATTCATTGGGGTTTGCTTCCAGTTCTACGTATACAGAACTGCAGACAAAATCTATTTTGCACTCACCTCTGCATGGAGTATCATTTTGGTAACAGTGATTGTCTTTCTCCTGCTCCTCCTCTTCCAGCTCATTTTCTTCCTTCTCCTCAGACTGACACTGGAACGCTTCTGGAATCCCAGGTTTAGATTCATCGTCTTCCCCATCTATCTCACAAGTGGGCTCCAGCTGTGTCATGGGCTGCTCTTCTTCCAAGTTATCAAAGGGCTCATCCAAAACTTCTGTGGTTTCAGAAATTGTCTCCGTTGTAACACTGCTATTAATCTTTCTGCGTTTACGACCCCTTTTCTTTTTCAAGATGAAAGGTCTCTAAAAATAATGTTAAAAATGTGAAAGTTGGGCAAAGAACCAACATCCTTTCTGCTAAACCAAACAAGTTTTGTGATGTATACTCATGGGCAGTCCAGCCTACATGACAGTTCAAATGTCATGGCTCTGTTCCAGCTAACTCTTCTACATACATTCCTCTTTACAACATTTAAATCTCAATCTCTGTTATTCACTCAAAAACAGCTCTAAAGTGCTTTGGGAGCTGCTGTGAAATGCTAACATCTCCACCAAACACTTTACTGAATAAGAACACCGATACCAGTATATACCACAGTGAAGAACAATGTGGACTAAGGCAACACCACCTGCTGGTGCCAAAACAATACCAGTTGCCTCAATGCGTATTTATAATCTATTGAACTCTAGCTGCACATACAATTTAGATTACACAGAAATGTAACCTGAATATTCACAGTGAAGTTTCTCTAAATACTGTAAATATTGAAAGCCAGCTAAAGCTATGCTAAAGACAGTTATTTTGCTATTTCGAAGTTTACAGTTTAGTGGATATTGAATTAATTTAGGATTATAAACTGTTACTGTGTGAGAGCAAGAGACCAAAGGGTAGTTATCTTTGTGTTAATGCCCAATGCAAAAGGTGTGACTATGCACGTCGATGTTTTAGCTAGCAAAAAAAAGAGGGAACATGGCCAAGACTAGAAGGTACTTCTTCAGACAGGGCTAATTTAGGACTGGGGTGAGACACATAAGAAACATCCTAATGCTAATACCTAACCTCCTATTTTTGTGCTCCTGAATTCTACTATGCCATAGACTAGCATACTGAACCTTCAAAAAACCAAATATATGGTATTTGAATGGCAATAATTACAATTAACACTACAGGCAACCAGCAGAGGGCAATATTTTTATACAGCTCTTGATTTTATTGGTAAAAGTCTAAATGGAACGAAAATTATTAAGACAACATACAGGAAAGGCATTTAAGACAGAAAGGGAAATGTAAATGCTTCCAGCCCCAAAATCAGATCTGAAAGACCTCAGGTGGAGTTCAATGTTGCACTATTATGATTGCTTAATTAGTGCAAGCACGTCTGCTTGTCAGATGGAACAATCTCCTCTCCTCCAGCCCTCGTAAGTGGATTTAGGGGGTGCTCAGGCTGCATGCAGGAGGGAAGCTAGCAGGACTCCTTGAATTGTGCTAGCAGGACTCCTTGAACTGGCCCCTCTAGTAGAGAAAGGAATTTAGGGCTGATCTGGAGAAATTAATCAGCTCGGCTTCTGTGAAATGGGTATTCAGAATCAGATTACAGAATAAAAATGTTGGATCTAAAGAATGGTCAGACTACATTTCTGTTTTATTCTCAACTCAAGCTGCTGGGCGTGCTTTGTCTTCTGTGAAATAGATTATTGCAAAGAGATTTAGTTACTTATTTAAAACATATGCGTTCCTATGAAGTCCATGCCGTGCAAAGTCCTGTTAAGAGTCTTTGGACTGTCATTGTAACAGTGGAGTCTACCCCAATTTAAAAAACAACTGACCTTTCTCTTCACAGCAAGCATCTGAGGTTTTGCCAGCCTTGGAGGAGAATTTTGACGATGCCCATCCACATCCTCCTCTTCTTCCTCCTCCTCTTCTTCCTCCTCCTCCTCCTCTTCCTCCCCACTGCTTTCTTTTGGTAGATCAGTGGACTGCCCTCGCTCTGCTAATACTGTTATATTCTCTGGAGGTCGCAGATACTTGTTTTTAGATTGCACTTTTGCAGGCAATTGCCTATTAGCTCTCGTGGAGAACAGCTCTTGCTCTTCCTTTTCCCAGCAGCTTGCTTGTTCCATCAGTCGCTCAGCCTGAGGGGCAGAGAGGTTAAAATAATGGGTCACCGAAACAGTGCTTAGCTGTTATTCTTTTAGTTCAGCTTTAAAAAAAAAGTTACAATAAGTCAACCCTGATTAGTGCTGAAAGCTACCCAAGCAACAGCATCTAGGCCAATTCATCCTAGTGGTTTTTCTAAAACTGGATAATAAATCCCAAAAGACTGCGTTTCATGAGATATTTAACACTATTAATGAAGCAACAAATTGATTTTAGTTCTTCTAGCACTACATTACAAGCCCTCTGACATGGATCACTTTGAACAACTTCATAAACACAAAATAATTGATTGATACAATAAGCCTTTGATCACTGTACCCAACTGGCTCCAGTCCATGAATGTAACAACACTTTAGAAGGGGGTAGGGGGCAGAATAAAAACTATTCCACATTGATCTTTCAGGTTTTTCAGGCTTTATACCCACATTCCAAATTCCAAGGTTTACAAAGTCTCTCTCTCAAGCATTTTTTCCCAAATAGATAGTACTGGAGTCCACAAGCTTATACTATTTTACTTCTTGAAATGTCCTATTTTTATAGCTCAGCACCATTTGTGAAACAAGGAACAGAATATTGAGTTTAATTTTGATTATTCCCCTTCCTTTGCTGCTTATATCATGTGTGTCAGAGCCATTCCCCTTCACACCAGATAATATAGTAATGAAAATTCAACACACTTTCTCTCTGTCCTATTGGCTATAATTCTAGGATATAACTTGGCCACTTCATGCCTTGACTACTGCATCCTCCCTCCTTCTGGCCCTTCCTTATCGCATTCCAAACTGCTCACCGTTATCCACAACTCTGCTGATAAAATCTTTCGCCACTCTCTTATCCTCATCCTTCTCTTCCTGGCCCTTACTTTTCTACTCTCTTAAAACAAAACTACCCTGCCAATTCTTTGTCCTGTTCCTTCTTGCCTAGAACTCTTTCTTAGAAGATTCACAATGCTAATTCTACATGGTATCATTCCTCTATCACTCTTTACTCAAGACCCACCTCAAAACTCCCTCCTTCCATGAGGTCTTTGGCTTAACCCTTAAGGCCTCCCCCCCCATTGAAATAAAGCCTCATAATGTGCAATGACATTTGCTCGTATTCATCTCCACAGGTTCATTTCCACTGTCTCTGCCTCACTTCCTCACCGTTGTCTAAATTTAGCTCTTAAGCTCCTTGGAGCAAAAACTTGTCATTTCCTTATGCTACTATGTAGCACTATCTAGATCAATTGTGCTATATAAATAAACCCAAGAGCATGCTGTGCCATTGCCCAGCTTGCTGTATGAGCAGCTAGGACATATCCTATCACTTAATATGCTACACCAGTTGACTTAGACATATCCACTTAAATGTTTAGGATGTACATTAGAATACTTAGTGTGTGTCCCCTATTACCTCTTTTTCAGCTTCTCTCTCTTCCTCTGAAACTGCTGCATTAGGAACCAAAAGAGGAGTCCACCTCAAGCTTTCTGGATCTACTTCATTCATGCGTGGGTTGGTTTTCAGTTTCTCCATGTGGTTTGAAATCAGTTTCTCCCTTCTAATTACTATAAATCTACAATTTAAACACATCAGATATTAAGAAATATAAAAATGTACACAAAGCAGATGGAAGCATATGTTTAGTTGTAACAAGTTTCGATTTGGGAGCCTGCTTATTAATTAAATGCATATCCACCTTTCCATGAGAATGTGCTCAAGGCAGCTTATGGAAAAAAGCCATTTATGCCAGTCTATTACTCCCATTAACAAAACAACCTGAAGTCTACAGACAATTAAGATAGTCACAGAATCAAGCATCATAGCATAACTATGCTAGGAAGACAGAATAGGTCAAAACAGGTTCAACAGGTTACCTAGTATAAACAAGCTTGAGGTTTGGTGAAACAGCAACAGTCAAATGAGAAGATGGGGGGTGGGAGGATGGATGAATTGGCAAGATCAGTTCATTCTTTATATACCCACACTGAAAATGGTGGTGCGGAAGGAATGAAAGAAGGAAGGACGGACAGATGCTTGTTGAACTTTCCAGTAAATCTTTTTTCTTTCTCTAGAAAACAAGTCTCTCCTTGGGAATGAGGGGCATATGTGTGCGTGCTGGGAGATAGGGAAACAACTCATGGATGTCCTACTCTGTTCTGGATTGAAAGACTCTGCATACCTCTTCTCTCAAAGGTGCTTTCCAATGAAGAAGGTCTACCTTGTAATACCTGCTCCATGTAAGGGGGCATGTCCAGATTGGTGCCTGACATATATACTCCTGGGAGGTAAAGACTCTTTCCCAGAAGACGGTGGCAAGTGCTACCCTCTCACTACGTGGGATCGTTATAGGGCACAGATTCCCAAGAAAGAAAAGGCTGCGGAAATATATTCCTGCAGTCACCTGACTGTACTGACACTTTTTCGTTTTTGAAAGCCACAATGGCTGAAAGAAACACTATGCTTATGAACAGGCTTTTTCTTACCGATACTTTACTCTCTGTCTATGCAGTTCCAATGAAGGAGCCTCTCTGAATTCAGAATGCCCTCCACGGGCACAATTGTGACTGTAAACCCTCATCATATGGGCTTCTCATATGCAAAAGGGAGATCAAAAGCTAACAAAATGTATAAAACGGAAGCAGGCACCATGGTTGGCAAATGCAATTCAAGCAACAATAATGTTTACTGACTTTTCATCTTTTCTGTCTATCATGCTGTGGTGCTGCAGGGTGGTGGCAATGTCATGGGGACACATTCCCGTTGCTCGGCTCATGCCCTTGATGCTGATCTGTTTCTCATGATGGCAGTAGAGATACTCCAAGACGACACTTTTCCAATAGGCTAAGTAGGAGACACGGCCTAGATCAGAGAGTGGCTTTTCAGGAGATCCTGCTTGTCCCTCTCTTCTAGAAAGTAAGTAACCTAGGAGAAGAGGTGGAGGCAAAAATCACAAATATGTCACCAATGCAATCAGCCACAAGTGTTTAGAACCCATCCTTTAAAAAAATAGTCATTCAAAGCAACAGTAAAATGAGTATTCCACAGCAAACAGCAACATAAAATACCATTGGAGAATATTTTTCTCAAGTTTCTCATACCAAAGTACAGTGGAACCTCGATTTTTGAACACAATCCATTCCACAAGACTGTTTGGCTTCCAAAACGTTCAAAAACTGAGGATCAATGGCTAGCTGCAAAGTCAATGGGGGAGGGGAGAATGAAAAACGCGCCTTGAAAGCTGTTCGATTTCCAAGGCGCATTCAAAAACGTAAGCAATTACTTCCGGGTTTTGACGTTCGGGTTCCGAATTGTTCAGCTTCTGAGATGCTCGAAAGCCGAGGTTCCACTGTACTGATGAGCGAACTCTTCTTGGCTTGCCTCAAAACTCATTTTTTCCTCAAGCTTTTTTAAAAAAAGCTTATTTAAGAAATGGATGAAGCTCACACATACCCCTTCCTCTGCTACTCCCCATACATGTTCTCAAGCAAAACAGAAGAACACAACCCCTTCACTTTGAGAAAAGGAGAGTAACTGGTCACTGGGACAACTCACTGAAGATTACACACTGGTCTATTTCTAAACGAACGCTATTGCTTTCAAGCATGCTCAGAAATATTGTTTCCTGCCAGGGAGCATGCAATTTGGTCAGTGGCAGTAAGCTTCTGAATACCAGTTGATGGAATCGGCAGGAAGGGTGAATTCTCTTGTACTCAGCTCCTGCTTGTAAGTTTCCCACAGGTATCTGGTTGGCCACTGTGAAAACAGGGCTGTGGACTAGATGGGTCATTTGTCTAATCCAGTAGGATCATCTTAAATTCTCTTCCTTCCAAATTGAATTGGGAAAGCAGAGGAAACTACAAATCCCACGCTCCCTTCCAAAACATGCCTAGGAAGCCCACATCAGCAGCAGGCACTCATCTCTCTTTTCAGAGCTAAGTTTTTCCTTGGAAAGTAACAGTTGAACTGGTAGAGAAGGCTGGCTAGCAGTAGAGTGGAACCTCACTTCAAGCCAGATTAAAATTCAATGGGACCTGGACCAAGATAAAAACGGGATGAGACTTTCTGAATTGGAGGAATTTGTATTTTGAACTCTTCCAACTGGAAATTAGCATCATCATTACACAAAATAGATACACAGGAGGATGCCCTGAACATTCACATCTGAATTTTTATTTTTGACCAGATAGAAAAATAATTTTAGGGAGGGAATTCAACACACACACAAAACCCTTTTTGGTTTAATTCACATGAATCCTGAAGCTTGCAAGCAGGGCATCAACAGAGAATCCAAGATAATCCTATTGATCTCTCTGTCCTACATGCTCTTTCTAATGAAATGTAACAAGCAACTCAAAGGTGTTAAAATGTATCCATAGCTACAGCTATTAAAAAACCTGTTTGTTTGTTTGTTTACAAAAACATACCTTTACCATCATTTAGTTTCTAAAATCCAAATAAACGATTTTTCAAAACAAGGAAGCAGTAATCACAAGTATTTCTCTGAATGTTAATGTCAATATACCTGTTAAAATCTTCAGAATATGAAGCAGCTTAAGTATAAAAACAGAGCAAAGATAATGACATACACACAACACTAATAGTATACTTATAAAATGAACTCTGCTGTTAGCACTAACACCAGGCAAGTATTTTTTTTCTATGCAACCATGTTGGAGTATCCAATGAAAGAGCTAATAAATAATTACAGCTTCCTAGTATTTTAAAGTCTTCATCATGGTGTAGATTAAATCTCTGTACAATTTAGGCATCAAGGTTCTCTTCCCTGTCAACTTCTAATATTGTCACTTGACTTTTTGAACTAGGAACTCTTTCTGTATGTACAACAAACAACAATTCAAGTATATGTGCAAGGTAAAGCTCAGTTTGTGAACCCATATAGACAGACCTCTTCTCCTGACAAATGGATTTTGTTTCAATTTATCAAACAAATCTGATGTTTGAACATGAAGTTTGACATCTCTCAGAATGCTGGCTTGTTACACTCAACATTTACATAGGACTTGACATGCATTATTGTGCTGTAATTCTTATAAGCCTGTAAGATAAATCAGCATTATTTTCCCCATATTACAGATGTTGGAATGAGGCTGAGATAGTGGGTTGACTAGGGCAACCAAGTGAGACTCAAATCAGAGATTCCCTCCATCACTTTAGCCACCAAGCTACACTAACTTTCAGCAATATGAAAATATCTACTACTGGAGATACAGCATCATGCAGACAACTGATGTGTTCTATATACTTATGGGCTCAAGTTCCTGACTTCTAGAGATACAAAAATTCAAAGAGCCAATACTTTCAAGACCTATTATAGTTTTCTAACATGAGCAACAGCTTGCTAACAGGAGCGTTTATTAAAAATGACACACCAAATGGCAAACTGTTCAAGCTGTTTTCTGGGGAGTCCTGGGGTTCCTTGGAACTTTTGGGGTTCTTCAAAGAAACATTATTTTCAGTAAGAAAGCAGGGTATGCCCACTGCTCCCAATCTTCCCTTCTAGTGCACAGCTCCAGGAAAGCTGGGAGAGTTTGAGGGCACACCCAATTCACATGAGCCAAACGGTGAGGCCGAAGAGGCTTGGCCAGTGCCCTACATTATCTGCATCAACTAAAACATGTCTCAGAAGGGGTGTGCTGCAGAAAAGTCAATGTAAAAATTGTTCCCTGGAGGTGTAGAGTTTGAACTTTAGTGCTTAAAGGATATATAACCTGCTTCAAAATAACTATGAAATTCTGTAGACTACAAACTGCTGCCCAAATTTGCACTCTGGCCTGTAGGATTCTTTTGGACAAAATTCACCACCTTCCTACTTTGGGGCTTGGAGAATTACTATGGACCTATAAAGGAAGGTAGGAGTAGTCTTTCCGAAGCTCACAGTACAACAAAGTACCACAACACTTGGTGACTTTCTGCTCTTACAGAGGAAGGCAGCTTCTTCTCTGGCACTTGCAACTTCACAAATGTCAACCTAAGTACGCGGAAAGCAACAACACATTAACTACAAGGCTCAATTTACTTACAGCATACATTAGTTAATTGGTTGTGTGATTTAAGTTACATCCATTAAGTTAAACTTACCAAAAAGATTCCAAATAATTGATCTAAGTTGCAGGTAAATAAAAAACATTGATCTTGGATGCTCGTGTATTTATCCTGAAGTATCTGAAATAAGTACAACATGTCCCTGTTAAATAGATCACTCCAATGCTGTAATATCCATCTTGTCTAAGCAGTGGATATCCTTAATCCTATAGGATTCCTTGAGAATCTATAGCCTAATTGGAGAATAGCCAAGCCGGCTGTGTTTTAATGAGCACAGTATTATGTCTGCAGCAGACAACTGTTAGATACAATTGCTTGTTACAAGACAAAATGAAGCTGGTGCCTTCTCTTCAAAGGAATATATGGCATTAGACCAAGACTGCCAGGTCTATGTATTTTTAAAGTCTGTAATCAAGTTGTTAGCCAGAGGAACAAACATTTAACAATCTAGCCCGATCACCTATCTTAATTAGAAAGCTCAATCCAGATCACCATGGAATTCCTAGTTTTGTCATACTAATCTAGCATATGTAAAGGAATTTAATCAAACCAATAGATCAATTAAGCTCTGTACTATCAAAGCTGACAGACTGGGGTGGAGAAGGGAGCTGTGGATCTCAATTTCAGCCCTCTGAGATCTCAGACAAAGGCTTCAACCTGTTCTGTCATCCAGAATGCTTCAATAGTGCAAGAGTAAGATCTAGGGCTTCCATGCTCACAAAGCATGCAGTGAACTCCATACCCTCCCATATACTGCATTTCATTTCATTCATCATGTGGATTAGTCAATTAGGAAAGCAGCACTATGGCTAGAATGGAACAAAATGGAAGAAAACTCATTAATGCAACTATTGTGGACAGGTCAATTTACTATCATTAACTTTTTAATCTGCGATAAAATCCTTCTGGAATCTACATAAGCAGATAAACAATGCAGACTTTCTGCAAAATACTAACTTAAAAATGGTATATAACATCCAGTTTATTATACTTCAAAACTAGCTAGATATACCCTGCTCTGGCCCATTTCTATTCCCAGGGCTAAAACTATCAAAATATTTGCATACAGCTGTTAAAATTCCCCACATTTCACACAAAAAAGCCTGTATGGAAAAATCAAGTCTCTGGGGGAAATTGCCTAACAGCCCCCATCAGCAGAAGCCCTGGACAAAGACATCTGTTTGCACAATGGATCTTCCACACGCCCACCCT
Source organism: Podarcis filfolensis (assembly GCF_964270895.1). Lineage (NCBI taxonomy): Eukaryota > Metazoa > Chordata > Lepidosauria > Squamata > Lacertidae > Podarcis > Podarcis filfolensis. The sequence continues at coordinate 84,444,107 of NC_139608.1, forward strand.
CCAAAAAATGGTTGGGGGGGGGAGCTAGGAGAACCCCTCAGAATAACACAGGGAGGGGAAAGAGAGGGGGAATCATTCTCTCTGGCAAGCTGCAATGTTTGTGGGCCATTAGCACCCATTCAATGGGAAAAGCCTTCCTTTATCCAGCATCTGACACATAAACACAACATAACTCTTGATTTCAGTAAGAAACTATTTCCCAGGATCAACCACTAAGATCCTCATTTATGTTTCCTGCCTTGGAATAGGGGCAGAAGAGCGGTAGATGCACAGGTAGGCATGCAGGGAAAATGACTGCATATTTTTAACCGTAAAACACAAAAACAGTAGGCTGGTCATTACCTTAAGATTTATAATTGGTAGCAGACAACAGCAATTCCAAAAGCATGGCTTCTTTCTTCTCACGTGACAGTCCAACCAGAATAGATAGAAACCTTTGTTGGTTCTGTAACTGCCGACTATCCGGATGAACCAATTAGCCATGTATCTTTAAGAATGACATTCACAGCCCAGTTGGTTCATCAAGGCAATTGTACACTATTCACAAATATCAGCCACCCATGACTGAAAAGTGATTGGCTGCCCTAATGAAACAACTGGATTCAATGTTGTCTTTAAAAAGCAACACGTTCTTTAAGACCTACATGACAAGGGGTGCCACTGGATCTAAATGTGTTTTGACAACTGCAAAGTTTTATATAAAAACCGAAAAAGTTCTTTAGAAGGGGTGTATATGAATGTTCAATGTTCATATTGGTGTTTGCAGTTCTTTACATGAAATTGAGATGCCTATACATCAAGCATAAGAAAGTATGTCTCCTATTACATTAGGACAATATTTATGATATCATAAAACAACACATACAACACTCAAGTACAGATCCATGGAAGTGATTTTATTTCTGTGATTTAATGAGCTAAGCCATAGTCTGAACCTGGGCAAATGAGTTGTAAGCCTTGGTTACAGCTCGTGTTTTGTCTGGAAAGAGCTAAAGAGGATCAAACAAATAGAGTGGTGTATTGGTTCTGAATGAAACTTTCATGTTCTTGAGCTTTATTTATATCTATAAACTGCCAACTCCTAAGAAAAGTATTGTGGTGGAGTTACCAAGGACAATAAAATCATAAAATACAGCACCAAATGACTAACAATGAACTGAATCAATTCTCTAAAAATGCTTGATGAAAGCAAAAATGTTTTTAACAGATGACAAAAGATCAGAATTGCTAGTGCTCATCTAGTCTCAATAGGAATAAGCGGTCCAAAATACTGCTGAAAGACTTGACTCAAGCACAAGATAAACGAACATGTGGCTCCCACAGGATGGTCAAGAGGGCTTCTTTAGATGCCCACAGTGGTCTGGTATAAGGGACAGGGCAGTCGCTGAGTGAGTCCTGAAAGACCTCCTGTGGCGTTCGTACGGAGCCCCGGTCGTCTCACGGACTATTGACCTGTCCACCACTAATCCGCTGCCACCAACCAGGTCTTCCCCGGTAAATCACTTAGTCTCAGTCAGGTTCTCAAGTTAACAAAGAAGAGTGTAGTTTATTGCAAACACAAACTTGAACTGCATTCAAAACGTTGTTACTCTTTACCTTCTTAGTCTTATTTTATTCTGCCCCTAACTCTTCTACCTCCCCTCACACAAGAACCAACTGCACTAACTGTCTCTCTAGTTCTATCTGTCTGCCAACTGCTTTCCCAACTGCCTTTCCCAACCAACCAACTAAAACCAACCAACCCAAACCTCGGGCTAAGCCCTTTTATAAACAGGTAGGCATTGCCTCTGGCTTTTCTATTGGTCTACCTGTCAACCCTTTCTCTCCCCCTGTACAGACATTTTCAAACGAACGGGCAACCACCACACCTCCTTTGCAGGCCTTTCCCAATCCCGCCTGGGATGGTGGGCCCTTGACTGACTCCAGCAACAAACACTGAGGCAGCTCAACAGAATCTTGGGTTGGGGCATAGTTTGGGTTTTGTCGCTGTATTTTTTTTAAAAAATGGTATATTTTTAGATCTTGTTATGATTTGGCTGTGTACTATTTATGGGTTTTATTTATTATTTGTGACGATTTTTGTTTTATCATCTGTAACTATGTAATTTTGTCCATGTTGTAAGCTGTTTTGAGCCTGGTTTTAACTACAGGGAGGCGGTATGCAAATAAAATGATGTATGTGGAGGCAGCCTATTCTTCGTACGCTATTCATGCACTTCATACACAGGGCTTCATACACTAAGAGCAATTATCTTGAACTTAGCTCAGTAATATACGGGCAGCCAGTGCAGAGCTTTCAGAACCAGTGTGTGATGGCTTGTGAACGCTCTCCGCAAGAAATGCCTCTGCTCACTCAGAGATACATATATACAGCCTTTATTTTACATATGTACAAGCAGCACATTACTATCATGCATCCGAATCCTCCGGCTCAGATTCTTGGAGTGCCTTATGCCCGCCCCTTCTCCAACAGAAAAGACGTGGAATTTTCATGTGATGTCTCTGTCCCCTCCTCTTTAACACTCTCCTTTCCTTGGCAGACGGAACAGGCATTGTTTCACTGTCTGTGCCAGAACTTCCTGTGCGGTGTTGAGGCTCTGGTCCAACATCTGTGAGCCACCTCTCCTCCTGGCTTTCCCTTCTTTCCTCCACCGCCACTTCCTGCCCCCCTTCCTCTGTCTGTCTCTCCTCCTCTCCTTCATTCTCCATCAATACCATGACACAGTGTAATATGCTTTTTCCCCAAAAAATTTTTTTATTAATTTTCCAAATTTATAACAAATATACTAAAAAGAAAAAAGAGAAAGAGAAAAAAAGATTAAAAAATCCTTCTAAGATCCAATTTAGTTTTCATTGTTAACTGACTTCCTCAAATCCCCCCTAACTGAATTTAATTGTATCCCCTTGTAACAGTTTTCCAATATCTTCTTTCTAAGAAAATTAACTCCTTCCAATTACTATCTTTACTTCTTTTCATAATTTTTAGGTCCATAATGTTTTACAGTTTAATCATACTCTATTCCTAACCCTAATTGGTACTTTCAAGTAGCTTCTACTTGTCTTATATTACAATATTTAGCTAAATAGTCTTTAAATTTCTTCCATTGTTCTTGGTGTTCCTCTTCTTTCTGATCGTGGATTCTCCCAGTCAGGTCGGCCAGCTCCAAAAAGTCCAACATCTTCATCTGCCATTCTTCTATTGTTGGGATTTCTCGTGTTTTCCAATTTTTGGCTAATAAAATTCTTGCTGCAGTTGTGGCATACAAAAACAATCTAACATCCTTTTTGGGCAATTCCAGTCCTATTACTCCAAGTAGAAAGGCTTCTGGTTTCTTAATAAATGTATATTTCAACATTTTTTTCAATTCATTATAAATCTTTTCCCAGAAGTCTTTCACCTTAGGACACGTCCACCATATATGATAAAAGGTACCTTCTTTTTCTTTACATTTCCAACATAAATTATCACTCGTATGATAAATCTTTGCTAATTTTACTGGGGTGAAGTACCATCTGTACATCATTTTCATAATATTTTCCTTTAATACAGTGCAGGCAGTAAACTTAACCCCTTTCTTCCACAACATTTCCCAATCTTCCATCATTATATTGTGTCCAAAATCTCTTGCCCAATCTATCATCACAGATTTCACTTGCTCATCCTTTGTATGCCACTCCAACAATAAGTTATACATCTTAGATAGGTTTTTAACATTGGTATCTAGCAACTCCGTTTCCAATTTGGTTTTTTCCATTGCACAACCATTTTTCTTATCAAGCTTATACATTTCATTGATCTGATAATATTGTAGCCAATCCAATTTATCTTTAACTTGATCAAATGATCTTAATTTAAATCCTTCATTATCCTCCAACAATAAATCAGAATATCTCAGCCATTTACTCTCCATATTTAACTTTTTCTGGGCCTTTGCTTCTATTGGCGAAAGCCATCTGGGTGTTTTTCTTTCTAGGAGATCATTATATCTTATCCAAACATTATATAGCGATTTTCTAATTACATGGTTTTTGAAACCTTTATGGGCCTTTATCTTATCATACCATAAATATGCATGCCAACCAAATACATTATCAAATCCCTCTAAATCTAAGACATCAACATTGTCTAGTTGAATCCATTCCTTAATCCAGCAGAAAGCTGCTGCTTCAAAGTATATCTTCAGGCCTGGCAGGGAAAATCCCCCTCTTTTTTTGAATCTGTAAGTAATTTATATTTAATTCTGGGTTTGTTCCCCTGCCAGATAAATTTAGACAATGCTTTCTGCCATTCTTTAAAACACTTAACATTATCAATAACTGGTAAGGCTTGAAATAAAAACAACATCTTTGGCAATACATTCATCTTAACCACCGATATTCGGCCCATTAATGACAATTTTAAATTTGACCAAATCTCCAGATCTCTCTTAATTTATTTCCATAATTTCTCATAATTATCTTTATATAAATTCAAATTTTTCACCGATAAATTCACCCCCAAGTACTTCACTTTTTTTTACAAAAACTAGGCCAGTCTTTTCTTGAAGGATATTTCTCTCCTCAATATCTATTCCCCCCCCCCCATTACTTTCGTTTTGCTCTTGTTTAACTTAAATCCTGCTACTTGCCCGAACTCTTGAATCAGCTCCAGTGCTTTTACTGCACTGGAGTCTGGATCTTGTAATGTTAGCACTAAATTGTCCACAAAGGCTTTTAACTTATATTGCTTAGATCCTACTGTTATACCTTCAACTTCTTCCTCCTTCTTTAGCATACTTAGTAAAACCTCCAGCACCGTTATAAAAAGCAGAGGGGGAAGTGGGCATCCTTGCCTGGTTCCTTTTTCAATTCTAATTTCTTCTGAAACCACATTATTAACTATAATTTTTGCTTTTTATTCAAAATTGTTGTTTAGTCGTGTCCGACTCTTCGTGACCCCATGGACCAGAGCACGCCAGGCACTCCTGTCCTCCACTGCCTCCTGCAGCCTGGTCAGACTCATGTTTGTAGCTTCGAGAACACTGTCCAACCATCTTGTCCTCTGTCGTCCCCTTCTCCTTATTCAAAATAGATTGCATTAATACCATTTATAAAGTCTTGTCCAACCCCAATACTTTCTAAATTCGTTTTCATGAAACTCCAGGACACATTATCGAAGGCCTTCTCTGCACCAATGAACATTAACATCGCTTTACAGTTTTTGTTAACTTCCAATCCTTCCAGTACATCAATTATGTTCCTAATATTATCTTTCATATGCCTTCCAGGCAGGAATCCTGCCTGGTCCTTATGGATGTAATCTGTTAATACCTTCTTCAACCTGTTGGCCAAAATATTAGCAAAAATTTTGTAATCCGCATTAAGTAATGAGATTGGTCTATAGTTTTTTTACACTTGATCTATCTTGATCTTGTTTTGGTATCAGAGTTATGAAAGCTTCCTTCCAGATTTCAGGCAGCACCAGTGTAATATGCTGCTGTGGAGTTGTTCAAGTCAAAGGTTGGGTTGCAGCATTTACCACCTTCATCAAGGACAGCTCTATGTAGAGTTCATTGCGTTAGTTCATTCTAAAGGTTAACGAGGCCTGCATCGCTGTGGCAAGCTATTCTTGTACAGGAACTGCTGTAGCTGGTGTACCAGCCCAAACTAGGAGAAAACACTCCTGGCCACTGTGGACAATCTAGGAGTACTCCCAATCTACATACCTGCTCCTTCAGGGACAGTGCAACCCCATCAAGGACAGACAACTGGCCTATTTCCTGAACTTGGGAAGAACCGCTCATCCACAGGGCTTCCATCTTGCCTGGATTCAGCTTCAGTTTAATGGCCCTCATCCAGCCCATCACTGACTCCAGACACTGATCCAGGAGCGCCCGGCCTCACCTGATTCGGATGTTAGAGAAATAGAGCTGAGTCATCGGCATACTGGCGACACCTTGCTCCAAATCTCCTAATGACGGCTCCCAAGTAGATGTTAAAATGCATCACAGAAGATAGCACTCTTATGTGCTCCCATAGTGCAAATGCCAGGTGAGCAACGCCGGTCACCCAGTGCCACTCTCTGTAAACAGGCCTGTAGGCAGAAAGGCAACCACTGAAGTATTGTGTCCATGCCACAGAGCTGGTCCAGGAAGATACCATGGCTGATGGAATCAAAAACTGCTGAGAGATTAAGTAAGAGCAACAAGGTCATACACCCCCTTGTCCCTCCCCTGATAAAAGGTAATCCAAGACTGATTTGTTTCTGAAACTAGACCTGTAAGCAGCCTGAAATGGATCGAGATAGTGATCTGACTAGTCACAGGTGGGAGTTCTGATCCGGCAAATCACTCCACATGTTCCCATCTGTTCTGATACAGAGCATGCCCCATCACTAAGACAGACCTGAAGCAATTATGACCTAAGCACAAAACTCATGACACTGGTTGGAGACACTCAGACTCTCAAATCAAGTTGGAGACTCAATTGTTACAGGTGAAATCCTACTGTATCAACTTCACCAGTGACTATATTTGACAAACTAGAGGCTGCGTCTAAATTTGAAACGCGTGAGCAATGTTTGCCCCCTGTACAAATACACAGTTAAATACCAATCTCTCAACAGGATATCTGTATCCCTCTTTCATTAGTGCTTCTGCTGTTGGAATGTTAAAAAATTAGTGATAAAGTGGGTGGTGGGAAGGTGGGGAAGGGTTTTTAACAGCCAGCTGTATTCCATTAGGTTACAAATGTAGAATAAACTTTTGAAAAACTAGAGTATGTTGTAATTAGTAAAGTGCTTCCCATCATACTTCAAAAGATTTTAGCTTCTCATTAACGTATTTGATCACAAAGTGTTCAAGGAGCTGCATCACACACTTTTACCATTCTGAAGAGATGCATTGGTATGGAATACTTTATTTCAATAGTGTCTGCACTCTAACCTGGGGTATTCCACTTCTGTGCATTGGTATGTCCACCCTAATTCTGGATTGCGCTAGCTAATTTTGAGAGATGTGCTTTTCATGGTGACATGGAAGTTCACAAATAAAAGACAGATCTGGAAACATGACACAAAAGCAAAAAGGCTTGAGATAAATCCCAATGAATGCAAGTGATTATCACCAGAAGGGGTCCTTTTTCCGTGTTGAAAAGCAATGAAATAAATAATGATGGCTTCTTGTCTACAATTTAGAGGTAGCTGCTCCTACCCCCTCCCAAGCACTGAAGAAATCAACTTTTAGAAATCTTTATCATACCAAAACAAACAAAATGAATTTCAACAGGGACAAACGTAAGGTTCTACACTTAGGAAGATCCAGCTGCACAAATGTAAGTTGGAGGACACCTGGATTGCCAGTAGTACATGTGAAAAGGATCTAGGGGTCTTAGTAGACCACAAGTTAATCACTTCCCTGGCCCAGCCAGTTGTCCCCTCCCTGCTAGCTTTTAATCAGCCATGAGGGGCAAGGCTCCACAGCACAAGAAGTCACACTGACTGATTCAAGCACCCTGTCCTGCATCCTTGAGCCTTAGCAACTGAAACTGATCCAACACAACAGGACTAGACTGTGCTCTGGGTGCCCCTAGCGATTCATCTGCTGTAACAGCGTAGTCAAGATCCCTGTGGATGCAATTTTATCCTCAAAATGCTTTGCAAACAAATCACAGCAAGCTGCCATTCATCCTGCCACCTCCTTTGGGCCAGACTGGAACAGGCTCTGCACTACCCGGAAAAGCTGTGCTGGGTGGCACAATGAGGATGCAAGGGGGGCAGCAAAGTAAGCCTTCTTTTCAGCCTTCACTGCCACTAGGTAGGCTTGATAATGAGCCCTCACCAGGATTTCCCTCTGCTTATGTTTGAGTCATCTCCCAGCTTGTTTCCTTGCCCTAAGTTCTGGGGTGTATCAGGGAACCAAACGGGCTTTACAAAGCGGGAGAGGGCGCTCAGGGCTATCTTGTCAACAGCCCAAGCCATTCAATTGTTCCAGTTGTTGGCCAGGGCTTCAACAGGAGCACCAGTCATATCAGCCTGGAAATCCTCCAGAGCTGTCTGGAAGCCCACCTAGGGTGGATCATCCTACCTTGGACGTTTTTAAGCAGAGATTGGATGGCCACCTGTCAGGAATGCTTTAGTTGAGATTCCTGCATTGCAGGGGGTTGGACTAGATGACCCTCTGTGTCCCTTCCAACTCTACAATTCTGTGATTCTATCATTTGTTTGTACGTAGCTGCTTCTAATGAATAGTTCTTGTTAAGTCCTCCTTTCATTCACAGAAATACCACAGGGTACTTCTACCAATTTGATCCAGGTTTCAAGCCTCCTCCTTTCCACATCCCTTCCACATTTCTATGCTACTATAAAGAGCATGTTCAGAAAGTATTGTCTGAGTATTTATTGCTTTCCTTGGAACATTTCCATTTATATATTCACAAGATGGACACAAGAGTGCCATGTTAACCACAGTACATTTGATTTCTTTGGTTTTGCCCCAATAAATTCATTTTGATGTTCTAACATTATGCTTTTTATTCTGAATCCAAACAGTCCAATATCACACTATAATAAGGCAATGTATCATATATATTTTTGAAATTGGCAACTTGCTTCTCTCCGTTTGTGCTTTACCGACTCACTGCACGGCACACAGCACCAGCAGAATGAACACTGGTATATCACAATCACGTCACAAAAAATGGGTAGTGTCCCAAGTTAATGTCATTGGGAGTTTTAATGAACATGGTGTCAGCCATAGATACGGCATATAAGACATCTACATTCTGAGAGAACAATCCATTAAAAAATGATTTTTGTGCCAGTCATCCAAACTGTTGTGTAGATTTGTGTTCATATTCTTTTAAAAGAAGACAGATGTCACAGAATGAGAAACTGTATATAAAGGTTGCTTTGACATAATGAGCAGGAGTAAGAAAGATGATTAGTCATCAGGCATCAGTCTGCTTGGGTCTGACTCGGAGCAGTTGCGGGAAAGTATGACATTCCATGGTTTTGTTTTCAAAATCTAGTAACTATTTTTACATTTCCTGTGCTTTTATAAAAACCAATAAAATCTAAGCATGAAGAGTAACAAAGCAGAAAACAAATATACTTTCAGAGCCTTCAACAACAACAAGAAGCAGCAGCAGCAGCACAGGGCAAATGATTGTACAAAGAAAGTTGACTCATTATGTGCACTGAGCATCTCAATGCCCAGTTTGCATTCAGAATCGAAAGAATCATATGTACTGAGTGGAAGGTCCTATCCACACCATCTATAGCTCAAATCTCAAAAAATTACAACAAACTGTACCTTTGCATGAAGGAACAGCCAGCTGCTTTTGGTTCATTGTTGTTTTCCTTTGTCTACTATAAACAATACAAATGGCATTTTGAGCAAGTAGCACAAAACCAAGCAGTTTGCAAAGGCACGGGTGAGCTAAAAAAAACAGAGGCAATCACCTCCGGCTTTATGCTGCCCCCTAAAAGTAACCATTCATTCTTTTCATCATCTTAGAGGCTGCACATTTCTTCTCCCTACCTTTGGTGGGATGCTAAGGATGGTCCCAATCTTTGGCAGCTCATCATTCCATTTGGGAACTGTGTTTATTAGCTCAAGCTAGAGCCACTTAGCTTTTCTCTTAGATAGCATGCCCCAGCACAAGACAGCACCTGACTTGTAGGTCTGACTTGCTTTTATAGGGTAGGAAAGCCTATTCACTCTTCTGCTTGCACGTCAGTACAAAAGGCATTTTTAATACTTCAATATCTCTAAACAAGAGGGAAAGTTAAAATGGCCCTCTTTGGCAAAATATTTGTGGCTCAATGCCCAGTGCATCAAGCTTTAAGCCATGATTTAGCCAGGGTGAGGAGAACGGAGCTTGACTGCAGTGCATAAAACCTTACCCCAAAACTAATAAATAAATGAAGTCGGATCCATTTCCTGCCCCTACAGAAAGATATGGAGCAAAGCAGGAACATGGGACATTAAGAAAAGGATCGCTTCGCTGCTCAGACCAGAAAACTAGTCTGTCCTGGAAGCTCCTGGAAGCTCCAACGGGGTCAGGGATGGTCACAGGGATTGCCTACTGCAGTTGAAGTGGCTCTTAGCTGGCATGGCTTATTATCCTGTAAAGGTAAAGGTACCCCTGACCATTAGGTCCAGTCCCGGATGACTCTGGGGTTGTGACGCTCATCTCTCTTTACTGGCCGAGGGAGGCGGCGTACAGCTTCCAGGTCACGTGGCCAGCTTCTGGTGAACCAGAGCAGCGCACGGAAACACTGTTTACCTTCCCACCGGAGCAGTACCTATTTATCTACTTGCACTTTGACGTGCTTTCGAACTGCAAGGTGGGCAGGAGCTGGGACCGAACAACAGGAGCTCACCCCATCGCAGGGATTCCAACCGCCAACCTTCTGATCAGCAAGCCCTAGGCTCTGTGGGTTATCCCACAGCGCCACCCGCGTCCCTGTAGTTCCCTATTTAAGCCAGAACTTGATCGTGGAACACAACCAAATCTTTACCAGATGCTCATTAAACCACAATTTCAGGATAGGCTGTAGACTTTTCAGGAAATGACAACAACAACAATTTACTATTTATACCCCGCCCACCTGGCTGGGTTTCCCCAGCCACTCTGGGTGGCTTCCAGCAAATTAAAAATACAATAAAACATCAGACATTAAAAACTTCCCTAAACAGGGTTGCCTTCAGATGTCTTCTAAAAGTCAGATTAGTTGTTTATTTCCTTAACATATGATGGGAGGGCGTTCCACAGGGCAGGCACCACTACTGAGAAGGCTCCCTGCCTGGTTCTCTGTAACCTCACTTCTCACAGGGAGGGAACTGCCAAAAGGCCCTCAGAGCTGGACCTCAGTGTCTGGGCTGAATGATGGGGGTGGAGATACTCCTTCATTTACTCGGATAATATATTTAAATCAGCACAGGAAAGCTAAATTGTTGATGTCAGGGAACTGCCATCGGAACTAGAGGAGGAGGCGAGGCCCCACAACGATGCTGGAGAGGGGCCAAGCAGGGAGAGAGGCAAGTCTCCTGTTGGGGAAGAAAATCAGCGCTACACCAGGGATAGAGGGGGGCCAATGGGGGAAGCAGAGAGCAGGCTCCGGGACTCTTCACTGGACACCAGCGGGGAGAGCACAGGTCCTCCGCTACCCACGCCCTCCCTGCGCAGAAGACTTCCGTGCAGGGAGAGTAGGAGGAGACTGGGCGTCAAACAACTTTTATGTTGGAAAAGGTTTAAGAAACGCCCACTGACGGATTCTGCCAGCGACTGAACAGCCACGGAGTGGATGGCTGTCCAGCGAGAAATGGTTTAACCAGCCAACCTAGCCCAGAGTGGCGGCTATTTACGCACAAGCAACCCCTAAAGCCATTACAGTTGAGTTTAATTTTTTTATTTTTTTTATTAAAAAATGAAGTTTAACATGCTGTTCTTGCTAGCTTGCAAGTGACTTTTTAAAAATAGTTGCCTTTGGGTATTCCCAACTTACAACAGTATTTTAAGGTGCATTCATCATTTACTTATTTGTCTTCCTCTAACGTATCAGTCAATGGCCACCGTTCTAGACCCAGGACTTTTCTCAATTGTCCATACATACTGAAAGCTGTTTGCATACCTTGATTAGGCAGAATTTCATTCCAGCTGATCACATGTCCAGGACTGTGAAGAGTAACATATGGAGCTCAATTTGGTAGTCAATTAATGAGCATAGTTAGAAATTGAGCTATTAGTGCAACATATGCAAACCACGATGAGGACTGCCATGCTGGTTTTCTTCGCTTCATTATACAGCCTAATGACATGCATTGATGTCCTACAGCGTTCAGTCTGTGTGCCACTAAAGTTGAAAGTCCACAAAATGGAAAGTGGAAGCTGCAGTCTCGTGTTTCTGAGATGTGTAGCAAGAACAGCCATTAGAAAACACAAGCAGGCAGGATAATTGTGAGGGGAAATGAATCAAAATCAAGGGAAAATAAAACCGATTACTGAAAATGATTACTGACTTATGAAAATGGCTGTTGTTACATTATTTGGCCACCCAAATTCTGGCTGTGGCAACATGAACAGTGGGTGCGTCAGGTTCTCAGGTTTGATTCCTGCTCCAATCCGCATTGGTTAAGAGTGGAAGATCTCATATGTATCTCCCTAACCCTGAAACAACTGCTAGAGCAACAGGGATATCTGTAAGCCTGGTGTATGTGGCCAATCTCATCTTCAGGGCCAAAGGATCATCTGAACTGCCTACAGTATGAAATAATTCACACAACCCTTGCACTTATGAACACAATTTTCTGTTATTTAAAAAGATTGCTGCACATGTCATCAGAATATTGTTAATTCCTGTATCTAAAGAGACTGAAGGACTATAAGCATTAACACACCAACCAGAATGTCTACCCACACAGCACTGCATTACCTAAGCCAAAGAAACATAGTGAAGTGCTACAGTAGCCAAACTTTTTTATTAACCATTTACTGTATCTATATTCTGCATTTCTGCCAGGACCATCCAGGAAGTTTACAGTTCTTAACCTGAAGCACCACTTTAACGGGGCCTCCCGCTGCTGCTGCGCCGCCGGAGCACGATTTCTATTCTCATCCTGAAGCAAAGTTCTTAACCTGAGGTAATATTTCTGGGTTAGTGGAGTCTGTAACCTGAAGCGTATGTAACCTGAAGCGTATGTAACCCGAGGTACCACTGTAATGCAAGTATCTGCAAACAGAATGCAGCGGGTAAGCGAGGGGAAAGTAAAGTAAATGAACTAATGAACAAAAAACATTTCAGAATGCCCAGGTAAAGTGATCACCACAGGAATGTTCTGGGAGAGGTAGAGCTGATGTGAGACTTTTCTCTTTGATTCAGCCAGGTGGAATGGCTACAGATGGTGGCAACTCTGTGAGCAGAGCAGAGATCTCCTAGTCCAGAGTTTCCCAAACTCAGATCTCCAGCTGTTTTTGGATTACAACTCCCATTATCCCTAGCTAGCAGGACCAGTGGTCATGAATAATGGGAATTATAGTCCCAAAACATCTAGAGACCCAAGTTTGGAAAACTGTGATCTAGTCAAACCCATCTAATCCACCCTCCTGAATTTCTGTTCTGATGCAACTGTTTTGTTTTATGGATTATTATTTTTTGCTGCTATTGGATTTTAGTGTATTTTAATTGTTGATCACCCAGGGGACTCTAGGTATATGACAACTGGCTAAATAAATAAATCCACAAGCGGATCTTCAAGTCCAGGGGCTGCTCCTGCTCCTTACTTCCCTTGTACTACAATTTGATGAAATCAGTCAGTATTGTCACACAGCACACCAGAGGCCTCCATGGATATTCTGCAAAGCCTAAAAAGTGCAACATAGATGCCCACTATTAAAGCCGTGCAGCAGAACCCAGAGAAGCCTCCACTACATTACAATTTTGATGATTTTACTGATGCCGCCCCTCAACACATTAGAAGCCTCTGCTCATGAAGAACAAAGCCCACCATAGCTTATACCGATAGATTTGGAACCCTCCCCCGCCCCCCCCAAAATATGCAAAAAGTCATGTTGTTCCACTAAAGCATGGGTAGGCAAACTAAGGCCCAGGGGCTGGATCCGGCCCAATCGCCTTCTAAATCTGGTCCACGGACGGGCCGGGAATCAGCGTGCTTTTACATGAGTAGAATGTGTCCTTTTATTTAAAATGCATCTTTGGGTTATTTGTGGGGCCTACTTGGTGTTTTTACATGAGTACAATTTGTGCTTTTATTTCAAATGCATCTCTGGGTTATTTGTGGGGCATAGGAATTCGTTCATCCCCCCCCCAATATAGTCTGGCCCCCCACAAGGTCTGAGGGACAGTGGACCGCCCCCCCTGCTGAAAAAGGGTGGGGCAAATTAAAAAACAGCATAAAACTTTGATTAGAACTCAAGATGTGCTTAAATATCCCCCTACCTCAATTACATTCTCAATTCATTCTTCACAATAGAAATTTTAAAGTAATTTTTCAGGTGGAGCAAGTAAATGTAAACAAATTTCATCTAAGCCTTTTCAATATGATGCAGATTACTGCTTTTCTTCTTTTATCTTTCTGGCCTTATCCCCCCCTACCACAATTCAATGGTTGAAACCAACGGGGGGGGGGGAGAGAGAGCAACCATCATCCCACCACAAGGATGTCACTATGAACAACATTTTGTCATAATGCATTGTCCCCATTGTGTTCTGTCACAGGAATGCAATGCTGCACAGCAGGGAGCCAATGTCTTAGCAAAGCTCTTTGGGAGAAGTTTGGGAAACCCTTTGCTGTTTCGTATTTGAAACAAGTATGATACAATGCATTTAAATTCACCTGCACCCCATATTAATATAACTGTGGCCTTTTAACCCCAAGCCTCCTTCAGCTTCATTTAAAAAAACAAAAACAAAAAAAAAACCCAGCTGAAAATCACAAAATGCTGAGCTACCTTTCGAGTTTCGCAGAACTCTCTCTCAGGTTGGATGTAAAAGAAGAAGTGGGAGGAGAGAAAGGAAAATTATGTTGTTGGTAAAAGGTTGGTAACCCTGCCTGCAATATATAGTAGGTCCTAGTGAGTCTGGAACCTTCTTCCCTTCCCAAACGTAGCTTGTGCCTTGGGCTGCACCAAAGCACGCTGGGGAAAATATGTAGTTGTTCAGATCTCTGTGAATATCCCTTGTGAGAGAGAAGAGGGGGGGAAATGCTGAAGTCTTTATACCCATATGGCTGAAAACAACCCCAGGGAGTTCTAGGAAGGTAACACTCTTCTCTATTGGAATCCTTCACATTCTGAGTGAAGAATTCACTGGACATCTAGATTTAAATAGATGCAGACACCTTGTCCTCCCAGTCAAGTGAAGCGAGAAAGATGCAAATTTCAGGAACCAGAAAAGCCTTGGAGAAGCTTGTCCTTCCGTGTCCCTTAAATGGGGGAGCAGTGGGTGAGTTTGCTGAGGACACACATCTCCCTGAGAATGTGTGCCTGCTGTGACAACAATCTGCCAATGCTTGCTGTGGCAGAAGATGCAGAGTGCTTGAAGGGATGGGACAACCTGCTTCTATCACAAGAAAGAAGCATAACACATTAAGTATGAAGCATCACCAGCAATAATTCATGATGGGCAACTGCCAAGTAAGAAACCCTGTTGGCTGCTACCTCCCTTCTTAAGATTTATATTTGATCTGCATCTTAATCACCTTGTATGTTCCTCCACCGAAGAAAGCCAACCACATACAGTGCTATATGTTTACTGTGAAGCTTTAAAAATAATTGGGTACACTAACACATGGCTTCGAAAACCTGGCTTTCATAGCCTTTCTCCAAACTATAATTGAAAGTTCAGTTCAAAAAGTCAATGAAATCATTGAGCTGTGGCGCTTGCCTATTGAATTTTACTATTTGTTTTATCAAATTGTTTTTTACTGATACTGAAATATTATGAATAGCTCCAACATTTTTAAAATTATGTCAGATGGGCAACTGCATGATGAAGAATACAAGATATAAACCCTGAATACCAATTTATACATTGTGCAGCAAATAGTAGCTTTTACTTCAGAAGTGAGTTAATGACATTCTTTAAAAAAAGGAATAATAAATTGAAACATTACGCTCTCTCATCATAAGCATTGTTCAGCTAAAATGTACTCCATGTTAATAGACTGGGAAACTAGAGAATGCCTTGGACTAACACCTTCCTTTGCTTTAATCACAAATAATTGCTTCTCTTTGTACTAATGAGCAGCACAAAATGAATGCAATTTAGACAATTCATTCAGCGTAATAGCTCTGAGAGTTAATATTACTGCAGAGAGACACATTCTCAATTTCCTGCAGTACAACAAGAGGCACTGGATTTTTCACTTGAGGGAGCTTTTCTGCCACTACGCAAATAGAAATAGAAAGCCCATTATCTAGTGATAAAAAAACGAACAACAAAACAGGTTAAATAAAGTTTTTATGTAGCTGTATCCTCATAACCACCATCAGCTCTCAGGGTTATGACTGTAAACAAAGCCGCTCACTTACTGAAATCAATGAGAAATCTTCCAAATCCTTGCCTTTGGTACTGGGGCATGATCATTATGCAGGAGACATTGTACTTCTGCTGGCAGAGCTTTTCCTGGGGGAAGGAGAAACAGATCAAGTATGTCAAAACACTGCTGAAGTGGGCAATTCCATGCACCTGCCTCTGCCTTTGTAAAATAGCCCAGTAAGGTAAACAGGCAGCAGGTCAATACGAAAATAGAGTAAGCCCCTAGAAAGTAATGTCACTGGTGAAGTAGAACAGCAAATCAAATGTATCTTCCAAAAAAAGATTTATTTTACGAGATGGCACCTCAGAAATTAACAACAGAAAAATCCAAAAGGAACTGCATGAGTGAATTTCAAATCCAGGGAGTGGAAAGAAGGCATTTTTTCTCATGCAGCCCTGACTTTTGTGTCAGGAATGTACAAAAGGGAGATGATACCTACACGTTTGCTGAAGACAGCAGTTTGGATCATAAGTAATGGCCACATTAAAATAACTTACTGCTTTTCGCCAGCATTTCATCTGTCTCTCAGCAAATACTTCTAACTGACAGAACTGTTTATCTAAAGTAATATTTGAAGCACATGCAGCTTTCATACAGTCAGGTGCATCCACCTTTGAATACCAAGTAAATTTCCATCAGAATATGGCACAGACCAGAAAGAAATATAAATTGATGTCTACAAAAACAGCAGGAGGAAAAATTAAACCGGCTGCTGAAAACAAAGGCAAACCCAGTAAGATGCTATTGTAGTGGGATCTTCAGGGCAGTTACGTCTATCAGGCAGGGTGCCTGGCAGGGTGCAGGAACGTAAGAAGCAGGAGTCACGCTGGCAAAGACACCCCAGAACTCTCCTTGAAATCCAGACCACGTGTATGGGGAGACTAACAGGGATAACTCAAAATCTCAGTGCCTCTGCGCCACTAACCACCATGCATCAACAGCTGCTACAAGCCAAGACGGCTGCTTCTTTACAGGGAAATCCTCAAAATAAACTCCAGTGCAACTTAACTAAACCTCCTAGACTGTCTCACTTATCCAAGCTGTCTTTATATGCACCTTCTATCTTGTCTCCTCCTTTGCCATTCCTACACTAGGCAGGGCTGTGGCACTGGGACCACTTGAAACTGGCCCAAGGCTCAGTGACAGGTCCCATTCTACAGTTTGAGAAACATTTAGAATAAACAACCAGATACAAGACAGACTGGAATTAAAACTTGGCGTGGGGAGAGCACTTGCTGACAAAACTACAAACTATTATTAAAAGATGAACATAGAGCAAATTATATATACATGACAATGTAGACACCGAGTATACAGGGGGTGGAATCTCAAGAGAAAATCTTCAGACTAAAGACCTTAAATTTTCACTAAACAATAAAAGAAAATTGTCATAAAAGGCATGATGAGATGCTATACTACCTGAGTAACAAAATAAGTAATAACTACAACAAAACTGGAACTGCCAAACGAAACAGGAGATTTGTCACACCTGATGGAAACATTCTAAAGTGAAAAAATATAGTAGAATGATAAATAAAGCCCAAGACAGAATACTTGAGATCTTAAAATGATACTGGCATTGTATTTGTTTGTAATCAGAAAACAGTGTTTGCTTTCGGTTGATATTATGCATTCCAAATCAGCAGTGTTACTGCTTTGGCACAAAAGCAAGATATTCTCATGATGTTAAGATCAAACTTTTACCTTGGAGAAGTACCCAACTAAGTGGCATCCTTTTTCATCATTCTTTGTGAGAACATAGAAAAGGAACGGCTCAACATCATAATATAAGGTTTTGTGGTCCAGAAAGAGCTTTGCTAACAAGCAAAGATTTTGGCAATAAATTTTGCTCACATTCCCATCAACCTATGGAGGAGAAAATTTCCCATATTAATATTTAAGTATGGAAGTGGATCACTGCACATAATATTTAAAGTGAACAAAACCAGATTTTTCTCAGAATCATATTAAATATTAGGCCATCAATACATTTTTTTACAAGTAACTTGTAAAACTTGTAAAATATAATTTTGATTCATGGCATTTCAAAAGTTTATTTCCCTCTAATTAAAGATACAAATTTGTGAACATATCATTAAAGATATGCTAAGCTGCTGGTTTTTGAAGGCGTTGTACCAGATGGAGGATAAAGCAAGTAACATTATTCTAAGTTTCTGAAGTGTTAAGTCTGCAAAGGGGAAGTTACTTTGGCATTATATACACACAGAAGTTGTTAGATACAAAAGCAAATACTATTTTCAATGAAAAAAATGTTTCCAAGATCAGTTGAAAATAGTGTCACTTTCAGATTTATTCTTCACAAATTACATTTCTTTGATCCTAAATACATGGACAGAAAGTTCAAAGGATGTAAAATAGCTGCTGCTCTTTACTTTGTAGCGGGAAGGTCGAAACTTCCTTGTGTTCTTTCATAAGCATTCTTTCATAAACATTCAACAAGTATCCTTCTTCCTCAATTTCTCTTACTTGCTTTCCATCATTTACTTTGTATCTTACCATATAGTCTGATCCGTACAGCAATAGATTACACAATACAGAATTTCTTTTTACACAGACTACTGGTCTGAAGTTCCTACCACAATTCTTCTAAACTATAGCATTTCTGTTGGGGATGAAAACAGATTTCCAGTATCAGTGGTCTTCCAGTGTTCTAAAATAGTGGGACAGGTTTACTTGGGAAAACAGGAATCTTTCAGGAGAAGATGGAAAATCACACTAAAATCAAAAGTGTACCTCCTTGAGCAACAAATACCGTATTTTTTGCTCTATAAGACTCACTTTTTCCCTCCTAAAAAGTAAGGGGAAATGTGTGTGCGTCTTAGGGAGCGAATGCAGGCTGCGCAGCTATCCCAGAAGCCAGAACAGCAAGAGGGATGGCTGCTTTTGCTGCACAGCGATCCCTCTTGCTGTTCTGGCTTCTGAGATTCAGAATATATTTTTCTTGTTTTCCTCCAAAAACTAGGTGCATCTTGTGGTCTGGTGCATCTTATAGAGCGAAAAATACGGTAACTCATGGGAAATGGGCATCTTCTGGGGCCAAGCACACTGTGGGGGGGCGATCAGGAGCACCCACATTACAGATAGCTGTGGGTGGGGAGATTAATACATTTACTACATTCTTACTCTTCAACTAGCCTGCAGTACTACTAACGCAAATAAAATGCTTCCTACCTCAAACACTGAAAGGTCCTTCCTCCTGTAGATTTCATTGGCTGGAGGATGAAACCAGCCACACTTCTTTGCGTGCCTTAGCAAAATATTTTTACTTTTCATATATTTAAGACAGAATTCACACAGGAAAAGCTTTGATAGTCTGTTAAGTTTAAAAATCAGAGCAGTTAGTATACAATTCTTTTTATTTTAAAATGCCAACATTCTTAGTCAACCAGGGCACTATGTGTATTAAACAAGCAAATAAAAAAACAAACAAGCTTAAAGCATATCATACTTCATAACAAGCTGTTTATTAAGAGGCTGGAGTCATAACAATTCTGCTGAGGTATTTCCAAGTGCCCATAAATTCTAGCTGGACTTGGGAGCAAATTTAACAACAACAACAACAACCAGCTGTGAAGTCAAATCCCATAATAATATTGGAACATTGTTATATGCATTGTGTAAACACATCAATGTGTTCTGAGTGAAATTATCTACAGTATTCATAATTCAGCCTTTATCTAAATTAATGAACACCTGAATTGATTAAAAAAATAAAACCTGCAATTAAAACCCCCCACATTCCAACTTTTTAAATGACTTTTTATTAAAATTTTCCATAATACAGTTGCATTTACAAAAGATACCAAAAAAGATTAAAAGATAAAAGATAAGATAAGATAAAAAGGGGACAACTGAGATAAAGAGAAGACAGAAAAAGAGAGAAATAAAATAAACAAGGCAACAGAAAAGAAATACTCTGATTTCCCATCTGCCAATATGATTATTTAAAAACTATGGTCAATGCGAACATCTACCACTTTCTGTTAAACAATATTTCCTACCAGTTAAGGTGTCTCAGAATCATTTATTTCCTTTTCTCACAGAAAGTCCAAGACTACTTGTCATTCTTAATAAATGTTAACCATATTTTATCCTTTAGTTTAACTTCTATTAATTCTCACCACCATTACTCCATACTAAATAATATAATTTTTCCTGTCCATGTCCATATTAAAGTTTCTCCATTGTGCTCACACATTGAGCTGATATTCCTTTTTTTATTGTTGTATATCCACTTGATCATGTCCAATTCCATATGCTCAGTTCCCTTTCTTGTTATAGTCCATTTCCTGTTGTTTTATTCCATTTTTGTTTCTCATTATATATGTGCTAGTTTGTGTCCAGTTCCGTGTATTCAGTTCCATTTCCTACTGTATTCTATTTCCTGTTGTGTTTACAATGGTATTCCGATCTTCTCTAGGACCTTCCATTTTTGTTTTTTCCAGTCTTTTTCCAGAGGCAATACCATAATTTTAATACCACCATTCTTTGAATTCACTCCAAATCTGCTAAAACTAAAGAAAGACCAGGAGTGAAATCCCAAAGCTTTTTTTGCCTCTCAGATCCATCAACACTATGTCCACATATTTCTCTAAATCACCATTTGTAATCTTATCTTTTACTTCTCCAAATTCTTTTATGGAGGTCATTTCCATTTTCATACGATGATGATTCCTTCAGCATGATTTCTTGATCCAGTCCTGCCAACTTTTCATCAGTTTGATCTGGAGCCTCTGCATATTCCCCTACCTTATATTCCTCTGGCTCACTTATTCCATTATTGTCTGACTTACTTTCTTGCTCTTCAACATTCATCTGATCATTCTTAATTGTTCAACCATCAACTACTGAACAATACCAACAGTCACTGGTTGGTGGCGGTTCCAAGATGACGACGGCTTAGCAAGCTGGCTTCAGAGCTTCGCAGATAACAGGAATGTAATTAGTGTCAATTGCTACCCAGGGAAGTAAATTTTCCTCTTTTTTAATTTTCTACTTTTAAACTTACCAACCTACTGAGATTCTATCAGCATCTTCTTATCTATGTTATGAGAAACACCTTGGGCAAGTTCTGTGAAGTATCCTGGGCAGGCCGCCAGCTGCTAGCTATTAACCACCAGCTCCCTTTTATACTTTGATCCTGGAACTCCTGGCAGTCACCACACAGAGAAACTCTTAAATTGAACAAACTGAGCACTTTCTATTTTTTCTCTTTTCTTTGGTTAAGGAAATCTCTCCTACTGCAATACTATGCCTGCTAGTAAATGCAACAGGGACCCAGAGGAGGCAGTTCTCTCACCGGCTCCCAAGCTATCTAAAATGCAGGACTTTTAAAAACAAATCTGCTTTAACAGTTGCAACAAAAAACCAGTTTTCTCCCCTTAAAGATGACTGTGAAAATGAGGAGGATACTCAAGGTGAGAGTGCAGAACTGGATCCAACATTGGGGCAAGTTGACCCTGAGCCTCTAAGAGAGGAAGGAATAACAAGTAGGGAGAGCACCCAACTAACTCTAATTGCAAGAACGGTTGAGCATATCTTCCAACAAATCAGAGGTATTGCCTCTCAAATAACCCAGTTACCCAAAGAGGTCCACAGTTTATCAGTTAATAGCAAGCAGGCACTAACAGAACACCAAAGCACCAAAGTGAAATGGCGACAACAAGAGCAGACCCCTAAGCTTGACAGAGAACGCACAGAGGCTCTTAAAACAAACTCTTCTTATTTAAGAGTCTTCCAACCAAAAAAGATCTGCATGACAATTTGTGGAAGACCAGATCAAACTCCTAAGTGGAAAGGTGTCCAGCCTTCCAAATAACATTGATCAGACTTACTTGTTACTGGACTTACAGAGATTGACTTAGTTGGGACTGAACCCTTGAATACCAAAAATCAAATCCAAAAATTATGTTAACTTTTCCCTCTACTAGACTGCCCTCACTGATTCACAAGCTGAAATTGTGAAGCAGAGGAGTTTTTCCAACCTGGGTATTTCACAATTCTATTGTTGCACCCTTATGTAAGATGAAGACTGGTGCTACAGAGGGGCCCACAAACCAAGGCCTGGATCCCCAATGGAAGTAATGACATCGCAAAAAAAACTCGACAGGAGGGGAGGAAACAGACATGCCCAAGTTGAATTCGCAGAATCATGCCCAACATCAAAATAACCAGGTGAGCCAAAAGGAACAGCCAATTCCCCTAGACAATCATCTTCAGGAATCTGAGCACTCTGTAAATCCTTTGGAAGAGGATTTTCTCAGCTCATATAGGAACCTCCTTCAGGAAGAGCAACAAACAGTCATCAAGAGGCTTGATCTTATGAACCAGACATTGAAAGAGATTAAAGAACGGAGGTAGAGACTGACAATAGACCCAATGGCCACAACAGAACGATAACTATAGAACCACCAGAGTACGGGACAAAGATGAGATACTTAGATGCAGAGGAGTCAAGGAATCCCCGCTGGTGAGAAATTTGCAAATAAAAGGCCCAGTGAACACAAATGTGAGTACTTTATGAAATGTGAACACTTTATAATGACTGAAATAATCAAACATCTGGATCATTCCACTAGCATCCATGTTGCCTCAAAAACTGGTAAACTCTGAGTGTACATTGGCCAGCAATTGACTAAGAGTAAATCACTGTAAAACAATTAAACTTCTCTCATGGAATGTAACAGGGTGGCCGAACAAGACCCAAGACAGTGACTTCTGTTCCTATCTACAAACACATGATATCATCTTTCTTCAAGAAACTTGGGCAAAGGAGGGCACCATGGTTGAATGACAGGGTTTTACAAGTTACACTCAACCAGCTCTTAAAACTGTAAAGTATGGAAGGCCTAGCAGGGGGGCTGGAAGTGCTGGTGTCAACATCTCTTAATGTATCAATTCAAGCGTGTCCCTCGCTGACCACCCCTAATTTTTTTAGTGTTGTCCCTTTCTGATAGTCTCTGGAGAAATACTTACTGCATCTGCGTGTACATACCTCCAGTAAAGACTTGTGGGGAACTGAGCTCATATTGGGGAAAACTTGACCAACTACTCGAAAGTATAGGCTCTCTGTCTCCTAACCCTCGGCTTGTTTTGGGAGGCAACTTCAATGCCTGGGTCAGATAATACAGTATTATCTGGACTAAACTGGGAGGATGAACCCGAAATCTGTCAGAGGGCAGCAATGGACACCTCCTCTAACCGCGCTGGGAAATATCTCTGTGAACTTATAATTAAGCATAACCTTTTGTTATGCAATGGGCACAGTCAAGGGGATCAAGAGGGTTATTTTACTTTTATCTCCCCCAGAGGATTTACTAGCACCATAGATTATATCCTAATATCCAATAATGTGCCAATTAACCGAGACACCTTTAGGATAATTCCCAGAGCTGAAAGTGACCACTTTCCACTTGAGTTATCTCTGACATCATTTGTTTCTCCTGCCTTCCCTAAATTATTGGATGAAACGGAATATCTGATACTTGGAAATAGGAGGTTAAAATGGAATGCACAGGTCCAAGAAAAAATGCTAGGCTGTAAGAGCACCACGGTGAGAAAGGTTTTTTAAAAAGAAAAGGAGGTGGTGGTAGAAGTCTGCCGATTTTCAGGTAAATCTCTCCACCCCTCCAATTTTCTTTAACTTTTTCTCTTGACCCCTTCAAAAATGGATGAAAATATAGACCATTCTTTGAACACGGAGGAACTGGGGCCCAATTACAGACAAAAGTAGAGCATACATGATGTTGAGCACATTGATGGCAAGTGCTTGAGCCATCCCTTGACACGGTATTGTGAAATAGGAAGCTATTTATTATCAACATTGCTGTTTGCAGGGCTTGTCATATTCTTTCCATGGCAAAATAGTCTCAAAATGTTGAACTATGAAGATTAAAATTTTGGCACCAAGAAAAATAACAAATTACATTTTACTAATATGTGGATTTTCTAATTGCGGACACTTTGAACACTGCTGAACTCTTAATTATTTATGATTATTTTTGATATGTTTTAAGAGAACTATCTCAAGCTCCATGTAGAAAGGAAGGGACATGCATGAAGTAATTTGGGGGCTAGCCTTTTTTTCCTTAGCCACAAAAGGGTGTGTATGAGGCATTCTGCAGCTAAACAGGCTTATCTGCAGCCAATATATATTTTTAATCTTTAATTTTTTGGCAGTGCCAAGCTGATTTTACAACAACGTTCAATGATAATATGCGAGCTAGGAAAGAAAGAGAAGGGAAGTTATAAAGTTGCGGTTTCACTGCCTGTCTGAATTTGAGAAGCTTTGCAAATAAGTTGTAAAAGTAATCTTTTTTTGGAGCTATGAGATGGTGTTTGTCATAAAACAGTTTATAGGTTCGTTCTCCTTACCTTGCATATTCTTGTGGGTAAGGCGAGGAATACCATGTTTGGATCTCATATTTCCCAAATTCTATCACTGAAGGGTAGCGTCCATTTGTTTCTCCACCATTTTTACAACCAATTTTCTATTAATCACAATTAAAGAACAAAAGTTTTGAAAGCGCAATAGAATCCCCCCCCCATCACATTTCACTAGTAAGGCTATTTTTGGGGTGTTACACTATTTTAGGTGTTAGGTGGAGAGACATCTGTTTATACAGAGGAATGAAAAGTAGCACAAACTATCCACATCCTTAAAAATAAGGACTTCTATCAAGGCACCAAAGTGCTGTGAGACTTATTCACTCTGCACCATGCCTGAAGCTATATAGAGAACTTCCCATTCAAGTTTGCTTTTACCCTAATGAGATATTTGGGTTCCAGATTAGATGTATACCATTATATACAAACTAGCCTTAATAAAAGGGGCATTAAGCAGAACTAAGCAGTCAGCACATTTTTCTCCTCATATCAAGCAACAAATTACCGTATCAGTACTGTTAACATAGCTGGCACCTGTGAACCTTACCTCCATTGCAAGTTCCTGGGCCTGCTTAAACATTTCCAAATCTTCTTCTGTAATAATATCCTTGCTTCCCACCAGAAACAGATCTGAGTTTTCTTGTTTGATGCTTATTTTGATTTCTGTACCTGTTGTTTAAAACCAGCAGAGAGTTTATTCACCACCATGATGCAACAAACACCTTTTGCAATCAAAATGTAGCTCCCAGTCCATTTTCTGAGTGACTAATGCTTTAAAATCCTGCTTCCCACTGATCTTTCCAGTTGACGTAGCAAATCTTTATTATTATAGTATCTACTAAAACATTTGCAGATTTATTTTAAATAAACACGGCCAGGACAAACAGCAGCATTTTCTCTCATGCCCTAACTTAAGAATTTACACGCTACTCCTACCCAATTAAAAAAGACATTTTGAATACAAAACTATATCAAACAACTGAGACAGCAGCATAGATTTCACATATCCTAACCATATATCTGAACCTCTAAGAAAAAGAAAACAAGCTTTCAGCACTAAAACAATCTTAGGCAAAACTATTTGAAACAGATTAGAAGAAACTAAGGCAAGGAATACAGACTTTTGTTTCTTCAAGAAAAAAAGGAAAGATTTATTTAAAAACTGGGAAGAGTAAATTTCACAGCAGTACAAATCCAGTGTTGTGTAGCAGATGGAATGTGTCATGGAAAAGCGATGGAGGAGAGGGAAATGAAGAGTTGAAATGGTCATCCTAATAAATGCCATCAGCACTATGGCCAGAGAAAGGGCAAGGGACAGCATGGAGTGGCTACCAATATGCTACTACAAAAGGCATAAAAGCAACATTATGAAGACATTGGGGTGGGGGGGTGCTAGTGCCACTACATATGCAAAAACTGACAAACAAGGCGGTACAGCATTAGTTGGAAAAACAATTTGGAGATTTAGTCAGCATTAGTTACAAGGTCAAAGTTCATTGCTTTTGTATGAGAGTGAAGTCAGAAGAGAAGTAGCCGAGACCTGTGTGACAAAATAAGAATTTGGATTTGGACGGGACGCAGGTTTGGTTGGCGCTTTGACCTGTTGCTTACCATCATCCTGATCAGGTTTAATCCTTCCGTCTGCCAAGTTCCCCTTCCCTGGTGAGGGGGTCCCCATCTGAGGGGTCACTTTATACTTTAATCTGCCTAGAATCCTGCGCTTTTTAAGGAAGGTTGTTTGCTTGAAGTGACCAATTGCTTTAAAAGCACGTCCTCTAGACATACCCCATCCAGAGGCGGAGGCATGAGAAATAAACCTACTTCTAATCTCTTTCTTTCCATAGAAAGCAGTTTTAGACTTGGATGTGGAAGAAAATGCTGCTTTACGACGCAAACGCTTGGGCGGTGCATAACTCGGGTGCCCCTTTTTTCGAGAGTGTCCCTGAGTGGAATAAATATGAGAAAGTCCATCAAAGAGTCCCTTTAGCTGACTGTTATTAGGAAGGCTGCTAAAGGAGGGTGCGCTTGACTGACTGGAGGAGCTTTGGGGAGAGTTAGAAGAGATGGAAGTGCTGGATTTTTGTGAACTGGGGCTCTGACCAGAGATGGGGGTTGGGGGTGGAAGTGAAGAAGGTTTTAGCTTTTGTGTGGTACCTGTAGCCAACACATGAGAAGTACATGATTGTTTCTGAGAGGCCATTTTCCTTGGACGATAATGCTTTGAAAAGTCTATTATTTCACCTCGTGATCTGCGACCATCGGGTGACGGTGTAAAAAACTTAGTAAGGCCATCAATAAGCCCTTTGGTTTTCTTGTTAACGTTAAGTGTAGAGGCAGGTATGTAGGTGGAGGTGGTGGTGGTGATTTTGGTGGCGGTGGCACCAGGCCGGGTGGGGTCTGTAACAGCCAATCTGCTGCTTGAATCCTTCACAGATGCAGCATGACCAGATGAAGGTGTGGTACAGACTTTAGTCTTTTGACCCCTACCAGGTGACCCCCTTCCTGTGAATGCATTCATGGATCCTTCATCGCTGGTTACAGACCTAGCAAAAAATATGGAAAATTTTAAGAAGCAGTCAGCATTAACAAACCAGAAAAATAAGCGATAGCAACACTGCATATGAATTACTTGTGCTACTTTGCTTAAAATCTAAACAACATCCTAACAGCTAAATACTGCTGGTGAAGCCTCATCAAATATAGATAGATATACATATTAGTTCAAAACCATCAGAATTATATGATAGTGGCAAGACTAAATGATGGTCGTCAGAGTGGTCCGGGGGTTAAAAGCTTTAACTAAGGCTTGCATTCAAACCAACTAAGCCATCAACTTACTGGATGCTTTGGGGCAAGCCACATTTTCAATATTTGCCATAAAACAGTAAATATAATCAGCAGCTCCACAGAGTTATTCTGAGGACAAGAAGCACAAAGGCTGTAAAGCACTCTGTCTATTAAATAAGAACTATAATAAGTGCAATTAACCAGTGCAGTTGCAACAACTGTGCTCAAACAGAAATACACATCTCCCCCGCATCTCCTCTCCTTCTTTAACTACAGTTAAAGAGACTGGTCAGCCTTAGGATTAACAACTGTAAAGGCAAACTATTATAGTCACTCATCAGAGCCCTCTCTCACATGAGTTCAGTTGCTGAAAACATTCTAAAGCTCCAGCCAAGGAAACTGGTGTTGCTCCACTAATCTTATATGGAACAACTAGGAGCTGCCACCACAACTTTTACTTGCTCCATTCGCTAACCACCCACCATTTTGCCACTCATCAACCACCTGACCAAACACCTCCCCCACAGCTTGCCCCAAAGCTCACCCCAAAACCCCATCCCCTTCTCCCAGAGCTCATCCAAACAGCTCTTGTCTCACAGCTTATTAAATGTTTAATGGAGGAGGGTCCAAACTACTCTCTGAAGCACCTCCTTTAAATATCACTCCTTCAGCAGCTCACCTGGGCTCCATCAGTTAATGGAGGATGGGGATGTTTCATACAAATGACTCCCCGAAGCATCCCCACCCTCTTTAAAAGTCACTGGAGGATGGTGGGAAGTGCTTCAGAGAACAGTTAGGCAAATCGCTCTCTGAGGCTCCCTCGTCCCATTCAATGTTACTCCTTCCTCAGCAGCTTGCCTGGGCTGCTCACCATTTGCAACACTTGCTTCCTTGCCTGCCCACCATACTCTTGTCATGCTGCAGTTGATGTGGCTATTTATTGTCAGCTACGTGAACTACAGTGGGACCTTTACAAAAGTATTCACATAAAGCTGTAAAAGAGGAAAAGCGGGGAGGTACAACAGCAATGGCTAAACCTTGCAGAAAACAAACTCCAGAGAGAGAAAGCTCCCTGAAATACTGCCAGTGCTTTTTTTCTTTAAAAAAAATATGTTTATGTGTGCTCTCATTTTCCTACTCATATTGAAATACTGCCCCTCAGTGAGGCCAAACTTAAATTCATAAAATGTTTAAGGGTATGCGTACCCCCAGAAAAAAGCACTGGATACTGCATTTGGTTTCGGTTATTCATCCCTCCCTTCAAGGCATTTGCAGATAGCCAAAATCTTCTGTGAGCCAAAGTGCATGAGTTCCTAGATTAAATATGCCTGAATATTTTTGCACAGATTGTAGAACCAGTATGTGACACTGCACAGATGACTATGCAGTAGAACATTTCCAAAATGCAGCTGTCCTGTTAAGACAGGGTCTAAATGGGTCAAAGTGTGTTTCAGGTTTTGGTCAAAGAAATCGCTACAGAAAGGGACTATGCATGCCTTAGGCCCAATATACAGTTAATGGACTTTAGCCTCACTAATTTCAATGGTCTCCTTGACTATATGCTGCACTGCATTACAACAGTAAAGCTTCTGCCTTTTGAAGGCTGTTACAACTATAACATGATCCCAGGAGATCCAAGCCTTATGCTACAAAAGCTTCAAGATACTTGACTGCTTCAAAGCCAGCAACTGTAAAAATGACATTCCAATAATGCGGAGGAAGATAACACCCTAAATCCGGTATAATAGGCTTTTGTGGGCATGCTTCATTACAAAAGGGCTACATTCATATTAATTAAAAAATACACTTAAAGTAATGGAATTCTTAAAGAAAGATGCATTTCTGAGCAGCATTAAAGACAACCTACACAAGCACCAATGTGTTATTTTAGTTAAGAAAAAAAGCGTAAGTCCAAGTAAGAACCGTGCAGAAGGTACAAATAAAACATGATAAAAGGAAAACAAGAACTGGGAAAGGCTTGACATGAAAGATACCGAGAAGCACTACTGAGTTTTACTGGGAAAGTGCATCTAGCTTGATTAAGGAAGTGCTGATTTAGCTAAAGGCTAATGCAGAAATGTAAAGATAATGCTGAGGAACAGTCAAGAGATGCCAAACCAAATCTCTTATATTTGTGATAAATGCAAGCAACCAGGAAAGTTTATCAAACTGAAACCCACACAATGCTGCATAATTATTTCACGTCAATTGTATTTTCTTCTCATTTCCATCATCTTATTATTGTTAAGCATTATATATTTTGTTTTGATAGTGGTGAAACTGAAGTAATGAATATAAACAGATTAGAGAAGGAGCAGCCTGGGGCAACCATCTGGTTTGCTGATCTCCAATAGCCAACCAACCCTCTATTTGGCCCTGAATGCATTCCCCACTCCAACCTATCACTGAGAATGGCTAGCAGTTAACAGTCACAATCCAGTTAAAATCTTCTAAGCCTTGCCCACATGTTGTTTGAATATTTCAATGCCAGAAGTTCAGCTCTGTTACTATAAAGCCTATCACTTGGTGCCATATATGCTAATAACCATCTGCCTACAGAGGTTAACAAGCTCCTGGTGCTATATGATTTCACATTGCTGTTCAATGCCACAATAAAGGTGCATTAAGCAGTGCCACTGCACAGTCAACTCTTTTATGATGAAGCACATAATGATTCAGCAATGTACAATATTTGTGTCATTTAGTTAGGTACATTTCATTAAGCAAAATGACATACACCTTTAAACGCCCACTCACACCTCCCACAGCAGAATTTATTCTGGAACGGATTCAACGAGCTATGAATTGACACTCTAGAGGTTCAATATTAATTTCAATCTCTATTTCTATGTCAAATATACGCACCATGGTACTGGTACCACATGTCATCTTCCCAATGTTTTACAGTTTCATAAAAGATGAAGGGTTACAGATCTACACTTATTTCTAAAGAAGACAGCAGTAAGTTATTTCTGCAACTCTGCATCATCAACTACGGCAAGTGCAGACCTTCACCGTTCCAACAATTCATATAGCGTAATTCAGTTGTCTCATAACATGATGACCAAATGTTCAACACAAAAACTGACAAACCACTAGGTAATTTTGCACGTGTCTGCTCATCAGGAGTGAAAAATGGCTGCCATCAAGTGATCAATCAAATAACAAACATTCCCTTGCAATAGGGGCACACACAGGTTCCACAACTTTTGCTACTAGATGGCAGCCGGTGTGCAAGGGCCAGAGCAGAGGCCACATCAGCTGCCACTGCCACCTGACTGGTTATTTATATGGCTCTGTCAATTAATATGAGAACTCTGCTGCCTTAACTCCATCATCCAGAAGTGCTTTAATGCACTTAAAAAAGAAGCATGAGCAGAAACATCTGTATGTTTCTATTTAGGTTAAAACCAGGTACTTAATAATAATAATAAAAATAATTACAGTATTATTAATATTATTATTAATACCCCGCCCATCTGGTTCAGCCACTCTAGGCGGCTCCCAACAGAATATTAAACAGAATAAAACATCAAACATTAAAAACTTCCCTAAACAGGGCTGCCTTAAGATGTCTTCTAAAAGTCAGATAGTTGTTTATTTCCTTGACATCTGATGGGAGGGCATTCCACAGGGCATGTGCCACCACCGAGAAGGCCCTCAGCCTGGTTCCCTGTAACCTCACTTCTTGAAGTGAGGGAACTGCCAGAAGTTTAGTAGCAGGAAGATGTACTAACCCAGCAATGAAACCATTTCTCATCGTAAGAATCTGCCTGTTAAGTGCAACATCACCCAAATGTAGAAGACAAGCCAAACCCAAAAACACTTACAACATTCGTTGCTTTAGTTTATTTTTTGGTCGCCCAATAGGTTTTGTGTATCGCCGCCTTATCTGTGATGCTCTCTCTTGAAGTAACTTCCTTCCTTTTTTCTTTGGTCTGCAGACCTGGCAAATCCACATCCCTACATTAATGATTAAAAAAAGATTTTGTTCAGGTGAAAGTGCATGAGCATCAGGTCCCAGCCATTAATTCTAGAAATTTCCCAATGAACAACAGAGTGATGCTGGAACATCCAACGATAGGAAGGAGGTTTGTAGACTCTTGGGTCTGTTACCAGAAACATGAAGTCACGAGACAGCAGCAGATAAAGCAATCTCACCTACTGAAGAATTTCAACACCTTTAATTGTCAATTTTTATTGTATTTTTAATATATTGTAAGCCATGCCAAGAACTCTTGTTAGTAGGTAGGGTACAAATATTCCAATAGCACAGTGCAGTTGTAGAACCCATCTGTATGACTGTCCATGGGCCACAAAAAAAAAAAAAAGATTTTGCAACTGTGACTCAGGTCCTGGCAACATCTAGTCTAGGCACAACTCATGTCCTATGACTTTTAGGAATGGCTATTATTTCTAAGGTTGAGGGATGGTAAATTAAAGTCACTGGGACTGCTGGCCTACAAAACAGCAAGACTGCAACTTGTCTATTTTGCTAGCATGCTGAAGTGGAGAAGAAAAGCTGGTATTTTAAGGCTACTTTTAACTTTTAAAAGCTTTAAATTAAATATTCTAAGTATTAGAATAGAATACAGATGACTTTGAGGATACAAAAGATCATTTCCTTGCAATAACAATAAACTGATTGCCTGAATCAGAATGCTGTAACCAGCATTATCAGTACCAAAAGCTTTTAGTGGCTTGAACTATAAACGACAATAATAAGAACCAGATTTTGATCAGCCGACAATATTGACAGGTTACTACCACCTTCCATTTTAACATTACAGGTAACAATGTGAGCACATTTTCTTGCATTCATGTGATAAAGAAGGTGAGCTATATTTACGGACTTCTTAATAACTGAAAAAAGAAATTCCAAGTCCTATTTTTGAAAGGTAATTTGGTAGAAAATTAAACTTAGATGAGGGAAATCTGAGCTGATGGTCCATGCTCTGCCACAAATTTATACTGTGACAAATCCTTAGCTCTCCAGCTACAGAAGCTGCTACAAAAAGACACGAACAACAAAAAAGAACCTGAACAGCCCTCTTACAATTCAAATGTACTGTATTATGGAAGCTATAAAGAACACATAGAAAAAAGAGGGGCTATTTCAGAATGCTCCATCACAAACACATCAATGTATCCAAGAATGAATAGCTTATACATAAATAATTCACTGAATCAATTCATAATATTGAACTGAAAATCAAGATCTACATGGAATGTACAAAAACATACATACATACAATCAAGCCATATATACTGAAAGCATTTTCAGAGATCACCTTTTGGCATTCGGGAAAGAGGTGGGTCACAGCACTCCATGTGGAAACCTCTATCGCAAGAATCACAGAAAAGCATATTATCCTGAAATTGAAATGGAGGGAGGGAAAACAAAAGTAATCTTACAAAAATATATTTTCATGAAGAAACTAGCAAAAGACAATAACAAACAAACCATCATCCCTTGGCATCATTTTCACCCCATTCCTTCTAGGCTGTAAATTTGGTTCAACTAGACCTAAATAATTAGACCAAACATTATATATTATTTGTAATAAGGGATTAAAACTTACTGCATTTTTGCCTTGGATTCTACAGGCACTGCACGTCTTGCATTCAATACACTGCCATCTTAAGGCTTTTACATTTGTCGTCAACTCCAGACAAAATTTCAAACAGGATGGATGTCCTACAAAAAGGCAGTATTCATACATGAGGATTATTTATGTTCCAGATCACCTAAAGCTCTATGACATCTTCTCCAAGTACTATTTCATCAGTACTGGCTACTTTCAGAATTCATGTCTTCTCTCTCATGGACAGAAAGAGAGGCAGCTGCTATTACAAGACTGCCCAGAGAACCTCAATTATTTGGTGTCTAACAAATGTTAACAAATAAAATAACAAATAAAAAAGTTATATCCCTTACTAGTACTACTCAGAGTAGACCTGTTTAAATGAATAGACCCAAGTCAGTCATGTCCATTCATTTCAATGGGTCTTCTCTGTGTAGAAGCAGTGTTAGAAACTGGGGGAAAATAGCTAGGAGCCAAATGGCTCCCGGGACCTGGGGTCGGCAACACTTTAGTTGCAATTCACATAAGAGACACATTACTGAATCCACATTTTTATCAGAAATTGTTGATACATGTTTAATTTGGTGTTGACAATAAAAATATTGGTACCATACTTCTGTTTTCAAAACACTCTACTCGTTATTGTTAAACTCCTTAACATATTGTATATCCTTAATGTATACTTTGAGGCTTCAAAGCACATACATTTCAGTAATCCTTGAGTGTTCAACTACTACTATGGTGAGCTTTAAAAAATGTATCTTATGTGCATTTTCATTGTATTTCTACTCTTTTCTCTACCATAGAGAGAGAGAGAAATACTTGCCAGTTAGTATTACGTAGGACTTTTTATTTGTGGCTATGCACATATATGTCTGGATGTAGTAATTCAAAATTATTCCCGCTTCCAGTTATTTTTATTTTCTAGCTCTAATTTACAGCCACACACAAGCACCAGACATGCCTTAAGTGTCTTTTTTACAAGGTGCCCATTCAGCTTCAAGTATGTTTGGAAGAAGCCAATTATCTAGAACTATTTCAAACTAGCTTCAGGCTTGGTTTTGGCACTGAAACAGCTTTGGTCACTTTTATTGAGGACGTGCATCAAAAAAGAGACAGAAGGAGTATGACCCTGTTTGTTCCCTTTGTTCTCTCTGTGGCTTTTGAAGCCATTGAGCAAGTTATCTGTTGGGTTTGCTCCCTTTGGGACTTATTTTCTGGGTTCTGGGGTGCTGGACAATGAGCATGATGAAGGATTTAAGGCAGAGCTTTCCAAACTTTTCATGTTGGTGACACACTTTTTAGACATGCATCATTTTGGGACATGGTGACACAATTTTACTAGCAGACCAGAGGCTAAACTAAACCCTTTCCAGCCCTGGGAGGAGTGCGGGGTGTATTCGTGCAACACACCTACACACTATAGCCAACACATTAACGTGTTACAACACAAGAGTTTGGAAAGCTCTGATTTAAGGGGTCATTCTTATTACCATCATAGAAGCTTTTGAGATACACATAGTGATGGGCCCTTTATCTTCCTTTGAAGATGGGCATCTTCACAATATTACGTATTATGGGTATCTGACTGCTAGTCAAGAGAATCCTGGTTGCTCCTTGAATTAATTAAAAACAAGAAAAAAGGATAGGCTTTGCATCTTGGAAGCTGTCCTGTCTGGGCTGGAACATCACATAATTTTTGGTTAACTGGAATGAGGCTTTGAGAAGCAAACAAAATTGGGCTAAAAAAATAGTAGACTGCAGGTTAATTCTTTGTTTTCAATTTGATTCACACTTCTAGGTGTGAATGGGTTTTTGTAGCAGCTTAAATTGCCTTTGCGATGAATGACAGGTCTCCATCTGAGAAATGAGATGAGCTTTGGTTTTTAAGTATCTCTTTGATTCTGGAACATTGCGCTCACTGGGTGCCTTTCATCTGAGGCTAGTGAGTTTTTCCACAGATGGCACTACATATGGCGGCAAAGTCCCTTATGAAGATTTAATGAGAAGGAAATTATTTAGGGGATGAAACTGGAGGAGAACAACCAGTGTCTGGCTGGAGATTAAAAATAAGAAGGATTTCGTATTAGAGAAACACACAAAGAAAGTTGGTTCCCCCCAAATCCTACTGTAACAATTTTTAGTGTACATCGTTTTCTCTCCATGAATCGTTCTGTCCCACTCCTACCATCTTTCTGGGATACTGAAAGCCCGGTGGCTTGGTTTTCTTGATAGACAGGAGGCCTTGCTTTTGGCTTCTCCTTAAGTCATTTTAGGAATATTTTTTTTCTGCTGTTACCAAGAGGAAACTTGTATTCTTAGCCCAACAGAAGTTAATTTTTCTAGATGCTCTTTCTTTTATTTTTTGTTTTCCTTAATCTCTATGGACTATTAATTATTTTTTTCAGGAATCTTCTAACTGGAAAAAGTAAATTGCATCACAACAAACTTGGTAGATACAAGCTTTTTGCCTATCTTATAATTTAGGCAGTTATTAACTAGTTTTGGCTCCAGTGATTGCCTATTTCATCAATGAGTTCCAGTGTTCTTAGCGATTTGCTCCTCTGCAATCAACAGTCACTTAGTTTCCACTCTGTGTGAGAACTAAAGGGCTCCCCTTTCTCAGCAGGCTGCAAGGAAGCTCCACCCACATTAGTCATATGCCCCAGCTCTGACCACTTTCCCTGAGCCAATTAAGCCTCCTCCCTCATGCCCTATGAGTGTTTTAACCATGTGTTTTAAGACAAGGTTTTAGTCACAGAAAATATATAGCATTATTATGCTTATGCCTAATACTCTGCAACATTAAATAACGGTCATGTATATATACATATATAATATATTAAAAAATACAAAAAATACTCAACTACAAGACACATTTCTGCACCTAAACGGTGCTTCCATCTTCAAAAGAAGCAATAAACACCTTCATGTTGTAATGAACTGCTGCTTGCCTCTGATCTAATTTGTGTCTGCTGTTCTTCTGACCTGGCCCCTCTCTTGTGTTCAACATATTCATCTCTCCCCTCAAACAACTGTGACACAGGCACCCTTATGCATGTCTACTCAAAAGTAAGTCCAGTCCAGTCCAATATGATTAAAGCCTAAGACAGTGGTTCCCAATTGGTAAGCCTGTGAACCCCAGGGGGTCTGTGTAACAGCATACCTAAGCCCAAAGTCATTTTTATGAAAAACCTCTGAACAGCATGAAGATTGGTTTTTTTAAAAAAAATAATAATAATTGATGTCACCTGCAGTTAAGGTTTAGCCATCTGGCAATTTGACTGCCAATCTCAATGTCTCATATTGTATAGCTAAATAATGGTAAGTAACTAATTAAACATAATTTACCTTTAATGAGGCAAAGAGAATGCATCAGTGTTAATTCAAACTGAAGCTGAACCATGAAAGTTGGGCGCTTCCAATTCTGCTGTTCCTTAGAACTGTCAGTGAATTGTTATAATGCAAAAAAGCTGATTACATTATGCACTGATTAATGAAATGTTGTATTTGCAGACAGTCAGAGCATAATGAAAAGCCATATTTGCAGACAGCCAGAGTGTAATAACCAATCTCCAAAGAGCACCTTATACACATTTAATAGATACCAAATTAAATTGTATTTTCATAAGTGAATTGTGAAGCCAATAGATTTTTTTTCAGACATATGCAAGAACAAAAAACTACATCATTTGAGGGGGGAGGGGGCTCTTGGCAAATGTATTCCTCATCTATAAAATAGTATCATATCATCTTAAAATGACATTAATCTATGGTGGCATCCAGATGCAAAGCTAAGCTATAAACTGCAATTAAGCACATTAGTCTGTACACAAGCAGCCTGCTCATAGACACAACTTGAATTCTCCTACTTTTCTCCTTTCCTCCAGCAGGGATCCTCCAGCAGGGAAATGCTCAGCTTGTCACTCTGTGGTTTGATTCCCCACTGGAGAAAGGGAGAAGAAAAGTGCGTGTGCTTAAGCTGTGTGCACTAGCTCATGTACAGACTAATTTGCTCAACCGTGGTTTATGTTATACTGTTGCATTACACACACACCCCACCCCACTAAATTCTTAAGTCTTAAACTGTAAGGCTTGCAAACGCAATTCAATCCCAACGTTTAGGGCCACTATACAAGACCAGTGTTTACTTATGTGATACACGAAGCACATGTAGGCATTGGGTTATATTCAATTCAATTTGACTCAGAAGACCCACTGAAATTAATACGCCCAAGTTAGTCATAGTCATTCATTTCAATGAGTCTAGTTTGAGTAAAAGTTACAGCCCATAAAATTTAAATACACATGAAGGAGGGAAAGTAACCCTTAAAAGTTATTCTACAAAACGGACAGGTTTTGACAACTCAGTTCTTTAAAACTTGAAATGAAGACAACCATCTCCGCTGCTAAGACAGCAACCAGGAGAAGTATGTATTTTACAACTAAAGAACAACCCAGCAAACCAACCCCATGATATGGATATACCGCATAGTAAACTATAAAGTCAAAATGGTTTTCTCTTCTCTCTGAGATAAAGGCCTTTTTGGCGACCAAAATATCACATTCTTCAGTTGTATCTCACTGACTTGTATGCCATTTTTGCATATATCATGGCAGAACTATCATAATGTCTTTCAATTCTTTCACAAGTATGGTACTAAACTACTGTGAAACATAAGGACTACAGCACTGAACCTTCTGTACCTGAATTAGATGCTCAGAAAACAAAATTCTGACCTCCTTCCAGGGTTAGAGCGTGTCACTTTCCATTTAGCTTTGAAAGCTGGTTATTGTACCCACCCACATCAGCAAAAGTCAGGCAAGAATAGATAGATATTTCAGGACCAAAGCAGGAGATCCACAAGTTTAAAATGATAAAAGAAAAAAGAAAAGCAAGCAAGGGTTGATTTGAAAAGGAATGCTTTCAAGTTCACAAAGGAGGAATTTACTTTATTCATAGACATAATAGACTATCCTAACATCTCTTGATGCTTTTCATAAAACAAAATAAGTGTAAGTGCTAGGAAGGGAAAAGTGACAGTAGTAATAATTAAGGAACGCATTTTTAGAGTTCACTTTTGGTCTCATCCAAAATACATAAGCTAAAAAGAAAGTTAACAAAGAAAGTCAGAGAACTATACAAGAATCTTATCAAGCGCAAAAGCGCAGGAATGGCAATAAAAATTTCATTTTTATATACCACTTTAATGGCTGGGGAATAAAAAATGCACATTTTGAACCTCATAGGGGAGAAATGTGACTTCGATGGGGGGATACAACAGGTCTAACTAAGCACACCAAATTTCTCTGTCCCAAAGATACTTTTCTTGTTATGTGTCTTTGTGAGTAACTGGCAGTTATTCGGACAGTTTCCAAAAGCTCGCAGAGTGAAACTGATTAGAAGTCACATAGTTGTTGACTTAACATATATTTGTGGTGCTGAATGATGTATAAACATTAAAATCTCAATTTCATCCAGCAGATGTGGCTATAAAGCACGTTAAATTATTTTGAACATATTTTTTAAAAAAAGTTAACTAAAACTCTGAACACAACAAAAGCATAATGGGGGGCTTTAGCTAACATTTTCACTTTGTGAATGGAAGGTGCTTCTCTTCCCCAAAAAGGAAAGCTGCACTCATAGAGGGAACACTTCAGCTCACAGAAATGATGTACCACACCCTCAAAGAACCACTGGCTTGCAAAAACACTTGTAAAAGACCGCGAAAAGCTCTGTCTAATTTGGTCAGTGAAAGACTTACCACTACTGCCACAGTCAGCACACGAAAGGAGTTCTTCTGGCTTTTTCTCACGATTTGATTCTTTTGTCCCCAAACAGAAGCTACATATTGGAATGGGATCTGCTCGTGGCTAGGGAAAGAAAGTGTTGAATCAATTATTGGTTCTCTTGCATACAGAATCTTGTTTCCTGTTTTTGTGACCTCAAAATGTTATTCTCTTTTATTAAAACATGTTAGGCTTTTGTTTTGCAATGCAGAATTAAAATATCCTTAATATAGCCTCAGTTTACTAATACTAGATCTTAATACCAGTTTGGTGCTTTTTCTTAGAATACTGAAAAAACTTCAGTGTAAAAATCATCTGTCAACATTTGGTTCTTCTTTAATACACACACAGTTTTGAATACCAAGAAATAGCTGTGGAGACTGAAATTAAGAAACAAGCTCATGAACAGCAGCAGCTGCTTATAATATCTCTTTCCTTACATGAAAACCAGACAATATTCCCCTCATCCACAAAGAGATCAGCAGCTGTCATTCTTAAATTACACCTGAACTATTTTCACATGTATGGGTTCATAAATTACGTAACTGTGGAGCCACCACAGAGTACCTCCCTTCCTACTATCTGGTAGAGCCCCCTGTGCCACAGCCCGCCCAGTTTAGCAGAGTCCCACAACCCTCAAGAGAGGTCTTTTCGGGGGGGCACTGAGTGAGAGGAGAGAGCGGCAAAGTCATATTCTGCTGAAACCACAGATTTCTCTGGATCCAACCCAGTATCAAGAGGGAAATAAAAAAAGAGAGAGAAAAGTCCATTTTTAATAATTCCTTAAAACGAGGAAGCTGACAATTAAGGGGAGAAGTAAATAGATAAGGAATCATGAGCACACAAGCATGGAGATTGGTGTGGTGGTTTAATAAGATTGGTGTTTGAGAAGAGGCAAAACCAACGAAGAACAGAGAGCATGCAATGAAATGAGTACAAAACCATGAAAAGAAATGCTATAATAGGAGAGGAAGACATGGAAGGAAAACAGGTATACTATGATTTTTCTGTGAACAAGCAGAAGAATCGTGAACAGACTATACATTTTAACTCTGAGAGACAGGAAGACCTATCAACAAATCAAAGAACCCCACTTAAGCCAGAATTTCAAGTATTAAATCAATGTTTTCCCAATCATAATCCCATTGTATTTACAATTTTTTTATAAAAAACCATCAATCTATTAATTGCAGAAATAAAAGATCCAATTGGGTCAAATATTTCCTTAACTCCAACAATGATTTCAATGAGATATCTTCATAAAACAGACAGTATATTAAAGCATGTGTAACAGAAATTACCTACCATCAGCTAAAGGGCACTGGCTGCCTATATGCTAACAGGACAAGGTTAAGGTCTTACTTTTATAAACACCTTAGGGCCAAGTTATCTTCCAGATTGCCTCACTCCTATGCCCTGGACCAATCTGTGTGTTCAGCAGATGGGTGCCTGCTTAAAAACACATCTGGTAACAACACCTAGTGCTTTTTTTCCCAGTAGATTTTTGAGGTGTATTCAAATTCTAAGAAAGCACAGCACTCTTCTAAAGAACCAATTCAACTTATCTTCACACAGCCAGTCAGTCACCTATGTGACTATAGTTACCTTATTTTGGAAAATACAGTACATCTCATGCATGACAGAGTAAATCTCTGGATACAAAAGATGCTGTCCTGAAATAGAAACCCCTTAGGCAGAAGGAATTGTGCTGGTGTACCAGATGTCAGAGCATTTCAAATTACTTTACTGACCAGATAAAATCTGAACTACGACAACTAGGATACAGCTATAAAGCAAGTTTAATACAACATCAATAAATGATTAGTTAAAACTCAAACAGAAATACAGAAGCTAAGCCAACTAATCCAGTATCCACAATTTATGAACTAATGTCAATATAATTCAAATTACATTAGTTTGAACATACTGAAGGCTGTGTTCCAAAGACCAGTAAGAAAAACAGTTTTAACAAGAAAGCCTACTAAAGTAACTAGATCCAGGCTGAAAGCCTTAGTCTGCAGCTGAGCACATAAAAAGTATGACCCAATTATTCAGCACACAAAAACACATTTTATGATAACCTAATTAATCATAAACACAAAGTTTCAGACATTACATAATTTTACAGACTTGTTTTCCATCCTCTGCCAAACATAGCAATTTATAAGAGACATAAATCTATACCTGAAAAGTAATATCAACAAAGTATAGGAGAGGGGAGAGACTACTACTATTATTTTTAAAAGTACCAAACGAACTTTTACTACGCAGGGCATTTTATAAGGATTTCAAATGGTGAGGTTGATGTTATAACCAGGGGTGGATTTCCCATCATCCTGGCCATTGACCACACTGATGGGGGTTCAAAGGAGTTGGGAACAACTGCTGGAGGGACCGTAGTTTAGCCACTTCAGCCTATTAAAAAGGGGGGCAGGGACACCAGTATTTCAAAGTTCACCAACCACAAGCACACTTGTCATCCACCTGACATTATATTTCATGCAATCGTATCTTTTGGGATAGTTTCTCAGCTACCATACAGAAACTATAGTCTAGCAACTGATCCATCACAGGACAGAGGTTAATCAACACCTGCTTAATATCAGATACAAAACCTTAGAGACAAATCCCTGAGAATATCAGTTGTAACATGTGAATGAAGTTTGCAACCCTGGAAAAAAGAGCTGGAATAATCTAACAGCAAAAGTTGTGTTAAGTAATAAGCCAAGGAATGTGAAAACAGAAACATCAAGGTCTCTCTTCATCACTGCTGTCTCACCTGGCTGCGGTCTGGGCATTTACTATGGCCCTATGATTGTGTTAAGAAATTAGCCAGGCATGTTTTGCAACTGGCACAGGTCCAATTGGGACCACACAGAGATCTTTGGACGCCAGGCTGGCGATTGACACCTCCATCTGGCTTGCCCCTCTAGCTTTCTTAAGGGGGTAAGCAGAAGAGCTTATTTATTGCATTTATATCCCATCCTTTTCTCCAAGTATATGCTTCACCCCCTCCTCAGTTAATCCCCACAGCGATGACCCTGTGAGGTAGGTTAAGAGGCTGTGACTTGCCCAAGGTCACCCAGTGAGTTCCACCAAAGTCACTGCTAGGCCATCATTTAGTTTAGCAAATTATTAATTTTAAAAATGCCAAATTTTTAAGGGAGTGAGGAAATTAGTATGTAAAATATAGAATGATTAAGAATCATTATAGATACATATTCCATGTGACCAATTTGGACTAGATTTACTATGAAAGCTCTTAAAGGGTTGTAACTCCCACTGTTCAAAGACATAATATATACATCTCTAAATTTTCATACAGCTGAGTTTAAAGGATAGATCAATGTGTTTTCACTTGACCAAGCAGCCCAATCAATAGTAACAAGGACATTCTGCTGTCAAATGCAAGATACTGTTGATACCATCAGCTCACACAGCAGCTCCCCCACAGGGGTTTTGTGTCACAGAACCATGTTAGCTAGATCCTACCCATCCATGCTCTGAATAACACTTAAGATTAGTTTATTAGATTTCTTCTATGTCTTTTTCTTAAAAAGACCCAAGGCATCTTACAATAATAGACAGAGGCCACTCTATGCACAATAAAGAATATTCCCGTCAAGCTACATCATGCTAATTGTCTAAATTCTGGTAGAGGGAGACCATTCTTTTAATCAGCGTTTACAGATGTTATCTGTATTGCCTACCACAGCAGGAAAAATACATCCAGTAATGTTTTAAAACATTTCACATGTGTTCGTAAGCAAGCACCCAATTGGGATTCCTTCTCACAACAGCTGGAACCATTAGAAGCGAATTCCAAAGTCATGATTGATCAATAATCAGCATAAAAGACACTTATAAAAATTAAATTTGAGCTAATGAAGATTGCATCTTACTTCAATAGGTTTTACTCAGATATATTTTAAACATGCTGTTTCAAATAACTGTTTTAAGTAAACTTGGGTATTTCACTGTAAGCCACTTTAGCTGAAAGGAGAAGCAATACCCAGATGTGTAATACTACTCACCAAAGTAGTGAGAC
Source organism: Podarcis filfolensis (assembly GCF_964270895.1). NCBI lineage: Eukaryota > Metazoa > Chordata > Lepidosauria > Squamata > Lacertidae > Podarcis > Podarcis filfolensis. The sequence goes on from NC_139608.1 coordinate 84,486,763, forward strand.
TGTAGGAGTGATAAAACAGCGAAATATTAGGAAATGCAAGAATGCCAAAATACAGATGTCTTACATCTGGGTCAACAAATTCACACTGAAGGAAACTATAAAATGGAGCCAACAGTTCTACCAAGCTCTAGAGAACCGCAGAAGCAAAGCACACCTGGCATTTCTACATTGTACACTTTTCAATCCCCTTTCCAACTGTGCCAAGTAATTTTATTTCAACAGGTTTGATATAAACAGAGAGGGTTTAAGATACAGAAACAACTGGAACTATTCAATTGATTTTAAAAGGCCAGCCGAAAGTAGAGAGATTTAACCTGGAGAAGTAACCACACAGAAGGATTAAATTATACTTAATGCCAACAAACCTTTTCCCTTAAATGGCAGAAAACTACCTTGAGAAAGAGAGCTCAGACACAACCTGACATAGCTAATGATGGACAAACTTCCCTTTGGCTCATTTCAGTCATTTCCCCCAAAACATTTTTGGAAAATGCAAAAAGAAAAAGCCAAACCCTTTAGGTTTTTCATGAAAAATCAGAATGCAGATGAGTGGAGCATCATTTCCAATTAAGGAGAGGATAGCAAAGCATCTTCTGTTTCCAGTAAGCGTTCCCACCCCAAGTCTTCCTTCCCCTTCAGAAATATGATGGGGATTTGGTTTAGGACAGTGAAACAGGCAGGGAAGGGTTCCTAAGAGCAGCAGGAGCAAGGCCTCAGAATAAGAGTGCAGATAAAGGAGAGAACAAAACAAAAACTATGGAACACGTTCCAACAATATTAGAAACAAAATATGAAAAAATACAAGTGGAAAGGCTTCCTACAGAAAAATAGCTTAAATCCTCAATTACTTCTAACGGAAGAGCTGAGAAGCAAAAAGAATGATCCCAGCCAATGCTGTATGTATGTGTTTGGCTTAAGTTGCCTCCTGAGGAAAGGAGGAGTGAGAATCATGTTCCTGGCTAAAGCTCTAGAATGTTCCTGAAACTGGCTCTGTGTAGGCATCAATTCCATGTGTGTAACTCAGGAATGAGGAAACTGTGGCCCAACCGGTGTTGTTGTATCACGACTCTCTCCCATTGGAGGTTTTCAAGTAGAGGTTGGATGTCCATCTGCCATGGATGCTCTAGTTGAGATTCCTGCACTTCAAAGGGTTGGACTAGATGACCCTCAGGGTCCCTTCCAACTCTACAATTCTATGAAGTGTCACTAGCTCCAACTATCATGGTGAACGGCACGGAAGACAGATGCTGCAGTAAAATAACATCTGGAGGGCCACAAGCTCTCCATTTCTGGTGTTAGTTGCCGCGAGATCAAGAACTTAACTTTGGAGCCACTTTATCACTCTACAACTCTTCCATTAAATAAATAAATAAAATACTACCCTTTCAGATGAGAAACTTTAAAAAGAGGCATGCAGCAAATTGTTCCCTTCAAAGGCAAGCAAATCCTGCCAAAGAACAGTTCTCATTACCCATGGTACTTCCACAAAGAAGTATCAGCCTTATTAAATTACAACTATTTGAACAAGGTCAAGTACTCAGCATTTAATTTGAAGTATTTCCAGGTATAACACTGTCAGGTCAGCTTAAACAAGCCAACAGAGGCCTAGAGCCTAATTAAATATTAAAACAGAATCATTCACATCTGTTTTTATCTGAGAGTGAAGTTACTGTACATCACTTGGAAGTAGTGCTCATTAATATACTCTACACATATCTCTCAAAGGTTACAGGAATACCAATGTTTTCAGCGGGATCTGTCATGAAACCTGCACAACATAACCAGAGGAGAGGACACTGTTTCTTTCCGCAATATATCAATAGTTCTTTAATAACAAAAGAGACAATCAAACTTGGCTATATTTTAAGTTAAAAGGGATAGAATCTCCAGTGAAAATAAACCAGTTACTTTTCATAGGAACCCTTTTATCACTCATCTTATTTCCTTAGGTAAATCACTTGATAGCAAGCATTCAGGAAGATGGTTTTGATCCAGGAGTAATTAAAATGAACAGCTGTCATGTTCAATTAAAGATCCATCACGCTTTTTGTTTTCATCTGCAAGGCAGTTTTTAATTGGTCTCAGGACCATATATTTAAAACACCAGGCATTTTAAATGAAGTTCCATGTCACAACAATGGAAAGACGAAAAGTAATCTGAATTCGGTATGCACTGCCTTAAAAGTCATGTTTTTATTTGTATAGTGCTTCTGTCCCTAAGTGGCTTGTAATCTAAACTTTGCTAGGGTAGGGACAGAGTGATAACAGCCCTTCCCAACCTGGTGCCCTCAAGATATTTTGGATTGCAACTCCCATTTCAAGCAGTACCAGAGAGCAGCTGGAAATACAGAGGACCACCATACTTTTTTTAAAGTGGGGGAGAGGGGGGAAAGAAAGAAAACAGCCTCACCCACCTCTTAAGGTTAAGGTAAGGTAAGACAGAAAATATCTTTAAAAATCTGGGAAACTGCCTACCCTGCCCCCACAGTCTTTGGAAGAAATTTCTTTCTTTTCTTTTTGCCACTAACCCCCCCCCCCCACACACACACAAACTGCCTGGCACTGGAAGCAGTCAAGCAGTAGGTTATATCTGTGGGTTCTGTGGGAAATTTGTGGTATAATATGGAAGCACTTTTTTCTTGAAGCTGCTTCCTCCCGCCACCCAGTAGTTCAGAATCCATACGTTGCTATACCCACAAGTGCTATGGACAGCAGAAGGGAGGGCATTCAAAATGGTCACCTTGTCCAGAATATTGACAACATTTCCTTGCTTTATGATTTTACAGCAACCATTCATGACTCAAATTAACCATAATGGTATGCTCTAAGGGTGGTATACAACACTCCCGGTTCCACTAGTGCAGGAGTCTTGTGCTGGAAGAATGAAATTTCCTCCTGCAGCCCTGCAAGCTCTCAAAATCCGCTGCAAGGGGTTGAGGGATCCTCCAGAAGATTGGGAGAAGAGAAGCATTGGAAATGTCACTGCACCGGTGGAATGTTGCACTACATTTGAATCAATATTAACAGCTGTAAAGATGCTAAATGCAAAACACTGGGTGGAAATCCATGCTTTTACAGCCTCAGCTGTGGCCTTGATCAAATTTTGGCAAGAAAAACAACATGTGAGCATGAACCTCTGTAAGACAAAGATATCAGAAGTGAATATGAGGTGTTTGTTTGATGCAGTGTGTGTCCTTTGGAAATCTATGACTAAAGCAAAGATGTGAGTGTTCATGGGATCCATAGATGTAAGTAAAGAGGATGCTCCACCAGAGGTGTATTCATTCTTTAGATGGCTTGCTTGTGGTGGGGTGGAAGGCATGTTATTGGAAAGAAATGAAGTAAGCAGCCATGAGCATATCACAACTGCATATTGCCACGATGTTCAAGCATGAAATTACCAAAAATCTGCAGTCTACATGTGTTCTGCTGCAGCAGGTGGCTGTAGGATTGTCACTTCACCAAACTACAAGGAAAAGGAAGGTTGTTGAGCTACCCCATGGGTACCATCTAATATAAATGTCATCATCAATATGAAACACAAATAGTTGAGGCCCATTATGTGTGGGCACTACCAACGACCAAGGTATATATGTGCCTACAAATGTTGTAAAGGAGAGCGATCTCTTATTTGCAATCGGCAATGTGGATTTCATGGAGGACTTACAAAATCAAAATTTAAAAAGCAGAATCATTACTCACTGAAGGATTGTCTAAATAAAAATGGGTCAGAAACAAGCATTGGTCCATGGTATGTATTAGAAGGGAATGTGACCAAATACAGCTGTATGAGATAAAGTGGTCTGTCAAATAACCAGGTCCTAAGTTGTTTAGGGCTTTATATATTAACAATAAAACCTTGAACTTTTGCCCAGTAGCAAATTGGCAGTCAGTGCAGATCCTTTATTGCAAATTTTCCTGCACAATTATGCTAGGTATTACTTAATTGCCTCAGAGCCAATATCAGATTAGTCCAAGTACTAGAATTTCCTCAGCCCGTCTAAGCACAATCCACATTTTTGCATGAATAGCTGTTACAAGATCTTGCAAGAGGAATCCTTGCTGCCCGTACTAGCTTAAAGCAACAAGCTTCAGCTTCATGATGATCAGAGAAGCGAAGCTTACATTCAAGATCTTTGAGGCACAGACCATAATGAAACATTTTAGTTCACTCCACAGGCAAACACAAAACTAATACATTAATTGGCAAAATAGTCCTTGGTACTATGAAACTGTTAGTTAAAGTATGCCTTGTATATTTTGTTTCAAAATTTGCTTTTCAAAATGGTAATTGTTTCATGATAGTATATGATCTCTCTCAATGTCCTTTACAACAGTTATGCTTGGCATAGATTCTGATTATGTTAGTATTGTTACTGTAACAAAGTTAGGACTTGAAAGAAAGAGGCATGTGCTGATTAGAAATGTCTTGTTGGGGGAACATAAAAAGGCAAGTTGCTGATATTAATTTCAGAGTTTTAATGTTGAAAACTCTTTCATTGTGTGATATAGGTCTAGTAAGACACAACTATTTTATAACCCTTGCTGTTAAAAATATCTGTTATGGTGATGTATATTTTTTGATTAACCTCATATTTAAGTTTTTATTCTGCAATAAATGGACACCAGGAGGTGATACTGCACATGGTGTTTCGTTAGTTTGAAAATTTTATACATGGAAAACATACAATTCAGATTCTTTCACATGATGCAGAAATTTGGAGAAGGTGGTATTTGAGAGCTGCATAGCTATAGGAATTGCAATTACAGTCGTACCTTGGAAGTTGAACGGATTCTGTTCCGGAAGTCCATTCGACTTCCATAATGTTTGAAAACCAAACTGCAGCTTCTGATTGGCTGTAGGAAGCTCCTGCAGCCAATCAGAAGCTGTGGAAGTCTCATCAGACGTTTGTGTTCCAAAAGAACATTCGCAAACCAGAACAATCACTTCTGGATTTGTGGCGTTCAGGAGTCAAAATGTCCGAGTGTTTGGGATCCAAGGTACGACTGTACTCAATATAGTAATTGGGTTACACAGATACTACAAACTGAAAACCATATTTTAAAACATTGCCTTAAATCATTTTAATTCTCCTAAAAGAGGAAGTGTTTCATAAAAGGTTCTCTCACTTTCCACTGGAAAAAGGGAAAATTCTGGAGGGAGGTTGAAACACATACATAAACCCCCATTGTTCCTCTCAAGGACCTTGGCCTTCACTTTCTTCCAGGTATAGAAAATTAGTTTCACAAAATCTTTGCAAAGAATTCCTGTGACATCAGAGAGTAATGAAATACACTCCCGTTTTCTTATGAGAGAATGTTATTGCCTTTCAAAGCAATCTATTTCGTTTCATTATTCTTTAAAATAAATACAGTATACCAAGTGCTCTAGAATCACAGTAATCACTCTTAAAACAATCTACATAATGTACACCAGTGAGTCTAAGTGAGTCCTGACAAGGCTCAAAATGCTTTGCCCTGCAGCCAACATAAACTTGATTTCAAAAGCACTGTACAGTAATTGGATTTAAGCAACAGAATTACTTAGAGAAACACATTGAGTGGTACAGTTTTTACAGTAACAGATTAGGCTAAAGAGCAGCATGAGATTCATTTACCTTCAAGTACCATAAATTAATATATTTAGCCCCTGTGATTGTAGTCTATAGGAACACACTTATCAATCTTGCAGGTCTACAAGTGACAAGTAATTGCCGAAACCAATTTATACAGGGTTTTAAAAGTTTTTTATTTTATTTTAAAGTTGTTAGACATGTTAACCTATAAGAAAGGTTCCAATATCCTTATCAGGACAATACATTTAGGCAAAACAAAATGTCACAAAATAGTAAAGATGCTGTTAAGTTTTCCAGACGTTTCCCATCAGACTAGATAGGAAAAAATGCAGAGGGGCCGAGGAGAAAAACAACAACAACAACAAACATGAGGCTGTGTTGCACTCTCTCTGAATGAGCAGATGCATCGTATGGAAGTTCTTGTGGATGTCACTGGAGGTTTAAGTGTTCTCAGTTGATAGGAGTACCGTTTACCAGCTTGGGCTACTACGACAGCTATCACCATTCCTGGATCAGGAACGTTTAACAGCAGTTGTCCATGAACTTATAACCTCAACCTTACTGCAATGTGCTCTATTTGAGGTTACTGTTGAATTTGGTTCAGAGAATGCAGCTGAAGCAGAATGCAGCAGCTTCACTGCTTGTGGGGTCAAACAACCACCAGCATCTAACTGCTTCCTTGCGGGATTTGAACTGGCTGCCAATCCGCTACCAGGCCAAAGTCAGGGTTTTGATATAAGGCCCTGTACAACTCAGGACCAGGTTACTTGAAATACCATCTTATCCTTCATATTAAGTCAGTAGGTCACTGCAGTCTGCAGAAGAGCGTCTACTTCACATTTCAAAGATATAAGAAACCTACTCTATGGTAACTCAGAGCAGGGCTTTCGGTATGACTGCCCTTGTTCTATGGAACATTATTCCCGTCAATTTACGACAGGCGCCCAATATCTAAACTTTCTGGAAACAACTGAATACATTTCCTCCCAACAAGCTTTCTCAACTGGATGAACAGGTCTCTGCCGTGGATGTGTATTTTGAATTGTTTTTAAATCCACCTTGTTATTTTTGTGCTGTTTTTAACTAGTTTTTATTTTTATTATATTGCACACACCACCCTTGAGATATATATGCATGGAAGGTGAATGATAATAAACAATAAATAGATAATCTATCTTGGGTTTTATACATAGAAATCTGTATCCTTGGACAGAGAACAGAAGGGCAGTCATTAGCTAAAAGTGTTTTGCCAAGAGCAACAATATCCCTGCCAACTAGGATGAAAAGTACATCAATCCACATCACTGTACTGTTAAAGATTATGGCATTCACTTTACTAGTTAACTTAAGAAATAGGAAGAAATCCCCTTCCAGCACTTCCTAAAGATGAGAAGGATTTTTTTAAAAGCTGCTTTGATAATTGTTAAAAGGCAGGAAGAGTTCATAGGTGGAAGTGTTCATATGAAGATATTAAACTGCCTTCTCCATTGTTTCAGATAGACAGTCCTGTGCTAGACTTGCTATCTTCTCTGAAAGTGACTCTCTGGGGCCTCAGATATTTTTCCTAGCTCTGCTACCTTTCATTGGAAATGCCAAGAGCTGAATCAGGGATCTTGTTCATGCAAAACATGCACTCCACCACTGAGCTGAAGTCCCTACAGACACTGATATCCAAATCAATCAAATTTGCTACTTTCTGCAAATTACTTGCATTCCAAGTATCTCTATGAGAAGGAAGTGTTCCTATCAGGGTGGATAAAAAAACAATTGGGGTGGTTTTTTTTTTTTAAAAAAAGTAAAAGCAGATGCATATTTCAGTTATAAATACCGTCCCATAAAACTAACATGGTTTCAAAAGAATTCTGAATATATTAATTTACTAAAACTGAATTTTTTTCCTTATTTTAAAAAAGCTGCTCTTCTTTATATAGAAAAAGCTGTGGGGAAAGCATGCACGGTACAACAGTTGATGACCACACTTTAGAGCTTAATGCTGGGGCCAGCGGCGAACAAACCATGACAGGAAATCCAGGTAATGTTCTGCATCTCACAAGGATCATCCACTGAGCCTATGTGAATGATTTTTTTACTCCTAGTTTATGACAAACTACCTAAGCCCCTGCAATTGACGAAAGATAGCACACAGTGACTTTCATCTCATGAAGGAGGTTTATTAAATTTGTATATTATTTCCCACTTAAAAGTCCCAAAGCAATTTTGGAGCAAGTAAAAAAATAAAATAAAATTTAACAAATATTATTTATGGACAGTGTGTGACACCTTTTAAAGCCCAACCTTATGCAAATTTCCTCAGCAGTAACTTCCACTTTATTCAGTGGGGCTTGTTTCTAATCACCCAAGGCCTTTCTTTGTGTGCCTCCTCCATGAGAGGTCTGTAGGGTGGCAACACAAGAACGGGTCTCCCCAAGGAGATTAATTAAAGGTGCACATGGAATGGAATCTTAAGACTTTAAGCAGTAAGCAGTCTTGGTATCTTACATGTATGCATGCCTTGTTTATGAGCAAGACATGATTCTACAGTACAAAAGGCATGAGAGCTGCAAGATTAAAGGTTCTGAAATATACATTTAGGTTACAAATCAATGGGTTAGATCCAGACACACATGTAGGTCCAGTTAAATCAGTGGGACTAACTCAAGACCCATTCATCTGAACAAGTCTGAGTATGACTAAGTCTGGATCCAACCCAATATGTTTTAATTTGAATGCATGCTTGCTCAGGAAAATTGGAAAACTGATTTATACTGCCTTGTTTTAAATCAACCCACCCTGATTCCTGCAAAATGTTTGCACCACAAAACACTAATATCAGTGTACATAATGCTTCAGTGTACATAACTGACGGCAAAGTCCAAACATAGATCTTTTTTAAAAGCACATAAAGAACAATTTGTCGGAGCTGAGAGGGAATACTTAGATCTTCTAATTTCCAGGATATGTTTAATCTGATCTCCAACATTTTGCATCAGGAAACTGTCACCTGTATGGCAGGGCAGGGGTGGAGCACCTTTGGTCCTCCAGATGTTGCTCCCAACAGCTCCAGCAATCATGGCTAATGGCCAGAGATTATGGGAGTTTTAGTTCAGCAATATCTGGAGGGCCAAAGATTCCCCACCTCTGCTATATGGCACAGAGAGTCAGAATACAACAAAGTGCCAGTTCATCCTGTTTGCAAAGACTCCACAGAATTTGCAACCAGCACAGGCAAGCACATGTAAGCTCTCATGACTGCCAATAAGTCCCAACTGCAATGTGTTGGCCCAAGCTTCTGCAAAGTCCTGCAGAGCAGACACTATTATTCTCTGATCTGGGGAGGGGGAGGCTTGGCAAACAATTAAAGGAGCTTTTAAGACACTGTGTTCTCACTCTCACATACATTTCTGGCACAGCCAACTCTCCAGTATTTGGCGGGCGGGGGTGGGGGGGAGAGGAGCAAATGCTTATTGCATGCCCAGACTTGATTCAGCCAGTCCTGACATCTTTTTGCCTAGCTTAAGACATCTGCTGCACCATTCCTCGAAGTATTGATGGCTCACGCCAACAGCTTTGTGGACAGCTGGCAAAAGTACCAGGGGAGTGGGACTTGCAACTAAAAGTGCTGACAAGCTCTGTCTGCCCTTGATTATTCCGCTTCAAGGTACTTGGGGAGGGGGGGAGGTTAAAATAATAATTTTACAAGGTAAAGGTCCACAAGTCTGCTTAGGTTGCAATCCGTCACACCCTTAGCCCTAGTAGGCTCCAAAAAACGAGGGCATACCTTGAGTAAATGCACTAATGTGTAATGGATGGGCAATCAGTACTTCGATGTGGCTATGAAGCATCTTTACCTAGTCCTTTTTTTAAAAAAACTTAGTGTGCGATAAAAGACACATTTGCTCATTTTCACTTGAAAGGAAAGAAGCAGCAAGTCACCAAATAAATCTTAGTCAATCTGAAAGTTGATGGGGGCTTTTAGGAAGCACATCCATTTGTAAGCTCCTGCACCCCACACTGGCCCGGGTTTATGTTTTTACACCATCTGAATAACTATGAAAGCTTTCTTTTCAGGCATGCCAGCTTTATTACAAAACCTGACAGGTTGATTTCCTCAAGTCCGGAATATACAGGCTTCATAAAGAATACAGAAGTTGGAAATGTTACTTTATTGTTCAGCACTCATAAGACTAAAGTGTGGTTCTTCCAGACCTCAAGAATACATACAACAATACATAACACACTAGTATTGACTTCTTCATTTTCATCTGATATGTACTGCACTCTTTTGCAGAGTTAGTTCTAAATAGTAGCACTGGTTCTGTTCAATATGAGGAGTCAAATATATACAGAAAAACAGACAGTCCAGCTGGAACCAATAAATTGCAAAATCAGAGAACTTCAGCAGCATAAAGCCACACAAATAAGGGAAAGGTCAGCCTTCCATCTTTCTATTAAAAAACAATTACTTTGGAAAAGACATTCAGTATACTTGGCTTGCAAATTCTTTTGAGGAAGAGTTATCTATCATTCAGCCAAATATAGGACCCTGCAAATCATTTTTACTAATCATACACAGTAGTGTTAAAAGGAGTTTTATTTTGTGCACGGCTGAATACCTGGCACCAGCCTGGACACTCTTTAGCATAATCATTGCATACAAAGGGGGGAGGATGTTGGGTGAGAGACCCTAGAGCAGCTGTTCAGTGCCTGAGCTGAGGACCTCAATGAATGACAAAAGGTTACCTTAATTCAATGAGATAATCAGCACACATCCACCCACTATGAAGAGAGTTTCTACCATCTGCAAAGCGACAGGCCTAACTGCTTCTAAAACAATTGGAAGCATGCTGACATGCCCTCATGTCAGCATACATTTGTCTCTTAGCAACAGCTTTTTTAAAAGGCTGAACTCTGCAGAAATTTTAAGAAGCATCCTTAGCCAATGACTTGGTAAGCAGCTTTGATTACTCCCGTTTGCTGAACAGATGCCCAGTCTCACTGCTAAAAACTACACAGAGCAAACTTTTATACTTAAAAAGAGACAAGGGAAACACCAAAGCTGTGTCATCTACCCTTTGTACACAATGACCTTAACGTAAGAATTCCCAAGGCAAAATTCTCTTTAAAAATTAGTCATGAATAAAATGATATATTTAAGTCTTGTAAGTCTGCTTAACATAATAAGCTTCACATTAAACATAAGAAGCTCCCACCTCTACCATTTTTATTTAATTTTATTATCTGAAACATTTCAAAAATATTTCAAAACCTTTCAAAAATGTTTCCTCCTCCAGTATTTTTCAAGTAAAAATAATCAGGTTAAGTCTATCTTTGTATTATTACCTCTGAAAATGCTCTTGCTATTCATATATGATGGAAGTAAGACAGTCAGAATTCCAGTCTGTACTCTAAACAAATTCCAACTTACCACAGGTTAAATATAAACATCATTCAATCATGACAACCATGAACCAGAAGTTAAATAAGGTTAGACACCCGCATTTCATTGTCTACGGTCCAAATTACCTGGGCTTATAGTTTATAAAAGCTGCTGCACCAGAGATCAGAATTTGGATAACAGTGTTGAGAGAGGATGGTAAAGATGTGGACAAGATTCCGCTCCCCCCACCCCCCAAAAAAAATAATATCTGCTGTTTGGCACAGAATGAATAACTTGCAGGGTTTAAGGTTTTAAAACTTGTTTGAAGTTTTCACCTTCATGGCTAATAACTACTGGGGCTGGGATTTGTTTCAGAGATGCTACAAAAGCCCTGATCAACTCCAGCTGCAGCTACTTTCATAAAAATAAATTTGAAAGCTGCAACTCAACATGCAGTATGGCCCTAAATGATAGCTTTACTTCTTTTTTAAAAGCCACAAAGTTATATCTATTGGGAAGGTTATGTTTTGGTCACAGGTAATGCCAGACAAAACTCATTTCTATTTTTGATAAGTTACAAACTTGGTGGGTCAGGGGAATGCTGTGGATGTAGTATATATTGATTTCAATAAGGCTTTTGATGAAGTCCCCCATGATATTCTTATGGAGAAGCTGGTAAAATGTGGATCGGATGAGATAACTGTTAGGTGGATTTGTAGTTAGATGACTGACAGAACCTAAATAGTGTTCACTAAGAGTTCCTTGTCATCCTGGAAAAAAGTAACAAGTGGGGTGCCACAAGATTCTGTCCTGGGCCCATTGTGGTTCAACATCTTTATAAATGATGGATGAAGGAATTTAGGGGATGCTCATCAAATCTGCAGATGACGCCAAACTGGGAGGGGTAGCCAATGCCGCTGAAAACAGAATTGGGATTCAATATGACCTTAATAGATTGGAGAACTGGGGCAAAACTAATTTCAATAGAGACAAAGAAAGCTGTACACTTAGGAAGAACCAGCTGCACAAACGTAAGATGGGGGTCACCTAGCTTGCTAGTAGTACATGTGAAAAGGATCTAGGAGTCTTAGTAGACCACAAGCTTAATACAGTGGTACCTCGGGTTAAGAATGTAATTCGTTCTGGAGGTCTGTTCTTAACCTGAAACTGTTCTTAACCTGAATCACCACTTTAGCTAATGGGGCCTACTGCTGCCGCTGCTGCACCATTTCTGTTCTCATCCTGAAGCTAAGTTCTTAACCCAAGGTAATATTTCTGGGTTAGTGGAGTCTGTAACCTGAAGCATATGTAACCTGAAGCGTATTTAACCCGAGGTACCACTGTATGAGTCAACAGTGTGATGCAGCAAAAAAACCTAATACTATTTTAGGCTGTATCAATAGAAGTATAGTGTCTAGATCACAGACCACACCTGAAGTACTGTGTCCAGTTCTGGGCACAATTTAACAAGGAGATTGACAAGCTGGGACGTGTGCACATGATAAAGGGTCTGGAAACCAAGCTGCATGAGGAACAGTTGAGGGAACTGGGTATGTTTGGCATGGTAAAGAGCAGACTGAGAGGAGATAGAATAGCCAACACCAAATAGGGCTGTTACATGAAGGATGGAGCAAATTTGTTTTCTCCTGCTCTGGAGGCTAGGACCTGAAGTAATGAAGCTACAAGAAAGGAGATTCCGACCAAACATCAGTTAGAATTTTCTGAGAGTAAGAGCTGTTCAACAGCGGAACAGACTTACACAAGAGGTAGTGGGCTTTCCTCCCTTGATGGTTTTAAAGCAAGGAGTTAGATGGCCATCTGTCATGTATGATCTAGCTGGGATTCCTACATTGGCAGGATCCCTACCGCAGGCAGTTGGACTAGATGACCCTTGGATCCCTTCCAATTCTACAATTCTGTAATTCTATGAAATCTGGAAAGAAGAATGATCATTTACTGTAAGGTAAAAAAGGTTCATGGCTTTATGAAGGGCTTTTGAGTTAACATGGAAAAATTACACAATAAAATTGGAATGTGTGCAAAGCGATATTCACTTAAGTCCATACCATCCATTAATATATAAAATTATATGCTGTGCTTTGGCAGCTGCAAAAGTTGGCTTTAAGCCACGTTCCTGCATAACACGTGTGTATAACATGTAAGTGCAAGCTGTATAAATATGCCAAACCACACTATTTCATCTGCTAGCTAAATTCTACATGCTCTTCAAGCAGTATAGCTAAGGTGTGAAAAGAAAGTAGGTATGGGATATTTCATTTCTTCCTTGGGACTTCAAGAATGTCCACATATATTTTACATTCTGACATGGGAGTCAGTGTCATCATAACTGCTCAAGGGAACATAGCACTTCCCATTATTGTTGCAGCCACTTCCTCTGTAGGATTTTGAACTGTACCCTCTCTGAACAATATTTACATGTGGACACCCTGAGCATAATATTGCTTTGTTAAAAAAGAAAAGAAACTGACAGATGTGTGTATACACACACACACACAAACATGGGGGGAAAGTGAACTAATGGAAGTGCAAAACTACAATACACAGACTACCACTAAAATACACTATATGTAAATTTGTATTTTTAAAACTCCGGAATCCAACATTCTTTGCAAAAATCCCAGCAACCAGCAGGAATCACACGGTCCAACCAAAATTGCAAGTGGTCCTCCATTTATCCACTCTTGTATTAAATGAACTGGCAAGAATGAAACTTAACAGTTAAAGTAAGAAGCCTCGTAGTACTACAAGACACATATTGTGGATTTTCAGTAAAAATGTGTTTCCTTGCCAAATATAACAATACATAGAAAGTGTGTGAAATGATCATGTTTTTACCATATTGGGCTTCAATATTAAACAGTGAAATTTGTTTTTATAATAGCTTTTCTAACTTGGCTTTATAAAAGATGGGCTTGGATTTAAGCTCATACCACATTCCACCTTATCATAGATTGTTTTGTAAAGCAAAGGGAACTTCAAGGTACCATTTCTGGTAGAGGGAGCTTTTGGTCAATAAGTTCAAAGCCTGCCTGGGTATAAACTAGTTATGCTATTCTTTGGTTCCTGTCTATGGTCCACCAAGGATCCCTGCCAAACTCGTAGAGCACAATCAACTAGTGAGGCAGAGGTAATCCTAGGGAAGGGGTGGGGAACTGGATCCGGCCGGCCAGATCCTTAACCCTTCCCCCCCACTTGGCTGATGGCACCTGTTGATCGCCTGATGTCATTATTACATTAGCTAATTGACACTGACAGTAAGTCCTGCTTGCAAAGGAACCATCACAAGTTCACCCTAAGGTCCCAATTGTTCCTTAACCAGTCACCTGCCCCACACCTGATGTTATATATGATTAGGCCAGCAACAACTGTCAACTCCTGGTAGGGAGGTATCTTAACCCTTCTGCCACAGCTCCAACCCAGACATTGCCATTCTGGAGTTTCGATTCCCAGCAGACAGGAAAACATATAGGCATAAGAACTGTGCATGTTTCCCCTTCCAATGCCAAAAGATGAAATAATTCTAAGGTTCCTTTGCTTCCACTACAGCAAGGGGAAGGGAACCCAATTAGGGCCTGCCCTAACCTAACCATGCCTGCCAGGCCTCTGCATGTGCTTGTAAGGCTGCTTTGGCTAAGTCATGCCCACAGGCCCTACACCTAAGCATATATGACATCAGGTGTGAAGCAGGTAGATAGGTAAAAGGTAAAGGACCCCTGGACGGTTAAGTCCAGTCAAATATCACAGAGAGAAACCATCAGCATTAAAGGATTCAGTATTCCATTAGATTCCTCAGCTGGAATGAAGTGTAACATAACAAACAGAAATGGATGCTCTAGAACAGACAGAAAATGAGAATATAGGAAGAATCTTCAAGGTGTCAAAAGCTAAAAAGGGTTATTTCCTCTTACACTTAAGATACACACACAAATTCCAAAATCCTTGCCCATCACACCACATCCCGCAGTGCAAGTAGCAATGACATCACATAAGTAGCAGCAATTTCTGCACAATTAAGAATTAAATTTCAATCACTGAAGAGCCCATAGTTTATCTACAAAGCTACACATTTTTAATGAGGTGGGGTGATTACACATGTAGAAGACTATGGTTCTTCAGATTTCCAAACTTTATACATTTGCTTCAATTGGCACAAATCTTGAAGAGCAGCAGAGCCCAATAGCTCTCCAAGACACTTATTTTCTCAAATAGAACTACTGCCCACCTAAAAATAATTTAAAAAATCTTAAAACATTAAGGAAAACCTCTCTAAATGAGGCAATAAAGCTTACTAATAATAGAAAAGTGAAACTTCCTCAAATATAAGCAACACATAATAATAATGTTTCCTGTGAAACCCCCCAAATGAACATGCCTGCATTGATATAATCTTTTCACACTTACCTGGTCTTTTTCATGAGGCAAAAGACTGACAGGTGGGAGAGACATTGGAAAAGAACTGTACTTAGATGTTCCTTTGCCTTCCAGGCTACCATAGTTCACCCTATACTGAGGTCCTTCTTTCAATAATCTCCCATTATTTACAGCGCGTTTGGCCCCCAATCGTAATCTCCGTTGAAACACAGGGTTGTTGAAAATACCTGCAAGATCATGTTGACTTCTCAGGTATTTTTCTATGTTTCTGAGTGATGAGCCATTTGGTTCCTGGAGCCCTTCAATTCCTCTGCGCAGAAGTTTATTCCAATCCACATTCCGAAGCTCATTACAAGCTCCCCTAGATCCTTTAGCAGGCTTAGAAAGCTCACCCAGTTTAACAGATGAGAAACGCCCAGGATTATCTGGGTCCTTGTAGGAAGCAAGGCCTTTGTTGGTAACTTTGAGAATAGAACCATCTTGGACACTTAGCTCCAGCTGTTCTGAAACAGTCTTCTTATCTAATCCATGGGATGCGCACACAGCATGACAAATTCTCTCTTCAGATGGTCTCTGTTTTTGCCTTTTAACTTTTTGTATAGCTTCAAGAATCCACTCTGTGTAAAGTGGGTTGGCAAGTTTTACCATGGTTGACCAGTAATTTCTCGAGAGCAAGTGTTACCCATAGAGTTCCTCTCTAATCCTATTAGTGAGCATTCCAATAAGTATTCAACACAGGAAGACCTCTTCATGCACTGTAACACCAACTCAGGAATCCATCCTTAGGATATCATAAAAAAGAGATGATGCAAATGTTTCTTTAAAATCCTTAACCAACATGAAAAGTTGGAATTGTTCTGCTATACCAGATGGAGTACATCTCTGCAATTTGATGGACTTTTCTTTCTTGGCAATTCAAGTATCTCCGAGTCTCCACAAAAGCCTAAAGTGATTTTAAAAAGATGCATGTAGTTAGTCTCTTTAAAACAAAAGTCCAACGCTCAGCAAGAATGCAGATGTATACAATTTTATTTTTAAAATTCCACCTCTACAGGTCATGCATAGCCAAGACGTTGAAGCTACTAACTAAAATTTGTGAAGGCATGCTGCACGGGAACAGGCATGCTACCCAGGCATGCTACGCATTCCTCCCTTAAATTTACACTCCAGACCTGGTATCAAGAAGCAGTTGAAAATCCATTAGAAGATAGATCTTCTAACTTGCCTAGCTAAAATAGTGTGTACTTGTCTGCAAAGAGTATCTACTTTCCCAAGAAACCAGTCAGAATCATGTTTTCTCAAAAGGAAATCCCACTAGGTTTTATACACACTTACTCTCAGGTCCCGTTAGATTTGCAGCCTTCATGCAATTTGTAAATCCTAGGCTGCATACTTATGCATACTGACTCACATTGCAGGCACCAACACTGATCTTGGATTCTACAAAAACTCCAGAGGCAAAGCCTACCACTCTGATCCAGCTTGTAAACAACAAGGCATTACGGCAAAGCACTCTTCCTTATCTCATCAGAACATGGACCATAATTTCTACAATAACATTTTCAACATCAACACTAATGATGCTGAATGTCAACTTCTCTTCCATTCTCCAGGTTGAAATCTATTCATGCCCATCAACCTAGCATGGCAATTTTCAAGATTTATACCTTCTGAGAACCTTTTCCACATCAATTTACCTTTGGAGTAACCCCCGAGTCTTGCTGAGGAGTCTGGGGAATGTTCTAAGATTTCATACTCAATTTACGCGGGGCACAGAAAGGCCCAGGAGACCTGGCAATTGTTCCCAACTCTTCACTATACAGACCTATTGACAAAATAGTGGTTGTTAAACAAGCACTTTCAGGGAATCTTGTCCGCCATTACTGAACTTCTAATTGCGAAACCTTTCAATGAACCCCTGAGTTATCCTAAACATATGTAGAAAACCTCAGCTACGGTCCACAATGCTGTCAGTCTAAGGTAAAGGTAAGGTAAAGGACCCCTGGACAGTTAAGTCAAAGGCGACCATGGGGTGCAGTGCTCATCTCACTTCAGGCCGAGGGAGCCGCCGTTTGTCTGCAAACAGCTTTCCGGGTCATGTGGCCACCATGACTAAACCACTTCTGGCACAACGGGACACATGCCGGTCTACATGTACCCACACTTGAAATCCTCAACCAAATGGACTAGGAACTATGGAAAGAAGCCAAGAACTCTGCTGGTAACTAGATCTCTGAATTCAGCAAGGATAGACATTTCACCTTCCTCTGCAATACAGCTAACAGAATATGCAAATTCTACCCAAGACAAGTTCAGTTTTAATTATAGAACCTTGCTGCTCTAGTCAATTAGAGAATCAATTTTATAAATAAGTTTCAGTTTTGAGGCAATTTAAACTCTGTGAGAAGTCTGAGCAATAAAAAAAAATGCCCTCCATAACTCCCGCAGTGCAATCTAAACACAATTACTCAGAAGTAAGTTATATTGAGTTCAATCAGACTTACTCCATAATAAGTGTACTTAAGAGTAAACTGCTAATCAAAAACAGCAAGTCTGATAGTATTACAGCTGGGGCAAGAGAGATAAAAAAGTTATCCATCCACTGAAGGCAACCATAGCTGTAAAGTCATTTGTAAGTTTATATTACTGCACTACTTTCACATAAACAGTGTCACTGTTGCCAATAAATTCCTCAATACATATAGCAGGGTCTTTGCAGTGCAGTCAGAGTACTGATTCAGGTTACAACACACAGTGATGGACTCTATGAAGTCAATAAATTTGTGTTGATCCATCATCATTGCACATTGGGGTCATTGGACCACATGATATGAGATCTACTTAAGCAGTGTGGGGTTTTTTGGAGGGGGCTGGATGAATAGCACCATGTTGTTCTCCATTGGCACCACTGCAATTGCTCCCTTTTGTAAGAACCTGACAATAAGCAAGCATGCTTGTTACAAATTATTATAAGGCAGTAAGAATTCTCACTCTCAACATCAGGGAGACTTTTCAGAAGTAAAAGCATCTACAGATTAAATCCAGGTTAAGTCACACATTATAGGTACAGCAGTTGATGGCAGGAAGGTGTAGAGTAGGTCATTCTACATAGCTTTTATTTTGCAATTCATAAACTCACACTCGAAAAACATATAAAAATAATTTTCTAAGGCTAATTAGTTATAATAATAATAATAATTTATTATTTATACCCCGCCCATCTGGCTGGGTTTCCCCAGCCACTCTGGGCAGCTTCCAACAAAATATTAAAATACAATAGTCTATTAATCATGAAAAGCTTCCCTAAACAGGGCTGCCTTCAGTTACACACCAGTCGCTCATGGGACTCATCTTTTCTAACTTTTGAAAATCAAAATTGAAGTGGTTAAAGGTGATAGTAAACAGCTGCAAAATTGAGTGGTGGCTTTCATATATGAATGAACCACTACAAAGACTCCCATCCAAGCAACTCAAAGACAAGGCTTTTCAATGGAGTTAGTTCACATCAAGGTTCAGTTTAGTACCTCTGGCTGGGAGGTGTGTAAACACACAGCAGGAGAGCAAATAGGAACACACATCAGTCAACCAGAGAGGGAGTTTTGATGTGCATGGACTCCAATTCTCAAAAATCCTTTCCTCCTGAAAGTGGAACATAGGGAGGATATCATGCTTCCATGTGCAACGCTCACAGGACACAGTGAGAATATTGGGAAAACCTCTACTGTATGTTGGAGACCTCTATAACGAGAAGAGTGATCAGCTGGTTAGAAACTGTAGCTGCCTTTATTCTTTACTTACATGAAGGGGCATCAAATGATTTTTAAGGAGGCTGCGGGGCCCCCATGCCCCCACCCCTTGACAACACTTGCAATTCTCTGGGTCCTACTGCTGCCACCAAAGCATTAGCATGGATACCTGAGGCAGGGAAACCGACAGGCATTCATTCGTGCATTAGCAGGCAGGTTCAGGGGAGCCTATACACCCCTTTAATCACACAGTACCCTTTCACATAAGTAGCCTGTGAAATGGTGTCATGGCTGAAGCATCAGGTGATTCATTTCACGTGTGGGTGAGCTAAAACAGAATTCCCATGCCACTTCACATGTTCCAACCAAGGAAAGATTTGCTCTGCAGGAATTCTCTCTCACACTCACACACACACTGTTATTAGCTTTACAGGGAAAAGCTCCCATCCTGCCAATGGAAGCTTTTTTTTCTAGGACTGACAGGAAAATCTTTGTCAGAACTGAGGCTGGAGAAGGAAAGGGTTAAACTCTTCCCTCTCCTGTGCCGCAATCCTAACAAAAACCACCCCAGAACCTATTATACATATACAGTGGTGCCCCGCAAGACGGAAAACTCGCTAGACGAAAGGGTTTTCCGTTTTTTGAGCTGCTTCGCAAGACGAATTTCCCTATGGGCTTGCTTCGCAAGACGAAAACGTCTTGCAAGTTTGTTTCCTTTTTCTTAACACCGTTAATACAGTTGCGACTTGACTTCGAGGAGCAACTCATAGAACGCAGTGTACATAGTAGCCTTTTTTGAGGTTTTTAAAGACTTTGGTGATTTTTGAAGCTTTTCCAAAACTTCTTTTGCAGCCATTTGATAAGTTAAACTTTTAAAACTTTTTGGGGGGTTTTGGATTTTGGGTTGGGGTGTTTCGAATTCAAGGACTTGGTGTTGGGGAGGGGTTTGCAAGAATCTGGAAGCTTGTGTGTTTTTTTCCTGCATTTTTATGATTTTCTGTGACCATTGGGCCACTCTGCTGTTTTTTTAAAAAAATTATGGATTTGAATTTCTGTGTGCTGGGTGGCTGGGGGAACAGTTGGGGAGGGGTTTGCAAGAATCTGGAAGCTTGTGTTTTTTTCCTGCATTTTTATGATTTTCTGTGACCACTGGGCCACTCTGCTGTTTTTTAAAAAAAATTCTGGGTTTGAATTTTGAAATGCTCTTTACAGTATGTGTGACTTTAAAGAGCACTTAATAAACTCTTGTTGTACCAAATTTGGCTTTGTTTGGACTTTTTTTGACCATAGGAACGCATTAATTGATTTTCAATGCATTCCTATGGGATTTCGTGCTTTGCAAGACGAAAAATTCGCTAGACGAAAAAATTCGCGGAACGAATTAATTTCGTCTTGCGAGGCACCACTGTATCCTATCACAAGGCACTTCCAAACTCCAACTATTTTTGGGTGAGAATCAGTAAGACACCAACTACTTCAAGTTGCACAATTAATGCTGATCTGATACTCTCGTGCTACAAGCATGCTTCCCCACTCAAAGGACTTTTAGCAATAAGGAAAGTGACAAGATAAATCCAGTGAAAAGTGTGGGATAACAACTGCTTGGCATGCCATCTACCTTCCCCATAAATAAATCATGCTCGATAAATAGACAACATTGTCTAACCTCTCCACAAACTTTCTGCAAACAGATCAGGATGAATGCTCAATTTTTTATGTTAACACCAACACCCAATGGTTTAGTAACAGTGTTAACACCCAAGTTATCTTTACTTTCAACCTTCATTTTTAATGATTTTAAAACCCAGTGTTTAATTGGATAAGCAACTATATATAATAATATATACGGAAACTTTAAGTAACTGACACTGCAAAACACTTAATGAAATTCCTCAAATGGGTCCAATGGCGTAATGTTTCAATAAAGAAACAATATAGATGAAAATAAAAGAAGGAATAACATGGCAAATGTAGTAAGAACTTGCAAGGGTATCATAAAAAGAAAGCCTTGAATAGGTTTTTAATCCATGATCTATGTCTTATTGGATAACCTGTGAATTCACAACTTGGCACAGGTTTTCTGGCGGGGGGGGGGGAGTTGATAAAATAATTGGTAGAAAAATCTCTGAACGAGAGCTGAGGGGGAAATTATATCAAGAACCAAAATTATCTCTATGTGTACACATAAGAGAAAACCATTATAAATTATTCTATCAATGGTACATGACTCCACAGACCAAATACATGCAGTGGAGAGTGCTTGGAGGCATGAAGCCTCAAAGGCAGATGTGAAGCATTTGGGTGGAGTTGCCAATCAATTAAAATATTTTTTTGGGGGGGGGGTTATAGCAGTCATGACATCTCATAGTCATAATATCATTAGGGATCTGTCTGTATAAACAGGTCAAGCACTAGGACTTAATAAAGAATTTAATAGCTGTGACTCTTCTGGTTTTGCAAAAATGGAAAAACAGGTCACCGCCAACAGTGAAAGAATGGCTGGTAAACAAACAACAAAAATGGAGGGCAGGAGTACTGTATAAAGTTACAGAATTATAAATATTGGATTATACCAAACAATACAGATTTTTAAAAATAAATAAATAATCTCCATGAATTCAATTAGAGTATTCCATTTATTTACAATATAAATATTGAGGAGTTTTTTGTATGTGGTAAATCAGCATTTTCTAATTTTTGGATAATGTTTACAATATTGATATTTACAGTCATGTTTAGAAAAATAGACACACACACACACACACACACACACACACACACACAAATGGCATATTTTTGTTACATCATTGCAATCATCGTAGGTTCTAAATTAAGTTATGAATAATAATGACCATACACCTGCTATGTTTTGATGGGAGCCAATGAGGGAAGAGAGCAGGGCTTGCCATGTAATCTCAGACAAGTCTCCTTAGGGATGCTTCAAGCCCTCTTGCTGAACTTTCAGCTTTCATTTTTCTAAAATTAAAACCGCCAGAGCCCTCCTTCTCCACCTCCCAATTCCTGCCCTCCTCCTCCAAGCGCCATTTACGGGGCTACCGACTGACAAACTGACTTCACTCATATACCACTTTCCACGCCAAAGTGTGGCCAAAGTGACTTGCGAACGAAACGTCCAGCACCTCACAATCCTACACAAGTGAAAAACGCAAAATAGCAAAATGCAGAGTACATCAGTCAACGTAAACAACAAACAAAGGCCAAGTACAACAATATTTGGAGCGCATTTACACAACTACGGCGGGTTAAATAGATAATATGCCGTATTTACTCAAACCTAATGCCCCATCGAACCTAATGCGTACCTCCGTTTTCGGAATCTTGAAACATCCCTCCAAAAAAGGGCATCTATGCCAGCGAACATGTAACCAAATCGACCATCATTTGGCCCAAAAAGGTGAGCATTAGGGTAAATATGGTAAATACGTTAATTTGTATATGCAGAAGACATTTAAAATATATTTAAGGAACCGCAGAAAGAGGGGGGAGGAAGTCAAGTTTGGAAATGTAAAAATGATTGTAAAATTAGTGAAATGTATAAATCTGAAAAGTATAAATACTTTTTTAAAAAAATAAAAAATAAATAGAGCAAATACAGTATATACAGAATTGGGATTGTCAACTCTAATAATGATATACTGTGTACCTTTCCCTTTTGACATCCTTGTTCAATTAAACTCTTCTTTTTTTAAAAAAAGAAAGGGGGGAGCACAAGGACTGAGTCCAATATTACCACAAAAACCCCACACGAATCAAGACAAAGTACGTCTAGTGAGCTGAAGAAAAACGCATTTTAATAATAATAATGGTGATGGTGATAATAATAATAATATGTTTGATATTTACTTTATATTCAGCCCAATTAGTTAACTTCAGACTCTTACAATGATATATACCTTTCCCATTTGATGTCCTTGTTCAATTAAACTCTTATTTATTAAAAAAAGGGAGGGGGAAGCACAAGGTAAGCAATTCCATACTGAGTCCAATATCACCGCAAAAACAAAAAACAACCCACACGAGTCAAGGCAAAGTATGGCTGGCAAGCCGAAGAAAAACGCACTTTAATTAATTAAAATAAATAATAACAACAACAATAATAAGGTGGTTGACATTCACTTCATAGGCAGCCCAATTAGTTAACTTTCAGACGCCTCCCCTGCTTGTTTCCTCCTTTGGGTCCCCCGCCCGCCTTCTCTCCCTCAGGCGCCCCGGCGGATCCTCCCCTCAGCCCCGCGGGGCGAAGGCCGGCCGCCTCACTCCCGCCACTCACCTCACCGGCGGCGGGCGGCCCTCGCGACCCACCCCCGCGGCTTGGGAAGCGGCCCACGAGGGAGGAGCCACGGCCGGGAGCTGCCGCAGCTGCGCCCCCTGCTGCCGGCGCCCTCGACAGCGAGCTTCCCTCCGCGCCGCCGCTCTCGCCTTTTCAAGCCGCCGCCATTTTGTCTCGCAATCAACGCTTCGCATCCCTACCTTGCCGTCCCCCGCCTCCTCCAGAAGGCTGGGGTAAAGCCCCGCCTCACCAGGGGTAAGCAGCCCCCTTCATTGGCGACGCAGGCCTGTCCATCATCTCCGCCTTACTCCCCCCCCTCACATCTTTCTCCGACGCGTCCGCAGCGATTGGAGGGCGCGAGACGTCAATCACGCCTCTTAAGGGAGAGGGTGGGAACGCACTTCTGTGGCAAAGGCTCCTCGGAACGCGGAGCGCCGCCTTGTCCTCGGTTCTCATTGGAGAAGGGTTACGAATAGGAAGGTGGAAGAGGAAACGAGACGGCACAGATAGGCTTCTTATAGGCCGCGGCGGCTGTCCATCAAGCCACTTCTCCTCCACACACACCCCCCGCTGAAGTTTAAAGCGGCAGAGGCGCCCTATCGCGGGAAGGGAGGGCGAGAAGAACGCTTAAGCGTGCCTGGAGCGGACGGGCGCGCGACACACACTAATAAGCGCCCGCTTAAGTCTTTGAGTTTCACGCCACGTGCCGCCGGAGCCTTTTGCCATCCACCCGGTCGGGCGAGACTTAAAAAACAAACATGTCCTCATCGCGATTCGGAAACCCGCCTCCCCTTAAGGTGCCTGGCACCGGCAGCAGCAGCAACCCTTCGCACGACCGCGGCGTAGCGGACAATTGATTCCCAGCTACACGACCATATGCAAGTCCACCGCCACCGATATACATGCATGCATGCATGCACACGCAAACCTCCCAGCTATATTGCAATGCACCCGGGACTCCCCCGAACCCGCCCATTTTCTGCAGAAAACAATCGCTGCCTAGAAAGACACACGGTGGGGGGGGGATGCAACACGCACGCACACACCAGATTGCTTTCGGCAACCGCCCCCCCCCCCGCTCTCCCAGCCCAGCCTGCTGCTGCTGCTGCTGCCGCCGCGACTTGTCCACCCCCCCACCCCCTCCGCCCTCGAAATGCAAAGGGCCACTACAATACAATCGCGCGGAGCCGGCAGAAGTGCCTGTAAACACGTGCACGGGCCTCTCCGGCTGGTAGAAAGCTTTGCAAAAGTCCCCGCACGGATCGTCAACAAACCCCTTCCCGCGGAGCTCGGAAAAGCAGAAAGGGGAGCAGGGGGAGGACAAATAGACATTGTTGCAGGACGTTGCAACCTTGCCATGCAGCTCCCGAACGCGATCCAACACCCATATATATATACACACACACACACACATATACGCGCTCCTGCAACTCTATAACCTCATTGCTGCAGGCTCTCTGCCCCCCGTCCCTCCCCAACCTTTGCAGCTTGCAAAATCGACCTTTTTCCTTTTCTCTCTGCTTGGGGATGTTTCTGCAGAAGCGGTTCGGGCGGAATGCTGCCTCTGCTGCCGCTGCTCCTCCAGAAAAGGCGATCGCGGCGGCGGCAGCTCCTCGCTGCCTTTTCCCTCCGAGCCAGGAGCACAACCACCCTCGCGAGCCCTTTCCCCCTCTCCGCCACCCCCTTTTTCCCCCAAATAAACGGAGAAGCCAGAAGGAAATTGGGAAAGGGGTGGGGTGCGGGGGGCGAGAGAGACAGAGAGTGCGGGAGGAATCCCGATGTAGCGGATTTGGGATTTTTCCCCCCCATAATTTTTATTTATTTATTTTTTTGCAATCGAAGCTTTCCCTCCTTTCTTTTTTGCGCCCCATCAAATCGCACGCATCAACATTACGAGGAAAAATTAATACCTTTTTGTCCCCTCCTCCTCCTCCTCTCGCCTTTGCGAAGCCTCTCTTCTTATTCTCCCCACCCCCCCAAAAGGGAGGGGAAATCACAGAGACGTGCGGAAACATAGATATATAGAAATATATTTACAACCCCCCCCCCAAAAAAAAAGGTTGCAAGCAAACAATCAGGTCGTGGATTGGGATTTGGGGAGTGAGGTTTCAGTACATATTCAAACACAGGGACGCAGAATTAGGATTGTTCATGCGCTCCCCGCTCCCGCAGCTCTGCCTCCCCCCCCAAAAAAAAAAATTTAATAAAAAAAAATCCTCAAACCTTTCTTGATGCTAAATGGCCGCAGATCGCAAGGACTGGTTCTAAAACACAGGACTTGATAACAGCTAATTGAAAGGTTAATCTACATAGGCTCTGACAGACGAGGTCCCTCCCCGTTTCTGTTTTTTTTTTTTTTTAATCTGCTACTGGCAAGTGGGAAATTGAGCTTCTTAGGAACAGGGGGGGTTGATGGAGGGTTTGCTTCTCATGATCCCCACCACCACGCCAGCCGGGTTCACACGTTAGGTGGCTAGATGAACCTAGAATTGTTATTTTGATTGAGGCGACGTTTTAAATGCCCCCAGCCTAGTCTTAATGCACAGTTTACTCAGAAGTGAGCCCCTCTGATTTTATGGAGGCTTGCAGCATAGCCTACTCAGAAGTAAATCCCCAGTGTGTTCAGCTTCCTCCTAGGTAAACATTCGTAGGATCGCATCCTTTCTTCCAAGGGTGCATAGAACTGCGACTGCTCGATTAAATAAAAGGCAGCGAGCACATAATGAGGGAGAATCAACACCCTGTTTAAAGTTTCCTATTATTAATCTTATTGAAGGAATTAGGACTTAATATGAACCAGTCAGCAGAGCAGGTGAAGTGAGATGACATTGATCTGAATGCCTTTTACAGTGGTACCTCGGTTTAAGAACAGTCCTGTTTACAAACAATTCGGTTTACGAACTCCGCAAAACCCTAAGTAGCGTCTCGGTTTGCAAACTTTACCTCGGTCTAAGAACGGAATCCGAACAGTGGAAGGGCACCGGCGGCAGGAGGCCTCATTAAAGAAAGCGCACCTCAGTTTAAGAACGGTTTCGGCTTAAGAACGGACTTCCAGAATGGATTAAGTTCACAAACCGAGGTACCACTGTACTGAGTCAGGCCCTATTGGGCTCTTCAGTTTGGAACTATGCACTCCAGTACTCGCCAATCTGTGTTTTGGACTACAACTCCCATCATGCTGTGCTGGCTGAAGTTGATGGGAGTTGTAGTCCAAAAACACAGGGTATCAGGAAAGGCTGATATCCTCCGACTGGCAGTGGTTCTCTTGGGGCCTCAAGCAGCAGCTGTTTAGATCCCTTTTAACGTGAAATACCAGGGGTTGCACCTGGAGCCCTTAGATGCAAATAAGGTCCTCTATAAAAATGTGGATATTTTTGTTTCTCTTAGTAGAGCAATCCTTTATCCATGTATAGACACATTTTCCAGACATTCACCCTAAACAGGTGTTTGACGCGTCTGTTCCCACCAGGGGAAGATTTTGCCATCGAGTTTGTGGAGCCAGGTTCATTTTCACAGTGAGAAGAATCTGACGGAACAGATTTGCTGCTTAACGAGTGTATTTTGAGACAGTGCAATTTTCCTGGGGTGAGGATGGAGCCAGTGTCACTCAGGCAATAAGTGGACTCCAGCAAGCCCTTCTGCAGTTGGCCACCACACAGTTGAAACCTGATGTAGCATTTGCTACACCTTTAAAGCACATTTGAAGCATAATTTTGCCCCCTCAAAGAATTCTGGGCCCTGTACTTTACCCCTCACAGAATTTGAAAGCAGAATGGACATGTTGGTTCAAGGGGAAAAAATATAGCTTTAAAATTAGAATTCCTGGATGCCAAGATCCAGGTTTGAGGCAAGTACTCTTTGGTGAAAGAACCCCAGCACAGCTTTAAAATCACAAAATATACAGCAAAGCAAAGTGTGAAAATATGGGCTGTTAGACCTTTAAAATACCCCCTTGTGAGTTCCAAAACTTCCGTCTTCCCCCAGCAAAGGAAAAGACCACATGTTTAGTAAGTTAAAAATTGGTTTACTTACATTTCCTCCCCCAAAGGTCAGGTTCATGTGGTTTTCCATACACCAGTCAGAAAAGACACACAGGCAGTAAAACTTGGCTTAGTTCCAAAGTGGTGACAATTCCTAAATTATTGGTCTGGGAACGCAATAATGGCTTGTGAAAGCCATGCGTTCCGAGCTGCAGCAACTATCTCAGACCTCTTCACACGTTGAGCTTCTCCGGTAGACTGGAAAGGGACAAAGTTTTGATTACGTAGTCCCTCCCAAGGTGAGCTAAACCTGGCAAGGACAGCTTTCTCTATGGTCTTAAAACCTTCATGCATTCATTAGACTTAAGCATGTTGGTTATATGAGGCTTTTTAACCCACAGGATTCTGTGATAGAAAGGAGGGCAGGGAAGGAGCGGCCTCAGCATCCTGGAGGGAACAGAATAAAGGTGACACATGTAGTGGTTAGATGAGGACAAGAGGATAGCCAATTCATCAAGTGAAATAGGGTGGGTGAAAGAGGACCGCTAAGGAAAGCTCAGGAGGAGAGAAAGCTGGAAGTGGGAAGGGGAGAATGTGAGAGAGGAAGAGAGACCAGAGTAGGCGGGTGCAATGGAGGAAACACAGTACTGAGCAGAGCCCTGAGATCGACAGATGAAGGGTGGTATACAATTATTACAGTGGTACCTTGGCTCTCGAACTTAATCCGTTCTGGAAGTCCGTTCCAAAGCCAAGGCGCGCTTTCCCATAGGAAGTAATGCAAAATGGATTAATCCGTTCCAGGCTTTTAAAAACAACCCATGAAACAGCAATGTAATGTGTATTTTACTATCTAACGAGACCACTGATCCATAAAATGAAAGCAATAAACAATGTACTGCAGTCACACAACCAATCTATCGGTAGCTGAACTGGGTTCCACACAGTCACACCAAAAAGAGCCACAAAAACGCAAAATAAATAGCAAAAGCAGACAGACCTCAGTGTAACACTCAAAACGGAAGTGTGGAACTCAAACTGGAAGCGTAACACTCAAAGTGGAGTACGTTTGACTTCCGAAAAAAAGTCTGCAAACCGGAACACTTACTTCTGAGTTTGCAGTGTTTGGGTTCCAAGTTGTCTGAGGACCAAGGCATTTGAGAACCAAGGTACCACATTATTATTATTATTATTATTATTATTATTATTATTATTATTATTACTTTGTTGCCCCAAATCAAGAGACAAAGTGGCGGCGGCTGCACCACAGCCACCAATTCCATGTACAGAATTCAACCCAATTGGCAGCTGAATCTTACTTCAACATAGATGAAGGGATGGTTTTCCCTGCTGCATTTGAGGAAAACAGACTACCTAAATGATACGGAAGGGGGGGGCATGTCTTCTCCACCTTCTTCTTCGCTACAATATATCAATTTATTTCCAATTGTCAATGTCAAAAGGGACTAAAATCCATAAAATTCATAGAAAATCAACGTGCCAATTTGCTCAATTTCTCTAGGACTCCATCACACCTCCCCTGTCCTCCATAATCCCTCAAGCAAGGTGTCAAGACCCTAATTTTGTCAAATCACTCTGCCAAGCCTTTCCTCCAGGAAATGCCAGTACATGGACCATTGTCTTCTCATCAGGATGTGCTTATCTGCGCATATCTTCAGCTCTGCATATTGCCCCCTCCCTCCTCCATATGTTAATCCTGTGTAACCCAACCTCTTCTTAATGTATTCATGATGTAATCTGTGTAACCCAACCTCTCTTTAATGTATTCATGATGTAACTGGGATGTATTTTGCACTGTATTCTGGGACATGGAGGGAAGTTTCAAAAGTTTATGTCACCCCTTTCTCGCTGTTCAATCTCGCCTTGAACCTGTTGCGCAATAAACGTGGATCTTCTGCAGCTTGCTCCTGTCTCCGGCTGAGCTCATTTTCCTCCGCAGGGACCCGTGGACTTAGTCCGACGAGCTGGGTGGCTGAGCAGCCTCGCACCCAGATTTTTACCGAAACACTAAACAAATTAGGAAAGGCTGGAAGGCATGTTCAGCTCTGTCCTCTAATATTTCACCACTGCTCAGCTCCTGCCTAAGGCAGCCACCCCGCTCTGTCTAATGGTAGGGCCGCTCCAGAAAAGTGGAGAAGAATCCTTGGAGATTCCTAGAATTCGTGTCAATCAGACAGGTGTCATTGTTTGGCCACATAGATTGGGTGAAAGGGAGGGTGGGTGAAATTAGTCGGCTTGTATATTTCTTTCCGATGTGGTGAGCGACAGGAGAACATGCACAGAGATATCAAATGGAAGGAAGGACCTGGGGCTAGTGGGGTGAGAGGGGCAAATTGTTGGTTAGGAGAGTGGGGCGGACATATCAAAGAGCTGAGGACAGGAATAAGTCACAGAGAATTCAATGCAGAGACTAAAAAGCAGGCGGGCGCAAATTAAATGCTTCCCCGAAAGCCACTGGGTCGAGTGACTGCAGGTTCTGGGAGGAAAACAAGCATGGAGGGAGATGTGATCAAGAAGAGAGAATCGCAAAGCAGAGAGAAGAGGGACAGAGCAGTTCTTGGCAAAGACGAGATCGAGAGATTGCCCAAGCAGAGTGTGGGGAGTAACTCCAAGCCAGAAATCAAAGGAGGCTATTGGGGATAGAAGATAGGAGGCAGAGGAACTGAGATCACCAAATAGCAAAATTCGCGGGGTATGTGTATGCCGTTGTCAGAGGAAGAAGACGAGGCAGGCATCACCATCTGAAATACAAGCGTGTGGAGGGGGGGAGCCAGCCAGGGGTGCAGAGGCCAGGGAAAACGTCCCCAAAATGGACTTTAAAAAGCGGGTTTGGAAGACGGCCAATAGCACCCCCGAGAGCAACATAGTTCTGCCCTGAACAATTATACGTTGAATGAACCTACCTGCCAAAGGCACAGATCCCTTTGGATTTCATATATTAAATGGGGGTGTCCGGTACTGGTTAAAATGGCTACAGTTATTATGAGGTATAACACAACTAATATTATAATACTTAGGTGGCAAAGCATTTTTATTCCACTTCATTGTTACATGATCAATTGAAGCACCTTCCCCGCCCCCCATTTTTTGAGCAGCGATCTGTAAAAATCCCCTTGACTTTAATCATAATTGGGTCACAAATTGCAAGCATTATTCTTTGAGCACTCAGGGTTTCCTATACTGCTTTTTGCATAAAGCTCATCGGTCTCCTGCACACACACCTCCTTCGAGTGAACAGGGGATGCCAAAGAGCACAGGTTACCATGAAGATACAGCAGCAAACAAGAGCCAGCCTAATAAAAATAGAAGGTCAAATGAGACAATCCCATGCAGCCGACGTTATGTCCAAATGTGAGCTTTTTGCTTCTTTATTAATTTTGTTTCTTCTGTTTCTATCTTCACTTTTTCACCAAATGTTGCTCAAAACAGCAATAGCATGTGAAGCAATTCAAGAGATGGCGATTTCCAACGGAGAAGGGGCAGGGGAAAGTATTAAGTACCTCCCTCCCACTGCTTCTCTGTTGAAAATCACTTCCTCTGGAAGCTGGCCCTCCAGCAAAGAAGCAGCCATTGGGGTTGACATAAATGCATTTGCATCTAACACTGGTGGTGGCTGGTACCCACTGAATTTGGCTGGGGACAAACTGAGGTGGGTGGGGCAGAGTCCCATTTGCCCCCAAGGACCAACCTCCAACATTAACACAAAGCTTGGTGCAAAGCATCCAGAAACAATACACCACACTTGCACATGTCTATTCAACTCTACTGACTTCAGCCAGACTTACTCTCAGGTAAGTAGGTACAGTGGTACCTCAGGTTAAGTACTTAATTCGTTCCGGAGGTCCGTACTTAACCTGAAACTGTTCTTAACCTGAAGCACCACTTTAGCTAATGGGGCCTCCCGCTGCCGCTGTGCCACCGGAGCACAATTTCTGTTCTCATTCTGAAGCAAAGTTCTTAACCTGAAGCACTATTTCTGGGTTAGCGGAGTGTGTAACCTGAAGCGTATGTAACCTGAAGCGTATGTAACTTGAGGTACCACTGTACAGCTCAATCATACGGTGGAACAATCTTAAATGGGTCTGGGGATCAGTAGATCAGAGTGGAGTGGCGGAGTCATAACCACACCCAAAACCTTGCCACTCACATTTGCCAAAGAAGATGGTGGGTGGTGGTAGGGTCCAGGGATGGAGCAGAGGGGCTCAAGTCAAGCCACTTTCAGGGGAGTGGAACAGCTTTGGATCCAGTGGATCCATGGTTCAGTGGCATAGCATGGGTTGCCAACTCCCGGGGCCACGCAGTAGATCCATGGTTCAGTGGTGTAGCGTGCATTGCCAGAGCCCAGGGCCTAACAGAGGACAGGGAGCCACAGAGATAAGAAAAGAAGTTGTTCTGTTGTCGTCTGTGTGGAGAAGCTGTTTTCAACAGAGCCGAGCAATGCAAGCGCGCAGCACTGGGTGTTGAAATTTTGCACCCCTCATAATTTTGCACTCGGGGCAACCACCCCTGCGCCCCCCCCACTACATTGTCTCTGCTCATGTAGCACTCTATTTCAGGCTCCTGTGCTGGTTACAACCAGCGGGAACATTGGTGGCTGTAGTTGCTCAGCCAGCCACAGTTTTTGGGAAGCACAGCAGTGGGACACCTTTGCCAAATCCTACCCTCTCAAGCATTGCTTACCATGGGGTTAGGATTGTGTTGTTAAAAAGCCCATAAATGGGGTTGCTGAATTCTTTCCCTGCTTGCTAACCTTCTGCCACAGCTCCCCCCGCCCCTCCACACTCAAAGCAGTCTTCCTACAGTGTAAAATTGTGTGGGCTACTTACATAAATATATTGGGAATCAAACACCTCCTAAATGCAGATTCTTCCTCCACCCCCCCCACGTGTTTCATCTCTGCAAAAGCAATAAAAACTATGAGCATGCAGGGTATTGTATCAAAATCTTGGAGGATTGCAGCAACACTCATTCACATTATTTGCCGGAGTAGCATTATAATTTATTGAAAATCAGTACATTGCAGCTTGACATGAGTCACAACACAGCTTGGGAGAGTCAGTAATTGCTATTTTCTGTCCCAGAGAGAATAAACACATTTCTCCCAACATAATAATTCAATGCCTCTGACCTTTTCTCTCTCTATACGTTACAGAGAATGTTTTGATATTTGACTATCCGAGATGAATTCTGCAAACGGACAAAAAGCTCAGCGATCGCCCCAGTGAAGGTGCATTGGGGTAGCCAACATTCAGATGCTGTTGCCCTAAAGCTGCCATGTGGCCAGGGGTGATGGGCGTCTGAGTCCAACAATATCCAGAGAGCATGAGGTCATCCACCCTTGATAGTTACCTCAGTATGATTGTCAGTATTCACTGATGTACACCTGGGAGCAGGGGACAGATATATATTTATTTTGGGTCATTCGCAAAGTTTGTCAGGGTTCTGTCCTCTCCCCCATGCTTTTTAACATCTATATGAAGTCGCTGGGAGAAATCATTGGGGGTTTGGGTTGGGTGTTCATCAGTATGCGGATGACACCCAGCTCTACCTCTCTTTCAAATCAAAACCAGTGAAGGCGGTGAACATCGTATGTGAGCGCCTGGAGACGGTTGGAGGATGGATGGCGGCTAATGGGTTGGAGTTGAATCCTGACAAGACAGAAGTATTGTTTTGGGGGGACGGGGCGAGCAGGTATAGGGAACTCCCTGGTTCTGAATTTTGGGCTCACAGATGTCCATGGAGGTGCAGGTCAATTCTGTGTCCAGGGCAGCTGTCTACCAGCTCCGCCTGGTACGCAGGCTGAGACCCTACCTGCCTGTGGACTGTCTCGCCAGAGTGGTGCATGCTCTGGTTATCTCCCACTTGGACTACTGCAATGCGCTCTATGTGGGACTACCTTTGAAGGTGACCAGGAAACTGCAACTAATCCAGAATGTGGCAGCTAGACTGGTGACTGGGAGTGGCCACCGAGAGCACATAACACCGGTCCTGAAAGACCTACATTGGCTCCCAGTACGTTTCCGAGCACAGTTCAAAGTGTTGGTGCTGACCTTTAAAGCCCTAAACGGCCTTGGCTCAGTATACCTGAAGGAGCGTCTCCACCCCCATCATTCTGCCCAGATATCCAGCGCCGAGGGCCTTCTGGCAGTTCCCTCACTGAGAAGTGAAGCTACAGGGAACCAGGCAGTGGGCCTTCTCGGTAGTTGCACCTGTCCTGTGGAACGCGCTTCCATCAGATGTCAAGGAAATAAACAACTATCTGACTTTTAGAAGACATCTGAAGGCAGCCCTGTTTAGGGAAGTTTTTAATGTTTAAAGTTTTATTCTGTTTAATATTCTTGTGGGAGGCTTCCGGTTGATCACAGAGCTGAAACAAGCAGGATTCAGCCCTTAGGGGAGAATCCAGTTTTTCAGGGAGGGAAAGGGGGCATTTGCATAGGCGCTGCAAGCCCCCCAAAACCTCATTAGGGCATAGATTCAAATCTCTGTTCAGCCAAAGTACACTTAGGATCGGCTCCAGATTTAGTCATGCTTATAGAGTACAACAGACCTGCTCTAAGCATGACTAAGTCTGGATCCAACCCGTTGAGTTAGCTTGGGCAAGTTAAGAAAAAATTTAATCTGCATTCTTGTGACAGGGCCAATCAATTTCTATTTACATCAGACTAGTGCAAGTTGCACACATTGTCTTTGTATACTTGGAATGCAAGGAGGAGCACTTTGTCCTAAACCCATGAGTGGAAAGAAAGAAAGAAAGAAAGAAAGAAAGCGCTAAAATAGGTACAAAATGAAATTAAACAGGCAAGAAAGCCAATGCATTTTGAGCTACAGTAAGTGCTTCTGATTGCTGAAGAATTTATGCTTTTGAATTATGGTGCTGGAGGAGACTCTTGAGAGTCCCATGGACTGCAAGAAGATCAAACCTATGCATTCTGAAGGAAATCAGCCCTGGGTGCTCACTGGAAGGACAGATCGTGAAGCTGAGGCTCCAATACTTTGGCCACCTCATGAGAAGAGAAGACCCCTGGAAAAGACCCTGATGTTGGGAAAGATGGAGGGCACAAGGAGAAGGGGACGACAGAGCACGAGATGGTTGGATAGTGTTCTCGAAGCTATGAACAAACTGCGGGAGGCAGTGGAAGACAGAAGTGCCTGGCGTGCTCTGGTCCATGGGGTCACAAAGAGTCGGACACGACTAAACGACTAAACAACAACAACAAGTGCTTCTACAGGAGGAAAGCTCATTTTAAAAACAAGAATAATTACAAGATTTATGCAAACATAGGGCAGCATTCATGTGGCTTATTGTCTCTTATTGAACCCGGAAAGCTCAGTTGGTTAGTGTGGTGCTGAAAATGCCAAGGTTGCAGGTTTGATCCCCGTATGGGACAGCTGCATATTCCTCATAGCAGGGGGTTGAACTAGATGACCCTCGTGGTCTCTTCCAACTCTACAATTCTATGAAACTGATGGGCTTCAAAGTGTTTAACTCTGGCCAGTTGGCTCCCATACAGTGGTACCTTGGGTTACATACGCTTCAGGTTACATACGCTTCAGGTTACATACGCTTCAGGTTACAGACTCCACTAACCCAGAAATATTACCTCGGGTTAAGAACTTTGCTTCAGGATGAGAACAGAAATCGTGTTCCGGTGGCGCAGCGGCAGCAGGAGGCCCCATTAGCTAAAGTGGTGCTTCAGGTTAAGAACAGTTTCAGGTTAAGAACGGACCTCCGGAACAAATTAAGTACTTAACCCGAGGTACCACTGTATTCTTGGTGGGGCTTCACACATGACCCAGAAGGTGCACACCCTCTTTTGGAGATGTGCAGCAAGAGATCTCACCTGCTGCTCCCATGGGAAGATTGCATTAAGGAAAAGACTCTAACCTAATTAAGATAGGAAAAGGGGGGCATCTGTAAACCCTCAAGCTTCTGTCACCTTCTAAGTGAACTAAGTAAAACTAACAATATTAAACATGGGGTTTTTTGCAGCCAAACTGGTGGATTTGCATAACCATAAGAACATTTAATATGACCCTGAATACAC
Source organism: Podarcis filfolensis (assembly GCF_964270895.1). Taxonomy (NCBI): domain Eukaryota; kingdom Metazoa; phylum Chordata; class Lepidosauria; order Squamata; family Lacertidae; genus Podarcis; species Podarcis filfolensis. The sequence goes on from NC_139608.1 coordinate 84,522,191, forward strand.
AGGGGGGTCTAGATGTTTGAGGCTGGAATTTTCCTTGCTCCCAAGAGGGTCTTCCAGCAGTACCTTTCAAGATCAAAAGCATACATTTATTACGCCTATAGAAAGAAGTTGTATGGTCCAATTCGCCCTACCCTGTGAATTGTCTTGTTTCCCCTGCATTGTGTCTCTTCTTAAGAAACTCTCCTCCAACCACTAAAGGCAAGGACAATTAGGTGAAAACAGTTTCCCACTTCCCAAAGAAGCAGATGTTGTGGTCACAGAGGACAAGGCACCCATCAAATGCCAATTTCAGCTCTAGGACCGGAGAACTAACTGGATTTGGAAGAGTGGCCAAAACATCGATTAGGAAAGGAAGCAAACATGTTGCAGGGATGGGTGCTGGGCTGCATGAAGAATGTAAGGGAACGTCGTCCCATGGCAGCAGCAGAAAACTGAACTAAAAATCCCCAAACGCAGCAGAAAAATACTGAACTCATCTCACCCTACTTGGCTACAAGGATGCCTGCAGAAGCCTCACTGTTCAATCAACGTATTCAAAACATGCTGTGGTTTGGTCTTCAGTGATGTGCTGGTGGGCTTCTTCACAAACGCCAAGCTCCAAGAAATGGCATACATGCTCGTTGAGTTCTTTCTGGCTCCCGCATATCCAGAAGCACTCTTACCCATGCCAGGACATCACTCTGTTCCTTCTTTGCCACTGCTTCACATCGCTGGCTAGCAGGGCTGGTGAATTGCACACTGTTTGTGGCAGCAGCCCCTTAACTCTTCTGGGTCAGGGGTCTGAAAATGGGGTTGTAGTTACCATCGGGGTGTGTGGAGATGAATGAAGTTGCCTTTTCTGATAGCCTACGACCCCAGTAAGATAGCCATATTAGCAATGGGACATTAGTAGCTTTCACAGATAAACGTCTGAATCATATTTGTACATTATAACCCAATAGCTTTTGCTCTGTTGGCGTCCTAATTGTTCAGAAAAGGTCTATAATGTATTGAAATAATTTTGCAAGCATCAATGAAAAAGTGCACACAGAAGCTGTAAAAAATGCCCAGAAGTGGGGGACAGGGGAATCTTAATTTTTCAGATTTCACTTTTGGGTAAACTTGTTTGCAGTTGTAGCCAAGTTGTGGTTTTTCTCCTGCCTATTAGACATCAAAATTCTCCCCATTTAACCCACCTGACCTTGATCATTTTCTTTACTGAGATAACATTCCTAGTGAACAACACCACTCTGGCTTTTTGTTTGGTGATGTAGGATTAATCAAGATACTATTTGTTTTATATAGCCCATAATCCTAGTAAAATTATTAGTTGTGATGGCTGCCAGCAATGAGTACCTTTCGCTGGATAAAAGGGAAAGAGACCTTAATTGTGTAAAAAAAAAAGTAATACAAAAATAAGAGCAAGAAAATGACAATGCAATTTGACAAATGCAACATATTCTGTGTGAAATAAAAGTTAGAGGAAGACGTAAATAAAATAGGTTCCATGACACTCCTTTATAGTATGCCGCTCGCTGCATTGCTACCTTAGCTTCACATTTTTCACTGGAAGCTACTCCTGTTGGAAGAAACAGGAACATACAGAAGGGAAGATCTAGGATGCCTCACATTCTTTCCTGCTGGTTGCTTAACAATAGTGATTAAGTGACTAAGCAGCACCTCAGTATTTGCCTAATAAGCCTTGGACCATGGCCTCCATGTTTTCCTTTCTAACTTCCTTTATAAATACCCAATTCACTCGCTTTTTTTTTAAATGAAAGCTAAATGAATGCACTCCTGCCAACCTAGCAGTTCGAAAGCACGTCAAAGTGCAAGTAGATAAATAGGGAAAAGTAAACAGCGTTTCCTTGCGCTGCTCTGGTTCGCCAGAAGCGGCTTAGTCATGCTAGCCACGTGACCCGGAAGCTGTACGCCGGCTCCCTCGGCCAATAAAGCGAGATGAGCGCCGCAACACCAGAGTCGGTCACGACTGGACCTAATGGTCAGGGGTCCTTTTACCTTTTAAATGAAATCATCCAAAGTCTTAACCCAAAATGAAATTAATTCATCCTAGTTCACCTGGCAGTTATAGGAACTAGCTCCAGGTGTTGTTCAGATATTTTTGCACCAGATCCATGATCCCCATTCAACTGAGTGAAGCTCTGATGAGAAGGACACCCTGAATTGTGTCTCAAAGAAGCCAGCGCAGGCAGAGAGATGCGCCAAGTGACCCCACTCTGTCAGGAAGCACGTTCACATTGTCTAGAAGCTCCAGGGGATACAAGCATCAAGAGCAACCACACTGCAGCAGGTAATGTAGTTTACATTTCCCGTAAATATTTTGTTTCTCTCTTTAAAAAAAAATATCTAATAAATCAATGTCTTCCTTTGGAAAATTTCAGTGGGAAAACATTATTGTTGTTGTTGTTAAGTAATGGGTCTTGGCAAACCATTGCCAAGCACATTGCAATCTCTATTTCCAACTTAAAGAACAGAAAGCAACATGAACCATCGAGAACAAAAGCACCTTGCTTGTAAAATATACACTTCAAAACCCTTGCCAGCCTGCTAGTTTTGTAGCAATAAGGCCCTTTCAAGTCAAAGGAAGTTACTCACCTAGGCCAAGCAGGAGATGAGAGCTGCTCTGGGGCTCCGAAGGTGTTTGAATTCTGGGAAACAAAGCAGGAGAAATCAAATAAAGGTTTTCTGCTCCTCAGGTGCCTTCCTTATCTGTGGCACCTCAAAGGCCTCTGTGCAAAGCATAAGCAAATCAGTTTTGCCAAACAAAAAGACAACGTCATTCGCCTTGAGCTTTTCCCATTGATTCTTGGTTTCTTTGTACTAAGTACTCAGGTTGCTTGAGACATTTCCCCTCGAGTGCCTGAAAAACATTAGAAATATATCCAGCTTGCAGACAACATACTCTTTTATTTTGTAGAAGGGGAAACCAAGGGACCCTTCATGACATAGAGGTATGCAGCATGAAGCCAGGACCTCACTCCATGTGGGAAAACCTCATGTTGTGACTCCTACCCAGCATCCCCCCTTCTAGAAACTGATGTAATGCTCACATGGGGAGAAAGTATCACAGCGCCACTTCAAGGACAACCTCAAGGTGCACATTGCCTTCTAAGAAGAAGAAGAAGAGTTTGGACTTGATATCCTGTCTCAAAGCGGCTAACAATCTCCTTTCCCTTCCTCCCCCACAACAAACACTCTGAGGTGAGTGGGGCTGAGAGACTTCAAAGAAGTATGACTAGCCCAAGATCACCCAGCAGTTGCATGTGGAGGAGCGGGGAAGTGAACCCGGTTCACCAGATTACAATTCTACCATTCTTAACCACTACACCACGCTGGCTCCCTTAGCTGATGGTGGGTTGATTCGGCAAAGGTCCCTGGTTCCTTGATGTGAACTAGCCACCACCTCGAGCTCGGATGCCGACAACCTCTTCACTACCTGACCCTTGTCCTGTGAAAAATGTTCAGGAATTCCACCTGAGAAGCTAGGCCAAGTCTCCATATGCGGAATAATGTTATGGGCCTCGGCCCAGCATACCTGAAGGAGGGTCTTCACCACCATCGTTCTACCCAGACACTGAGGTCCAGCTCTGAGGGCCTTCTGGTAGTTCCCTCCCTGCAAGAAGCAAAGTTAGAAGGAACCAGGCAGAGGGCCTTCTCGGTAGTGGCATCCACCCTGTGGAACGCCCTCCGTTCTGACTGGACCTAATGGTCAGGGGTCCCTTTACCTTTACCTATCTACCCCACCATAATAATGGCCTGTCATTTTGTTCTGCCACTTGGCATTTGGCACTGCCTTGCTGTGACAATCTTCTGAGTCACTGAGAAGTCAAGAGTCAAGCCGACCCATAATTGTACAAAGAGAGGCAACATAATCTGTCAGAAGCCAAGCAGAACTAAAGCTAAGAGTGGGCAGTGATGGCCGACCAAACCCAAACTTTTCAATTAGTATTGTGCACTGTCAAGACAACAGAGAACACAAAACCACCTTCTTCTGCACTTTTGAACTACAAATATGGAGCTGTGTACAAAGTCAATCTCTATTTAAAAATGCCATTTCTTCTATTATCCCAGTGTATATTTCTACAATGGCTGATGGGTAGCTGGCGATCCTGAGTTTATGCTGTCCCTGTTATTAAATGAAATGAAATGGTACCATGTCTTAATTATTTTTAAGAAGTAACCAATTTCTGATGTACCGGGGACAACATGCAGTGGTTCTTACGGGTGTCACGGTCCGGTTCACGGGTGATCGAAGTCCCGGCAGGTGATATCAGGATCGGGGGCAAGAGGGCGGGGGGGAGCAGGAACGGGGATCCAGAAGCCAGGAGTCAGGAAGCCAAGAGTCCAAGGGTCAGAGAGCTGGGAGTCAAGAAGCCAAGGGTCCGAGGATGAAGAAGCAGGGAGTCAAGAAGCCGAGGTTCAAGGATCAGGAAGCAAGAAGCCCAAGGCAGGAAGCGTGTTGCGGTGGCAAAGAGCCGAAGGGAAATGCGGACCTTATATCCCTTCCCAGCTCTTGCCACCAGGTGCTGTGAGTTACCAATCGGCCTCACCTGTGAGGCCGCGCCTTGCCTCTTCAGAACAAACTTAGGAAGGCCCCAGTCCTGCAAAGTCCTATTGGTCACAGGGCCTGGCTCCTGCACGCACACCTGACAACGGTTTTTTTTTTCTCTCTGAAAGTGCAATTGTATTCCACCAGTAAAACATGCTTTACCAATGGTTTATGGGCAGCGTTCACGGGGGCTAAAGTAGCTCTGGTCCGAAACATTGTGCTGCCTGAAGCTGAGGACAAAGAGCAGGCACTTCCCCTGCCCCCACGAAGCCCTGGGCTAGCATTTAGGTAAAGGTAAAGGGACCCCTGACCATTAGCTCCAGTCGTGGCCGACTCTGGGGTTGCAGCGCTCATCTCGCTTTATTGGCCGAGGGAGCCAGCGTACAGCTTCTGGGTCATGTGGCCAACATGACTAAGCTGCTTGTGGCGAACCAGAGCAGCACACAGAAACGCCGTTTACCTTCCTGCCGGAGCGGTACCTATTTATCTACTTGCACTTTGACGTGCTTTCGAACTGCTAGGTGGGCAGGAGCAGGGACCGAGCAACGGGAGCTCATTCCGTCGTGGGGATTCGAACCGCCGACCTTCTGATCAGCAAGCCCTAGGCTCTGTGGTTTAACCCACAACGCCACCCGTGTCCCTGGGCTAGCATTTACCATGATCCAAATCTGTTGCCCCATTGAATATCAGCTCCTACCATGACCTGTGCTCCCTCAATGGCGCTACCTAAAGAAGGCCACTTCATTGCAGGGTCAACCCTGGGCTCAAGCCAGGAGCAACCAACTCTGGATACAGTGTTTGAGATGGGCAGGTCAGATGTAAAGTACAATGGTACCTTGGGTTACATATGCTTCGGGTTACATACGCCGCTAACCCAGAAATAGTGCTTCAGGTTAAGAACTTTGCTTCAGGATAAGAACAGAAATCGTGCTCCGGCAGCGCGGCATCAGCAGGAGGCCCCATTAGCTAAAGTGGTGCTTCAGGTTAAGAACAGTTTCAAGTGAAGAACGGACCTCCAGAACGAATTCAGTACTTAACCCGAGGTACCACTGTATCTGTTTTGCTTCTAGAAGGTCCCAGGTTTGATCCCTTGCAAGATTCTTGCCCGAAGGCCCCTGGGTGCTTTTGCCAGCCAGTGTCGACAATCCAGAACTTGATGGGCCAAAGATCTGACTCAGGATTGACTCAGCATCCTGCACAGCTGTCAGAGAGCACACTTACCACCCGATTTCAGGGGGGAAAGTCACCGTAAACAACATTTCATTTAACAGAAAAGGGAAACAAATGCTTTCTCATAAGGGAAGCTGCAGGGAAACGATATTACGCGTCTCTCTTTTTTTGTTATTTCACGGGATACAAAACGAGGAGGTGGGGATCAATCAGAGCAGGAGCGGAAACCGCCCCCCAATACAAACAGGAGCACCAGCTGCATCCTTCAAGCCACTAAATTAGCCAGTCTGTTGATGATGTTGTGTTTTTTTATTATTTTAATTTTTGTGCGAATTCGATAATAGGTCGCAGATCTCCTGGCAACTCATGAATGAGGCTCTTTATGGAAGAATTCACCTTGCAGCAGAGCTGCTGGCAGATGCACTGGGCTCTTTCCATTAATTAAGCAATAGGGGAGAAAAACGTTTCTCTCCCCCCCCCCATCACCCTCTTCCCCATTCTCTGGAGTAAACGGAGCCTGAGCTGTTCCTTGCTACCCTCAGTTGCCCTTGGACTAGTCAGGCCACCCCCTTAATCATTAGCAACTTGTGGGGAGGGGAGGGAACAAAGCAGAGGGGAGGCCACAAGATGTTTAGTTAGAAAAAATATATATAGGTGGGTAAGTGGCAGGGGGAAGCATGGCTGTGATGTGTTTGATGACATAGGAGAAAGAAAGGAACAGGGAGAAGTTTCTCTTCCTCTCTGTCATAATATGAAAACTCAGGACATACACTGGAAGATTTGGCACAGATAAAGGTAAAGACGGGGCACGAAGAATGGGTTACGGTCATTACAGCAGTGGTTCTCCAAGGGGGTGGCAGGAGAGGAGGCCAAGTGTGGTGGGAAAATTCAAGGACAATCAATATATTTTGGGAATGATTTGTATATATATAGGGACGCGGGTGGCGCTGTGGGTTAAACCACAGAGCCTAGGACTTGCTGATCAGAAGGTCGGCGGTTCGAATCCCCACGACGGGGTGAGCTCCCGCTGCTCAGTCCCTGCTCCTGCCAACCTAGCAGTTCGAAAGCACATCAAAGTGCAAGTAGATAAATAGGTACCGCTCCGGTGGGAAGATAAACGGCATTTCCGTGCGCTGCTCTGGTTTGCCAGAAGCGACTTAGTCATGCTGGCCACATGACCCAGAAGCTGTACGCCGGCTCCCTCGGCCAATAAAGCGAGATGAGCACTGCGATCCCAGAGTCGGTCATGACTGGACCTAATGGTCAGGGGTCCTTTTACCTTTATATATATATGTGTGTGTGTGTGTGTGTGTGTGTGTGTGTGTGCAAGTGATACAGAGAAAAAAGGAGGGATGTGAGGGGGAGGGGAGAACAAAGATGTGTATCATCATCATCATCATCATCATCATCATCTGTCATTGCTTTGTGACATTTTGGTTAGCCATAATCTGATTTTTCAAAATAAAAGTGACAGTACAACACTCGGCTATGCATGCTAACATGACTTGCCTCTTCCTCTGCATTAACTTATTTGGTCCAGGTCTATCTGCTCGTCGCTTCTCAGTGGATGGACCTGATGTTGACCCACAGGTAGACTTGGCACCCAGATGTCTTTATACTCCTGCCGAAACCTGTAATTCCTCCTTTGACTCCTGTCACCCTTTCTAGGCCTTAACTGACGGAGCTCTTGCTACCATCAACTTCACAGCATTTTGAAATAAATAAATAAAGTAAGTAAGTAAGTAAGTAAGTCAGAATAACGATTCTGGTGTACACTTTCATACACTCTTCTGACTCCCCGCTCCCTCCAGCAACATTGGGATAATACTTTGCAGAACTAGTGTAACTTGTGATCTCTCAGCTACCCCCCACCCTGAACTACAAGTATAATAATGATGGACTTTATCTGCATTGGCAGAGCAATTTAAAAAAAAATATTTACAAACTAAAGAACAACCCCCCACCCACTTTTTGTGTATGTGAAGTAAGACCAAAGTTTGATCATGGACTCTGGTACCTTTTGTTTTTGGGTTGATGTGCTACCCCCCTGTCCCAGCCACACTAAAATTCTGAATACCTCAATTGTTTTTATGGGGTGGCAGTCACTTCTCCACCCGCGAAGACCAGCAGAAAAGGCTCAAAAACAAACCAGAAAGTGCTTTCTCCGAGAGTCTTATGCAATGGGTGTTTCACTTTAGTTGTTTCTTTCTCTCATTGGCTAGACTAGCCTTCCTAAATGTCAAGCGTTGGTGTGACGTCAATCACTGGCAAAAAAATACTGAAAGGTTGGAGCCACAGCTGTCAAGCGTCCCTTATTTGGTGGGACAGTCCCTTATCCCAGTGCCATGTCCCGCTGCTGCCCCTTATTGATGAAGCTTTGTTTGGCTGCTGACTGGGCTTTCTGCCTTTGGCTCGGAGGGGCTCAGAAGTTGAACATACCTGTGCCTGGAAAATCCCTTATTTTGGCTGCTGATCCCTTATTTTCGAGGCTGCTGGTCCCTTATTTTCAAATCTGTAAGTTGACAGCTATGGTTGGAGCATTTACTGATCTGGGGGCCAAACCCACATGGCTGCCTGTTCTTCAAAGGAAGCAGGAGAGAGCAAAAAGTGTGGGGCGGGGAGAAGCAAAGGCTGCTGGGAGCCTGCTAAGCCACACCCACTGGCAACTTGAGCTCAGGGCTCAGGTTAACCCTTTCATGCATGCGAGTCTGTAACTGTATCTTACAACACCACAGAGAAGGAGATGTCTAGATACACAGCAAGCCAAGCAACCTATTTAATTGCTGTGCAATGGGTCTTCTACATCTGGAAAAAGTAGGCAGTGGTTTCATTATGTTAAAAGGAAAGGTAGGATTTTCCGAGCTCTGGGGTGAAAAGTGGGACGCCAAACAGGAAAAACATGAGGAGGAAATAAATTCAGTCTGAAAGGAGTAGCGGTTGAAAGTCACATCTCTAAATGGCTCCATTGGCCGATCATTTGGTGTAACCAGATGAGCTGGTTCCAACAAGTTTTCACACTTCAGTGAAGCTGAGCTCAAATTTTTCTGACTGCGGAGCAGAAGGCGATCCTGTAATAAATGCTTCATCTTTCCCCAATCATCCCAAATTATTCACATGAAAGATCCTGTTCCCTCTCTTGGACTCTAATGAAGCTCCCGTTGAACCAATTATTCACTTGCTATTCATGTATTGTCTCACAAGGAAATCTCTGAAGCAGCATCATTAGGAATAAGAGATGATTGGCTTGAGGTGCCCCCCCCCCCCGGACAACTTCCTATTTTTGCTCTAAAAGTCATTGCTTTGAGCTAGCGATTTACAGTGTGCTAATCTGATGGAAAGCGATAAAATGCACCCAACTGCAGCATTGAAAATGGCCATATAATTATGCTTCTCATGACATGTATTTAAAAAAAATGATAAAAGCAAAACAAAAAGAAACCCACCTGTGCTGGAGTAGGGGAAATGCTGAAAAACAACACTTCGACTTCAGTGGGATATTTATTTAATCCAGCAATTCAACTTCTTTTGCATTTGTCCTCCAGAGCACAACCATATATTTGTGTTTGGTGCATGCAAATGGGGCATGGCTGATGGGAGTTGTAGTCTCACACATCCAGAGGATACCAGATTGAGGACGGCTTGCTTTTGGTATGTTAGCATGTATCAGGGCTGTAGCCAGCTTTGAAGAAGAAGAAGAAGATGAGGAGTTTGGATTTGATATCCCGCTCTTTTACTACCTGAAGGAGTCTCAAAGCAGCTAACATTCTCCTTTCCCTTCCTCCCCCACAACAAACACTCTGTGAGGTGAGTGAGGCTGAGAGACTTCAAAGAAGTGTGACTAGCCCAAGGTCACCCAGCAGCTGCATGTGGAAGAGCGGAGACGCGAACCCGGTTCACCAGATTACGAGTCCACCGCTCTTAACCACTACACCACACTGGCTCTTTGAACAGAAAGTGGCCTTACTACAACTGTGCTGGGCTTGCAGGGGAGGTGGCTCAAGAGGAAAACAGCTTCTAGCATTTTAGGGGACCCATTAAATATTTTAAGACGACTCGTCGAAGTGACAGACAGCTTTCGTAGGCATGTTTTATGTTTTGGCTCTTTTATTCTATGCTGCTTAAAACAGCACTGTGAAGTAACCTTCAGTATCTCAATACTTTTGCTTGTCTGGTTGTCTTCCACGTTAGTGGTTGAGTGTGTAGACTAGCCGAGTCAAGGGACAACGTCCCTGTGCATTTTACAGGCCACCAGTGGCATCGCAAAGCGCAAGAGTTTGGCTCCTTCTTGCTGCAACACAGAACCGCCACCTCCCAGCTTGCGACTTACATGTGTGCAGGCAAGAGCGGTAAAGTACACAAACCTGAATACAATACACAATACGCCCGCCTCAAGCCTCAGTCAATAGCTTCTGTTTTGAAAGGCAGCTCAGGTCAGCCACATTGTGATCGCGGGAGATGACCTGCCGAGCGGCAGCGCTTTATGATTTGTGGGTTTCTAGACTGACTTGGCTCCATTTTTACTACTCATTTTCCCTCTAAGGAACCAGGCTGTTCAGCAGCTTTGGCAGCTGACGGCTATTAACTGTCACACTCCAGTAACCAGGGGATAGTTAGAGCGGCATTAAATATTTGCACGGTGCAGAGAGGCTGCACTTCATCTTGGAAATCCCTGGGCTGCAGAGCACTTGAAGGAGACCCACCTTATTGCTATTCTGATCGCTCTCCTTTTCATTAGACGTGTGAAATCTGTCAGCTCCATGGGCACAACCAAAAACAGTTTTGTGCAAAAGGGGTGCATAGGGCGCGGGTGGGCAGTGCCAGTTTGGGAGAAAGCCCAGCTGCAAGTACAATGCCAGATCAGAGTATAAAGGTAAAGGTAAAGGGACCCCTGACCATTAGGTTCAGTCGTGACCGACTCTGGGGTTGTGATGCTCATCTCTCTTTACTGGCCGAGGGAGCCGGCGTACAGCTTCTGGGTCATGTGGCCAGCATGACTAAGCCGCTTTTGGCGAACCAGAGCAGCACACAGAAACGCTGTTTACCTTCCCGCTGGAGCGGTACCTATTTATCTACTTGCACTTTTTGGTGTGCTTTCGAACTGCTAGGTGGGCAGGAGCAGGGACCGAGCAACAGGAGCTCACCCCGTCATGGGGATTCGAACCGCCAACCTTCTGATCGGCAAGTCCTAGGCTCTGTGGTTTAACCCACAGCGCCACCTGCATCCCGAGATCAGAGTATACAAGGATCATAAATAGGGCTTTGTGTACTTCATGCTTCATTGTTTTTTTTTAAATGCTCGAGTCATCCAAAATCTGCAACTTTTAAACATTACAGAAACGGAAAAAGCTTCTTCCATAATTTCTCTTGTAGAATCCGGCCATTTGTTTCCTATTACACATCCTTCCTCTTGGTTTTGATCATCACAGCGAGAAGTGGGATTTCCTCATCCTGGGTAGAAGAGCAGAACTTGCATGGCGGGTGGCGGTGTCTGATTTTCAGAAGGCGGAGGCTCGGCAAATATAGTTCTGGAACCCCTCGCATAGCATATATTATTAAAGAAAACCAAAGGCCTGGTTTTTTTAAACTGTTAAGGAAGCCAGGAATGCAATCAGGGCAATATACATGGCTAGTGGGTTTCATAGCTGGTTTCTGTGCAAGACTCAGAATGTCAGAACTGGCTTGGATATAGGTTATGATCCACTTGATGAGAGCGGTCTTTCTATTCTGGCTTCCTCCTAAGCACATTCTCCTTGCCCACTGGCTCCGCAGAAAATCTTTGCAACCGTTTGGGATGCTTAAGTGCTCACAATAAGGCATGACTATCTGAAAATGATTATTGTCACTGGCCCAGTCCTGTGGAACACCCTGCCAATAGAGATTTGGTGCCAATTTTTAAATACCTGCTGAAATCTTTCCTATTCTGCCAGGCCTATGAGGGCAATTAAGAGTACACCTTCCCTCACAATGGTCTGTGGGTGTTTGCTTCCCATGTCTTTTTGCTTTTAACTTTCTATGATTTTATTGTTTGGTTTTATGTTTTTATATTGTTGTAAACTGCTGTGCTGTATATCTTTATGATACAGCAGGGTTGAAACGTATTTTTTTTAATAAATAAAATAAAAAGACCTTAAGGGCACGCCTATTTTCTCCAGGCTGTAAGCAGACTTCTTAGAAATGGGAATCACCCTAATGCCTGCCCTCTTCCCAGCAGGTGCTCATTATTTGTTTAATCCACTGAGATGCTAATATAGTAGCAGTCAGTGCCTGAAATTAAAACTCCTCGCTCCCTCTTTGATCTTTTTGTCAGGCTAATGATTTGTATAATCTCCAAAACCTCACAAACCCTGCAAGCTCAGGAGGAACACTCCTACCTTTCGAGTACCTGTCCTGTGTTTCCTAAACAGGAGCTATATTTAACTACAAGCCAATCACATGATCACCGAACAGGAACAGCACGGACACACGTCGGCTTAATGCTCCTGAGCTTTGCCTGCCACCAGTTCTTTGCAAGGTGATTTATTTCCAAACCCCAACATAGTACCACGGCTTAGTCGAAGATTTCCTCATGCAAAAGGTGCAATCCTTTTCTCTCACCATCCGGCTGCCATTTTTCGAGCGTTTACTCCCACCTATTGCCGATTTTGTCCTGACAGTTTTATTTCTTTCCATGTTGGCCTTCCCCCACCTGAAGTTAAGAATTTTTATTGTTCAGTGTGGGGAAGCGCTCTGGGACCCCCCACAACGATATAATCAGCAGAAGCAGAGTTAGGCAAAAATTGAGGAATGAATCAAGCAAACGAGAGAGAGAAGGGGAAAGCATGCAATTTATTTAAACGACGCAAATTTATGCAGGTTGCAGAATTCAGCTATGCTTGGCGCAGAATTTGGCCAGGTATCATTTTGGTTTTTGCTTTGTTTTAGCGCATAGCCACACAGCCCCGGATATAAATCACATCCTGTGTAAAAGGATGAAGAGCTTGCACATTGCCGGATCAAATTTGTGACAGTTGCTCAAAAGGGAAAGACATCAGAATAAGGCACTGAATGAATGATACCACTTTTTTGTGGCAGCCCAGAATTTAAAGAACCAAGCTCAATGTTGACTGTCCTGGCTGTTGCTTTCGTAGCCAAAACAGAACCACCCACACTCAAGGGGGAGGTATTAGCACGGTTGGAAAGCCCTGAAGTTTGAAGAAATACAAAAGAACATTAGGGAGGGGAAAAAATCTTTTGAGTGGGGCGGGGACACACCAACCTCATGAGGACTGAATGTGGTCGGTGGATGCTCAGTGGCCACAGATGGCTAACAGATGCAGGTAGAGTTGGAAACAGAAAATTTGGTGGGAGCACTGAATCGATGGTGCAGGCCCCCCTTATTTATATATCCAATTTTGAAGTTATTTTTCTCTCTGTGCTCACATTTTTAACATAGAATTTTGGTATAAATGGAGGTAGAGACAAGGGGGAAAGCTAGATTTCTTTGTAGTGTGTGAATGAAGCTGTTTGGGTAACTGTAAATATACCTCAGATTTGCACTTTTCAAGAGCTGTAACTTAAATGTACCCTTTTGACTCTGCCACTAAGAATTTTTGACACTGAATAATATTCTACATCCTCTAGCAGGACTCTGTGTGCCTTTGGCGAGGGAATTGAAAGAGACAGACCTCACCATATGGTCCTGGTTTAAAAATATAATCCATTATAAAGCCACTAAGACCTTTAGTTTTGTACTCCAGGGACAACCCTGAGATATGAATTATTTTACTGATATAGTCAAACTGTCCCTGTATTTGCTGGGGGTGTTTTCCATTGGAAAGTTTGTAGTTCTTGATAAATAATGCCCAACCTCTTCCCCCCTCCTTTCTAAATGATGAGGCTGTTCTCAGCATCAAAGGGACACACACAAAAATTAAAACAAAATTAAAAAACATTTGATATGCTGACTTACTCTACTTTCTGTCATAAGGTCACACAAATGAAAAGCCAGAGAACAACTGTATCACAATTGTTTTATTTATCAGTATCAAATTACATAGTAATGAATGACATTTTTAGAACATCTCTCTTGAATACTGTCATACATACAAATAAAGATCTCTCAGTTATTTGAAGTACATTATTTGTCTTAAAACTGTGCGTTGAAATAAAAAGATTCCGTTTTGGCATATCCTGATGAGAAAACCTGCATGAATATTTCTGTACTTCACTTTCACAAATGTATAATATATCTGCTTTGAGATGCATCCTTCAGCTCGCAACAGGAGAATATCCTGTTATGGGCTTTTATTTATATCATAAGAACACCCTGATCTTGCCCTGGAAGAAATGAGCCCCCTGCCCCCAAATCTACAAGATCCTGCACTTAATTAGGAGCCTACTCCTAAACCTCCTAAAGTCAGCAAGATTGCTCTGGACCACACAGCCTTGGGTAAGCTCCCTGAAACATGGGCAAATTCCTATGCAATGCAGTGGAAGCAGGAAGGAGCCCTGTGTGTGTGAATATAGCACACATAGGAGCAAACAGTGCAATTCCTCGCACGAGTACATTGCTGTTAATTCAGTCTTCGGCCAATTAAAGTTTTTGAGGGTTTCTCACCTGCTCAAGCTGAGCAGGATTGGTCAGGGTAGAATATATCAGACGACTATATTAGAAGAGCTTACATCACAGCTAAACAGTGGCGGGTGCTTTCGTACAGAGTTGCTCCTAGGAACTGTACGAAGGGAGTACACAAGTGTCAAGCTGAAGAGAGCCTGGCCCCTCAATGTAAAACGTGCAGGACACCGTTGTGCTGGAGACAGGGAAAGGGCACTCAGACAGAGGTGTGCGAAAGGTCAAAGTGAATCCAAAGTACAGAAGACTCAGTGCAGGGCAGCTGGGGAAAGGGGTCAATGGAGGGAAGGTAGGCAGCGTCTCCTCTTGATCCTCGGAGGTTGCCCAAGTATCAGTGGAAGTCGGGCTTCTCTGGGAAGGTGCAGCCAGAACGCTTTATGATCACGCTGGCGGCGTAGTGTCCTGCGCGGATGCACTCAGTCAGCGGTCGGTCGTAGACAAGCTGCGAGAGGAAGCCTGCAGGAGAAGAGGGAAAGGAGGCGTTATGGAGAGAGTGCTGGGAGCCACACAGGAACGTGCTGGGAGGCGGTGGTTGCAAGGCGACCGTTCTTAAGCCTGACACTCACATCAACTTGTGTTTTGGAGTCGGAGGCATCTACATGCTTTGGTAGCTAACTACAGCTAGACTAGCGCTTCGTCCGTCCTCTGAATGCCAGGCCACGCGGTTTGGGGCTCTTCAGCAGACACTCTTCCAAAGACCCAGGAAGAGGGAAGACCAGTGGGATCAGCTGAAAACTCTGACTTCCTGCTTTGGGACCTTAAGGCATGGGTGAAACTGGTTCCTCGGTCTCATTGTTTGCACCTTAACATTTATAGCCTATTCTATCCTGTGTGGGTTTAGAGACTCCGGCCCCCCTCCGTAACATCTCCACGACAAGTAAATGGAATAAGGGATAGAAGAGGAATGCGCTCAGTCCACATTTTAAACTTGAACCAGCCTACTTCACCAGTCCCAGCCTTTTACGCAGACTGGAATATGCAGCTATGAATTGGAGAGGGTACCGTTTTGAATTTTGCTGTGCCATTTTGATTAAAAAAAAGACACACACAAAAATACCTGTTTTGCAAAAAAAAAAAAAAAAAAAAACAAAAAAAACAAAAAAAACCCCCCACCCCACAAGATGTATTTTAGAGGAAAATGCATTGAAAAGCTATTTTGAAAAAATAAAAATGAATTTTTGTGCATCTTTTAAAACACAGTAAGTCTGCAACTTACGCACATTTAACTTGTGTGCATTTACACATGTGGCAATAAGTAAAATAAAATAAAATAGGGAGGAAAGGGGGTGGGTTCCAGGAAAACTGACTTTGGTAATCCCACCCACCATTGAACCTATTGGGTTTTTGACTATACACCATTATGGCTTTAGGTACAATTCCTGGACTATAACCCCCACAAATGTTGTGGGCTTATTGTATGGGAAAGGAAAAAAGGTCAAAAAGGACATATGCATCAATGCATGGGAAACTGACACAGAAGAATGACTGGCTGATCCATTCATCCATCCCTAGCTAGAGACAGCTACACAAAATAAAAACCACACACGAACTATTTAAAGGAAGGGGAGAAAAGAGTCTCAAGTATGTGGGTGATAGAGAGCTGTCATATGAGCAAGTCATGGACTCATGCATTCCTTCCTTCACATGCTCCAATTCACATCGTTTGCACTGAATAGGAAGAAAATATTGTTTGCTATTACATCCAAACAGTGTTCACTTGTCCTCCTAATCGGAACTGGAAGCTATTTCTAAATCATAGTTTCCAAATCTGCTTTGGAAAGCAACCAGAAACCGTAGCTTGCAGGTTTGGTTCTAACAGCAAACGATGGTTTGTTCTATATAGGAAGTACAGAAGTTGGAGTGACTGAAGAATGGAATTATAGAGGAAGTGGAAGTGAGGGAGCACGTGAGCCTTGGGCTCGCTCATGCAATCTCAGACCATGTGCGGATAAACCCATGGTCTCTGCAACAGTAGAGAAGATTTAATAAGATTTCACTCCCAGGTCCCAGAATAGACCTCCTCTCCACCTCCAACTGTTCATGGCTGTCAGAAAAGGTGCTGTAGAGTGTGATGGGCTGTGTGGAGGCCACAACTCTTTAATGACCACCTTGGACTTATGACAAAACCTGATTTTATGAAGACTACAGGATGGAACACGGTGGCTGACCACCAATTACGCCCGTGTTTAGAAAAAGGAAACTGCACATCCCAACGATGGCACGGTCTCTTTTCATATATACTCTCCCCTCAACCTCCATCAACCACATAGTTTGGTCAAAGAGAGGCAAGACCCCCAAGAAGGGAAGACCCAGCCTAAGTTGGATGACATCCCCTCAGCGTTTCCAGGAATCCTTCATATTCCCATAAAACTTGTGCTCAGGAAATGCTTTCACTAAGCCAGGGCTCATCCTACTTTTGGTGATACTCTCTAAAATTAAGAGTCTATAGATTCTGGCCTACTAATTGGTACCTTTTTTCTAATGTTCCCAAATGGCCCAGGAACCAGGCTTTTCCATTGCTCATTCCCCCTACAGCATCTCCTCAAAAATGCCAGTCATAGTGACACTCGTGACATCTGTTTCCTATTATGACACCACTAAGTGGGGCGTTCTCAGCCCAGACCTCCCACATGAGTTTCCAAGTGTCTGGGCACACTGTGTGTGTCACCTTAACCCATGTCATATGGATGCCTTTCTCATTTGGTTTCTCCCTTTCATTACATGCTTATGTGAGGTAGAGATTTACAACATGGCAAAAGCCATTTAACCCAGATGCTGCCCTTTGAGCAAAATATCACCATGTGATATTATAAAAATGTAAACGTAAACCAAAGTGCAGCAAAGACGAGGGTAGACCGCCAATACGCCGCGAAATGTGGTAGTGCTTTACAAAATAGGCTTGCCCCAGCCACAACTAATGTGGAAAAACCCTGTAACTACACACAGATGGACGGCTCTCACGGACACTTGATCATCCATTCACACATTTTAAATCTATCCTCGTTCACACATTTAGTATACGAGAGGAAGGCAAAGGGTCAACTAAGTAGGTGCTCTAGTGGCAGTCAGCACAGTGAATCCCACCAACGCAGTGTTTCTTAAACTTGGGTCCCCAGCTGTTGTTGGACTACAACTCCCATCGTCCCTAGCAAGCAGGACCAGTGGCCAGGGATGATGGGAGTTGTAGTCCAACAATTGGATACCCAAGTACGAGAAACACGGCTCTAGCGCAATGGGGCTTCCCCACTCTCCTCCCAAATTGGTTCAGGGTGGGTGGGGTCTGGAGAGCCCCGCAGAGAGAGCATTCTGTTATGCCGGCGGAAACGCTTGCACTAACAGAACAAGGGAGCACAGTGCTGAATTCCTCCCAGAGATTTCCTCTTAAGTGTTTGTGTTTATGAACTTGGAATTCTGAGAACTACCATGGATCGGCTGGTCGGCGTTAGCCTTGAAAGACTTGCATTCTAGGTCTTACGCAACTGTGAGGCGGATGTTGGATGTTACCATTCGGACAACCAGAAGACGGGAATGTTCGCTTAATGCAGACAAAGGGGTTCAATCTTGGGTACACACCCTAAGGACGCCTAGAAATTGTAGTGCTTAATTTTGGGGGGTGGGGTGATTGGGAGGTATGTCAGGACTCAAGTCTGTTCAGTAATACCACCACTCTCCATTACAACCCCTTCCTCTGATCATTCATAGATAGATAGATAGATTCTCTGTAGTTAATAGGTAAAGGTAAAGGTAAAGGGACCCCTGACCATTAGGTCAAGTCGTGACCGAAAATGATGTGCCATAGATCATGCAAAGGATAGAGCCCAGCTGGGCCCAACAGCTTAGGGTAGAGACTGATGATGGGGCAGAGTTAATAAGCAAAAGTTCTCAGTCCAAGCAAAAAATACTCTGTCCCTTTACCCTGAGATGCTAGTCCGTCCCCCGCAAGAACTTAAGGTGGTGGCTAAATTTCTGAAACTTCAGGTCAAACCCTGACACTCCACAAGTCTATTTGGAGAAAAGCTAAGGTCCGATATGATGCCTTGAAGCTCACTGTAGTAAGTAAAGTTAAAGGGACCCCTGACCATTAGGTCCAGTCGTGACCGACTCTGGGGTTGCGGCGCTCATCTCGCTTTATTGGCCGAGGGAGCCAGCATACAGCTTCCGGGTCATGTGGCCAGCATGACTAAGCCGCTTCTGGCGAACCAGAGCAGTACACGGAAACGCTGTTTACCTTCCCGCCGGAGCGGTACCTATTTATCTACTTGCACTTTGACGTGCTTTCGAACTGCTAGGTTGGCAGGAGCAGGGACCGAGCAACGGGAGCTCATCCCGTCGCGGGGATTCGAACCGCTGACCTTCTGATCAGCAAGTCCTAGGCTCTGTGGTTTAACCCACAGCGCCACCCGCATCCCTAAGTAGTTAATAGTGTCAGGAAAAAAACCTCTGCTCAGTGTATTTTTGCCTATTCTTGCTTCATATAGTCCAGGGTTGAAACCTGGCATTGAATGTAGATGTTGCAGCCAAAGTAGGAATTAAACTCTGCAGAAATATTAGGAAACCTGTTGTTAAGAGAAGCTTCTGGTTTCTGTTAATTATTGAGTATTAAGCAGTCATGAGAAGCACAACGGTAAGAACATAGGAAACGTCTGTCCCCTCCCCAATTTGAGCCAGTCATAGGGCAGATTGAAAACAGGATTGTTTTGACAACGTTCTTCCAGACAACAACGGAGATTGCGATGAATATAGATCAGAGGGCCTAGTAAAGGCTGCTGCTGTCACTGGGAAGAGAATAAAGTATTCCCAGAACAGGAGAATACTTTAGGTCGAGTGTAAAGACCACAGGAATCTCAATGATGACCATCTCCCACCTAAGGTTGCCAGACACCTCCTAGTGGTGGCAAGCAATTCTCCCTACCAAGTGTGGCTACATGGACAACGCCGGAGCAGCGTGTCTGGACAAAATCAGATAGTTTCCGAGTAGCACAATGAAAACAATCTGCTGTCCGTTAACTTAACATGCATTCTTACAGGACAAATCACTGGATGCAAAAGAGAGAGAGAGAGAGAGAGAGAGAGAGAGAGAGCGTCAGGCATGGAAACCCAACTGTCTGGAAGGCCTGAAGCTTGCCAGCAAGTTTCTAGGTGGTTAAAGCTCAAGAGCTAGTGGTGCCTTGCATGTATATAAAAATTAGGCAGATAAAAACAGCAATTTCTGAGTCAGTGTGTCTAGAATGCATTAGGCAGGTTGCCAAATGCACACAGACACAGAAAACAGAGTTTGGCAAAGAGCAGGAGGAGTTCTGCTCTCCCCTCTCCCTCAAAGATGAAAAGTAAGTGTGTTTGTGTGACCCATTTTGGCCAGTGCTCAAGAACACATACAAAAATAGCAAAGGGTGGGAATGATCTTACAGACTGAAAACACAACAGCCATTCCTCATGACATCTAGAAGTAAGACTCTTCCAGACCACAACTCTTTAATGAATAGCCCGCCCCAGCAATCTGAGGTCTGCTTGCATAGGTGCTCACCTTTTCCGGGAATCCCTTCAAACTGTAGTGCTGTGAGAGGTGCAGTGTGTGTGTGTGTGTGTGTGTGTGTGTGTGTGTGTGTGTTAGGGATCTTTAACGAATAATTCTCCATATTTTAACCCATTTCCAATAATAATAATAATAGTAGTAGTAGTAGTAGTAGTAGTAGTAGTAATAATAATAATAATAATAATAATAATAATAATAATAATTTATTTATACCCCACCCATCTGGCTGCCCCCCCCCCCAGCCACTCTGGGCGGCTTCCCAAAAAATATTAAAATACTGTAATACATCAAACATTAAAAGCTTCCCTAAACAGGGTAGCCTTCAGATGTCTTCTAAAAGTCTGGTAGTTGTTGTTCTCTTTGACATCTGGTGGGAGGGCGTTCCACAGGGAGGGCGTCACTACCAAGAAGGCCCTCTGCCTGGTTCCCTATAACCTCACTTCTCGCAGTGAGGGAACCGCCAGAAGGCCCTCTGTGCTGGATCTCAGTGTCTGGGTAGAACGATGGGGGTGGAGACGCTCCTTCAGGTATACTGGACCGAGGCCGTTTAGGGCTTTAAAGGTCAGCACCAACACTTTGAATTGTGCTCGGAAACGCACTGGGAGCCAATGTAGGTCTTTCAAGACCGGTGTTATATGGTCTCGGCGGCCGCTGCCAAGATTCTGATTTCAACTTCAGCTCCTTTTGCCTGTCCCAATAGGTTTCCAAGCCTGCTAGGAACAGTGGGAAGACAAAGATGGCCACCCCTCCCAGGTGTTGCATATGGAAGAGCTATCTGTGTGGGTGAAGATCCTGGGCAAGAGCCTGGGCTCTGGTGTTTAGCTGCTGCTGGCTCTGGAGGGTGTTACACATAAGGGGCCTGAACCTTTGCAGCTGGGCTCTCATTTCCAAGGTTCTCAATCACACAGGGAGCCTCCCTGTTGAGGAAGTTCAGCCCCCAGTACATGCTTTTAAATAAAAAAGCAAATTATAAACAAGAATTTTTACGGTGGGTTTTTTTGTTTGTTTTTTACATTAAATGTGAAGGCTCAGATGGTTCAAATTATGAGACCCAACAGTTAAAAATCAAATAAAAAGCCTGGAGTTCTGGCAAGACTGTTTGGCTGAAAAATGTTTTGCCGTTGCTGTCAAAAGATGTTTACTTTTAGGCCAAAAGAGGAATAGAAAAAATATTTTTATAAAGGAAGACCCTAAGCCAAATGAACCCGGCTTCAATAGAGAAAGCTGCTGGTGTTTGTCAATTTGTAATAAATCTTTTCCACCAATTGCGTACAGTTTAATGCGTTTCTGCACCCCTGTTTCTGCTTCCTTAAATACTTTTTAAAAAAGAAGAAGTAAAGAAACATTCATGCCAGCCCATGAAATGGGGCTTTAGCCTTGTTTACATGACAGATCTTTGAAAAGTTCAAGCTGCAAAAGACTCAAACATTTTCTTTTTGTTGTTCAAAAGACAATGCACTAAATATGAAACCATTGCCACCATGTTTGAATGCTCTCACTGGCATTTTGCATCACATTTGGTGGAAACAGCTGCTCACCCCAGCCAGCCATGTGTTATTTACGAAGGTGCTGCTGTGATATTCAATCATCCCCCAGCTCTTTGCTAATAGCGCTCTGATTTCTGGAAGACTTTCAGAGTCTCTGGCATGGATGATGGGCTGCCCACGAGGCAGGTCAATTGCAGTTAGGTGGTCAGGTACTCAGAGCTTCACGCAGACGATTTGCCATCTTAATCAGTGAACAAACCAACTAACACCAACACGATGCGATGCTGACGATTTAATTGTGTGGCAGATGGCGGCCGTGGCAGCCAAAAAGTATGGTCGATTTGCCTTTATCAGACCCAGGCCCGGCTACTCTGAATGAAAACTTGCTTTCTTTTTAGTGTTCTAAAAGATGCAATTTGGCATCTAATTTCATGCCACTAGGAATGGCAAACAACTTTAAACATTAAACATTCCGGATTAGCCCTGCTGAAGTAAATTGGAGCATGTTTTGGGTAGGACTTGCGGTTTGCCACATAATTGGAAATTTGGCCCATGGATTTTTAAAGAGTTGGAATAGATCTTATGCAAGGACAGCTATTTCTTAAAGGGTCGTCTCTCTTCTCTAAAAGGTGGAATACAAACCTGTGCTTCCCTCCAATTACTTTAATACGAATGGCTGTGAGTGACTTTGGACTAAAGGCGCCCCCAGAGTTTGCATGTTTGTATGAGTGACGTCTGAATTCTCTGCTCATGGTTTCAACACAATTAAAAAGGGGAAACTCCAATGGACCCCTGGGCAAAATGTGCACCTGAAAAATACATATGGAGCTCATTTCATTTTGCTGTCTTTCACTCATCCTCTGCCCGTGATTTGTCGTAAAGCCCAAGGTTGCCGCCTGCTGATTTGACAAGTATCTCCAAATGTTAACTTGGCATGGTACCCAGCAAATATTTTCAGCTGCCATTGATCTCTATCCTGCTGTACTTGGTGTGACATCAAAGATCCCAAACCCACATCCCTCTTTGCAAATAACTTAATCCCAAAGAACATTTTGTTGTTGGACAAAATAAAGACTGGGGAGAAGTCCCCCATGATATTCTTGCTCAGAAGTTGGTAAAATGTGGGCTGGACAAGGTAACTGTCAGGTGGATTTGTAGCTGGTTGACTGGCAGAATCCAAGACATAAGTGGAAACCACTGCAAACCATCCCTTCCCTCACCTGCCCCAACTCAGAGCCATGTAGTTAGCAGATTTTACAGCTTAAGATTATATCATTGCTGGTGGTCAACAAAAGAGGTTTAAAGACTCTCTCAAGGCAAATCTAAAAAAATGCAGTATAAACACCGACAACTGGGAAACACTGGCCTGCGTGCGCTCCAATTGGAGAACAGCCTTTACCAAAGGTGTGATGGGCTTTGAAGACACTCAAACTCAGAACGAAAGGGAGAAAGGTGCCAAGAGGAAGGCATGCTTGGCAAACCCTCATCATTATCAACTCCTGCCCAGAAACCTATGTCCCCACTGTGGAAGGACGTGTGGATCCTGAATTGGCCTCCACAATCACTTACTGACTCACTGCTAAAACCCTGTTTTGGAAGACCATCTTACTTGGCTACGAGGGATCACCAAAGAAGAAAGAAGCAAGAAGCAAGAAAAAGCTGTTCCACTAGTGCAACAGAACTTTCTCTTCCTCTCATCTTCTCCCCCTGCCTTCCACAACCTTAAAATCTGCTCTGCATAGTTGCAGGACCAACTGGAGCAGATTTTGAGGGCACATGGGGAGGAGAGAGGAAGCGGAAGTCCAGTTGCACAAGCAAAACTCCATGCATGCAGTGTTGGATTTGACCTTAAATTTCTGGCAATTCTAACTTATCCCCTTGCAGCTTCACTTAGCTTTCCACATCCACGACAGACAACAATGAAAAACTGCAGTTCGGCTCATCCGCCCTGACACCATGCTAAGGACTTGCTTCCCCCTCACCAAGTAAAATCAATACCATGTTTGAGCAAACACACTTACAGCTTTATTAGGGTGTCTTGCTTGTTCTGTAACAGCTACTTGAAGCTGTGGTGGCAAATCGACTCAGCTCAGTTAAACCTAGAGAGCTGGGTAAAGAGGCCCATCAATAAGGTTGTTATAAAATACTCTGCAGGAGTCCAGAAAGCTGGAACAAACAGCCTGCGACGTGTCAATATTTTTACTCAATATCAATATTTTTCATCTCCAAGAATGAAAAAAAAAAAAGCACAATGAGATCACTGCTTATCAAATGGACCACATGCTAAACAGTAAATGCTTCTTTCCTAGCCAAGTTTGACCCAAACACAAGGAGAGCAGAAAATTTAACATTTGACATAGCTGTGGCAACAGAACGAAGTCAAATAGGAAAGGAATGCACACATGGCTCTGTTGCTGGCTTCCTCAAGCTCGGCCCTCCAGATGTTTTTGGCCTACAACTCCCATGATCCCTAGCTAGCAGGACCAGTGGTCAGGGATGATGGGAATTGTAGTCTCAAAACATCTGGAGGGCCGGGTTTGAGGAAGCCTGCTCTACTGCATCTACTTAGTCTTAGTTTGGGATGGGGATGGTGGTTAAAGGGTGTTAGGGAGAAGTTTAAAGGGAGAGAGAGGTGGCTGCATGTAGGTGTTGCAGAATGCAGTTCTATGCATAAGGTCAGCGTGGGAGAAAAGGTGGAGCCATTAAGGGGGCAGGAGACCTCTGGGCAGATGACAGTGATGGAGCTGGATGAAATCTGAAAGACCAAAGTCAACGCAGCCAAAGTACCCTGATGGGAAGGGTGGGAAGGCTAGAGCTGAAGTGATGGGGAGGCAAGCACAGTGATTTTTAAAATAATTATATGCAGCCCGCCCCCCTCCCTTGCTTGAATTCTATTTGGGCCAACCATTGTGAGTTTCTTTGGGCAATGCTTAAGCAAAAGCTTTTCCAGGGACTCCTGCATTGGCTCATAATGTGCTGGTGAATTCTAGCACAGCTGCTTGAGGATGGTAGTTGGGAGGATGGATGAGAAGGCAGCCGCGTGCTTCCAAACCAAAGACGCAGTGCTCTAACACCCAGCGGAGTGGCTGGCATGCAGGAGGAGGCGGGGAAGGTTTGAGCTGGACAGAAACTTGGAGGGCTTTAAAAGAGGATTAGACAAATTCACGAAGGGTAGGGCTACCAGTGGCTACTAGCTGTGATAGCTATATTTTGCCCCCACTGTCGGGGGTGGCATGCCTCTACATATCAGTTTCTGGGAACTGCTGTTGCACATGGATCCTGTCTGTGTGATTCCCATGCCGGTTACTGTGAAAACAGGATGTTGGGCTATGCTGGGCATTTGGCCTGATCCATCAGGGCTCTTATTACCGTATTTTTCGCTCTATAAGACGCACCAGACCACAAGACGCACCTAGTTTTTGGAGGAGGAAAACAAGAAGAAAAAAAAGCTGAATCCCAGAAGCCAGAACAACAAGAGGGGTCGCTGTGCAGTGAAAGCAGCACTCCCTCTTGCTGTTCTGGCTTCTGGGATAGCTGCGCACCCTGCATTCGCTCCATAAGATGCACACACATTTCCCCTTACTTTTTAGGAGGGAAAAAGTGAGTCTTATAGAGCAAAAAATACGGTAACTGCTATCCTGGAGCAGGCACCCTGTTATAGCAGCATACAGTTCTCCCATTCATTTGGAAACAGAATCAGATTCTGCAATTCTCATTTCTGTGCGGGTGGGCAGAAGTATTTGGTGATTCCAGTTTTAGGACTGGGAAGCCTCTGCCGCCAACAAAGGGGATGCCAGGACTAGACTACAATGCGGCTATCCGGAACGAAGGAGTTTGTCATCAAAATCGCAGCAGACTGAGATGTTACAGGAGGAAGGAACAAGGGCATCCTTCCCAGACTCCCCCCACCCCCAACAGAGCAATAAAGTGCTTACAGAGCACAGCATAGGAAGGCTGTGGGGTGGGAAGCAAAAAGGTGTTATTTATGCCTTTCCCAGCTCCCGAAACTACAATGCTGTCTGGAGCCCACAGCAGGAAGAGATCTCCTCCTCCTCCTCCTGTGTGTGAGGTCCCACTTGCTAATATCTTTAAATGTGGCTGGAATCTTTAAAAGGAGAGGCAGTTTCTAAATGGCGATAACTGGATTAGAAAATCCATAGCGCTGTACAGCCAAAACATTTATCAAAATAATAAGGATCTTTCAAATATGACAGAGAAAAATACACCGAAAGCATATAATTTGGCAATATTTAGTTTATGGAAGGCCAGTTACAGAGACCAAGAGGCCTCGGAGAAGCCTGGCTCGAGATACGGCATTTATCTTGGTGGGTTAAGAATGACACAAATTGCCAAGCACGGCCATAAGCGGGTAGCTGGAATGACAGCCAGCCCTTTCCAAGTCAAGACAGATGCTTCATCAGAAAGTTCAGCTATTATACCAGGGGAAACAGGCTGTCAGTCAAAAGGCTGAATTTTATTTTCAACGCTTTATACAGCTGCAATAAGAGGATCCTCAGAGTCAAATCAGACGCCAGTGTTGAGCTAATCTCTTTCGCACTTTATCTTCACTTGGAAGGAAAGAAACCATAGCTAAAACATCCTTTGGTCTCCGCTTCCCCCCAACCCTGCCATGCTTCATTTATGAAGATCTTTAGAACAGAAAAAGCTATATATATTTAATGAATGACACAAAGCTAGCTAGCAGCTGATAAATAATGAAGTTCCTCAGAGCAACGCAAACATTTAAGGGATGTATTTCAGGGCTCTGACATGATATCCAAGGGGGAAAAACCCTTTTATAAATAATATTTGAAAGGGCTGCTGAAAAACAGAAGAAGCATAAGGACACTGTAGAGAAGTTGTGTTAACAACAACAGACCCACTAGAAGCAGCAGATATTATAAGCTTGACCAAGATGTATTTCTGAAGCACCATCAGTGGCAATGCATTTTAGTAATGTATCTCTCTGGCTCACCAAATGTGTTTTTCTGCAGCGTGCAAACTTCAACCTAGAGAACGTGGCAGAAAATGAAGATCTTGCTGGAAAAGCTCAAAGCACACTTTAAGGCTTCGATGCACACCTTAAAAGATCTCCCAACATGGGTTCAACATACTTTGCCAGCTGAATAATAGCTGCTGGATAGTGTAGCTCCCCTGGACAAAGAAAGCAAAAGCTTTTATTCAGTCAGTACAGAAAGAAGAGCCATCTGGGCAGGATGTGGAGCTCATACCCGGAATCAGGAAACCAAATTATGGCAGAAATATAGGAACTAATAAGAGGGAAGGTTTGAGCACTTTAAGACAGGCAACCAAAAGGTTCATGCTTCTGAACTGTGCAAAATGCTGGATTTTGCTGAAACTAGGGTTCAGCACTTAAAAGGGCACATTTCTTTAGAGAAATTTTATAATTAAGCTATGCTACAAAAGTTCTGTAAACAAACAAAAACAAAGAAGGAAAAATATTTCCCTTCCAGTTTAAAGTGTGTTTGCCATGAGACACCAGAACAAAACTGATCCCAACTACAGATGACCGACGGTCCACATAGTTTGACAGCTTCAGTTGGTCCTGATGGCAGCTTTTTCTCACACACCCTTTCCCTGCAAAATAGGACCTAAAGTCTTCCTCAGTTCATACAGCGATGGAAAACAAATGCTAAAGGGCAATGGTAGAGAAGATGCTAAAAGCTGCTCCTAACCCTGGCACTGGGAATCCATGCCTGCTCCGCCCCAGGTAGCAGGGATGTGATATGCCCCAAACGGCCTCGGTCCTGTATACCTGAAGGAGCGTCTCCACCCCCATCGTTCAGCCCGGACACTGAAATCCAGCTCCGAGGGCCTTCTGGCAGTTCCCTCACTGCAAGAAGTTACAGGGAACCAGGTAGAGGGCCTTCTCGGTAGTGGCGCCCTCCCTGTGGAACACCCTTCCATCAGATGTCAAAGAAATAAACAACTACCTGACTTTTTAAAAACATCTGAAGGCAACCCTGTTTAGGGAAGTTTTTAATGTTTGATGATTTATTGTGTTTTTAAGATTTTTTCGGGAGCCACCCAGAGTGTGTGGGGTAATAATAATAATAATAATAATAATAATAATAATAATAATGCATTTTTGCAATTCTCATGGGTCTATGTAATGTACAGGTCCATGTTCCCTCCATCACAGACAGAATCAGTTGCTGCTACTCCTGTTATTTCCCCCTTCTTCCACGCTACTTCTTGTACCTGGAAGAACAGCAATGGTCCCTGCTCATCAAGGCAACTCTATTTTCACTTCCAAGACCTCACTCAAAATACTGTCCTATGTCACCATAGCCAGTTTTGAATTATTCACAACCAGTGTGGTGTGGTGGTGGGCCAGTGTGGTGTAGTGGTTAAGAGCGGTAGTCTCGTAATCTGGGGAACCGGGTTCGCTTCCCCGCTCCTCCACATGCAGCTGCTGGGTGACCTTGGGCCAGTCACACTTCTTTGAAGTCTCTCAGCCCCACTCACCTCACGGAGTGTTTGTTGTGGGGGAGGAAGGGAAAGGAGAATGTTAGCCGCTTTGAGACTCCTTAAAGGGAGTGAAAGGCGGGATATCAAATCCAAACTCTTCTTCTTCAATTGTTTTTTATTTGATCCAGCCAGATCCTCCTGCTGTCCCTCTCTTTTTCTGTTCATCTTCCTTAGACCAAAAGACTTCCAAACAGAAGCTTTGTGTTGCTTCCAGTGCTCAGCAGACATTTGGATGCTCTTGCAAACTAAGGGGTTGGCACATGCACAGAAGCATAATGTTTATAGTTACCAACGTATTTAGTTTGTCTCAATAAAAAGGAAATGTCATCTGCCATACAGCTGAGTTAAAGCTGCTCAAGAAGGTCACTGAAGACATTCGGAGTTTTGCTTTTTCCCGAATACTGGTGTGCTTATGAGAATCCGTCAGATGTCTTAATTCTGCACTCAATAAAGGTTTTTGCCATTAAATGTTTCTGTGCTTTTGAACTACAGTGGTACCTTGGGTTACATACGCTTCAGGTTACATATGCTTCAGGTTACAGACTCCGCTAACCCAGAAATAGTACCTCGGGTTAAGAACTTTGCTTCAGGATGAGAACAAAAATCGTGCTCCGGCAGCGCAGCGGCAGCAGGGGGTCCCATTAGCTAAAGTGGTGCTTCAGGTTAAGAACAGTTTCTGGTTAAGAACGGACCTCCGGAACAAATTAAGTACTTAACCCAAGGTACCACTGGTGACAGCAGCCACGAAATTAAGAGACGCCTGCTTCTTGGGAGGAAAGCAATGACAAACCTAGACAGCATCTTAAAAAGTAGAGACATCACCTTGCCAACAAAGGTCCGTATAGTAAAAGCTATGGTTTTCCCAGTAGTGATGTATGGAAGTGAGAGCTGGACCATCAAGAAGGCTGATCGCCGAAGAATTGATGCTTTTGAATTATGGTGCTGGAGGACTCTTGAGAGTCCCATGGACTGCAAGAAGATCAAACCTATCCATTCTTAAGGAAATCAGCCCTGAGTGCTCACTGGAAGGACAGATCGTGAAGACTCCCTGGAAAAGACCCTGATGTTGGGAAAGATGGAGGGCACAAGGCGAAGGGGACGACAGAGGATGTGATGGTTGGATAGTGTCTTCGAAGCTACAAACATGAGTCTGACCAAACTGCGGGAGGCAGTGGAAGACAGAAGTGCCTGGCGTGCTCTGGTCCATGGGGTCACGAAGAGTCGGACACGACTAAACGACTAAACAACAGCAACACCACTATACCAGATTATCAGTGACAACGAACAGCATTTCTAGGCTCTTAAATGAGGGGCATATTTCCAGGTGAGGCAGCCTTTTCTCTATACCCTCTCTATCGCCCTCACTCATGATGCCAGCCAGAGAATTCCCTCTAGAGCTGTCAAAGAATCATAGAGTTGGAAGGGACCCTGAGGATCATCTAGTCCAGTCTCCTGCAATGAAGGGATATGCAACTGTCCCATACATGAGAATATGCATTCTTTGTCCCCACTTTACAAACAGACAGTGCTCACAAGTCCTTTTTCTCTCTTAGCGGCATCCTTCAATTCTCCTCCCTTAGCCAAATATTGATTTCTTTAAAAACTCACGTTGTGCACTGCAAACCTAGTAAACCCAACTAGAAAGTTTCCAGATTTCTACCATTTCTTGCTTAACTTTCTAGAATTCCGATACAATTTTTCTGTCTGGCCCCTACTATTCAGTGACTGCCCCCATTAAACAACAACTCATTGCTTTCAATACTTTCCTGAAGGCAAGGCTATAAATGTTTTAGTCCAAATACAGTTGTACCTTGGTTTTTGAACAGCTTAGTTCCCAAATGTTTTGGCTCTCGGACATCGGAAACCCGGAAGTGACTGTTCTGGTTTGCGAACTATTTTTGGAAGCTGAACGTCCGACAGGGCTTCTGCGGCTTCTGTTTGGCTGCAGGAGCTTCTTGCAGCAAATCAGAAGCCGTGATTAGGTTTTTGACCGTTTTGGAAGTCGAATGGACTTCCGGAACGGATCCTGTTCGACTTCCAAGGTACGACTGTATTGCAAATAATCCTCCCAGGTTAAAATGTGCCTTGTATGAAAGTGATTGATAGGTGCGACATAACATGGAATTGGGCCTCATAGGGCTCACTCTAGAAATCAATTCTTTGGGTGGTGTTTTTGAAATAAAAAGTTGTCAGGTTCCCAAAGTCTAAAATGATGTGCCATACATCATGCAAAGGATAGAGCCTGGCTGGGCCCAATGGCTTAGGGTAGAGACTGATGATGGGGCAGAGTTAATAAGCAAAAGTTCTCAGTCCGAGCAGAAAATACTCTGTTCCTTTACCCTGAGATGCTAGTCTTTCCCCCGCAAGAACTTAAGGTGGTGGCTAAATTTCTGAAACTTCAGGTCAAACCCTGAGACTCCGCAAGTCTATTTGGAGAAAAGCTATGGTCCGATACGATGCCTTGAAGCTCACTGTAGTGAAAGCCTTCAAAAAACATATTGCAGGACCCAGAGATTGCAGTAACCAAGAGAACTTGTTAGGGCTTATGTTGAGATATTTTGAACCACAACAGCTACAAAAATATAGATGTAACACTCCAATGCCAAAAAATATTATGGTTGCAAATGGATATAAAAGTAGCAGCAGATGTTACTTTACTTCTGACTTTTTTAGCCTTTGTTTTTTAACTCTTTGTAGTCTTTTTGTATTCGCACATCAACTGCCTAGGAACCAGACGCACAGAAGAGGAAGAAAAAATAGTTCAAACGTTACGCTTGGTTATTTACATACTCTTTAATATTCACCACAACTTGTTTAAAAGAACAGCAATGTGCTAAAATTTTAAAGCCACAAGGGATTCTGAGTACGCTGCATAACATATTTGATGCAGCTTGTTTATGCAACATTCTGACAGATACAATTAATCTCGTGAAAACAATGTGGATGTTGCATAGGAGCACATTATCTTTAAAGCCACAAAACACATTTTTCCCTGGGAGAATTAGCAGTCTATTAAAACACAATCTTAGGGAGGAAAATGGAAGCTTGAAAAGAACAATCTGACATTCTGTACTTCAGGAAAGGATCACCCTGCCACCACCTGCCCATGTTCTCGAATAAAGGATGGAGGGGGGGGGAACTCCCAAATAAAAGGGATAATGCAAATGGCACGTACCTCCCACGAAGGCATCGCCTGCTCCGTTTGTGTCCACGATCTCGCTCTGGTCACTAATTAAGACCGGGAAGGCTCTCACTTCATTTTCTACAAGGGAAGGGGGGAAAGAAAGAAAAAGACGCCTGAGAAAACGATTGATACCATCCAGAATTGCTACGCTGCAAATGATCGCTACATAACAACCGATAACCCAAAAATTGCTTCGCAAAGCACCTCAGTTTGAGCATGGATTAGATCAGAGCTTCTGGAAGCCAATGGATGCAATAAAAGATGCCTTGAAACAACCTTGGCCATGCGAAGAAGCAGTAAAGAGCACGGCCTTCGTGCCTTTCTAGACAAAACAACATTGGAACAACATCTGTTTTGAAGAAAAAGCAACCCTAGGTGTTTGGTTTGGTTTTACGGCCTTAATGGAAACATTTCCCAGTCTTGGTGTCCCCCCCCCCCCCCGGTATTACAGTTCTACTAGCCGACTGTTTCAAGTGATTTAAAAATTGTGTACTTGAATGTACCATTCTCCATGTAACTTGTAATGTGTGGGTACAATAATTTTGGAGTGTCGGGGTCACAGATTAAATACGTACTACTAATTAATCAGCTAGGGCTTTCCAGGGGGTAATGTCATAAGGATGTGATAAAAACATAATTACCACCTTGTTAATGTGTAAATTACCAGAGTCATAGAAGGCTATACAAGTTCTGTCTCACAGTCATTGAAGGAATACACCGAATGTGCTTTGGGAGGCAGATGAGATGGGGGAAAACAAGCAACTCCTCTCCCAGGAGACCACAGGAGCTTTCATTGTGGGTTTGCTTGTTTTTAAAAAATGTGCATAGGTGCCACTATAAGGAACGTGGCAGCGCGATGCAGCACACTAGACAGTTGTCAAAATGTTTAGGATGATCGAGAGCAATCATGCAGAACAGTTCAAGCAAGGAAGCTGGATAGAGCCTTGTACAGCTCCTTTTGGTAACTCCTGCAGCCAAGCTGGTGTCAAAGTGCTCTGCTTTCCTCTGGACCACATCCGTGAAGCTGAGCAGCCTAGGACCTCTGTACACAATGCCCAGGCTTATGCCCCGGGGAGGTCACTCTGGTGCTAACACAGCAGTTTGACTTCACCCAAGGAGGCACACTCCACTGTCTCTTGAGACAGACAGCTGCCAACAAAAATAACCCCCTGCAGATTGCAGCAGGTACCTGTTTACTGAATCTAATCTAATAAATCAATTAAAGGTAACCCAGCTTTATACACATGGTAGTCTGCTGGCTGGGGTAGATATCCTTCCATTTGCAGTGCATTCATTCTGAACGATTGCCATTAAAGCAGGGGAGGCCACAAGCGTTACACACCTAAGAAGCGTGGGCCAATGTATAAAAGCGGCCAAGCCTTCTGCATATTTTTAATTGAACAGCAATAGAAAAGAATAAAATTGACCCGCAATGGCAAGCATCAGCAATGAGTTCCAATGAATTAATACCGTTTATTACACACACACGCACACAGTTCAGGTCTCTCACCCAGAAATTTGCAAACTGATGGTTAGCTCACCAAGTTACGCTTGTTTAAGTAATGTGGGTGGAAGTGAGTTGTCAGTAAGGGGCGGGGGGGGGGGTGAATGGAGGCAATCTCAGCCGAGCACTGTCAGGATACTCTACAGTGTTCTGGAACTGGTGATTACAAGAGTCATGAGAAAGGAAGGACGCAGCAGGGAGACTGCAGAGACCTCCATGAACATCACAAACAACAACGAAAACAGTCCGGAAGCGCCCCTAAGTGCTACAGCACTGTGTTTCCTCTCCCAGCCCTTTGTGCTCGAGTGCTGTAACAGAGAGTGCATGGTTTTCCTCCGGAGCCCAAGTGAGGAGCAAATTCACACAATGAGAAGTGTGTGCCTGCAAGAGATGGGTTAGCCAGGGCGTGGGGCTGAGCTGGGTTGATGCACGAGGGAGAGTGGTCCTGAGCAGGCTGGTGCCCCGGTCAGCCTCAGCAGCAACACAAGGGCCGCCTGGCTCTTCTCTCTGTTCCAAGCAAAGTGGCAAAGAATCAGCATAGCGACAAAGACTTGGATCTCCTCCTCACTTCACACCGCACCCTGATGCAAATGGGGCAGGGTGTCTCTATACCTGCTCTCTGCAACATAAAAAGACTCCAGGAGCTCCAATCATGGAATGCCCATATTACATGTAGTTTGACCCTTAGGATAAAGGAGCAGAAACACATAACAGGGCTCAAAGGTGAATTTCAGCCCTAGTGTCCTGCTCTGTAGAAATTAAGGGCCAGCTACTCTCTTCCTTAGGGATGCGGGTGGCACTGTGGGTTAAACCACAGAGCCTAGGACTTGCCGATCAGAAGGTCGGCAGTTCGAATCCCCACGACGGGGTGAGCTCCCGTTGCTCGGTCCCTGCTCCTGCCAACCTAGCAGTTCGAAAGCATGTCAAAGTGCAAGTAGATAAATAGGTACCGCTCCGGCGGGAAAGTAAACGGCGTTTCCGTGCGCTGCTCTGGTTCGCCAGAAGCGGCTTGGCCATGCTGGCGACATGACCCAGAAGCTGTACGCCGGCTCCCTCGGCCAATAAAGTGAGATGAGCGCCGCAACCCCAGAGTTGGCCACGACTGGACCTAATGGTCAGGGGTCCCTTTACCTTTACCTTTACTCTCTTCCTTGCACAAAGCAAGCCATCCCCAAAAGGCTGGAGCTTTAAAAGGCACTGAACATAAAACCCCCCAAAACATTCGGCTAAATTTTATTCATTTAATTTGTAGGCTGCCCTTCATCTAAAGATCACACAGCGGTTCACGACATAAAAATCCAAAGTGAGAACACAAAACCCCCTCCCACAAGCACATTTAAAAGGCCACAGAATGTTAATTAGAATGGTCATAGAGAAATGCTTTTGCCTGGAGCCTTCATTACATATCTTTAGGCGCCAGGCGAGCCTCCCTGGGGAGAGCATTCCACAAGAGGGGAGCCACCGCAGGAAAGGCCCATCCTCTGGACCTCTCGTGGAGGAGGCACACAAAGATGGGCCTCAGATGATGGTTGCAGGGTCTGGATCAGTTCATATGGGGAGAAGCATCCTTGAGGTACTGCAGTCCTGAGCCGTTTAAGGCTTTATGGGTAAAAAACAACACTCTGAATTGGGCCCAGAAATCAAACAATATAGGCAGCATCACGCAGGCTCATCTCCTCCCCTGCCCCAAGGCTTAATTTTGTGAGAGTTCCACCCCAGAATCTGTTTCATCTGAGCCCTAAAACATGCAACATACCAATAAAGTGTCCATTAAACTGTGTGGAGTATATTTCCTTCCTTTCTGAAATTATCACAGGAAGGGTGACAGTACAGAAGGCAACAACATATTTGCATTGCCGTCTTTTGCTCTCCGTTCAGCAGTGCTCAAGAAATGTCCAAGATGATCAAATGCTTCTCCCACTGTCTTCAATGGGATCCAACCAAGCTTGAAAACATCTCCACCTTTTGATATACATTTCCCAAAGCTTACATTTAGCACTTTCTTTGTCTGGTCCCATCTTGCTTACATTAGGATATAAATTCAGGATGTGAACCAGTCAAAGGAATGATATTGCATGCCACACATGCTGCCAGACACTTTGGGATTTGTGCAGGAAAAAGATATTGTGAAATTTAGATAGATTTCACAGACAGATTTTCCTACAGGAAAAAGCACAGCCCACCAAATGTCTTGCTCTAGGATAAAACCATATGGTTACTGGTGTAGCTCACGTGAGTCTTCTTTTATGTCCCACAACATCTCTCAACCCTTACGGGAATTAACTACTTTTGACACATGAGCACATTTCAGACAAACAGAAAAAAACCCCCACCCAGATTCATAGCTGTCAAGTGTCCCTTATTTGAAGGGACAGTCCCTTATTCCAGCGCCATGTCCCGCTGCTATCCCTTATTGCTGGATGTCCCTTAAATTTCAAAGGAAGCAGCTCCTCTCCTTCCCTCCCTGCAGGCCAGGGAGGAGGGAGGCTCCAACTGTGTTGCTTGGCTGTGTTGCTCACCCAATAAGAAGTCTAAGAACGGATGGGGGGGTGGAGCTTGCATGCCTTGTGTGTGGCTAGTTAATGCAAGCTGAGGGGGCTTTTGAATGCTGGATGCCATTTTGTTGCACGTGCTGCTGCAAACTTTGCAGTGCAAAGCCAGGCCGGGGAGCCATCTTAAGTTGAGGCTGCATAGGCCTTGTGGTGCATGTGATTCAGATTCTATTCAGTTGAACCTCTGGTTACAAAGTTGGTTGGACAGTGTTCTCGAAGCTACCAGCATGAGTTTGACCGGACTGCAGGAGGACAGGAAGACTGCAGTGCCTGGAACAGGTGAGGCTGCAGGTCCCTTATTTTGGCTGCTGGTCCCTTATTTTCAAGGCTGCTGGTCCCTTATTTTCAAATCTGTAAGTTGACAGCTATGCCCAGATTTCACCGTGCCTTTGGAATTTGCTCTACTTGTCAGGCTGATTTTTAGATTAAAATAGAAAAAGTCCCCCCCCCCCAGCTTTTTATAGGGTTTGTTGCTACTGGCACTACCAAATTGCAATTAGTTCACCATTTTTATGTTTTAATTTCTGTTGTGGTTTTACAGTGATGTCTGCTTACCTCCTACTGTTAGCCACTTTGAAAATTCATTTAAAAGGAGGGATATAAATGTTTTAAATACAGGTAGTTAAGTTAGTTGATAGCTGTTGATAAGGCTACCACCTAACAACAGAGCAACTTCCCTCCCCGCCCGCAAAAGCCATATAAAATAGATGCAACGTGAGTTAATCACGCAGTGTGTGAGGTGTAGCGGTTAGAGTGTCTAACTAGGACCTGGGAAATCTGGGTTCAAATCCTCACTTGGTCATGAAGCTCATTAGGTGGGGCCTTCAGACAGTTACTGCCTCTCAGTCTAACCTACCTCACAGGGTTGTTGTGGGGGATTATGCATGATGGGCTGACAGCAAAATAGACACAGGGCTATTCTGCGCTCCCTAGGTGCGTACAGAACTTCCAACCCAAAACTTGTATATCCTTGAAGTACGTTTGTAATTGTCATTTTAGGCTCGAATGAAAAATCCACAGAGGATAGGAGACAAGTTTCGTAAACTTGCATGCGCGTGCAAGTTGCTTGATCTTATTTTGATGCCATGTGTCACAACATTTTAAAAGAGCAACAGTTAATATAGATTGGAAAAGTCCATCTTTGCCCACTAGGTTTGCTTTTCATAGGAGTTGGAACTGTTCCACTGAACTGCCAAAACACACCACTTCTCCATGCTATCGACACGGCCGCTCAAGTCAGAAGTCAGAACTACAAGTTTCTGTTTATTTGGTCTACCGTTCATCAGCATCAAATACAATGCAGGGTTATCAAGACAGCCGCAGCAGAGAGAGAGAGAGAGAGAGAGAAGACAAAATACCTGCACATATATTATGCCTTTTGAAATGAGAATATAACAAAATCCACTAACAATCAGAAATAGTTTAAAATGCAGGCAATTTTGACTTGTAACTCAGATCCCCTTTAACCATTAAGACGTAGATAATTCATGATGAATAAATTTATTTCATATGGAGGAGGGTCAGATCCTCCTCTAGTTTCTAATGCCACTTTTTCAGAATTAGTTCCACCAAGATCAGTGTGGTTTTCTGTGATCTGAGGTTCATAGCTGTCAACGTTTCCCTTTTTTAAAGGGAAATTCCTTTATTCCGAATAGGATTCCTCGCAAGAAAAGGGAAAAGTTGACAGCTATGCTGAGGCTTAGAATTTGCCCATTAAGATGAAGGCAAAGAATTCATCTGAGGTCTCCAGACATAAAGTTGGATGGTATATCCCTATAAAAATTACAGCATAGCAGAATGTGGGCTAATGTATAAAGTTACTTTTGTAAGGGTAAACTCTCAAGTGCCAACACATCCCAGTTTCTCATTTGGATGCCATGGAAATCTGTGGTTAAGTGGCTTCCTGACTTGTTTGCCAGCTGAAGAGACAAATGAAGCAGGCAAATGCTACAGGTAGGTGAACAGAGCTTCTGCAAATATTGGGTTTTTAAGTCAGGATTTGATTGTCTAAACACGGCTGCTGTCATGCCCTACTACAGGTACACATTTAAACCCTTATTTCTGATTTTATCACTGATGTGTTTAGTAAAATTACAGGGTTATAATCTTCTTTTGGTTCCACCAATTCCTTCCTCAGGCTTTGTAAACTCTGTTTCCTTTAATTAAGATCTCCGCAGACTACTAATTTTTTTCCTGCTTCTAAGAACAGAGGTTTGCTTACTAAGTGGCTTTTCTCAAGACTCATGTAGCTTTTATATCTATATGAAGGAGAAGATGATGCTTGTACAATGAGATTTGAAATTTCTGCTAATCCCTAAGGGTTAGATTCAGCTCCCAACTGCATCAAAACATGGAGTAAATCACACTGATCTCAGTGGGATTAATTCTGAAAGAGTGGCATTAGCAACCAGTGAAGGATCTGACCCTCCAAATGAAATAAATTTATTCATCCTAAATGAGTTGTTGATTGTTCCTTTGATAATTAAGTACACAAGTCTATGATCCTTTTAGGATCACCTAATTAGTATCCAAATGATTTCACTTAATTGCTGCTGTAATTGGAATGTATAGGATTTACCTCCCTTCAAAATAATTATATGCACATTTTACTATAAATTATGCAACAGTTTATTTAGTTTATAGATTATTTCCCACATATGGAACACAACTCATTAGGATGCTAGTTATCATAATCACAGTTTTGACAGGCATTTTCTAGCAAGAGCTCCTGAATCGTGCGTTTGCACAGCAAACCTTTAAAAACATAGCTCTGGGATAAAGCTACTCATAAAAGAAACAGAATGTGGCTTAGTAAGATACTTCCCTCCCCCAACAATTTACAGTAAAACTATAAAAATACCCATCATGTTGCTCAATATGAACTCAACAGCCAACTAGGCTAGAAGGCATAAATTAAAAATATCCCTCTTTCACTTTTCAAGAACGTAGTCAAGTTTATGGCATAGCCTGTCATTTTAAATTACCCTTATTTTAAAACGTTGCTTTACAGCACTATTATCTAACTGCATTTTGGTTTTAGGTTTTCCTTTTTGACCCATTAATCTATTTTTAATTTTTTTAAAAATACCCCCCTCCAAATTTAAGCAAGCGTATGTGGAAAATAGCACGTTGGGAACATTCTGGCAAAAGGACAAAAACTAAATACTTTGTCAAATCTGTGGACATTTTTCTCCTTGGAGGTACTAATTATTATGAATGAAGAGCAAAGGGAGGAAAATAGAAATTGATTTACTGTACAGATAAGGGGCTACATTATCTGTGTGCGCTCATGCAGCGGGGATCGGCTGAAATCAATTGAGCTGTATCCTTTCATTTACTGTTCCTGTGTATTTGGCCTAATGTTCTGTGTTACTCAAATTATCAAGTCAACAAGCTATTGAGTTACAATAAGGGTTGATATGTTTTGCCAGTGATAGGCAAAACGTTTGTGGGGAAACCTACTGCCCAGCCCGACAAAATTCTCTAATGCAAGTTATTGCCTGCAATTTCTGAAATCACAGAGATGATAGGACACAAACATGGGGACTTCTGACCTCCCCCATCAGCAGTGGTTCATTGGCATGAACCCTCTTGTTAATTTTTGCTGAAAGTAATTTTCTGTAGTGTACTTGTGACCTACAGAGAGTTTTCTGTGGTGCTCTTTGAGAGCCAGCCAGAGGCAGATGATTAAAACGGCACTCCCTCCTTGCAGTAAATTGGATAGCCGAGAAATTCCGCACCATTGCAATGTTTCTCAAAGTTGGGTCTCCAGCTGTTGTTGGACTACAACTCCCATCATCCCTAGCTAGCATGACCAGTGGTCAGGGATGGTGGGAGTTGTAGTCCAACAACAGCTGGAGACCCAAGTTTGAGAAACAGCATAGGCGAGGATGGGAACCTGTGGCCTTCCAGATGTCCGACTCCAACTCCCATCAGCCCCAGACAGCATGGCCAATAGTGAGGGGCGATAGGAGCAGGTTCTTCAACCCTACTTTAAGGATCCAAACAAATGCTGCCTGTGACAACCACCACACTTAACATAATGATTCAACTATCTAAGGCTTGACCTCTCTTTGGGAGTGAGCCTGGGCCATTTTGCCTGTAGGCCCTTCTAGGTCTTTGATTCTGGTTTCTGTTCGCAATAATAATAATAATAATAGTAATAATAATAATAGTAATAATAATAGGGACGCGGGTGGCGCTGTGGGTTAAACCACAGAGCCTAGGACTTGCTGATCAGAAGGTCGGTGGTTTGAATCCTCATGACGGGGTGAGCTCCCGTTGCTCGGTCCCTGCTCCTGCCAACCTAGCAGTTCGAAAGCACGTCAAAGTGCAAGTAGATAAATAGGTACCACTCCAGCAGGAAGGTAAACGGCATTTCCGTGTGCTGCTCTGGTTCGCCAGAAGCGGCTTAGTCATGCTGGCCACATGACCCGGAAGCTGTACGTGTGCTCCCTCGGCCAATAAAGCGAGATGAGCGCTGCAGAGTCGGTCACGACTGGACCTAATGGTCAGGGATCCCTTTACAACAACAACAACAACAACAACAACAACAACAACAACAACAACAACAATAATAATAATTTATTATTTATACCCCACCCATCTGGCTGCATTTCCCCAGCCACTCTGGGCAGCTTCCAATGAAAATCTACCTGGAGAGATACAGATAACACTGTCTCACAGGTGAGACTAGCTGGAATTACCTTTCACCAATTGCCTTTAAGTTTAATTTCTTTATTTGCAATTTCACAGCTGTACTTGAAAGCGAATTTTCTAAAACAACTAATGACACGACCCTGAACTCTAACAGAGATTCTTCTTGCTATGTATTTTTTTTGAAGGCAGGATGTCCTTTCTGATATGGAGATGAAGCAACACGGTGCCACATGTACAAAGCGCCACATTTATACTGGCACCTGTTTCCCCCCACAGGTGTTTATCATCTTTTGGCTCACCTTGTTCTGTCAACATTTCTTTTATCCCTCGGCTTTGTTGCCATTTTATTCCTGCTGACTGCCGAGACAGCTACTTGGGTAAGCTCGGCGTTCATCAGCACGTTCCACATGCAGCTGAACACTGTTGTGTTTTTCAAAAAGTGCACATCTTGAATCTTTCTGCCAAGATGGAAGCGCTGAAGGCTTTTCACACAAAAAACAAATGCCGGCAAAGCCAGATCAAGCAGTCTGTTATTCTGTGTTAGCAGCCTTGGTGCTGCAACCAAGACATTAATTGATGAACCAGCTTCTTCAGAGAAGAGCAGGGTTCAATGAAGTTGTTAGTTCTTTTCCTTGGCATTGTTGCATTAACTTTACATCTCCATTTACAATTGATCCAGCTATTATTATGATTATGATTATTTGAATTGATATACCACCCTATACCAGGAGATCTCAGGGCGATTCACAGAACAAAATAAAAATAAAAAACCACAAAATATATAATCAAAATTAAAAAAAACCAATACCCCCCCTCAAAAAACCCTGCACATTTTTAAAGGGCATAGGCAACTTTCTATTCATAAATTAGCCAAATGTACAATTCTCTTTCCCTGCGTTAAAGGGTGCTGAATTGTCACTTATTAGCCAAACATTCATCACTATCAATAGGAAGGAAGGGATTTTTTGCTGCAGGGACCCTAGGGCAGGAATTCTCTGTACGCTTCACATAATGTCATGCATGGAACCTCCTTTTGGGATTCTTGTCAGCGATGGCCATGCAATTCACTGTCGTGGTAGAAGACACATTCTGCTTTCAGTAATCCACTGGAAGATGGATTACTGCTATGCGTTGTTTGTGGGGTTGCCTTTTAAAGAGGACCAGAAAACGGCTGCAGGATAACTAACCAGAACGAAACATTTGAACATATTAAGGCAGCGCTTCATCATCTAAAGCGGCTTCCAGGCCCAATTCAAAGTGCTGGTTGGGGCATTTAAAAGCCTTTAACAATTAGGGACCAGGCTACATGACAAAAAACACCTCCCAAGTTTCTATGTGGCTTAGTACGTAGAATGAAGGAATAGTTTCTCTGAGGGACAAGCATTCCTTCTCCAGAGTTCCAGTTCAAGACGGTTACAAACAGCAGCCTAGGGAGTAACTATACCACTCCCAGTTCCTTTCTGATTAACATCCTGCCAGATGAAAAGTTCTAGAGAGCTGGAAAACTTGATCATTATTTTGTGACATAGAGGTTGTTGTTTAGTCATTTAGTCGTGTCTGACTCTTCGTGACCCCATGGACCAGAGCACACCAGGCACTCCTGTCTTCCACTGCCCCCCGCAGTTTGGTCAAACTCATGTTCATAGCTTCGAGAACACTGTCCAACCATCTCGTCCTCTGTCGTCCCCTTCTCCTTGTACCCCCAATCTTTCCCAACATCAGGGTCTTTTCCAGGGAGTCTTGTCTTCTCAGACATAGAGGTAGCGAGCTCATTTGGAGCCCCAACGTAGGTTCTGGCAAGACATTTCCTCTGGTCCCAGAATACAGACTGAGAGACCAAAGAAAAAGAGACTGCAAAGCCACAGCAACCTTCAGGAATTCTAGGGTAGGAAAAGGTTTGTTAGAAATCAAGAGATCACTTCCAGTCTACGTGGCTCCTTCAGTGGCATAACTGGAACGCTCTTGGTGGGACTCATCTAAGGCACTGGAAAGCCTGAGGTGGGCAGATAGTGCAAATTGCCCTCCCTCCTACTGCAAGTCTGGGAGACGATAACAATGGATATAAAGAGCATCTTATGTTTCAAGGGTACAAATAAATTTTGAATCTGGAAGAAAGTAACTAACCATTTGCAAGCAAGTGAGCAGCATCACATAGATTTTACCCTGAAGATCAGAGCACCTAACTCTGATTTTGTTCCAGCTATGTCAGTTACCTACCTTTTACTGGGCTCAAAGTAAAGTGCTAATGTTGGCTTTAATGTTGACAGTGAGAGATTTTACTTTCTTGGGCTCCATGATCACTGCAGATGGTGACAGCAGTCATGAAATTAAAAGACGCCTGCTTCTTGGGAGAAAAGGGGCGACAAACCTAGGCAGCATCTTAAAAAGCAGAGACACCACCTTGCCAACAAAGGTATGTATAGTAAAAGCTATGGTTTTCCCAGTAGTGATGTATGGAAGTGAGAGCTGGACCATCAAGAAGGCTGATCACTGAAGAATTGGTGCTTTTGAATTATGGTGCTGGAGGAGACTCTTGAGAGTCCCATGGACTGCAAGAAGATCAAACCTCTCTATTCTGAAGGAAATCAGCCCTGAGTGCTCACTGGAAGGACAGATCCTGAAGCTGAGGATCCAATACTCTGGCCACCTCATGAGAAGAGAAGACTCCCTAGAAAAGACCCTGATGCTGGGAAAGATTGAGGGCACAAGGAGAAGGGGACGACAGAGGACGAGATGGTTGGACAGTGTTCTCAAAGCTCCTAACATGAATTTGACCAAACTGCGGGAGGCAGTGGATGACAGGAGTGCCTGGCGTGCTCTGGTCCATGGGGTCACGAAGAGTAGGACACGACTAAACAACTAAACAACAACAAACGTTGGCTTTTAAAGCTGGCTCATTAATCAGGTTACCTAAGGAATCAACTTCCCCAACAGTTAATTAGGATCAGTTTCAGAAGTCTTGTTCTATGTTCTACTCATACATGGAATTAGACAGCAAGCACAAGACAATGGGACTTATTGGTAGTGGCATGGAGGTGGGATTCCAGGAAAAACAACTTTGGCGATAGCAACCACCACTGGACCCAATGAGTTTTAGCTATATGCCATTTTGGCCTTAGGTGCAATCTCCAGAATGAAACCCCTCTGTAATTTGCGGGCCTACTTTATACTGAATATCTTTTTAATTCAAAAAGCTTTCAGTATTTAGTCAGATGCTTCTTGCTTTGCTTTTAATTGAAACAATATCTTCATGCTGCTACTTTATTATTCCAGTTATAGTTTTGCAGTTTTATTCTGCATTTTTTATTGTACTGTACTGTTTTATGTTTGGTAACGCACACTTTGAATGTATGCTACCCATTTTCTTTCCAGATTTCTAGCTCAATTACACACGCCAATCTTGTGTTATCGAAAGCCTCAGGTAAAGTTTCTAATGATTCTGAAACTTTTAAACCGTTCTGAGCAAGTAAGACAAAATCCTCTGGCAAGAGCCACAAACTAGTCACAGTAAAAAGGAAGCAAACATCCCCACCTGTCAATGCAAGGAGCAGTAAAAAGGAATATCATTAGTAGTTACTGCTTGCTGAAGTGCTTGCAGATGGAACTTCAAGAGATCCGTACAGAAACCAACCGAGTGCAATAGGTACTGTAATCTAGCTGACTATAATTACACAATTATTGGTGAATTTGCTGTTGATAAACAATGCAAGCATTAGGATATTGTGGGGTGGTGGTTTTTTTTTTTTTTTTTACAATGAAGTGATTAAGAAAGCTGTTTATCCCCCTCCCACTATATCCTGTTAATAAAATCGGTGTTGCAGATGTTCATGTATGCGGCATTGATGTTTAATGGTGCGTGATGCTCTAGGTGGTTCCCATAACCTCGCTTTGTCTGGTATGAGCTTACTCAATTGATATGATAATAGAGAAAAGAAGGCTGAAACAAGCTGGGCTGTCCTAGCACAATTTGCATAGCTTTTAAATTTGCCACTATTTGATAGCCAACTGCTTATAGAATTCTTGTTCAGTTGTCACTGACAACAATATATTGTAC
Source organism: Podarcis filfolensis (assembly GCF_964270895.1). NCBI lineage: Eukaryota > Metazoa > Chordata > Lepidosauria > Squamata > Lacertidae > Podarcis > Podarcis filfolensis. The sequence goes on from NC_139608.1 coordinate 84,565,986, forward strand.
AAACAGCACTATGGAACTGCCTGAGCAGGTGGCAATGCGAAGGGAGAGAGCAGAGAATAACCAGCTTATTGCAGTTTTTATATCTGTTATCCAAATTGAATTCTGCTACTTTTTTTGTGAATAACTTAAAACATCCACCACATTTGGCCCAGGGCTTATTAGGGTTTAACATGCAAATATTGGAGCTGGATTTAGAATACTATGATTCACTAAAATATTCACTCTAGTTGCCCCCCCCCCCAATGTCAATTTATTTTGTTTGTTTAATCTGCGTGCCACCCTTCATCCGAAGATCACCGGGGTGTGTGTGTGTGTGGTTCACAACATAAGAATACAAAATAAGCATACAAAATGCATAATAAAAGACAAGCAAAAATCAACCAACAACCCCCTCCAACAAACACATTTAAAAGGCCATAGAATGCAACCGAAGTCTTAAAATTAACAAAACATGAATCAATATATTAATTCAGACGGAATTAATACAAAGGCACCTGATTTCCACCCATATAATAATAATAATAATAATAATAATAATAATAATAATAATTTATTATTTATACCCCGCCCATCTGGCTGGGTTTCCCCAGCCACTCTGGGCGGCTTCCAAAAGAATATGAAAATACTGTGATACATCAAACATTAAAAGCTTCCCTAAACAGGGCTGCCTTCAGATGTCTTCTAAAAGTCTGGTAGTTGTTGTTCTCTTTGACATCTGGTGGGAGGGCGTTCCACAGGGAGGGCGCCACTACCGAGAAGGCCCTCTGCCTGGTTCCCTGTAACTTGGCTTCTCGCAGTGAGGGAACCGCCAGAAGGCCCTCGGTGCTGGATCTCAGTGTCCGGGTAGAACGATGGGGGTGGAGACGCTCCTTCAGGTATACTGGACCGAGGCCGTTTAGGGCTTTAAAGGTCGGCACCAACACTTTGAATTGTGCTCGGAAACGTACTGGGAGCCAATGTAGGTCTTTCAAGACCGGTGAATAGAATAGAATAGAATATCATTTATTACGGCCATAGGCCCATACAGGTAAAAACAACACATAAATAACAGCTTGTGCCGTAAGGAGAAAAAAAAGCAATCGCTAAAACACCACTATAACAATAAAATACTATAAAATGGAAAGGCATACTACGCCTTAATTAGCTTGTAGAGCTCCTTGGTGTCGCTTTTGGGAAAGGACAGCAACTAGGAACCTAGCCACCTTCAGGGTCGTGTGGGTATCCTTGTCCTGCAAGATTTGGGCAAGGTGGAATTTTGGTGGGGTACCCTCTAGTTTCTGTATGATTGATCCCAACAAATTTGCCCGTAGCACATTAAACAAGGGGCAAGTGAACATAATGTGCTGGAGCGACTCCGGCGTCACCTTATCACATTCGCACACGGCGGGGGCTTGGCCCTTTGAGAACCTATGTCTCAGGACATTGGAGGGAAAAACGTTAAACCTCGCTTTGGTGAAGGCCAGTCTATGTGCAACAGTCGAAAGGGAGGAGAGGTATGATGGAACGCAGTAAGTTAAAGTGATACCAATGTTCTGGGGCGAACAAACACCTCCCCCCAGCGTATAATTTCGCTGTAAATCGATGTCATCCAGTCTTTGGCGGATCAGTCTCTGAGCAGTGATTTGGTCTAGTTTTAGGGAATCTGAGGGAGAGATTCCATAACTCAGGAGTTTGGCATGAATTCTACTAGTCCAAAGGCTAGAGAATTCGTCTCGCCATAAGCATTGGGCAAGGTAATGGTTTGGTAATCTATGCCACAATGATAACCAGTAATTGAAGACTTGCTTCCACAGGCAAGTTTCTAGGGATGCGACCTTCAATTCTAGTCGCATGGCTGCGTTGCTTACGCACAGGGGGAGCATTAGGAGCCGACGTAGGAATTGGCTTTGCAGAGTCTCAAGGGGAGCAAGATCTGTCATCACGGCCCAGAGCGGGGCAGCATAAGCAAGCACGGCAACCACTTTTGCCTTGAACACCTTTAGGGCCGAGGGAACATGCAAAGCTCCGTCCGAAAAGAAGAATCGGAGGAGCGCATATGACAAGATTTTGGCCTTATTAAGTAGGTGTTGAATGTGAGCTTTCCACCCCAAATTGTATTGAAAAATAACTCCTAGGTATTGAAATTTTAGGACTTGCTCTATTTTTGCCCCACCAAGCTTCCACTTGTATAATCTCCGGCTTCTGGAGAAGATCAGGATCTTGGACTTGGCATGGTTGATGGTTAATTGATTGAGTTGACAATACGTGGCAAAGATCTTCAGAGCTCTGGTTAGTCCAACACGTGTATAAGATAGAATTACCGCGTCGTCCGCATATAAAAGGAGTGGGCAGCGGTAATCCGCTAGTCTAGGCGCGTGTGTACTTGGAGATGAGTTGACTAGGGGTGCTCGCATGTCGCTGATGAATAGGTTGAATAGGCAGGGAGCCAATATACATCCTTGGCGCACTCCCTTGTTTATTGGTATCGAATTTGTAAGGTCGCCCGCTGGAGTGAATCTCACTCTGGCAAGGGTACCTTCGTGGAGCTGGCTTATGAGCCATAAGAGTCTTCTATCAATGCCCTGTTTCGCAAGTTTCTCCCAAAGAATATTTCTAGGAACGCTGTCAAAGGCTGCCTTTAGATCTAAGAAGGCAGCACAGAGGTAGCCCCGGGGGGGGGAGGAGTACTTCCGTGCCAGATGATAAAGAACTATCGCATGATCGGTTGTAGAGTGTTTAGTTCTGAACCCTGCTTGTTCATGGCCAATCTGGTTAGTCTCATCTACCCATCGCAATAATTTAGTCATCAAAAAGCTGGCATAAATTTTCCCTATGATCGAAAGGAGGCTGATGTTACGGTAGTTTTCCGGCTCCGTTGGAGAACCTTTTTTATGAATTGGTACAATAATGGCCTCCTTCCATGTTTTGGGGATGAGACCGGAAGCGTTGATTGCATCGAAGGTTTTGGCCAAGATGCCGGCCCACCATTGTGGGTGTAGTTTGATGGCTTCAGCAGGGATCAGGTCGGGCCCAGGGGCTTTGCCCGGTTTCAGCTGAGCTATTAACTTGGCTATTTCGTCAGGATCGGTGGGAGGCCAAATAGGAAGGTGGGTAAACAGGTGCATCAGATGGTCGGAGGGAGCATCTGCCTGTGAGAAGCATTTCTTCAGGAACCGTTCCCATGTCGGTGCAGAGATGACTGCCCTTGGGGAATTCCTCCCCCTTCTGTTAATCAAAGACCAGAATTCCCTGGATCTGTGTGGTTTTGAAGCAGTAATCAGAGCCTGCCAACGATTATGTTGCCACTCACGCTTGGCAATTATCTGCGTGCGTTTGTAAACTTGCTTGGCTTGTGCATAGCTAGCTGGCAGAGTAGATGCATCAGAGGTCTTGTATGCATTATATATAGCACGGAGGCGCTGTCTTGCTTGTTTGCACTGAGAATTATACCAGGGAGCACCGTGAGTATACTCGTTTCGATTTAAATTTTTGGGTGGTAACCTGAAGAAGGACGTAAGATCAGTCATATGATGGTAGAAGCGCTTCAATACTATGCTATGCTCGTCTGAGGCAGAGCCTATGTTGGGATAGGGCCCGAGGATTTCTTTTTGAAAGAATTCCAGGTACCTTTGAGCCTGTGTCTCCGACCATTTGATTCCTCTTACTTGGAAAGATTCGTTGGTTATCATCTGAGTCGCATGTCTATGAGCCTCCGGCTGCCAGTTCAGGGAAAGCTTAGCAACAAGGGGAAGGTGATCACTAAATTGTACATTCTCGATCTTAAAAGTGGAAATACACTTAAATAGATCCCTAGAGACCAACAGGTAATCGAGGACGCTGTTTGATTTAACGCTCAGGTGAGTGAAATCCCCTGGAATATCGGGGAGGCATGTGCCATTTAAGGGGACCAAATTCAAACGGATGGCCATTTGATAGAGGAGTACTCCAGCCTCATTTGCTCTGTGGTCCTTAGAAGTTCTCTTCATGATGTGTTCCAGGTCATAATTATCAAGGTTTGGGGTAACCCACCATTTGGCTTTGGTCAACGAGTCCCAATTTGCTGCCGTACGGGCATTAAAATCGCCACCAAGACCGGTGTTATATGGTCTCGGCGGCCGCTCCCAGTCACCAGTCCGGCTGCTGCATTCTGGATTAGTTGTAGTTTCCGGGTCACCTTCAAAAGTAGCCCCACGTAGAGCGCATTGCAGTAGTCCAAGCGGGAGATAACCAGAGCATGCACCACTCTGGCGAGGCAGTCCGCAGGCAGATAGGGTCTCAGCCTGCGTACCAGATGGAGCTGGTACACAGCTGCCCTGGACATGGATTTAACCTGTGCCTCCATGGACAGCTGTGAGTCCAAAATGACTCCCAGGCTGCGCACCTGGTCTTTCAGGGGCACAGTTACCCCATTCAGGGCCAGGGAATCCTCCACACCTGCCCGCCTCCTGTCCCCCAGAAACAGTACTTCTGTCTTGTCAGGATTCAATCTCAATCTGTTAGCTGCCATCCATACTCCAACCGCCTCCAGACACTCACACAGGACCGTCACCGCCTTCACTGGTTCTGATTTGAAAGAGAGGTAGAGCTGGGTATCATCCGCATACTGATGAACACCCAGCCCAAACCCCCTGATGATCTCTCCCAGCGACTGCATGTAGATGTTGAAAAGCATGGGGGAGAGGACAGAACCCTGAGGCACCCCACAAGTGAGAGCCCAGGGGTCTGAACACTCATCCCCCCCCACCACTTTCTGAACACGGCCCAGGAGGAAGGAGCGGAACCACTGTATGACAGTGCCCCCAGCTCCCAGCCCCTCAAGACGGTCCAGAAGGATGTTATGGCCGATGGTATCAAACGCCACTGAGAGATCCAGCAGAACTAGGAAACAGCTCTCACCTTTGTCCCTAGCCCGCCGGGGATCATCAACCAGTGCGACCAAGGCAGTTTCAGTCCCACGATGAGGCCTGAATCCCGACTGGAAGGGATCCAAATGGTCCGCTTCTTCCAGGCGTGCCTGGAGTTGTTCAGCAACCACTCGCTCAATCACCTTGCCCAAGAATGGAAGATTTGAGACTGGGCGATAGTTGCCCATTGTGGCCGAATCTAAAGATGGTTTTTTAAGAAGCAGTTATAGACAGGAACTAGCATGAACTTCTGCATTTTCATGCTTGCGCATGAGCAACCACATTTCTTCCCCCCCCCCCCAAACCTGACACATGTGAGGCTGCTGAAATGTCACATGCAACTGTGTGACTTGGGTCTGGGAGAGCCAAACTTCGATTTGGCTGTATTTATCCAATGCCAGAGCTTGAAATGGAGGCTTTGAAAAAGTGGACCCAAGAAAACACAACCAAGGTGTGTTTTCCAAGCTCACCTGCAGGATTCCTGGTAACATTTGTTTAAAATAATCAAAGGCTTGTATAGTGATCGTATAGTGGTTAGTACTCTGCGTTGTGAAGACAGTCTCCTGGATCCACTACAGACATATAAAATACCACCAGCCAGGCCTCTGCTGCCTTCTGGAACGCAACCATCTGCTTATATTGGACAAGTTTCCTGCTTCTAGTGCTTCAGATTCTTGGCTGCCACTTTTAGACTTGAGCTGTGCCTCCCCTGGATCACAACATTGCCTCCAACTCTGCTGGGTCCTTCTTATAAGCCCTGTTCCCGCAAAAATTCAAGGATTCCCACCATTCTGTTTCAACTCCAGTCACAAGATGAGGGCTACAGCAACAAATTAAAAATGGAAATTAACCCAAGTTTTCAAGTAATTTTTCTAAGCAGATCGAGACTATGCAGTACAGTCATACCTCGGGTTAAAGTAGCTTCAGGTTGAACATTTTCGGGTTGCGCTCTGCGACGACCCAGAAGTAACGGAATGGGTTACTTCCGGGTTTCGCCGGTCGCGCAGACACTCAAAATGACATCACGCGCATGCGCAGACGCAGCGGATCATGACCTGCACACGGTTGTGTTCTGCTCTGGATGCGAACGGGGCTCCGGAATGGATCCCATTCACATCCAGAGGTACCACTGTACAGTGGTACCTCGGGTTACATATGCTTCAGGTTACATACGCTTCAGGTTACAGACTCTGCTAACCCAGAAATATTACCTCGGGTTAAGAACTTTGCTTCAGGATGAGAACAGAAATCGTGCTGTGGCGGCGCGGCGGCAGCAGGAGGCCCCATTAGCTAAAGTGGTGCTTCAGGTTAAGAACAGTTTCAGGTTAAGTACAGACCTCCGGAACGAATTAAGTACTTAACCCGAGGTACCACTGTACATGGTATGAGGGTCATCAAGGGATCTAGCCCTTCCGCCTCCAAACTTCAGCACCTTCTGTACAAAGGCCAGCAAAGAGAATACCCCAAGATGAAAACAGTTAAGAACCATTCCATACATAACATTCTCATTTTGTTTTCATGAGACTGTAAAAGGACTATTAGGAAGTGTAATCATTGTCATCATCAAACACGGAAAATGTATGACTCCGGTGGCATCAGCCGTAACTAAATATTAAATTATTTAATGTAAACTCACAAGGACCTGAACCAATGGCCACTTTGTCTAATTGGATGACTATGATGTGAGCGATCAAATCCCAAAGGCGGTAAAGCAATTTCTGTGTGAATAGTTTGTGTGGAGCAATAATAGCAAGCTGCATAAATATTTCACATTAAGGCTTCAAAGCATGGATCTTTTGCTTGACAGAATTGTTAACTGCGGCCAAAGTATGTTAACCATATATCTCAAATCTATAAAAAACAAAGCAGCAAAACATCATCAACCAGAGGTTGTTTGAAAAATACTGAGGCAATCGAAACATGGGGGGGGGGGCAGCATGTGCTACAGTCCTCCTGAGACTGTATCCCTTTAAAATGTAGGGGGAAGAATCAGCCAGATGTTTGGCAGGAGGCTGTGCACATTCAGAAATGATATGGTCTCAATAGCATTGTTCCACACCCCTTTCTGAACATCTGCACTAGCTCTCAATAGAGAGAGCATCAGTAATAGTTTGTTGCATTACTAACAAGAACATTATTGCTTAATAAAGACACTTATTTGTAAATTACCCTTCCCAAAATGCTTAAAACACACATGCACATTTGAGCTTCAATAATAGCAGATCTGTATTCAAATGCTAATGTCTTCTACAAGGTAAGGCATGCCAGCAGATTTAATCACTGTTAACTAGAGGTTTAAATTCAAACCAGCCTCAACCTTGGGCAGTATGACATTATCAGAAAACCATTAATGGTCTGAAACAAAAGAGACGCACATTAATAAAAGCAAAGCGTACAAAGGTAAAAAAAAGGGAAGTTTTATTAAAAGTATTGATCATGACCTAAGGCACCACAGACATTGATCTTTCTGCATCCTGCAAGAAAAAAAATGTTAACAGCAACATATTATTGATCTATCATTAAGCTGGCTACAGAAGTTAGCTTTTAAATCTGAGTCTGTTATTACTGCAGAAGAAGGAAACTTGATAAATTTATGATATGGTAAATTCATGATACGTCTGCTTTAATTTCAGTGCCCAAATTTACAGGCAATCCCACTTCCTTTAAAGTAAATGGCAAGGGCTGACTAATTTCAACACATCTGGATTTTTCCTTTATTAAAAGGTAAAGGGTAAAGGGACCCCTGACCATTAGGTCCAGTCATGACCGACTCTGGGGTTGCGGCGCTCATCTCGCTTTATTGGCCGAGGGAGCCGGTGTACAGCTTCCGGGTCATGTGGCCAGCATGACTAAGCTGCTTCTGGCGAACCAGAGCAGCGCACGGAAACGCCGTTTACCTTTCCGCCGGAGCGGTACCTATTTATCTACTTGCACTTTGACGTGCTTTCGTACAGCTAGGTTGGCAGGAGCAGGGACCGAGCAACGGGAGCTCACCCCGTCGCGGGGATTCGAACCGTCAACCTTCTGATCAGCAAGTCCTAGACTCTGTGGTTTAACCCACAGCGCCACCCGCGTCCCTCTTCCTTTATTACTCCCTGTATATTTGATTCTGCATTGTCTTCTGGTACAATGAATGTCAACCATTACTATGAATATCTGAGTTGAAGAAAGGGGAGAAGTCTGGGTCCTTTTCCAAGGATTTGCTATAAGACGTTAAGTAGAGCCCTTCCCTTGAGAGCAACTATACAAAATATATGTATTTTAGGAAACAATACAAATGTAATATAAATACACATGTTTTCTGTGAGTGTGCTTCAACTGGGCTGTAAGATTTCACCCTACCCATAACTAATGGTGGAGTATCACTACAAGTGATTTTATTATTATTATTTTTGAGGAAATTAACTCCAGTGCAGTAAACAGTGATGTGGAACACCATCAGAGAATACTGCCCTGGTATGTACATTCACAGGAGACCAGAGATGCCACACTGAGGTGGGGAAATTGACACAAATTCCTCTCCCACACAGGTAACTTCCTGTGTGAGTGTAGGTTTTCATGCAAACAATCTATTATGAAAAAGCTTTATTCAAGCAATCTGCAAGGAGATCCTGAGTTCAGGTGGGAGGCTTTTGATGAGATAGAGAGGCTTGCATCGCTCTTGAACTGTGCTATTAAAGTACTAGGGCCCCGTGCATGAAAGAACAAGGACTATATTTGGATTCAAATAGTTTTAGGCGGAAGGTCTTTTGGGGGGGAGGGGAAGCCCCCTAAGACCACAGCTTTTCCACACAATTGTCTGCTGCCCCAGAATAATTATACATCCGTTGAGTTGACACATCTTTGCCCAAGACAGCACTTTCAGCATGTTTTTTCTTTTTTTCTTTTTTAAATAATTTTTATTAACTGGCCAATCACATCAAATTAAATCACATCACATAAATTCCAAATTACAAAGCCAAATTTTTAAATTTTGTTGGGGGAACCCATACTTCAAGATCCAACGGGGGATTCAGATCATCTTCTTATTACTGCGTTAATGTCCAAATCAGTCCCAATCAGTCCAAACAAAATTCATAATTCTATCCAGTCTTATCTTGGTGTTTCCACATCATATCGTGTTCATATAATTTCTATTTTTCCTTTACGATCTCTTCTGTTAGTCTCCTTAAGCCGATAAGCAAAATAATAATCCTGTGTGGATTTCCCGTTCCTCCACTAAGTCCAGATGGTTTCCATATATCTCCTTCTTAGATAACATCACTCTTTCCATCATAAATTTGGCATTTGTCGCTCTTAAGTCCCACCGAGAAGTTGATCCACGATATGTAAACAACTCTATTTCTCTCTTTCTCCTCCCAGACCCAAGAGCTCCAACAATGCCTCCCAAAATGGCGACGGCATTTTTAACTGCGTCATTCCAAAACTCTTAGCTTTCCAGCTTCATCTTGAAACATTGCTTTGGTTCGAAAGTTTATCTCCACACAGCCTTAAATCCACAGCTTAAGTTTCTGACTCATTAGGGGAGGGGATTCTTGTTAAATCACATAAGAAAAATGAAGGCAGGTTTTTTCCCCCCTCCCCCCTCAGTCATACCGTATCTTGACGTATCTTCTCATATTTTATTCTTGTCTTGTTATCAGAGATCTCTTTTGTCAGCAGTCTTTACTCCCCTTTTTCCTTGAAGCATGTGCAATTTATCTCGTCCAAATTGTTTCTTTTGAAGATGCTTGCAACTAGCGGCACGAATCAGGGACGGCATCCAGGAGTGCCGGAATCCCACAGGAGGGCTTTGTGCCTAGTGCCTCCACCCCCACAAATTCCGGGGTGGTATAGGGCACAGCAGGCAAGGGCCGTCCCCCCCACAATCCTGGGGGGGTTAAGGAGGCTAATTACCCCCATCATAGCCTCCAAATTACCTCGTGTGGATCGGAGAGATGTTATTGTCAGCCATCTTCCGATGCGCCACCTAGTGGCCCCCCCATGTTTTTTCAGTACTTTTGAAAACCTTGTTAAAAAGCAAACTACCTATCATTTTGACACACTGACCAATGGGTACCATTTTTAAACACATCAGCAAGTTATCTCTTTCTAATGCTGAGGGCCAGTGTGGTGTAGTGGTTAGGAGCGATAGACTCGTAATCTGGGGAACCAGGTTCGTGTCTCCGCTCCTCCACATGCAGCTGCTGGGTGACCTTGGGCCAGTCACACTTCTTTGAAGTCTCTCAGCCTCACTCACCTCACAGAGTGTTTGTTGTGGGGGAGGAAGGGAAAGGAGAATGTTAGCCGCTTTGAGACTCCTTAGGGTAGTGATAAAGCGGGATATCAAATCCAAACTCTTCTTCTTCTAATGCCTTGTGTGTCAGTGAACAACTTAACCTTGGCCTCATCCAAAATCGAAATAGCGCACGTTCTACAGTGAGGGGGGAAAGTGTTTGATTCCCTGCTAAATTTGCCCATTTGCCTTCTGACGAAGAAATGAGCAGCCCATAATTTTAATGGTAGGTTTATTGTAGCTGTGAGAGACAGAATAACAACAGGAAAAACCCCAGGAACCCAGAACACAAAAGTCAGAGATTGATGTGCATTATAATGAGTGAAATAAGTATTTGATCCCCTATCAACCAGCCAGATGTCAGGCTTCCTGGTATCTTCACTGTATGTAAGGAGATGAGATTAGAATCACGTGGTCATTTCTTCGTCAGAGGGCAAACGGGCAAATGTAGCAGGGGATCAAATACTTCCCCCCCCCTCACTGTATATGGTGTCTTAGCTAATCTATCTGTAGAGCACGTTAATGTCAACCTAGTTAGAATGAGTTCCTTCCTCTGCTGAATGAAATACAATTGCCTTGGGTCTATTTTTGGGGAATCCTGCAACGTGTTTAAGTTTTTACTCTGAGTAACTATACATTGGAATCTGCTCTGGATCAATACTGAGTAGAATTTCAATGACAGTTTTATCCTCCCAAAGTCAAACATTCACTGTTATCTAAGTTGCTTGAGCCACAGGACAAAGGCTAGATTATGACGGCAACGCGTCTGCTGTTAAAAAGTAGAAAATTCTCTCAACTGGGTGGCTTAAAGCACACACCTTCATGAGCATGCTAGAGTGCCCACTGCCATTAGCCCATCTCTCATAAACCATTTTATAATGTACGGTTTGCGAGGCTGGAGGAGGCTGATCCATATTCAATAGGAGAGGAAGGGTGTATGAGTGTGTATGGAGGAAATAATAACAAATTGGTATATCTTTGGAGAATTGCCCCACAGGCCATGCATTTTTATGTTCTTAATCATTATTAAACGACTTCATGTCACACACTGCCTGGTGAATGGCTGCGTCCTGACACAAGAACGAATTACAAATGAAATGGAAGATCAAGCCGTATTAGAGGGACTGCCTCTGGGAAATGAAAATCTTTAATTCTCTTTTATTATTGACATTTATTTGGCTGCCACGAATAACAACACGGCAAAGAGATTCGGCTACGCTTGTGTGCTGAACAGCTTATCCCTGGGCTCAAAACCGACTTAACATTTATCATGTTTGCTTATGGAGCTGACACTGTGGCATACACTTCTCTATCCATCTTGAATTTATTAGGCATATTTAGCTTTTTTTAAAAAAGAGGAAGGGCATCCCCTCTTTTGACTTGATTTTCATAAGGAACAAACAGCACGGTTTAGAAAACATTAGTCCTCAAATACACTTCTAATTACAAAAAAGAGAGAGTATTTTAGAGTGGATTAATGGATATGCTATCACTTCCAGCTCGAAGAATGAAACAAATGCTTAGTGACAGAAGCTACTAACATGTATGCATAAATGGCCCTTATTATCATCTTGGTTCAGCCAGCCATAGAAGGCAGGGAGGTTTGTTTAAATTCTGAAGTTGTCCCAGAAGGAATGGTCATAAATTAATTTGGGAGGGAGCGGACTGCTCTCATACTGAGTTTTTAAAAGCTGGTTTAAGACAAAGCTGACTCAGAAGCAATATAGGAAGTCCCATGGCAGCAAAAATGAACATTGTGTATCGATACGCTGCGGGGTTCTGACGCAAGTGTCTGCCATGATTAAAATTCATTGTGTGGATAGCTCCCGTATAACCTCTATGACCTATGAAATATCCAACAAAACTCTTGCCACTGGAGTAGATGTTTTAGCAGTAGTAGTGGTAAGGTTAGGGTTATGCAGCTCATCACCACAGATGAAGCAATAGAGTACTGAACTGTATGTAAATACATTTTGCTGCACAGAAACGAATGACAAACAGCATTCCCTGCTGCATAGGTTAGCAAGCTACAGCACTGTTTAATAAACAAGCATGGGCAATCTAAATTAAAAAGAAGATGTAAAGCCCCCCAGACAGTCATGTTTGCAATGCTTAAATTGGAATATCACATATCATCATTTCTTCCTCACAAAAGCACCTCCTGCCCACTTTCAGAAGATGGGGAAATTGCCAACTGGGAAACCCTTAGAGTGGGATTTTCAAATAAAAGCAACTGGAAATTCACTTCACAGTACACACTTTCATTTCCATTGCCGCCTCTTAAAAGAATTAACTGTTTCAGCAGCTGTTGTATGGTGAACTCATGCTCGTGGCCAACATAATTCAGTAGCTAATGCTCAATGTATAAAACCAGAATAAAAATAATTTGAATCAATATTTTCAACCTGCTTTGTAAGAAGCAACTCACATTATAATATACATCACTGATCTTAAAATACATAGACACACACACACACACACACACACAATCAACAAGCAGGTCTTGTGTCAGGTGTCCACATGCAAGGATGATTAAAATTCCAAGCAGTGCTGGATTGTGGCCATTAGTACAATAAACTCAATTTTATGCAACATTTTGGAGAAGCAAAATATATTATATATCCTGCGGTATTCCCTCTGATGATGGGGAGCATCTGTCAGTGGAATGAGGAGGAAGGCAATTTATGGTGATTCTTCCCCCATACCCCAGCCTCCCTAAAACATGTTCTGAAGGCTTCCCCCATCAGCAGAGGAAACAACATTGGATACTAACCAGAGCATATTAGTATTAAGATTCGTATTGTTATTGGTAATTATATCATCATGGTTTTCAAGAAACTCCTGAAGTTCTAGTTCTGTCCTACAAAAGCGGGATTCCCCTAGATTTAAGCCATAGCTAACATACGCTCAAATGTTCAGCCAATCTTCTCTTTGTTTCCCAGAAAAGCTGTTCTGATGCTTCTTTGCCTGTCCACCCCCACCTTCTTTTTCACAACTGTACAAGTGCACTTCATGCTCAGGCACCATATACTCCAAATCTTTAATCCACTTTGTTCCTTGCTTGGAACCCTTTCATTTTTCTGCATCCTATCTGAAATGTGGCGGCCCACTGAGACCCAACCAATACTGAATGGAGTACTATTCCCTTATATAAAAAGGTAAAGGTACCCCTGCCCGTACGGGCCAGCCTTGCCAGACTCTAGGGTTGTGCGCTCATCTCACTCTAGAGGCCGGGAGCCAGCGCTGTCCGCAGACACTTCCGGGTCACGTGGCCAGCGTGACAAGCTGCATCTGGCAAGCCAGCGCAGCACACGGAACACCGTTTACCTTCCCGCTGGTAAGCGGTCCCTATTTATCTACTTGCACCCGGAGGTGCTTTCGAACTGCTAGGTTGGCAGGCGCTGGGACTCAACGATGGGAGCGCACCCCGCCGCAGGGAATCGAACCGCCGACCATGCGATCGGCAAGTCCTAGGCGCTGAGGTTTTACTTATATACGCGTCATCCCTTATATACCTTGGATATAATGCTTAAAAACTACGTACCTGTGGCCATAATAGTGTCTTCTTTCCCTTGGGTGAATACGACAACCCGCTGTCTTTTCAGGTTCGCTTTGGGTAATGCTTGTGCTTTCCGGGCTATCTCCTTAATGTCCTCAGTCTGGTGACACAAAAAAGAAAAACAAAAGATGTATTGTACGTAGTACAGAACAGCACACTTGAGATTATAACTTTATTTGAATAATGTAAGGAAATTACTTTAGATATGAAAATACTTTTCCATTCGGGTTCAAACTGTGGTTTGAGAACCTTGTTTGGTTTAACTAACTGTGGTTGGATTCCGTTTGTTTTAAGACGAATGTGGAAACATCCACTCCACTTAGAAACAGGAGAGAGCGGAAAAAATGTTAAGAAAAGGCGGCATAGGGCACACGCCTACACCAACAAGGGTCAGTGAAACAGAAAACACTACTTTCCTGACCTCTCTTGCATTTCTAACATGCACGGATTAACGTTTTCCAAAGTTGTATCACTTCACTCTTGACACTAAACTTCATGTGCATTAGTGTTGCCCACATTTTTCTAGAATTACAATGTTTCCCTGTAACTTCATACTAATGCAAGGAATTTGGTGTCGTTGCCATTTGGCTGCCATTAATTCTTACACTAAGAGAGAGAAGTTTGTCTCGAAGAGTGATTGGAAAATCTCACTGTTCTCCCCAAAGTGAACATACATGGTGTTCTTCACTTTGTTAGTTGATCCACAAATGAACAACTGCATCTATGTCTACTAAGCATTTTAGGCAGCTTGCAGCACAAGGCGGGTGGATGGGTGGGTTATGGGTTTCTACCCCAACCCTTGCTTTAGCCCTTACCCCTTCGAATGGCTTTCTGTTCACTGTCAGCCATCATCCTCATTGGCAGAGAAGAGCAAAAGGGGCATCATGGAGAGACTGGAAACAAAGATCTGTACCAAGGTGATATTGGACAGGAGTAAATCCCTCAAGCTAACAAAAGTGTTTTCTGTCCCTGCCCTATGAGGCCTTAGGCTACCTACAGATAAGGCCAGCCTCCAAGTTGTTCCTTTATTTTAGCTAAAAAGATGGAATACCCATCAGTGGTGCCTGATCTCTCCACCTTGGACAATAAGAACAAATAAAGAATGAGGGCACAGTACTTGCGGAATACAGGGAGAGCACCAGTAAAACCAGGTCCCTTTCAAGGAAGGTACAAGAAATTAACTGCCACTCTAAGGGAGGGACAACTCAAAGATCTTCTGGGAGTGATGACTCCCCCCCGCCCTGCCTTCAAGGGATTGGAGGATGACAAGCCACTTGGTGGTATCCCGGTGCCCACTTGAGAAAATGAAAAACTGAGTCTGAAGAATTTGACGCTACAGATGCTAGTGAACCTAGGCTCTTTGGCAGTGCAGAATATGGGGTGAAAATCCTCCACACGACTCTGCTCCACTCGTGCAGCACTGTGGGGATGGGAGGAAAAACCATGGAGGCTGAAGAAATTACATGGAAGAAAAGGTTAATGTCCCCCATAATTATTGTTCTAATCAAATTTTGTGCCTCCTGTGCCTGATTAAACAAATAAAACATACAGGAGATCCAATCAAAGATTACCCTCATCATGTGTAAGTTGGCCCTCCTTTGGCACGTTCGTTTACAACCTGTCAGTGTTGTTACAGATAAATCCAATCTATACTAAGAAATCCAAAACTTTCGGATAATCGTACAAATCAGTCTGACTCTATGACATACAAATTCTTGCACCGCATATTGTAAGCTGTTATCTGTTTAGCATGATCCTCTTATATTTGAAGTGGTTTTAATTAATTGTGTCCAGAATCCCACTAGAACCAATTTGACTTTCTTGCAATACTACATAAAGTACAAAAGGCTCTTCGTTTTAAATCCTTAGCAGGGACATCTTTTAAGACATGTACCAGCAATTCCCATCACCTACTTTGCTTTTTGCTTTGCCCTGCTCTGGCCTGGTTTACGTATCACAGTAAGACACACAAATATATGGGCTCCTGAAGAAGAGCTCCTAGCTGCCTTGCTTCTTCCCAGTCTTTTTTTCACCCCCATGAAGCACTAAAATAAGCCAAGATTTGGCTTAGCATGTCATCTGATCCTGGACTTAAGCTCTCTCCTCGGTAACCGCAAGGTGTAGCCGAGAACAAGCCTTAGTTACAGCTCGTGGTTAGGGAGGAGAGACCTTAACCACAAGGTTGGGTTCAGATAACTTGCAAAGCCAAATCTTGGCTTGTGGCTCAGCGCACTGCGGTGTGGGAGTAAAACAGACCAGGCAGGAGAAAACAGTTACAAGCTCCTCTCCCAGAGCCTGCGTAGTCCCAGGAAACCATAGATCATCTTACAAGAGGTTATGTTGCTTATCTCACCAGCATGCAAACTGCCTTTTCTCACTGCATATTTCTGAACCCTTTTTATTGCCTGAGATTCCCCCCCCCCTTTTGATTTTTTGTTAAAATATATATTATCCAAAACGTAGTGCCAGGTGTAACTGACCTTAACCAGGAAATAAAACCATGGTTATTTGTCTCCAAAGTTTATGGCAGACTAATTTAAAAAGGCATACAGATCATTTTATTAGAAGTTACCACAGAAAGGAGGAAATGTAGAGCTGTTTTGGATGGCAGTCGTGCCTCTCCCATAATGTTTAGTAGTAGCCTTAATCAGTCAAAGTACAAAGCTGCAGGTTTTTACAAAATTTCTCTGTGCAGTACAAACAGTTATGGCATTCTTTTATTGCATCTTCTTTTGAGTTATACAAGTAGCAATGGAACAAAGCTTGCCAGGCACAACAAATACCTAAAAAGCACTCTCTGCTCCCAGAGGAAACTGCCCAGTCATTAAGTACTTCTACACAGGTCTTTGCCCCCAGAGGCACATTGGGTAATACTTTGGGACAGGTCCTTTCCTGTGGTGGCACCCCAGTTGTGAAATTCCCTCCAGGTGCTAAATTTGGGTGCCATGTGAAAATGGTTCTCTTTGTCTCTACTTACAGTTGATTGCAAAGTTTGTTGTTTTTGCTACCATGGAATCTTACTGCTCTGCAGTTTTATGCTAATTCTTTATTTTAATCCAGTTTTAGATAGCTTTTTGCTCAACATACCACTTTAGAGTGAAGGTGGGGAGAGTGGATTTTTCATCCAAATGGAAAGCCTCTCTGTACTTAAATAACTAGCACTAGCTTATGTTCTCCATGATGCATCAGTTTTCTAAGTGGATGTAATCTCCTACATTAATAATGTGGCTCCCTCACCCATCTCCAAAGTGGTTCAGTCCGTCATCAAATATTTCCAGAACTCAGACCTGTAGTTCTCATGTAGATTTGGGACTCTGGCCTGAATCAGAAGCACAATTTATACTAAGAAAGGACCGTCTTAGTATATAGGTTGTGCTAAAGAAGAAAAGGCGTTTATTTAGTATTTCTTATGCTATAGGTCCTAAGGGCAACTGTGTATACTGGACCTCCAGGCAGCTTCTGATAATGTTCTCAAACAGCAGTCAATTAGAGCCCTTATTCTACTATAATTTTCCCTTTAGTTTTCATGATTCTAAAAAGATCTAATGGTGAACCATTTTCATTGCTCCTTTTTCGCTGTGAGGTTGGGGAAAATGTTAAAGTTACAGAATAAAAACCCTCAATGGACACATTATCAAACATCATATATCACCATTGGCAGATCTGATATGTCACTTGCTGCCAAGCAAAGGGGGCAATATGGGATAAGATCACAATCTCTGTGCACTTTGCTAATGCAGTGAAATCAGACGTGGCAGATTTAGGATGTTCAGCAGAAACTGTGCTAGGAAGTATAAGAAAGTGCTAATGGAAAGGTTAATAAAAAGGTGTTTGGCAGACATTTGCAAAAGCATTTTGTCACTCGGTGTTAATTTAAACCAGGCATGCCCCAGGTTTTCAGCTTAAGGAAGAAATGAAAACATAAAAAGGGCAAGGCTAATACACGACTTCCATTCTTTGCTGTTCTACTACACCATACTATAGATTTCAAATAAATTGTGCTAAATCCCAAAGACCCAAAACACTGTTTTATTTGACAAATCCTGTTTATTCTAATAGAGATTGTAAAAAACAACAACAACACCTTTCAATTTGCATACTCTTCATTTCTATAAAAGCAGCCACCACAAAATAAAACTGCAAAGCATATTGCGTTAACATTATAAAGATGGTGCAGATGTGTGTTGCTTTTGAGTTATCTTGAAGCAATCCAAATTGGACATACACACAAAGACACACCACAGATGTGCTTCTCTTTCTCTTCCTTTGTACTTGCCCAGACCCAAAGGAAAGTATCAGATCAGCGTATGGTCCCCTAACTGTGTGGGTCTGATAATGTAAATGGGAACTGAACAGCCCAAGCATCAGCTTTCCTGATGTATTTGCCTGATGAACAAAACACTTGAGGGGTTAAGGCAGATGCACATGTACAGAAAAAGGCTTCATGCACATTGGACTGCAAGGATCACTTAATATCAAACACATTGGTTGTCACATTATATAGTGTCTGGTGAACACTAGGAAACAGTCCCCATGTCCTATAGATAGTAGTTCTCCTGACCAGGCTATCGGGAAATGGTATACTGATAAACCCTCCAGAATCTGAAGCATTTGCAAATAAAAATACTAAAGTCAATCTCAAAATGATGCACAATAGACTAAACAAAAGACAGAGACTGTGTGTGGCTGTTAGGAGATTGCACATTTGTACAAACCCAAATGGAAAATACCACTTGTGCCTGGTAACAAAAGAACAGCCCACTTCTCCAAAAGAGACTGAGTGTAAAAGGCAGGGTTTACGTTAATCAGCTCTTAACAATTCCACATACCACCTTACTAAAATTCATTTGCATGACGATAATCCACATATGGCAGAGTTTAAGTTATTTAAAATGGTGTTATATTTCAGTATTTAGTCCTGCCTCACCAATGCTTTAGCACTGGATCTTTATGGAGTGTAATTCAGCTAATGAGGTGGCTTTTTAACTGAGCAAACTGACAGGCCCCATATCTGCAGAGGCAGCTTGAAGCCGTGCCCAACCTCTCAGCTTCCCAAGAGGCTTTTCAAAATTCAATAAATAACATCTGTAGGCGATGTTGGGTGCAGACCTAGCAGAGTGCGTCATAACACTGAGCTGGCAGAACAAAGAAACCATGACGACTGCCAAGTTTCTATGGCAACTGCTGCGAGGCTTGGAGAGTATAATAGCACATCAATCACTGTCCAAAAGAACTTCATTATCAGCAAGGGGAAAAAAACCCTTTAGAATCTGTTTAGCGTGCAACATAGGTTAACTCACCTCAAAGCCTTGCGCTCTAGCAAAAGTGGCAGCTTCCTGAAATAATAATAAAAAGGGAACAGTTAATTATAAAGTGCTAGATAATAAAGAAATAACACATTTGGAAGCTCATTCAGGCAGTCTCCTTTTACATAATTATCTCAATATGCCCACATGCAGTTGTTCAGTTACTTGCGATGAAAAGGCTGCTTCTTCCCCTGACAAGATAGCAATGAAGTGTCAACACACTTCAGAGAGATGGAAGGAAAATGTGTGCTCTCCTCCCCACTGGCAAAGTAACTTTGGACTAATGGCCTTTAACAGAAAAGGGTACAGTTAACCACAGGACTTTTCACTATTAATCATTTCTACCACACTTCGCAAAGGCCACAGCAGTGAGGCTGGAGAGCCAAATTTACAAACAGCACCCTCACCTTTCCCCAATAACGTTTAGGATCGCTTACCCCATGTTGTGACTACAAAGCTGGTAAGGAAATTAGCATGTGATGAAGCCACAAATCAGAGTAAATGACCCTTGGCTGTTTCAGAGGAGAGCAGAATAAAAATACAGAGGTGCCATTTCCAGCATCAGTTCGGTATAATATGAAACATGCAGTTTCCTGCTCAACCTAACACTGAATTTTAACTCAGAACTGCTCAAAAGATCTGTCTACTTTACAGGTTTACAACCTTTTTGAGTCCACGGCTCCCTTAAGCAACTAATTTTTTTCTGCAGCACCCCTGTGGGGCTCAGGAGCCCAGATATGTCACCCCTGGCAGCCTCTCACCCCTTTTTGAACGCCCTCCCTTGGAGAGTGTTTCCTCAGTCTCCTCTCCTCTCCCCTCTTCTTGGGAGTCTTCTGGGCAGCCGCAGCTGCACCCCCTGGTCTCTGAGCTGCCCCTCCCTGCCCCAAAGAGAAGGGCTCCTCACACTGCCCCACAGGGGCCTGGGGAGCACCCTCTGGCCAGCTTCAGAGGCACCATTCACCTGGGGAGCTTGTAGCCAGGGCTGCTGCAGCAAACAGCTGTGCAAGCCTTGGGGAGGCAGAGATGTGAGAGGGCATCAGAGGAGGGAGGGAAGGAAAGAGGGACAGAGGCCAGTGTTGCCCGCGACACCCCTGACCATCATTCAAGGCACCCCAGGGTGCCACGGCACACTGGCTGAAAACCACTGGTCAACTTGAAGGTTTTTAAGTAGAGGTTGGATGGCCATCAGTCATGGATGCTTTAGTTGAGATTCCTGCATTGCAAGGGACGGACCAGATGACCATCAGGGTCCCTTCCAACTCTACTTCCAACTCTGTGAGTCTATGATTCTATGACCACACCTTTTCATCACATTTGCAGGCTTCCTGTAGACATCTGGTTGAAAACTGTGAGAACAGAGTGCTCAGCTAGGTGGGTTTTTCAGCAGATGCAGCAGGACTCCTCTGATATTTTTAAATCATACGGTTTGATTACAGCTTTATGTAATAGTTATAAGCTTTAAAATATAATTTCAATCAACAACATTCATGGTGTCATTGAAGGATTAGCCTGGTGCTTAGCTGCAAACATATTGAAAGCTATTTGTCATTGATTTCACATTAAAGAACCCCAAGTGTTTCAAATAAAACAACACATTCAACCATTAATGAGAGAATCCCTTAAAACAGTTTGATGTCTTATTCACAGCTTTAGGCAACTGAACTCTTCTTCATCCCTCAAGTAGGACTAGAGCATCAGAAGGTCGTTATTTCATATTTATATCAAACATTAATGGCTCCCCTTTGAATGTGTGATTTTACATACAAGCACAGAACAGGGGAGAACGCAGTAATGTTATTTCCTAATTGGTTCTAATATGAAGACATCACTGAAGATAATTTACATATCCTGGGTGATATCTAGTGCTGCACAAGTGGATTTCCCTTTCCTTTCCTTTGCTGCCTCCACGCACCTCCAAATCTGACCCAGAGGGTCCTCCAATGCTCCAAAGCAGATTTGGTGGCTGCGTGGAGGTGGCAGTGCAGAATATAGTAGAGGAAGTCTACCTGTGCAAGCAGAAGACCGTTCCTCTAGCAGACCTTCAGATATCCCTCACTGAAAACGTACCATTTGAAAAGATTAGAAATGAGTAAAGGTAAAGGTAAAGGTAAAGGGACCCCTGACCATTAGGTCCAGTCGTGACCGACTCTGGGGTTGCGGCGCTCATCTCGCTTCATTGGCCGAGGGAGCCGGCGTACAGCTTCCGGGTCATGTGGCCAGCATGACTAAGCCGCTTCTAGCAAACCAGAGCAGTGCACGGAAACACCGTTTACCTTCCCGCTGGAGCGGTACCTATTTATCTACTTGCACTTTGACGTGCCTTCGAACTGCTAGGTTGGCAGGAGCAGGGACCGAGCAATGGGAGCTCACCCCATCACGGGGATTCGAACAGCCAACCTTCTGATCGGCAAGTCCTAGGCTCTGTGGTTTAACCCACATGATTACGTAACGCCAAACCATGGCTAAGCATGAATGCACAAGTGTGCTGGTACTCAGAGAAAAACTGAGGCCATTTCGCTCCTTCTCCACATGCCCCGCTGCAAAACTAAGACATGGTTTGGCTCAGCATCATGGCTAAGCCTGGGCTCATGGTTTGTCTTGGCCCAGATCTGCACGTAGCTCCAGGTACTGTGGCAGCAGCAGCGTCCGGAGAGCAGCAAAGCAGCTGTGATTTTTTCTGTAAGTAGCTGCACACAAGCATGTTCACACCACATGTCAACTGGGCCAACATACGAAACATTAACAAATTTCTATGTACAGAGCCCCGTTTGTAATAAAGCTTTTACTTATTTTCCAAAGTATCTTAATCATTTCCCCTGTTACTCGCATTCCACTTCACCACAGGAGGTAACTTTTGGCCAATCTCACTATCACTTGTTCAGTTTACATTATCACCGGTACCTTTTTACTATTCCATTTTGCAGGGGAATAACATCAGCGGAGAAATAGTGATCTTTGCAGACTGCTAAACATAAGCAATGCAAGTACAATTGGCTGAGGAGGACTGCTGATGAGATAAATGGAGCACTGCAAAAGAAGTGATCTTACAATGCTCCCACGCATTTCAGCGGGGCCTGCGTAGGTAGGAGAATTTTCTGGTGGATTGCGCCGCAAATAATTCAAGGAAGTATTTAATGTGCACATGTTTCTCAGGCACCGGTGACAAGGCATTCTGGTGGACATTCTAAGAAGCTGAAGTGGGAACAAACAATTACTGCAGCAGGAAGCTGAAGTTAATAAAACCTGATAAGCTGAGAAAGCACACTTCCTCAGGCTGATCACTGAAGAAGCAGAAGGCCAGCCAGGTTAGCCTGAACTGAGTTTGACAGAAAAACTGAATCACAGCCTTAACAATTGGGTTCCAGCAAGGTTAGCCACATTGGCAATTTACTTACAAAAGATTCCCCCCCCCTCACACTTCCCCGTTGTCAGTGGCATTTGCTAGCCCAGCTGTCAAGGCAAAGTGTAAGGTTCAAAGGTATCATGCAGTGTATTCTTAGAGCAGCGTGCAATTAACAAAGCCAAGGCATACATGGAGTGGGGGGTGGGGAGGGAAAGAGCCTGAAAGCCTCCAAGATAAAGAAATGCACTTCTAATGAACTACAATAAAATCCAGAAAGGCTTAGGTGGGACTGGGACACAGACAATGCAAAAAAAAAAAAAGAAGGGGGGGGGGAGAAGAGTAGTAATGGAAGCCATAAGTCCACAGAAAATAGGAACAAAAACTAAACAAGATGTATTGGAGCCAGATGATATTTGTAACCTCAAGTTTTTAGTCATGCAATTGAAATAGGAAGTTAGAAGTCTATACTGAGGTGAGAGGGAGGGGAAGACATTAACATCTGTGCCAAACTTTTATTTGGCCAGGAATCTCTGATACTGCTTTGTGCCTATCTGCGAATCAATCTGTAGAGTGCAAGTTATTTCCAGTTATTTAAAATACTTCCTTTTTTTTTTTTTTTTGCTTGGAAGGTGGAGTTTTTTGCTGCTTTAGGGCTATTGCAAGCACTACAGTCAATCCAGGCCCAATCCTGAGCCATACCTGTAAGACTGACTTGGTTATTATAAACATCTGTTTGTGGTACTCACACTTTACGTTTGTGGTTTGTATGCTTTAAAATCTGAAGTGGGAAGAGCCCTGCAGTTGCTATGGTGCCAGACAAGAAACTCTGGTACTGGAAATCAGAAGTGAACGAGGACTGTCCAAATGCTGTTAGGGTGCTATGCAACAAGCGCAGTTGGTCCAGCTCCCTCCCCACCTCCAAACCTTCTCAATATGAGAGCAGCTATGTCTGGTTTTCCCAGTAGTGATGTATGGAAGTGAGAGCTGAACCATAAAGAAGGCTGATTGCCAAAGAATTGATGCTTTTGAATTATGGTGCTGGAGGAGACTCTTGAGACTCCCATGGACTGCAAGAAGATCAAACCTATCCATTCTGAAGGAAATCAGCCCTGAGTGCTCACTGGAAGGACAGATCCTGAAGCTGAGGCTCCAATACTTTGGCCACCTCATGAGAAGAGAAGACTCCCTGGAAAAGACCCTGATGTTGGGAAAGATGGAGGGCACAAGGAGAAGGGGACAGAGGACGAGATGGTTGGACAGTGTTCTCGAAGCTACCAGCATGAGTTTGACCAAGCTGCGGGAGGCAGTGGAAGACAGGAGTGCCTGGTGTGCTCTGGTCCATGGGGCCACAAAGAGTCGGACAAGACTAAACAACAACATGTCTGGATCAGACCAAAAGTCTCATGGGTAGGAAAACGAAGGCCCAGGGGCCGGATCCGGCCCAATCGCCTTTTAAATCCGGCCCGTGGATGGTCCGGGAATCAGTGTGATTTTACATGAGTAGGATGTGTCCTTTTATTTAAAAGGCATCTCTGGGTTATTTGTGGGGTATAGGAATTCGTTGATTTTAAAAGATAATTCCCCCACAAGGTCTGAGGGAAAGTGGACCGGCCCCCTGCTGAAAAAAAATTGCTGACCCCTGGTATATCTAGTCTAGCATCCCATTTCCCAAATCGGTCCATCAGATACCTTTGGGAAGCCCACAAGGAGGATGTGAATGCAATGGTTTTCTCCTCTGGTTGCTCTCAGCAACTGGGATAGGGTGATATACTGCCTCTGTAACTGAAGATCATGATGGCTTGTAGCCATTGATAGATTTCTCCTCCACGCCTTTGTCCAATTCCCTTTAAAATCCATCTAAGATGACATCACAATATTCCATGGAAACAGACAGATGAAATGTTTGCGGCATGCCATACTTTCTTCGGAATAGCTGTGACGATTTTTCTTACTGTACGAACAAACACGGAAGGTCAGGTCACAAGGCTGGAGCAAGAAGACAAGGGTGCCCTTTTGAGAAATGACACGTTCTGCCACGCAGGAAAGCAGTAAGGCCGGGCACTTAATCTTTACCCTGCTCTGTAGCCAACTCCAAATATGTCTTGTTGCTACCCAGTTTATACCAAACCACATTTTCTGTTCAAGGGGGCCGAAAAAAAATCTAATCTAAACACAGAGGGGAAAAAGACTGGGCTTCCCTTGACCTCAGCAAAACTACCAATGCCACCACAGACAAAATTGCCCATAAACAAATAAGAGTCTATCTCCGTACTCAATTCCCAAAGAAACACCCGAAGTTGGGGACATAATTATGTTCCTTCAAGTAGCATTAAAATGCGCCATACTTCTTTTTCTTCACAGAGTATACCTGAAGGAGCCCAGGATACCTGAAGGAGCGTCTCCACCCCCATCGTTCTGCCCGGACACTGAGCGCCAAGGGCCGTCTGGTGGTTCCCTCATTGCGAGAAGCAAAGCTACAGGGAACCAGGCAGAGGGCATTCTCGGTAGTGGCACCCACCCTGTGGAACGCCCTCCCATCAGATGTCAAAGAGATAAACAACTACCTGACATTCGGAAGACATCTAAAGGCAGCCCTGTTCAGGGAAGTTTTTAATGTATGACATATTAGTGTATTTTTAGTCTTTGTGGAAGCCACCCAGAGTGGCTGGGGAAACCCAGCCAGATGGGCGGGGTACAAATAAATTATTATTATTATTATTATTATTATTATTATTATTATTATTATTATTACCATCCTTTGCTCTTGTCTCAGAACTCATATCTGCTCTGCTCCATATATTTCTTTCTACCATTCCTACCTCTGTGACATTTTCCAAGGTGCTTATTACATGTGAAGAGCACTCCCCCCAGCTCGCTGTAGTGTATGATGACAAGAGCTGTAAGATCAGTCCTTCTGCCAAACAGTTTCTCTTACCTCCTTTAAATCCTTCCAGCAAAATTTCCCCTCACTGTCCCTCAGAAGGCTACTTGGCTGCAGCAGAAGATTGGCTTCTTCCATTTGTTCCAGCTTAAAAGCACCTGCACTTTTGTGTGAATTTTATTATAGATGGTTTCCTGGTATTTCTTAAGCGGGACTACCTGTACTCCAGGAGGAGGTTAAATTTGCTACATCCTAGTCAGATTTCCCATCTCTTCTTTCTCTGAGAGCTGCGCTCAGTGCTTTTAGGAATCATGTTTGCTTTACAGGTTTCGGCTCAGGGTTCATGCCTTTGCAGCAACTGCTGCTAATAATGATATTTGGCATGTCCCAAATAGCTCAGAAAGTTCAAAATGAAAGGACGCCTTTCAGCATTGATTGACGATAAGTGCAAGATAATGAAAGGAGCAGTGGCCCATCTGTGCTACCCCCCAAAGGCATCTCATATGGGAGAAGGTAGTCAGGTTAAAATCTAACCTCAGAGAGGCGGCAACATATGGCGATTGCTAGGGTAACAACAGGCAGCGAGGGCACTCCCTAGTGCAGGTGATAATAAGGGTGATAATATCTATATTAAAGGCTTTCCATTTTCTATCTGACATCAGGATTCACAAAGGAGAAGGGATTAAGGAAATCAACAATCTTCACAGAAGCTTTACAGCTCCCGGGAGAATGCAGCATTTTCATTCATGCATGGCGTGTGACAACAGAAAAGAAAAAGAAAAAGAACGAAACACAAAGCCATAACCGCCCCACCCCAACACCAAAACATACAACCAGTAACATAATCTATTCTTTTTTCAGGGGGGAAGACAGGATTTGAACAGCAGTTGTTCTTCAGCATTGATAAACTTTCTCTGTTATCCAGACACACAAGCAGCACACACTGCTTCCATCCTATTGCTTTAGCAGATTGGGTTTCAACAGGAGACTTACACATTGGCACCTTTTCCTGAAGCCCCTACTCTTTGCCCCACTTCAGATTGCGGCGCTGATTTATAATCAGTCGCATTTTAAAATGCAGTAGCAAACCCTAACAATCTGACTTGTTTAGCAATAATGAACATTTAAATGCACTGCAAAGTTATTGTTTCTAAAGCATTTTTTTAAACCAAACAGCACACAGAATTTCACACTGCATAGAAACAGTGTGCAGAGGAAGAGCTGTTGAAATACGTTCTGTGGCTTAAAGTTAACTCTCACCCTTTATTTTCAGCAGAACAGCAGCCATTTATGCAGGAAACTGGAGATAAAACTCAAGAGATAGCAATAAAAAAAGGTAACTGCTATTTGTGTCAGGACCTTGTGGCAGGCTTCACTTTCATGTCGTTTCTAGTTTTCTTAGGTCAGTAACAATTTCCCTTATTTTTGTTCTAGCTTAAAAGCACTTATACTTTTGCACAGATTTCACCGTGGCTGACTCTTTGGTATTTATTATGTGGGACTATCTATACTCCAGAAGGAGTGAAGTGGTCTGGAATGCAGCTTGTTAAAACTGATCAATGCTCAGTTTATAACCAGATGAAACCTGTTTAGGGCCACATTCCTAAACACACTTAAAATGAACAGGACTTGCTTCTAAGTTAACATAGGACTGATACACCAGACACAACAAAGATATGAGAAGTCAAAACTTCCAGGAGCAGAACAGTTGCGTACTTCTAGGTCCGAATGCCATATACTATAAAATTAAAAACCAAAGGTCTTGGTCCAGAAGAAGCCCAGGTGATGATGCTCTGTGAATCAATGCCAACAATTCTTCAAGAGTTCGCCTTGAATTGGTATATTTGTGAAGCTATTTTGGTTTTGATGTATTGCTACAGTTAATTTATCCTTATCTTCCTATTTGATTTTTAAAAACTTAAATATAGGTAGTCCCCCCCCCCTTTTAACATTAGTGATAGCCTTTATTTATTACAGGGCAAGTTTTTGCAAGAGAAACCGCTCCTTTCCTCCACAATCTTCAAAAGGGTATCTTTACTGAGGTTTTGCAATATGTCAGTATAATTAAATTTAGTAATTTAAGTAGGTAAATACTAGAGAGCATTTTTAAAAAAAGAAAAGACACATCATATAACAAAGTTCATCAGATATATGAGTCATGGGACACCCAGTGCATTGCTCCCAAACTGCATGGAAACTTCCTGAGGACGAAGGAGCAGTGGTGGACTTGGGGCTCTCAAATTTCAGTGGCGCCCCGTGTGATGCTAAAATTGGGCACCCCCTGCCTCTCACACTCTGTTCTACAGCATTGTTGTGGGACCCCCTTAATTTGCATCACCCGTTGTGGCTGAACCAAGCTGCTACTCTCCCCCAGCCAGTGCAATAAGAATGGTAGCATCCCTCCGCTGTCTGCAAAAGCTGGTTATCATGTTTCAATCTCATTTTAAAAAAATAGTTCTCCTTATTTCTTCTAATTTACACCCCTCATATAATGTATGGTATAAGGTTTCTTAATCATAAAGGA
This sequence comes from Podarcis filfolensis, assembly GCF_964270895.1. Lineage (NCBI taxonomy): Eukaryota > Metazoa > Chordata > Lepidosauria > Squamata > Lacertidae > Podarcis > Podarcis filfolensis. The sequence continues at coordinate 84,593,757 of NC_139608.1, forward strand.
AAAAAGCTCTTGTGAGACTCGCTTGCCCTGTGGGAACGTTGGCATTGCAAACATGCGCTCCTTGGGAGTGAGTGGATACTGTCAGGGAACTGTCATCGGAAGAACCGGTGGTGCAAGGGCTCCCAGAGGTTGAGAGAGACTTATCAGCGGAGGAGGGAACCAGCAGGGGGCGAGAAAGAGCTCCAAGGGAAAGCGAGTCAGAAGAATGGCTCAGAGACAATTCCAGCGAGAACAGCGAGGAGGTTTCAGGACCTCCTATAGGGATACCCACTCCTCGCCGGAAATTGTCACGTAGAGAGTCCAGAAGACGTGTTTCCGTTAAGGAGCTGTTATGCTGGAAGAAATTCCGTAAACGCCCACTGTCGGATTCTGCCAGCGACTGACGGAGCCATGCTTATGGCGCTCCGTTACAGACAGTGGTTTGTGGACTTAGCCAAACACTGAGGGACTAGGAACTTTACGCACAAGCAGCTCAACATCCCATCACAGATACATTTCCAACTGCAAAGGTAGCATCTGGATCTTAGCCATAGGACTGCATCCCACTGTTTGGGCTCCTGCTCTGGGTCCCCTCTTAGCTGCCACAAGCCCTCCCAACCCTCCACCTGAGGCTCTCCGCTCAGCAGCAAAGTCAGGGGGGAATCCCTGGTTCCTCTTTCCAAGCGACTGAAGTGCAGTTCACTTCAGCTCAGGCTTCCACCACTCAGGCCCCCCTCCCAGCCGTTTCTTCCTCCTCTGGACTAGTCAAGGTCCTTTCCAACTCTACAATTCTACGATGGCAACTGATGCAATGTAGAATATCCAGCATCTAAAAGAAAACATTAAGACCCTGCTATGAAGCTCTCCCTACTTTACAGAATCTCAGCTACTAAAATGAACCTATTACCCAGGATGCTGTTTTTATTTCAATCAATATCAATTGTTAACAACTCGGGCTGTGTCAAAGAATGGAAGAGGGGCATTTCTAAATTTATTGGCGGGGGGAAAGCCAAGAGTTAAACATAAAAGTATGACAGATACAAAAGAAAGAGGAGGCTCTGCCCTGCCAGATCTGCAAATTTATTATGAGGCAGTCTGTCTGTGTTGGTTAAGAGAATGGATTACGTTGGTTAATGCAGACATCCTGGGTCATAATTTATAATTCAGCTGGCATGCATGTCTTTGGTATGGGAGATTTAATAATTACATAATGCTCCTCAACATGCTTGTGGGACTCCTACCTATAAAGGGCTTCAGGAGCACAAATAAACACAGATGAACCAGCCTCAGAAAACAAACAAACAAACAAAACAAAACAAAACAAAACAAAACAAAACAAAACAAACAAACACCTTTAAGATTATCTTCTGGTGCTTAGAAGGCAGGTAGATTATCATGAAGAAGCAAGGAATATTATTATCTCCATGAAAAGAAAAAGTTAGATTAGAAAGACATCAATTCTGAAGTTTGACACTCTCTAGCAGTGACAGTCTGTGCTCTTATTATGGATGTGCTGATTTGTATTTAAAAAATACAAATTATTTTAGGAAACCAGGAAAATAACTAAGTTGATCATATTGCATGGAGTCTAAGCAGCTTCTTCAGGTTCCCAGCGGCAAAATTTAAAAGTTCCAAGGCTTTTGCTATCATTATTTAGCTGCATGCTATTACTATTGTCTCATTAATAATTATTTCCTTACTTAATAGCCTCACAGTTACCTGCCAGAAGATCACAGCTGAAAAGAAATCACTTAGAGCTAAATTGCCACTGTATCCATCTGTAATAAGCTGCAACAGCTCTATGCAACTGAGCCATATTGAAATTCCGCTACAAATAATAACTATTATCTAGACCTGTATTTTGTATCCCCAAACTGTAAAACCTACGCTACCAGCACTTCCTCCCTAGTCCAACATCTCTCATATGTTTTTGTCATACAGTCTATTATAATCTATAAACATCTATATAAATAGGACTGTTTTAAAAATCAAGGCACTGCACAAAGAAAAAGGAATCTTGCTCTTTATGAGATTCCACACTTCAAAAAGTATTGAAATGAAAACTGGTGAAGGATGATTAGAATCAAAAATACTACAGACTGAAAAGAAATTAGCACGTGAGCTACCATTACATCTAATCTAAAAGGACTTTAATGAGCGATAGATGTTTGAAAGAAAGTAGAAGACTGCAAAAAGACTCAAAGCTTATTACTGGAAGGAGTAATAAAATTAGGACTAAAATCCTAGGGTTAAGAGGCCTTGTTTCATTGAAAGAACACAGATGAAGCATATCACATTTTTCAGAACATCTTTTTTTCTTTCTTTACACAAATGTAACAGGTTTTGACTGATTGTAATGAATGTGTTTTCCATCTTACTTCCTCTCTTGAAAATGCATGGATGAACAGGGCCCATTTTCAGACTTGCGACATAGAACTATATTCCAAACGCACTCTATATCCACTTCCAAAAGAAAAACCTCACGCCAAATTAATAAATGAGCCTCCAACGAAGTGGTGACTTAAACTGAGGCCTCACCAACTTCTGATGAAACAATGAAAACTGCAATCAAAAGCGTAAAAGAGATATTAAATTAATGTGGATACACAAATCTCTGGAAGATCATTACAGAATTCATGTTTACACTTAGATATCTAAGTGTATCATGGGAATGGAAATATTAATATTTCATGCAACAAAAAACCTTATAGGAGAAATTCAATGCATTCCCAAGCCATAGAAAAAAGTTTCTAGAGATTTTAAAAATTAATGATTAGTGTACACAGAAGCAAGTTCCTTTAAATGTCCAGAAATGCAGCTTCTTTCATCTACTGCGGATAAAGAAATTGAGATAATTATTTTTCTAATTTGAAGGTATGGGTCAACTTGGCAAGTAAGATCTAAGAGAATGCTGAAAACTTTTGTGTTTGTTTTCAAAGGGACCTAGAGAAGCCCTAGATGGATAATAGTTTGAAGCTATGGGTGATCAAAAGTTTCTTAGAGGTCCAGGAGAAATTATCAGGGTTGTACAGTGGTACATCGGGTTACATACGCTTCAGGTTACATACGCTTCAGGTTACAGACTCCGCTAACCCAGAAATAGTGCTTCAGGATAAGAACAGAAATCGGGCTTTGGCGGCGCGGCGGCAGCGGGAGGACCCATTAGCTAAAATGGTGCTTCAGGTTAAGAACAGTTTCAGGTTCAGAACGGACCTCCAGAACAAATTAAGTACTTAACCCGAGGTACCACTGTACTCCTCTGTCCATCTCCTGACAAAGGCCAATGGCTTGAGTGACCAATGCAGTTTCAGTTCCAAAACCAAGGCAGGAACAAGATTCGGACTCCAGAGTTCAGCTGATCTAGCCATTCTGTTTTTGTGTCTACCATCCATATGAGTTCAAACCACCTGCTTTGGCCAATAAACACCAAAACAAGATAACAAAAATTTGTAAAACATAGTAAATAATGAAATCATCTTTGCTGTGAGTCCTGGAGGACCTTCACCCTGACATGCAAGACTTTTTCTGCCTGACCTGGAATGAGAGGGCCCCAACTGACTCCAACTACAGGAGCTGGGGCTGCTGAAGAGGCCAGAGACCATCTCATCTGTCTCATAGTGCAGGCCCAAGTCACTGAGCCTGAGCTTCCACAGCCGCCCGCCATGAACCACCATTGGCAGGATTGGCAGATATGTTCTGTGCTTAATATTTTATTCTCTTGTTAATTATGCTGTTTTAAATGTGCATTTTATATCTGACTTCCTTTAGCAATGCTTTGTTTTGAAATATTTAAGATAATATTTTAGTTTCCTGTTAACTGTGTTGCTTTGAATGTCTACTTTATAACTGACTTTCTTCAGTAATGTTTTATTCAAGATTTTTTTTTGATGTTTTAATTAATGTGATGTAAACTGCTTTGAGATTTTTCTTAAAAAATGTAAAGTGGTATAGAAAACAATAACAACAAACAACAAACCTCAATTATGCCTGTTAAGCAAAATGTTATGTGTAGTAGTAATAATAATAATAATAATAATAATAATAATAATAATAATAATAATAATTTATACCCCTCCCATCTGGCTGGGTTTCTCTAGCCACTCTGACACATATATAAACATAATAAAACATCAAACAGTAGCAATCTGATCCAATATAAAAAGTCACAATAACTTTAAAATAAACAACATTCAACAATCCATCAGAATCTAATAGTAAACAGTAAAATTATACATTAGCAAATAATAAACAGTTTGTACTTCTCAGTCACAATAAAGAATTACCAATCTATAATCAATAAAAATAACAGCAAATCACAACGCATAAAATACCACAAAACATACAAAACCATGTAAAAGGATCAAATTGAGAAACAAGGACGCACAACTTCTAAAATTATTTAAAATATATCCCTGAACGCCTCTCTTCCGAGCTGCTTCTGCTGTTCTGAAAGTCATGTATTCAAGGTTAAAAAAAAATTAAAATCCTTTTCTTTTCGTTGATATGGATTTAAAGGGGGGTTTAGACCACATTCTGGTCCATTGAGTGGGGTTGATCTCATAGCCTATGCCATTCTCCCATTGTTTTTTGATTGCGTCTAGGGGGTTTGAAGAACTCATAATTCACCTACTTTCAGCAGCCAGAAACACCATAACCAGACACTGGAGAGACCTGTCAGGAGTAAGCATGGACCAATGGTACCAAATAGTATGGGAAACAGCCCTACTAGAAAAATTAACCAATAAACTGAAACTGACAAACAGAAGAAGACGCCTTTACCCTGGTATGGCTCCCCTTTATCGCATACACAGCCCAACAAGACAATGACAATAATCCACCAACAGCATACAAATCAATATGGCTAACCTGATCCAAAACACCCACCCACCCCACTCACACACGAAAACAAAGATCACCACAGCCAATCACAAACAAACAACAACACCCTAGGCCAAAACCCCAACCTCTCTCACCACCAAATGAACACAAGTGAACGGCACGAGCAACGCTGACACCAAACCCTACATACATTAAGCATAATAGAAACATCGCCACCTGACCCACCCATCTCCCCCCTCCCAATGTCTCAACAAATGAAACTGATTTGTAAAAATGTTACATGGAAAAAATACGAGAGACATTACACATACTTCTGTAAAACAAGAAAATATTTAATAATAATAAAAAAGATCCTTCAATTCAATCTCTGGTATTTCCAGATAAACTTGGGTGTGTCCCCTGTTTGAAACCCTGGCTGCCAGTCAGTGTACGTAATATTGAACTAGATAGAGCAATGGTCTGACTGGGTTTGTAAGGCAGCCTCCTATGCTTCTACGAAGCAGTTCTAGAAATGGGGCAAGGCAGTGCAATCTAGTCATCCTCTGTAATATTTGCTTTTATGTCAAGAACCAGCAGTGAAGTTGTGATGACTGCAAACATTTCTGTTTGTTGCACAAAGAGTAAAAGAAGCAATGCAATGGGTCTCATATTTAGGCTCGCTCCTGCCACCCCCAGCTTCTGGGGCTTTGGGCTGAGCCTCTTTTTGTAAGAGACCTTTTGGGGCCTGCCCTTAAAGCAACATTTCCAATACACTACAAACGTCTTAAAAGTTTCTATTAACTCTGTCCACATCTGGACAAAAGGGAACGCTGAGCTGCTCCGTATCATATTACCAATTAATGTTTAAATAGCCCTTCCAATTATATGATTTAATTTTACAACCATTTTACAAATTGGCTTAGGTACAAAGATAATGTAAATTCTGCCAGTAGGCTTTATTTATATACCCTTAAAGGCTGAAAAAATAAATAAATGAAATATTCCCGGAGTCGATGGGAGAAGTGGGGCTCTGCAGTCCTCAGCAGAAAAGGAAATTAGAGGGCCCCTTTCCCCACTATTTTCAAATACTTTGCTCTTTCCAAGAAAAACAAGATGTAAATGGCTAGGGCAAAAGCTCTGAATTCCAGCTTCTAGAAAAAACACAGTTGCTAATTAACTGAATTTTGTTTCTAATGTAAAGGAGGGTGCTGTTAAAAATTCTGTATCAGCAAATATGGGATTTATACTTATTACATGATATAATAAATTCAGGTGCCAATAAACTGTGTGCCAATTATCAAGGGGAGTGATTGCATGACCAACACAGGGAATCTGAAACACACGACATGCGTGGAACACTCCAGATTTGTACTCTGCTGTTCTGGATATAAAGCCCCCACAATTTCACTTTTGAGTGTGTTGACTTTCTCGAAGAACTAACATTTCATTGCTTTCCTTTACATAAACAAAGAGGACTAAAAGGAATCTTGAAAGTTTAGAACAGAACTTTACTTGTTTTTAAATGCCCATGCTCACTAGGAAATTCTAACTGGTTGAGTCAGCACATCATTGGAACTATGTTCTTATGGCGCAAATCCAATAATAATTGAATAATGAAATACATCATTATGACCAGGGCTGGCTCAAGACATTATGCTGCCTAAGATAAAGGAGAAGTTGGTGCACCCTCATTCTATGTTCAGAAACGAAATGGATTTGTAATTGAATCTTACTTCAACTCGTAACAAGATCGTGTTCCTCCAGTGCACCTGATGGCAGCAGGCTAATTTAGGAGATACTGTATATGAAAAGGCCTGTGGTACACTAAGCTCTGATCTCCAGCAGATGGGAATGGCTGGGGGAGGATCAATGTCTGAGGTGCGCTGGTGCTGACCTTCAACATCTGCCACCCGAGGGGATTGCCTCACTCTGCCTAAAGGTAGGGCCAGCCCTGATGGAGACCACCAATAATCATTCTGCAAATCAAAAACAAAGTAATTCACAGCAGGGCATGTCTATTCTGTTGTATGGCTCCAACAATAGCTACAGCTAGAATAGACCGGCAGTTGTAACTGAACAATAGTTAAGAAAACAGTTGCACTCCCAGCAATCGTGGGATCATGATAGTTTTGGAACATCTGCTGGCAGCTTTTAGCACACGAATTGTAGTACTGGATACTTTGGGGACCAGATACCTATTTATGCTATTCACTTTCTGCCATTTTTTTTCAAAAGACAACTGGGTTTGTTTATTATTCAGCAATGTATGCAACAACTTCAAGCTCAATACAAAGCCGTTGTGTGGAAAAGAATAATAGTTTAGTTAACATGTATTTTTTTCTAGATCAGCATAGGAAAGGGGTGGCAAAATCATGGTTAGGGTAACTATTATTTCATCATGAACACCAAAGTAAATAGGCTTATAAAACATGAGCAAGCCAGGCCACTATGGAAGAAGCTATTGTCTTAGAACTGGCACAAGTACTTATTCCTTTGAAGTCCTTAAATCCAGAAATAAACATTTGGTGTGTCCTATCAGTTTATTCCAGCAAATGTGGTAAGGTGATATTTTACCTGCTCTTGAAAACCTTGAAAACCTTCTCGGACAGTACATTACTACTGAAGCAGCCCATTAAGAGAATGTACAACTAACTGAAAGGCTGTGATTAGCAATGTTATGGGGTACTTATGCTAATACCTTTTTAACATTCTTGATCAGTATTCCTAGGAGTATGCCTGCAGATCAGCCCTATGAAGGAAGTTACAGTGCAGAGCAGACTTGGAGATTTGTCTATGGGCTGTTTGTACTTGGCTATAGCCCCTATGCATGCATGAGGGCACTGCAAAGTTTGCAGCCAGACAGCGCTCAGGTGCCATTTGTGTGAACCAGTGTCTCTGCGTGGAGGCTGCATTCATGGTCCTTGGAATAGCCACAGCACTTTGGATAAGGACTGCCACTGTTGTGGAAATCAAAGGGGCCATTTATAGAGCTCCCATATGGAAGTCCTGGTTCAACCCACATGGTGTCTTCATGGGAAAGCTGCCTGGTGATGGGTTTACTGGCAAGCTTGTGCATTCTCAAGGTACCCGTGTGATGTTTTAACATAATGGTCTATGGCTCTTAAAGTTAACTCATGCAGAATTCACGTTCACCAACGCAATCTATCCAACCTGTTGGAAATCTGTTAGCAGCTAGAGTTGAAGAAGGCCTCAAAATGGAAGTATAAACATATTCCATCAATGAAATAGTAAACTGATCAATTATGGAATACTACAAACTTTGTTACATTAACAACCTTTGTTCATGCCAGAAAAAAACCCAGAAAGAAATAATAATCATAATCAATTATTGGAATTATTATACAGTGGTACCTCGGGTTATATACGCTTCAGGTTACATACATGTCAGGTTACAGACTCCGCTAACCCAGAAATAGTGATTCAGGCTAAGAACTTTGCTTCAGGATGAGAACAGAAATCGTGCTCTGGCGGCAAGGCAGCAGCAAGAGGCCCCATTAGCTAAAGTGGTGCTTCAGGTTAAGAACAGTTTCAGGTTAAGAGCAGACCTCCGGAACGAATTAAGTACTTAACCCGAGGTACCACTGTATTAGGTACTGGACTACTTCTCATACATTAAGTATTTCTGAGTTGTTGGCATCTGTCTGTCTCGGGAGACAATGCAAGAGTGTGCCTTTGAGGGTGAAGTCAAACTGCTGGAGAGTTACAGTTCCTGCTGTGGTTGTAGATACCAATATGGGAGACATGTTTTGTTGCAGCTGGGGAAGATGAAGACATCCGGTTGTGCTGATGCAGATGTACTATGGTGCTTCTCCTTTCTGTGCTCCTCACAGTGGTCATTCCTCCTCTAGTAACTGCTGTGGCTACACAATCTGACTGATTGTCTCCAGGCACTGTGGTTGTTTGCAAGGGATTCCCACATGGCGGGGTTGATGTTGCCAGCCTTCATGTTTTGTTTGCAGACATCTCTGTAGCGGGAAGTTGGTCTGCCAATGGGTCTGGTGCCTAAAACCAGCTCTTTGTGGAACACATCCTTGGGGATCCTGCCATCTTGTTCTGTGGACGTGACCAAGCCGGCGTAGATGTCGTTGAGACAGGAATGCAAAAATGCTGGGGGGATGTGGGCTTGGGAGAGCACATATTTGTTTGAGATCCTGTCCTGCCATGTGATGCCCAAAATCTTCCTGATGCAGTGCATATGGAATGTGTTGAGGCATCGCTCCTGGTGGATGCAAGTTGTCCACTTCTCACTACCCTGAAGCTCAACACACAATCTTGGTAGAGCTTCATCTTGATATTCATTGTTAGCCTCACCTTCTCCCATACCCTTTTGGAGAGAGGAGCCATTTCCATAGCTGCCTTGCCAATACGCTTGTTCAGTTCAAGTGGAGTTGCTGGTTCTGTTGCACAAGTGGAAGTCTGCTTCATGAGCAGAACAGCAGCATTGGCCACAACCCTGTATTTTCCTTCATTGAAATTTTTCATTTTTCTCTTGAACACATTTATCCTACTTTAGATGCAGTTATTGCACTTACTGTATGTATTTGAATTTATTAATATAATTATTTCATTTACATCCTGCTGTTTAAACAAATTGTACTCAAGGTGGAAAAGTCAACCACAAAAATGAGCTACTTTAAAACACAATAGAAATACCTTCTATGAACGAAACATAGCAAAAAGCATTTAAAAAGCACAAAGAAGCCCCAATAAAAATAGCAAAAAAATAAACTAACAGAGTTTACGCTTTTCTAAAAGCCTGTCCAAACAAATATGCTTCCCATCTGTGGGGTGAAAAAAACTTTCAAAACCCATCATATTACTTAGCATCTACATTGGGCTTGGTTTTATAGCTATCTGTAGCCCATCAAATATAGAATTAAATGCTCTGATCTATTAGATTAACTGTCTTAGATTTAGGCCTCTGGCTTATCAAGGAAAAACATAAACAAACTAAAACCCTAAATCCTATCCCATATATTTGTGCTTTGATAAATTATGCCATCTCAGACACAGTGAAAATGATTCATGTTGATGGTGCTATGAAGCTAATGCCAATTTGATTCACATGTTTTGATGCTGCCCAAAAGTCGTACAATTTTGGCAAAATGTTGGAGCTGGGTTTAATTTTTGCTTTCCACATCTAATTTTACTTGAAAATATTAATCCTGAGACGTTAATTTATTTATCTTAAGAACAGAAGAAGAGCCTGCTTGCTGCTGGATCAGGCCAAGTCTAGCATCCTGTTCTCACAGTGGCTGAATGGTTTGCCTGTGGGAAACCAGCAAGCAGGATTGGAGCCCAAGGGCACCCTTCCGTCTTGTGCTTTCCAGCAACTGGCATTCAGTAGCATTGCTGCTTTCAGTTTTGGAGGTATAACATAGCCACCTTCTTACATTTGTGCCTTGCCCTTCTTTCATCATGGAATCCAAGGCAGTAGGAATGTGGCTTCTAAGCAATCATCCATCCAGGCACTGACTAGACCTAGACCTGCTTAGCTTCAGCAAGTTGGTGGCCTCATGTGCCTTCAGACCATCTCCTGTGACCTGTCCTTTGCGAAGTTCCTACACATCAGGCGCTTTAGATTCATAGTACTGCTTTGATGAGGGATGTGGGTGGTGCTGTGGTGTAAACCACTGAGTCTCTTGGGCTTGTCGATCGAAGGTTGGTGGTTTGAATCCCCGCGACGTAGTGAGCTCCCGTTGCTCTGTTACAGCTCCTGCCAACTTAGCAGTTCGAAAGCATGCCAGTGCAAGTAGATAAATAGGTACCGCTGGGGCGGGAAGGTAAACGCGTTTCCATGCGCTCTGGTTTCCGTCACAGTGTTCCATTGTGCCAGAAGCGGTTTAGTCATGCTGGCCACACAACCAAGAAAGCTGTCTGTGAACAAACGCCGGCTCCCTTGGCCTCAGTGAGATGAGCACTGCAACCCCATAGTCGCCTTTGACTGGACTTGACCGTCCAAGTGTCCATTACCTTTTTACTGCTTTGATGGCTGAAGGGATTGTCTTGCAACTTCTAAAGTCCTATGTTCTCCCTTTGGCAAGTAATCTACCACTTTTACATGTGTGTCTAGATATTCTTCTTTACCCCTCTCCTCTGCTCAGTTTCCTTTTCTCTCTCTCCTTCTATATTCAACCTTTTATTCTTTCTTGTCTGCTTTTATTCTTTCTTGTTTGCTCTCACAGCCTATTGACTTAATTTTTTACGACCATTTTCCTCCATTGGGTGAGCTATGGAGGGGAAGGTGTAAGTGTGAGTCATGTGGGCTTTCTCATCATTATGTGCTTGTGTCTATTTATCCAGACTACAGGTGGGTTGTGAACTCTCAGCATGGAGGGAGAAGAGAGACAAGATGGGAGGATCTGAGAAGAGATGCTCCTCAGAGTCTGCCTTCAGGTACAGGACTGTTTGAAACCCCTATTACAAAACTTGGAGGAAACGAAAGTTCCCCATAAAAGTTACAGATGATACAAAAGCTTGGACAATTTGACATTAAAGAAATGGGAATAATAGTCAAAAATGGTATTAATAATCAGGATTACTAGAATGTAGCACAGTTACATTGTAGAAAGAGGAAAATGAGAAACTCATAAAAATGAGAAACAGCAATGCGTTTCTTTCGCCAGAAAGGCAAATGCCATTTTGGTTTCTATGACGGGCGGAGCAGTTTGCAACACCTTTCATATGGTATCAAGTCCAGTTTTGGTCACTACTATTTGAGGAGGATACAAAACAAAGAAAGGCTGCACAGATCAACCAACATGCAAAAGGAGGAAGACAGGCTAGGGTCCTGGGTATTGATAAACTGAAAATAATAAAACTAAGAGGCTCGTTCAAATATCTAAATGGCAATTCTAATGGTGAATGGGTATATTTCTTTTTCTTTTGGAAACCTGTAACAACAAAAGTCAGGTGAGCCCCATTTTTTTTACTCCAGTTAAAAAAGGCTTTGCCTCAATACAATTACCACTGAGGTGGCAAACTTGTGTGCTTTTGATTCTTTGTGCAGTCTTGGCAATTGTGTCAATTTTACAGAAGCGCCACCTCAAAGGCCCTGTAAACTTTTAACAGCCAAATATTATTCTTACTTCCGAAAAATGCTAGTGCACAGCAGAATATTCTCGCAATATGACACTTCATGGAGCTTAACATTTTTATTTTAAAATTCCTTATCTAAGAAGCACCTAAGAAGGATCAACATGCTTCTCCTTTAACAGAGAGCAGCCATTGGAAAACATCTTTATTATTAAGAAGAAAAGCTTGCTCTATACCACCACTCACCTCTCTCCAGTACATTTTTCATGGTGGAAACATCAGTTTTTAAGAAAGGGTGGCATAATTTCTAAATTAATAGAACAGCTCATAAGGTGTGTGATTGAAAGCATTAAAGTATCTTAAATATCTGAGCTGCAGCTTCTCCTTTCACCCACAGCATACTAGGTATATACTAGAATACCTATTGCACCTGAATTTATACTGGAGCAATCGAGGAAACAATGCTAAATAGAAAGATTAATTGAAACAGGTGAGTCACAAAGAAATGTGCTGTTGTATTTAGGATGATTAATTCCAAAGTGATTCAGATCGTTTCCAGTAACAGGGCTTTTATCAATGGCGGCTGTAAGGCGAAGCTATGATTTTTAAGTATTTCATCTTTGTAAAGCTGCTGCAGCTAGCAGAAAGGAGGGGCGCAGAAAGAAGAGATTTGCTCCGTAGCTGAAATAGCCCAGGGCTGCTTCAGAATCCTTCCCACAGCACATCTTTACAGCATGCCATTGACATTACGAACCTCCCCAGTACTGTAGAGTAGCTCATTTTCCAGCCAGAGACAATTTATCAGATACTCAGGCTGTGTGGAAGAAGAAGATCCCTGTTAATTTAGCAGGAATGATAATGATGCCACAGCCTTTTGATAACTGAAAATTCAGTATCTTCCACAGAAAATAATGGATAAAATGATGTAAAGGATCCAAACTGGGTTAAAAAATAATAATCAAACCTCTAATGAAAGCAGCCTTCTTTGGGTGCTCTTCTCTATATTACAGGTCACTGCATCAAGTTACTATTTGCTTATGGTGCATTGAAAAGCAAACCAGACATCAGCATCTACGAACCTGTCTTAAATGTCAGTATCGGTTTTTATTTTATTTATTTTATATCCTGCACTTCCCAAGGAGCCAGGCTAGAGCAATTAGCTTAGATGACTTCTTACACACATATTTCTATTATTAATTAGAATATGGAATTGACTGCCAAAGCTTACAAAATGTCTTTAATGAATACAGTATTGGCATTATAAGGGACTCTGAGGGAGGGGAGAAAAAAATGCCAATTATCATTATTGTTATTATTATTATTATTAACACTATTACTACTACAAAATTATGAAAATGTACTTAGTAGAAATAAGAAAATGTTGTCCTCATTGGAGGAATAATGTGTTTGATAAACTAATATTTGGCAAGCCTAATATTTCCAAACATTGCTTTTTGTAAGATTCCCCGCCCCATTTTAATATGAGGACTCTGGGCGTGTTATCCGAAAACTGTTTCACAACTACATAAATTATTTGCGAGAGGAAATTGTTTCATTGACAGCTTGATCTTTGACTTTTATGTGTGGGCAGGGCTTTGCAGCTGGATTCTGGCATAATGTCAAAATGGCATTAATGAGCAACCCTTTGAGTATGTATTCTTGCAACTGTGCCAGGTTTTCCTTATTTTAATTTGGGGAGCCTGAAAAAAAACAAACCCCTACTGCCTATGGAAGGTGCGTGTTCAAAACCAATCTCAGTCATGGAAACACCAAGTCACTTATTTATTTAAAACATTTCTACCCCACCTTTCATCCAATGGATTCAAGAGCAGTGCTTATAAGACATAAAAACAATTCAAATGTACAAATACAATAACATCTTTCATAGAGACTGAGAAGCGGCAGAAGGAGACAATACAACCCTTTAAAAGGCCAGAGGAAATAAACATGTTTCAACCTGGTGCCAAAAAATGTACCGTATTTTTCGCTCTATAAGACGCACCAGACCATAAGACGCACCTAGTTTTTGGAGGAGGAAAACAAGAAAAAAATATTCTGATTCTGAATCCCAGAAGCCAGAACAGCAAGAGGGATCACTGCGCAGCAAAAGCAGCGATCCCTCTCACTGTTCTGGCTTCTGGGATAGCTGCGCAGCCTGCATTCGCTCCATAAGACGCGCACACATTTCCCCTTACTTTTTAGGAGGGAAAAAGTAAGTCTTATAGAGCAAAAAATACGGTACTTTCTGCAACAATTGGACCTCTTTGGGGAGAGCAGTCCACAGGGAGCAATGACAGAAAAGGTCCCCAGCGCATAGCTAACTCAACTCCACAATGGAAACCACTGGGTTTAGTCACCCTCCTCCAGCCTTACTGGTCTTCTTTGGTACAGCATGGGGAGAGGGACCAGCCCCAAACCAACAGTGTGAGGAGAACAAGCAAGAGTTCTTACCTCCCATAGTCACAAGAAATAAGAGTGCCGTACAAACTAAAACCAATACAACCTGCAGATTGACCTCGTGGCAAATAACCGCAGATAGAATTATCCATGACGGCTTTATCCTTTCAAAAGAAACATCCAAGCTGGTTGCCTTCACAAAGTTCATGTCCAACAACCCCCTTGTTGTCAGGCAGTAGTTTTGCCTTTAATACACTGAGCTGAAAAGGCTAGCAGAAATATAGGCCAGACTGCGTCACCGCAGGCTTTTCTGCTTCTGTCGAGCCAGGGAGGTTTCATCATGCAACCCTCAAGGCCTTTTCTGGCAGTTCTTGGCAACATCTGACACCCCCACCCCACCCTGCAGCCCTCATGCTGCCTTCCGAAAGCCAGGTAAGGAGGCGCTGGGTTTGGGGAAGGAGGCATGAGGGCTTTGACAGGTCCTGGAGTCCTCTTGACTCCTCCCCAAAGCCTAGTTACCACTTTCCCAGCTTTGGCAGTCCCTGGCAACTTTCCCACCTGTACCTGACAAGGCAGTGTGCGGCCTGCAGGTTCGGTGTCAAAGTACTCTTGCGGCCCACTTGGTATGAAAAGTTGGGCCGCCCTGGTCTAGACATACTACAACCCCTTGGCTACCATGAGTTTGACACCCACGACTTCTACCATGTTTGCAACAATCCACTTTCTGATACTCATACTCCTTCCTGCTTACAAAGGCAGTAGCATTTTGCTCATCAAGCACACGCCGTTTGGACATAACATTTAAAGTTTATGTCCTCTGACAACTTAAATAGCTCTGATTAGCACTGAAAGTTAGCTTGGGTTGCAAAATGTCTATTGAAGGTGAGTAGTTTTGCAGATGAATTAAGCAGCAACTTGTGACAAAGCTGTTACCATCAGGAGATAATTGACCTTATTTGACTGTTAAGCATCCTGAGGCAAAGTTGAGTGTGCTTAAATCCTGGCAGGTTAATTATCTAGTGATTACAGTAGGCTTGGAAGGTATTATGGCTAAGAACCATTTGCAAAACGACACTATCAGAAAACTAAATTTAATAATAATTAAAAGAAATGACAATAATCAAGGTCGCCAGTCATGTATTGCTGCATAATGAGCACTGAATAGCCATAATTGGATAGCAGCAATAATTACTTTTATACCAAATAGCCCACGTTTAAATTTATTATGTGAAGCTTAGTTAATAAATATCAATGAGCTAAAACTGCAAAGAAGTGATCAAGGCATCAGTTCAAATGTTCTAACTGATCTACTCCACTGAGCTGTTGAAGTGGGTTTAAAAGCACCCGTGCAGCTCAGAAAATATGGACATTTATATCTGAATAAATCATCAATGTCATTCAGATGCATTTGGGTATTCAAAATTAAAATGTGGTATTTAAAACTAGTTTGTTAATTGCTTTCAGGTTATAAATGACAACAGATTTTCAGTTTGCTGCTTTGAACTGTAATTTCTCTGCATCTCAAACCTTAGCTAGCATCTTATTTTTTTCTCTAAAGGGGCATTCTGTGAGTTAGGCACAGCTAATCGTTCCCACTGTGGTTCTCCCTTCACCAATCCAGGAGCAACAAACTATGAGCCCTGGTTTAGCATAACATGCAAACCATTGTTTATGGTTTGTTTCTCCAAAACAAGCAACAACTGCTAAGTCAAAAATGAACTTTGGGTTAATATCATGGTTTGTTTAGAGAAAAATAAAACGTGTGCAGATTTGCATGTCACGTTAAGCCAAGGCTTGTGGTTTGTTGCTCCTCATGTTAGTGAAAAAGGAGTGATTCAGCAGTGTGCACTAAAGGTAAAGGGACCCCTGATCATTAGGTCCAGTCATGGCCGACTCTGGGGTTGCGGCGCTCATCTCGCTTTATTGGCCGAGGGAGCCGGTGTACGGCTTCCGGGTCATAATAATAATAATAATAATAATAATAATAATAATAATAATAATAAATTTTCATTTATATCCCGCCCTCCCCAGCCGAAGCCAGGCTCAGGGCAGCTAACAACAATAAAATAATACAACATTCTAAAATCATTTCATTATAAAATTAATTCAAATCAAATTGATGGCAACCATTGGGCTAGAGTTCTGCGAAGACTGCCAAAGGAGGGAGTCAGGCTGTGCCCTGGCCAAAGGCTTGGTGGAACAGCTCTGTCTTGCAGGCCCTGCGGAAAGATGTCAAGTCCCGCAGGGCCTGCAAGTCCCTAGTCTCTTGTGGCAGAGCGTTCCACCAGATCGGAGCCACAGCCGAAAAAGCCCTGGCTCTGGTTGAGGCCAGCATGTGGCCAGGATGACTAAGCCGCTTCTGGCGAACCAGAGCAGTGCACGGAAACGCCGTTTACCTTCCCGCCGGAGCGGTACCTATTTATCTACTTGCACTTTGACGTGCTTTCGAACTGCTAGGTTGGCAGGAGCTGGGACCGAGCAACCAGAGCTCACCCCTTCGTGGGGATTCGAACCGCCGACCTTCTGAGGTCTGCCCTAGGCTCTGTGGTTTAACCCACAGCACCACCCGCGTCACAGTGACTCTGATATGTGTAAGTGGCCTGTGAAGATATTATGTGGACTGAAAGCAATCCACAGAATCAAAACTACACTGCAGAAGAACACTGAAGGAAGGGTAAGCGGGTAACAGATCTGCACTGGGTGAGTCACACAGGTACTGTGGTGGCGGCCCAAAGGGCCACAATAAATGTGATAATGTGTACCCCTGGAAATCCTTGTGTGAGCTTCTAATAGAGAAGTTATGGTAACCTGTTGCTTTATGAAACTGATGATTTTACAAGTTGCCGCCCCACCCGCCTCCATTGGGGCAGAAATACAGCTAATATGTGAATCACATATCATGTGAATCACCACCTCATCAGTAGATATCAATAATGAATTTTTTAAATTCTACAAAAAATTATATGAAGGGCCAGAAAATATATCCAAGGATGAGGTGGAAAACTTCTTTCAAGATATTAAAATACCAGCTATTGAAGAATATCAAAAAGATATGCTATCAGCACCCCTAAATATATTAGATATTGAGAATGTAATAGATACAATGGGAAATGGGAACTCACCTGGGCCAGGCAGTCTTCCTATAGAATGGTATAAAATATTCAAAAATCTACTAGTCCTCAGACTTCTAGAAGTCTATGATATAGCTCATAAAGGTATATCTGCTACAACATTCAATGAAGCTTTAATAATAATGATATCAAAACCTAACAAAGACCCTACTAAATGTGCAAATTATAGACCAATATCATTAATGAATGTTGATGCAAAGATTTTGAATGCAATATTGGCGGCAAAATTACAAAAAGTTATTCAAGACTTGATACCTAATAATCAAACAGGTTTTATAAAAACAAGACAAGCTACAGATGATATCAGATTAACAACAGATTTGATAAATATAAATAAAGATGAAGAGGAGTTTATGATATTGTCATTAGATGCAGAAAAGGCTTTTGACAGAATATATAAATAATTCATAGGGTTTGTGTATATATATATATATTTATATATAATATATATAAATAAATATATGTGCGTAATATAAAAAATACGAAGACATTAAAGAAATGCAAAGGGAAAATATGAAGAACAGAGGTTCTGATGAATGGATTATTAAAAACGTGTGAGGTAAACGGTGGAAGTCTTTTTTAAAAAAACAACAAAAACAATTTATTTAAGGTAGATAAGGACAAGATGAAATTATACAATTGAATATAAATATAGATGGGAAACGGCTATGTATTGTGAGTACTTATCTACTTTTAAAATTTTTCACTTATGATCTTTTTCTTTTACTTCTTTATTCTTTCTTTGTTCTTTTTTTCTTTTTTCTGATATCTTATCTTTCATTTCACTGCTTTATTGTGAATAGCATTTTACAGAGGTATAAATAACTGTAAATATGAAAAGAGACAAAATATTCTCTAATTTTTTTCCCTTGGTTAGATGTATTTTCTTTTTCTTTTGTATTTTCTTTTGCTGTGAATATGTATGTTTTCTAATTTGTACCTAATAAAAAAAAATTTTAAAAAAGAATTCATAGGGTTTGTGTTACGTAAATTTGGTTTCCCTATAGAATACTGTAATTGGATTAAAATGATTTATAAAAACCCAATGTGCCGGATTGTTACAAACGGAAGAATTTTGAATTTGATTTGTTTAAATCGAGGAATGAGACAAGGAGTCCTCTTTCTCCATTATTATTTAATCTGTGCCTGGAACCATTAACAAGAGCAATAATTCAGGATGAGCATATCAAGGGTGTAAAACACAACAAAGATAATTACAAAATTGTATTATTTGCAGATAACATCCTTTTATTTATTACAAAACCAGAAGATACAATTCCAAAAATTATGGAGAAAATAAAAACCTTTGGCAGAATATTGGGATATTCTATAAATTGGACAAAATCAGAGATTTTACCAATTGGGCCAAGGGCTACATTGTATAGAAACCATCAATTTCAGATGTGCAAAGACTTTACTAAATACCGTATTTTTCGCCCTATAGGACGCACTTTTTCCCCTCCAAAAATGAAGGGGAAATGTGTGTGCGTCCTATGGGGCGAATGCAGGCTTTCGCTGAAGCCTGGAGAGTGAGAGGGGAGAGCCCCAGCGCCAGCCCCACAAGGTCGGGGGACAGAGGGAGGCGGAACGCCGCCATCCCGCTGTCTCCCGAAGTGGTTTGGAGGCTGACGGTGGGGAGACCCCGCCGCCAGCCCCGCAAGCTCCGGGGACAGCTGGGAGGCGCAGCGCGTCTCCCCGCTGTCCCCGGACCTTGTCTGAAGGTGGGCTGCGGGGAGAAGAGCGCTTCTCCCCGCTGCCGGCACCACAAGCGCCTGGGGGGGGAATAAAATTTTTTCCCTTTATTTCCCCCCCAAAAAACTTGATGCGTCCTATGGGCCGGTGCGTCCTATGGGGCGAAAAATACGGTACTTGGGTATAATGATTTCATCAGATATAGACCAAATTGTAAAATTAAATTTGAATCAAATTATAACTGAGATTTCTTTTGATATTGAAAGGTGGGGACCTCTAAACCTTTCCCTTTAGGGAAAGGTTAATGTCCTCAAAATGAATGTTGTTCCAAAGCTTTTATACATTCTTAGAGGATAACCAATACATATTCCCAAATTTTACTTCCAAAAAATAAATCAACTATTTAGATCGTGCCTATGGGGTACAAAGCCACCAAAAACACCACTACATAAAATGCAACTTCCAAGTAAGGAAGGTGGCTTTGGTCTCCCAAATATTTATAGCAAGAGTAATAAAAAGAAATTGTTATTTAGGCGAATTTAATTTAATTCTAAATTATATTCCGGAAACGTGGGAGATTACAAGGGGTCAAAAAAAATGGATGTACTGTGCCATATTAGAAGCAAAAAAACTTGTTTTGATGAAGAGCCACAAAAAGATTCCATTAAGCACATGGATTGATAATATGGACAGACTAATATTGACGCAAATTAAGAATGGATAAATATGAAGAAATCTGGAAGGAATATTTAAGCGATAAGGCAGACAGTGGTGGGAAGTAGGGGGAGGAGAGGTGGGGAAATATTGTTAAAAAGGTGTAGTCATAGGTATATCAGTATTCAAATTTGAATTGTTAAATTGTGTTAGTAGTGTTATTATGGTTTTTGTTGTGTCTTCTGCGGTTGTTGTTTGTATTGAAAAAATGATTAAATTTTTTATTATTATTTTTTTAAAAGGCCAGCAACACTCACCGTCTCATTCCCAAACAGGACATCAACGTAAGGTAGAACTTTCATCATGGGCTCCTTGTAGAACTGGCTAATAAATGGTGCAGAAAGGTTCAGAGTGAAGATCTTGTTGTTTGCAGAAGCCTGAGATGCCACTTTCAGTATAGATTCCGGCGAAACTGTCAAAAAGAAACCCTGCAAGCAAATGCAGAATAAATGGCTATTCAAATATGTTTTTTTAAAAAATAGTATTTCTGTTGTGGAGGTGGAAAGAAGCACACACAGAAATAAGATGCCACAGTACCGCCAAATTCCCATTTCCTGGAGCCGGTCCACGAGGATACCATGGTCAACTGTATCAATAGTCAACAAAAGATCAAGAAGTAGAAGGGAGGTCACTTTCTCCCTGTCCCCATTCCCTGCAAAGGGCAACCAAGGCCGATTACGGAACAAATTACAGAACAATATGTTTAAAGAAGCCAGAAGTTTTGATCCTGCCTTGGTCACATCTCGTGAGTTGGGCTTGTGTTCTCTTTAAGCAAAAACCATGTTGTTTTATTTTTAATGGGGTTTTTTATTGATGGGACACGGGTGGCGCTGTGGGTTAAACCACAGAGCCTAGGACTTGCTGATCAAAAGGTCGGCGTTTCGAATCCCCGCGACGGGGTGAGCTCCTGTTGCTCGGTCTCTGCTCCTGCCAACCTAGCAGTTCGAAAGCACGTCAAAGTGCAAGTGGATAAATAGGTATCGCTCCGGCAGGAAGGTAAACTGCGTTTCCGTGCGCTGCTCTGGTTCGCCAGAAGTGGCTTAGTCATGCTGGCCACATGACCTGGAAGATGTATGCCGGCTCCCTCGGCCTGTAAAGCGAGATGAGTGCCGCAACCCCAGAGTCGGTCACGACTGGACCTAATGGTCAGGGATCCCTTTACCTTTACCTTACTGTTTTTATTATTCATTTCTTACTTTTCACTTCCTGAAAAGGCAGCATAAACCAAGAAATAAAACACTTTACTTTTTCTGATAACAAAATAAAGGGGAAACCATTTCCATAACTTAACGTCCAACACAAAACTCAAGTTGAAAAGCGATTAACACAATCCTGCGCATGCCTCCTCAGCCATAATTCCCACTGAGTGCAGTGAGACTTATACCCAAGGAAGCATGTACAGGATTGCAATCTAAAATGGGGGGGGGGCTTGTTTTGCCCAAGAAGCAGAGTAAAAATACCTTAAAAAATCCCAAACGGTTTCTGGGTCACAAGAGGTATCACATAGGATTTAAACGTTTGTCTGCTTGATTTGCGCATGCAGCTTCTGCCTAAGTTGCTTCAAGCCTTTCTTATATAAAATAATTACAAGCTGCTGTGAATTATTTACAGCATGGTTACATTTCACATGTAATACCTGGTAAGTTATGTTGGCACTTGCAAGCTTGTGTGTTGAATTTGGATGTTCGTATAATTACGACCACCTCTGATGACTGTATAATTATGGACAACATTTACATAATGCATGCAAGCAACATTTTAAAAGCGGAGTGCCTCACCCCTCTTTTAAAAGAAAAATGGCACAGCCTGAGTTGGCTTAATTTATTATAAACTACTGATTATGGAGCATAAATCTATGGAAGCTTGTACTATATTGCAGAGAGAGTGAGTTGTGAAAGAATTGTTGCATTAAGAAAACACAAAACATAAGAAGCTATCAGGCAACCTCAGCACATATAATCCTGAAACGTGCGATGATTAAGGCTGAGTGTGCCAAATACTGCTCTTTCAAAATGTGCTACTAAACGTATAATTAGCCAGCTTTCCAGGCCCACAAGGTGCTACAACACCTTTGAGCCACAAGGTTTCAACCGTGATAGGAAATAAATGAGAACAAAGTGATGCCTTAAATAATTTAGATGAACACACAAGTAACAGGTCTTATATTTTTTAAACTAATTTTAGAAATTTGGGTAATGCAACCAAAAATATATTTTAGATTCCAACAGGAAGTAAGGTAAAGGTAAAGGGACCCTTGTCACGGACAACTCTGGGGTTGTGGCACTCATCTTCCTTTACTGGCTGAGGGAGCCAGCGTACAGCTTCAGGGTCATGTGGCCAGCATGACTAAGCCGCTTCTGGAGAACCAGAGCAGCGCACGGAAACGCCATTTACATTCCCGCCAGAGCAGTACCTATTTATCTACTTGCATTTTGACGTGCTTTTGAACTGCTAGGTTGGCAGGAGCAGGGACCGAGCAACGGGAGCTCACCCCGTCACGGGGATTCGAACCGCTGACCTTCCGATCGGCAAGCCCTAGGCTCAGTGGTTTAGACCACAGCGCTACCCGTGTCTCTGTAAATAGCAAGAAGAATGACTTTCAAAAGTAGAAATCTTTCCCAAATGGGAACAAAATGGGAATAACTGTATACAAATACAGTTTGTATTACTTTAATCAAAACAAAGCCGCATTCTGTCATCGCCAATTCAGACCTCACCACTGGAAAACCTGGAAAATATTTATTCATTATTGCCACCTTCAGAATTTTCTCCTCAATGGGATGGAAGAATTCAGCAAAACAATTTTGGAATGTTTTGGTCTACAATAAGTTCTCAGGAACCGCCCCACTCCTGCTGAAAAACTAAAGAATCCCAAATTATGGCACAATCTAACTAGAGGATCTTAAATTATGATACAACCTATTTCCAAAACCTTCCAGTTTTGCAGCTGCATTCTAACCACATGGCTGATGCAACAATGGCAGAAGTGTGACATACTGGATAGATGAGCATTTAGTTTTGAAGAGAGTTGATATTGTTACCTCTTGATTTCTCTCATTAGGTTCGGTAAGTCATTGCTAGTGGCAAAAGCAGAAATCATGGCTGAGTTATCACAAGGCCCCTTTTACCATCTTAGTTTTCTTGGTGTCATCAGAATTGATTGCATCTCTGGATGTACTCAGTGATGTTTTTTAAAAGCTCTTTGGCTGAGGCTGGGAGCACTTCTATTTTTCTCTACCCAATTTTTGTTAACCTTTAGAACAGTGTTTCCCAAAGTGGGAGATATTGCCGCGGGGGGGGGGGGGGCTGGAAGGATCCAGGGGTGCAATTGGGGGCGTTGAATAACAAATTTGAAAAACTGTACACGTTTCATCTGTTGTGCAATGATGCTTACTGATGTAACATAGTTGTATTTATTTATTTCCAAACAAACACACAAAATGCAAGGGTTATAACAAATGCATAAAAAACACAAATTTGTCACTGCATCTTTCTGTTTGTTCACTTAAAGAATATAGATTTCCGTGGGGTGTGGGGCACTGAGCATTTTTGTTTCTGAAAAGGGGGTGGTAGGCCAAATAAGTTTGGGAACCTCTGCTTTAGAAGCTAAATGAACTTTGAGAAAAGTAAAATACAATGACTTGGCGGAGATAGCCTGGGACACAAGCATCCACAGCCATGCTGAAACATTGCTTCCTCCTCCTGTGGATTTAAACACACTGTGCTTAAAAGAACCACTTTCAAGTGTCCCATTACCAAAAATGAAACACCACTTAGTACCCTTAGAGGTTAAAGTTAACGAAGCTCAGGGTCACATCAGAAATTTATCATGAACCTCGCTTCCAAACATCAAAGTCACTGGCAACCAGGGTGGGGGACTCTGAGTGGTGCTCTAATAGGAAATTCCCTTGAACGGTAATGTAGACGCAGCCAGGATTCTTCATGTTTATTGCATTTTAAACCCCGATTTTATCTAGTACTTTCAGCAAAAAGAAATTGCTGGTTGATTCTTTGATTTTCACTGATTTGATCCAGAATGCAGTTGTTTTAAATTGGACCGAGTACGGATGGCACGAAAGCAAAAATTTCTCTGAGTAATGATTTGGGCTTGCTGCAGTTTGCATTGTTTATTTTAATGGAAGCATGGCTTCATAAGTGGAAAATGACGACGGTTTTAGCTATTGTTTTATTTCAAGCAGGCAGTGTTCCCGTTTCTGATGAAAGCTGAATTTCAAACACTTTTCTGTACTAAAGTAAAAAGCTGAACTGTCAGTATGTGTGCTTATATTGACCCTGACATTTTCTTTTAAATAAGCGCCAACATGTCAAAAGAAGAGGGGGCTGCTTTAAGGATGGAACAGTTTCATTAATGCTAAAGCAAACTCTTAATTGTTGCCACATTGGTATTTATCTTTACAACAGCTGCGCTGCAAGTTCTTGAGATATAGCAGCGAACATTAAGAGCATCAAACTTTTATCATATACATGCCTAAGATGATGCTTTAGAGATGCACATCCATTTCTAATTAAATTCTATGGCCACAGCCCAGGCAATGGCTTCAACATACACTCAATGGGAAAAGTTCCTCCCTTCTTTTTCAATGGCAACTCTCCAAGCAATATCACATACTACTTTTGAAATTATTTGGAAGTTCCAAAATTCTGTCCAAAGCACTATTGGCATATGGAAGCCCAGGGATGGTTCCACAGCTATCTGTTCTTCTCCTTAGGCTGCCATGGAAAGTTTGCATTAATATAACCCAAGATGTCCGGGACCTTAGCCCACAGAGAATTCATGGTACAATGCATATTTCAAACTATCCCTGTGTAAGTTGTACAATGCACTCAACTGCTTCTGCAATCCTAACAGCCTAAGAAGAGCCTGCTGGTTGGAAATTCCCAGGTGTCAAAAAAAGGCTATTTATGTATGCCACCACTGCGGCCCGTGTTTTGTTAGCCCCCAAATGGAAAATGAGTGAGGTCCCAACTAAAGAAGAATGGCAACTTAAACTGATGGAATATGTGCAGCTTGCGGACCTAACATATAGAATAAGAGAACAAGAAGAACATATGTTTAAAGAAGACTGGAAAATGTTTATTGAATATATGGGGGAAAACTGTGTACACTTGAAAACGTTGGCAACGTTAAGATAAACTCAACAGTGTAAACAAGTTTTGATGGATATATTAATGGAATACTGAATGGTTTAGTTTATGTAAAATATGCAGGGATTTATGATATGCAAATTGAACCATGGAACGAGAAGACATTTTAAGGTTGTTTAATGAATATTTTACATTGTAAAATAGAAAATTTAATAAAAATTACCGTATTTTTCGCTCTATAGGATGCACCAGATGATAAAACACACCTAATTTTTTTTGGGGGGGGGGGAGGAAACAAGAGGAAAAAAATTCTGAATCCCAGAAGCCAGAACAGCAAGAGGGATGTGGCTTCTGGGATAGCCTCTTGCTGTTCTGGCTTCTGGGATAGCTGCTGAAGCCTCTCCCGGGCAGCGTGATGAAGGCTCCCCCTGCCTGGAAGAGGCTGGGCGTAGGTAAGCTGCCCTCTGTCCCTTCCCCCATCTCCCGCAAGAACCACATGCTGTTTAAAGGAAGCGTGGTTCTTGGGGGGCTTTTCTGGGAGGTGGGGGAAGGGACAGAGCCACGTGCTCTGTCCCTTCCCCCCACTTCCCGCAAGAGTCGTGCAAAGCCTCCTCAGGGCAGCGGGGAGCCTTCGTCCCGCTGCCCTACGGAGGCTTCGCGGGGGCTCTCCAAAAGCCAAAATAGCTAGAGGGAGCACTACGCAGCGCTCCCTCTAGCTGTTCTAGCTTCGTGCGAAGCCTCCGCAGGACACGGGGAGCCTTCATCCCCGTGTCCTGCGGAGGCTTCTGGGACAGCCCGTGAAGCCTCCAGAGGGCAGCGGGATGAAGGCACCTCGCTGCCCTGTGGAGGCTTTGCGCAGCTAAGCCCCAAGCTAGAACAGCGAGACGGAGCACTCCCTCTCCCTGTTCTGGCTTCTGGCAGCCTGCATTCGCTCCATAAGATGCACACATTTTCCCTTACTTTTTAGGAGGGAAAAAGTGTGTCTTGTAGAGCGAAAAATACGGTATAAACAAAGAAGAAGAAGAAGAGACTGCATCAGGCCAGTAGCCCACCAAGATCCTGTTCCCACAGTGGTCTACCATATCCCTATGGGAAGCAGGCAAGCAGGATCTCAGCATAACAGTTCCTTCCCCTCCTGCAGTTTCCACCCAACTGGCTTACAGAAGAATACTGTCTTCAACACTGCTGTTACAACTTGACCCTCTTTGTGAACATCGCCTTTCATTATATCCTGCCTTCTTCGTAGCAGCTCAGGGAAGTGAATACACAAGCAATTTCCTTTTAAAATAACAATAAAAATCAGAACAACCCTGTAAGGTAGGCTGACCTGAGAAACAGTAAATGTCATTAGCTGGGATCTGAACCTGTGTTTAACAGGCGGGGACAAGATCTAGCAGGTTGGGAACATTATATGTCAAAAAGGGCCCTCTCTCTCTCTCTCTCAGTTTATTTTAGTTGCTAGGTTACCGGCTGAAAAAGGAATTGTTCCTAACAGATTTGCAAGAGGTTAATTTGGATTTTCATCATCCCCAGCTTGCTCTTATTACTGGTTAATCCAGCCTTGAAAGCACATAATTATTGCTATCGGTGCAAGTATTATCTTACAGTAAAGAAGCACAGGCTAAAAATATTCCCGCCGTGTGAAATCAGACTTTGTTGCCCTGAAGATGTCCAGAGGAACACTACACAACCCTTCACCATATTTACAAGAAGCTCCACACAGCCTATAGGAGTCCTGAGAACACTGCTTTCTGAATATACCGTATTTTTCGCTCCATAGGGTGCACCGGACCATAGGGCCACCTACTTTTTAGGGGGGGAAATAAAGGGGAAAAAAATTATTCCCCCCCCCCCAGCCCCAAAGAGCAAAGAAGCCAAGACAGCCAGTGGGATCCACCCCACTGGCTGTCTTGGCTTCCTCTTTAGCCACACACAACCTCTCCAGCCGTGAGAGGCTGCACGCAGCTTCGTTTTTAGCCGCAGGGCTGGGGCGGGGGAAGCCCAAGCTTCCCCTGACCCCAGCTCCCAGAACAGGTCCGGGAGCGGAGGCAAGGTTGTACAGCCTTGCCGCCGCTCCCGGAGCTTGCGGGCTGGGGGAGCGCTCCGAAGGTTTGCGGATAGCTGCCTGAAGCCCGGGTAGTGCAGTGGGCACTCCTGCTGCGCTCCGAAGGCTTGCGGATAGCTTCCTGAAGCCTGCATTCGCTCCATAGGATGCACACACATTTCCCCTTTATTTTTGGAGGGGGAAAAGTGCATCCTATAAAGCAAAAAATATGGTACTTTGGCCTACCTCTCACTGAGATGAGAGGTACTACGTAAGATTGTAGGTGAGGGCTAGCATAGTTGAAAGCTTCTTCCCACACAATAATTTTGCTTCACGCAGAAAACTAGAGACGAGGGGAGGTATTTTCATGCTAGCTTCTCTATACACAGGAATATTTAGTATTTTTCATGGAGAGGCATTAAATCACATGAAGGCTTACCTGCAGTCTGAACTGAAGTCTTATGATCCCAATACTAGATTGTTGAACCAATATCTATGTGATTCCACCCCCTCCAATATCTGCCTAAGTCCAAACCTGTTAAGGAAATGCTTGATAATGGTACTGTATCTGAACACCACACCAAATTTATTATTTTTTATTATTAGATTTATATCCCACCCTTCGTCAAAAGATCTCAGGATCAAAAGATCCCAGTATGGCAAGGCAGACAAAAAAAAAATGGGAAAAAACAACAACTGAGACCCTCCAAAGCAGTCAGTTCTCCTAGTAAAAAAAAAGAAATCCTTTCCAACCTCTTCCAATAATGCCCAGCCTTCGCCGAGAGCAATTCCTGCACAATACAACCAGACATTTATTGGGGCAGGTGGTGGGTGGGGAAATGTGGATTTTCCTTTGAACAGCCCAAGAAGAGACTACAGGACTACAGGAATGCAGTTCTCATTCACACCCACTCCTCCTTATTCCCATCCGAACAACACAGAAGGATGCTTCTGATTTCCCTCTTTTGATAAGACTCCTTTTCTCATGATGCGATCTTTATTATAGCGAGATAATATGCTCTCTCTTTGGGGCTCTTGAAATTTATTCTGAAGAGGGTGACAATGGTTTTGACTAATATTTTTCCATGTTTTGTGCTGCTGTTACAGCATGAAAGCGATCAGCGTTTGAGATAACATGTGTAATTATCTCTGTGCACACACTATCAAGATTACTCTTTAGGAAATAATGAATGATTACTTTAAGATTGCAACTGGTGTGTGCACGGAAACAGAGTTAAATATACTTTACACTAAGCAGAAATTCACTGAATGCAGCTCAGAAAGCCAAAAAGTTACAAGAAAGTAATTTAAGGGGGTTAATTTTAAAAAGTGACCTTGCCCCCCCCCCCCAATTTCTCATAGCAATTGCTTTAAAAAAAAATCAATGATTTGGTTTTAGTGTTTCAGTAGGCTGGCATATTGGACAGGAGTCACTTCTGAGATTCATATGGGCAGAGGAAGATAAATCAACTGAAGCTAAACTGGACAGGTAAGGGAAAGAGGGATCAGATAGAATCACAGAACTGGAAGGGACCCTGAGGATCATCGGGTCCGACCCCCTGCAATGCAGGAATATGCCGCTGTCCCATATGGGGATTGGAGGGCTGATTCCTCTCCCAGTCCTCCTGTAAGCTGGGCAGCGGGGGGGGCGGGGACTCTGGTTATAATGCCAACAAGTCAGGAAGTCTGACAAGTGCTGCTGCACAATGACAGGTCAAAGCGTGGGAGGAAACAGGCATAGTCCAAGACTGGGTCCTAGATCTGACCTGGGTGAATGATCTTGGAAGAGTTGCTTTAACCCAGCTTTATCCAGCTGGGCTTTTGATGTAGCACCACCGCAGACTTGATGATCAGGCAGGTAGTGCTGCCTTGGGGTTTATAATGATTCCAGCTTGAGGTCTTGGTCATGTTCTGGCTTTCAGTGTCTGCATCTAGAGGCAGATTTGGGTCAACCCCATTACCAAATAGTCACCCTGTTTGAGCTGGGGGACAGGCGGTGTTGAGAACTTCAGAAGGCTTGTGCTAGAGGTCTACAACCACCATCCTGCAAAGGTATGGCATTTATAATAAACACACAGTCTCTAATCACTCTAAATAATGACTGTAGAAGCATTTACTATAAATTAAATAACTATAAGCATTTACTATAAATTAAATAACTATAATGATAGATTCCTTAAATATTAGATTGCTGAATTCTTAATTTTCATGATGGAACATCTACCATTTCGTAAGTTGTAATGCTTGAATTATAGTGGGTGGGGAGGTAGGAAGTCCCAACCAGAGACTCCCTCCAATGTTGGCCAAATCATGCCCCCCCCCTTCTGAAAACACAAGCTAAGATGTTTCTGCCCCAAAGAGGTTAGGGAGCTAATTTGAGAATGAATCAGAAAATCAAACCATGGTTTCGTCCAGGCTTGTTCTTACTAACCATAGTTTAAACAACCTATAATTCCCTGTGTCTGGACATCATGTTTAAAACTGGAAACAGATGCTTCTGAGCTCCTCCTCAGTCACACAAGAGAGAAAAAGAAGGGAGCAGGGATCCAAAAGCTTGTTGCAGCTCATTCATGTAGCAGGAAATGATGGTTTCCTGTTATGTCTGAAACCAATCCTCATGCTTTGCCAGATTTCTGCAGATTAAGGAATCACTACTGCAAATGCATATTGGAATCAAAGCGTGAAAATGGAAACACTTGAGATCTCATACCACATACTTCAATATGTCTGAATTATGACTGGATTTGATATTAAGGCTTTTAAAATTATGTAGCTATTATTAAACTGTTTTGAATTACCAGTATCTTCTATACAGATATACTATAGATAACACAATAGATGCATTTACATTTTTGTTTGGTGTTTTCTCATGCTCTGTTGTGTCCCCTTTGAGTTTAACGAATACTGAGAAGAAATACACAAAATAAAGTGACCATGACTGTGAACAGATCTTTATCTTACAAAGAGGGCAAACAGGAATGTTTTCCTATTACTCTTGTAAGGTAATAATGAGGGAGACACATGCACCTTGCTAGGGACGGCATTCTATACAGAACCACCACTGAAAAGGCCCTGCCATGCATCAATGCCAACGAAGTAGCCCTCAGCAGCAGCAGCAGCAGCAGCAGCACCAACTAGGTCTCACCTGCTGATCATAAGATTCGAGACAGCTGATATTGGGGAAGGCACTCTTTTTGGTACTTGGGTCCCAAGCCATTGAAGGGCTTAGTACTAACACACTGTATTGAGCTTGGTAGCTCACTGTCTGTTGGTGCCGAGCTTTAAGTCCAGTGACACCTGCTCCTGTCAGGCTGCCCCACTTACCAAGCCAGCAGCTGCATTCTGCACTGACCGTAGCCTCAAGACTGCCTTCAAGGGCAGCCCCACATAAAATGCATTACAGTAGTCCACATGAGAGCTATCAGAGCATGGACAACTAAAGCCAGACAATCCTAGTCCAGAAACATCTGTAGCTGATGAATCAGCTAATCAGAATTATGCCTACACTGGGCATTAGGAATCCAAGCCACAAAAGCCACTTGATACTCGAGTGGTAAGTGGGAATCCAGGAGTACTCCCATACTACTAACATCTTCCTAATCCCTCCCAGAACAAGTCATACACCTAACTGCTGGATATGGGAACCACCCACTCACAACACCCACTCCATCTTTCCATTTATTGGTCCCCATCTTGTCCACCACTGCATCTAGATACCTGTCTCAACACCTTCACAGCCTCTCTTGATTCTGATGGAATGGAAAGAGAGATCTGTGTGTCATCAGCATACTGAAGACACCGTGCTCCAAATCCCTGGATGACAGCTTCCAGTGGTTTCATGTAGATGTTAAATGACACAAGAGACTGAATAAACCCTTGTGGAACCCCACAGCCCCAAAGCCATGGAGCTGACCAACAGTCTCCAAGAAGAAGAAGAAGAAGAAGAAGAAGAGGAGGAGGAGGAGGAGGAGGAGGAGGAGGAGGAGGAGGAGGAGTAGTTTGGATTTGATATCCCGCTTTATCACTACCCAAAGGAGTCTCAAAGCGGCTAACATTCTCCTTTCCCTTCCTCCCCCACAACAAACACTCTGTGAGGTGAGTGGGGCTGAGAGACTTCAAAGAAGTGTGACTAGCCCAAGGTCACCCAGCAGCTGCATGTGGAGGAGCAGAGACGTGAACCTGGTTCCCCAGATTAGGAATCTACCGTTCTTAACCAGTACACCACACTGGCTCCTAGAACTACTTTGCAGGTAGGAGCAGAACCATTGAAACACAGTACCTGCAATTCCCACCTTCATGAGTCACTCCAGGAGAACACCATGGCCCAAAGGGTAAAAAATTGCAGAGAGGCAAGCAGAACCAACAAGGTTGCATTCCCCCATCTCACTTCCCAAAATCAAACAGGGCTGCTGAGACTGTTTGGGCACCCAAACATGGCCTGAAACCAGACTGGAATGGTTCTGGAAGCTGTGGTGTGGAATGTAAGAGACGCTAAAGTGGCAGAGATTGCTAGGGACAGGATTTCCCTAGAAATTTTGCCACTCAAAACATACTCCTGCTGCAGCTTGGCAGATTCCATAATCTCCTACCTGTAATTCTACAGGAAGCAAAATGCAGTTGTTGTGCAGCAGTTAAACTGTTAGAATTGACGTGACTTTAAAACAAAGATTCTTCTGTAAATGCCACCCTCCCTCCAATCTCCACTAAAAGTGTCATATGTAATTATAAATTTTCACCAAAGATGTCAAATTCTTACGCTAATCTTCATGCAGTCTGACACTGCCATTCTTCAACCTTTACAGATGCGAACAGTTATCACTTTGTTTGTATGTCACCACAGACAACATAATCAACAGTTTTCGTATCTTACTGTTCATACATTTTGTTACAGTGGATTTTGTGCATGCTGTCTACTTTTGTTCGAGTATGAAACTTGCTAATTCTTGAACAGGGAACAGTTATCTAGTCTACATTAAACATTTTAATACAAGATAAAGCAAAAGACAAGTTCAAGTTGTGTTTTTTTTAAAAAATCTCCATTATTAGATGCTCTGTCCTTATCAAATATCAATCCAAACCTATACAAATGCAACACAATAGGAGATTTTGTTTGGCGTTAGTGTCTTAATTTGAGGCAAAACTTCTGTTTCCCTTTACTTATAGAAGGATAAGGAGTAAAGGCAAATTTTATGCCTGAACTCTTAATAGAGAAAGGAATTAAATTTTGAAAAAGCCTGATAAGGCAGCTATGATTTCCCCTTTTAACATCTTAGTAAGAGTTAATCACTCTCTGGCCGAACTGCCCTGAAATCAGTGAAAGCCAAATAATAATATACTAGCACTCTTGCAGAGTTCTTAATAACGGCATGTGGCTTGCACAGGAGAACTTCCTGGGACCCATTTTAACAGTTGGACTGGGGCGTTCCCTATAGGGTCACGTGCATATCATGTGCTTTGAGGCTAGTTTGATCCCCATGGGAATTTCTATAGTGATGGTGGCCTTTGTCCATTGCCTGCAAGTGACGTCCCTAAACAAGACAATCTTCTTTCTACCAGTGCCTATCTTTTACTCTGGATGTAATCCCAATGCAAATTTCGTAGTGGTTTCTCACGGAGACCTGCTGAGGCTGAAGGAGCGCTACTCCTTTGACACCAACTTCACACAGATGACCAAGATGATAAGCTGAGCTACCAACCAACCTTAAGATGCCTCGAACGCCAAGGTCCTAAACCTTCAAGATTCACTACAGCAAAATAGATGTGCAACCTAGGCCAGATTCTTAGCAAGGGTGAGTGCAGCAGGCACAATTTACCAGTACTTCCATACAGTGGCGTAGCGTGGGGGGTGCAGGGGGGGGCGACCGCACTGGGCGCAACATCTGGGGGGGGGGCGCTCGCACTCGCAGCTCTCTGCCCCTACCTGGCTCACTCACTCTCTCTCACTGCAGTGCTGGCTGTGCGAATCCGATCCGAGCCACCGGGTCACCGCCCACTGTGGAGGGGTGTGTGTGCCAGGCATGCGGTGCGGTGCGGAGAGAGAGCGAGGGACTATCTGGGGAAGGGACAGGTTAGGGGGCGCAAATTACTTGCCTTGCCCCGGGTGCTGACAACCCACGCTACTTCACTGCTTCCATATTTCCTCCTCCCTTGCTGAAAACCAAGACAGGAGGAGGAAGCGTGCATAATTCTTCCTCACCGTCTGAAGACTGACTGTCCAATCACAAATAAGAAACAAACAAGTTGACCTAATGCAGCTAAACTCATTCCTTTTCGGAGCCTCTCTTCCACCAGCTGCAGACCACAGAAGGCCCAGAGCTCCCTAACCATCTCTCTCTTGAGGCAGAAACATTAAAAAAAAAATGCATTAGCAACTTACAATATTTTAAACAACCACCTACATACATTAAAATAGCAAAAAACTAGATTAAAGCATCCTGCCCATGCAAAAAGGCCATAGATAATTAAAAGTCAAATGTCAGATGAAAAAGGATTTTTTTTTTTGGCCTGGTACCTAAAAATAGGTGTAAGTATGTAGACAAAGAATACTGGGTCATCTTGTGCAACTTTGCATTCAAAAGAAGCTGTACTTAGGTTTTTTTAATTCACACTAGTGGCAATTTTTTCTTGACAGTTATTAATATCAGCCACTAGCCTACCTACAAGCTGCCTCCATTTTTACTCAATGAGCCTGCGGATAATGAGCACCATTTCAACCATGGGTTGCTGGCAAAGATGGCTATTTAGAACACAGTGCCAAAACACAGTAAATAATACCAAATGAAGAGAGTATTCCAGTGAACAGGAAAACCTGCAAGATACCAAACACAGGCACCAACCTGCATCTCAATAAAATCAATGGCAATGCTCCAACAGATTTTAGGGTTCCAGATTGCACCCACATTTCTCAACATAAAATCATAATTACATCACAAAAGGACCGTGAATCCCGAATAACAAACATATATATTGAAAGTACTCAAGAAGTGTGATATTAATTAAATTATTGCATTTCTCCTATAACCCCATTTTAATGAAGACTATAAATTTCAGTTTCCCCTTGCTGAAAATCTTACTTATATGCATAATAGTTTGCTGGAGAAATAATAAATATACGTAATAAAAGTTTTTTTTAAAAAGGCCTTTTAAGTTGGTAAAACCCAGCAAATTTAATTATCTGCTTTCTTTGCCTTTTAAACACAGCCTTAAGAGAGTGTTCTGTGCCATAAATTTGATCTCAAAAGGCCTGCTGCAGTTCTCATTTTCCGCTGTTTTTCCATTGGGCATTTATAGGGTTTTTTTTTGTGTTACAGGGGACCAGTAAAATGTAGAAGTAATCCTGCAGTTCCTGTGTATGAAATCAAGCTATTCCCTATTAGGTTATTACTTGTGTCCAAGACATTTTTTTAAAAAGCAATCGAAGCACAGGCTTAATACCATAGGTGTGATATTTCCCCCCACTCCCACTTTTTTTTTGGTAACACTAACCAGATCTAGACATTCAAGTGCTGAAACAAAACAATTATTTTGCTGAGCCTGTTAAGGTGGCTGGGTGTACATCTGCACTAATTGAAATCACAGCATGGCTTTTCAGGATGGGAACTGCATCAAAAGCACACAGAGGATGTGGAGATCTCAGATGTGTGTCTGCATTCTCTGAAGCACAAAGGAAACCAGATGCTATTGTTTATGCTCCATCCTGATGCTTCACTAAACCAATGACATAATGCAGAACGCTGTAATCTAAGTGTCCCCATCCCTTAATGAAAAGAAGGAAAATCATAAATTAAGGCAGTGTTAGAAACTGAGATACGAAAGCTAGGAGCTAAAGGGCACCTTAAACCTAGGTTATGGGTGCAACAATTGAATGTCTAGGTGCACTTTTTTTTAGAACAAGAATACGAAGCTGGAAATGAGTGAACTCCAGCTAAAACATTGTGCTCATTTTTCACAAGGTCTAGTTCTTCCCTGCCCACCCCCCTAAGATTCTTAAGAGGGTCTCTTCCCCTGTCTTCAGAGAGGAACTGGAAGTAGGGATGCAGAAAAAAGGCCCTCCATTCATTCTGCAGTTTTAATCTGAAATCTTAGGCGCAGTACTGCACCCAGAGCTCAGAAACTGCTCACGCTAATGAAATACCCTGCACCTAGAGCAATGGGAGATTGGAATTTTGGGAGGGTGATCATTTTGATCATGGCTATTTTGTCTGAGAGAGTGAAGTTGGTCTTGTACAAGCATCACATTTTATAAAAACAGATCATTCTTTGAAGATAATCTAGAAAAGGAGGCAACCAGATTTACAGAGAAATACGTTACGTGTCAAACCACCAATGAAATCACTAAATCAAAGCACCAATACTATTTTAAGCTTTCCCCCCTTACTTTTTGTAAGGATAAAAATAATGAAGGGCCAGGGGGAAGTGAGAGAGGGGAGTAAGTTGCGTCCTCCATTCTTCATAAAGGATCAGAGGACATAGGTGCTGGTAACGGCAATCTGAGTGTCACCTGTTGGTGTCCGTAAGACATTGGTGAATAAAACAGCTGGTCCATACAAGGATAATGCATTTCATTCTCCCATTCAGGCAGTTTTTTCTTTCTAATATTGTAACACCGACTGTGAGAACAATGTGGAACATCTATTTTTGACAAGGTGAAAGGTCCCTGGCAAGCAGGAGGCAGCCAATCACACATATCTAGAGATGCTTCTTGCACTAAGTTTACAGTTACACAGAGCTCCGCTCAAAATGTTCAGGCTTTCCCAAATTAGATAAGAGAGCCTACAGTACATTCCCACCTCACACAATTTGGAGAAGAGATCATGTTTATGGAAAGGTCTCAAGGGTGCCCAGTAAATCCTAAAAAAATTAGTTTTTGCTGGTTTAGGAACCATTTTAAAAGCCTTGTGTGAAGATCTTAATGAATGCAAGGGTTGTCTTCCACTGAATTGGCTTCATGGGTCAACTCCTCTTATTGGTTAGACACATCCAAATGGCTCAGGACTGGCTCTCTCCATATGAACCTAGGTAAAGGGTAAAGGGACCCTTGACCATTAGGTCCAGTTGTGACTGACTCTGGGGTTGCAGCACTCATCTCGCTTTACAGGCCGAGGGAGCCGGCATACAGCTTCCGGGTCATGTGGCCAGCATGACTAAGCCGCTTCTGGCGAACCAGAGCAGCGCACGGAAACGCCGTTTACCTTCCCGCCGGAGCGGTACCTATTTATCTACTTGCAGTTTGATGTGCTTTCGAACTGCTAGGTTGGCAGGAGCAGGGACCGAGCAATGGGAGCTCACCCCGTCGCGGGGATTCGAACCTCCGACCTTCTGATCGGCAAGTCCTAGGCTCTGTGGTTCAACCCACAGCGCCACCCGTGTCCCTCCATATGAACCTACTTGGACCCTAAAACCATCCTCTGAGATCCTTCTTTGTGTGCATCCTCCATGGGAGGTCAGGAGGGTAGCAACACGAGAATGGGACTTTTTGACAGTGGCTCCCCGCATGTGGAATGCTCTCCCTAGGGAGTCTCACCTGGCACCTTCATTATAAACGTTCCTCTTCAACCAGGCTTTTGCTGATTGACATACGATGCCCTTTTAAATGTGTTGGGGAGGGTGGATTATTGGTTTCTTTTTGTTCTTATTTTTATTATGTATTTTGTGAATTGATGTTGTGAACCGCCCTGAGATCTACGGGTGGAGGGCAGTATACAAATCTAAAAAAGAATAAAAATATTTATCTATTTTAACTCTATAAGACAAGCAAGTGAATGACAGAAGAACAGGCCGCAATCAAGTGGACTACAAAATCAAAGAATGTGGTAAGTATGCGCTGGAGTTGTATGTATCATCAACTGGGCTGGGTCAAAGAGCTCCTACGAGTTTGTAGAGATCAACACTCATTCAACCATCATGGAAGCTTTACCTGAGATTCCTGCATTGCAGAGGGCTGGATTAGATGACCATTAGGGTCCCTTCTAAGTCTACAATTCTATGATTTGGCACCTTTCAGTGTGGGATATATTATGTTTCTTCTGCAAAACACATCCTTACTGAGGTCACTGTAAATACACAGCTATTATGAAGAAAGGAGCGAGTGGCTGAAATAAGCTAATAATAATAATACTAATAATAATAATAATAATAATAATTTATTTGTACCCCGCCCATCTGGCTGGGTTTCCCCAGCCACTCTGGGCGGCTTCCAACAAAGATGAAAAATACACTAAAATGACACATATTTAAAAACTTCCCTGAACAGGGCTGCCTTCAGATGTCTTCTGAATGTCAGGTAGTTGTTTATCGCTTTGACATCTGATGGGAGGGCGTTCCACAGGGCAGGCGCCACTACCGAGAAGGCCCTCTGTCTGGTTCCCTGTAACTTGGCCTCTCGCAGTGAGGGAACCGCCAGAAGGCCCTCGGAGCTGGACCTCAGCTAAATGTGAATGGCACGTGCATAGGTTCTGTTGAATTCTGTTGTAAATATGATCAGCTTTGCACAAAACTCATGCCCTACAAATAAAATAAATGACACATTTTACACAAACCAGGCCAAGGCCAAGAGAGAATAAGCCATTAGAGGGAGGGCTTTGGCGAATGAGTGATTGCATGATTCCAGTTTATCCCTGGAGGGTCAATTTGATTTTTATTTCTAATACAGCTATTTTGTATAAGAGCAGTTTTGTACAAAGCTACTGTTTTAAAAATAAAAGGATGTACATACCACTAACAAGCCTTTAGCAACAACCGGTGGAAAGAGGCATAACACATCATTTTCCATTTGGCCGATGGAAACAAAATGGCTAGCTTGTGCTCAGACAAGCAGCAAATTGATTTAGGTGGTGTGATAACAGAGCAGGGGTAGGCAACCTAAGGCCCATGGGCCGGATGCGGCCCAATCGCCTTCTCAATCTGGCCCACAGATGGTCTGGAAATCAACGTGTTTTTACATGAGTGGAATGTATCCTTTTATTTAAAATGCATATCTGGGTTATTAGTGGGGCATAGGAATTAGTTCATTTTCCCCCTCTCCGGCCCACCACATGGTCTGAGGGATGGTGGACCGGCCCACGGCTGAAAAAGGCTGCTGACCCCTGTAACAGAGCATCCATAGAAACCTCACCACATATGTTTTTTAAAAACGCTTCTACAATGTGATCTCAGTATGGCCACAGTTAGATAATGTGATTTCTTAATTTTATTTTTTGTTCCCTTATTAGATGTGGTTTGGGAAAATCTGAATTAATTCTGGGTGAAATATGGGTTGCCAGTTTGTGTGGGTGCCATAAAAAACCTGAGATACAAGAAGCTTCAAATCCACATTAAATTGTTGTGTGGACGAGCCCACATTGAATTTCTTTACTGGGGTAACTTTGCATAATTTTGGAAAGATTTCTCAAATAAAGCTGAAAGCCACCCAAACTATCAAACGTCTTAAAAAGTGCTTCAAAACTGCATGTAAATTTTGCCTTAGGGGGACTGAGGTGCCAACTGCTAGGTTTAATAATATAAATCTCCTTCAGTTTTGACTCTGCATTCTTTGCTTTGTGAAGCAAGTTGAAAGATATGGTCACAAAGTTAAAGCAAAAGGGTGTTTATCTAATTAGAAAATAAACCTAAACACACACGTCAAAGCAATGGTTTGGATCTCCTCTTGTCTTGGCATTGTGGTATTACATATGTCCTGGATAAGATTACAGACTACCTTACAAAACTAGGAGGAATTTGTGAGATTCAAAACAGAACTGGCCTTTAAAGTTGAGAACCCTCAGTGCTATGGCTAATCTGCACAATAATTCAACCGCAGAAGTTCCAATTACTAACAGATACCATATGCAACTTTTAATGAAAACTGCATCAAGTTATCTCTGTCCATGGGATAACACTATTTACTACTTAACATTTCAATCTGTCTCGAAATTAGCAAACTATTTGGAGGTGAATGAAAGTAAGGCCATCATGTTGTACAAGGTCTGAAATGAAGCTGCTTATCTTGACAAAACACATTTATTTTGGAGAGTAAAATAGATCATCTTAATATATAGTTGAGGTGCAACAGGATTATTACATATAAGATGATCTAATCCCAGGACATGTTTTAAAAAGTTTTGTTCCTAAAAGGAAAGAGGAAAGGCAGACACACAAACACACAGAGGGAAACATTACATGGCCTTCAAGCTCTGGTCAAATAATGTCGGTATGTAGAGAATATCCACACCACCTGCCTCTACCAGGTAAAAGAAGAAACAATTTGTCCAGCAGCACTTT
Source organism: Podarcis filfolensis (assembly GCF_964270895.1). Taxonomy (NCBI): domain Eukaryota; kingdom Metazoa; phylum Chordata; class Lepidosauria; order Squamata; family Lacertidae; genus Podarcis; species Podarcis filfolensis. The sequence continues at coordinate 84,632,952 of NC_139608.1, forward strand.
TGACTCATACTTGCGAAGAACATACCCCAAGAGAGTAATTCAAGGGCAAGGCAGCAAACCCATTTATGGAGAAGGTTAAAACATACAGAAGCATTTAACAGACAATTCTTCTTTTCACCTGTAGGTAGCAGCGAGAATGCCAAACTTGCTTCAGCAATGGTAAGACAGAAAAGTGAGAGGAAAACCCTCTTTACTGGGGTCTAAGCATGCCGTTGTGCCAGGAATGTCCCTCACTGGTTAAATCTGGGTGCGTACAGCCCATTTACAGCCCAAATAGCTTTAAAAAAAAAACCTGAGAGTTAACACCCATTGTCACTTGTTTCTAAAAAGACGTATCGTGGGGTTTTCTTGTTTTGCATAACCATTGCTGGTTTCTTCATAGAACTGTAGTGTTGGTGTGGCGATCACACAGGGTCCCCGGACGTCTGACGGTCTATTGATCCCTGTGCCACCACTGAGATTGCCTCTTCGCTGCCACCAACCCGTTTCTCTCGGGTACACACGGAGTCCAGACAGTTGTTAACATTAACAAATAATCAAGTTTATTTTATAGGCATGAACAAGCTTATGGTTTCAGTTAATTGTTCTTGTCAGTTTCTTAATCTGTTTCTTTACCAATTCGTTCCTAACAACTTCAAACTGATTATCCCAACTATCTATCTGACGCCACCCAACAATTCCTCTCACTCCCTCACAACACAACTTGACCAACCCACAGACTTATCCTCCCTCTTCCTTCTTCAACTCCCAACTCTCAACTGACTTTCAAACAACTCCCACTCTAACTTTAACTCCACCCCTCGGGTTCCCACTGGCCAATCGCTTCACTCTCATTTAACCCTTTCCTTATGACCCACCTAGGAGGCAAACGCCACAGTTGGGAGGTACCCTGAGGATCATCTAGTTCAGGGGTCACCAACCTAAGGCCCATGGGCCGGAAGTGGCCCACAGAGGTCTTTTGACCAGTCCACGAGCCGCTCCCGAACAGAGCTGCCCGCTTGTGTGCTGTGCTATACCAGAGCAGCGCAGTGCAGGGACTCGCTTCCGCGGTGGTGGAAATAGCGTCTCTGAACACGCAGACACTAGAAATCACATGCACGCACGCGATCCGGCCCACAGAGGGATCTCCATAGGAGCAATCCAGCCCAGGCAAGATAAACCTTGCTGACCCCTGATCTAGTCCAACCCCCTGCAATGCAGGAATATGCTGTTGTCCCATATGGGGAATGAAACTGCAACCTTGGCGTTATCAGCACTACGCTCAGTCTAACACAGGGGTCAGCAAACTTTTTCAGCAAGGGGCCGGTCCACTGCCCCTTAGACCATGTGGGGGGCTGGACTATATTTTGGATAAAAAAAATGAACGAATTCCTATGCCCCACAAATAACCCAGAGATGCATTTTAAATAAAAGCACACATTCTACTCATGTAAAAACACCAGACAGGCCCCACAAATAACCCAGAGATGCATTTTAAATAAAAGCACACATTCTACTCATGTAAAAACACGCTGACTGTCTGAGGGCCAGACTGAGAAGGCGATTGAGCTGGATCCGGCCCCCAGGCCTTAGTTTGCCTACCCATGCTCTAACCAACTGAGCTATCCATGTGTATGATATCTTTGCTACTTTAACAATCCTGTTTCAAACTCTTCATATGTACCTTTCATCACCTATCATTCCTCCCCCCACCCCCAGAAGTAGTTTAATAAAACATTTGAAACTTGTAACATCTTTGACACAGAACAGCAGATGCTGTTACCACCCTTACCTTCTGAAAAGGTTTTATAAAACCAGAGGGTGTGAGGGAAAGATCATAAAATGATAGAAGCAATTTTTAAAAGCAGAATTATTGAACTATGATAATTACATTAGATGAAATGCTTTATAAAGGCTTTTAATTGCCTTAAATTTGTGGATAAATCTACCCAGGAGATCACACTCACATCAATGAACTGCATTATACCAGCAAGAGGAACCTTGGACCAATGCCAGAAAGAGCAAATACAATGGACCTCACTTGGCTGCAAATTACCAAAAAGCAAAAAGAGAGAGAGAGAAAGTGACAGAGCTAAAGTGACACGTTTGCATTGTGGGGAAAAGATCAAATATTGATCAACCAAGCTGAGGTAATTAGAATGGTCGTCAAGGAGATGAGATGTACATTCCTACTTCCACTCAAATGCATCTTTGTTTTACACTGAATTTGCTATCTGCTTGGAATCATTTCAAAGATTTGTGCATTGTCAATTAGCTGCACATGTGTTATGCTCGTCGTTTGTTTCAAAGACATAAAATATATACGTATTCAGATTATATTACAGGGTTTTAATGTGAACATTTCTGGGCATATTGATTACGAAATGGGGCTGCCACCAAACTTCCAGTCATTATTGGGTAAGACTTAAATTGAATATCAAGAACAAAATGGATGACACTAAAATGGGACGTAAGACCTGATTTTAAAAGTGACACTGAACATAGTATCTGTGTGCACAGGCCAAGCTTTACCCATGGATGAGGCCACATTTAAATGTATCTGCCTGTCACCATGTGTGAAATTAGCATGCTAGGAATCCTGTGTAGAAACTGTTGAGCCAATCTGAACATGTTCTGAGCATGTAAAATGCCACAGAAACGAACGAATGAATGAATGAATGAATAAAGGTTCTTCCTTTAAAATCAGTTCAAAACTGGTTAGAATCATGCGAAGCCGCAAGCTTAAATGCAGGGGATGGAAACCTGTCTCAGCAGAGGTCTGCATTCCTTCAAGGGCATCCTTCCAGGGGTAGAATCACAGAATTATAAAGTTGGAAGAGACCCTGAGGGTCATCTAGTCCAACCCCTTGAAATGCAGGAATCTCAGCTAAAGCATCCATGACAGATGGCCATCCAACCGCTGCTTTAAAACCTCAAATGAATGAGATTCCACAGCCTCCTGAGGGAGTCCACTCCACTGTTGAACGGCTCTTATGTCATAAATTTCTTTTCCTGATGTTTAGTTCAGAATCTGAATTTAGACATGAATCTAGTGGTTTGAGTCCTACCCTCTCTGGAGAAGGAGAAAAGCTTGCTCCATCTTCCATGTGACAGCCCTTCAGGTATTTGAAGATGGCAATCATATCACTCAGTCTCCTCTTTTCCAGGTTAACATACCCATCTCCCTCAAACGTTCCCCATAAGGCTTGGTTTTCAGACCCTTGATCATCTTGGTTGCCCTACTCTGCACACATTCCAGTTTGTCAATAATTTTCTAAAACTGCAGTGCCCAGAAGTGGACACAGTATTCCAGGTGTGGTCTGACCAAGGCAGAATAGAGTGATACTATTACCGTACTTCCCTTGATCTGGACACTATCCCTTTGTTGATGCAGCCTAGAATGGCATTAACTTGGTTTTTTGTTTTGTTTTCCTGTTGGATCACACAGTTGACTTATGTTAAGCTTGTGGTCCAATAAGACCCCTAGATCCTTTTCACATGTACTACTGGCAAGCCAGATGTCCCATATCTTATGTGCAGCTGGTTCTTCCTGCCTAAGTGTAGAGCCTGACATTTGTCCCTATTGAATTGTATTCCGTTAGTTTGGGCCCAGTTCACCAATCTGTTACGGTAATATTGAATCCCAATTCTGTCTTCTGTGGCATTAGCTGCCCCTCCCAGTTTGGCATCCTCAGCAATTTTCATGAGCAACTCCTCAATTCCTTCTTCCAAGTCGTTTATAAAGATGCTGAACAATAGCAGACCAATGGATGTGACTTTTATCATTGTACAACTGCCTTCATTCAAACCTCACAAAAGTCAGACATTTCTGAGTGCGCACAAACACACATGCCCATCTGTGAAAGCAAGAGACATTATCAACGGCACATTCAAACCAGGTAAACACGCTTGAAAAGGGCATAGAGCAGGGTTGATGAGGAGAGTCCTGGGAGGTGGATAGCGAGGGTTGGAGGATCACGTTCAGTCTCTGCACCCCTGCTTAGTGGGGAAATACCATATTTTTCGCTCTATAGGACGCACCCGACCATAGGACGCACCTTGTTTTAGAGGGGGAGAACAGGGGAAAAAAAATCTCCCCCTCTCTGCTCAGCGCCCCTTCAGTGAAGCGGCAGGAGAAACTGAGCCCCTTCCATTTCTCCTCCCGCTTCGCTGAAGGGGCGCTGCGCAGAGAGGGAAAACTGTGCAGCGCCTCTCCAGCGAAGCAAAGCCTGGAGAGCAAGAGTGTGTGTGCCTGGAGGTGCACACCGATCCCTCTCGCTCTCCAGGCTTCAGTGAAGGCAACCCGAAGCCTCCGGAGCGAGGAGGGAGAACTCCCTCTGCGCTTCAGAGGCTTCGTGTTGCTATCGCTGAAGCCAAGGAGCCTGCATTCACTCCATAGGACGCACACACATTTCCCCTTAATTTTTGGAGGGGGGGAGTGCGTCCTATAGAGCGAAAAATACGGTAGTTTTTGAATTCCCCACGCTGGCATGTCCCAAAGCAACCTGCACCCAAATAAACCAACATTTTACCTTCGCCTATTAGCAGACCATTCTTCCCATGGGTTAACTAACATTTGAAAACAGGCCTGGGTCATGGAAAGTTTTGCCTGAAAACATGGACAGACTGATTTACTGAACAATTGCTAAACTCCATCTTTTTCAAATGCACACGCAATACAAAAGCTGCTCCCCAATCAAAGAATTGCAAAAGTGGAGCGGGACTTTATTGCGGCAAAGGATTACAGACTCCAGTTTCACAACAGCCGCAATCAAAACACAGTCTTTAGGAAAGATGAATGGGTAAGTGCGTTACAGCCACGCTTTTTCCATAGAAGAATGGGGTATTGGCACAGTTAATACGCGGACAGCACACAATTCAGTGAAAGAAAATAGGAATTGCCGTGCTGAGCCAGATCAATGGTCCTCAGTATTCTGTACGCCAACAGCAACCAGCAGGAAGATCCCCAGCAGGACATGATGCCACCATTATCTATCCCCTGTTGCTAATTCTCACAGCAATACTGGCCAAGATCCAAAGAACTAGCTAGAGGGGGCTTTGAACTTTTGTGCTTTCAACAACTGTCCCTGTGCTGCATGGCAAAGAACTCTGAAAATGGAGCAAGACTCGAAATCAATGTCTGATAATAATCTGGAGGTCAGCTGTTCAAAGAAAAGAAGTCAAAAACCTGACTCGGGGCACACAGCCCCAAGTAGCCCTTTGGATTCCAACCAGCATTTCTGAACATGGAGACGACACACCTGCACTCACACACCACAGTAACTTGGCTTTATTCGGATTCATCTTAAATCTGCTGCCCAGAAGGAAGGTTTCAGTTCCTGGGTCAAGAATAAGGAGCCCAACTATCAACTGGACAATGTGAAAAGAATACTATTCTTCCCTACAAAATTGTTCTAGCCCTTAAAAAAAAAAGGTGGGGGATTCGAATGGTTTGAAGCTGCAAGATTCAATGCAAGACTATTAGTAATGAAGTTAGCAATACAGTGGTACCTCTGGTTACGTACTTAATTCGTTCCGGAGGTCCGTTCTTAACCTGAAACTGTTCTTAACCTGAAGCACCACTTTAGCTAATGGGGCCTCCCACTGCTGCCGCGCGATTTCTGTTCTCATCCTCAAGCAAAGTTCTTAACTCGAGGTATTATTTCTGGGTTAGCGGAGTCTGTAACCTGAAGCGTATGTAACCTGAAGCGTATGTAACCTGAGGTGCCACTGTACATTATGTTGGCCTGGAACAGGCTGATTACTATGTATGCTGCACCCTTCTGATTTTATACCAGTTCATGTTTTGTTTCATTTAGTATGTATTTTTTAAATTATCTGTGCACTGTTTCAAGATTTGCCCTCCTTTCCTCCCCCTTTCTTTCTCTTCTTTTCCATTATCAGAGACCATCAGTTGTTGAAGGGCTGAGGCTGAATAACACCTGGAGGGCCACAAGTTCACCCCTCCCCTGTTTGAGAGCAGCTCAAGCTCAAAGTCCTTTTGGGCAAATGGACCTAGTTGTGTGGTTCCTTGGATGGTGATTTTACTAGTGTTTGGACTCTGCTATGACGCCAGCAGCAGAGCATTCTGAGAGAACACAGTTGAAAACAGTGAGACTTGAAAGGCTCAACAGAGAGCTCCTGCAGTATATTCATACCTAACATATGCCTTTGGGTCATCTTTGCCAACAGAAGCTTTACACTTCGCTACTTGCTATCAATGAAGGAAGGGGAGCAGAAAGCACACAAGCTTGAAGCTTGCCACAGTATGACCTTCCAACAGAAACTATAGGTGTCTGAACTGGGTCGTGTTGCATTTAAGAACCGAAGGAACCAAAGAAATCCATTAATACCATTTTCAGCTGAAAGGAGAATATCTTCTGCTTGGAAAACTGATCAATGCTTTGGTGTCCAACCTAAGCTTCTTCATCATGATAACCCAGAGCAATGGGCTGCTTTTCCAGACCCCATTATCTGTTTTACAGATGGGGGTGGGGGAAACCAGCTCTATTTTCATGGAATTAGATTAATGTTCCAACAGGAAATACTTCTGAGGTTAACCTTGCTCTGTGCTTTTAAAAGCTGGCTGTAAACTTAAAAGATAAGACGGGGGGGGGGGGGGGAGGGAGAGAGAGAGAGAGAGAGAGAGAGAGAGAGAGAGAGAGAGAGAACTAGAGAACTAACAGGTCTGTCGAAATATACTCTTTCCTGGAAAAGCTGTCAAACAACATTTGCTTTAAAGGGCACTGTGCACCAGATACCCAGGTTCTGGTTTTGTCAAACATGAGGATTTCAGGGACACCAGTTTGTTCCATAATTTCATAGCGCCTTTGGGCTAGCCCTTTTCCCCTGCAGTTTTATGGTGCCCCCAACCCCACACCATTCCCTTAGTTGTACACCAGTTGGTTGTGCCTCAGAGTAACCATAAACTACCAGACCTGCATTGGAGCCCATTGCCACGATCAGTGGTACAGTAATTTTTCAGTATTTTTTCTGAGAAAGACTTTTGAGCCTTGTTGTCAATGAGTACTAAAATATCAAAAGGCAAAAATGGGAAAGTTGTGATAGAGGCATCATGAAGAAGAGTGAACGGAAGTTAACGTCTCATCTGAAAAGAACGTTTTTGTGGCATGCCTGATTTGGAGATTCTTCATTAAGAACCTGAAATGACCGATGGATGGATTTGATAGTAAAATAATCTCCACAATAGAATCAACCGCAGAGTTATTGAGTAATGTTTAGGATAATTTAAAGGCCAGAATACAAGTACAGATTTTAAGCAATAGCCAAAACGGTAATTGCAACTCTACTGTGGCATGAGCTAGTAAAAGGATTCCAAACGTCTGCAAAATTGCAGATAATTGTGTAGGAATATTTGCTGTGGAAACACGAAAATGCAGTGCAATTACTAAACAAACCTAAAATGTATGCAAAGTGTTTACATATGGGAATCCAGGTCATTTTATATATTTAAAAAACAATGCTTTTATTTGTAAAACTTCAAGGTGGTAAATAATGTGTAGTTCATGAGGCAGATCAGAGAACCTTCTGTTCCATTTGCTACTTGGTAGTAGTTAAGTTTACTGTAATAGCCACTGAAAGCTATAATTGCTAAGTTTTGTCATCTGCCGTTTATTTGTGGTTTGCAAGTGGTAAGAAAGCAACTCATTTCACCTTCAGAAGCACTTGCTTACACTTGTGCAAAAACTAATAGCTTGGTATTTCACACAGGAAGACGTATACACAGATCTTGTTACTGTCATAGAAATGCAAAAGGGATAATAGAGTATTTTCAGGCATGTCCTTGAACTAAGTGTAATTTGAATTGCTTAGTAAGGAAACTAATGGATTTAAAGCAATTACATTACTAAAAGGTATGCTTTAAAATGTGACTCAGTTGTTTCATTGTTCCTCAAATAATAATTTTAGAGCAATTTACATTTCTTTTGTGAAAATTGGATCCACTGCTGAACAAACATTTCAGCATTGTCAAAAGCTTGCGAGAAATGGGTTAAGTAAAGATGTCTGTTTAGGTTATTTGAGTGCATGTGTACACAGTCCTATCATTTAAGAACTGTGATTTTGTGATTCACAAATAAGCTCAGCACAGATTCCTATTCACTTAGCTTTATTCATTCCAACATAAACAAGAATCCAAGGGACATTATTTTCAAATGAATATCTAATGCTAATGAACAAAACCATTTCAACTGAACCTTTTAGTCAAACAATATTATTGCAGGGCTGTATACCTTAGTCTGCTATTCAGTTTTTCAGAAAATTATTTGAGACTCCGACTTTGTTTCTACTGAATACAGATGAGCATTAAAGCTCTAGAATGTATTTCCTACACAAATGTAATTTTTCTCCAATATGTCAAGATTAAATTCACTGCAGATATGTCTGGTTTAAACCTGGCTAGATTACTTTTACACCAAACTTGGATTCACTTCTAACGTCATTAATGCTTTTGTGTTGATTCACCACAGCAAACGCTAATGTCAACCTCTGAAGAGCTAAAATTCCCATATTCACACAAAATCTCATTTTACAATTTCATCCTACATTTTTCATAAAAAGGCATGTCAGTACATTGTGGCAGATATCCAGTTTTTATCTGCTGGTTGATGCACTAAGGACCGTTTAAAACAAAGCAATTAGTTGCAAGTGTGGTTAGTTTAACAAGATAATATCATCATAATCCATGGTTTGAGGCTGGCTTCTTAAGAAATTCTCTAGAGTTTGTTTTAAACTAGAATCCCTTGTCCAAATGGAATGTTAGATGGTGAAAATGAAATTAAACTCTTGTGAAGTCAATCCCCCAGCTGCATGAAAAAATAAGGGATGTGGGGGTAAGAAAGCACAATGCTTCACTCAGGGTTTTGGGGGGTCATTCATCCAGCGCTCAACATCAAAAAACCGAAGATCATGGTCACTGGTCCCATCACCTCCTGGCAAATAGAAGGGGAATAAATGGAGGCAGTGAGAGATTTTACTTTCATGGGCTCCATGATCACTGCAGATGGTGACAGCAGCCACGAAATTAAAAGACGCCTGCTTCTTGGGAGAAAAGCAATGACAAACCTAGACAGCATCTTAAAAAGCAGAGACATCACCTTGCCAACAAAAGTCTGTATAGTAAAAGCTATGGTTTTCCCAGTAGTGATGTATGGAAGTGAGAGCTGGACCATAAAGAAGGCTGATCGCCGAAGAATTGATGCTTTTGAATTATGGTGCTGGAGGAGACTCTTGAGAGTCCCATGGTCTGCAAGAAGATCAAACCTATCCATTCTGAAGGAAATCAGCCCTGAGTGCTCACTGGAAGGACAGATCGTGAAGCTGAGGCTCCAATACTTTGGCCACCTCATGAGAAGAGAAGACTCCCTGGAAAAGACCCTGATGTTGGGAAAAATGGAGGGCACAAGGAGAAGGGGACGACAGAGGACGAGATGGCTGGATAGTGTTCTCGAAGCTACCAGCATGAGTCTGACCAAACTGCGGGAGGCAGTGGAAGACAGGAGTGCCTGGCGTGCTCTGGTCCATGGGGTCACGAAGAGTCGGACACGACTAAACGACTAAACAACAACAACATCTAGCGCTAAACCATGATTTACCATTATGTGTGGATGAAACAATTACCCTCAACTTTATAGAAGCTGCAGCATTGACAAAGACTGATCTTCCCAATATTATTTTCAAGAATTTCCCTCATTTATAACAACATCAATAACACCAAGCTATTTAGCTGAGTTTTAAATCAAAACGAATAATGGACAGATGTAACAAACTTTGTTTGAGATTTTAATTTATACTGTACTTACCATGGGTGTGAAACAAATTATTAAGCAGCAAGAGAAAATGACTAAAAGAAGGGAAAATTCAAATCTGACTAATTCCTTAGTAATTTTCCTCAAATGAGTAAAGACAGGCTTAGACTTTTTTAAATAAGCAACCAGGATAGGAATACAAAGGCAAGGGTTTCACAGAGTAATGCTTGCAAAAAGTAAACTTTAGAAGACACCTGAAGGCAGCCCTGTACAGGGAAGCTTTTTAAGGTTTAATGTTTTGTCGCGTTTTTAAATATGTTGGAAGCTGGGTCAATTTCAAAAAATCCCACTGGAAAAACGGAGATGGCAGTATTGAGTCAGTGCATAGCTGTCAACTTACAGATTTGAAAATAAGGTATCAGCAGCCTTGAAAATAAGGTATCAGCAGCCAAAATAAGGGATATACCGAACACAGGTATGTTCAACTTCTGAGCCCCTCCGAGCCAAAGGTAGAAAACGCAGCCAGCAGACAAACGAAGCCTCAAGCGGTGGTTCCCACAGCGCAGCAGCCCAGCAAAGGGGATGCAGCAAGGAAAACCACCGTCACCTCTCCGCTGAGAAGCGCTGAGCAAAGGCGAGTCCCCAGGCAACGCAGACGATTTGATCGGCACAAGGCATGCAAGCTCCACCCCCCAGTCGTTCTTAGACTCCTTATTGGGTGAGCAATGCAGCCAAGCAACACAGCTGCTTCCTTTGAAACCCGGGAAATTTAAGGGACATCATCAATAAGGGACAGCAGCGGGACACAGTGCTGGGATAAGGGACTTTACCGCCAAATAAGGGACAGTTGACAGCTATGAGTCAGTGGCTCATGTGCTTCTGGCTTGCACCCTTTATAAAGATTTGAGGAGTGAGGTTATTACCCCTCTATTATTGTCACTCAACCATTGCTACTGTGTTCTTTCTTTTAGCAGATCAAGATGATCAGGTGACAGCAAAAACTGCAAGGTTTTTAGTGGGGGCAATCAGAATAAGATCTAATATTTGATTATTGATGTAAATGAATTTTGTATAGTTAGGTTTTCACCTCTATCTTCAGTACATTTTATTTTATTGGTATGGCTAGTGGCTGATGCAAATAAAGATTCTTCTGATACTATGTTGGAAGCTGCCCAGAGTGGCTGGGGCAACCCAGGCAGGGCAGGGTACAAATAAAATAAAATAAACAACAACCACAACCAGCATTTTTCTGGTAATGTAAGAAATGTAAATGTGTTGCCATTGTCTGCTGGTGTTACACATTCTAATAATTTAGGTATGAAATAATGTATCTACTTCCCATGTCAACTTTTCATGTATGTTCTTTAATGCTTTTAAGTCAAGTTTCCAAGTATAAATTTTATGCCTTTTCTTTATAAACTGCCTTCAGATTTTTAGAATATTGTCCTGAAATGTTTGCCAGTCTTTAAATGCCCTCAACGTATTATGAATCGGTTGTGAAAGGTATGAGTAAGGAATGGGAATTTAGCTTAGAAAATAACTCTGCTGGTAGAAAATAAGCATCAGGCAGTGTTAGCTACGTCACAAAGTTGGGTATTCCAACGCTTCCAAAATAAAACTGGCCAAAGACTCCCGAGATGGCTAATTTCCATGAAACTATAAGAAAAAGGGCTTAGCTAGGCCCATGGGTGACCTCAATTACAAACAAAAAACCATAGGGCACTTCAAGCGCTTTTTCCAAAATCCACTCAACATGAAGTCACTTGACAATAAGCATTTCTGTGTTCCCTAACTTATACAGCCATTCTGCCAAATGAATTTATGATTCTGCAACTAAATAAATAACTATTAGAATGTTGCTTATGCTTGCTAAAAACAAGCAATGGGTTACCATCATTCTTTTAATACTAGCTGTTAATAGAGCTTGAACAGAAACTAGGAAACATATAAAATTAACTGCACATTGTGATCTAATTCAGGAATTTGTATCAAATTTTCCAGTACTTTAACAAATTAGCTTAAGGCTAAATAAAAAGCTAGAATACATTATTTAAAATGTTAATATTTATATCAGTGTTTGGTTTGTGCCTATAAACTGTTTCTCACTGCAGGCAACTGCCGAGTTCTTTTACCATTTCTAATGGTGCTCCTCAAACATAGACAAGGCACAAAATGCATTAAGTCCAGTCATGTGATTTTTACTCATGTCCAGAAATGACGGTGCAATTAGGCAGATAAGGATCTACAGCACTTTTCTGAATCTGTTTGCAGCCCAGATTTCTAGTTTACAGAAGCACTTAGGGACATGATTACTTCTAAGAAATGGACACTTATTACAGTTTTATTGGTGTCCAACAGGAATTTCCTTTCTAATCATCAAAAGCCAACTAATCTTACCATATCAATTAATGTTTCCAATTACTTCTCAGTCTATAAGTCTTCTTTCATAATGGTTCAACGCCCAAAGGTTTATTTACACAATCAAATACCACATCTATGGGATTTATATAATTTATGTAATTGTCAAAAACTTGGTGAACGTTGACAGTTACAGAAAATTCTCAAGATTTTATCAAGTGTGGTAAGAAATGTCAGAAATACTTACATTGTGAGATTTTTTCATCAATAATATGGAAAACAGCAGAGCAAACAAGAATAATATACGTGTCTCCCTTCAGAAACAGGCCCAGTGAAAATGTTTTTAGTTATATATGGCCAGGAAGCTCATGCTGCCAATGTTTTATAGCCATCCTACTGAAATCGAAGAGGGCTGCAATGAATTCACATTTTGGTCAATATTTTAGCTCCCACTAGTGAGAAAATTGATTCCAACGATAGAACAAATATTGCATGAACCAAGATGATCAGCTGAAGTACTTATCTCACAATCATGCTGGACTCCAACACCACTGCTGTGAAATTACATTTCTTTCTCATTATTAGATATCCAAAAGGTTTGCAAAATAAGCTCTATCAACTTTGCTCTGTTTCAGATTAATCTGACACAAAAAACTTCAATGGAGCTTACTGATAAGAGACATGTCTTTAAGCAAGTGTTACAATGCAACTGATAACATAATGGAGTACAGTGAAGTGCAAGAAATCCAGAGTACACCTACTGCAACTGCATGAATAAATGAAACACTCATTCAATACAGCACGACTGGATTGCTTTCTGCTTTGAGGTTATCATTGTTCCGTTCGGCAGCTATGCTATTGGAAACTTGGTCAATCTCATTGTAATCTAATCCTTTGCTTGAACTAGAGAACCATATGATTAATTGGTTTTTCAGTCTATGTAATTGTTGTTCTGAATGTTCCCTTTTGTTGGACAACTTTCGATGCAGAGTATTGGTGGTAGCGTTTTAAGAAAACAATATTTCTGTTCAACTGTCTTCATGTCCTGAGGTGGAAAATGCTGACCAACTGCTGTTGGATAAATCAGGATGGCACCAGAAGCCAGCCTGTCTTATGTTTATTACTTCAGTCTGTTCTGATCAAAAGGTTTTTCAATTTGCCATATAATGACTGATCAAAATATACGACTATGTGCTACTGTAGACACCACATGATGTCAGCACAAATAGTGTTAGATGTTGGGACAGACATTGTGGAGAAAATACTTACTGACTGAGGAGATCTAGCATTCAGATTAAAAAGTATTTCCCCAGTTTCTTTCATACCAAACTTTTTTCAAAGAGGGCCAGGATTGATGAAGTGAGCATGAGCTTTTTTTAGGATTGAAGTTGTTGAGCTTTTTTACAATTTTTTAAAGGATTTAACCCCAAAGTTAAATTGGGCCCCCAAAACGGCCTTTGGACATGCCTGGGGATAAGGGAGTAAAATGTAGGGTAGAGACTATGAAACCCAGATCTTCTCTCCTGTTTTCACCCAAGGGAAAATCCTGCAAATGAAGTGATGCTTGAATACAGCCAAAGTTCTGCTACAATACAATTTGAACTGGAGACTTCTGGAGTCTATGTCTGCATTATCCCCAAACCATTTCTCCTTTAAATAAGACTAGAAAGCAGATAACCTTAATAACATGTCAGAGTTCATAAAAAGCCCATGAACAAGAATCAACAAAAGATGAGCTGCTTTGGCTGTACGAATCAAGAAATCTGGTGTGGACGCATTTCTCCTTTTTCATATGATTGACACTTAATTAAGTTTGACTAGTAGAAGAGCAACAGTGGCAACTTTCTTCAAAGTTGACTCTCTCATCCCCATTCCCTTCTAGGTGTACAAAGATTTATTTTTTAAATTTACAGTGGTACCTCAGGTTAAGTACTTAATTCGCTCTGGAGGTCCGTTCTTAACCTGAAACTGTTCTTAACCTGAAGCACCACTTTAGCTAATGGGGCCTCCTGCTGCTGCCGCGCCGTCAGAGCACAATTTCTGTTCTCATCCTGAAGCAAAGTTCTTAACCTGAAGCACTATTTCTTGGTTAGCGGAGTCTGTAACCTGAAGCGTATGTAACCTGAGGTACCACTGTACATTAAAATAAGAGTGATAAATCAGATCAGGTTTTTAAAATGCAACTTTAGATTTCTTGCCTTACAGACTTCATTACCCAAGAAAAGTATTCTTACGAAATATGGAAGAACAGTCTGCATCAACATGGATTTATGTATTGAGGTTTCCCTACCTGGGAAGACTGTTTTCAGTCATCCAGTGTTATGCAGTTAAAGCAGCTCATTACCAATAGATCTGAGTTTCAGCATCTTCCTAATGAAATAAAGACTAGCCTTTTGCCTCTCCCATGTGCAGGGAATGCATTTACGTATCTATAGAATTGGGGTGGGCGCTTGATAGATAAAGAAACATTATGCCAATAAAGATGACATGCTGCGTTCATCTCTGTAGGTATCTGTCAAATGCAAAAGCGTACACAACTATCTTCAGAGTAATAATGATGTTTTATCATTTTAATTATAAACACTTTGAAAAAAAAATCCCCCAAAGTATATGTGTTGGGGTGGTCTAAATTAACTGTAGTTTGATAGCCCAAGGGTAGCAGAAATAGATTGAGCTAGCAAATTTCATAGTAGTTATAGCAGCTGTCTTCTTGCCTCGGGGAATCTGGGTATTTAACAAAGCAGACAGCTTGGCACAGGCATCTGATTAGCAACATGCCAATATGGCTGGACAGAATTTGCAGAGGCTCTATTGTTCCAGTATTTGATTAAACATCTGGAGAATTCTGCTATTATATATTTCCCCCATATATTCACTCACAATAATTTTGCACAGGTTGTCATGTCTTCCTTAATACTAGTAACAGGGCGTGGAGTCGCCCGCGGTGCAGCAGTAAAAATGAATGATGATGCACCGCAAATGAAGTTGTTTAAAAAAAAGCAGAAAGGGCAGAACGTGAGAGTAAGTATGTTTCTAAATCACAGATCCATAAAAGCATTTAAGAAATAAATTCCAAGACGTTCTACGAACAGAGATGTGAAAGAGAGGGTATATGTTGCAAGAGGAGTTTTATAACAGTTAATACAAAAATAAAGAATTTGTGCAACTGTTTAAAAAGCTAATAACTGAGCTTCCAAAACATATTTGGCATACTGTCTTTGAAAATCTTACTACTCCTTGGGCAGTTTCTGAACAGCAAACTTTCAACAAAGAATCACACATGCACACACTCTCTCTCCTTGTCTCTCATGCTTTATGCATACACCACAAATTATTGGGGCTTGTCGGCAGAGTTCAAAGCACCAGAGTCTCTGCAAACTGCCTTCTTCATCTAGAAGTACATTCTTTTACTCTATCAAATCCATCTGAGGTAATAAGACTTGATGTTTTATTCAACAGAGCTGAGGAAAATTGTTGCACAATAGGTTAATTCAAAATGGCAGCATAGAAAATGCATCTGTCAGTGGGGATCAAATTACAGGGCAAGCTCCTTGCGATGCTTAGAAAAACAAGCCTGCAGTTTTACGGATTATGTGCACGCATGTGTTTAAAGGGGTGGGAAAGGAGCTAAATATCTGCACTAACCTCCAATTAAAGTCAATCATAAAAACAGCCTATTTAATGAGTGCAGATTTCTTTGGGTAATTATAACACCAACCAGTTTCCCCCCCTCTTTTAAATCTGTAATTCTGCCTTCTTGTTATTGCTTGCTTTGTCATTAATCGCCTCAGGACCTTGATTTCCTAGCAACAGACTCTGCCACCAAACATTTGGCTCTTGTTCAACATTTTCTTTGTGAAAAATGGCACTGCTGTTGTTGCTGGGCTGCTGCAGCTAGACTGTCTCTGTAAGTGCTCTAATAATGCATTCTTTTATTTAAAAAAATCACACGAGAAAAGGACAAATGCCCGTGCCTCCCTAGATAGCGAGCAAAAGCAAGTTTACCGGCAATTTAAAGTTTGCAGCAGCCGCAAGAAAATAATCTGATAATTTCTCATGAATACTATGATAGCACTTAAATATAAAAAAGGTCCACTGTCTGCCGCATGTTGAGGAAAATGAGGAGCAACACCTGCCAAATGTTATGTATCAGATTTCTTTTCCACCCAAGGGGACAAAGTGGCTGGCTTGGGTCCAGTGGGGCTTTTCTGCCTCTTCCTTCCCACTGCAGTCTCAGGCACCCCCCTCCCCACCAAAGAGCAGCTCCCAAGAGGGAGGTCCCTTCAGAACATCATGGACTGTGGCTCACACAAGGTGCTCCCCACAAGTCCCCTCCAATTCTCTTCTCCCATTAACAACTCCATGCTATTTCCAACACAACTCAGAAGCCCCCGCCCCACAATGATCACTCCCCACATTAAATGGGGGGTGCCTTTGCGTGGTCGCGCGCAGCCCCCTGGACCCTATACGGCACCATTAACACAGGCTTGGCTTCGCCTTCCCCAGGTGGGATACCTGGAGGTCTCCGCCTACCTCAGCCAATTACCCAATCCCGGCCTGGGGAGGTGTTGCCAAGGTGATCAGCCCAGGTAGGGGGAGGGATTACCTGCCCACACAACATGGGGAGGATCTACCAAGGTCTACCCACATCTGATCTACCAAGGTCTACCCACATCTGAAACATAATAAAGTTGTGGCCAATTTTAATCCCATAGCACATTGTCTTTAGTCATTATTCCACATGGGGGCAGCCCAGGGTTTGGGGGACTCCGCCTGTCCACGCAAATATTTTTCAGGAGGTGGAAGGGGCTGCGATGGGAAGGATGATACAGGAAAGATCTGTTGCGTTCTACAATCCAAGTGTTTATGTGGGACCCAATTCCAGCCATACCTGGGTCCACCCCGCTGTGCCACAGACCTCTGTTTAACAGGGGGCTGTACAGGGCTGCAGGAAGAAAGGTTAGCACGCTCCAGCGGTACCTGTATGGAGGTGCAGTAAGATTCAGCTGGTTCCTGATGAACAGTTATGCCTACCATTCCTCTCCCCCTCCCACCCATTCTTTTTCTTCATTTCAAAACTTTCTAAGTCTTCTTACAGTTTTTAGCTCATTGCATTCAGTCCCAAGCGTGCCATTCAGAACAGACCAAGATACAGTAATTTTGAAATGAGAAAACAGGCCGGCGGGAGGGGGAAGAGCATAAATTAAATATGAACAGGCTACTGTGGAAATATATATTCTGAAAAGATGTCTCGAGCATATGGCAGAAGCGGTTGATGTTCTGTGCTGCATATGATCTTTGCAGGATAAGCATTTGCTTTACAATTATTGATGGAGCTTTGGCCATATGCAAGAATCAACAACCACCACCATGGAGAATCCAGAGCGCTGCACAATAACAGGCTGCAGGAGACATTAACACTAACTGAAGGAAATAACTTTTTTTTAAAAAATGAATTTGTTTCTCCCGGATAATCCATTTTCTACACTTCTCACCAGCTGTTCCCACATGGCTCAGGTAACAGGATGGCAGCAGCTGTCATACAGAATCCATATATTATACGCACATTACGTTCTTTAATCTGCCATAGCTGCCTCCTATACTTGTTAATTGCGATCAGCATTAACAACATCACAGCAAGGGAAACACAAATCTGCAATTTATAGCACCCCAGAATGCAAGTCTACATAAATATGTGAATTGGGTTTCCGTCTATCTTGGGCGAGAGTAAAATATCCGTAGAATGAATTCTGAGCATTTCCTCCTCAGCTTCACTAGAACAGTGTTTCCAACATGTGGGTCACAACTTCAATTGGGTTGCAAAGCCTGTGCAAGAGGGTCATGGCTTTGAAAGTTAACTCCAAACAATTATTGCTCTTAATCCTTAGTTGGTATGGTAAATACCTTTAACAGCTTTTTGTTTTGCTGGCATATTGTAGTGCTGTGTAGACAATTGTAACCAAGTGTCAGAAAGGCTAGAGTCTTATATTTTTGGCAGTGAGCTTATTCAAATTTTGGCTTCATGTTACCAACTCAGTTATTATTGAGTACCCTGACCCTGCTGATGAAGCACTATCTGTGCTGCTATTTGGTAGCGCCTATATTTGCATGCTAGGTTTTTCACTACTGACTTGTATGATTTTATTCTGTGAACTGCCCTGAGACCTCTGGGTATAGGGCGATATATAATAATAATAATAATAATAATAATAATAATAATAATAATAATAATAATAAAAAATACTGCAGCAGGCTATATACCTCCATAATGATCTGTGGCTATGTGAGACAACCATCAAACACCACACTGACCTACTTGTTTAGCTATCCCACTGATACTTGCCCAAATGGACTTTATTGTGAATCAAGATATTAAAAATATTACAGCTAACACAGCTTTTATAAGTGTATGTTTTAAAGTAAATTTTTAATGGCTTATGAAGTAATAACCTGTGATCAGGTGACAGCTATTCTTACATTCCCATTAAGAAAACAACCACCCTGAATAAGTTTGTAAGTAATATAAATATGGATTCCACATTAATAGACACATTAAGTAATTTTTTGCTTTCTGATCATGGTCCAAAATTCCTGTGACAATACTAAATAAATTTGGACTTGTGTGTCACAATACCAAAAAGGTTGAGAACCACAGTCCTAGAAGATGGCAGGTCTTGGCATCCGTGCAGATTCCAAGAAACTGCTCAAAAGTAAGGCATACATAAAAATGTAAATGCGATGTACAGTTAAGACTTCAAATGCTGAATTTGATTCAAAATAGCTCCTGAGTTCTTAAGTGAATTAAAGTAAGTCAACATTCATGTCAATTAATCAAGACCCAGTGCAATGGAAGAGTCACTTTTAGCAACCACAAAATGAATCCTGTACTTGATGCAACTTGTATGCAAATGGTCAAAGTGTTGAACGCAGGTACAAAATTAACCAAACCTACCGCAATATAATAAACTTGAGCTTTTTCCACCAAGTTCCAGTTCTTTTCTATGTCAAGATGCTTTTCCTTTTTATAACAGTTAGCAGCAGCCAGGTTAGCAACAAGAGACCTAAAATGACAAAAAGTAGTCAACATGATCAGATGGAACAACTGATCCATAATCTCTTCATTCCTTTCGCTCCTGCAAACTAATAATAATACTTAGAATTTATTTAGCAAGCTGCTTCAGATACTGTTCCTTCTTGCAACAACCTGTGATGTAGGTCAGTTTTATTCCCATATTGTTGATGGGAGGGGGCACTGGGGCTGAGAGGCTGCTCTAAGGCCACCTGTTCAGTTTTTGTGCAGGAGAGGGAAGAGGTTCAAACTGGGGACTTGTGGATTTGTACCCCAGTCTCCTAGCCACTTATGCCACTTTCCGAAAACCTCCTACAGATCTGGGAGTGGAAGTTTCAAGACAACTTTCTAGTAATGCTAATTGGGAAGAAGCAGGGAAGCAAGGTGCTGCTTTTGATGCTGATGCTGTTGGTTGATTAAAAGGTAAAGGGACCCATGACCATTAGGTCCAGTCGTGACCAACTCTGGGGTTGCGGCGCTCATCTCGCTTTATTGGCTGAGGGAGCCAGCGTACAGCTTCTGGGTTATGTGGCCAGCATGACTAAGCGGCTTCTGGCGAACCAGAGCAGCGCACGGAAACGCCTTTTACTTTCCTGCCGGAGCGGTACCTATTTATCTACTTGCACTGCGTGCTTTCGAACTGCTAGGTTGGCAGGAGCAGGGACCGAGCAACGGGAGCTCACTCCGTCACGGGGATTCGAACCGCCGACCTTCTGATCGGCAAGTCCTAGGCTCTGTGGTTTAACCCACAGCGCCACCCGCGTCAATCACGTTGGTTGATTACACAGAGGCAAATTTGTAAAGATGGGGAAGAGTAGCAAGAAGAAGAGATTGTCAACAGCACAAATGGAAAGGAGAAGGGACTTGAAGTCACAAGCACCTCAATTTGGCTTACAAATGCAGCTGCAGACATCTGCCAATATTCCATGTCAAAATAGGAATTTTGACCTGGAATATGTCAGAGGTTTTTGTATCCCAAGGAGATATATGACCTGTTGTCACTTGTGATGCAGGCAGCACAGGTTCCAGTTGGCTCTTCGCTCTGCTCATAATAATGGGCATCCACATGAGCTTCTTCCGCTTTCTTCTTCAAAATTGCACCAAACTTATCCGTTCCGATGCACCCAAAAAACGTTGCAGCTTTATAAGGGCTCTGGATCATCCACTGCAGTCAGAGACAAAGAAGGAAAAACCAATTCACTTCAATTGCTTGGAATCAAATTGTTGTTGTTATTATATGTACAGCACTTTACATTAAATTGAGAAGGCCAATAATACCTTTGAATTCCTTCAAATCCAGATGGACTTTAAATCTTTTAAGTTCAACCTCCCTCAGCCTGGGACCCTCCTGATATTGTTGGACTCCAGCTCTTATCAGTCCAGTTGTAGTCCAATTTAAGGCTAACTTAAAACTGCAATTCTAACCACACTTACCTGGGAGGAAGCCCAGCTGAATGTAACAAAACTTATTTCTGAGTATGCATGGCGAAGATTGTAGCTTTAGTCTATCAAAGTTTTGAGGGTTCATTTTATTTTATTTTATTTTATTTTATTACAATAAAGCGGTATGAAATAGAGTAAAATAGACATACTGATGTAGCTTAGGAAAATACAAATAAAATATTACCGATTATATGCAAAATCAATAGATCTTTAGCAAACATACATTTTTGGACTTAGACTCTAAAAATGCAAAACCAGCAGTTCAGCTACTCTGAAATAACTGCTAAACAAAACTGCAAAACAATCCAAGACCACCCCCAGATACATCATACATACATCACAGAAAAGGCGGTCTACAACAGAAATCTGAGTGCGTTGTTTATCACCTGTCTGGCAGATTACCTCTTAATGGTCACTTGATTGGATTACGTGGGGAGCCTGGCCAGTCTTTTGTAATGATAAATACTTAGTTCCTGAGCCAGGTCACAGGCTCACCCTATTCATACACAGACATACCCTTAAGACAGGATTTGTGAATGAAAAGACAATGGGGAGGCTTTTCCATTTCCATTTGACCTTGCAGAGAAATATTTGAGGTCAATTTGGGAGGGACAAAATGGTTTCAGGACTTTTTCTGTGGTGTTTCAGACATGTGGTTTATATATACAGTGATGAACATTTCTCTCTCTCTCTCTCTCTCTCTCTCTCTCACACACACACACACACACACACACACATATATATATACACACACACACACCTTAAAATTCTTATAACACTGACAAAATGGATATTATTATTCTTTTTTTATTGGAGAATTCTTCAGCTTTATTAGATTTTAAGCCATGAGTAGACAGTATTTCCCTTTTACATTAGCAGTTAAATCCTTCAACCAAAAACCTTCAACATTCCTGTTTGGACAAGTTTGGATGCTTAGAAAGTAGAGGTAATTTTGATCTGTTTTAGTATTTGAACTTTTGTTTTAAAGTATTGTTGTGAATTCCCCCCTTGATTTTATTGTTTTATCTTTTTGTAAAACACTTTGAAGGGTTTGTTGTTTTTTTTAAAAAAGTGTATAAATTTTATAAAATAATAAATAATATATCTTATAAACCAACCAACCAACCAACCACACAATGCTTTGCTCAGTGCTGTCCTAAGAAAATCCATGCAGGCCTCCTCCATGTTAAAACCAATTCTTATCCACTCCATTTCTGCTCTTGTGTCATCACCAGAGATGGTTAGGCCCCACAAATGCTACAGATTATTTTAACAAGTCAAAAAGGTCCACTGGATTCACTTGAAGGAGTGGCATTCTGGCCCTAGGTGGGACTAACTTTGGAAAGAAAAAGGAACTGAAGGTATGGTGTGGGCAATGGATCATCCCGAACTTTTAGGCGTTCCAGCCACACAACAGGGTGTGGCCCTTGGTCCAGGAAGCAGTATTGAGACACACCCTTCAGATGAGTCCAGTGAACAGAAGATACTCCTGTGCTGGACTCAGGTGGGATGTTCACAAGTTGATCTGCTGATCAACAGCTGGATGCCTAAGATGGATGGAGCACACTGTGAAGTGCTCCCCATCCAAAAGTCACTTTGGCTGAAGCACCAAGGACCAAATGCTCTGTACCACCTTTCCCAAATGGCCTTGGCCCTGCATACCTGAAGGAGCGTCTTCACTCCCATCATTCAGCCTTGACACTGAGATCAAAATGGCTGCTCATGCTGAAAATGGCTACCTTTCTAAACATGCTTTTGTTTGGAATTCATGTAGCCTCAAATACTCCCCCCCCCATCCTAGCCTTTCCTGACCATCAAGGTTAGGTTTTTTGTTTTAAGTTCTGTGACTTTGTACCTCTTCTGATATATTTCACTGTTTACATTTTATGATATATTAAATGATTTTATAACATGCTCTTGTGTTTAATTATTTAATTTGTCATGCTTTTATTTATATTGTATACGACTTAGACACTGTTTAACATCAAGCTGTCTAGAAATTTTGTAAATAAAATAAATAAAATCCATGTTCTGAATATTAGTAGTGATTAGGTGTTAAGAGATTAGGAATGAGTAACAACAGATCTTAGTATGTATTTCATAGTACTATAAATACATGCTTTAAAGTTTCAGAGCATCTTACATTGTAGGTTCTAATCAGTTCTGCTGCTTCATACACACACGATCAAGTCTGTTTCTCCATCCCAGCTATAAGCTGTTCATTCAAATTTCATGCATATCAACATCTGAATAGCGACTAAAGACTACGGTTGGAGATCTCTCTTATCTGTTGGGTAAAATTTCAAACGCTAAACATATGCCTATCAGCTTATATCTACAACAGTATCTAAAACAGGTGATAAAGGTTAAGTGAAAGTTTATTGACAATGATGAACTCTGACAGCCTCTATTCAATTACTTTTTCCTTCAAGGTGTCTGTGATCAAAGCAAGAAAGTCGTCCCCCCCCGAATCACAAGCTGTTTGTTCGGATTGAAACATCTGGTCAATATTCCCTAATGCTGCAATTTTCATGCGGTGTTAGCAATAGGGTAAGTTTCCTCTCCTTTAAGTCCCATAAGTGAGACACATATGGCTGATCATTTGATCCAGAAAAGATTCAGTTCACAGCACCATGTACAACTCTCTCTGCACTTTATGGTATTTTAAGGCTGCTCTGTCATTGCACTCCATCAAAACTGCAGTCTGTTACAGGCTTCTGCTATAAAAGCCTGCAAACATGACAGAGCTTAACAGCATTTGACTATGGGAGACAGAAAGCGTGTAAAGCAAGGCTGTCTTTAAAATGGCAGATCTTCAACTCCTGCTAAGCGTTCCCAAAGTGTGGCAAACTAGTAAACAATATAAAGACCCAGTAATATCTGTTTAAAAAGTCACTCATTATTGTCATTCTAACATTTTCCATTCTGTATGTCTGAACTAATAGAGCATCTTCTTTTGCCTACCTAAGCCATTATACGATTCATAAACATTTAACATCATTTACATTTAATTTAGAAAGGTCTTACTAACCAATTACTGTTTTGCATGTTAATGGCACTTCACCCTCCCTCCAAACAGTGAATGCAATAGGGCTAATTCCCAAGGAAATTTACACACTGCAACCTCAGTGTTTGAGGCAATCTTACAGAAAATTTTGCAATCCAGAACAATTTTTACTGAATTGCCTGCCTACATGTAGATATGTCCATCATTTATGGCTTAGAAAAGTAAGTAAAATATCAAAACATCCTAGGGGCACTTCTTATCTGCCACAGGAAGCAAGGTAAGAGTGCTTCAGCTCTCAGTGATTTTTGCATCTATATGGTTATCATTTATTAGTAGAAGTCAGTGGTGGATATTTAAGTATCAGTGGAGATCTTCCATATAGAAATAGGTGTTTGATCCTTGTGATCTGATAGCAGCAGAAGGTAAGTCCTCAAAGCTTCTTGCAAAAGTTAGTTGAAACTTTACAAACTGAAATTTTGCCTGTTACGTTTCAATCTTTACTTTGTGTTTTACTGTCGTTAGCTGCCTTGAATGCCAACTGGTGGAAAGGTGGGATAAAAAATTAATGTACAAAAAGTGACATCAGAGATGTCGACGATTTCTGTCACAATATCAATCTACCGTATTTTTCGTCCTATAGGACGCACTTTTTCCCCTCCAAAAATGAAGGGGAAATGTGTGTGCATCCTATGGGGAGAATGCAGGCTTCAGGAAGCTATCCGCAAGCCTTGGGAGCCCGGCGGGAGTCCCCGCCGGGCTCCCAAGGCTTGCGGACAGCAGCCTGCAGCCCGAAACCCGGGGAGCGCTCCACAGCGCGCCCCGGGCTTCAGGCAGCTCTCTGCAAGCCTGGGGAGCCCGCGGGAGTTCCCGCCGGGCTCCCTAGGCTTGCGGATAGCAGCTTGTTCTGGGGGCTGGGGTCGGGTGAAGCTCGGGCTGCCTTTTTTCCTTTATTCCCCCCCAAAAAAAACCTAGGTGCGCCCTATGGGCCGGTGCGCCCTATAGGGCGAAAAATACGGTAGTTGAAAAACTACAGCTTCACCCATGGTGGAGTAAGCCAAATATATATATAATATAGTTCTGCAACCTGATAGGCTCCAATATATAGCCAACTCCAGGGGGCATGGGTGCTTGGGCACCCACAATAATATAACTGTGGGGGCTGGGCACCCACAAAGTCAATCAGCAAAGCCAGAGAGGGGCAGCCAGCCAGCCTCTGTGGTGCTGCCTCCAAGAGAGAAGCTGTTCATCTCCACCCACTGCAGCCAGCCAGTGAGACACCCTTTTCCAGGAGTGGGAGCCTCGGGTGTGGATAGACTCTGCCTCCACGTCCAAGGCCTCCCCCCCCCCCAGGAAACGGTGCCTTGCTGCAGAGAGTTGGAGGAAGTGAAGCTGCTGCTACCACCAGGCAGACATATGACTTCACACGAACACAGCTGCATGTAGTGCATGTGATGCTGCACATTTGCGTGGAGGCAACGGGCACCCACAGTCCTGAGGCTGAGATGGCACCCCTGCTCCACTACGGATGCTTCCCAGTCCAATTTGGACCATTCATGCAATGTGCCACAGTGAAGGAAGTCTCCACACATGTATGCTGTGAGTAACAAGTTTCCGGAGTTGCTAGAGCCCTCCCCTTCCCCAGTTCCAACAACTTCAAATACAGGAATATGTACGGCACAAAACAGCTTTCAAAAAGTGAAGGCTCTTCAGCAAACAAAGATTTTTTTAAAAAAGTGGGGGGGAGGGAATCCTAGGTCCTTCCAGATCTAGTCATCTATAGCAGTGTTCCCCAACCTTGGGCCTCCAGCTGTTTTTGGACTACAATTCCCATCATCCTTGACCACTGGTCTTGCTAGCGAGGGATGATGGGAGTTGTAGTCCAAAAACAGCTGGAGGCCCAAGGTTGGGGAACACTGATCTATAGCACAAGGACCAGATTTCCCATAATAGTGAGTCATTTATATAATGCAAATAACAAGGAAATTTAAAAACCTCTACCAGAACAATGAGACTCATCTCTTTCTGTACTCTAACACGGGTGTAACTCAGCACATTCATCCTGAACAGACAACAGGCAAACAACATGGAGCATATTCAAGATACTCACTATCTAATAATGCTTTTCCTTGCTTTTTAACTTACAAACAGCTACAGAGGAATGGGAGGGCATCTGTATCAACACATTGAATGTATAAGTACAGGAGGCTGCATCAACAAGCTTGTCCTGTAAGTGTCCTAATAGTTGTTTCAATTTCACATAGGCTGTAAAAAGGCCTCAGAGCTCAGCTTCTAGTATGCTAAAGCTACATGGAACAATGGGTTGCCCACTATGATGTGATGCAAGATGGACTGCTTTAACACATCGGCATCATCAGAGCCACTGTGACATCAGCAGATACATTTGCCAAAATTCTGTGGACATTGATCACAACTGTTGTGCTGATCCTAGCTAGTATTTTTACAGTTTCATCCAGAGAAGAATACCATCAATAAAAGATGCAATTAATGCAAATCTGCATTCAAAGTCATTATTAGAAAAATGCAACAACATACCGAACTTTAAAGTTAAGCAGCTCATCAAGAAACGCTGTCACTATTTAGAAATTTCATTGTTTCTCCAGTAGTTAAAAGAGAAACAATACACTATGTAATTTCTTTGCTAACTACTCTACTAATATGTTAATGATATCATTACATGATTTCACAAGTACAACATGTAATTTCATTTATTTATTCTCCATAGAGGCAGTGGGAAGGTGCAGATTAAGAGGCTGTCAAAATGGTAAAGTGACAGCTCATGCAAATTTATTTTTGCAATATAGCATGTAAGGAATGCAAATGCTAGTTAAAACAAAGTAGCTTCAGGCACTCAAGGTGTGCTTCAGGCATTGCATAAATGGATGAAAAATGCTAACAAATTAGAATGTCAAAAGCAAAGTGGGGAGGGGGAGGAAATTGAGGGTTCTATTTAAATGGCATTAAAACGATAACCTGACGGTAAATCAAGGCAAATATAAACACACGTGGGGTACTTTACCATCCCCAAACACTGTCGGAATTACCTGAACTGGCACAGAACCAGGACAAGGAACAACTATAATGAATTTGGATTTGAGTGAAAAATTAACTGCAATGAATAAAGGTGAGGATTGCTAGTCAAGTTATTGTGTGTAAGCAATCTCAATTCTCTGTGTTAGCAACTTTCATCTTTGCCTCCTCGTTTTGCTCTGGGCCACTTTCATAATGTGCTTGTTCCCTATCAGCTGAAAGCTTTGCAAAATAATCACTTTGGGACATGATGCATATCAAGATACAGATGCACATTTGAAATATGCTAAATGGAGGGGGGGAGCTGCTGGGTGGGACAATTAGGAGTGTAGAAAGGGAAAGATTAAGAACCTGTTTCCCCTGTCACTTCTCAGTTCTTATCTGCCTCTCGAAGCAGCTTTCATGCTTAAAAAAGCGGTGCTTCTATGTAGCTGCATGCAACATAGTTTCTGCCTTAGTATTCAGGCAGCAACAATAAATTGTGTGTGTGTGTCCCGAACTTGAAAACTTGACATATTTTTGTGACTTTGGGGTTCATTCTAATGAAGGTCTTATTCATCTGTAAATGTGGCCGTTTTTTCTTACGGACCACCACAACTACCTTTGCTTTTTATGTGCCTTGGAGAATACAGAATCTAGCTGTTCAGCTTGGAGTCTACAACCATAAGGAGATAATCTACCCCTTGAAGATGTACAGCAGTCTGAGGATTACATCCCATCCAAACCTTAAGTAATACTACTATTTAGCTTCCACTGGCTCTTTTACCTAGTACATAATCCATAATCAAACCCTGGCTTTGCTAGAATAAAGACTGCCCAGGAACCACTGTGTTTCATTTAAGGTTCAGGACAGATCTGGGTTACAAACCAAATTTCCATTTCCCTCAAATAATGGGGGAAACAGCTATCCCAGGTGTGCAACCAGGTATCTCTAGCACCTGGGAGGGACTTAGCTGGCATTCTCCATCTTGGAACGGAGTCTACAAATTGCAACTTCTAGCACACTTTCACCTTTGCAACCGTCTCCCTCATCCCACCCCACCCGTACTTTGTTAATATGTTTGATGGATGAAGAATTCCAGAGTTTGTCATATTTTTGTGACTTTTTGGCTGGTCCTAATGAAGTTCTCACTCAAGGGGGGACTTTGGAGCTTTTCCTTCTTTGGAATGCAGTGGTGTCACCTGACTCTCTTTGGGTAACTATGCATTTCAAGCGCAATCTTTCCCAACATGGAACTTTCCAGGTGATGTTGGAGTTTCTTTTGTCTGGTGGAGATGCTGAAAAGCTTAGCACTATTGGAAGAAGCAAGAAACCAACCAGGAAGGTGGTTAGACCATGAGATGGAGAGGGAGTAAAAAGGAGGAGAGAAAGACAACAGAATAAGAGCTAAACAAATGCTTTTATAGTGGTTGTCACTGCAAAAGATGTTGGACAGGTCCTCATCGCCAAGTCACTTTTCAGGCAGAGCATCTAAAAAGCTACGTTAAATGGCGGTGACAAGAGATGAAGTTGTAGGGCTCATTGGCAAATTAAAAATTAACAAGCCACCAGGTGTGGATGGCATATTAAATATTTCAAATGTGATGGCTGATCTTCTAACGTCAAATGCAAAGTCACTATAATTGGCTTTTATTAAAGGACTGGAATGAAGCCAACATAACACCAATGTTCAAAAATGCTCTGTGGTTTTTTTTAATAACCCAAGTTGATTACTTTGGGGCTCTTCTGATGTAACCTTTTCCTCCAAAAGAGTGATTTTAAAAGTATCCCTTTATGGAGGGAATACACATGGAAGACATTATAATGTAATCAAAAATCATGTGGATTTCCCCAGAAAATATCTGAGCAGGATAGCAGATTCTTCCTGCATCTTGCTTTCATAGGTTTGGGGATGGGAGTCCACATGAATTTAAAAGTTCTATGTTTTCCACATGCATTGCATAGGTTGATGGGAATTATTCCATGTGGAGAAAAAAAGAGTGTGTTAAGATCGGATCCATTTTACTTTGAAACAAGCATGTTGTCAAGACACCTAAATTTGATTGTCACTTCTTACTATTTCATTACTGCAAATCTCAGGGGTAGGAGCATATCAAGTGACCCATTTCAGCATTCCAAGACACTGACATCGGTACATCAATAAAATTTCATCCCTTAACAGCAATCGTTCTGTGTAATGACTGATCTACTGAGCCAGCACCATGGCAAGAGACCTACGGTTTTTCTTGTATCCAAGACAAAGAAAATATTTGGCCTTCCAAAACATATTTGTTAAAATTCCTGTTCTGAAGCAGGATTCTAATTTTTTTTCAGAAAACTGTGACACATGTAGGAAAACAATCTGGTTCTAGTCACTGTTGCAATTAAATACGACTTGCAATATGATAACTTCAGTTTTTAAATGTTTCCCTTCACTGAAAGCCAAAAGTAGCAATTCTTAATCCAAGAAAGGTATCTAGTTTCCTTTTTAATCTATTATCCGTTGTAATAATGTCTGGGGCTTTAATGAATGATAGCAGTACTAAAACCTTTGTAGAAACATAAATACTTTGGTAGAAATACCTTAATCTATTTCTAAAATAGCTACATTAAAAAAAGACACCCCCCTTTATTAACACTGCATATTTAAGGCAGGTATCCATATGGAAGCTATTAATCCCTAAAATGTTTAAAGCCATTTTAAGTCGCAAATATTATGTGACCTTTAAAAATTATTCGGATTTCAGAACAGTAAAGCTTTGAAGATGGCAAATTTTCAGTTTAATTGGGGAAGCAAAGAGAACACAATCTTAAAGTAAGTTATACATTAAGAATTAATGGTATACAAGAGGAGGTATGTATTACAAACCAGAAGTAAACCACAGTTCAGGAAAAATTCTCCAGCAGTTGCATCCCAACATACCTAAAACAAAAAAACTAACATTTCCGCTAATGAGACAGCTTGGTATTTTATTCTGTCAACTGATGGCTTAAGGTATCATAGTGTTGACGACTCAGCCAACTGACTGTTTGGATATAGTCAACTGACTGCCAACTATTTGCACAGAATCAAGTATTTCCAAAATGCCACAGGGCCTCCTCAGAAAGAGGGTGGGGAATCCCCAGCATAGAACTACCGTATTTTTCGCTCTATAGGATGCACCGGACCACAGGACGCACTGGGCCATAGGAGGGGGAGAACAGGGGAAAAAAATTCTCCACCTCTCTGCTCAGCGCCCCTTCAGCGCAGAGGCAGGAGAAACAGAGCCCCTTCCATTTCTCCTCCCGCTTCACTGAAGGGGCGCTGCGCAGAGAGGGAAAACTGTGCAGCACCTCTCCAGCGAAGTGAAGCCTGGAGTGTGCACCGACCCCTCTCGCTTTCCAGGCTTCAGGCGGCTATCCGCAAGCCTTCGAGCGCAGCGGAAACTCCTGCTGCGCTCTGAAGGCTTGCGGATAGCTGCCTGAAGCCTCCGGAGTGCAGCGGGAGTTCCCGCTGTGCTCTGGGGGCTTCAGGCGGCTTCAGCGAAAGCAACACGAAGCCTCCAGAGCGCGGGAGGAGCTCTCCCTCTGCGCATCGGAGGCTTCGCGTTGCTATCGCTAAAGCCAAGGAGCCTGCATTCGCTCCATAAGATGCACACACATTTCCCCTTAATTTCTGAAGGGGAAAAAGTGTGTCTTATAGAGCGAAAAATACAGTATACTATGTCGCCAACCAAGTGCACCACATAATCCCATATATTCTAGAAGATGAAACAAAACAGTGGGTACACCTGCATAGAGACATAATTGAAAATACCCCCACCACAGCATACACATTCCTCCCAAACAAACTAAGGAAAATCTTCACAACACTAAACAGGTTCACACAGACCATTCTTAAAGCATGGAAGGAAGAAGCAGGCAAACTGCCCCCAACCCCATCCTCACTAATCCCCCGGGCACACCACCCACTATTCCATCTGTGGCGTTTGCCCATTCCTTTGAAAATGTCTGTACAGGGGGAGAGAAAGGGTTAATATGTAGACCAATAGGAAAGCCGGAGGCAGAGCCTACTTGTTTATAAAAGGGCTTAGCCCGAGGTTTGGGGGTGGGTAGTCGGTTGGTTTTAGTGGGTTGGTTGGGAAAGGCAGTTGGAAAAGCAGTTGGCAGACAGTTGGAATTAGACAGTTAGGGCAGTGGGTTCTTGCGTGAGGGAAGGTAGAAGAGTTAGAGACAAGATAAAAATAAGACTAAGAAGGTAAAGAGTAACAACGTTTTGAATGCAGTTAAAGATTATTTGTTTATCTGCAATAAACTACACTCTTCTTTGTTAACTTAAGAACCTGACTGAGACTAAGTGATTTACCGGAGAGGACCTGGTTGGTGGTGGCGGATTAGTGGTGTACAGGTCAATAGTCCGTGAGATGACCAGGGACTCCATACGAACGCCACACCATCATGCAGCACAAAACTTCCAGATGAAAACTTGGGAGTGAGAGGAGGCGAGGGCAGTACCAGCATCCTGCGAGGCCTTACAGCAGCAACAGGAGATGGCAGCAATAGCAGCGGCAGCCTGCGAGGCCTCGTGGGGACACAAGCAGTGGGGCTTGCAAGTCCTCTTGGCGGTAGTGGGGGGCAGTGGCAGAAGCTGTGGCAGCCTGCCTCAGCAAGGCTTGTAGGCCACCTCTGCTTCTGCCACCGTCTCCTGCTGCCGCTGCATGGCCTTGCAGGCTGCCACTACTGAAACTGCCATGACAAGGCCTTGCAGGCCAGCGCTGCTTCTGCCACCCCTGCCCACTGCTGTGGCGAGGCTTCACAGGCTTATTGTGCCCCTGCTGCCAGGCTGCCGCTGCTTCTGCCCTCTAATTGTTGATTCTGCCACTGCCAGGCTGCTGCTGCTTCTGCGCCTAGCAGTCTGGCAGTCCCAGATTATTTGTATTCACTATGACTCATCACCATACTTTGGATTGTCCTGAATACCACCATTTGGTAGCCAAGCCCCAAACCAAAAGTCTCATTAGGATGCATTTTGGCTTGCCTGCTGCTGAAAATGACCATGAAGTGATTGGTAGAATCATCATTTATCATTTTAGACCCTTAAGTAGTAGCAGGACATTGTCCTGTTTGCCTCTGTGTAGTTCCTTATTTCATACATTGTAATATATTGATATATCACAATGTTTAGCATTTTGGCTTGCCTGCTGATGAAACTGAGGGTGTGATGATTGATAATATTGTCATTTATCTGTTTTAGTCCCCTAAGTATTAGCAGTTGCTAGGACATTGTCCTGTTCACCTCTGTACAGTTCCATCCTTATTTCAGACACTGTAGTAGATTGCAATGTTTAGCTGGTAATAACACGTTTTGGACGATATATTGATGTATCACCCAGCCCTACTGCCTGGTGCAGAGGTAGACAACCTGGTGCCCCCCTGAATTGTTGAGCTATAACTGCCTTCATCCCTGAGCACTGACCACACTGGCTGGGGCTGATGGGAGTCATAGTTCAGGACGAGGAAGATCCAGAATCAAATCTTCATTCCGAATGAAGGTTATTGGCAGAAAGGTGGCTCTTCAGTGAAACACAGCATATTTTAAACAGCAAATGTCTTAACAAGTGGATAATTACGGTTGCAATTCAATTCAATTCTATTCTATATATTACCCATCAGTTTTTTAAGTATAGGTACATGGTCCTCACAGGGACAAGGATCCAGGAGTTACCGTCTGATCTCTAACAAGGATCAACCTTCTGAGTGCACCTGGGTAATCCTGCATTTCTATTTTATGCTTTCTATTTTTACACCTTTAAGCTCTGTAACATGTTTAGTTCTCAGATTCTGAATATTTATAAATTTACTCAGTGCTTTTTTTCTTAAAAAATGTTTAGGGGTACTCTCATTTTCCTACTCATATTGAGATACTGCCCTTCAATGAGGCCAAACTTAGATTCACAAAATGTTTAGGGGTATGTGTACCCCTGCGTTCCCCCAGAAAAAAAGCACTGAATTTAATAATCGAATGGGGGTAACATTTATAACCTTGTGGCAAAACACTGTGCAGCTCACTAAAAACCAGCCCTTCAAGGGAAGTGCTAGAAACCCAACCTCCAAGTAAGTGATCTTGCTTATTATTTCTGTACAAAGAAAAGCAGTACAGTACGATTGCATCTTACACAGGGGTTCAGCTCCAAAGGTTCCATGTATACGAAAAAATGTGCCTATTCAAACCACCTCCTTGGAACCATCCCTGCATGAGCATTCCTAGACTTTGAAGCCTCCATGCCTGGCAAAGCAAGGAAGAGAGCTTAAAATCTCTTTTCACACTGGGAAAATCCAGTGTAAAAATCACTTTTAAGTTTTCTGCCTTATTTGCTTTTAACTTGCAAAATTTCAATCAGTCAGTACCAGGTATGGTTGAAATCATGCAAATTAAAGGCACATAAGATGCAATCGTACTGTAATCAATTATTTAAACAAATTCTTTTTCAAGGTTATAGTTCCAAAAACCACAAAAGAGTGTTGGCTCCATGGTCAAAATTATTAGTTTATTAAGCTTTTATTTAATTGAAAAACAATGTTCCAATTGGAGTAACCAGTTACTTTGCACATATGTTTGGAAGGGGGATTAATTATAAAATGAGAAATTTGAATTAAAGCAATCAAATGAATTTGCAAGGCAGTGAGTAGAAGTACAATTAGAAACTTCTTCCACAGAATTTAGTTTACAAGATGTTATCACAACTTTGTTAACCATTTTCCTACCCTTAATGTGGCAGCTTCAGAAATCCTGAACACAAATCTTTGTAACTGGAGTATATTTGGATTAATAAATACTGGTTTGAAATGACAATTGTTTTATATAAAACTGTGAGTATTAAGAAGCCTGATGAAAGCTTCCCTATGTCTACTGGCTAATAAAATTTAAATCACTCTTGAGTAACCTTCTAAGATAATTCCTCAATAGGTTGTTAACACTAGCTCATAAAACAAGTTATTGTTTTGAATGAGTAAAAGGAAAATTCCTACATTGGCTCCCAGTACGTTTCCGAGCACAATTCAAAGTGTTGGTGCTGACCTTTAAAGCCCTAAACTGCCTCTGTCTAGTATACCTAAAGGAGCGTCTCCACCCCCATCGTTCTGCCAGGACACTGAGATCCAGTGCCGAGGGCCTTCTGGCGGTTCCCTTGCTGCGAGAAGCCAAGTTACAGGGAACCAGGCTGAGGGCCTTCTTGGTAGTGGCACCCGTCCTGTGGGACACCCTCCCACCAGATGTCGAAGAGAAAAACAACTACCAGACTTTTAGAAGGCATCTGAAGGCAGCCCTGTTTAGGGAAGCTTTTAATGTTTAACAGATTATTGTATTTTAATCTTTTGTTGGGAGCCACCCAGAGTGGCTGGGGAAACCCAGCCAGATGGGTGGGGTATAAATAATAAATTGTTATATTATTATTTTTATTCATTTTCCAATGGTAGTTTCACAGAATGTAACCTCCAAGTCAGACTGAGACATGCTGGCAAAAATTAATTTATGCTTTGTTTTAACCTTACAGACCTCAGCATTATACAGAACTCTGAAAGGAAGAAATGTATGTCTCAAAACATATTAAGCAGCAAAGGAACTGCATCTCATCAAAATTAAATAGTGGTTTTCAGACAATAGTTAACAACGCAATCCTGTACATGTCTACTCAGAAGTAAATCTCATTTCGTTACATGGCATTACCCCAGGGTACATGAACATAGGATAGAACCATAAGGTATGTTTAGTAGCGCTGGGCAATATAGTGATATATTGTCCAAAATCGGTTTGAAGTCCATATCATGATATCGGTTTCTTAATTTTTGACCTGGCAATATATCGCGAATCATGATGTTAGTGTGTGTGATATGCAAAAATCATGATGTGGGAAAAACCTTGAATTTACAAAAGCAACCACTTGTGCTACAATTGTGAAAATGGACACAGTACACATGACAGCAAAGCATGTTTCATGTTGACTTATTAGAAATACAAGGCAGCATTACCGACATATTTCAAAAAGTAATTTAATATATAACACTGGCTCACAACACCACTGTATTTTACTATTTATATTTTTTCCAGCCATTCATAGGAAATGAGAGTTGTAAAATGCTTTGATTACTTTACTTCCCAGAGGCACAACCAATGAGGCCTGTGCAGCAATGGGACATGGTGAGGACTTGCCCTGATTGAAGTGCATAAATCATTCTATGATTCCAAGGAAAAATAATTACAATGTTGCCTAGCTATGCCAACCTAATACACAAAGGAAATTTTTGCCAATACTTATTCATCAATGACAATTTATAAAATAAAATTCCATCATGTGTATTAATTCTTTGTCGCTCTCAGCTGCAGCTAAACGACATGGCATTGTTCCATGTCCATTTCAAATTGAGAAAAATTGAGATTAAGAGTGCTACAAAAGCTTGCCACAAAATGCCTGCAAGAAAAAAATCTTATGGAGGGGTAAGGCAAATAATAAAATAAAATAAAATATAAAATAAAATAAAAATTTCTAACCTTAGCCTCTCCTCACACACACACAAAAACATATGTGTTCACTGAGCAGAAGAGTCAGCACACATTGTCAATTTAAGATGGACTAATTAATAATCCTTATGACAACTGTGTATGCATCCTATTAATATGCTACCTTGTTTATAAACAGGCACAACACCGAGATCACACATTTATCATCTATAAAGATCATCTATGCCAGAAGTCCCCACTTAGAGAGATATCACACTCTAAGTGGAAACCTAGTATAGATGATTACTTCAACTTGAATTCAGGGGCAGGGATCTATTATAATACAAGACTTACGGTAAACTTAGAATCCTCAATGCTTTCAAGGAATTCTAGTCAGAGTTTTATAACTGGAGCTATTGTTTTTATTAAGTTATGCTTACGTTTCCAATAAGTATCTCTGCTTCCAGCAAACATTGGCTTTATAAAAGCCACTGATGTTGCAGAAAAGAAAAGAAAAACAAAATAGATTGTCTCCAACGCTTCAGTTGCATGTGGGGAGCAGACTTCAGCTTGCACACTGGGTCTTTCCATTCCTCACCTCGCCCCTGTAGTCTGGGTGCACTCAAAATGTGTTATAGGATGGGGGGGGGCTTCTTCGGAGCAGAGTCTAGGGTTGTGCGTGGCACTCAAGGCAGGGGAGAGCAAAGGAAAGTACCACTGGACACAAACCTAAGGCTGCAATCGTACATACAGCTTAAATACCAGCAATGTCAATGGGACATGTTACTCTATGCATCTTTTCTTGGAAGAAGGTAAAGGGACCCCTGAACATTAGGTCCAGTCGTGACCAACTCTGGCGTTGCGGCGCTCATCTCACTTTATTAGCCGAGGGAGCCGGCATACAGCTTCCGGGTCATGTGGCCAGCATGACTAAGCTGCGTCTGGCAAACCAGAGCAGTGCATGGAAACACTGTTTACCTTCCCGCCGGAGCGGTACCTATTTATCTACTTGCACGTTGATGTGCTTTCGAACTGCTAGGTTGGCAGGAGCAGGGACCAAACAACGGGAGCTCACCCCATTGCGGGGATTCGAACTGCCGACCTTCTGATCGGCAAGTCCTAGGCTCTGTGGTTTAACCCACAGCGCCACCCGCATCCCTTTCTTGGAAGAAAGGCTCACTAAATTCAGTGAAGTTTGCTCCTTGGAATTTGCATACACAACCTACTTGGACAAAGAACTGCAGCCGAAAGGAGAAGCAATATTCTGGCATAGAGAACCTGCATTAGATTTTTGAAGCCTCGTGCAGTGTACTACCATGATAACACAACAGGGAAATGGGATGGGATGGAATATACAAAACAGTAAGTATATAAAATTGACCTTTTGCATTTAAGTTTAACTGCAAATAATATGCTGGTAAATGAGGCATGACCGCTTTACATTATGTCGAGAATTGGACGACATTTAATTTTGAACGTAGTAGGTGATAACATTTCAAATTCAGACATTCATCTGTGCTATTATCTTAACACCACAGAAGCCATTGCTATCAGCATTTTTCTTTCATTTCTGTGATTGTCCTCCAGTGGATTCTCAAGAATTTCTAATAAAAGTGAATTATTGTACTAATTAGTAAATCACTAATAAAAAAACAAGCTTTCAGTATACTGTGATTTATCCTGGATAATATTACTTTATCATCCAAACGTTAACACACCATAAGGATGAATTATACTGGTTCTCAGTGTTTTTACACACAAAGACTTAACTGACAATGAAGCTCACACACCTTTAAAGATCAGTTTTCCTGCAAAAACAAAGCCAGCACAAGTGGTTGCCTTTAGTTAGCTTAGCTGTACTATATTCAGAGAGAATTGGAAAACTAAAGTAGCTACTACTTTTAGATACAGCAGAATTCAAATAATTTACCCTCCTCCCTCTTTGAAAATACTCTGATTATCTTACTTGCTTCAGTGCAACTAAGTTGCAGTTTTGTGTGGCTTTATAAAAAGCTTCCATTAAACAAACAATCTCT
Organism: Podarcis filfolensis; assembly: GCF_964270895.1. Lineage (NCBI taxonomy): Eukaryota > Metazoa > Chordata > Lepidosauria > Squamata > Lacertidae > Podarcis > Podarcis filfolensis. The sequence goes on from NC_139608.1 coordinate 84,670,115, forward strand.
TCCAAAAATTGTTCTATGGTATTTTAACATTTTTCTTCCATAAAAAAATAAAAAATCCTAATTAATACGTTAGGGCAGTGGTTTTCAGCCAGTGTGTGATAGAACCCTGGGATGCCTTGAATGATGGTCAGGCTGCCGCGGGCAACACTGGCCTCTGTCCCTCTCACATCTCTGCCTCCCAAAGGCTTGCACAGCTGTTTGTTGCAGCAACCCTGGCTACAAGCTCTCCAGGCAAATGGTGCCTCTGGGGCTGGCCAGGGGGTGCTTCCCAGGCCCCTGTGGGGCAATGTGAGGAGGCACCTCTCTTTGGGGCAGGGAGGAGCAGCTCAGAGACCAGAGTGGCAGTAGTGGCTGCCAGAGGATTCCCAAGGAGAGGGAAGAGGGAAGAGGAAAGGAGGCTGAGGGAACCCTCCACAAGGGAGAGTGTTTGAAAAAGGGTGAGAAGATGTCAGTTCTGCAGGCCAGGGGTGACATAACTGGGCTCCTGAGCCCCACAGGGGTGCCGCAAAAAGAATTTAGTTGGTCAAGGGAGACATGGACTCAAAAAGGCATTAGGGTTTAGGATGGGTGAAGAAAAAATCACTGCTTTTCCTATACCTGAAGGAGCGTCTCCACCCCCATTGTTCTGCCCGGACGCTGAGGTCCAGCGCCGAGGGCCTTCTGGCGGTTCCCTCATTGCGAGAAGCAGGGCCTTCTCGGGAGTGGTGCCCGCCCTGTGGAACGCCCTCCCATCAGATGTCAAAGCGATAAATAAGTACCTGACATTCAGAAGACATCTTAAGGCAGCCCTGTTCAGGGAAGTTTTTAATCTGTGATATTTTAGTGTATTTTTGGTTTCTATGGAAGCCGCCCAGAGTGGCTGGGGAAGCCCAGCCAGATGGGCGGGGTACAAATAAATAATAATAATAATAATAATAATAATAATAATAATAATTATTATTATTATTATTACTATTATTATTATGTGTAGCTGCTGAGGATACACTTCTATCAATCACAGTATGGTTGTCTAAATTCTACTAACAATGAAGAGCTCTTTGCTCAAAAAGTTTCAGTGAGGTCCAATTTAGGTCTTAGAACATCTTACAAGGAAAAAAATACTTGAGTGGAACTCAACTATTATTAAGTTGCATCGGCTAAAATGAGAATAAAAGTTCATCGTGACTAACTTTTCACAATTATTTCAACTGGGCTCCATGACCTTGACCTCTCTCAAAGCTGTTTTGCCTTCTATCCCTAACTGCAAATAAGCATATATGTATATATTCCAGATTTCAGACCTAAGCAACTTCTTGATATTAGCTCCCAATACATCAGGTAAGCGCAACTGCTATGATCACTATAGCCACAAAGCATGTAAACTAGGCAGAGCAACAAAATGTAGCATGAATAACCAGGCACTACTTAGAAACTATAATTATTTCCCTATTATTTCCTGCAGTCACAACATATCCCACTTTGTATCTTGCTAGATCCCAACACTCCCCCTCTCCCTCGCTGCTTGCTGAAGGACAAGGTAAGAGTCCTGTTTTGTTTAGCCAGAAATCTAAAACAAATAATAAACAGTGTGTGTAAAAGGAAGGTAAAAAAAATGTGCCTAAATTTAAGGTGACCAGTCATCTTATACTGTACACTATTGTTGGCAACTACATAGCAGTGTTATGTTCCTATGCTCTAAGATAAACAAGGTTATGAGGAAAAGTTTTAAAAACAACTACCATTTTCAAATTTAATTTAATCTGAGGGATTACAAACCTGGGCCACTTTAACAGAATTCTGAGTCGATCCACCAGCATGGTACTCTACTTTGAACTTTTTCACAAGTTCTTCAAATCTGTAAGAAATCACAGGAAGAGAAGAGAAAAAAGGAAGTTACTTTTTTATTTTCCACACTTCAGAACTTCACACTACAAAACTATTTGAGCTAAATGAAATTCAAGTTACTAGCTGGGTTTTTTTTCTTACAAGGGGGGCACTTAATAAACACGCAAACACACACACTTCACCAATTCTGGCACTATTTGAGAATCCTTGCTTAAAAGAGAAACAGCATACACTGAGAGCACAGGCCTCTCTATCAAGCAAGATACTGAACATACGATATATGTATTGTTTCTTACAGCCATGTTTTTCTTTCAGCAATTTTTCTGGCTGAAAATATGGAGGTAAATCCATATTCTCAAACAAATACAGTGGTACCTCGGGTTAAGTACTTAATTCGTTCCGGAGGTCCGTTCTTAACCTGAAACTGTTCTTAACCTGAAGCACCACTTTAGGTAATGGGGCTTCCCGCTGCCGTCGCACTGCCAGAGCACAATTTCTGTTCTCATCCTGAAACAAAGTTCTTAACCTGAAGCACTATTTCTGGGTTAGAGGAGTCTGTAACCTGAAGCATATGTAACCCGAGGTATATGCACTGTATATGCAAAGTTCTGGCGCGCACACAAGCATGAAAAAAGTTGTTTCTCTTTGTTTTCTTTTCCAATGTAAATGAGATATTTCTTTGAATGATCTTGTTTTAATCCAGCTTGAATCTGAACATATACCCAAACAACTAATTTCTTATATGCTGCTATATTAAGCCCTACTTCAGCTGATTATGCACAATTTAAGTTCTTTTTATATTAAGTCCCACAACTTTACTGGAATTGAATCTTCTGTTTGACCCATTTAACTCATGCACAAATTTATTGCATATGTCACCCAAGCAGATGTGGCTGGAGTCAGAGCAGACACCATGGGGCCAAATTAATAAGGACATGAGGATGGAAGGAAAAGGTCTCCCACCCGAATATCTATTTATGGTGCCAAACTTTCTTGTTTAATAGCTATTTTACCTTTCAGTACAACATTAAGAATTATGGGTGAAACCAATGCTCCCGATCTTTTTAAGGAATGGTGTTTAATCAGGTGGAGGCAGCCCCCACGACAAACCCACGCACCATGCTGTTCTGGATAGTCCCCTAAACCTATGGTTCAGGGGCACATGGGAAAGGCAGGGGGAACTGGAGGAACAAACCAACTTTCAAATCTTAGTTTATTATGTTGGCATATTTCCACCACCCGTAGTTAAGGTTAGCCACAACTTGGGATTTATTATATTGAAAATCACAGCAAGCAATTCTTCAGTGAAGTAAGTAAATACTAGGATTTAGGTGCAATGTTAAACTGCAGTTAAGCTAAAGCTGATTTTTCATAGCCTCCTCATGACTGTGGTGGAGGGAGGAGGGGTGCATACACATGACACTGGGCCACTGTGTGGCTTTTCCATGATGCATATTGCGACTAAGCTGCATTCACAGTTATGGATATATCAGAGCAGTCATAATGATCACAGGCTGCACTGGGGGGGAAATAAATGTTTCTGTTGATTAGAGCTGTACTAGAAGAGAACGCATATGCAATAATTGATTTCTCAGAATGTTTTTATAGTACAACGAATTCAATTTATCTGGCTGATGAAAAGATTGAGAAGCTTATTGGGTGGCAGCTTTTGGTAATAGAAATACAGTACCGATTAGAGCTTCCATTGTGATACAGACTGAATTCCCAAAGAAAAATAATTTTCTGAGCTCTCAAGGGTCTTTAGAAACTACAAGCAGACGTATAGCTATTCCCAGTTCTGTGTTATTACAATAATATCTACAAAAATGTCTCCCACCTTTCTACTGCAATCGCACCGAAAGTGGCTCATAATTCAGAAATCAAACAAAATTACAAACGAAGCAAACAGCAAATGATTAAAATAGCAGTAGTTTAACATAGCATAAATGAGATATTAAAACGGGAAGAACAGAGTCTTCATAGCCCAACAAAAAGCAGGCAGTGATGTATCAGATGTATCTCCCTAAGGCGGCTGTTACACAATCCAAATGTTTTATCTGAGAAAGTCCTGTGTCTCATGCATGTTTGCAGCACTTCAGATGGAAATAGGACTTGGAAGATAGTCTCCAAAGAAGTATAGCGTTCTTTGGCAGGCAGTGGTTCCAGATATAAGAGAGGACTTTGAAAGTTTCACTCTCTCTAAATACAGCATGTTTACATACTGAGGAGCACTACTAGATCCAGAAAGTCTCCTGGATGTTTTGGTGACAGCCAGGAGTGTCTTTAACCATATTCACCTGGTAAATCAGCTGTGCTCAACCTAAACAAATCAGACCAGACTTCAGCCATTTAGGCTCTAATCACCGCCAAATTGAATTAATGCAAATTGCTCTAAATCTACCCATAAAGATAATTCAGAAACTTCAGGTGGCTGAGGATAAAGCTGGGCTCGGGATATCAGAACACACTACTCTGAACCTTTACCTAACTTTGCTGATTTATCAGTTTGTTTCTGGGCTCAATTTAAGGGGCCCATGTCATCAGCTTTCTCCAACCAACTGTAACTCCATCTTGTCTTAAGCTGCAGGCTGTTCACTCCAACCAATCCAAAACTGCCCCCAAACACCAGAATTTCTTCTACACCCTAAAAATAGACCACGGAAAAGTAGCCGAGTGCCAAATGTAAACTGATGACATCAAAGTTAAAATCTCTGGGTGATCTTACCCAATTGCTACATGTAAATGTTAAACAGCATTGGAGACAAGATGGGACTCTTCAGTACAGTGGTACCTCAGCTTAAGTACTTAATTCGTTCCAGAGGTCAGTTCTTAAACTGAAACTGTTCTTAACCTGAAGCACCACGTTAGCTAATGGGGCCTCCTGCTGCCGCCGCGCCGCCGGAGCCCGATTTCTGTTCTTATCCTGAAGCAAAGTTCTTAACCTGAAGCACTATTTCTGGGTTAGCAGAGTGTGTAACCTGAAGCGTATGTAACCTGAAGCATATGTAACCCGAGGTACCACTGTACTATTTCACAAGAAAAGCAGAAATCCTCCTGCGTCTTCTAGTGATGTGAAACCCTTATTGTCCCATTTAGGATCCACTTGTGGAATGGCTAAATAAGGTACAGTGGTACCTCGGGTTATAAACACCTTGGGTTACAAACACTTCGGGTTACAGACTCCACTAACCTGGAAGTAGTATCTCGGGTTAAGAACTTTGCCCCAGGAGGAGTACAGAAATCGTCAGCAGCAGCTGTGGGAGGCCCCATTAGCTAAAGTGGTACCTCAGGTTAAGAATGGTTTCAGGTTAAGAACGGACCTCCGGAACGAATTAAATTCATAACCAGAGGTACCACTGTATTCTCTAAATCACACAGAAAATAAAGGTAGCAGTGTTCGCCCTTAAGAAAAATTCCAAAATCTGTATTATGGCAATATGTGTATGACTTGGAGAACACTGCTACAGTGGTACCTTAGATTACATAAGCTTCAGGTTACATACGCTTCAGGTTACAGAATCCGCTAATCCAGAAATAGTACCTCAGGTTAAGAACTTTGCTTCAGGATGAGAACAGAAATCATGCTCCGGCAGCGCAGCAGCAGCGGGAGGCACCATTAGCTAAAGTGGTGCTTCAGGTTAAGAACAGTTTCAGGTTAAGTACGAACCTCCAGAACGAATTAAGTACTTAACCCGAGGTACCACTGTATTTACTTGTTCAACAGTAAGATTCTAATCTGGAGGACAAGGATTCTATGCCACTTGAAAACTTCATTTTTTGGGGAATATTCCCTCAAACTGCATTCTATTGACTTTTTGTCTGGCACAATTCCTAAAACTAATCTCCACCATTGCTAACATAAAGACTGCTTAGTTCCTTTTGATTCCTGTTTTTTACCTGCTAAGGAACCAGTGCATTTTAACTAAAAGGTGGAGACAGGTCTGTGTAACAGGTTAGCCTAATAAAGGTATTTTAAAAAGGTAAAGTACCCCTGACAGTTAAGTCCAGTCACGAATGACTCTGGGGTTGCGGTGCTCATCTCGTTTTAAAGGCTAAGGGAGCTGTCTGCTCCGCAGACAGTTTTTCTGGGTCATGTAGCCAGCATGACTAAGCCGCTTCTGGCACAATAGAACACCGAAACCAGAGCAGCGCATAGAAACGTCATTTACCTTCCCACCTATTTATCTACTTGCACTTTTTGGGGTGCTTTAAAACTGCTAGGTTGGCAGGAGCTGGGACTGAGCAACAGGAGCTCACCCCGTCATGGGGATTTGAACCGCCAACCTCCTGATCGGCAAGCACAAGAGGCTCAGTGGTTTATACCACAGCACCACCCACGTTGTATTGCCCTAACGCAATTGTTGGGTTTTTTTTCTTATGCGCCAAAATAGCTGTTTTTACTTCTTTTGTGATTGAGAAAAATAAAGAATTTAAAGATGATTGTTGTTATTATCTAGGAAGTCATGCAGCACTGACAAATTTATGTGCATGCTTCTATTTGCAACGTTTATCTATTATTTTTTACATGTCATAATCTCTAAAATAAATTTTATTCAGTGTTCAACAGCATTTCAGAGCTTCATACATGGGAATTCTCAAAGATGAATAGCAAAGCAGGGAGAGACTTTCAGGTAATAGCAAAAATAAAATGCAGCTTTTTTCATTTTAGGGCTTTTCACAAAACACATGGTTAAAGGTGGCTGACTTTACTGAAAAGAAAAAAGTCTTTAAATCACAATCCTTAAGAGCTAATGTTTTAACCTTACTTTTGTATCGATGTTACTTTTTCCATCTTGTTCCAATAATGTTTAAATGCAACCATATGTGGAAAATGTTCTTTTGGCGTCCATCAAACTGACATTTAAGTGCATTTTTTCAACCTCTAATGTTTGTGGTAAAGTATTTCAAAGCTATGAACCTTCGAAAATGCACAGGCAAATTGTCTCTTTCATATATTAACATTTGGTCTTCATAACATGGAACCTGTTTGGAATTACTGACTTCTGATTTAGTTGCTATTTGTTTGGATGAGGTGGTTTTGGAAAATATAGTACTTGTTTGAGGTAATGCTAGTTTGCAGTAATAAATACTTCCAAGAGGAGTTGCAGTTTTCAGAAGCGTTCTACAGAAAAGTATAATCAGCTGTTTTAACTAGCAGTATATGTAGAGTCCTAAATGCAATCACCTTCTTAATGCAGTTAGTTGCAAACCATGGTAATTTTCTCTTTTAGTAAAAGGGTTTTCTTTCATTCCTAGTCATTTCACCAGGAAATAAAGAAACTGAGTGCAAACCTATAGAAGTCCTCTCAGAAGTTCCATAGGGCTTATTTGCAGGCAAGTATGTATGGGATTGCAGACTTAAGGTGGCAACAGTTATAGGGAAGAGACTTTTAGTAGATGTTTACCTATTAACAGCCATTCTTCTTTGCCTTTTTTCTTCTTTTTTATGTTGTCACTTTTCTCTGTGAATGGCTAACTGGGTTGCAAGTGTCTTACCCGAAGCCAAATGTCTCTAACATGAATAGTCTTATCATTTAGAGCAAAAGATGATAATATCAATGCGTACACTAGGTATGTTCAAATAAATGTGATCTTACTTTACTCCGGCGTTCCTCTTTCTCAGTAACATTTCAGCAAATACCTGGTCCCAAAGAAGGATAAAGACTGAACTGTTCAGTGTAACTTTCCTCAACTTTTGGGCGGTTGTGGTTTTGTTTTTTTAATGAAAAACATCCACAAAAGGCTGCAATTCTGAGTGGAAAACGGGTGCATCTGTTGGGGGTACTTAATCTTTCACTCTTCAGCTTTTTTACCTTCATTCCAAATGTCCTGTTATTGGCCTTCTGATATTGGGATGTATAGAAAGGAAAGGCAGGAGGAGTTTTGAATCAGTATGGCCACAAAACACATTGAAAGGCTTAAGCATGCATGTAGAAAACAGGGGCGGCTAACTTTTTTTAGCTGGAGGGCTGTATTTGCTGTTGACCAAACCTCTCCCAAGTGCTATCTGTGGCAAGTGTGGCCAATGCAAAAGTGAATGTTGCAAAAGTAGGTGTTGCCCCCCTCATTCTCTTTCGCACCCAGCACACAAATACTATCCACACTTAACAGAATTTTCCTCCCCATCAAGCTCTCTCTGCTCTAGGAAGGAGCGATGGAGAGGAACATTATCCACTCTCCACGTGAGAGAGAGACAAGGGAAAACCAGGGAGAAAAAGCCAAACCATGTAGCAGAACCAACTCTTGATCTTGCTCCTCCTTTTCCTCTCCTCTCCATGTGTCAGTTGCCTGTTGGAAAGGAACGCCACTGAGAGAAGTAATGGCTACTGATCTGGCAGCACCAAACTACCCGCCAGCCTTGACAGCGTATCAGAGCACTCCAGAAACAGGAAAATACTCTCTGATCTGTTCCGGTGTTTCACCAGGAAACATTGGAGCAAGGTGGAGCGGGCCTTCCTGTTTTCAGAGTGTTCTAATCTGTTCTCAGTGGCAGCTGGGGTTTCAGTAAATTTGGCCAAGGGGATGGAACGGGCTTTTGAAAAGGGCTTCGGCCAGGCAAATCAGGTTCATGGACCCCCCAGTCACTCCTAACCTAGAATATTTTACAACGCAATACCACCTTAACATTTTATGCAATCCAAAGAACCTTTTAAAGAACCTTGTTTCAAAACCTGAATAATTCATTCAGGTGATTCCATGTTCTCAGAGTGTTACAAGCTCACATCACTTTACACGGGCCTGCTTTTGAAGACTGTGAGTTCAGTATCCTTGCAGACAACACAGCCTCCTGAGGAATGTGAACCTATTACACAAATGCCTCAAAGTCTTAATTGTCTTTTGAGAGTTTGTGTTACAGTTTATTCTTTGTGCGGAACTAAATTCGCTGCTTTGAACACATCCTGCTCCAATTGGCCCAACTGTGAATCAGAGCCCAATTTGGATTTCATGGGGGAGCCAGCAAGGAAAGACTTGAAAGTTCACCAGTGCATTTGTCTGTGCCTGTGAAGCTGACAATCCCTCCTGCATTTGCAAATACAGTAACATCTGCATCAGCTAACAAATCCACTGCTGCTACAAAATTTAGAATTCGAAATCCGTCTCTCCAAGACCTGTCAGTTTAGATGAAAGTGTTGGGTGCTATATAATGACATTGGGGGCTCTTGCAATCGAGTACAATTGAGCACATTTGATTCGACGCAGAGTGAAAAATTTAGAACATCATTCAACTTTTAAGCTAGAAATGCAAATTGCTTCTCAGTTAAAGTATTTGTTATTTCAGGTCTGCTACCAGAGCTGTATGGCAAGGGAAGCTGAATTGCAGGGGCAGGGGAATAAACACCCAGAAAATGTAGAATTAATAACCATAATCCAAATTATGTAATGCATCAGGTGAAACTTAATTTCCCATTTCCTCTCCGGAAGAGTAGATGCTGACTGACACTGCAGTTTCATCTACTTACTCAGTCCAATCACTGTGGAAATGTGTTTCAGTAATAATAACACTTAATATTAGACTCAAAGAACAGAATTAGCAGGAGCCAAGTTTGAGCTCTTTTCATATCAAGGACAGGTTCACTTATATTGTTGCTTATTTTAAGATTATGTATGATCAGATTCCATATGCCTCATCCCCTTCCTATCATCAGCAGTTGCCCCTGCTCCTGTTTTGTCTTTGGAGATGCCTTCTAAACATTTTAGCTGGGATCCAGGGAATGTGAGCAGAACACAGCTTGCACAAGGGGACTTCCTCCTTCTCCCCTCCCCATTGCAACTTTCCAGTACTGAGGGGTTAGGGTTAGGGTTAGGGATTTGCTGATGTGGTCCAAAGGAAAGCAGAACAGTATGTTTGGCACTAGCTTGACTGAAGTAGTTGCCAGAAGAAAGTATAAGGGACGCCATCTTAGGGACTCCACTCCAGACTTGTGTGGGGTTTATTCCTTAGCCTTTTCGTCTCTAGAGTGAACAGCCCATCTGCTCCTTACTTCCCTCTACAGCACATGCAGAAACCGCCTTCCTGACCATTACAACTACAGTGGTACCTCCGGTTGCGGAGCGGATCCATTCCAGAGCTCCGGTAGGATCCCAAGGTTTTTGCAACCGGAGATGCTTGTTCTGCGCATGCAGCAAAACCTGGAAAATTACTTCGGGGTTTACCACGTGTGTGTTCTGAAGGATATGTAACAAGAGGTGCATGTAACTATTGGTCTTGTCTGCTCAATCTGCTAGAGCCTGTCTTCACATGCAGGGGGAGTTCCTAGCTCTCTGAGGGTTTGAGACCCTCACTTGGTTTAGTCGAAGCCATTCCTGGGGTGTGGTAACTGTTGAATGCTGACAGTTTCTAGGAGCCACAGCTGAGAGCTGTGGGGACCAAAGGCGGACAAACAACCCCAGGAAGAGTATAAAGTGCCCCCCACCAGAGGTGATCCCCATCCCCTAACACTCCATGATTACTATTGATGAATTGAACACCACTTTTCAGCCTCTAGCTCCTGCCCCAATATAAGTAATTAGACCATTGGACAGAAGATAGGGAGGAGGCAGCAGCACGGGGCATTTTGTGAACATCGTCAGAGCTCTTTGCAAGCATTCAAAAAGAAAACTTGCAAAAGACTTGACCCCTTTTGGGACAAGAAGCAAGGTGCTCACACATCTCCAGAGAGCACACAACCAAGCAGGATTAAGTGAAATTCTTTCATAAAAAGATTGAATATCAAATTTGTCACTATTCTGTGATAAATATAAAGAAAAGATTATCCCCCACCCCTTCATCTCCATTAACACTAGTAATTGATGATCCAAAGCATCAGATAGATGCATAAATGTGCACACCGCATTTTGTCTTTAACTGATATTAATACCATTCAATCATATTCTAGATGAAAACAAATTAAAGATGTAAATCCTTCGTGGTTGAAGTAGTTTCAGATCGGTTCCTACTTAGATAAGAGGAAATACTTTACAACAACTACAACAACAACTTAACAAGCTTGGAACAAGAGCAAGTGAAGAATTTACTTTGATATTAATTTCGTTTATAAACACTTATTTTTTGGGACTGAAATTAGCCTTGTAACAGGCACGTGCTGATCTTATACAATTTCAAGTTAAATTTGGATTGTGGCTAAACCAAACAATTTTTTTACTAATTTAGATCCTTCACTATGAAGCTGAAGTAATTATTCTAAAGCCTGCCAAATCAAAACATGCAAACATACAAATGCAAGCTGCTTCTCCATTTCATTAACATGTCAGCAAAGTGACTAGAGTTTGTGTACCAGTGCTGGGTGAATTATGCTGCTAAAATTTCCAATGTGTTTTGAGTTTAACTCCAGGAATATTATGATGCAGTTTCCAATGTCTAAGCTAAACCCGGTCTTGTCTTAATTTGCAAGGGCTAAACAACTCTAAATGTTGAACTGTGTCCTACTACAAGAAAAGCTCATAAGGTATTAATTTCTGTCTTCATCTGAGTCAAGTTTAATTTTATGTGAAATATTAAAAATAAGTTTTGAAAAACTTGTCATATATAGCTCTATAAAATGTGCTTTACATTCAGTAAGATGTTCTAATTAAAATCATGTAAGAGTACATTATCAATTATAACAGAAAATGCAAATGGTGTTCAAGATCCTATTTTATTTACAAAACAATCTATAAAAATGTTTAAAGTCCAAAACACAAAATGAAGCGGGCATACCACCAAGTAACATCTGATATTAAAGAGTGAGATTTCATTCAATATTGATATTCTTCCATATAAGAATCCTTAAGAAGGTACAAAAGAGTTTCCTTGGTTAAAAAACAGCAACAGAATTTTCAAACCGTATTCATACCTGATACTGGAAAAAGCACAAGGTTGAATGGAAGATATTTTTCAATGTTTTTTTGTATGGTACATATGATCTTGCTATATTTTTATAAAATTGTGTGTGTGTGTGTGTGTGTGTGTGTGTGTATTGCATACAGACCTACAGTGCAGCCACACTTAGGATGCCATGGACAATTTTGGATACCCCATTTGAAAAAGCTACCAATCTTAGAAAGGATACAGAAACAGTCAGTGAAACTGACCAAGGGCTTGGAGCACCTTCCATATGAAACCATACAAGGTTTAGGAGGGGAAACACAACAGAGGAAGAACTTAATCTTATTTTATTTTTGTAGCCTAGAATCCCAGTGATGATAAAGATTAGTTCTCAATCAGAGATTTTCCAGCAAACAAAAGGAAATTCCTTGGAAGTTTTGAATCTGTCAGATGGTGTAGTCCAGGATGGTGAAAGTGAAATATCAGAGAACCATCTAAAGCAGAGATGGGAAGACCTGTGGCCCACCAGAAGTTGCTGGATGTTGCTCCCATCATTAATGACCACTGACCATCCTAACTGGGCCTTATGCAAACTGAAGTCGTCCAACATTTGGAGGGGATATCCCCTACCCGATATAAAAACACAAATTTGAACTTCCTCGCTTCCGTCAAAGAATAGTAAGCATGTTCTCTCCAATCTGCTGCATTAAAGCTCAGCTGCAAACACACTCCAGCTTTGACTTCACTAATATCACCACCCACACTTCTGTCTAATTGGTAACACTAAAACACACACAATGGTTTGGTGCAAGACACATCAATCATGAAACCTATAGCAATTCAAAATACAATGTTCACAGTCTCTCAAATTCATTTATTTCTTTGCGTTGTGCGCTCTTCAATCCTCAGAGCAGCTGAAACAGACCAGTTTAAATACGTAGCTTTTTTTTTTACACAATAATAAATCTAGATTTATTAACTTACCTTCCATAAACTACATTTGCCGATTTCCCCCACCCACATTAGCTTGCTTTCATTGGTCTTTGGCATAACAATATGAGGCCCTTTCAGTGTAAAATGCGATCTCTCCCTGACAGAGAGATGCAGCACTCATATACTACACGCCAGCCCTGACTCATTAGATCACTTGACAAATTTAGCCATAAAAAGAAATACGATGTGGTAATTCAAGTTCTCTCTGTGAATAAAAAAAGCAAAACACAACCGACATTCTCTAAGCTGATTTGTGGTTTTGAAAGAATGATAAAGGATGTCTGAAGTCAACGTCAACATGATGTTCAGCCAAAACCTTACACTATGAAATAGCTGAAGTTCTGAAAGCCACCAGTGAATCTAAGCAGGATCATAGGTAGACTGCTTTCAGTACCATTGCCAATAAAGCCGAAATGCTTAGATAGACTGAAAAATGCACTGAAAAATGTACAGATCAAATTTTGCTTTATACATCACACTTTGCAGGGATACATCCAACAGTTCCGCATACACAGTGAAACTTCCCCTTGCCTCAGAAAGTTTTGGGGGGACTTCAGAGCAGATTTGGGGGGGGTTGGGGGGAGAGAGAGACATTTCTTGCAGCCCTGGATTCAACCCTAAAATTAAAAATTTAATACGGGAAGTTGTGAATGGTTTTCAGTTTGGAAATATATATTGAAGGGATTCAAATTATGTTTGGAGATGTGCAATAAAATGTATGCAGCTATGATTAACAATACATTTTACACATTTAAAGGGTAAAGGTAAAGGGACCCCTGATCATTAGGTCCAGTCATGACCGACTCTGGGGTTGCGGCGCTCATCTCGCTTTATTGGCCGAGGGAGCCGGAGTCCAGCTTCCGGGTCATGTGGCCAGCATGACTAAGCTGCGTCTGGCAAACCAGAGCAGCGCACGGAAACACCGTTTACCTTCCCACCGGAGTGGTACCTATTTATCTACTTGCATTTTGACATGCTTTCGAACTGCTAGGTTGGCAGGAGCAGGGACCGAGCAACAGGAGCTCACCCTGTTGCGGGGATTCAAACCGCCAACCTTCTGATCAGCAAGTCCTAGGATCTGTGGTTTAACACTTACACACACACACACAAACACACAGTGTGGAAGATCCTTTGATGGAAAAGAGAACAAGGTGATTTTTCCCTGTTCCTCCTGTGCCACCTTCCTGATATAATTACACATTTGCTGACATTGAACCCATTATCCACCCTCTATGCAAAAGTTCAAACAGGGAAGCGGTTGTACTCATGCAGACTCTTCTTGAAAGTAAGAGCCCTGGTAGTTTACACGAGTAACATGTTATGGAAGTGACAAACACTGATTCCGAAGTGTTATCAATCAAACAAGAAGGTAAATATTGGAGGCAAACCATCTCAGTGGACTAATGGGAAAGGTTACTTCAAAGTGCAGGAGGAGTAGCAGCAGCAACAACAGGCAGATCCTTAAAAAGCAAAGTTCTGGCCTTCAAATACTTTGTCTATTACTCTCTATTTTATTCTCATATCATTACACTCAAGAATATAAACTTAAAAGGCTCATAGTCACCCAGTATAGGTTTCCCAATCTTGAAGCCACTCGCTCCTCTTTCCAGAGAAGCAATCAACAATTTTATTGACTGTTGTTTTATCTGCTATATTTCTTCCATTCTCTCCGGAAAGATAAAGCACTTTTTCTCTCAAAGAAATAATTCATCACTGCAGTGTACTGCTCTCTTTTAAAAGCAATTTGTTTTCCCTTACACATATTAATTACAGAAATACCGTTTCAAGTAAATCTGAAAGAGCATGACAGGGGGGGAAATAGCTCTGGTAAGATCACAGGAATGATGTATCAGTCATCATTTTTGGCAACAGGGGAGGCAATCAATACAAAATGGTGATAATGTAAGATCCTTACCACAAAATGAGTTTTTTTCCAACACTTAGTAGGTAATAAACACAGGTGCTGAAAACCTATCCACACTTACCTGGAACAGAGGGACTTATTTCTAAGAAAACATGCATATATGACAATAAGGTAAAGGTAAAAGGACCCCTGACCATTAGGTTCAGTCGTGGCCGACTCTGGGGTTGCGGCACTCATCTCGCTTTAGTGGCGGAGGGAGCTGGCATACAGCTTCCGGGTCATGTGGCCAGCATGACTGAGCCGCTTCTGGCGAAACCAGAGCAGCGCACGGAAACGCCGTTTACCTTCCCGCCGGAGCGGTACCTATTTATCTACTTGCACTTTGACATGCTTTCGAACTGCTAGGTTGGCAGGAGCTGGGACCAAGCAATGGGAGCTCACCCCATCGCGGGGATCGAACCGCCAACCTACTGATTGGCAAGTCCTAGGCTCTGTGGTTTAACCCACAGGGCCACCTGCGTCCCATATATGACAATACATTATACCAAATTAGTTAGACAGAGAACGATGGTAATGAAGGAAACTTTCCAAACCCCACTTTACTTCCCTCCCCCAGTTCTTTTATTTCGATTACCATACATCCTGGCCAGAAACACAGGGCAAAGTTTAGAGCAATGGAAAAGGGGGCAAGTGCCACCCACAACATTAAGTTGATGGACCATATTATTATCAATCTTTTAAATAGCATTTCTAGCATGCTTTTAGTGTTGAGCCTTCTTTGTACAGTGGTACCTCGGGTTAAGAACTTAATTCGTTCTGGAGGTCCATTCTTAACCTGAAACTGTTCCTAACCTGAAGTACCACTTTAGCTAATGGGGCCTCCCACTGCCACTGCCGCATGATTTCTGTTCTCATCCTGAAGCAAAGTTCTTAACCCGAGGTACTATTTCTGGGTTAGCGGAGTCTGTAACCTGTAGCATCTGTAACCCGAGGTACCACTGTACTCACAAAAATGGGAGGCTGACGCCCCATATGCACAACCCAACAGCAGCAGTGGCAAAGGAATAGCACTGGGTGGCATGGGGGGGGGGAATGGCTATCATGGAACAGTTTTTATACAAATTATGCGCACAGTCCAGGTTATCAACTTGTTCAAATGCTCCCTTTGTGACACCAAAGTCTAGTAACCAATGTCTCTTCTAGCCTGAATACCGTTAAATGCTCCACCAACTCTGAACATAAAACAACACACTTTTAAAGACAGAAAGACAGAATAGGGAGGTGAGTTCAGACCCCTGACTCCCAAGTCAATACATATTTCGACTTAAAAGTTCCTTTCTTGAAAGAAATGTAGACTTTCTCCAGTTGTGCATGACAAAAACACGGAAGCCAAGCTCTGCTTCTCCCTTAAAGGCTAGAAAAAGATACATAGAAAACTATTCAGAAAAACACACACTTTGTAGCACAAAATGTGTCATCCTGCTTTTAAGAAGAAAATACAACTTCCTGTAGCACTTTTGATTATATTTCCTCTTCTTTTTCCCACTATTGAGGCACAACAATGAGTAATGACTGCAAAGATGCCGCACAGGTCACCTTACTGAACAGAAACTGCCTCTCAGTTATTCATCTGTTTCTTTCTACAATTTATGAGGTTCAGTAAATGGGAGGTCTTGACTATGGGACTTTAAATACTGCAGAAAATAAGCTTGATGCAGACGAATGCCCCACCTCAAGGTTATTATAAAAATGATGGCTCTCACAGCAGCAAATGCCAACATAAAGAACTGAGAGATCATTAGAAACAGCAGTGAGTATCCTGATTTCATTGACACAAAGTGAGATTTCATTCAAATACAAAATGTTAGTAAACATAAAACTATATATAGCAAGGAACTTTATATTTATCATCAAATGGTATCATGCTGTCCAGGACATATCACAATGGTAGAAACAATAAAATTAAAACAATGCTAAAAAGTGGAGAGCAGATATAAAACGTCTTTTTCTTTTTTTTACACTATTTTAATACAATCAGTAAACCCTTACTGCCTTTGTATTTTTATGGGATTTTTTAAACTTATTTTTTATGAATATGATTGGGTTTTTTATTATGTGCTTCAGTAAGTCTCCTTGAGTACCTGGGAGGTGGAAAGGCATAGTATAAATACTGTAAGAAGTCAAATACAGCCAAAGCCACCCTTGTGTCACCTTTGAAAAGCGTCCGTGCATTTTGGCTCAGTATCCAACCCAATGGCCAGGTCCAGACACATGGTCAGGTAAGCCAGCCTCCTCTCAAGTTCACGTCTTCCAACCTCTCCGTCTTGCTGGATGGTAGGAAAAGTTCTCAAGCTTTAACTTTACGGCAGCTTGTCACATCATCCCAAGTGGGAACTTTTGCTAGAGCTGCAACATTTAGTTGGAGATGTCAAAATAAACTTGCAAAATGTAACTGTTGAAGGATATGCGGCATTAGGACATCGTCGTGCCCTGAGGGAATAAGGTTTTAGCTATGATGCCCAGAAAGATAGCATGGCTATTAATAACATATGTTTTTCCACAGTATGGAATGGCTCAAGATCAATAGTGTCAGGGCCTGTTACCTTCAAGTACTGACTCCAACGTACTTAGGAAGAATATCTGGGGAACTTATTTTAAGCAATGAAATCCACATACCTTAAAGACAGATATACAAATATTTTGCTGCAGAAGCAAAAAAGTGGTTTTGGATGGCACCAAACTGAAAATATAGAACTCATTACTTACTATTTCCCCCATTAGATGTGGAACCAAAGAGGGAAAAAATGTTATATTTGCTGTTTCTATTCACGGAGGTTCAATTTTGTGATCATGACTAAATGTTGACAGATGCATCATCCATGAATTTGACTGATCCTCTTAAAAACTGTCTAAGCTGGTGGTCATTGTCACATCTTGTAGCAGTGCATGATGGAACTTAATTATGTGTCATGGGGGGATTTGAAAGGCTTGGATCCATACTCATCTGCAGAAAGGTGTCAAAAACATATGAGAAATGCATCCCAGCATTCTACGCATGGAACCAAATTTGGATTACACAATTAGTCATTATCTGGGAGATGTTACGTATCAATACCAGACAACCTCCCCCCCCCCAAAAAAAAAATAAACCCCAAATGCATTGAGAGTGTGTACGGTTCATTCACAGGCTTGCCATCAATTAATAAACAACCTAGGTCCTGGTGAATAAACCCTGGGCAGCACCAATATCTAGTGCTACCCTGGAAGTAATATAATCCTAATACAAGAACAATACAGACGACTCACAACTAGGCACGTAAAGCTGAAATCATGTGTAGACCGAATAGCCCTGGAATTGTCCCCACAATACTTTCGAAGCCAATGAGTCAAGTGGGCCAGTGAGTCAAGATCTCACGACAGCCTCCCAGAGCAAGACCTCTCCAATGTGTGTGTTTAATTTGTGTGATTTCAGCTGGCTGTCTACCCAGTGCATAAGGCTGCCATCACACAATAATAATAATAATAATAATAATAATAATAATAATAATAATAATAAATTTTATTTATATCCCGCCCTCCCCAGCCGAAGCCGGGCTCAGGGCGGCTAACAACAATCAAATAATCAAACAATCAAATAAACCAACATTCTAAAAATATTTCATTATAAAAATTAATTAAAATCAAGTTGAAGGCAACCATTAAGCAAAACTCTGTGCAGGTTGCCAGAGGAGGGAGTCAGGCTGCGCCCTGACCAAAGGCCTGGTGGAACAACTCTGTCTTGCAGGCCTTGCGGAAAGATGTCAGGTCCCGCAGGGCCCTAGTCTCTTGTGACAGAGCGTTCCACCAGATTGGAGCCGCTGCCGAGAAGGCCCTGGCTCTAGTTGAGGCCAGCCTAACCTCTCTGAGGCCTGGGACCTTCAGGATGTTTTTATTTGCAGACTGTAGGTTTCTTTGTGGGGCATACCAGGAGAGGCGGTCCCGTAGGTACGAGGGTCCTAAGCCGTATAGGGCTTTAAAGGTTAAAACCAGCACCTTAAACCTGATCCTGTACTCCACCAGGAGCCAGTGCAGCTAAACACATGCAAGTTGTGAGTCAGCTATACAGCAGCTCCCTCATTCAGTTCACACTGCTGTCCCCCATTCCCTCCCACGCTCCTAAATCTATTACTACACATTTCCCTTTCACATGCAAACTTCCTTTTACAAGTGAAGAGCACTGCTATGCTGCGCCTTGGGATGTATTAGTAGGATTTGCTTTGCCATCAAGCCTCTGTTGGGCTTTGATACCCTCACACCAGTGATGCAACTGTACAAAAATGTTGAGACACTTCAAAAAATGGTTCAATAATCTTTGAGTTGGAAGAGTAGCAGCAAAAATCAAATGGACTGTTTACTTTGACATACAATTTCCTTCCCGTTTCATTTGAATTCCTCAAAGCAGGTGTTGTCAATATACTCCCTCTCCAACAAAAAAAACACCTCAGCAACGAGAACGTTGGTAGCCAGTCACTGGAAAGGAAATTATATCCCAACAAAAGGGGAATGGTTAAGTAAACTATGTGAGTACCTGGAATTAGCAAAACTGACGGATTTAATAAGGCATAAATAAAAAATTATAATTCAGAAACAATGGGAATGCTTAAATGAATATTTATACAAGCAGGGCTCAAATATGAAAGTTTGGTTGTGCCTAGACTAACCTTGTGAAGAATATAGAGAACATAAAGATTTGACTGATTATGAAAGAATCTAAGGAAAATGATTGAAGAACAGATATAAAGGCGAGTAAGATAACTAAGAGACGTGCGGTGAAAGTCTTTTATAATATTTTAACTAAGATTTATATACTGTAATGTTTGAAGCATGAATTTGGTAATATTATTGGTTATGAAAAGTATTTTCTCTTTTAGTTTGCATTTTGGAAAACATGTATATAAATGTGTTTACAGTGTTATGTATTGTTTTTTGTTTCTTTTCCTTTTCTTTTTTTGTAAAATTCAATAAAAATATTTTTTTTTAAAGAACACAAAAAAACACCTACCTCACTGAAAGCTTTAATGGATAACCATTGACTGAGCAGGATACTTTTAGGCTGGATCTAGGCACATTAAAGAAGCGTTCCCGTTTAAAGTATTGTAAATTTAAACAGGGAAAACAGGTAGAGAAAAACGGGACTCCATGCCGCCATCTGGTGGCATAATGTTATACTGCACATACAATGCATATAAATAACTTTTTCTTGGTTTTTTTAGTATTGTTTTTAGTCAGTTTGCCAATATGCTGGCAAATAATTTATAATCATTATTTAACAGTGAGTACATGACCCATTTTTATGATTCTGTACCCCCACTATCAGCTCACTAGCTACCCCAGCATGGTTCCACACATTTAATGAGACAGTTGTCATTCATTTTTTTCAAACCCAGGGCTCCCCTTTAACCCAAACACGCATTTGGGAGTGCACTTCTTAACTTTTGGCCATGTAACTGTATGATGGCTGTGCTGCTGTTGTGACCTACCTTAGGTCAGCCTGAAACCTAGTAGTGGGGCCCACCTGTTGGAAGACCACTACAATGAACTATGTCGGCTTGTCTGTGAAGAACAGTAACTTTTGTGAGCTGCTGCTTACTACTGCTAGTTCAGTTTTTAAGAGAGTGAATCTGTTTACAGTCCTAAATTTAATGATGCATTAGGACATGGAACAAGAACATTGTTTTGAGCATATCGTTTCAATTGCTTCTGATCACAGTTCTAATTTTTCCCAAGAATTAAGAAGTATCACTCATACTTTTAAGATGAAGGATGAAACCTATTAATATAGCACACACTTGAATGTTGTCTTATGCGGTCTTCTCAGTATTACAAGTATCTTTATTTTTCTCATTATTTGAATGTCCCAAACCAGTTAATGTGTTAAATCTGTTATCCAAGTCTGAACCTGATTAATGATGCACTGTAGCTAAGTGGAATTAAATTAGTGTATAATTGATTAGTACGTAATTGGAACAGTGTTGTAGATTTACCAACTTTAATTAGGATAGCTTATTACAGATAATTTATGTTAGAATATAAAACAAATTAGAAACAAAGTGGTGAATCAGAAGCTTAACTTTAGCTAAGGTGAACACTCTTACAGATTTGAAACACTCTATATACTTAAGGCTTGCCAAGTTCTTCAAGACAAGTAAATCATATCAGGTCAAGCTATTTAAAATGCCAAATTGCTGATTAACCTTTTACCCTGGATTTTCTAAACAATCAGCACTGTTTATACTAAATTAGTATAAAACAGTCTCGCAGAAATAAGTGCACTTGCATAAATCCAAACCTGTTCAGTCTGAACACAAATAGCAGGTCAAGCACACTGACAATAGACACACATACTAAAGTCTTTTATAAAACCAATTTAGTTGTAATCATAAATTTATTGATAGAACTAGTTTTCTTTAAAAAGGATGCAGCAAAAAAAGCCACAGTTTAGTGGTAAAAAGACACTGACAATACAAGAACTAAAACAAGACTGTTGGACATGAATTGCTATTAATTACCATAAGAACAGTCACAATTATATTCATTATCTTGCATACTAATTTCACTGATAATGCCTGAGATAATATGCATACTGGCAGGTCACGTTTCTAAAAACCTTTACACAGTACAAATTGCAAAGCTTTTTCAATGTTACCCCTGCTTAAACCAACGTGGGCTATTTAGGTTAGAATAATCTCATCTATCTAATCTTCTTCACCAATAATGGAATTAGCTGTATGCTGTGCCAGTAATTTACAAAGAAAGCAAAAAGGTTATTACACAGTAGGCCAGCTGAAGCCATAATGTTTAACCAAGGTGAAAAAAATGTAACACAAAACTCAGATTCATATATTTTTTCTGAGACCTGTTCACATAATCAGTTCTCATATTTCCATAAAATCAGAAAATAAGGTGATAAGGTATCACGAAATGTATTTCAACAGAAGCAGAAGCACACAGCTTGAAAGTGGTGATGTAAGTGAATTGGACCGAAGAGTCAGCACAAGTTCACTAGTGGAAATCAGTACTCATATGAGCAGTGTAATAGCAGAGCTTGTACAACATTACAACTCCACTTCGATGTGCAGCGAAAATCACTGCAACTTTCCACTTCACGTGAGTTCATGGCTACATCATTGCACTGCTCTCCTAAGTAGGGAGTGCACATGACCAGTGGTGATTTGCATAAGTGAGCCGGCAGCTCAGTGTGGGAACTGACTCAGTGGATGCATATAGTCAAGTATCATCTGGTGTGCATTTGGCTCAACACAGTCTAGGAGACAGCTACTTAAAAATTAGTAGATTGCTGGGACAAGTGAATGAACATGACCATTTCAAGAAGCAGCAACAGCCTTGCTATTTCACATTACCAAAAACTCCAAATGACTACATCTTACCTGCTCATTTGGTTTGGTAAGACACAATGCAACGATACGCCGAAGACAAACTCCAAGACATTATGACACATCAATCAGCAGTCTTGGCTTCAATCTTCTTCCATTTCAATAATTGTCTTTTGCTGTACTTACAAGCATTTAGGTTAGCAAATTTTAAAATGACTACATTTAAAATTGTTTCCTGAAGGAAAACTGCTATAATTTGTCTTGCAGCCTACACACATTACTTGATTCGCAGAGACAACACACATCGCTGAGTTTCAAAGTCACAGAGAACTCAGTTTTGCATGACATTACTAAAATGTTTGCCATTTGACAGAGCTGGGTTTTTTGTCTTGTTCGTTAAGGAACCAAATTGCATCTGCATAGGTAAGCAAGTCCTTTTCATCCTTACAAATATTGTGTTTATATGTGGTGGGGTTATGGAAAATGGGGCAATGGAGAAGGAGGACTGCTGATTAATGCATACCATAAGTGGGACCTGCAACAAAATATACAATGTGGAGTGCTCCTGTTTTGGCTAGCTGTGTTATCTTCAAAGATACTCTACGCCACCCCGAGTTTCTCCCTCCTATAGCCAGTCAGTATTCTGTGCTCAGGGAGAATGCTTAGTCTAAACAGAATCATTTTTTTTATTCCCCTGCCTTCTCCCCCAGCTTGTCACAATATTTTACATCCCTCTTGGACACGGTGCTACATAAGGTTCCGTATTCTAATAAGTTAGACATTAGTATAAAGAATGTTTACTGGGTTGCACTCTTTACCTTGTCAGTAAGATCTGCCTGGCAAACTAGCTTCAGGCCATTGCCCTCATTACCAAGCATATTCATCATGAATCCATACATGTCTGTCATAGCTTAGTACAGCTTACCATTGTCAAGGTGTCAATGCACAGCCTCAGAAAGCTCATCTATCAGTAAATAAAGGAAGCCCTTCTTTGCTTACTGGTTAATTCAATTTTCAAGCAATTGCTACTCCCAGAAAAAGTGACTGCTATTCCTTTCTAAAGTATTAAGAGCTCCCTCCATCCTCAGGCTTCTCAGCCATGTTGCCTGACTATAAAACAAATTCAAAACTTTACTCAGAAATTATTTTTACTGGAATATTTGCATATATTTTAAGGCATGAAAACTCAGCACATACACTTCTTACATTATTTTAATTAAGAAAATGGAAAATTGTCCACACGCTAACTTCAGCATGCCTGAAATAAGTGCCCCCTAGGGATAGTGACCAGAAAAAAGGCAATTACATGTTTGATGTTTATGTTTGAGTAGTCTTCTGTCAATTCCAGCTGTCCAAAATGCCTTGTTTTGTGTTCATTCATTGTGTTACTAATAGTTTTCTGCAACTTGATTTACAATAAAAACATTTACGGTAGAGAGAGTTCCAAAATTTCAGTAGTGTCAGAATTGATCTCTACAGAACACAAAACAAGGTGGTAGACTAAGGGTCTGTAGGAGGAGATCATATATAGGGCTGGCCTCTGAAGTTGGTTCAGAAACTTCAGTTGGTGCAGAATTCAACGGCCAGGTTGCCCGACTGCATGGGCAGCCAATTGGTTTCTGGTTCCAATTCTGAGTGCTGGTTTTGACCTATAAAGCCTTAAACAACTCAGGACCACAATACCTCAAGGACCATCTCTCTCCATATCAACCTACCCAGACTCTGCAATCATCATCTGAGGCTCTTCTTCATGTTCTTCCTCCACGGGAGGTCCAGAGGGTGGCAACGTAAGAATGGGTCTTTCCTGCAATGGTTCTGTTTGTGGAATGCTCTCCCCAGGGAGGTTCGTCTAGTGCAGCCTTTCTCAGCCTTGGATCCCCAGACGTTGTTGAACTACAACTCCCATCACCCCTAGCTAGCAAGGCCAGAGCTCAGGGATGATGGGAGTTGTAGTCCAACAACATCTGGGGACCCACAGGTTGAGAACCGCTGATCTAGTGCCTTCATTTTAGAAGAAGAAGAGTTTGGATTTGATATCCCGCCTTTCACTCCCCTTCAGGAGTCTCAAAGCGGCTAACAATCTCCTTTCCCTTCCTCCCCCACAACAAACACTCTGTGAGGTGAGTGGGGCTGAGAGACTTCAAAGAAGTGTGACTGGCCCAAGGTCACCCAGCAGCTGCATGTGGAGGAGCGGAGACGCGAACCCGGTTCCCCAGATTACGAGACTACCGCTCTTAACCACTACACCACACTGGCTCTATATACTTTTAGCCACCCAGGTAAAAGCATTCCTCTTCAAGCAGGTTTATACCCTTTTAAATGTGTTTGTGGGGGTTACTGGTATATGGGTTTTGTTTTCTTATCTATTTTGTGTTTTTATCTTGCATTTTTATGTTGTGAACCACCCAGAGATCTACGGATAAAGGGCTGTATACAAATTTAATTAATAATAATAATAATTTTGAATACCAATCCCAAAGCTGCTGGCACATAGCATGTCAGAAGTAAATATTTAGCATGCCCCTTCCCCTGATATTCACTGCACGCAAGGAGCTTTCTTGGTGGAGCATTCAAAAGTGCATGTCTGTCCACAGCCTTCAATCTGAAGCAGTGTAATTCAAAATGCTACCACCTTATTCGGTATATAAAGATGAGCTCTCATGTCCAATTTGCACAAAACAGTTTGCCAAAACTCATCACATGAGACGCTGATACTTATGGCCAAAAGCTGAGCTTCCATATCATGGACAGTAAATCTTAAGGAACTTCTCAAACGTCCATTTCATCAGTCTATTGTCAAAATAAAAACTGCTGGAATTAGATACTTGTTATTTGTACCCAATCAAACCATCATTGGGAAATTAAGAGGGTCAGTAACATTCACTCCACATGACACTTTACCCAAAGGTCACGAACATACAGGAATGGAAATTCATGACAGATGGGGAGAACAGGTAAACAAGGAGGAGTTAATACTGGATCGAGAATCTTTTAAAAACCAATATTTTTCAGGACCCTGGACAGGTCCCACTGAGCAGACTTGTTCCTGTGCATGCTTGCTTTCAACTTACATACTCTCTGGGAGGATCTACCTCTCATGCGCTCTCATGCGCTCTGACCCTGCAGAATGAAGAGTCTCAAAGGCACCGTCATCTCTGGTTTTCTTACTTGAGTGGGTTGCCTGGACCTGTGAACAAGACCTGAAGTTCTAGTTCTCAAGGTCCTCAGGGGTTATGATGACCACCCCTGCGGAAAGCCAGCCTTGAGGCTTACGGCTTGGAGAGTTCTGAGTGACTGGGTTCCACTACAGCATCAAGCCCACAGCAACATAGTAGAACAGAAGATCTCAAATGCAACCCCTATATCTTCCATTTGAAATGGCTGCAAAATAACTCCGCTTGAGGATTTGGGAGTGCTCGTGTTGCAGCAGGCAGAACTGGGCTAGAGGAACCAATAGTCTGGCTCAGTACAGGGCAATTTTATATCGATATGTTATGTATTTTCATTCCATAATTTTATTGCAACTGTACTTTCTCCTGTTCTAGTAACAGCTCTAGCTCCATAATTTACTTTCCCATCCAAGTACTCCTGTAGCCCACTTGAGCTAAATAAATTATCTCTAAGTATGAGGAACCAGTTTCTATTATTCAATTATTAAATTTAGATAAATTTTCTAGCAGTTTGAATCAATGCCACTAATAGACCACTTTCAAGTCAATTTGATGCATGCAATTTACTATAAGCATGTCTCACTATTACAAGGCCAATCAAATTGGTTTATCAATGACCTCAACACTATTATAAGCTCAAAACTGAAACCAAGGGAACCTTAAGTCCACTGTTGCTTTATTGTCAGACACACTGATACATAGAGACGCATTTACTAAAGTTTAAATACTTTAAACTGATTTCTTACTCTTGTTTAATGAAGATAAACGTAATAGCACTCCTACAAATTCCAAAGACTTCCAAATCCTCACTAACTTCATTATTACCTTTCAGCTGATTTAACTTTTAGATACAACAACCTACAGTATTTTTCCAGTCATTAAATGGTGGGAACCCACTGAAGCAAAAAATATGACCACAAACACACACACAGTGTTGGATTAAAAAATGCCCTCCACAAGTAGAAGACTTCTTAGGCTCACGGAAAGTCTTGTACCTTGATCTACAGCACTGTATGAAAGAAATGAAAACTATATCAGAAGATGCTCTTCTGCAAGAAGAACAAGAAGAACTGCTAAACAATCTACCTATTATAGCACAGGATGAACCCTTGCACAAGTCTTTATGGAACAGCACTGATAGCTATTTTCTATCCACACAGTTATTTGAGCTTATCTGAATGGGCTTCTTTCCACTACAATTTTAGCATGTTTCATCTTTTGCTTCTTTTTGATGCTTCTCCAGTCCACAACATCATCAGAAGCTGTTGTGGGTCACACATCTCCACTGCACACTTTGTCAAGATTTACTGTTGATCAGGTCAGTCCCCAGTGTCCTGCAATACCTGCAAAAAACACATCTGGAATTTGAGCTGCGCTACTGGAAACCAAGTTCGAACCATTCAGCTTGCACCACTTTGAAAAGGAGCAAATGTATATTTCCATGTGGAAACAGAAACCCCATGTTAACCCTAGACTCTACCATTATTATGCAGTCTATGTTGTGCCCTTCGTTCATTTTCTTTGGCTCCCCTTGTTATCCTGCATGATATAAAAGGCAACTGAATTGCATCCTGTTTTATGGAGTAAGTGATACTCTCTTTTATCCCACTGCATAGGCAACTAATGTGAGCTTGAGTAAGAAAGGAGTAAACATCTGCTCAAGGAATGGTCCTATGGCATTTGCCATGGCAAAAAAAATAAACACACACATGTAGTATTGTACATATATGTACTCATCACAACCAAATTTCACAGAAGATTTAGGAGAGATGAATATGGAGCAAGTCAATAAAGGTAATAGTACAACATAAAAAGCTTTCGGCATTAAAGGTTTATTTGAAAAAGAGAAGAATCAGTATTTGGAAAGCATCAGGACTTCCATGGCACACAAGATGTGCCAAAAAAGGAAATTAGACAAAATCCCTGGTAGATAAAGTTTTCAATGACAGCTAGTTATGATACCAATACAATATGATTGAAACGTATGCACATTTAATCTGCATGATTTCAACTCTACGCAGATAAAGGCCAGCCAGATGAAACCACACAAATTACACACACAGAGGGCGGAGAGCTTAAAAACACTTTTTGCATAGGGCTTTCTCAGTGCAGAAAGAGCTATTAAGCTCTCTGCCTTGCTGATCGGGTACTGGGCTGCTCTCGTAAGATCCTGGGAAACTCAGATGGCCCCACAAGATCTCACGAGAGCATCCCAGAGCCTTTTAAGCTCTTTGCCTTGCTTTGCGTGGAAGGCCCACTTGGCACACAGCTCTGGAAAGATAGGGATACTCATGTGGGGGTGGTTTGCGTATACATGTTTTTGCATATATATTTTTGCATATAACTGTGCCATCCCCATATGTGTGTCATCCCCAGAACATAACCCCTGTGCAAGACATGATCCTACTGCAATCCTCTGAATACTTGTTGCTGAGAAACAATGGGTTATCGTGCTCATGTCGTACTTGCAAATTTTGTGTAGGCATCTGGTTGGTTGCTCTGGGGAAAAGGGCACTAAACTAGCTAACCCTGCATAATTACAAACTTCAAAGGGCGTAGCTTGGGCTGACCCATCAGGGCACCTAATACCCAGAACTTTCTTTAGCATAACTATTGGACTGAACTACAGTTGACAATTCAGTGTGTAATTCAGAACTCCAGTTGAATACCCAATATACGAAGTGCTGGTTTGTAACAGAAAATCAATTCAATGCCTCCCAAATAAAGCTTGCAAGTGGAACAAAAGACTGGCACAAGCATGAGGTGGCTGAGCCATTTTCCCTCTCCATTGTCTTCAATAAACGAAAAAATACCCTCTTAAACCAAACAGGAAATGTATTTCCTTTTTGTGGTGGTCACATTATGTGTGATGACTGACTACAGCAGCCTTTGTTCTTCTCCCAATTTTGCCATAAAAGTGTGGTTTGTGGAGTCTCTAGTTTTTCATTCAAGGCATTCAAAATGGATCCCATACAAAAAAAAGACAAGACACTTTGCAATAGATTCGAGCCATCAAAATCAGACAGTTGAGCACTTAAAAATAAAATGTAAACTAATCAAAATAAAAGAGAATAAAAAGGAGTGTAAATCATAATATTAGCAAGCTTCAGCTTCTGTGGGAAGTGAAGTACATTTCAGTTTTTCCCATATTGTATTCCAAAAGATATACAATTCTGCTTCTCAATCCCTACCCTATTATTAAACTGCAGCCTTCAGATGGAAGCACACCTTTTCATATAATTGCTTACATCTTGAAATGCAAATTTATATTGAGAACACATCTTTCTCTCTTACTTTAAAAGTGAAGGGCTTTCAAAGCCTATTTACCTTCTCATCTGTATGGTGCAGTGCATTATATTTGCATAAAGGAGTCAAAACTTTTTACCAAAAAATGTAATAGGTAGATAATGATGCACTCCCTGCTGTTTTAAAAGACAGCATCCTTGTTAGAAAGGCATTCCAAGTGACAATTTCAATAACAATATCTCTTTGAGGATAATTAGACATCATATGAATATGCAGATGTTACAGAGCTGACTGGGTGCATGTCCCTTTTTCCAGGCATGCCATCACTATTAAAGTGACTATGTTGTAGAATGGCAGGCTTCCTGCCAAGCTTATTTTAAAGATCTGTTTTATGATCCTTATTTGAGCTCTGCAGATTGTGTAACCCGAACAGATTGAATGGGGGTAGCAATGAATTATTTTCCCTGTGGTTTAGTGGTGCAATATCATCAGGTTTCCTTTTAGCAGGTCTCGTGTTACACAGCTTTTTCAATTTAATTTCATGGTGACCACATTAAACAAATCGCATAACAGCAGCACCATCAAGTGGCGGTCTATTCACATTCATTCAAAGTGACTGCATCCTATTTTTCACTGGCAACTTAGCAACTGCATCGTCCTAAAAGAGTTGAGATAAACTAAAGGGATTTATGTTAAGTACAGGGATGCAGGTGAAACATAGCTCAAAGCTGATAAGCTTTTGTACAAGGAGCCAACACGTTATTAATTCATTGAAGATGTGCTGCACATCTACAGAAACATTGTACGCTTACTTATGTCTCTGTTAGGCAGTCCACTGTTGCTGCAGACTGGTCATTTTAGGTTAGAGCAGTGTTTCCCAACTTGGGGTCTCCAGCTGTTTTTGGACTGCAACTCTTATCATCCTTGGCTAGCAAGCCAGTGGTCAGGGAGTTGTAGTCTGAAAACAGCTGGAGGCCCAAGGTTGGAAAACACTGGGATAGAGGACAGTCTGGAAGCAAGGACAACCCTGATTCTCAAAGTCTGCAAGAGAAAAAATATCATCTAGGCTGGCTTGTGGACCACCAATATGCTGAAATAGTTTTAGCTGTATCCTGGACCTAACAGTAAGCAACTCCTGGGTAACAGGTTGGTCTTTTTGGCCAGCTTTGGTCTTTTTTACCTTCTTCACTTCTTTGTGTGCATACTATAGTTTTTTTAAAATGCCCCATGAAATTCTTCAGGTGAGAGTCCCTGTCCAAGAGAAGTGGAAAAGATTCCTCATAAGGGGAATGTTTTTTGGCCAAGGATGTTTTAGTTATAAAAAGAGGGAGGCTGTAACTATACAATTCTAGTAACAGGGACCCTCCAAATCTCCTTTTTACTGTGCACTCATTCCGAATGGTTGTATCCGAATGGTTACAACCAATCTTGCTTTCAATACTATTTGCGCCTGCAAAGGTTTCAAGGTGGTCAGACTGCTTTGTTCCCAATCAGTGCAAGTCCTGTAGCTTTTTTCTGAAATGCGGTAACTTCTTATGCCACAGATGTTCAGGGTGAGGGGGGGGTCCCACTTTTGTTGCACTATAGTGCAAGACAGCTCTTCCGGATGGCAATAATGCAATAAGCCTGGGAAAGCATCGCAGAACAACTAATAGAGTGGAATGGTGTTTGGACAGTCCATTATAAACCCACCACTAATGCATTATTATAGGGACGCGGGTGGCGCTGTGGGTTAAACCACAGAGCCTAGGATTTGCCAATCAGAATGTCGGCGGTTTGAATCCCCATGACGGGGTGAGCTCCCGTTGCTCGGTCCCTGCTCCTGCCAACCTAGCAGTTTGAAAGCACATCAAAGTGCAAGTAGAGAAATAGGTACCGCTCCGGCAGGAAGATAAACGGCGTTTCCGTGCGCTGCTCTGGTTAGCCAGAAGCGGCTTAGTCATGCTGGCCACATGACCCGGAAGGGAGGAGGGTGGAGAGATCAAGGAGGAAAAACAGAAGAGAACTTGTGATGGAGACCAAAACGAGAAGATGGAGACAAAGAAAGGAAGAGGAGGGCTGGTAAAGCTGGAGAACATTAGTGGAGAAGGCCAGAGTGATGGAAGAGAATAATCTTAGAATTTGGCTTGTACCTTGCCGCTAGGTGATGCAGGGATGTGCTTTTCCTAGTCGTGCAGAGTAAACAGAGGCAGTGGTGTTATCAGTGACTGCAATACAGTGTGCTTCTTTCTTCAGCAAGTAATAAATCTCTCTCTCGCTGTTTGGAGTTAAGAAATGAGCAAGAGAAAACAGGTCTGGGCTGGAGTTCTGGGTTGTTGTAGGAACTTGATCCTGGTCGTAGCCATGAGTAGGTGCTTTCCCAGATGTGCAACTGTCACTCCTGGCATCACAGGCAAATACTTTTTTTTCTGACCTTGATGAACATTCTCAATTTTACAGCTCAAGAAACACTGCTACTAGCTGAAATTTTTCTTTGGCCGTTTTGTTTGAGGTAACAGAGCACAAAAGACAATTGAGACATTCTGCATGGGAGTAGTTTTAACGCAGGGCAAGAAGACAGTCTGCAGTTTTCAACAGATACTACAGAGGGAGCCAACCCCCACATAAATTAGGCCTTGTTTGTGGATGTTAAGCTCAAATTAAGTATAGTTGCTTCCCCTCAGCCAAACATGTCATTCATACATAAAAACATTTTTTTATAATGCTGCCCATCTTTCCACTGCTTTACAGAAACATCACAAAGATCTGTTATCTCTGAGACACAAAGTAAGTGTGGCAATATCTGCATCAAAATCTGAATGCTCCTATGCTAACAGCTGTTTGCTCCAAATTTATCAGTCCCCAGTGTCGAATGCAACCATAGCTGTCTACACTTGTTTTAACTACGTCAGTTTCCTAAGTGTGGCAACTTGCCATTTAACCAAGAAAGCAAACATCCAATCAAACCATGGGCTTCTGGTTTTGTTTCGTTTTTTAAAATGTTCTGATTTACTTTTTCTGGAGAAAAATGGCAAGGTATACTCTGAGGTGGTGTCCTGAACATACAGAAATCACAACACTACAGTGATGCTGTATTTGATTGTAACTAGGGCTGGGCGATAGCAGCATTTCAACATTGCAATGTATCACCAGCCAAACATTGCCATACATCAAGTGATACATCAAGATGTTGATAAACGGAGGAAAGAACAAGCTGCATTGGGCCTGTCCCAGCGATGTGCTGGGGAGATATTTTTGAAAACAGTACTTTATCCAAATGAATGTATGAAATTATATTTTTTCATAATGCCTCTGGCAAAAGTCTTCACAGTCAGAATGCTTGGGGTCTAATTAGGTGCATACTTCCAGTGCATCTTGAAGCCTTTCTCTTCTGTTGTTTTTATTAAAAAAGGAACCTTGCCAGGGCAGAAGGAAGGAACAAAATAGGATGAGTTTCTACAGTTATGTAAAGCCACAAACCATGTCACAAATATTCCCATAGTAATCTGTATATCAACCCTGTAAGACAGGTCACTATTATCCCCATATTGCAGATGTAAGACTGGTAGAGATATTTATTTCTTACTTATCAAATTTGTATACTGCCATTCATCCAAAGATCACAGTGCAGGGGACAACATAAAATTAAAAAACTAAAATACAAACAACATACAAAAAGCAAACAAATAAGTCCCCTCCCACAAACATATTTAAAATAGCATAGATTGTTTAATCAGCCAAAGACCTGGTTATAGAAAAACATTTTCGCCTGGCACCTAAAGGTATGTAATGGAGGAACCAGGCAAGCCTCGCTGGGGAGAACATTCCACAAACTAGAAGCTACTGCAGAAAAGGCCTGTTTTCATACTGTCACCCTCTGACCTCTTGTGGAGGGGCCACATGAAGAATAATAAAATGTAAAGTTGGAAGGGACACCAGGGGTCATCTAGTCCAACCCCCTGCAATGCAGGAATCTTTTGCCCAACGTGGGGCTCAAATCCATCACTCTGGGATTAAGAGTCTCATGAACCGCCCTGAGACCTCCAGGTATAGGGTGGTACAGTATATAAATTCAATAAATAATAAATAATAATACTGCTCTACCAACTGAGCTACCCCAGGTATTTAAAGGCAAAGTGCCTCTGGTGATTGCAGGTTTGGGGTTGGTTTATATTGGTGAGGTGGACCTTGAGGTATTTTGGTCCTGAGCCATTTTAGGCTTATAGGTCGAAGCTAGCACTTTGAATTGGGCCCAGAAACTAATTGTCATCCAGTGCAGTCAGGCCAGAATCGGTGTAATATGCTCAAACCGTCTTGCTCCAATATGCAAGCTGGCCACCAAATTCTGCACCACTTGAAGTTTCGAAAAAGTCTCCAGAGGCAGCTCAACACAGAACGCATTGCAGTAATCTAACCTATGAGCTGAACTAAAATCGTATAGTGAATTCATGGCAGTGGTAAAGTTTGAACCTTGAACTTCCCAATTCACAGCTCAGTGCTAAAGCAGCTCTGAGAGCACCTTTCAGGTTTTCTTTTTTGGAGAAACAGACTTGAACTGAAACTACCAATCCAAGGTTATGTAACCCTTGCACTTTTATTCTAACAAGCCAGGATCTTGTCCAGTACGAAGCAGACAAGTTTACAATTGCACACTTTTGAAATAAACCGTAAACAAAAAGGAAGGAAAGGGCAGCTTTCAGTCATCATTTTCCAAACTAAAGTGCAATGGAATGAGCCTGGGAATATATGCACTATATGGTGTATATGGGGCAGGGGGGGGTAGCTGATGTGAAATATTCAAGTAGGCAGAAGGTCACAGTGCAATATCCTGCCTCCCAGTTGAAAAGCATACACAAATCAACTCCACTTCAAATGTACATCATGACCTCTAGTGGCATCATCTATGTACTGTAGTTTATTAGTTTCAAAATAAACTACACTGCAATTCCAAAATCTAACTTGTGCATTTGCATCATCAGCACAGCAAGATTTGATTAAAAGAAATGAAGCAGAATAATATGGGTCTCTTTTTCAGCAGCTCGGGCACTGCAAAAGTGCATGGGCAGGGGGAAAACCTACAGTTAGCAGCAAGATGAATAGGCCAATCGTAGCTGCAGGAAACTTCAGTTTCATTCATAGGTTAATTCAATCCAGGAACTAAAAGTCCAGAATGTAAGACATATATTACGAGCTTTTGTCCTCCATTGCAAACAGACAGAAATCTCTCAGTTCCTGCCATTGCTTTTGCCAGAACCCCCTTCGTGTAGGATAGAATCTACCTGTGCAAAGATATGCTGCTGGGAAGGGGCACATAGCTGTCACGCCGAAATAGGTAAGGAATGCATTTTGGATGTGTATCTTTCCTTCACTACATTGAGTGAAGTACCATACAATATATTTCTCATAACAACACTATCTGCTTATAAACAGAGCTGTGCACAGTTTGTAATAAAGAACTAAATCCAAATTTAACATCAAAAGGTGGCTCGAGTTTTGCCATTTGAACAAAGTAGTTGTAACAAACCTGTGTAATCTCTTTCTGATACCCACAAGGAAAAATTATTCAGAGCGCTGAAGCACCACCTCTGACCACCAGAAATCTACCTCAGCTCCAACACCACACTGCCCTGAATCTGAGATTTCGTGAGAAACTGTGTGTTTTCAAGCTTATTTTCACATGCTATTAGCTACACCAACCTTTCCTAATCTGTTGCCCTCCAGATGTTTTTAACCACAACTCCAATTGTGCTGACTATGGTTGATGAGAATTATAGAAAAGAAGAAAATCTGGAGGGCATACTTGCTATAAACAAAAACAAAAAAAGTAACACCCACCCACACCTGTTAATTTTTCCAGTGGAAATATAAAGCTACACCATTGGCAATCCAATTCTATACAAAGTTTAAAAAGGTAAAGGACCCCTGACAGTTAAGTCCAGTCGCAGATGACTCTGGGGTTGTGGTGCTCATCTCGCTTTACAGGCCGAGGGAGCCGGCGTTTGTCCGCAGACAGTTTTTCCGGGTCATGCGGGCAGCATGACTAAGCCACATCTGGCAAAACCAGAGCAGTGCACAGAAACACCGTTTACCTTCCCGCCGGAGCGGTACCTATTTTTCTACTTGCACTTTTGGGCGTGCTTTCGAACTGCTAGGTTGGCAGGATATGGGACCGAGCAACAGGAGTTCACCCCGTGGCGGGGATTCGAACCGCCGATCTTCTGATCGGCCAGCCCAAGAGGCTCAGTGGTTTAGACCACAGCGCCGCCCGCATCCTTTATACAAAGTTAGGCTTAGCCAAAACAATTTGTTAGAATCAGGCTGCAAGATACACTCTTTATAAGCACTACTCTCCATGTACTCCACAATTATTCTTTTTACTGAAATTGTGACTGGTTTTTTGCTGTTATTCTCAAAACAGTATTTTCATTTCCTCTCCACTAATGTCCACTTTCATAACCTACAATTTACCAAGACAGGCTGTTGAAAACCACCTAGAAAATTTATCATATCCACGGCCTAAATTTGTAGCAAGGATCCACACCAGCCCCATGGCTGCCAATACATGCAGAGCTGGCACGCAGAGATTATTTGGCTCACAAATGGTATGATCCCCATGCAGAAAGTCACAGCATGCAAACATTTGACAGCCTTTGCACATGGGCTGTAACGTACAAAGCTGCAAGCATGCTTTATCAAGTACAAGTACTTCCAGAAAGCTTTTCAAAAGTCGTGACGGCTTTGCAGTTCTTGTTTTACATCATTAAGACAGTAAAATCAACATGCTAAGCATTGAAACTGTTTTAAACATTTGCTATCTGCTATGTGTGCTCTTCAGAATTCAAAGGATGACATATCTGGTTTCTTGGTGCTGTTCCATGGCTTGGCAACCCGACACAGTGAACTGACAGTACATTGCAAGTGTAAGATCAATTAGAAATCAATTGTGGAGGGATTCAAGAATTCCAAGTATCCTCGACAGGGGAGGCTTTCACTTCCACTAGTGTTGAGTCATGAACAGCATATTGGCATACCAACACTTCAGCATGTGTTTTGAAGTGTTCAGGACTGGCAGGAATCTGATAAGGTTCCTGGCCAGCAATATCAGTTTAAAACAATTGGTTGGGTTTACACTTTCACATGCGAGTAGCTAGGGGAAATTCCCTCTTCTGCTGAAAGATAAAAATGCATTTTTTGTTTTTCTTCTCTCTAGATGCTCTGCTACCACAAGGAGAGATGGAGAAAGAATGCCATCTATCTAGCAAGCAATTGACCTCCAACACAGGTCTTTTACTGAAGTCTCAAGAGCTTAGTGGAAGTTTTTGCTTTAAAATCCAAAAGCTTTTCTACCCTCTTTCTGGTATTATCCTCACTCACTCACATTTGGGTTTCACGCAAGACAGTAAACATTTTTAAGCAGTAAAGGTAAAGGGACCCCTGACAGCTAAGTCCAGTCACGAACGACTCTGGGGTTGCGGCGCTCATCTCGCTTTACAGACCGAGGGAGCTGGCGTTTGTCCACTTCCGCAGACAGTTTTTCTGGGTCATGCGGCCAGCATGACTAAGCCACTTCTGGCGAAGCCAGAGCAGTGCACAGAAACACCATTTACCTTCCTGCCGGAGTGGTACCTATTTTTCTACTTGCTTTTGAACTGCTAGGTTGGCAGGAGCTGGGACCGAACAACGGGAGCTCACCCCATCGTGGGGCCTCGAACCACCAACCTCCCAATCGGCAAGTCCAAGCGGCACAGTGGTTTAAACCACAGCGCCACCAGCATCCTTGTGTTTTTAAGCAGTGCGGAACAACAAAATCTATAAAGGGATGCCTGCAGATTAAGCGGGCTGTGTTGTTCTTAAGAAGCATTCACTAGTGCTTCTGTAAACTCTTTGACTGTGAGGGGCTGATGTTCAGCTACTGCATCTCAGTCACATCTGTGCCAAGCTGACATACTAAAAAGAGACATTTTAGAAATCCATCCTCAGTTATAAACTGAGCTTTGTGGGGAACAAACCAGACTATTATCTCATTTAGTCATGAGTCAGTCACATGGCAGCCCAAGAACCGCATCCCAGGCATGTTCCAGCTGTAACAGGCAATTTTGTAGGCATTTTGAAAACCCTATAAAAATTTTATCTACTCTAAATGCTTTTTCTTTAAATTTCAAAGATCATGACACTATAGAAACTCTTTGGGCCACCTAGCAAGTCATGGCAAAGTGCAAATTAGTTAAATGTACTCCTAAGTGCTTCCAGAACACCACATGAAGGGATTAACTATCACTTCTTTATGAAAAGATACCCAAGCCTCATTGCTCATGCATCTGCCTGGTGAAATTGTGTGTGTGTGTGTGTGTGTGTGTGTGTGTGAGAGAGAGAGAGAGAGAGAGAGAGAGAGAGAGAGAGAGAGGGATGGAATTACAACCCTTGACAGAGTATTGCTCATGTAAGCACATTCTGTCTTTGCCCAAGGCATATTTTTGTGTGTCCCATGTTTTAGAAACGACACAAGCATGTAGGCTGCATTACTACGAACATTTTCCTGGAAGTAAGTCCTTCTGAACTCTACGAAGCTTCTTATATAGACTTTCATAGGAGTGACCCTCACATACTCTTAAAAGTGCCCCCCTAAAACTCCCCCAGCTATGCACAAAATTGGTGTGGGGGGTGTCACTGCAGTCCAGACTTGGATGTATAGGTCAACCCAGGGGTGTGGGTCACATAATACAGCAAGTTACCAATTGTCTGTGACATAGTCATCTCTAAGTTGGCAAAAGCTTCATTTACTCAATTATTGCTTGCTGAGAACCAGGTATTAAAAAGGCACAGAAATAAGCTGAGAACTTTAGCCTTTCGCTTTAAAGAAGATAATTCTTCATTGAACAGGAAGGCAAGAATTAACCACATCCCTCTGAAATGGGGGGGGGGGGAGAGAAAGGACATCACAATATGGAGGAGGAAAGGATCTCCCCGTCATTTCTGCACTCTCACTCACACCCTTCCATAACCTTTTAATAAAAAGGACTAAAAAGCTGTTAATATTTCAAGAATATTATAGAGGAAGGGTGCTATCTGCTACAACCTCAAAGGCACACTTTGTTCACAAATAGAAGTGCTTATTTTATTACAGAAACAGGATGTCAGATCTGCAATAACAAAAACTCAGCATGAAACAGAAAGTTTGGTCACTTTCAAATGGACAAATATTCCACAGACACATGCACAATACTTTGTATGTGTCCAAAATAAGAACTGCAGGTAGGGGGAATAAATTATCTTCTTTCAGCTGGGATTTTATATATATATTGCTGCAACAGAACAAATTTTAGAATTGAAAGTCCTTAAACATGCAACTCAAGTTCACTTCAAATATTCTCAGGAAAAAGATGTAACAGAGATTCAACATTTGTGGGATTGCTGTTGCTGTTGTTTTAAAAAAGTATAAATCATTCTATGGTGTAAAACTGTACTTCTTGATAGAAGTACAGTGGTACCTCGGGTTACATACACTTTAGGTTACATACGCTTCAGGTTACAGACTCCGCTAACCCAGAAATAGTGCTTCAGGTTAAGAACTTTGCTTCAGGATGAGAACAAAAATCATGCTCCGGCGGCGCAGCAGCAGCAGGAGGCCCCATTAGCTAAAGTGGTGCTTCACGTTAAGAACAGTTTCAGGTTAAATACAGACCTCCGGAATGAATTAAATACTTAACCCGAGGTACCACTGTATAAAGAGTATTTTCACCAAACAACTGATGAGCTCAAGTGAGACATTTATATTTACCATCATCATGTTTAAGAATCTTCATTGAATTATTACGTTCAGTGGAAGAGAAGCCACCAGAATGGGCAGCTAAAGAAAGAGTGGTGAAGCCTGTATTAAAGAAGGGATTCTTGCAAATAGGAATGGAAAAAAATGTTCAAGGAATCAGTCAGAGGCTTTTCCTCCCACATTACGGAAAGGATAAACAGCACTTGGAAACAAACATAATTTTATGTGAGTATTTTTAAAACCAGACAGACACAGGTCATCCCCCACACTCCAAAACAAATAGAAGCTGGAGTACAGTTCTTCTTTTACTAGTTTTTCCCCATAACATGCACCATTTAAGATGACTGCAGCCAACAGTACTTTTATTTTTAGTCTTCCCCCTTAATGTAAGTCAAAGTGTCAATGCCATTGTAATAGCAGCGGCACATTTAGCAGTTGAGAGTAGTCGAACTGTAGAAAGATACAATGCTAACATTTTATCTAAGATTTGAAATATCTTTCAGACCTTGCTATTTCCCATTGTGCAGAGTGATGTCCAGATCAAACATCACATCAAAGCTTTGTTAAGAAAGGAAGCCAACTAGAATCAGAAATGACGAGTTTGACATCATGCCAAACCATGGTTTGCAAACAGGAACAAGCTTATGGCAGGAATGAGTTTATGAAGCTAAGAGGAAGGCAGGCAAAAGAGCACAACCATGGTTTGAGCCAATGCTATTTTAAGTTTAAGAACAGAAGCCGATAGATACAGATTATCTGACTTTGCAAAATATATTTTTATTGATGTCAATAGTATTTAAAGGGTACGTCTAACATTATAACCAACAGCCACTGTGAGAACAGGATTCAGGATTAGGTGGGCTTAGTTTTCAGGACTTAGTTTTTTAGCAAAACCATACTTACAAGCACAAAGGAAGGTAACAGTTGCAAAAAGCTGTGTACACTTAGTGTGTTTTTGCTGGAACTTGCTGTCATCTAATATTTCCACCCTCCCAAACAGAATGTTTTAGAGTTCTTCATCAGAAGTTATTAGCTTACAGATTTGATCTTAATTCATTATCTAACTTATTCTCTGTTAGCACATTTCAAATGTCATCTTTTAGAAAGCGATAACATCTCTCCTCTCTCTCTCTCTCTCTCTCTCTCTCTCTCTCACACACACACACAAAAGACAGCATTCAAACATACAACTGCAGCAGCCAAGAGAGGAAAGCAGTTTTCACCATGACCACATCTGTCTGAAATAGTTTTAAAAGAGCAACTTTCCCAGCTAAAAAAGGAGAAGCATATACTTCTAAAACCACAATTTTAAGAAATAACTTATTTAATATCTTACAGCTCTTTGTGTTTCTCCTCTGCCAAGATCTGGTCATTTGGTTTCAACCCATATCTGAAAATAGAGAGGGGAAGAGAGTTACTGAAATCAGAAATTTACTCAATCCCATTTTCAGTTTTAGAGCCTGGAAGTGAAAATATGACTGACTTCTTTATTATGTACTGGACATGCTAACATAAGTTTATAGTAACAATAACCAACATTACTAGTATTGTTTATTAACCTGCTTCCACATATGTGATGTACAAAATTTAATAAAAACAGCTTTAAAACAGTTGCAAAGCAGCACAAAAAAATTAACAGAATATGATCTTAAGAAAAAACAGAAAATGTACACCTATGGGAGAGAGACTTTCTCATCCATCTGGAAAATCGTATCATGATACTTCTTTTTTTCTTTTGTTTCACAGCAACATCTACGTATGCACATTTTTTCTATCTCTATCTAAGCCTCTACTTTTAAGACAGACAAAAAACATTTAATACATTTGGACTTCTAATTCATGGATCCCTGTCACATAAAGTGCTCATTTTACAAAATAAAGAAGGGGCTTAGATTCTTCAGTCTTTCACATATATATTTTTCTTCTTGCCGTTGTGTACTATGAATGGGAGCTACTCTTCAAGAAGGAAGGCACTACAGTTTGGATGTACAAATTCTGAGAAGGATAAGAAGTCTCTATGCATCCTCCATAACATAATGCCATTTCCCTCCTTCGCATGCTAAGGAAGTACAAACAAAACAAGCAGAAGTAAAAAGTCCATAAGGCTTGCAACCAAACTGCACCAGCACAAACCACCAACAAAGATCAATTGTCAAAAAGAAATAAAGTGGCTCCCCTCCCCCATAAAACACATGTCAATACAAATAACCTCCCCCGCCCCCCAAAATGCTGAGCAGCAACTGGTTGGGGCTCCCTGCAGAAGA
This sequence comes from Podarcis filfolensis, assembly GCF_964270895.1. NCBI lineage: Eukaryota > Metazoa > Chordata > Lepidosauria > Squamata > Lacertidae > Podarcis > Podarcis filfolensis. Next base: position 84,710,399 of record NC_139608.1, read on the forward strand.
GTTCATCAAGAAAAGGAAATTGTCATAAAAATTGTCTCTTTCAATTTCATCTCTAACCACTCAGCAATGCTGTGTTAGTTTTTCAGCAAGCACTGTTTTCCAGACTCTACCAAGCCAATTTTGCCTAATTAATTGACAATCTCTCTTCCACAGAAAATTAAGCTCCATAAGAACAGCCACGAGGTGGTGAACCATCAATGGTTTGAATAGTATGTTTTTTATCAATTCCCTTAAATAGTGGCAGTAAAGCCAACTCAGCATCTTTAACCACTGTGAAATTTTAAAAGTTCAAAATTGTGTAGGAAACATCACCCCAAAACTTACTAACAACCTGGCACTCTCACCACATATGAAGATAGGTACCATGGGTAGAGCAAACTCTCCAACAAAGAGGGGATACCGAACCACAAATCTGATGCAAATGCCCTGGTTTCAGTGACTGCTCCTTCAATAGCTGAGATTGGTGGGTGCCCTCCTTTAAGTCAAAGAGTTCTCAGATCTCCTTCAAATATTCTCCCCTCAGTATACTGTATGTTTCTCAAATTTCTCGCAGTCCTCCCTTATCACAATATTGGTCTAGAAAAAGCCTGTAAAAGGCTGACGCTTCACCCATCACCTGACCTAGATGAGTATGGCAAAGAAAATTGAACACAGTGAGGGACCTCAGAGCATCCCATTTTCTAAAAGGTAAGTAGCTGCTAAAGACAGCACTTGCATCTTTTGCAAGCACAAAGCATGTACAAGTTCCAACAGGTTCGCTAGCTGCTGAATAGTAAGAGGTTTTTCCTTTGTGCAGTAGTCTATTAGAGTGATTTACGGTAATGGCCCGTTTTCTGAACCTGGGTGTGTGCCCTTGTATTTGTCTGTAAGTATTCCCTTTGCAGCATTGTGGCATCAGAGTGCAATACATAGCAAACCACATACACCACCAAAAAGGGTACAGAACTTGAAGCTAAATTGAAGGTCAAGTTTCCAGAACAACAGGCAGCTTTGGCCCAATACTCATCACCCACCCACCCACTCACAAAATTTATTGGAAATTAGGTTTCCAATAAATGGATGTGTGTGAATTTGAAAAACAAGGTGTATATGAATCCTTTTAACTGGTTAAGCAATTTTAAGTTTTATGGTAGCCACCTACTTATGAAATACATCCTTCATTTTCCCCACCTTCCAGTGAAACTGTTTAACTTGCTATCCTCTGATCCAAGGCTCACATTCACAGATAAGCAGCTTTTAAACCAGGCCTATCCAACCTATTAGTCATTATATCCTACTGGCTCCATGAACATAGCTTCCAGACTTAAAAAAATCATTTCAGGTCATTAAAAATTAATGGACATTTTCAATGCACATTTTGAGTCTATTTATTTCGGAACCAATTCCATTTTGATGTATAAGGTGCCCCTCAGATCTTAACTACTTTACACTAAAGCAGTCATAACAAACACTTTCTTTTTTCTCATTTCAGAATGATCATGCATGACTGTTAGAAACTTCAAGATTCTAAGCTGGACAATGAGCAAATTACAAGCAAGCAGCTGTAGCCAAATGAAATATTATGGTACTTCAGCTCCTTTCCAAGCACTTAAGAGACACTTTGGAAACTAATGATCCTTGACTGAAGTTAGCATTTGGAAGATAAGAATTTTAATGGAGGAAATAGCTTAGATACATAGCACAATTAGAAGCAAGCTAAATCATATTAAGCCCATCCCTTGGTAAACATAAAATGTGGATATTAGAAAGACGCTATTAATGAAATCCCAACAGGCCCAAAGCCCAAGGCATACCAAGGATAGTTTAGACAGCCAAAAAAGGAGAATTTAACAAAAAAGGAGAACATCATATCCATTAACTTATTGCTAACAGGGTTGAACATTCTAAACAACTAGTTTTGTTTGTAAATAGCACCCAATAGCAACTCATGCAATATGTCAGAGATATAATAGCAGCTGCAAAACACACATCACTGATTGATTGATTGATTTATATACTACTTACATGCCAAAGTGACTTCTAAGCAGTTTACAAGTATAAAATCAATTATAAAATATCCACACATAATTAAAATACACACTAAAACAATTCCATCAAAAGATATTTTTTTAAAAAAAACCCATAATTAAGATACACAACAAAACAAATCTGCTAAAAAGCAGCCCAGCCCCATCACATTTCAGCAAGTTATGAAGCTCAAGTCGTTACAATCCACACTAGAAACGAATGGTGATGTTGTGAGTAGTTCTGATGTTACCAAGGCAATCCCATATAATTCATATAATATAATTCAAGCGTACGTATGCTACTGAGGTGGCATGGAGCCAGATCACAGGGCAAGCTGCATAGCATCTAGCAATTTCTGTGTGCAGTGCCATGGTTGCTGACCAAGCAGCAGAGTTTGCTCTGGCCGCCATAGGAACATTTATCCAATTGTTGAGTGTAACTTTTCTTTGGGTGTTAGTGTACGGAGTTTCAGCTGAATGATGATAATTTTAACTCAAACTAAGGCAGAAATATACAGTGCATGCAGCACAATGATGTAGTCAATACAGTATCTCCATTTTCTTTCCCATAGCATTTAGGATCAGTTACTTCGTTTTGTGGCATCATTGTGTATTGTGCTTTCCTGCCCTTGCCAGGGGCAATTAATGATGCTGCATGAGAAAATGCACAATGGGAGGATGTTACAGCATGTGATGAGCAATCTTCCTAGTTATGCTGTAGAACTCAGCACAAAATGACAATTTCTGACAGCATCCCCATTGTATTTTTAAGTTGTGAGCCACCCTGAGATCTATGGATGGAGGGCAGCCGGTATACAAATTTAACAAATAAATAAAATTTAAATGGAGCCGGTGTAATTCTGCTTCTAATCAAATTTGCCCTGTGGCAGTCCTGGCACTAAAGGAGTTTCTTCAGGTACAAATATCAATATCTTGTAGCCAATGAGCCATCATTTCAGCTGCTTTTTTAAAATAAATAAATGTTTTCCAAAGAGCTGCCTTTTATCAAGTCAGTGGAAGTCTGAAAGCGCTTCTTGTTACATATACATCTTACTAGTCACTAGCCCTTCACCCCATTCCTGAGATATTCACTTCCTTTTATTAACCACATTATGTGGCCTAAAATGTCAGTATTGCTTTATGTAGTTGCGTTTTATAACATATAATTATTTCTGTATAGCTAAAGTTTTGAAACTGCCCATTCTATCAGGCAGGCTCACTTTTATCATGCATTTGGACAACAAGATTATAAGCTGCAATCAATACTGTATAAGGTTTAAAGAGCTTTTGAACTTAACACCAAAATAATAGGTTTAAATGATTAAAAATGGATTGAGAAAGCAAGGAAAGCCTAAAGCTTGTTAATCATTGCACTGTGGCCAACTATGGTGCATTTATTACATTCAGACAGGCCTTCGTCACTCTGGATTGAAATACAACACAATTCTGAGCCTTAAAATAAATTATGATTGCCCAATGGAACCAGAGGATTAGGAATTCAAGGCAAGAGACACAAAAGGGGTTTAAGTGTGGATGCAAATACTACAATCCAATATCACAATTATTTTTTACGAGAGGTGGCAAAAAGAAATAGGAACTATGCCCCCTTTTATTCTTTGTAGTTTATGAAAAACTTTATCTTGCCTGCCCTGCTGGCCTCATTGAAAAGCAGAAAGATGAAAAGTCTTGTAATAGTCTCACAACAGCTGTTCAAATGCTTCATGCGGTGACTGTAAATATATAGAGAGAGAACAGGTTGCAAACTCCTAGCATTAAGCTAGTGTTACCACCCTTTGAAGGCCACATAGAAACACTGGGGATTGGAAGTGAGGAAGAGTCCAAGATTTCTATGCAATCACCTCATCAACAGGTTGAAAAGGGTGATGACATAAAAAAGAGTAAAATGGAAACTGACCTGTACAAATTTTGAGGATGGACCAGGTCCATTTTAACCTGGTACCCTGTAGGGGTATACAGCAGAGCTTCCTCTTTCCATAAAACATGTTGTATTTATATCAGTGTACAACTGCCTCAGAAATTAGGAAGTTAAACTTAGGAAATCTGCCCAGAAGCGTAAAATTTTCTAAATGGCCAAAAGGGGGAAGTTAAAAATAAAGCATTTCAAAACACAAGTCTCAACCAATTATATCACATCTGCTCAATGAGTATTTATCCTCAAGCCACAAAGTCTTATGCCAAAAGCCACACATATGAAAGGGTACCAAAAATAGACAGTGCTGCCTTAGTTCTTCTCAAAATGGCAAGTTCTGCTACAACATAAAAGAGAGGCTATTTTGATTTTTTTTAAAAAATTGCAAGAAAAATCATCATTTCCAAGCTAGGGCAATGTTAATGTTGAATTTTAAATTTGCTTTTCTTTTAGAAGCTGAAATTAAAAGTAACTGACAAATTACATTGCTGAAAAAAAATTAAGTAGAATATTTTTCTTACGTAAGAACCACTTATCCTTCTTAAAGGTAAAGGTAAAGGGACCCCTGACCATTAGGTCCAGTCATGACTGACTCTGGGGTTGCGGCACTCATCTCGCTTTATTGGCCGAGAGAGCCGGCATACAGCTTCCAGGTCATGTGGCCAGCATGACTAAGCCGCTTCTGGTGAACCAGAGCAGTGCACGGAAACGCCTTTTACCTTCCCGCTGGAGCGGTACCTATTTTTCTACTTGCACTTTGACGTGCTTTCAAACTGCTAGGTTGGCAGGAGCAGGGACCGAGCAACAGGAGCTCACCCTGTTGCAGGGATTCGAACCGCCGACCTTCTGATTGGCAAGTCCTAGGCTCTGTGGGTTAACCCACAGCGCCACCTGCGTCCCTATCCTTCTTACTACTCCGCTGTAATGTGCCCTGTTATGGACCATTAGCAAGGTCACATTGTATAGCCGGTTAGTGCATAGTGTTGGTAACACCAAGATTGCAGGTTCGAATACCGCACGGGACAGCTACATATTCCTGCATTGTAGGGGGTTGACCTAGATCAGGCATCCCCAAACTCAGCCCTCCAGATATTTTGGGACTACAGTTCCCATCATCCTTGACCACTGGTCCTGTTAGCTAGGGATGATGTGAGTTGTAGTCCCAAAACATCTGGAGGGCTGAGTTTGGGGATGCCTGATGTAGATGATCCTCAGGGTCCCTTCCAACTCTACAATTCTATGATTCTATATATGCATAAGAATAACTGGGAAAGTGGGAAGGAGGGGAAGAACATTGAAAGTTAAGTTGTTAGCCATAGAAAGTGTTGAGTCTGAAAGCATTCCTGTGTCAAAATAATCTTGCTCTGTTATTTTCTTTATTTTAAAAGAGTTGGTCACTGCAAGTTGCTAAGTTGTCCGTGAGATCGGACTCCTTACCGAGCCTGTGCTTCAGCTGTGTCTAGCATGAGAGCTGTTCATAATGCGGTTGCTGAAGTAGTTTACCTACCTATGGTTTCAAAGCAAGGCGTACAAAGACTAAAGTGAAAGGGAGAAACTCATAAGGGGAATGCAAGCTTCTTTTTAATACCCTGCATCTCCAAGGAGAACCTTCACACTTTGAAGACTCTGGTTTTAGAGGAGCTCAAATTCAGCATATAATTCAACATCTTATTCAACATCTTTATCAACGACTTGGATGTTGGACTCAAGGGCATCCTGATCAAATTTGCAGATAACACCAAACTGGGAGGGGTAGCTAACACCCCAGAGGACAGGATCACACTTCAAAACGACCTTGACAGATTAGAGAACTGGGCCAAAGCAAACAAGATGAATTTTAACAGGGAGAAATGTAAAGTATTGCACTTGGGCAAAAAAAATGAGAGGCACAAATACAAGATGGGTGACACCTAGCTTGAGAGCAGTACATGTGAAAAGGATCTAGGAGTCTTGGTTGACCACAAACTTGACATGAGCCAACAGTGTGACGCGGCAGCTAAAAAAGCCAATGCAATTCTGGGCTGCATCAATAGGAGTATAGCATCTAGATCAAGGGAAGTAATAGTGCCACTGTATTCTGCTCTGGTCAGACCTCACCTGGAGTACTGTGTCCAGTTCTGGGCACCACACTTCAAGGAGGACACTGACAAACTGGAACGTGTCCAGAGGAGGGCAACCAAAATGGTCAAAGGCCTGGAAACGATGCCTTATGAGGAACGGCTAAGGGAGCTGGGCATGTTTAGCCTGGAGAAGAGGAGGTTAAGGGGTGATATGATAGCCATGTTCAAATATATAAAAGGATGTCACATAGAGGAGGGAGAAAGGTTGTTTTCTGCTGCTCCAGAGAAGCGGACACGGAGCAATGGATCCAAACTACAAGAAAGAAGATTCCACCTAAACATTAGGAAGAACTTCCTGACAGTAAGAGCTGTTCGACAGTGGAATTTGCTGCCAAGGAGTGTGGTGGAGTCTCCTTCTTTGGAGGTCTTTAAGCAGAGGCTTGACAACCATATGTCAGGAGTGCTCTGATGGTGTTTCCTGCTTGGCAGGGGGTTGGACTCGATGGCCCTTGTGGTCTCTTCCAACTCTATGATTCTATGAATTCTCGGTTGAGAATCTAAGGTCATATTTTGCTCCCCATCTCATTTTCTATAGCAGGACAGAAGCACTTACAGTATTGCAGAGTGAATAATATAAGACTGGCAAAGCTAGGGTTGGCAGCCTGTCAACTGACCAGCCAAGCATTGTTCCAAGAATGTCATTGTGTAGATTGCAGTTTACTTTTAAAATTTTCATTATGGTGTTATTTGTTAAGTGGAGCAGGAGTAGGGGCAGATCACCCTAACCCTATCATTCAGGTGCAAGCCTAGCAGACTAACAAACCTTCTCCCATGGCAAAAACTGGAACACAAGCAGTCATCAGCATCAAAGGCCCAGGGGAATGTCAGATTAGAAACAGATACACCAGGGTTCAAATTCTCACCCAGCCATAACATTTCATTAGACAGCATTGGGTCAATCATCACAGTGCTGCTCTGGAGATAAATCAAGGGTGGGGAAGGAAGCTATGGGTGGAATTCAATTAGGTTTTATTCAGAGTAGACCCGGTGAAATTAATGGACATGGCAAACTGAAAAGGAAAACTCTGGTGTTAAACCTCTGCTGCCTTCTGGGACCTCTGGAGATAGGGGGTTAATTTTTTTAAATGAATGCCATTGTTTCACAGATGTTACTTTTAATAATTAGCCTAAGTATCAAACCTGCTCATATGATTCTGTTTGTCTTCATAGCACTAATTATTGGGGCTGGAGCCACCTAACTAACTTTGCGCAAGGGCTTCTACTTACAGAAAGTGTTTCCCCTTCTACACCACCTAAAATTGGCTTGGGGTGTGTGTGTGTGTGTGTGTGATGACATCCCCCCCCAATAGCATACAGGGAGAGGGGAGGGGGGTTGTTCCATCTAGCAAGCTGATATGCTTGCTCAGACAGAATGTTCAATGTAGCGAAACACTGAATTCCACCCTTGATCATTATTTAACTAGATTTTTTTTTTGACAAGTCGAATGTCCAACCCCAAGAATGTCTATCCTAATTAATTTTATATTCTACTATCATCCACCATCGTACCTGAAAAGGACAAAATACCCATCACATATTAAATGCACTGCAATACATAAATGGCAAAAAAAGAGCAGCTCTTCTGCATTTGGCTTGCGTCTCCACTGTTGTGAGTCACAGCACTTCAAGAGTAGAACCAGACCTTTGGACTCCTCTCATCTGGTTCCTCCAGTTTGCCATTAATACACGGAAATTTAATTATGACTAATGGAACATCCCTACAACCTGTTTTTCCTTTTTCCTTTCCAAAATCAAAAGAAACCCAAGTTATTAGTCATGTACTTCATTCCCCCCACCCATTCATCAACTCCAGTTTTTTCTGAATATGTCAGGGTTCCCTCACCCCAAATGTGTCTGATTCAAGAACTTCATTTGAAGATCGAAAATTAAATAAGCAGCCACTTCAAACATATGCGTCCTTAAATTAAGAAGCTATTTACACATGACCTTTGCTTTTTTTATTGTTAGCCTTGAGGCAGGCTTGTTTGTATTTTTCAAATATGCTTTGCATAGCATTTGTCGAGTTTAAGAGCTTAATGAATAATTATAACCCTGCTTGTATGATGGTTAACTAAGCTCAGTTTCAATTTCCAAGTCTAAATAACATCGGCACATCTGCTCACCGGATGGAGCGGGTTGGGGTGGGGAAAATCAGTGTAGAACCACTGCAAGTATCCATTCAAAGAAAAGCAGGTGATCAATCCTCTGCCGCCACTATGCTCAACAGGAGCGTGATGTCATTTCCATTCCACCCAAACTGGCACACTAGTTTACATCTCATGTTGCTGGCAGCGAAGAAACCATGTTGATATTTGAATTTATTTCGTTTATGAACCACTTCCCATTTTTAGAACTCTGTAGCAATTTAGCAATGAAAGCATCAACAATAAAGACAGTTTCAAGTCCAGTACAGATATACACTGCATGGATTAAAAGTTTACAAGGCTTGTTGCAAAATAAAGGTCTTCAATAGGTGCAACAAAGTAAGAGAGATGCCACCTGCCTGTTATATACTTTGTTGCTGAAGTAAAGCTGCTGTTTCGAGAGCAAACACACTCTAAGTTTCAAAGCACTATGGGTGGGATTCTGTCCCACGCTACTACAAATGTTCTGTCTGCGCAAGCATATCAGCCCTGCCATAAGCCTGGGTCATGCTTACATTATAAGTATTAACTCTAATCAGGGTACCTAAAATAGGCCACTCTCGCATTAAGCAATAAGCAGCAGCATAATTTCAATGTGTAGTTCTCTATTCCATTAGTCATCCCCCCCAAACTCTCACTGAAAATCATTATTAGAGTTCTATTCCCAAGAGGAAAACAGGAGTTACTTGTTACATATAAACTAGAAATGTTTCTTTGATTTCATAAATGCCAATACTTTTGTTTTAAATGTGTTTTGAGTTTGCATGTTTTCTAAAATGGAATAATCACAAATTCTGTTTCTTTTGGGGGCAGGCGGGAGAGAAATGCAATTTACAAAAACTGGATTGGGTGCAAACTTAATCATGCTTCGAGAATCCTGCTTCCATTATCTGGATGGGGCAGGGACAGGTCAACATTACATAAATCCAAGGCAGTCAACAGTGCACCCACCAGAGAAACCAACCAAGATCTGATTACTCCACCAGATGACGTGTGTGGACCCAAGATCGCAGACAAATTATAAAGGTGAGCTGAAACAGTCTGCAGAGGAGCTTGTTACTATTCCTACCACACTTTTATGAAAATCACAGTACCATACCTAGAAATCTCAAACGGTTGAATACTTGTATCTGTCATCAATGGAGCATAACCAGGCCCTGCTTCATTCTGTATGTATTTGGGGCACACAGGCTAGGTAGAAAGATTTGTCTCTGGCTCCGACACTGATGATGATTAAGCACTGGCAATCAAATACAGCCAACACAGCAGCAGCAAACATTAAGACTGCAATCCAAAGCCCGCTTATCTTGAGTAACTTTCATTCTTAGGGTGAAAGTAAGCTGCCCCTTCTGACACAGACTAGTATGTAGTCCCTAGAACATAAGGTAAGATAATGATCACCTTCAAGCAACCCCAAACAGCAAAGATTCATGAGAGTTGGTTCTTTTGCCTTGTGGGCTTCAAAAAGTAAATACAGACAGAGTAGGGTTGGGTAGTTGCTTTTGCAGACTTATCTGTGAGGTCACTGTAATAATAATCCCACTGACTGAGGCAGCATGGAACTCTCCCAACACACACATGTGCAAGACAGGAAAACAAAACCCAAAAAGACTGAGTCAGAACTGTTTTTCCATGCAAGGAAAAAACCTCCACTATAGTCAATAAATGGAAAACTCCACTCCAGTCAGACTCTGAATGAACGAGTGCTTCAACAAAATATGATCTACAAAAGTATATTAGAATGCCTGGAACATAATAAGTGAAGTACATAATTAATGGCCTCCTTGTACTCTAACACAATTTTATTCAAACATTTTGGAGGGAACAAGTGATATTATAGGGGGAGAACTACCTAAACAGTATAGAAATTTATTCATGTATGCGACTACAGCGGCAAGAATGTAATTTGCCCAAAAATGTAGTCACAGAAGGAAGACGTCCCGACGAAAGAAGATTGGATACAAAAATTCATGGATTATGCAGAAATGGCAAAACTTACCAGAAGAGTAAGAAATCAAGACAACAAACTTTTTAGAAAGGAATGGAAGTGGTTTACTGAGTATTTACAAACAAACTATAAACAGATTAAGACATTGGCAGGATTATTGTAAAAACGTGCAGTTTCATAAGAGTAAATAATTAAAGTAGATGAACAGAAAATAATTAAAGTAGATGAATAAAAGAATAAGTTAATTTATAATATGCAGAAAATGATAAATATAAATTTAAGGAACTGCAGAAAGAGGAGGAAGGAAGTCGTGTTTTGAAATGTTAAAATGACTGTAAAACTATTGAAATGTATATAACTGAAAATCACAAATAAAAAATTATTCTCACAGGGTGATCTTGAACTAGTCACACTCACTCAGCCTAACCTGATACGGTTGCTGCAATACTCAGAATGTATAACCTCCATGTACTCCACCTGACTACAACATTTCACTAAACCATCAGAAGTACCAAACTGCAACTCTGCCTTTCAGTCCTACAGATGGAAATAAAGGCCAGCTGTCTTATATTCAGCATGCAAATAGAAACAAAACTGTACCCAACAATCAATGGATTGATGTTTCAGTGTGGCAAAAATAATGGATACGATTAGCTTTACCCTGAGGCCACATCTGTTCTCTTATTCTCAGGCCCCCACTAGCCCCACAAAAGTTTATTGTGAAACAGAAAATGAATCAGAATGATAACCAGAAAGGCTATCAATTCATGTTCTCTCGGAAGCAGAAAAAGGTCGGGGGGGATCTGAAATAAAGAGCAGTTGCTCCTGAAAATTAAGTTCCACCTGTACCAAATAAACAAGGAACACGGGCTTTGCTGTCCCTGTGCTTGTAGCTGAGTGGTAGGATACATGCTTTGCAAGCAAAAGGTAACAGGTTTAGTCCCTGGAATCTCCAAACAGGCTGGGAAAGACTCCTGTTTGAAACCCTGGAGCCACTGCCAGTCAGCACCATCAATAATGGGTTAGATGGACCTATGGTCTGACTCAGTATAGAGGCTTCCAATGCTGAACAAACATTTTTTTTGAGTCAAGTGAAGGCCCATTGCACAAGACTGGTTTATTGGAGAAGTAACATGCATGGCACTGACAGCATGGACTTCAAGACTGTCGCACCTTGGCTGGGGAGATCTGCAGCATTTCCCCAAAGTCTTCCAATATTTTATTGGGACTGGCTTTTCATTTCTGTTGCTAGAGTCCATCTGACTGATTTGAAAGAGAATATCTTTCCTTTAAAAAAAAAAGAAAAGGATTCATGTCCAGTTCTAATGCTATTTAGGCTCTAAGGGTGCATTCAAAAGCGTAACTTTCTAGATAAGCTGCTCACGGAGTTGGCAGTCTTTACCATATCCAGTTATCTACCCATCATTATTGCTATTGTACTTCCATGGAGCAATGTGTAGTGTTTTATCCTCAAAGCATCTTTCCCTCCACAATTATTATGGAGGAGAATTCCATGCTGTTCCTTCTTTTGGCCATGGCCCAATCCAACCTTATTAGATCCAACCTACCCAACCCTACCTTTCTCAGTTGTGAATTTTGATCATTGTACCCATTCCCTCAGGACTTAGGCAATTTCTTTTAGTGGAAAGCTAAGCTGGCTATTTTCCTATCCTGCTTTAAGATATGCTTTTTGGCACGCTGAACTGAAGGCATAATGCAATTCTGCAAGCTCAGAGTTATTGGAAGGTGAGTTTAAGAAACTCGCCTAGAATTTGAAGAGAAAGATGTACTGTGAGATGTCCCCACAAGCTCCACATTTAACTTTGCGAATGAATTAAACATGGAAAAGGTTTAAGACTTACTTGTCAAGAAAGTCCTTGTCCACAACCGCACAGATATCCAGAAGAGGATTTCCCATTCCAAAAAGCACATTTTCACTGAAAGATAAAGTTGTCAGAGTTAATTCAGTTCAAACAATTGCAGCATACTGGTAAAACAATTTTAAGATCACAAAGTCACCGCTGCCACCCGTGAACTGATAACGATTATTTGAGATAGAAACACAAACAGCACATAGCTTTGGGGAGGGTGGGGAAAGAAGAGATAATGGGCCTAAGCAAAGAAACCAAACAGTATTACACTTTTAAAATGATGGGGGGGTCGGCGGGGGGAGCTTGATTTAATCTGAGGGCAGCATTCCACCACGGGGAACAGGGGGGTTGCAGACGCAAATCCCAAAGTGGGCAGGGCACTCCTCTCTCTTTCTGCCACACCCTTTTCCTCCTCTGTGGCAACTGGATGAAACTAGGCTGAGAGTCTCATGTTGCAGACCTGCTTTAAAAAGTCTTTCTGCACTACTCAAGATGAACGTCTTATTTTATAGAGAGGACACTTCCCACTGAAACGATTATGTCTGCTTATCATATGAACCGGGGGGGGGGGAGACGGGACCAAATTTAGCCATAAAAAAGGGAGGGGGAGAGTATGTTTCTGATTTAATAGTAATTTACACAATCAAAAAGATCAAGTAATCACAGGGTATTCCTATAATCTTTCTAGTTTTATGGTCAGAGGACTGAGAGCAACTAAATCATACAGAGCCAACTCCTGAGCTCATATTCAAAAGACAGTTTTAAGGTAGCAGCCAATAAGTTGAGAGCAGTTGTTTAAGAAACACATCACAACAAATGATCCTGAATTCAGGCCCTTAACAGAGCCCCACCGACTTCAGAAAAAGCTGTTTCCATGCTGTAAATTTAGGATTATTCAGTAATGTAAGCTAGTTCACAGTTTGTAAAACAGTGTTAACATAGCAAAGCCAGTATTAATGATTTGCCAGCTTTTATTGGCTGCCACGTCACTTAAGGACAACTCTGCTACCAGCATAAGGTAGTTAGAAATAGAAAATAAAATTAATGATAGATTATGCACATTTTAAACAATTTGAAGGGGTTCGCCTCATGGAGTAACAAAGTAGAGCTATGTAAATGTTCTATCAGTGCAAGGATTTCTGCTTGTGCAACAGAATGTTCTCCTGTTGTGCAAGTGGGAATCCTTGTGTTAATGGGAAATGATAAGTTGAATACGGCCCACAAACTCAGAACTCCGTTGCAACCATCATAGTATAAGCTTTTTCTCTATTTACCTGAATGTCTTTGACACATATACTCTAGTCTTGGGCTCATGATTTGCGTGCCAGAATCCAAGTCAGCAATCAACGTTACACATGCTCTCATCTCTCTTTTTGTAACAAGTGAGCCCACACTGTGTCATACAAACAGAAGCAGAGATTAAACAGAGTTCCGGGCTAGGATTGGGGAGACATGGGTTCAAATCAATGCTCAACCATGAACCTTACAGGGTAATGTTGGGCAAGTCACTCAACTAACAGCAATAGAAATGTTGTGAATAAAGTGCTGAAGACTGCCTGTTAGCTGCTCTGAGGCTCCTGGATCAATAAGTGATCAGGAGAAGCAGATCAACTTTGGAATTTTTGCTTATGAACATCTGAAGTTGCAAAAACATAGACAATATCTCAAGACATTTCTTTACTGTGCCTGCAAGATTATATTACTAAAATGTCTTCGGCTAATAAGTTATTATTGTTCTCCCCAGCTTCTCATGAGATCTTTAGAGACTGCACAGAAGAAGTTTCTGCTGTGTGTGTCCATCGGTCACATATTTCCACGTAAAAAAGCTGAGGGAATGAAATGGGAGTTTTAGGTAAGCATGTGTCAGTATTGAGGTTAGCACCCTGGTCCTATTAAGGAAGTCCCAAATGAATTAAATGGGGTCTGTTCTTGGGGAGGTACATCTAAGACTGCAATTTTAATGCAAGTGTTTTATAGTGGATGGAGTTAATTTGCTTTCTTCCTGCAACCCTTCATCCTACAAGTCAGGAACAGAGACGAGGAAGCAATTTTCCCCAAGTCACTGTGTGAGTTGCATAACTGATCCCCCCATGATATGATAATGTTGCACATCACTTGTGGGGCATAGTCTTGCAAAAAGAGTCAAATACACACACTCAGCACTTCAGCTGCCAGCTTCTTTAAAAGCAAGGACTACAGACATTAAATCAATCAGAACGAAAGCTGTTCTATTCCTAGAGACATCTCAAGGCATGTTGGCTCAGTGTAATCTGGTCGTTGAACTGAATCATTTTCAGAGGGACACTGGTCTGTGCTGCTCAACTAGAGGCAAAGAGATATCTGATACACCAGATACTGCTGGTGCAAAGAAAAGTATCACAGAGATATCCTTAACAGATAAGGAAATTCTGGAGTTGCAACTTTATACTAGTGTACATGTTCCAATTCATCCCATGGTGCCTGACAAGCTATGAAGACACCAGCTAATTTGGTGACTATTTGCACAATGGAAATTACTTAGAAGGATTCTTTTCTTTTCGAGAAACCACAGGGAAGCAATCTGCACAAGAAAGCTTGAACCATTTACAAAGTGTACCACTTGGGGCCGGAACCATTTGCTCCTAATAGCATTAAGCCTGTGATGGAGGGAGGAGGAGGTTATTTTTGCCAATTCTTTCTCCTCTCTATGCTCCCTGAAAATCTGCTCTGGAGGAGGTGGGTGGGCTCCGGAGCAGCATGAGGTGATGTGCATGGTTGCAAGAAAATTGGTGAGTATCACCTCTTGCGTTCCTCCAGCATGGAATCACCACTAGATCTTGGTCACTTCCATGAATGGAAGCACACCTACCATTCACAGAACTGACATCCCTTGAATCCAACTACTGGAATATCCAAGAGCTGCTTCAGTATCAAACTTTTTAGTGGATACACACTGCAGCCCTGGATTATGTACATACTAAAACTCAAATTTTAAAAGCTGATATACTTTGCCAAATTTAAGTGCCTGGAAGGAAAGGGAAGGAAGCTGCCATTGGCCATTATCATACAGGAGACAAATGTTAACTCTTCAGATGCAGCCACATGTCAGGGTGATGGTCAAAACCTTCATTGGGTTTAAAACAGAATCAGCCAAATTTGTGGAGAATAAGTCTCTCAATGGGTATTAACCATAGTAACTAAACGGAGCCTGTGTTCAGAAGCAGTATCTTTGTCCCCTAGAAACTGGGAGATGTTGAAATTGACTAGCAGAAAGTCAGACTAGAATTCAATGTTTCCCAAACTTGGGTCACCAGCTGTTTTTGGACTACAACTCCCACCATCCCTAGCTAGCAAGACCAGTGGTCAGGGATGATCGAAATTATAGTCCAAAAGCAAGTTTGGGAAACACCGGACTTGATGGGCCTTTGGTCAATTGAGCTCTCATCACAACTTTATTCTTCCTTGAGGAGGCCCTCTGAGTAGTATTTTACTCAGCAGCCAAATCCAGATTTTAATGCACTTGTATCCAAACAGTTTTCAGCAAAACACTGATGTCCACAAGAAAAACAATGTTTTCTAGTTTCCTTGAAGAGAAGATTTGTAAATGGTCTGAAATACAGCTTGTGTACCATTACTGGTTTTTCCCTGCAACGCACATCTTCAGAATGCCTTCCAGGGGGCACCCTCAGTTTACATAAAGATGGCTAGTATCATTGGACCCAACATGAACTGAATGTGTTTCCTGGAATTTTCTGCAAGGTTCTCTGCAATACATCCTCCAAGCACGCACTTTTATATCAGCAACAAACACCTATATTTTGGGGACAAGATACTGACAAAGCAGGAAGACAGCAGCATGCCAGAATGCTTTGCTCACACTACTGCTGATGTAAGACGGGTTGTAACTTGCAAGCTTGCACATACTCCTTTGTCCAAAGAAGCCAATCTTTGAAAACATCTGGGCCGAGAGATCTAGAAATTCAGGACAAGAGTAGCAAGCGTTGAAGAGTTGACTCTTCACTCTTTTCTTAATTGGGAAGCCAAATAAATTAACCGACTCCACTCCACCCCAGAACGGCAAGAGCCTGCCTTTGGGAAGAAGCGATGGCAATTCCATTAAGTCGGTAATCTGATGCATAGGCATTTGGAAGTCAACGCCGGTTAATTAAGTTGAATTCTTTTTAGAAGAAGAGTGCTTCTGGCTTGCACTCTTTATAATGATTTGAGAAGTGAGGTTATTACCCCTCTATCATTGTCCATCCCGGGTTGCTCAGCCATTGCTTTTAGCAGATCAAGATGATCAGGTGACAGCAAAAACTGCAAGGTTTTTAGCAATTAGAATAAGATCTATTATTTGATTGTTGATGTAAACCCCCAAAATGTATTTTCTATAGTTTAGTTTTTACCTCTATCTTCAGTACATTTCATTTTATTTATTATTCCCTGTTTAGGGAATTTTTAAAATGTTTGATGTTTTATCGTGTTTTTAATATTCTGTTGGGAGCCGCCCAGAGTGGCAGGGGAAACCCAGCCAGATGGGAGGGATATAAATAATAAATTTATTATTATTATTATTGCTATGGCTAGTGGCTGATGCAAATAAAGATGAGTTTTCTTCTAAACTCAGCATGTGGGCATCCTGAAGCTTTTCGCAGCTGCTCCTTCTTAATTACATTTTTTTAAAATGCATTTTTTGCTGTGAACCGCCCTGCAGTTTTCGGAAGAAGGGCGGCATACACATTTAATACATCGCCCCCATAGGAAGAATAACCGCGACACGGATATGAAGGCATTTCAAGGTGGGGAAAGGGAGCGAGAGGAACCAGGAGGGCGGCGGAGAGGATGCCAAGCCACCACCCCGCCAAAAGAAGATCGCGGTTATCCCCCCCCCCCTGCCCCGCGCTCCTGCATACACACGTACACGCGCATACACGTAACCCCCAACCCAATGCAAAGCGCCTCAGAGCCGGTTCAGGTGAAAGGGCGGCGGCGGCGGCTCCCTTGTCCCGGGGGAAGCCTCTCTGGCAACGGAGGTACCTCAGAGTGGGCATGGCGGTGCTGTCGCTCGGGGGGATCCTCCGGGGCTCGAACCTGACAGGCGGCGGCGGCGGGCAGCAGGGACTTCCAAGCGAGCGCCGTCCTCCGTCTCCTCGACACGCGACGCCCAACCGCTCCGCCTCTCTCTCCCCCTCTCCCCACAGCGGCTCGACTGACGGACTGAGCCGCCTCAAGCTGAGGAAAAGGAGGAGGCCCCGCCACCTGCCAATCCCCGCCTCCCGCCGCCGCCATTGGCTGACACGCGGTGGGCATGAGCAGAAGGGGAAAAGCGCGGGCCGGCGGCCGCTGGGAGCCACAGCGCGCTTCAAGGCGGCCGCCGTTCGGGCGGCCTCGAAACCGCCGGCCCCGGCAAAGGGGTCGCACCGTAGTGGCCTTCGCGGGTCGGGGGGGAGGCGCGGGGTCCGCCATGCCGGGTGCTGGCGGAGGCGGAGGGCGCCATCTTTGCTGTGGGCAACTGACAAGCGCGTCTAATACCACACAGCCTCTGTCCGCCCCACCACACACACGCTTTCTCCGCCCGTCGTGGCGGCTTTCCCTCTTCTTAAAATTAAAAAAGAGAGAGAAAGGGGGGTTTTCTTGGTTCAGCCAGACCTCCCTTCACGTGGCGAAACAAGCAGGAGGGATGGGGCCTCCCTGACAGAGCCACGCCACGCGTTGCATAACCGGAGTTATCGATTTAAGTTTCTGGGCACCAGAAAATGCTGAACCAGCTTGATTGGGGCACCAGAAATGCTGGCTGACGCAGTTTAGACGACAAAAAAAGATATTTTTGGGTGGGGAAAACGTAGCACAAGTCTGCGCAATAGGTCTACAAAGCCTTCTTCGCACACAGGTTGCAGAATAATCCTCTCTTTACCCATCCAATGTCAACAGTTTGAAGGCTAATGGCCAAAAACGGGGACTTGGGATTTTAAATTCCCTTCCTGGACAAAGAGCAACACCTCAAATGCAATCTTCGGCACCCTTGCTTCACTAAATGAAGCTGCTCAGATCTGTCCCATCTGCATGCTAACTATGGTCGAAAGTGCTTGTGCAGATCACGTTTTTTCATCATTGGACACCTGCCACAGGTGGCACCTTGTGGCATCGGTGAGGAGTTGCGACGGAGGCGGTTTTGCACAAGAAGTTTCTGAAAGCAAGACTCCTTCCCTGGCTGACGCTTGGTTGTTTCCTCTGCCGGCTTCCTTCTATATGGGGTCATCATTTTAGCTAACCTGCCAAGCCTCAGAAGGAGGCTACAGGGATTTCTATAAACAAGATGTGCAGTATTCGTACATACAGTCCAGTCAGTATGTGGACTGTCTCTGTGGACTGCCCCTCTGAAAATAGGCTGCCCAGATAAATTTGTGAGCATCCTTCAGCTCCTCCATGATATGACAGCAACAACTGCAGATAACAATGGCTCTCAAAGTGAACCATTCACAGTGGGATCAGGTGTTAAAACAGGGTTGTGTTATCGCCCCAACTCTATCCATTATTTTCATTGCCATGATCCTGCACTTTGTTGAAGGGAAACTCATGTACTGAATGGATGGAAAGCTCATTAATCTAAGCAGGCTGAAAGCAAAGAGTAAGGTTACCATAAGTTCTGTCATAAGGCTTCAGTATGCTGATGACAACGTAGTGTGTGCACACTCAGAGAGGATGACCTCCAAACCATCCTAAATAACTTCACAGAAGCTTACGAAAAGCTTGGCCTATCACTCAACATCCAAAAAACCAAAGTGCTGCACCAACAAGCACAAAACAACCCCTCTGCAGTGCCACAAAACTCAGTGGTGCAACACTGGAAAGTGTTGATCACCTCTCCTACCTGGGCAGTTATCTTTCCACAAGGGCCGACATTTATGCCGAAATCCAGCATTGCCTGAGCTCTGCGAGTGCAGCTTTCTCCCCATTGAAGTACAGTTTGAGGACCGGGACATTTGCAAGCAAACCAAAATGCTTATTTACAAAGCTATTGTAC
The DNA here is from genome assembly GCF_964270895.1 of Podarcis filfolensis. NCBI lineage: Eukaryota > Metazoa > Chordata > Lepidosauria > Squamata > Lacertidae > Podarcis > Podarcis filfolensis. The sequence goes on from NC_139608.1 coordinate 84,729,421, forward strand.
TACCAACCTTACTGTATGATTGTGAAACATGGACCGCTTATAAACACCATCTCCAACTCCTCAAAAGATTCAAGCAACGGTGCCTCCAAAAAGTTTTACATATCACTTGGGAAGACAGGCGAACTAATGCCAGTGTACTAAAAGAAGCAAAGATCACCAGTGTTGAAGCAATGATCCTTCAACATCAGCTTCGTTGGACTGGTCATGTTGTTCAGATGCCTGATTATCATCTTCCAAAGCAACTACTCTATTCCGAACTTAATAATGGAAACCGTAATGCTAGTGGTCAACAAAAGAGGTTTAAAGAATCTCTCAAGGCAAGTCTTTAAAAATGTAGTATAAACACCAACAATTGGGAAATACTGGCCTGCGAGAGCTCCAATTGGAGAACAGCCTTTACCAAAGGTGTCATGGACTTTAAAGACGCTCAAACTCAGGAAGAAAGGGAGAAATGAGCTAAGAGGAAGGCACATTTGGCAAACCCTCACCGTGATCAACTCCCGTCTGAAAACCTATGTCTCCACTGTGGAAGAATCCAGAATTGGCCTCCACAGTCACTTATGGACTCACCTTACTTGACTATGAGTGATCGCCAAAGAAGAAGAAGAATTTGTACATCTGTTTGTGGTTGCCTATCTCCAAAGTGTAAACATACCAGTTGTTTGGTCCAGCAGAAGACAGCATCCACATGAAAGTAGGAGTGCAGTACTGTTTTGCAGAGAGTTAGATCCCTAAATTATTGCAGAAAAAAGTGAGTACAATAGCCTCTTCTGCTTTTTTTAAAAATGCTGTTGTGTAAAGGTATGATTGGGCTATTTGTTTTGCGATACACAAATTAATTTATTATTCTAACAGATAGTATCAGTACAAATAATAATATATGCAGCAAAACTAGCCTGACTAGAAAACAAGTGGTTTGAAAGTCCCTTGTAATATCTTTACTTCCAGGGGGGAAAACCCACAAGGGACCTAGGTAAAGGTAAAGGGACCCCTGACCATTAGGTCCAGTTGCAGACGACTCTGGGGTTGCGGCACTCATCTCGCTTTATTGGCCAAGGGAGCTGGCGTACAGCTTCCGGGTCATGTGGCCAGCATGACTAAGCTGCTTCTGGCGAACCAGAGCAGCGCACGGAAACACTGTTTACCTTCCCGCCAGAGCAGTACCTATTTATCTACTTGCACTTTGACATGATTTCAGACTGCTAGGTTGGCAGGAGCAGGGACCGAGCAACGGGAGCTCACCCCGTCACGGGGATTCGAACCACCGACCTTCTGATCGGCAAGCCCTAGGCTCTGTGGTTTAACCGACAGCGCCACCTACCAAGGGACCTACCAAGCCTATTTGGATAGCTGGCCAGGAAGGATTTAAAGGAAAACAAATTTAGGAGCTGGGTTTGCAAGGGGGTATTGATGTTAGTCTGCTGAAAAAACAAACCCAAGAGTCTTGCTGTTGCTTATAAACTAATTCTGCTATGGCCTAGAGTGCCCCATCAGAAGCACAAGGTTGAATCTGTGAACTTGGGCCTTTGATCTGGTTGTCTGGAAAGCTAAAAGCAAATGATTCTGACCTTATTTGCTTCAGTCTGGAAAGCTACAATTCCATACTGTAGATGCAGTAAAAAAGAAAAAAGGAGATTACTTTTTAAAGGGATATATCTCTTTGTTATATGACAAATGCTTGGCTTTAGGAAAGTAATCTGAGATTTAAGTTAGATGTGCATTTTCTGTTCCGCAAAAACTAATAGCCATTGTAGTCTGGGTTTTTTCTTTTTCCCTCTGCCTCCTCCTTACAATGAAAGGTTAAGTAATTTGATACCTGCAGTGCAAAGGAGCTTTGCCCTTTTCAAACTAATTTAACAACTTTGAAGTTGTGAGAAATGCTGTCCTAAATTCCCTAAAGAAAATATTCAAGTGGAGAAAGAGGAATCTAAAAAATCAAGCTTGTTCAGTATTTTGCAATAAAATAAGGATGTTTATTCGCTAGCTACAAACTTCCAGAGGGGTAAATGTTAGTCTGCTGCAGCAAAAACACCATAGAGTTCAGTAGCACCTTAAAGAGATTAATACATGTATTATGGCATAACTTTTCAGGAGCTAGAATTGCATCTGGGCTCAGAGTATCACAGCCTATCCTGGCCCTTTAAAGTACAGTTCTAAGTCTGCACTCCACTGCACCCAGGAGAAATTGAAGCATCTCAGATAATGCTGCTGGTAGAGTTGCCAGCTTGCAACCTAGATGTAATATTGCCTCTTTATGGACATCACGGTGATTTGTGAATGGGAGATTTATAAATTCAATTGAGAGAGAGAGTGAGAGAGAGAGCGCGCGAGCAGCGTAATGGGATGAAAAGCATAGATCTCACAGAACTGCAGAAGCCTGGAAGAAAGAGGGGGTTTGGTGGCCATAATAAATTAAGAACAGACCAATTTTAAAGTTGTGGTGGCGGGGGTGGGGGGGAGGCTCACAGAGGTGGGGTTGCCAATTGCCTAAACAAAAGTAACTTATTGGCTTGTTATTTTGCCTTTAAAAGCAACTTGTACTGCCTGATTAAGCAGGTGATTTTTTTCTCTCAGCATGGAACAAACATAATCACCTATTAATCAGTGCACATCAAAAGGTTTAAAGGCACATATTTTTAAAAGCCACTTTAAAAAGTTGGCAACCTAACACACAACACTAGAAGAACCTGTTGGCAGCAGGAAGGCAGTGTCTTGTAAAGCTATGGAAAATTGTAGTACCTGACAAAACCGTTCACTATGAAGCTTCCCAGGCCCAGCCATTGGTAGAGATCATTCCCTGGTTTAGCCAGGGACCCTGGAAGTATTTTTAAAGCTGGCAGGGAGAGGACTCAAAGCACAATATTAAATATTAAATTAAGAAGAGCTCATGGCTGTTCTGGAATGATTACAATTCGTGAACATTTTAGAATATTAGAAGAACTAGAAACTCACTGTTCAGGACTTGTTTCTTCACTCTTGCCCTCAACTTTTCTCCTCTTTCTACAGATTAGCGCGCAGCTCAGTTTGGCTCCTCCCTCCATAGCAGAGCAAAACTCGCCAGACACAGACAGGAAGTAGCGTTAGAAATTCAGGCATCCAAATAGCTCCTTAAACCAAGGTTACAGTCGCCAAAACAGAATGTCTGCTTGCCATTAGGGGACAGGACGGCTCTAAAGTTCTAAAGCTCTAAACTGTGACTATCAGTTAAACATCTGGCTAGTTCCAGTGAGAACCTTAAGCTAGGTTAAGAACTTTGATAACTTAAAGAAGTCACTTGATCCGAGGACAGTTCACATATATATTGGCCCATTCCTACTTTTTTTTCTTAATGGTGACAGGGACCATTCATAACATAATAACTCTTCACAACTGTGAGCGGGGCCATTCACTGCTCAGGCTGCAAAGAAAAAGCATTTTGGTTCCTAAAATCCATTCTGATTCTGCAGATATAGTGTAACTGATAGAATTCTGCAGGATGTGGTATGAGTGTGTGAAAACACTCAAGATCCAATGATTCTCAGGCATGCACTTTCAGATGGTGCAGATGTTAGGTGTCATTCTGGCACCCAGTCACCTTCATTTGGTCACAAATGGCCAATAGGCAGGTTCAAAATGTGCCCAGCAAATTTCGAACACTGACAGGAAGATGCCAGTTGCTGTCTGGAGAGGTGCAGGTAATGGCAGTGCCCAGGAGTGTTTTCCACAAGTTCAGGTTTCCCCATCAGCTGCAGCCCTATCTAGAGCAGCCATATCTGTTCATGCTCACCCATGTTCTAATTACCTGCAATCGGGACTACTGCAATGAGTTTTCTGTAAGGCTGCCTTTGTTGAAGATGGTCTGGAAGTCAAAGTGAATGCAAAACTCAGCAATATGGATGCCATTAAGTCTGAATGCACAGTACAGTACCATTTGTGGACTAGTTACATTAGCCACCAGTACTTTCAAATCAAAATACTGGGCTGAACCTGTCAAGCCATAAACACCTTGAGATCAGTTGTCTGTTCCTTCACCCACACAGTCCTGCCTGTGCACTGAAATTTGCTTCAGGGGCACATTGACACTGGTTAAGTTCTAGGCAGCTGGAATTTACTCTTACCAGCCCAGCAAGTTTTACCATCTCCCCCATCTATGCACTGTTTTGAGAAGAACTCGATGGTGTTCATGTAACGCAGCTTTCATCCTAGGGGCTTCAAAGCCTATATGGGGAAAGCCTATAGGTTGTAGAGTTGTAAAGCAACTAAGATAAACTACTGACCTGACAGTAAGCTGTTCTGTATCTCCTTAATCCAGCCTTTCAAATAAGCATGCGAAAAGTCCCAACCCTTGCAATTATGACAGATAAGATGCTGGGGGGCGGGGGGGGGGGGGAGAACAAACTCTACCAGTTTACAAACATTCTTACTTGCCACAGATAACCAGCCATGTTGCTAATGAGTCAACAGTGTGATGCAGCAGCAAAATAAGGCTAATGCTACTCTAGGCTGCATCAAGAGAAGTATATTTATAACAAAAGTATAATGACAAGAGAAGCAATTATCTATTCTGCCTTGGTCAGCCCATATCCCGAGTCCTGTGTCCTCTTCTGGACACCACAGTTTAAGAAGGATATTGACAAGCTGGGACGTGTGCAGAGGAGGGCAACCAAGATGATCAAGGGTCTGGAAAGCAAACCTTATGAGGAACGGTTGAGGGAGTTGGGTATGTTTAGCCCGGTGATGAGAAGACCGAGAGGAGAAATTATAGCGATCTTTAAATATCAAAAGAGCTGCCACCTGGAAGAGAGAGCAAGTTTGTTTTCTCCTGCTTCAGAGGCTAGGACTCAAACCAATGGCTTCAAGTTGCAAGAAAGTAGATTCCAACTCAACAACAGGAAAAACTTTCTGACTGTAAGAGCTGTTTGACAGTGGAACAGACTTCCATGAGAGGTATTGGACTCTCCTTCCTTGGAGGTTTTCAAGCAGAGGTTGGGTGGCCATCTGTCATGGATGATCTAGTGGAGATTCCTGCATTCCAGGGGTGTGGACTGGATGACCCTTGGGGTCCCTTCCACCACTATAATGTTATGATTCTATGATAATGACGACATGTTTGCTATAAGTGCTATAAGCCCCGTTCTACTGGAAGCCTTAGTTCCATGTATACAAGAGGGCGCAGCCTTCACATGTACAAGGAACACACATATGGAGGATGGTAGCAAACCACACACACATCATACGGATATTTTAAGGCACATCTGCAATATTCCTAAATATATAGGCAATGCTCTTCATGATGAGGAACCCAAGTGCCTGCATATGCATATATGTATGGACACAGGCATATTTGAGACATGCCCACAAATGTGCATACAGCAGTTTGGGGGGGTTGGGTGGCAATTCCTGTTGTGCGATTACTGAGTTGAAGATTAACAACAAAACCCTGTGCAAATTTATTCGGAAGCAAATCCCATTTTTGTTCGGTGCAGCTGACTCCCAAGCAAGCAATCAAAGGTTTCGAGTATAAGCTCACCTTAAAGACCTGTTAAAAATTCGCCTTTTTAAATTATTTTAGATGTGAATCATTGCACTGATTAGAAATGAAGCCACAAATTGGATCAATCTCCTTTCAGCACTAATCTCCTCAGATTTGACAAAATCCCTTACATTGTTTCTGCCCATTTGGTCTCCTCTAATTGTAAAGCTGCCCTGGCCGTCAAATTATAGCAGTGTACAAAGTTCACAGTTCTGACATTCATTCCTCTGCGCCCCACCAACTCCTCCAGCCAACATTCTTAAGACGGCACCTTTTCCTTCATAAACTTGCCAAACTACTTTTTCTAACCTTCCCCCATTCTAGGCCTGTCCCTAATCTCTTTTTTTAAAAAAGAAATATTTATTAAAAATTTTCAATACAAGAAAAAAGATCAAAAAAGGCTAAAGAAAGAAACAAAAAAGAAGAAAATTAAAAACACATGAAGTTTACAATTCCATATTTTCAGTACCCTATTTCCCTGACTTCCCCACACTTCCCTTTCTTGTATTCCAATTCTAATTGTTAGTTCAACAAGTTCCTATCCCCAATTTTTAAACCTTATTATATTTAATTCATTTTTTTAAAAAAAAAAACCAATTTTAACTTATAGACATCAATATTTATACCTCAATACATAAACCTTTTTCTAAAGTCGACCCAAATTCCATTCCACGAATTTCCCAATTTTCGTATTAATAACCAAACAAAATATATATATATAAAACAGATCATAATTATACACCCTTTGGATTCTCAAGCCCCACCACCCTCTTTCCCGGTTTCGATCCCCAACAAATATCCGTCAGTCTTAGTCTTCTGTCAGCCTGGAGATCTCACGTCCGAGGCTCTTAATTCTCTCTCAGTTCCTCTCTGCCGGTTTTTTTGATAGTCCTTAATGTTAAACTCCAGATCTCGGAGGAGCTCTGTCCCAATAAGGTCCATATTTCTTCGAGCCAGGCCTCCATACTTAAAAGCAAAGTCCAACAGTCCAGTTGTCACAAAAACTCCAACTTCCCTAATCTCAATTGGTCTGACATAGACTTTCTGAGAGCCTCAAGGAGTATGTGTGGTATAGTGGCTAGAGTGTTGCATTAGGCCATGAAGCTTACTGCATCACCTTGGGCCACAGCCTGACCTGCCACACAGTAGATTAAATGAAGACATTACCTTGAGCACCATGGAGGAAAAGGTGGGCTATAATTGCAATTAAAAAATGAATAAATAATTTACACCTAAGATGGATGTGCACAGTGGAAAAGGTCTGTATATAAACATGAGCACACAAGTGCATTTGTCAGGCAACCCTTGCCAGAGCATCCAGTTGGCCACTGTGAGACTAGATGGGCTTTGGTCTGACCCAGTGGTGGTGTTCTTCTGTTCTTAACCCAGAGCTTTATCACAAGTTTGGGTAGGCTTCGCCAATCTGGTGCCCACCAGCTGTTTTGGACTACAACTCCCATCAATCTCAACCAGCACATGGGAGCAGAGCAGGTGACAGCTGTAGTCCAGTTAGACTGAGTGGAGACACCAGGTTGGAGAAGCCTTTGCTAGAAAGACAAAGATGTAGGTTTGCCACCAGTGTTCGAAATTAGCCAGGCGCCAGGAGCTTTTTGCACCTGGCTATTGGCCACTTGCAACCAAATGAAGATGTATTGGGGCCAGGATGGCGCCTGACATCACCATCTGGAGGTACATGCCTGGGGATTATTGGATCTCAACTGTTTTCACACACCAGTACCACACACTGTAGAATTCTAGCAGTTATATTTTACCTGTACAATCAGAATGAATTTCAGGAACCAATTTGCTTTTTCTGTACAGCCTGAGTAGGAGCAGGAAATGTTATAGTTAACTGTTGTAGTTTGTCTTCCCTTACCCCACCCCACTGCTCTGCTCACAGTTGTGAAGAATATTATGACGTTATGAATGGTCCGTGTTGCCATTAAGAAAAAGAGGTAGGAATAGGCCAATATATTTGTGGATCAAGTGACTTTCATTCTGTAAATTCTCAAAGTCCTTAATCTTGCTCAGGGTTGTCACCTGAACTAGTCAGATGTTTAACTGAGAATCAGTCAGACCATCATTTGAAAAATAAGACTTTAGAGCCGGATTGCCTTAAAATGGCAACTAGGCATTCCTTTTTGGCAACTGAAACCTTGGTTTAAGGAGCTATAAGATGCCTAGCTTATACATCTGAGTTTCTAACACTGTTTGCTGCCAAATGTATATTTTACAGGAAGCTGCAGGCAGTTGGGACCCATGCTAACAACCCTGTCTGATTAACACACACATTTGCAAACACTTGTTTATTACCACCAAACTTCACTTTGCACTTTGAGCCTTTACAGTATATTCCGTGCACAAACCGTAACGTCTAAAGTAGCCCCGGAGGGGAAACTTGTGGAGCGAACCCTTGATGCTGCCCTGTGAAATAACCTCTCTCAAGCCTGAACTTCCCCTGCTCTCCTCTTGCTAACGCTTCTTCCTCTTTGGTCAAAGCTGCAAGAAGTTCACCAGAGCAGACATCCAGGCGTGCGCGATTAGGCCACGTGGAGCGAGCGAGTCCCTACACGCCTACCGCATAGCTGTCACCAAAAAACAAATCAAATGGCACACACCACGAACGCAGCCTCCGATTTCCCAGCCATTAGTCTTGTATGAACAATAGAACATTTCCCCTCCTGATTTCATTGCGCCGTCAAACGTTCCAGAATAATGGCAGGGAGAGTTAGGAGGAAGCAAACAGCCCGAATAACCTATTCTGGCATCCAAATAAATCACCCTAGCCGGCGTGCAAAAGGAAGAATGGCCCTCGGCTCCCTGAAGCGCAAAGGATCGCTTTCAGGGCAATGCAGACCGTGCTCAGGGCAATGCAGACTCCTGCCAAATAAATCCAACCTTTGCTTCCAAGAGGAGGTCACTAAAAACCATGCCAGCGGATAAGCGCTCGTGGTGCCGTCGGGGCCCCGTGCCATCTATGGGACTTATAGCACCGAAATGCCCCTTCCTCGCCCATCAGGCAACGCTGGCCGACCTCGCCAGGCGCTTCCCACCACCCTACTACTCTCTGAGCCTCGAGGGTGGGCTGGGTGGGAGCGTGATCGGCATCTCGTTTGATCCCGGCTTCTCTAACTTACGGTCGATACGATCCCATCCCCCTCTCCTCCGTCTTTTCTCTCTTTACCTAAGCTGAATGGGCTCCAGCTTTTGCTTCTTGGCTTGGGGCGCCTCTTCTGCCATCTTCATGCTCGTCCAGCGGCCGCCTGCAAGCTCCTATTATTTATTTATTTTGCAGACGAATTTACCCAGTTCCTTTCTGGGAAGCCGGCAGGGGGGGAGGAGGAGGAGGAGCAGCAAGAGGAGGCGGGGAGAGATTTACGCACGAAAGCGCGCAGGGTAGGCTGGGCGGAATGCCTGATCCAGCAACGGAGGGGATGCGCGGGCATTGGGCTTAAAAATAAAAAAGGCGGAAGGACTTGGCCCCAAATTTTCAGGTAGGACCGGCCATAATGCAACTCCCAGTTCTGCGCCTGGGTGAATTGTTAGCAAAAAATTGCAGCTAAGGATGAAAACGCGCCCAGCGAAGTTCGCTGCGCTCCAAAACTCCGGAGCGAGGATGCATCGTTCCTTTTGAACTAGGAAGCGCAATGGAGATGGCAGGGACATTTCTAGGAAGGCAGGCGCCTGGGCCTCTTCCAACCGCGGCTTGCATTTCAGTGCAGGCAGTTTGCAAGGGCGCCCTGCCGGGGTGTGGTTAGCGATGGGGCTGGCCCCATCGGAGGGCTTCGCAGCCATCTTTTTGCCAGCGCTGCTGCTGCTGTGTGGCTTGTGCCGGATCCTGCTGCTCTAGAGTTAGTTTTCCGCTTGGAGGGTGAGTTGGTGGAAGGTTCGTGCGTAAAGGCACTTAGTTACGATTCAGTTGGAGGTTAAGACTGAACTGGCGGCTTAGGCTACAGTCCCTGATCCCCGCCCCTACTTTCCTGGAGAAAGCCCCGCTGCATGCAATAGGGCTTACTTCTGAGTAGACATGCTGAGGCTTGCGCTGTCGGTGACTCTTTGGGTGGTACCAGCTGGTTAGAGAACTAACAGATGTTTCTCCAGGCTGATTGTAAAAAAAAGTGCGATTCCTGGAAATGCTAGAAATCTTGCTGCCACTTCTGTAATCCTTTGCTGAACTAGTTTGGTGGTATTTTCAACTGTTGCGGGTTTGTTTTGGGTGGGAAAATGAGACGTGAGAAATACAGCTGGTCCCGAGGGTTGCATGCACGTTCACCGTTGAGCTAATGGCAGCAGTATAACTTAAATTACATGAGGGCTGAGGTTCTAGGTGAAGGAAAAAACTGGACTGTTTCCTTGTAATTTGGAAGATGCTTGTTTGTCCTTTAGGCGTGGCAAGATGTAAAAAGCAAAAGGCAAAAAAACCCCAAACACCTATATACATCTCCTCCTCCAGCAGTATCGTAAAATAAACTTAAACTGTTGTTACACAAACCGGCCTGCAGACTTTCACATATTGGTGGTGTTGGCTAAGCCTCAGGAATTTGGGTTCCCCACAGACAAGGGGCAGGCAGATCTGAATGGTCCATATCAGACTTCACACCAGGCAGTGGTTAAGGAATCTTAATTACATGTTTGTGTGGCGGCCATTGGCAATTTATAGTTTGCAGCTGGCTAGCAATCCAGAACCGGAAACCCTAGCTTGAAATGGATATGTAAACAATGGTTTGTGCTATTGGATAATTGACAAACCAGAACAGCTGATGGACTATAGAGATAGGAAAGAAAGGAGGGTGATCCAGAGTGTTGCCAACACCTTCCCTTCCACATCTGAAGCTCTTTTCAGGAATTAAGGGTGCTCTTGTCTGTATGGATGCTGCACGAAGCACCCAATGAAATATTTCATTATTAGGCTGGGTTATAGCAATTGAAGTCAAAAGTAGCTTCTGCTTCGGGGGGGGGGGGATGGTGTTGTGTTTAAAGCACATGGTGCTCATTCTGTTGGCACTGGAATGCACTGGGAAGGTGTTTCCATAATTATTTCACTACCTCTATACAGCTGTCTGCTGAATTTCTTTGCCTTTAGTGTAACCAGGAGAGGAGCAATGGAGTACCTGCTGTAGGCAGATCCTAGTAAGGAGTGCAAAATAGGCATCCAATATGTTGACAGTTGATAAATTGATCCTGGATTATATCATATTTCCTTTTCAGTATAAACTAATGTTCAGAACGGTAGTTGAAAAGGCAAGTTCTGCTGACTCAGAGGGTTAGTCGGGGCAGTGGACCAGGTGAAGTGGTCCTGTTGTATGTTTTCATTGGCTCCATGCAGCGTTCAAAATTAGCCAGGTGCATCTTGCACCTGTCTATCAGCCGCTCATGACCAAGTGAAGATACCTGGGTGCCAGGATGGCACCTGACATCTCCAGCATCGGGCTAGCTGGTGCACAGCAGCTTTTTTTTTTTTTTTTTGATGCCATGCTATGTCACGAGTCAGATTCATTTTCAACTTTGCAATCTTGCAAAACAAACAAAAGGCCTCTAAATATTCCATTGGTGCAACCGGGGCAATAGCTTTTATATCTCAGTTTCTATCATAGTAAAGGATAACCATAACCATATGACACCTAGCCAGCTTTTGGCAGATCAATTTGGGAGCCAGAAAAATCACTGGGATGTGAAAAATTGAAAATTCATTGGTAGCATCCTTAAAAGCCCATGAACATTTTCATCAGTGCTACTGGCAGAAAAGGAAGCTCTCTGTGATTGCGTTGCAAATTGCAAAGATTTTCCAAAGACATTAATGGTTGTGTAATGTTAAAAAGACATTAATCATGTAGAATTTTCTGTTCAGCCTAGAACAATAGGGCATGTTTTCGGGATGATACTGACTTGCCCTGAGGCTTACACAGTATTGAGGTGAAGAACTTGCCTCAAGCCCTCCAGATTTTATTGAACTCTGTTTCCCAGCAACCTGCAAAAAGCTAGGCACCAAATGGCTCCTAAACCAGGGTTACAGTCACCAAAACGGAATGCCTAGTTGCCATTTTGGGGCCAGATGGCTCAAAAGTCATATTTTTCACTACAGCTTTTTGGTTCCTGAAATTCATTCTGATTGTGCAGATATAATATAGCAGAATTCTACAGTGGTGTTATTAGTGTGTGAAAACAGTCAAGATCCAAGGATTCCCAGGGATGCAGCTCCAGATGATGGAGACATCAGATACCATCCTGGTGCATAGGCATTTTCATTTGCTCACAAGTGGCCAATAGCCAGGCCTGGAAAATTTCAAACGCTGCTTGCAGATAGTGTTGTACTGCAGTTCCCATAATCACTGACCATTGGCCCTGCTGGCTGGTGCTAAAGGGAGTTGGAGTCATAGAATTAAAGCACTGTAGAGTTGGAAGGGACATCAAGGGTCAACAGGTCCGGCCCCTTGCAATGCAGGGATCTTAACTAGATCATACAAGACAGAGAGTTATCTAACCTCTGCTTAAAAACCTCCAAGGAAGGAGCATCCACAACCTTCCACTGTCAAACAGCTCTTACAGTCAGAATGTTCTTCCTGATGTCGAATAACATCTGGAGGGGCAGAGGTCCCCCACCCCAGATCTACTCCATCACTCTCTGAACTATCCCTCTTGAACTTCCTTGGTCCTTCTTTTGAAGCTCTGTAAGTTAGTAGTGTTAACTGCGTCTTGTGCTACTGCTACTGAAATTTGTTATCTCTTGAAGATTTGCTTGCAGAGCCTAATTCTGATTTGATACACAAATAAAATCTAAAGGCTATGCCTAGCTAGCTATTACTATTTCCTCCTCCAGCTAAGTTCCATTGAAGTTTCACTGAAGACTGTATCAATGAAAGTCTGTGCAAAAACGGGGTTTGTCGACTTAGCAGACAAAGAATACGACTTGCTACTTTCCCCAAGGCTGAGATTTTCTAACTGGTGTGTTCCTTTAGTCCTGTTAGGTTCCTGGAAAATCTTGTCATGGAGCTTTAAAACATGTGGTTTTTACTGATGCTGGAAAAACCTTTCATAAACCGGCTGTGTAGATAGTAGTAGCAAATTAAACCAGGTAGCACACTTTTTAGTATTTAAGTAACGCCTTTTACAGTGGCATATTAAAGATAATAATGCATTAGGAAATAAATGGGGCACTTCAAAATGGCTGCTACCATTACTCTTGATCTGTTTATCTTTGCTTAAAAGCAGCTGGCAGTAGAACCCAGATGACTCTCATAAACCAGTAAAAATTGCTATAATGAGAAACTACTTAGGTATTTTGTAAATCTAAAAGTAAAATAAAAACCTCTGGTGAGTTTAACATAGGACTTTCCATACGTTGACTCCAGCCAAGTGTTATTTAGCTAGTCTGCAAATTGTTTCAGATGCAGCTCTGCAGGCAAATTTTCCTGACTGCTAACTTGGATTACCTTGCAGAAAATTCTGAGTTTCAAAGACTGAGCTTCAAAGGATGGGTTCTTCCACTGACCCTCTTCCAAACAGCACACAGCAGTTATGTTTATATGTAGCCTGAGCTACCTCTTCTAGTGCATATGGTTCCCAAAAAGTTTCGGGGGGGGGGAGGGAGGGAGCAGATCAACAGCCCAAATAATTGTTTATTTGCATTAATATGTGTGAATGTGTCTCCAACAGAAAATGATCCACAGTCTGTTTCTTATAAACTGTTCTGGTGATATATTCTTGGAGAAGCACTGGAAGAGCGTTGTCAGCCAATCTGTGTGTGATTATTTCTTTGAAGCTCAGGAGAGAGCCGCCGATGTTGAAAATGTGCCTCCTGTCATCTCCACGCCTCACCACTACCTCATCAGCATCTATCGGGATAAAATATTTTTTGTGTCTGTCATACAGACAGAAGTGCCGCCACTCTTTGTCATTGAATTCCTTCACCGTGTAGCAGACACTTTTCAGGTTAGTCTGCGGAGCAATTGTAGGGTTTCAGAGGGGAAACGAAGGTCTAATTCCTACGAGTTGCGGGCCTTGGGGAAGTTCTTAGCCAGGCATAGGCAAACTCTGCCCTCCAGATGTTTTGGGACTACAATTCCTATCATCCCTGACCACTGGTCCTGTTAGCTAGGGATGATGGGAGTTGTAGTCCCAAAAACATCTGGAGGGCAGAGTTTGCCTATGCCTGTTCTTAGCCATGTGAGCCTTCCACAGGGTGCTCAGTTGCGTTTAAATACACTTGTCACATGCTCTGGCCTGTGCCTGGAGCAGGCTTCCTCAGCCTCGGCCCTCCAGATGTTTTTTGGCCTACAACTCCCATGATCTCTAGCTAGCAGGACCAGTGGTCAGGGATGATGGGAATTGTAGTCTCAAAACATCTGGAGGAAGCCTGGCCTGGAGGATTCCTCTCCCACTTTTATATACAACAAGCATTTAACTTTTAGAAATCCTTTGTTTTGTACAATTAACTAGTGATGTAATGAATTAGCACAGAGTGGGTGAAATTGGGTAACTAGAATAGAAATAATTTTAGTCAAATACAAAAACAAAGTAGTAGTTAGCTTTTTTTGTTGAGTGGGGCTATCGCTAAGAGGAGCATCTGTCTATATTAGGGGTGGCAGACTTTGACAGGTGGGAAAGGCAGCTCACCTGAGAATTATAGGCACCACTCTAATGTCACAGGTGGGTTGCCCTGCCCACCTGTCAAAATTCTTTGCAGTCCCATCTGAGCATGGGAGAGCAGGGAAACAAGTGGACATCAGCTCTGGCAAGGACTGCTCCATTGCATTGCAATGGAGAAAAAATATCAGGTCTGCTTGCTTTTGCTGCACTCAGCAGTTCATCTTAAGTGTGGTTCAGAAAGCTTGCAGAGCATTAGGCTGTGGCAGTTGCTGAATATAACATGGTTTTTAGGTGAAGGAAAAGCTTTTAACTGGAATAAATCTCCTCCTTTGCATCCTCTGCTTGGTTTAGGATTACTTTGGAGAGTGCTCAGAGACTGCAATTAAAGACAATGTTGTTATTGTCTATGAGCTTCTTGAAGAAATGCTGGACAATGGCTTTCCTCTGGCAACAGAATCCAACATCCTGAAAGAGCTCATTAAGCCTCCCACGATCCTGCGCTCCGTTGTCAACTCCATCACAGGTACCACGACAGCTTCCAAACGCAACTCCTTCTTAGCGCTCTTGAAATCAAAGGCTTGACCACTTTGTGCTTCTCCAAAAAAGTTGGTTTGTGCAAATTCAGGAAGAGAAACCTTTGAATGTTTCTTAAGTTCCTGAGCTATGAGAGCAGGATCAGATAACATGCCCTCCGCCTTTGAGAAACTGGCTAGGGCTGATGAGATTTGCATCAGCCCTGTTGGCTGCTCCTGCAAAAGAGGGCCAGACCTCTTATCCCGTGACTGCTAAATTTATCCATCATCATCATTTGCTTTGGAGGGGCTCTGTCAAAGAACTATGTAGTATTTACCAGACCAGCCTATCCACTTGCTTGTTGACACTCTCAAATCACTCCAGATGGCACGGAGGCTAGGGCTGGGCGATATATATACAGTGGTGCCTCGCAAGACAAAATTAATCCGTTCCGCGAGTCTCTTCGTCTTGCGGTTTTTTCGTCTTGCGAAGCACGGCTATTAGCGGCTTAGCGGCTATTAACGGCTTAGCGGCTTTAAGAAAAAGGAAACAAACTCGCAAGAACTCGCAAGACGTTTCGTCTTGCGAAGCAAGCCCATAGGGAAATTCGTCTTGCGGAACGACTCAAAAAACGGAAAACTCTTTCGTCTTGCGCGTTTTTCGTCTTGCGAGGCATTCGTCTTGCGAGGTACCACTGTATATTGACCTGGCAATATATCATGAATCATGATGTATGTGCGTGCTATGCAAAAATCACAAAGTGGGAAACACCATGAAGCCAGCCAATGCTCTACATAGCTCCATCCTTGATACATCAAGATGTTTAGCTGGTTATATATCACAATGTTGAAAACCAGATATCGCCCAGCCCTGGCTGAAGCAAGATTTTCCTTGATTCTTCTGCAAAGATTATTCGTCCATATACACGTTGGGGAAATTGGTGCACAGTGCCTTTAAAGATAATGTATGCTTTGTACCAGTTTACCTTGGACAGATGTTAAGCTAATTGGCATGTAGTTTCCTGAGTCCCTTGTTAAAAATCAGCATTACGTTGCCTACTTTCTAGTCATTCAGTAAGGAAGGTGGTGTTTTGTGTGTGTGTGTGTGTATGACAGGTTTTTTTGTTTGCTTAGGATATTGATTTCTTACTGGTTTCTTTTGGCTATTCTTGTATTTCCAAGGCAGCAGCAATGTGGGTGATACTCTTCCAACCGGGCAGCTGTCAAACATTCCCTGGAGAAGAGCAGGAGTAAAGTACACCAACAATGAAGCTTACTTCGATGTGATTGAAGAAATAGATGCCATTATAGACAAATCTGGTACGAGGCTTTCAAATGTGTGTTCTTATCCTTGGCAGAGTGAAATGGAAGAGTTAGAGCTGGGGTAGTGCTTCACAAATAGTCTTCAGTAATATCTTTTATATCGTAGCTTGGATTTCGAAGTGCTCAGTGAAATTTGATATCTTAGTAAGCCTACTTTACAGGGTTGTTGTAATGTCAATATTAACTACTCACATGTTGTAGATAAGGGGCCAAGGCCGAAACTGAATGACTTTCTTAAGACCGCTTAATGAGGTCATGGGAGGAACAAGATTTGGAAATGGCACAGCTTGTTCTTCTAGCAGCTATGCCACAGTTGCTAAAAAATATCTTCAGTTGTTGTGACAATTCAAAAACATAGCCCCAGGGCAAATAATATCCAATGAACTGAAGTCTGCCTGAAGCACATTAAATTACCGTATTTTTTGCTCTATAAGACTCACTTTTTCCCTCCTAAAAAGTAAGGAGAAATGTGTGTGCGTCTTATGGAGCGAACGCAGGCTGCGCAGCTATCACAGAAGCCAGAACAGCAAGAGGGATTGCTGCTTTCACTGCACAGCGATCCCTCTTGCTGTTCTGGCTTCTGAGATTCAGAATATTTTTTTTCTTGTTTTCCTCCTCCAAAAACTATGTGCGTCTTGTGCTCTGGTGTGTCTTATAGAGCGAAAAATACGGTAGTTTATTCACTTGCATGGTGCAAATGACTCCTTAAGGTGTGATCTGCTGATAATCCTCTTTTAAGAGATCGCTCTGTGATCTTTCCTTCCTCGCTGCCAGGCTCCACAGTCTTTGCAGAAATTCAAGGGGTCATTGATGCCTGCATCAAACTCTCGGGGATGCCTGATCTTTCACTTTCTTTTATGGTAAGTCGAGTTTTCGTTTATAGCGTGTGTGCATATTCGTTCTAAATAGTAGTAGAGGTCTGCATTCACCTGAACGCAAATAGAACCCTCCGTACAATCGTGGATCCTCAAGCAGCTGATTAGTGCTGTCAGCGAGTTCCGCTTGGAAAAAAACAGTCAAGATCTCACTTTGGTTCCTGATTGGTCTTTTGTAGCCATGTAGGTATATGATATCAGGTGTGGGAGCAGATGGGCATGGTTTGTGGGGAAACTACCCAAATTACTATTAGTAATTTCTATACTTCATCCAGTGATGACAGGTTGGTTTGCAATATAAATTGAGGCCCAGCTGGGCTTAATCAGGCTTATGGGCCAAAGGTCCCCCCATCCCTGCCTTAAATAACAGTGAATGAGAGGAATTAAAGTAATTGTGCAGGAGAGGGATCCACTATCCCAGCACTAACTGTGTTGGACAGACTCCCAGCAGTGTGTCCTTTGCCTTGTTACTGTCGCTTCTGGTCGCTCTGGCCAGCCTAAATCTGGGTGAGTGAAGTACCCATGATCTAGATTATTCAACCCATGAGAAGGGGACCGCTGTCTAAGCTCCCAGTCTGCACCACCTAAGCATCAGCCTGCCTTTTCCCCTACCTCCTGTTAACTTAAAACCGGTACTGTATTTCAAGCTGTCAGGGCAGTGTGGAGGGAGCCCTGTCCCTGGGTGGCAGAGAATCCTGCTGTGCCTCAAATTCTAAATGCAGTAAGTTGATTAAAGAAGGGAAACTATATGAAAGGCAGTGACTATTTATTATTCATTTGTTTAAGCACCAACGTGCACAGTTGTGTACAGAGAGTCACTTTGGGGCTCCATGAAGTGCCCAGAAAATAGGAGAAAATAACTTGGGAAGGAAATGAGTAACAGCCTAGGGGTGATCCACCGGCAAAGGCTAACTGAAGCACTTGCAAGCTGCATGTAGGGAATGAGTCTATTATAAGCGCCAGGAATCACCTTGAAGGTGAGGAGGAGGCAAATATGTGTATTATGTGGCACAGAGGGACTCGGGTCTATCACAGTTTATGTGTGTGTTTTATACACAAATGAACGCAAGGGATAGATGTTGGCTCTTGAGAGTTGAAGCATAGCACTCATCCAAAAGCATTAATCATTAACTAGTGCAATCCTATTCATGTTGACTCAAAAGAAAGTCCCACTTAACCCTAAATTAGTTTGCATAGGCTTGCAGCTATTGTCTCCTCCTATCTTCCAAAAACCTTACTAGTTGGCACATGACAGTGACTTGCCAAATACCAAGGCAGTGAGTTTAACTGGGCCAGGTTTTGAAAATCTCTAGATTTGCCAAGATCAATGTATTCTAATGAATATGAGAGAAAAACATTGTGATGCTCCGGGATGAATAATGAAATCCTAAAACTGTAGAGTTGGAAAGAACCCTTAGGTCATCTAGTCAATAATTAGTATGACTGAGAAAGTGTTTATCTTGATTCACCTTCTGTAGAATCCAAGACTCCTGGATGATGTGAGCTTTCACCCCTGTATTCGATTCAAGCGCTGGGAGTCGGAAAGAGTGCTCTCCTTCATTCCCCCAGATGGAAACTTCAGATTGATTTCCTATCGAGTCAGCTCACAAAAGTAAGTCTGAAGATGAGGGGCTGTGTCTATACACAACAGTTGTCTTTGCTGTCATCCACGATCCTGCTAAACTCTATTCTTTGCGTTGGTGCCGTATGCATGCTGATACCTTTCTGTAACCTGCATAGTTTCTAAGACAGGTCTTAGAAACACAGGCTAATATTGCTTATTATCTCTGTGCCTAACGAAAACTGAGCATCTCTGTGTGCAAAAAATTAGGCAAATCCCTACCCACAGACTCAGAAGTGGTTTTGTTATGAGGATCCCATAGTTTGCTGAAAGCCAGTTTACACTGTTGATGAGAGCCAGTGTGGTGTAGTGGTTAAGAGCGGTGGACTCGTAATCTGGTGAACCGGGTTCGATTCCCCGCTCCTCCACATGCAGCTGCTGGGTGACCTTGGGCTAGTCACACTTCTCTGAAGTCTCTCAGCCCCACTCACCTCACAGAGTGTTTGTTGGGAGGGAGGAAGGGAAAGAAGATTGTGAGACGCTTTGAGACTCCTTAGGGTAGTGATAAAGCAGGATATCAAATCCAAAGTAAATGACACACTCTCTCCAGTTCACATACCCATTCACCTGTTGTCAAATGAGGGTGGGTGACATTTTGGTGGGTTTGCCCCGTAATTTAGGGGTAAATTATTTTTAAAGGTTAGGATTTCTTTCACCAATGGTGGGAGTGGCTGGCTTTTTCTCTAACAGTAATGGAGGTTCTTTTGGTGACCGCCATTGCCACACTCCATGGCATATATGGGGGTTACTCAGGGAGGTGGATGGCAGTCACTGAGACAAACTCCTTTTGTTGTTATTTTAAAAAGCAGGGAACTCTGTTAGTAAGCCAACCCCAGCTACGCAGAACAGTTCTATGGCAGAACATGGCCAAGATTCAAAGCCATTTGTCTAGGAGTTTTTCTAGAAGTTGACTTGCGGCAATCTCTCAGGTCCATTTAGTATAACTGTAAATTGTGCTTCTTATTATTAGTTTCTACTGTTTTATTGACTTATTGCATAGTTGTATAACATACTCTGTTCTGAAGGGGAGAAGGTCATGGCTGCCTGGGAGTGGGCCCCAGCCAGCAGAATGGCTGGGACAGGTTCCACAGTGGGGGATGCACTGGGACACCTGGTCTTAGTGATCACGGGTAGGAGGAGGAGTTACGCTAAGACCAGACCATGTCATTGCTGAGGAGGCAGGTTTAGTCGTTGTTTGAAGACTATCCCGGCCTCCAGGTCTGGCCTTGACCAGAAGGATACTGGAATCAACAAGGGAGACCTACATGACCCTAAGGTGCTGCTGTGCAATGCCAGGTCAATGATTCACAAGACCACCGTCATCCACAATTTGATCGTGGATGGAGGACTTGACCTGGCATGTGTAACAGAGACTTGTTTGGATGAGGCAGATGGACCTGTTCCTGCTGCTGCTTGTCCACCAGGTTTCTCTTATGCACAGCAACCCAGGTCATATGGGTGGGGAGGGGGGTTGCAGTGGGTTTTAGGAAGTCATTAGTTTGCATCAGGTGTCCTATTGGGAAGACCCAGTTTTCTGAGTGCATGTTCTGGAAGTTTGGCAATTGGGCAGTATGGGATTCCTTTTGGTGTACTGACCTCCCTGCTGCACCAAAGATTCTCTCCCTGAGCTGCTTCAGGTGGTGACAGATGTTCTGCTGGAGACACCTAGTTTGGTTGTCCTAGGGAATTCTAACACCCATGCCGATACGACCTTGCAAGGGGCTGCTTGGGACTTCGTGGAAAGCGTGGCCTCCATGGAGTTGTCCCTGAATAGGTTTGGCCCAACTCATAGCTGAAGACATGCCTTAGATCTGGGTGGGAAAGAGAGTAGAGGGGCTGTAAGGCAAACTAGATTTGGGCTTGTTTTATAATACAGGGAGAGAGAATCATAGAATTGTAGAGTTGGAAGGGACCCTGAGGATCATCTAGCCCAACCCCGTGCAATGCAGGAATATGCCACTGTCCCTTATGGAGGATCGAACTTGTAACCTTGGCATTATCAGCACCATGATCTAACCAACTGAGCTATCTAGGGAGTGGAAGCAGAACCAGGAGTTCACTGTTCTGACCACTTGCCTTCATTCATTTACAAGCCTCCACTTCCCAGTGTGTAAAACAGCATCTCATATTTGATATGTGTCCACACGGTTAATGACTGCATTTAATCTCCTTTTTGAATGTATAGTTTGGTGGCCATCCCAGTATACGTGAAGCATGCGATTGGCTTCAAGGACAACTCATCTTCGGGAAGATTCGATGTCACAATTGGGCCCAAACAGAACATGGGGAAGACGGTGGAAGGAGTCTTCATGACCGTTCACATGCCAAAAGCGGTGCTCAACGTGAACCTTACAGCCACACAAGGCAACCACACGTTTGATCCTGTCACCAAAGTAAGTCCTGTTGTCCTCTGTGGGTTATATAACCCACCTTTCGTATAATTTAGAGGGGCTTGCTCCAATGAAATGAAAAGGGGGTGGGGCTGCCATGTGTAATGGAGCATTGGACCAATTCATATGGCCGCTTGACCTTCTCTAACCTCTGCATAAGTGTGCTCACCTTTGACTGCCTTATGGGATGCTGGGAACACGTGACAAGACACCTTTGGGTTGTATTCAGCACTGTGGAAGCAGCATTCTGCTTATGCAACAGGACCCCCCACTTCCTCCCTTCTTCCTGCACATCCCGCAAAATCTCCATTCAGGGAGTGCATGGGGGGGGGGCTTCAGAGGAGAGGAGATAAGGGAGGAGTTCCATTGCGCAAGTGGAAATCGACAGCCTAGGATACAAGCTCACGCCTCATACTTGAGCTTTCCTTGCTGTTTCACACAACTGCTTTACTTGAATATAGCCTTGCCAGTGTGAGCTAAATGCCCTGTCACGACACACACACTTACCTAACACAGGGATGTTGCAAGTGTAGCCCTGGCTCATGGTTCTCGAGCAAATGATTAGAAATAGCCAGGTTAATGACACTCGAGAATTGCACAGAATTTGGAGTCCTGTAAATCTTTCACTTGAAAGTGTAAGGCCTCGTTACCATTGTCTTCCCTGTACATCCCACTGACTCCTCATTTTTCTGCTGATTTCTTTGCCTGCCAGAAACATTGCAAAAACAGCTGGTTGCAGAATAAAACCCAAAGATTGCTTATTGTGCACGAATGTCCTCAAGTGGATATTAATTAGGGGAGTTATTTTGCATTCCATTTGCCTCGACTGAAACAAATGTTTCTGGCCAGCTTTTCTCCCTCAGCTTCTCAGTTTGTCCTATTAAGGTTACAGTCCCAAGTACCCGATTTAGCAGTAAATCCAACTGAACTGTGAGGCTTACTTCTGAGTAAACATGGATAGGATTAGGGTGTGAGGCTGCATTCATGCACATGAGCCCTTGTAAATCCTGCTCAAACAAACAAAGAATTCCTTCCAAGCAAACAGGGTTAGGGGGTGAGGATCAGGCTCGTTCTTGGAAAGAACCCAAGTGGAAGAATATTCTGTTACTTTCTTTCCCTTGTTTCTGTTGCTTTTTGGTTTAGAAATGTAGGTTAGGAGCTTGCTGGCAGCAACAAAGCCATTTGCTTCAGGATCCTCAGCCAGGCCTTTAGTGTGTATCCTGTCCAGCTTTTGCGAAACAGTTTTCTCAGTTTTTGCCCTGCTTGAAAGAGTAGGTGCTGCATCACGAGAAAGCCGCAAACCGGTTCAAAACTTCCTGGAAGTGGGACAGGGTGCCTTAGCCAGTTATTTAAATCTCATCTTCAGCACATGCACACTATAATATGCAGGTGACAATGTTGACTTTGTTCGCAGGAAAAGCAGTTTGGAAAGGCACTGTTATCACTACTGTTTGTTGTTTAGGTGTTAACATGGGATGTTGGCAAAATCACCCCGCAGAAGCTGCCCAGCCTTAAAGGGGTAGTGAATTTGCAGTCTGGAGCGCCCAAGCCAGAAGAAAACCCCAACCTGAATGTTCAGTTCAAGATACAGCAGCTGGCTATTTCAGGTAAGGTGCTTATCCCATTGGCCTGGAGCAGGACTTGGCCTTGACTTTCTCTCCCAAACTTCAGGGAACACGCAGCAGGTTGGGGTCAACTTAAGACTTCAATAGCGTATTTCAGTTCTTGAAGGCGACATGCTTAGATAGATTGGCCAGTTCCTGAGTTTCAGCTCACAAGCACAGCCAAGAAGCAGGAGAGGGGCTAGCTTTCTCACCATGCGGTGGCTCCCAAAGTGGGACAAACAGAAGGGGCAGCAAACTGCAAGGAAGTTGAGCAAACTGCAAAACAGAGGTAGCTCTCACCAGCTCCCCCCCCCCTTGCCACTTTCTCTCATACAAGAGAGATTGTACTGTATGATGACGTAAAATGTGTTTTACAGAGGAAAAAGTACTTTTATAAGAAGATAATGTTTGCCTGAAGTTTGGGTTTAATTCTAAAATCACTGGGCTGACGTATTTGTGAGAAACCTGCTGCAGCTGGAGCTTTTTAAAATAAAAATAAAAATCTGATTTAAATCAGTATCTATTGCAGGAGATAGGGTGGATACTTTTAAAGGCTGTCCCTCTACCTCTTATCTGCCACAAATGGCATTTCAGTAGTCTGTATAGAATGTGGGACCTGCAAAAATACTGCAATTTGTCCACCAGGAGGAATGTTCCTTTTCAAGGCACCAGCCACTCCTCCTCCAGAATACCAAGAGCTGCATAGTTAGGCCAATTGTCTCTTCCTCTGCACCACCCCTTTCCTATTTGGCACTTCCCATCTCCCAAAGGTCGGTGAGCATGCTCAGTCTTCATTGGGCTCTTCTTGGGTGGGGATTGCCCCCTTTTGAACTTTAAATAAGTTTTGCATTTCTGCATACTGCAGAGTTCATCTGAACACATTGTCCCGACCTCCTTGTTCCTTAGCAGTCCCATTTTGGCTCCAGTCCTGTCGATAATCAGTCACCCAGGGTTTGCTATTAGAGGAAGGAGCTGTCTGTTTTGCTGACTGCAGAACAGGGCTTTGGGGCACAATCTTGGCATCCACCATAAAGAGTGTTTTTTCCCCTTATAGCTATGAAGATAGCAAATGTCTGATGCCTGCTGAAATCTTAAAAGTCTCAGCAGTGGCTGAAGATTGTCACTGCCTAAAGGGCTGTGTGTGGCCTCATAGCCCTGCTTAACATTCTACCGTGTTCATGTTTTAGTGGGGTGGTTCAGAATTTGACCTTCTATAATATTGCAAGATGAGCACTTATAGACAACATTTTCTCTTTGTGATGTTTTGAATTCTGCATGCTTTAATAACTAAGTTACAGTGTGACATTTTTTATAGCAAGCGACAAATGCAATGAATAATAGCAGCAGCAGCATCTATCTCTATGACTAGCAAAAGGAGGGCAATCTGAACAAATTCAGCTGTTCATGGTGCAGAATTGTAACCTGAAATTGACACATACCCAGTTGACCTTTCCCACACTGATGCTCTCTAGTTATTTTGGACAACAATGCCCATTATCTTTTACTGCCGGTTATGGCTGATGGGTATCCAACAACTGGAGGGCACCAGCTTGGGGAAATAAAGCTCATGCCAAGTTATATCCCCTATAAATTGGGAAACTGGCTACTCTGAAGGACTGACTTGCTGTCAGTAGTTGTGCTGAACAGATTTTTTCATGAGGGGGTTCCTCCGTTGTAAGAGTTGGACTCGTGTTTAAAGATTGTGTCCCTAAAACCTATCTTGTTCCTTATTTCAGGGTTAAAAGTAAACCGCCTTGACATGTACGGAGAAAAGTACAAACCGTTTAAAGGTGTGAAGTACATCACAAAAGCAGGGAAATTCCAAGTGCGAACATGAGACTCAAGATCCCTGCTTTCTTGGCAGATCAATGTTGGGTTTTCTTGGGATTCCCCCACTCCAGTTGAGGGGAAACAAGATGACTTGGTGACTCCAGTTACACTAGATGCCAGTTTTAACAGTTCCTCTTGATTAGACTCATTCCCATGCACTACACCTCTTCAAATTAAATCATAGTTTAAATAGGTCTTTATATATGGCTTTGAAATTAACTTTCTGTAACAGTTCCCTTTTGTGGGCTGATGGGTTAAATGACTTGTGATTGCAACCGGGGACTGTCTGCAGAGCCAGCTAACACGGTACACTGCCAAGCAAACTACCAAAGCACAAGAGGAATGCAGGAACTTCTGGAAACAGAGGGACACACCCACACCCACTTTTGGACACCGCTGAAGGTAACTGACATTCTTCTTATAGCCTGTTGGAAAGGGTATTAGGGCATGTCACTTTCTAAGTGCTATTCAGAAACAAAAGGGAGGGGGGCAAAGGGCACAGTCCTCTGGCCAGAGGGATCTTCAGTGGTACGAACAAGGCTTTCCCCGCAATGTTTACAACATGCTGCCTTTCAAACCTAAACTGTTTTTTGCCTTACAAGCTTGTGCATTCAGCAGACAATCTGTAGCCAATTCTGGATTTTCTACAATTTGCTTTACATTGAAGGTGAAAAATGTATGGTAGTGGAGTCTTTGCATTGTCCAATAGGTGCCACCACTTTGGAAAGTTTTTTCCCCCTCTACGCAATTTGTTTGTGCCATGCAAACCTCAAGAGCAGCTTAACACGGTTGTACTTATTTGTAATGAAATAAAAGGGAATTCGACTGTACTGCCTGGTCATTCGGTTAATTGAGTTACTGAAATGCGTACACAATGAGCTTTGATTAAATGGTTGTGCATTCAGTGCTGGTGCTACGGTGCCAAACAGTCTATATTCAATGAGCAAAGTCGTTTCCCCTTCAAACCTGAAAATACTGACCTAAGTGGACTTTTTATACAAATGCATTTTATTTTGTTTGAACAGAACAAAGAAGGTTGAAAATATTAGCATATACAACAAAATTCTGGTTTATAAACAAAGGTATTTAGTGGCAAAATGCTCCTAACTGACATTCAAGTTTGCTTCATCTTAGGTCTGATGAACAAGTGTTCAGGAAAGCATAAATTGCATAAAGTGTGGAGGATATTAACTTCTATAAAAGACTTTAGAACTTAGTAAAACATTCTGAAGAAATATCCAAGGCAAATATGAGTCAGAGCTTTCCTTCAAACATTCCTTAACAAAAAGCAGTCTTTGGTATAAACCGTCATGTAATTAAAGGCATTAGTAATATTGCATTAATACAAAGTCAAGCTATTAAATGGTGATGATTTTAAAAGCTCGTGATGAAAAGGCTGGACTATATGTTGGTAAAAGACATTCAGAGTCTCCTCTTACTGCTGAGTTCATGCAAACCAAGCAAAGGCAACAAGGCATCCAGACTAAGGCTGTAATGTTCCCTTTCATCTTCTGGTTGTGGCTACTTATTGCCAGAAACCTATCTGACAATTTTGAGTACCGCACAGTCACTAAGTATTCAGGAAAATGTGGGCAAGCAAATTCCCTTGCTCTAGGCAGTTGTAAAGAAGTCATTAAAAGGTCATTTCTGGTTTTTTTTAAAAAATTCCCTTTTAAATTGCACCAGAACGAGGGGGCACAGAAGTTAAGTTTAAAGAAACTTTTAGCAGGTAAACAAGTGCCGCCTCTTAGCGCTTCTATAGGTCTCCTGAGCATGAACTTCTGTTGCGTGACAGCATAGGGGCACTGCAGCATCAGTACATAATTTATTTGCAAATACACAAGCAATTCAGAAGTAGGACTAGTGATTTGCGCAGGAACATTGCCCTGCAAAAGACAAGAGGTGCTCTTTCATTAGTGTCAGTGGCGCTTCTGCGAGAGGTATCTCTGATGCATGGGGCCCTAAATTATCTGCTCTATGCAACTGCAGAAGACAACGGTGTGTAGATCAGCACAAAAATAAAGTCATA
Source organism: Podarcis filfolensis (assembly GCF_964270895.1). Lineage (NCBI taxonomy): Eukaryota > Metazoa > Chordata > Lepidosauria > Squamata > Lacertidae > Podarcis > Podarcis filfolensis. The sequence goes on from NC_139608.1 coordinate 84,755,703, forward strand.
CTACTTCAGCACTAAGCATCCCAGATTCCCTACCATGGTTGAAAGAGAACATTCCATTTGCCAGCCGATTCAACTGATGAGCACTGGACTTGAGGAGTGTTTCACTATGTAAAAGCCCAAAGTGATCATTATTTGTGTTACCTCATAGGAGACGTTCCGCTTTTGTACCTTCTCCAACACATCCCAATGGTGATTGGCTAGAACAGAGAAAGAACTGTTCCGCTGCTAAAGCAAGCAGGATAATCAAAACGAAACCTGATATAAACACACATTTTTGTCCTGTGGGTACAATTTTAAAAAAAGGACAGGGAGGACAAGCAAGACATAGCCTCGTGCCAGTGGGAACAGGCTGAAATATAATTTAAAACTCTCCCAGCTGTTTTGTTCCTGACCAAAGAGTAAGGGATGCTGCATAATCTCTCCCTGCTCCTTCTCAATTAAATGCTCCAAATGGTTATTAGTGGTCAGTTTCATCACCAATAAGGTGTTGAACTGACTAATGGCAGCTACTCCCAGATTTTGATGGCTTTGAGATCACTATTGGGCAGAACGACGAGCAGCAGCAGCTTTTGAACACAGCACCTCTTCCCTTGCAGCAAGGGAAAACTTTTGAAAGAAATGAAACAAACTCAGTAACACACTGGTTCTAAAAAAGTTAGAGGAAAGGGAGCAGAAAACGGAAGTGCTGGACTGTTCTGTCTTCTGATTGTCCCTCACAATAAACAGCTAAGCAAAACCAGCTTCCCAGAGTTTTCATCCATGCTAAAGTGAAATCTGCATATACTGCCTCTCCTAGAAAACCACTGGAATATATGCTGCAGAACAGGGAGGGGGAACTGAGGTTACAGAGTTCATGAAAACGGGAGATATAAAAAACCCTCAAAAGCAAAGAGAGAAAAGCTTGTCGTTGTGAAAGCTAATTGTGGTGAGGTTAGATACCAAAGGTAGCTCAGCACACTTATGAAAGCCCTTAAGAGAGGGAGTTCCAGGGGAGGGGGCTAGTTTTAATCGCTCAAGCACCTTTTGGCTGTTTACAGAATTCTCTTTGCTCCAACAAAGGGGTTTTCTATTAAAAAAAATGCTCAGGGGAAAGGCAGCGCTCTACTGGTACCAAGGAGTTTTCCTGACCCAGCGTAGAGTGAATCCAGCATCTGTTCTTATTTTAATGGAGGCGGCCTCAGCTTCCCGAACTGTTTCCTTGACAGATTGCATAAGGTTCTGGGCGTTGTGAACCAACATCTCCGTGGCCTGCAGAAGAGAGAGTTGTTTGAAAGCACTATAAAAACAACAACATAAAAACCACACAGGCATTTTCAGATGACAACCTGAGAGGCATGGCTCATTTTTAGTATAAAGAACATCAACAAAAGAGGCTGAACTGGCAGCAAGCCCATTCCAGTGTGTGGGCATCTAACAAGGTCTCAAGAACTTCATGCTAATATTTAAAACCTGGCTTTTCATCAAGGGAGGGGGGAGCATCTGAAGACAAGCTGTGTGCTTCAACAGTATCAATCCAATGTCCAACCTGAAAATCATGATTCTAAAGCACCACACACAGTCCAAATGACACCAAGCGTACAAACATCTGACAGAGATGTTTTTATTTTAGTGGAATTTTCCACTCAGCCTCCCTGTGCTCCCTAGCAGGAGCTGGAGTGCAGCAACATCGGGGGGTGGGGAGAGACCACATCAAATACCTTGCCATAGACTATTCTGGAAAATGCCAGCTGTAGGTTCCAACTGTTTTGCCCTATATGTGCCAATACAGCTCTTAGCTGCGCATAGTGAGCTCCGACTGTGCTGGCAGTGATTGGGACATTTACATCCGACAGAGTAAAAAGAGTGCTGAGAGACAAGTTCATGGGATGTACATTCAGCTTCTGCTCTAACCCCTCTGCAGCTAGCTTTGCAAAAGTATTTCATAGAATTGTAGAGCTGGAAGGGACCACGAGGGTCATCCAGTCCAACCCGCTGCAATGCAGCAATCTCAGCAAAAGCATCCACGAGAGATAGATGCCCATTCACCTGCCTTACTCTAAAAAAAGAACAACATGCATCTGTAAGAAGAGCCCTGGGGGATCTGGGAAAGGTCCATCTTCTCCAACTTCCAGCACCCAGGCAGAGAGGCCCATAGGTGAGGCGTGAAGAAACAGTCCCAATCTCCGTTGACAGTCTGGATCCCACCCCAGCAATTTAGAGATACATTGCCTATGAAAGTGGAGTCCCTTTATCTTAACACAGCTAGCAGCCGTGAGGCTCAGTCCTTCGGGCATTTGTCTAACCCCCTTTTAAAACCACCAAAGCTAGTGGCCACATTTTTCTAATGGAAAGCAAAACCTGACAGTCACTGGGAAGGTTTGGGATAATTGTCCCCAACAGCAAAACAACATCTGCGTTGGATATTGATAAAATCTGGTGGCTTACGGCAGCATTCAGGCAAACCAAAGAACCATTCATTTATATCCACCAGAGGGTGCTAGTTAATAACTATTTAAACAGGCTGTGGGAAATTTTATTAAGCAAGAAACTCAGGTCTACCTTAGGATCATAAATTATATTTTGTTGCAGGACATGAACACAGCAAAAACAAGGGACAGTTTGCCACTGAGCGTACCTGACAAAAAAGCACATCCTAGTTTTCTAACGAGGGTCAGTTCGTCATACTTGTTTTGAATCTACAAAGTGTCACACACGCAGAAATAAGCATACCTTTAGCCACACCTTTCAGTTACTCTAGCAAGAAAACTTACAAGAGCAAAAGGATAGCGAGGGAGGCCCTGCTGGCAGCAGAGATTGTTTCACCAGTTGTGCAAAGCCTGCTTGCCTAGGCAGTGGACAATTCCAAGCTTGCAACACACGCACCCCCTTGTGGCAGGCGTGAGAATTACCTGCTCAGACTCCTCGTCGCTGATGTTAGTGCGGCCCAACATGGTGGCTTTGACAGTGGAGAGGATTTTGAGTTGCGTGCTGATGGTTGGGATTCGCTCGCAGACCTGCATGGAAACAGAATTGCACGGCTGAGAAACTGTCTATATAAAATTATACCACTGTTCTCATGTGGCAAGCACAAACATTCCTTTCCTTGGTAATTTCCACTCCTCTTCAAGCCATCCATGTTTTTCTCGAGAAACACGGCAAGCTGATTCAGTGGTAGGGAACTAAGGTATCATCTAAGTTGTCTTATTTCCTCAAGGACTTGTGGGCAGGTTTGGGGTCACTTTCCATCATCATCATCATCATTATTATTATTATTATTGATATATTACCCTTATATCAGGGTGGTTCACAAGATAAAAATGCAAGATAAAAACACAAATAACTAGTTAAAAACAACAAAACAATAGCTCCCCCCACCCACTCCCACAAACACATTTAAAAGGCTGTAGAATATCATTGCTTTCTTTGCCACAAGTCCTAGAGATTCAGAGAACCAGCTATCTATTTGAAGGCTGGCACCTGCCCACCCTGCTCTGCAAGGCTCTCTGCACAAGGGGCTGTTCCTTGCAGGCCCCTTTGCATTCAGCTGCACTGTCCTGTGCTCGTGGCAGCAAAGCCTCAGGCTGAGGTGGTACAGGGCCACAGAAAGCGCAGCTGCTCAGGGAATTAGATAGTCTGCAGTCCGATGTCTGTGAGACCCTAAACTTGTCTGGCCAGGATTACATTGTCGTGCAGGACAAGATAGGAGTGCTGTTGAGACCAGTCGAGAAACAAGCAGGCTAAAACAAAGCTGTTGCTGGGATGAAAGACCTTGGGCTGGATAGTTCTGCCATCTGTGGCCTCTACCGTCACTGCTGCATCTTGACCTGGCAATCTTACAAGTAGGCCACAGGTCCAGAAGAAGAAGGAGGGCGAATTTGAGCAAGTCAGCCCACTGGGTTCTCAAGCAGCCCCCATGCTCCAAAACAAACCCATCTCTCAGTGGCGTGCGGTGGAATAGGGGTACAGTTAGGGCCAGAGGCAACAGCCTGCGAGGACGACCGGGACACTGCATGTGTGACGTCGCAATGATGTGCAGGTGAGTATCACACCTTCCTCCCTGAACTGGGCAGAAGCGTCCTGGGCTTTGGGAAGGAGACGTCAGGGAAACATTTAGGAGACTAGCCTAGTAAGGGGGGGAAAGGTAAAGGACACCTGGACGGTTAAGCCCAGTCAAAGGCAACTACAGGGTTGGGGCGCTCATCTCGCTTTCAGGCCGAGGGAGCTGGTGTTTGTCCACAGACAGCTTTCTGGGTCATGTGGCCAGCATGACTAAACCGCTTCTGGTGCAAGAGAACACCGTGACAGAAGCCAGAGTGCACGGAAACGCCGTTTACCTTCCCGCCACAGTGGTACCTATTTATCTACTTGCACTGGCATGCTTTCAAACTGCTAGGTTGGCAGGAGCTGGGACAGAGAAACGGGGGCTCACCCCGTTGTGCGGATTCGAACTGCCAACGTTCTGATCAGCAAGCCCAAGAGGCTCAGTGGTTTAGACCACAGTGCCATCCATGTCCCTGCCACTAGCCTAGTCCCCTTAGTCCACTGACCGCATGCCATCTCTGTTACCAACGCCAGCTCTCACTGCTTCCCTGCCTTCTTCAGGCAGTGGCTGGTGACCCACCTGCAAAAGGTTTGTCCTGATGCGCTTGTCAGTGCACTGCTTCGCGACCTCCTTGGCCAGCCTGGTCACTTCGTCGGAAGCTTTCGCGATATCCTTGGCACACTGGATGAGAGCACGCTTGTTCCCACTGCCGCCTCTGACCAAGCGCGACATCTCGGCCATGAGGAGGGCCATCCGCTTGGCGGCGGCGATGATGTCGTTGCCCTGGAAAAGAGCAAGGGCAGCCATGAAAGCTTGGGAGCCAGACATCGGCCCGCGCCGTCACCCCCGTCCTGTAAGCAAGCCCTCGCTCTGGAAGGGCAAGGAAGAGACGTCCTGTGCGGTGCAGAGGCCGCTCCACAAAGAGCACTGGAAAAGAGCTTTGCCCCAAAGGCCAGTTGCGAAATACTTTCTCTCCCCCAAAAAGTGAAAAACAAGCTTTGGCCCGTAAAAAAATAAAAATACGTTGTGGACACACAGTGTTAGTTTGTTGCTGAAGTGAAAGCGGCTAAGTTCAGACAGTTTTACCAGTTAAACATCTATCCTTTTAATAAGGGTGCAAGAAGATTGCCTTAAGTTTAAAGCATCCAGTGTTATGAAGGTGAATATTCTTAATATCAACATACAAATGGACATGGCGCATCCCAATTTGGCACTCTACAGTCACAGATGACAACTAACTTTTCTGAGGGGGACACAGCTGAGGGAGAAGTCAGAGCATCAGTTAATCCTTTTGATCAGCTGTATATGTAAAAAGGCATGCTTAGATGGTAGCAATTGTTTTTTTTTTAAATTGTAAATTATTTTTAATAAACCACCAGTTATTCCACGTAAAAGGAAGCGGCGCTTCTAAGATGATGCCTGCGGCAAGGTGTGTGCGCATCATCTGAAACCTCAAAAGAGAAAAATCTTCAGGACTTAGTCATTTGCAAACATATGAAGCTATTATTTCTCAACTGGCAAACTCTCCTGTCGTGAAAACCAACTACCACTTAATTCATCAAGTTGACAGCCTCGCTGTAAGAATTGCCACCTTTCCTCCACTTAGGACAATCTCATCTTTCTTCAGTGGAGAAGAAAGGCATTGGGCTGCACTTGGACATCACGCTAAACTATAGGTTATGCAGCTGGCTTAGCAATGCAGTCTTACCTTGGAAGTTGAACAGAATCCATTCCAGAAGTCTGTTCGACTTCCAACAGTTCAGAAACCAAAGCGCGGCTTCAGATTGGCTGCAGCCAACAAGAAGCCCCATCGGACGTTTGGCTTCCAAAAATAGTTCACAAACCAGAACAGTCACTTCTGGGTTTGCGGCGTTCAGGAGCCAAAACGTTCGAGAACTAAGCTGTTCGAAAACCAAGGTATGACTGTAGTTTGTTGGGGGTGAATGAAATTGACAAGCTACAGTTAATCAAAAGTAGTATCAAAAGTTTCTTCACTCCTGCCTACTCATGGCCACACCAGAGCGGATGTGGAAGAGCTTGCAAACTTAAGGTTGAACCGCAACCATTCAGTTCAACTTGTAATACAACTTTTTAACAGCCACTGTTTTGAGAGGGAGTTCTTTATTTTTTGAGGGAAAATATAAATAACTGGTGTTTGAAATAACATTTCTCTGTATTAAGTATTCAAGATCAATGTAATTAATTCATTTAAAAATAAATAAATCTGTGCAGTGTTTTTGCGAAGAGTGCTTAGTTAACATGACATACTGACCAACAGCAGTGAGAAAATAGGAAAAAGTGCCTGGACTGTAATCTTTTGCATGCAGGAAAGTGGCTGTTAGGCATTAGGACTACCGGGAGAAAAGTGTTTGTAACAACGGCAAGAACAAAAGGCATACACTGTGAGGATAGCTGCAGAAGGGAACTTGTGGTCCTTACGGACGTATTTCCATTATGCAGTGCAAAAAAACAGCATGTTGTACACATTACAAAAGGCTGCTGAGTTGCAAAAGTCTGAAGAGCCATATCCTTGTTCAGGAGTCTCTCCACACATTTGTTTTTAACCAGTGCACTGAAAATACTGTGTGTGTGTACTTGTGCAAATGAAAAATGCATGTGCAAACATGCATGTTCCACCACACAAATTGCGTATCACCGTCGCAGGAGCAATGAGCCAGGATGCTAAATATGTGCTTGCTGCTGTGATGAGTAACGGTTTAAGGGTGGACTGCCAGCCCCCTTGAGCAATGAAGGCCATGCGTCTTCTCGGCTGGTTTCTGAAGAGTAGAAGGCAAAGCAGAGTGTAAAATGAGAGAGGCCTTTGCTCCATGAGGCAAGTGGTGGCAAGGGCGGGTCCCGGGTACCATTTAAGGGAGAGAGAGATCTAACCCATGAAGCACAATGCAGCAACATGTTCTCATGCACATCTCACTTAAAATGAATGGGAGGCTTCTCCATTCATTTCAAGGAGATTTGCAAAGGAGAAAAAGTGTGCTAAATTGTGCCCCACATTAACCTACACATGGAAAAACACCATGTGAATTTTGCACACAGGCACCATTACTGACTGAAAAGACAATGAAAGAAAGATTCGATTTTTTAAAAAAAGGGGGTTTCCACACATACATACCTAAATTTTAGTAACTGCACAGCCACACACTTAACTCCTTGCAGCATGCTAGTCCCAAAAGCGAAAAAGTGACCCGACAGCTCCCAAAACATTTGTTTGCGATTAGTGCCAGCAAGCTCAGGACTAAGATCACTCCGAGCCACGGACCGAGGATCTCCATCAACATCATGGGTTGCGTATTTTTTTAGAAAACCCAACGAAGTCTGAACTTAGCAACCAACACATTCAGCATAGCTTGTTGACCAAAGTCCTCTCACCATGGGCCAGCCTTTTTACATTACAGCCAAGTGCACATCAGCAGGTCCAACTCCTGGGCAACGCCGCCATACCAAGCCATTCCTGGTCTGTCCAACGTTTTAGTGGAAGCCATTGATAAGAGGCAGAAAAGCACAATGATGCGTGTTAAATGACTTTGGGAATGACAACGACGACTCCCTCACAATCTGGAAGTCACTGAGAGACTGTCAACCATGGCTTCACAGGTAGTCGGCTGGTTTGTACGTATGTTTGTTTGGTTTGTTTGTTTTCCCTTCCGAAAAAGAACCACTGCCGTGAAGAGACAGGTAAGGCAGAGAGCAACAACAGGGAAAGGAAGCCTTGATTAAGAAGGAGAGTAAAACGAAGGAAGTTGTGAGCCAAAATGAAGCTTTTTAAGCCCGGCCATCATCGCCAGCAGGCCTGTCAGAAACATGTGAAGCCACTCTCAATCCTCAACAATGAAGTGCAGACAAACTCGAATTTCATTCCAATTCAGAAAAGGAAAAGAAAGAAAGAAAACGAAAATGGGACCCGGCAAGGATCAAGAGTGAATGCAAATGTGTCAACGTTCCAAAATGGCTGGATGCAACGCGGGTCAGTCGCCAGGGGGAAATGGAGGAAGTACCTTACTAGACCACTTGGTGGCTTCCCGGTGCAGAGACTGAGCAGCGGCCAGAATGGGCTGGTTAACGGGCTGGTTGGTTGGCATTAACAGCAGCTCAGGCTCGTAATCATCTTCAATGTCAGAGGGGAGAGTGAATTCAACATCTGCTTCCTCCTCCTCCTCCTCCTCCTCCTGATCTACATCTACATCAGCCTCAGAGGCTTCCTTAACCTCATCAGTCACATCAGGCTTCGCAGGTTGGGCGGGGGGGGGGGGAGGCGGAGGGGGGGATGAAGAAACAGGGACAGTTAGTATAAAGAAGCAGGATCTGGTCAAAGAGCAAGAACTGAGCTGGTTTTAGTAAATCCCTTTATTCTGGAAGGCAACGGAAGGAGGGGCAGGGAGGAAGGGACGCAATTCCAAGGGAACACTTGACCTGAGAATCTACAAAGGCTTCAAGGAGAGAAACAACAAGAGTTTAGAGAAAGCACACCAAGAATCATCACCGTTTTTCACTTGAGGTCCTCTCTAAAGTGTCTTCTATTTCACCACAACATTCTTTTCTGGCAAGACAATGGCGCCACGGAGACAGGAAAGGAAACGAGAAACAAAAGCAAGTGCAACACTTAAAGATTACTTAGGGGGTGCAAGAGGAAAGTTTCAACGATGAGGCTTGAGTGCTGAGAAAAAACCGCCAGGGAGCAGAGACGCCAGGGGCTGCTTTCTGTGCCCAAAAGAGATGGGAGAGGCCTTGCCGCAAGACAATCGAGGCAGGCACCCCAAGCAAGTTTTGGGTGCTATTAAGGGTGGGGAAGTGGCAGACCTGACCCTACGGAGCCTCACGGATATGAATGGAAGTTGCTCTAGGGCTTTTGTGTGTGTCCTTGTTGAAAAGAGCTCCTATTCATTTCAGCAAGGTTTGCACAGGAGAATTTGCAAGCAAATCGTGCTCCGTGTCCATTATTTTGTGGCGGGAATGTGGGGGTGGGGGAATTGGGACAAAGATGCCATATGGATTCTGCAGGCACCACCACGTCTTGGTCCAGGCCATGGAAAAGGAGGTTATTGTGAAAGCAAAACACAATGCAGGAAGGAAGTCAGGACAGAAAGCCAAGGGATTGTGGAAGAAACAGGAGAGGCTGCTCATTAGAAGGACATGGTCAGTGTGTTAATTGTTAGCAGACAGAAAGGGATGTTAGCAGCACACACAAACAAAGCCAGTCGGAAATGTTTCTGTTAGCAGAAGGTTAATGAGATGGTGCCAGATTGTTTTGCCACAATGTTGTTCTACAAAAATCCAAATGAGGATTTTCAAATTGTTTGTCAGAGTATCCTGAATCACATCCTGTGGGAAGGATGTCTCTTAAAAAACACCAGAACAGCTCGGTATTATCGCAGCCAATCTTCAGGGTACCAATCCATTACAGAAAGAGAAGACAAAAGGGGCAAACACTGCCTTTTCAAGTGCAACCAGACCCACACACAATTATCACATTTTATTTCAGTTTGCCCCCAGCCCCCACGTCCTTCACAAACCCTCCCCCCCCCCTGTGTTTTTGCATGTTCACACTTCCTTCTTCAAGAATAGCGGCTTTCGGTATTAAACTCCCCCCCCCCAATTACTCAGTTTATGCAATTATATGCTCCCAAATAATTTAGATGCAGCTTAAGGCGGCAGTATGGGATTTCATCTCTTTTTGCTTTCTGGGCAAACACAGTGGTTAAATGCAGTGCGTTGAGTAAGGGCCATTTCTTTCAATGAGGACCAAGTGGTGAAGTCTTTCTGTAAGGCAACCTGAAACATCTGCTTAAGAGATAGCAAGCACTTATGGACAAAAGCAACATGTCGGCTTCTGGGGAATTATTGATCCCAATGTGACCAGCTCCCTTCTCTGTCCTGATCCTACAACTCAAAATGGGACAGGGGACAGCGAGCTGTGGGGGGAGTGCCTGAAAGTTAAGGTGCGTGTGTTTACTAAATATGAAGGACGTGTCAGTTTAAAAAATATTGGGTGGTATCCAACCAAATAATTCCACTCTTCTGGCTGTTGAATGGAACTTTCCCTCCCTCTCCTCTCCCGCCTCCAAAATATGCTCCAGAGGGTTGGGGGGAAACCCAGAACATATTTAGGGGGACTTGCAGGGAGAGGAGGCAAAGAGGAAGTTCTACTGCACCTTATTTCTAGGGTCATTCATGCTGTCCAGAACCCAAAGTGGTTCAAAGCATTAGGCAATTAAACCACACACACTTGCCGCTAAAGGGATTTGCATTAACAATCCATCTTAGGGGCTCTATTTCAAATTTATTTTTCCATGTTGCCGAGTGAAGGATTCTGTGGGACTCTGTGCACTTTCGTAGAGGACATGGGACTAATAAATATCCCCCCCCCCCTTCTGCCTCACTACGTTCGAGTAGCACAACAGCCAACAAAAATAGGGTGTATATCCTAGCAAATGTTCAAGTAGCACTGGGAAGGAGGAGAGAGGGCAAGGCAAGAAATTTATTGTCCAGGAAGAAGGAAAAATTAAATTGGCAGAGCATGAAGAGAAAAGGGGGGAAAGTTAATTTGCTACGCAGTCGGAATAAACAAGTAATACACAACTGGAACTATTTTTCACAGCCAGCTCAAAGCAATCCGCTCGGTTTTTGCGCCTCCCCTCAGAGCCAGTGGCTTCTACACACAATCTCTTCTGCTGGAAGAGTGGCTCAGACTGTAGCCATTTATTCTCCACCTAGTTTTGGAGACCCATAAACCCACAATATTTATGTGCAGGGGGGGGGAAAACCCCACATTGCAGCCACCTTGGGACAGGGCACTGCAGATAATGTTCTCCTGAATGGAATTACCAAGATACAGCAGTTAGGTATCAGCTTCTCTCAAAAGCTGGGTTTATTTATTGATCCCACACACACCCCAGTGACCTTAAAGTTAAAAGCTCAGAAGGCACCAAATCTCAACTACAATGTCTACCAGGACAGGTTTTAAATGATATTTTAAAACTACATTTTAAACTGAAGCAAGTATGATGTAGTGGAAAGTGTCAGACTTAAGATCTAGGGTTCAAATTCCACACTCAGCCACGAAGCTCGCTGGGTGAATTTGGGTTTCTCAGTGTAACCTACCTCACAGAGTGGTTGTGGGGATTAAATGAGGAAAGAGGAGAATGATGTATGACTCCATGATCGCCTTGGGTAAAAAGGTGGAATATAAATGAAATAATATTGTTTTTCTCAAGCATGCCACTAAAATCAGCGAGAAAATGTTTGTGTGTGTGTGTGTATGTATATTCAGTGTTGCTTTGCTTGGAAAATTCATTTTGGACTGTTTGCTTCTCTGTTATTCCTTCCAAAAATAAAAACCGCCAAGGTCAAAATGATACTTGTGTTGTGATGAGATGCAAAAAAAACCCCCAACCCCCCAAAAAATCATTTGCAAGGGTTGGCATCATTGTTGCAGCAATCTTAAATGAATCTGGCAAACATGGCAAGACGTTTGGCACCCATGTTACAGCCCCCATTCAGAGGTAAGCGTGGGTATTCTGCACTGACCTCTGGGGCGGTCCACTTCTTGCGACAGTCTGGTGGGGCAGGGGAGAAAGCTTGAGGAGCACAAAAAGGGCAAAAGGCTATGGGCTTGATTCCCCAACTCAAGCAAAAGCTCCCGAATGCTGGCATAAATTCTTCAGGCTCATTTCAGCTAAAGGCTCAAGTCCGGTGAGGTTTCCCTCCCCCTTCTTGCTACCGCTAAAGTTCTACATACGCCAAGGCGTGGTTATGAAATCTATGCACAATAAGAGTCTTGGGAACGATTCTACGGTTTTAACGAAATGATGGGATGTGAAAAGTCCCATGCTTATATCAACAATTTGCAAAGGTTTAAAAATAGCCTCGATCAACCCGCAAAGCTTGGTGCAGCTTCTGAAAAAGCCCACTTCTGGGTAGACTTGTGAAAAGGAGAGAGAGTGCACAAAATATTGTGGATACTGTTGGAGATTACACACCACCTTTCCAAAGCATTGCAGCAAGGATGGTGAAACGTGCAGCCCTGCAGATGGACTCCCGACTCCCATTGGTCCAAGAAAGCATGGCCAATGGACAGGGATGATAGGAGTTGTAGTCCAGCACCTTCTCTTGAAGGACCACAGGTTTCCCCATTCCTGCACTACAGAGTCAGCACGACATAAAGGCACGGCTTCATGGGGGGAAGCAATGCTGGATGCAACGGCAGAAAGTCGATTTTAGATTGCCTCTTTCCTAACTCCTGCAGTATTATCAAGTTTTTGTTTGTTTGTTTTCAGTGCTCTTCCAGAGCACACTGGAAACCTTTGTGGAGTTTCTCACTTCATTTGGGTGTGGCGGATTGGTTTTCTCCCTCCTCTGTTGGATTTGACCCCCAATTCCAACTCACCCAGGGCATAAAATTTCCTGGCAACCTGAGGAAGGTTTTAAAGCGAGGTCTTTGCACAGCAGTGATAAGAGCGGTCAACGTAAGGGTGAGGATTTGTAATCAGCAATTCACTCTCTAAAAAGAGCCCAACCTCTGAAGATCTATACCAAGGGTCAGCAAGGTTTACCGGCCACGGGCCGGATCACTCCCATGGAGATTGTCCGTGGGCTGGACTGGCGCAGCGCGACACCGAAAATCGTGTCTGTGCATGTCCGCGGCGCCAGAAATCGCTTCTGTGCATGCCCAGACACCGAAAATCACGCCTGCACAGAAGCGATTTTTGGCATCTGGACATGTGCAGACACAATTTCTGGTGTCGTGGGCCGGGAAAACAGTCTTTGTGGGCTGCATCCGGCCCATGGGCCACACATTGCTGACCCCTGATCTATACAGACAGATCTACCTACAACACTGGGATATCCCCGAGTGACATCAATGCAATACCCACGAAACACACCGGTCTGCAATTTCTTTGGGTTAAACGGAGGAGAAGCAGCAGTTAAGCAAGAACACAGGGATGCATTGGCCGTTCTTACCTTGCTGGACCACTTTCTGGCTTCATCGTGCAGCTGCCTGGCAGCCATCATCATGGGCTGGTTGAGCACCTCCCCAGCCTTCGCCTCTGGGAACTCTTCATCCTTCTCTTCAGGAGGAGGGGGCCTGGGGGGAGGAACCTCGCCCTCTGGCAGCGGCGGCTTGGGAGGAGCAAGTTCATCTGTAAGCTAAGGAAGAAAGGAAATGGGTTGCAGTACCCCAACGCAGAGATCCAAATGCAAAATGGCCAAATCTATAGCAATCCACAGAATGGGGAATCTACTTTTATTTTATTTTTTCCAGCTTTTGCACCCGAGTTGTCCCTTTAGTTATTTATTTAATACTTATTGGTTTTACATAGTGGTTATTATACACGTCAAACATAACAATTCATACAAAAAAGAAAAAAAAGAGGTTCTCTCAAACCTTCTGACCTCCATGGGTTCCATTTCTAAAAATTTGTTTCTGCATCTTTTACTGTAATCTATCTATTATAAATCCATAGTATCCAAAGTTTGTGTTACTTTACAAGTGTTACTGTATTCCTGCTAGTGATTTCAACTGTTTACAGTGGTTTCTAAGGTATGTTATAAAATTATTCTAGTCCTTAATAAAAAAATTGGTCTTCCTAATTTCTGATCCTTCCCTGGATGGGGAATTTTCAGTGCTTTGGGCAAACTTATCAAACTCAAATTCACCATTCTTTTGTCAAGCTGAGAATAATGAAGATTAAGACACCTACCCAAGAATAAGAATATTAAAATCCATTATGGTAGACTTTACAAAATGATCTCTTAAGTTAGCAACTGTTAGCAAAAGCATCCTTCATCCCTCTCACTTGGTTTTCTGATCTGCTACCCAGCAGGAAATTGTAGAAAGGGTGGGGGACAATAACTCACTTCAGAAGTCCTTCTATAGAGAAGGTAACTGAGGTTGTCTGGCGCTGTGGTCTAAACCACAGAGCCTAGGGCTTGCTGATCAGAAGGTCGGTGGTTCGAATCCCCACAACGGGGTGAGCTCCCGTTGCTCGGTTCCAGCTCCTGCCAACCGAGCAGTTTGAAAGCACAAAGTACAAGTAGATAAATAGGTACCACTCCGGCTGGAAGGTAAACGGCATTTCCGTGCGCTGCTCTGGTTCGCCAGAAGCGGCTTAGTCATGCTGGCCACATGACCCGGAAGCTCTACGCCAGCTCCCTCGGCCAGTAAAGCGAGATGAGCGCCGCAACCCCAGAGTCGTCCGTGACTGGACCTAACTGTCAGAGGTCCCTTTACCTTTACCTTTACTAATATGCTATCATATTATATATTCAATTCCTGGATTCAAATGCCCATGTTTTCAAGACAGCTTTCAAAGGCACGGACAGTTTTTCTGAAATCTCAAAAAGGTGCACCGACCCTCCTTTAAGTGCTTCCTATTAATGGATGTGTTCACAACAACAGTTCTCCAAGTTCAAAGTTTATACATAATCACAGATGGCCTGAAAGGCACACACTTGGCTTTAAACTGCTGCTTTTCTCAGCAAAATACCAGGAATCTGTTATTTTCTTGCCACTTCTGTGTTTTTTGGTTGGATTACCTTCGTACAGAGGGCATTGTACTCCACTCTCAAGGGCCCCAAGTCCAAATCTGGCTTCACAAGATGCTAAAAAAACAAAACTTGGGGACGCAATCTTGTGTGTATGCCAGCGTGTATTATATAAGAACACTGTGTGCCTGGAATCAGATTTCAGCATTAAGTGATTCCACCCACACAAGGAAACCACAGCCATTTAAATAATTGAAAGTGGCTCAACCAAATGGTTGCAGATTACCTCTGTCCTTCCAGAGCAATTCTCCGTAACACAGCACTTACGTGAAGTTGCTCAAGATCAGGAGGCGGAGGGGGGAAGTCGGGTTCCTGGGGCTGGAAAGCTTCTCGGACTTTGGCCACAGCTCCCAGGATCCTGTAGCCGGAATCAAGGAAATTCTTCTGCAAACCTAGGAAAGAGAGAGAGCTTAGTATTTAGTTTTGAAAATTCAGGGACAAGACACTTTGAAGAGCTGGAGAAAGCATCTCTGTCTAATGCTTACCGGGATCAGAAATGTTTCCTGCCACAGCTTTCGCATCCATCACCATTGGTGAAATGGTTTTGCTCAGGTCATCAGAGGCAGCTTTCACAGCTTCCCGAAACTTGGGATCCTCTGAGTTTTCCACCTCCTTCTTTGCCACTAACAAAATGCGGTTTGCTCGCCGGGCAATGCTGGTGGCCCCAGCGACAAGCATCTGCGGCTGAATGTTGGCCATCGCAACTTTGCACTTGTCCAGGTCTTTCTTAATGGCCTCCTCGGAAGCATCCAACAGAGACTTGGTATCAATTGCTTCGTCCACCATCCCTAGGGTAAGAAGTTTACAGATTTACCTCCCTTCATGTACACGGCAAGGGGAAATGACGCTGGAGGGGAAGGTCACCCTTAAATACAGGATGGAGTTCTGCTACCTTGGCCAGGTGAATTTGTTAGGGTGCTGCTTTGGCACAATCCTGATTATGAGCATTTAAACTCTTATCACCCTTCTCACTTGGCTCTTGCCACCAGAGGGCCTCCAAATTCTATCAAATCCTCAAACAGGAATGGGTTTCATTTACATGGGGATGAGTACATTTTTGTACTGCGGATAGTGCAAAAACACACTAGATCAATGTTTCGCAAACTTGGGTCTCCTGCTGTTTTTGGACTACAATTCCCATCATCCCTGACCACTGGGTCCTGCTAGCTAGGGATTATGGGAGTAGTCCTAAAACAGCTGCAGACCCAAGTCTGCGAAACCCTGTGCTAGATTTACAGAAAGGGAACTCAGTGGGACAAGGGAACTTGGATGGAACTTCAATATGTAAAAATGGATGTCAGATTTCTTCTTTAACAGCATCTGTGCGCGAACGCAAAACACATCCAAATCTATATACAATTTTGCCATAATGAACAAGTGATTGAAATAGAGTTGCATTACAATAATTTATCCAAAAGTTGTGTTTGTAGGCTGCCAGTGATCAGGCCAAGACATATTCCAAACAAAAGTATGGCGCAATGTTTTCCTCGAGTCCACTGTGACTTTTTTTGGGTGGGGCGATGACTTTTCCCTTTCTGTCACATGCTTAAGTCAACTGCATCAAGGAATTGCTCTTCCCTTTCTAGTTTCCTTCCAATTATATCTCAGGCTCGTCATCAGTGATTTGGGGCTACAAAACCATGGCCACAAGCTCCTCCATTTTACCTGTCATTTTTTCCACATTATCAATCCACTGGTTCTTCATGGTCTCAAAGTGTTCATAAGCAGCTTGGTTTCCAGGATTCCTTAGAAGGATGCGAGCGGCAGATACTACCTGCCAATGCAAAAAACAGCCAAATATGATGGCAGTAATGATGCACAGGAACAGAAAGTAAGTGCACTGGGATTTATTTTGCAGTGTAGGTAATCTGAAAGTTAGGCATCTCTCATCTGAAATGGGTCCCAGTTTGGGGAGTTTCACAAGAAGTCTCCAACCGAAAGATGGATTTATACCACTCAAGAACACTCTGAGGTACAGTCGTACCTTGGTTGATGAACGCCTTGTGAGTCAAACGTTTTGGTCCCCGAATGCCCCAAACCCAAAAGTGAGTGTTTGTGAATGTTCTTTGGAACCCGAACATCTGATGCGGCTTCTGATTGGCTACAGGAGCTTCCTGCAGCCAACCGAAGCCACACCTTGGTTTCTGAACGTTATGGAAGTCAAACGGACTTCCAGAACGGTTTCCGTTCGACTTCTGAGGTATGACTGTACTGAGAATTTCCGAAGAGCATAATTCCCAATCATGACATGGGGACTGCACAGAATTATTATTTTTTAATTACCGCCTTTATTTAGAAGAAAACAACAACAAAATAAAGCCAAGAAATTACGGAAGTCTCTAGTGCAAATAGTAATTGTTAAAATACTTTCATCACATGAACGTAAGTAGACTATTACACAATAGCTTGTAAAAATTACTTTTTCTATACAGGAAATCCTTCAGATTTATTCCTACTCGAAGTACATGCTCCCAAAGTAGGAAACAGACGCACAAAGGATCTGCTTATTCAGAGACCCAAGTGTGAAGACTGACCAGAGAGAGAACATATTCCATGACAGTGGAACATATTCCACTGGTCAGTGAAAGATTCGCCATACACCCTAAAAAGCTGTCAGGTCCTTCTTTCCTTAGGAGAATACAGTGGAAGATTATGGTGCTCTCTAGTTTTCAACTGAGCCTCAGAGGAATTTTAAGCCGCTACTGAAAAACGCAAAAGGGGCAGGCATGATCCCAATGATGCTATGAACCACTCTCGTGGAGGCCGTCAGAGGGAAGGAAGTTAACGCCAGACACCCCTCTGTTATGCCCGGATCCAGCTCCCACTGAAATTCCCTCCTCTTGCAGCTTTTTAGATTGTAGCTTAACTTCTAAAAGGTCTTTTTGTCTGGGACGAAGCTATAAAATAAATGCAATGTTCACCTGAAAGTGTTCATTAATTTCAATGGGACTTAGAAAGTAAGTCCTTAAGACTGCAGTCAAAGCGAGCCTCGGCTTCTGTAGGTTAAGCCAACCTATGCATACATTGTTATGAGATTTTATAGATTTTGATTTTTTTTACAGTCTCCTAAAAATAGCCTACAATTTAAGGAAGTTACCCTCTCTCAACCCCTTGATTTGTGTGCTGTCTCTCACACAGAGAATCATCTCATCCTAATATTTAAATGCTCATGTTTATAGGCAAGCAATGGAAAACACAAGAATTACCAACTGTGGAAGAATGGCAGATGAAAATGATGGACTATATGGAGTTGGCTGACCTTACTGGAAGAATCCGCAACCAGAAAGAATAGGAATACCAAGAAGAGTGGAAGAAATTTAAAGACTATTTGAATAAATATTGTAATATTGAAAATTAGAAATTACTTGAAAGTACCAAATAGGCCTAGGATTCAATTAGGAGTTAGTTAAATAAATGAGATCTAGAACTTTAAGAAAAGTTAAGAAATTTGATTTTAATTGGAATATTGCATTTTAATAATGATATTAGAAAACTGCTAAACTCAAATACAAGGAAATTCAGATGGGAGGGCCCAGAGGAAGTCAAAAACATGTTTATGAGGTTAGAAGTTTAAATAACCAATTAATTTGTGTTGTTTAGGTGTTTGTTGTTATGTTTTTTATTTTCTTTTTTGCTTATATTTGTGGTTTTGTTTCTTTTTTCTTTGTTGTACTATGTGTTATAATTGTAAGAAACTTTTGGACAGATTTGTGGACTTTTAAAGCAGCAGCAACAAGAGGATTGGATCCCTTTCGGAACTTGAAATATGGGTACCCCCAACAAAAATTTAAAATTAGGCTCTGTAATTCAGAATTTATGTGATTTGATTTGATTTGATTGGTCTGTTAATAAAAATTATTTTAAAAAATATATATAATTGTAAGAAACTTAATTTAAAAAATTATTTTTTAAAAAAATGCTCATGTTTTATTCTTCGACTCCTTCTCTCATTCAATTTATTTCACTTCAGTTTCAGATACTGGCGTCTCCAACCCCACTACATGCTTATTGGAGATGAACTCTCTGGATAGAAACTGAACAACTGAATTTTTCATCCAGGTGAAGTTTTTGGTGGCTGCAAACTGAGCAGCAAACTGGGGAACGTTCAACCAGAAGTGTGCAGATCTTTGGGCGTGCTGCAGTAGATCGGTGAGGATTTCTGACTTCCAATTGTTTAACAATAACAGCAGCAAAATGACCCCCATTCCGTGGCATAAATTATACCAAGAAAATGAAGAAAGACGGGGGTAACCGAGAGGGGTTGTTGTCATTGTCAAACGTCTGTGAGCTCCGATCAAAACCGGAGTTTCTGACAGTGAGAGGGAAAGATACCTGAGGGGTGAGCTCTCTTGCGGACTTCACAGTTGCTTGTATGCCTTCGACAGTACTTTTGTTGGCTGTTCCAACTGCAGCTGCCTTTTCTGCAGTAGCTCCAAGCCTGGCAGCATGGTTTTCAAAATTGGCTGCCCTGTCATCAAACACCTGAAAGTTGAAATACATCAACAACCACAGATTAAAAAATGCAGCCAGTTCAGAGTTTTATACCAAGCCAGGGGCCCACAGCAACTCACAGTAACCCCTTCAATTACAGACTAGGTGCTTCAATTAAGGTTAGTTTAATCAATGATGAATTTATAATTCTTTGGTGATTTATTAGAAAACTAAAACTGTTCAGTAGAGATACCGAGCTGCTAATCTTTCAGGGCTCTTTTTCTTTTTTTTTGCTGCAACCGACTAGCTGCCCCTCTGAAAGATGAAGAGAGTAACGCACACATTTCTTATGGACAGAACTCTTTTTGGCAATTCTAAGCCCTGGTTTCTCCTGCCCACCTAGCAGTTCAAAAGCACGTCTAAGTGCAAGTAGATAAATAGGTACCGCTCTAGGGGGAAGGTAAACGGCATTTACGTGCGCTGCTCTGGTTCGCCAGAAGCGGCTTAGTCATGCTGGCCACGTGACCCGGAAGCTGTACGCCGGCTCCCTTGGCCAGTAAAGAGAGATGAGCGTCACAACCCCAGAGTTGTCCGGGACTGGATCTAACGGTCAGGGGGTACCTTTACCTTTAAGCCCTGGTTTACACACACAAGGCTACAATGATAATGGGCATGAATGCACCATGATAGATATGAGTACCAAAGTCAGAGCTTTCCTCAGATCACCTTAAAAGCGCAATTCTTTTCAAGGAAGATGGTTCAAACAGTCAGTTGTCACCAACTGACTCTGAGCTTCCATTAAAAAAATAAAAGTAAGCTCTTCTAGAAAGAAAGACATGTGACAAAATGTAAAGGTACCCTTCCAAGTGATTTCTGTGGAATGTGAGCGGCATGTCTGCCTTGTACTGAGGTACTGAGGAATACTCCCTGTTGTCATTAGACAGCAATAACATCTGTGTGTGATCTCCACTGTAAGGACCAGAAGGACACAACTGACTTCCTGTGATAAGCATAAGGTTGTTGGGGTGGCTGTCTCTCTCATTTTGTGTTGAGTCACACAACCCAAGGCAGCCATTTTGTGACTGGCACCCGCAGAACACTCAAGGCTCAGAATGTACCCCTACTCCAAAACATTTGGCTACACCTGGATTAAGTTATAGTAATGTTTCAAACTGTAGACACCAATTGCATTCCTTTTCCTCAAGGGTGGTTGGGGGGAAACCATTCAAGTATAAAAAATCTGACATCTGACTGTTACTTTGGCCTATGCAGAATTATATTGCTCACTGTAACTTAAAGACTGGTGCATGCTGGGAACAGACTCACCTCGTCCCTGTTGGGGGCGTCTGGAGGAGCAGTGGCCGCTACTGCCAACAGTTTAATTGGTGTTGTCGTGTCGCTGAACACATCAGATACTTCCTGGGTCATGGCTTCTTGCATCCTTGATTTCAGATCCTTAATAGGAATGCAAAGGCTCCGCGTCAAAACACAGAAATGGGTTTGCCATGATGAAGTGTGGTGCAAAAGTAAAACACTGGATCTGAATATGGACAGCCTAGGTTCAAACAAGGCTCAGCCATAAAGCTGAAGTTACAAACAGATAGGAGACCTTCAAAGATGGACCGTGACAGTAGGGCCCCTGACGCCCCACTCCCAATTCACCATCTAGCTAGCTTTTTAGTCTATACCCCTAACCCAGAACACTAAAAAAGCAAAGCTAGGAAAGAAGGGAGGTTGCTATTAAGAATGTGAGGTGGCTGACGTGGAGCAAAACCAACATAACTCCACACTAGCGCTGTGGTCTAAGCCACTGAGCCTCTTGGGCAGGTTTCCTCAAACTTGGCCCTCCAGATGTTTTTTGTTATGTACTTAAGTTCTCACCCTGGGCCAGCAGGGAGATACTGTAGATAGTTTTCACTCAGGTCCACATATGCAAATAAGGGATTGAAAGTGACGTTCAGTGATCGGATAGTTACAGAAAATGGTTACTGTTGTGTTCTAGTGGAGCTCTATATAAGCAGGCTGGCTGAACCCTTCAGTTCAGTTCTGTTCTGGCCTGTGAATAAACAAGAGCTGTTTGAAGAATCACTGTGTCATATGTTCACCCACAACTTAACATTTTTGGCCTACAACTCCCATGATTCCTAGCTAACAGGACCAGTGGTCAGGGATGATGGGAACTGTAGTCTCAAAACATCTGGAGGGCCAAGTTTGAGGAAGCCTGCTCTTGGGCTTGCTGACCAGAACGCCGGTAGTTCGAATCCCCGCGATGGAGTGAGCTCCCGTTGCTCTGTTCCAGCTCCTGCCAACCTAGCAGTTCGAAAGCACGCCAGTGCAAGTGAATAGGCAAAGCTGTGGCGGGAAGGTAAATGGCATTTCTGTGCACTCTGGTTTCCATCACGGTGTCCCATTGTGCCAGAAGCGGTTTAGTCATGCTGGCCACATGACCTGAAAAGCTGTTTGTGGACAAACGCTGGCTCCCTTGGCCTTAAATCGAGATGTGTGCCATAACCCCACATTTGAATGGACTTAACTGTCCAGGGATCCTTTAGCTTTTACTGAGCAAGAACTGGGCCCAATCCACAAGAGTTCTGTGAGGAGCTCTATGCCCAAAACTGCCAAATGTCACTTCCTTCAGGAAATGGCCAGCAGTGGGTGGCAGGGGTAATTGGAATTGGAATTAATTGGAATTAAGTTAAATTAATGAAGGATGCACAGCAGCAAAAGAATGTAGATTGTGTCCAAAGCGTTTATGTCTATAATCTATGTTGCAAAGACCAGCAGCTTGAACAGGAAGATTCTCTGGCTTTGTTAGTTAACGCATATAGACTGACAACACACTGTCCGACATGAGCTCTTCCTTCTCTTTTCAAATACTGTTTTTATTTACCTTCAATGAGTCCTGCAGCTGGGCAGCAATTGCCTTGGCTTGAGGAGATTCCCCTTCGCCTCGTGCTGCCAGGTCAGCTAACTGGGCAGCCAGCTGTTCCACACGGTCACATTTGGCGAGCAGGTCCTGGCGATAAGGTCCCAGCATGACATTGGCAAGACGGCGACCTTCGGCCACAAGACCCCGGATGGCAGCCTGACCTGCATTGAAAGTGATTCATCTTGCTTAATTTATGGAGCAAGAGAAATTAGAACAGTAGTGCCACCACCGTCAGAGATCAGGCTGAGGAGTACTGCTTTGATGAGGAATGGTGGGAGCCTCCACCTGCTCCTGACCAGGCTCCTGAAGCTGCCCAGGAGCAGTGAAACAGTATAGATTTGGAACAATGGTTTGCAGAGGGGCACAGTTCTGAAGACAAAAGTTGGGACAAACTGGCGGTTGAACAGCAAAGTGAAGAAGAACTGGGAGAGAAAGAGAGCTAACAGACTCTCTCTCGCTGGAGAGTGTCCAGCCTATCAGTCCAAGGTCACGTAGAGTAGATAAGGTGGCTACACAAAAAGCACAGTGGCTGTGAAATCAGGTTGCAAGGCACAGAAGTGACTAGGAGGGAAGTGGGTGGAAACCTTAATTGGGAACACCATCATTCCAAGAATGGCTGCTTTGTTCTTTTGCTGTGATCATTAAAATCTCTTTAAATGGTAAGCGACTCTTTTCGCTTTGTCCTGCTTATCTATGGCCAAAGGGGGGGGGCGGGAACCGAGTCCCCGAAGCCTGACAACCACTCACGAAAATAAAGCAGAGTTGCCATTGTTAAGCTTTAGTGCCAGCATAATCACTACCTTCCCCTAGGTACTCTGAAACGCTACCATGCTGCAACACGTCCTCCCTAATAACTAGGCAGCCCTATTTTCTCTGTAGTATCCGGGCTTATACGAGTCGGCTTTGGGGTGTCCCACCTGAAGTCATCACAGAGAAAAGACCACTTGTGAAGGGGATTTCTGTGCAGGTTAAAAAAAAGATGGCCTCATGGTGCTATGTAGATTTTTATTTTGGGCTGCCCATTGTTTTCAATTACTCATTCTCCAGTTTGCTTGAGATTCCCCATCATTTATTTGTTATCTTATGTTTAGCAGAGGTTGTTCTTTGTTATTTTGTTGGCTTCTGCTGTCCTCTCTCCTGGATTTTCCTTCTTTGAGATTCCTGCATTGCAGATTAGATGACCCTATATTATAATATTTCCCCAGCCACTGTGGGCGGCTCCCAACAGATTATTAATAATAAAGAGATAAAACATCAAACATTAAAGCTTCCCTTGTGATCCCTCTTCCAACTTGATAATTCTCTGGTTCTTTGGCTTCCCATAATAGAGAGCTGCCGGTTCCAAAGGAGAGGGAGGGGTTGTTGGAAATGATCGCTGGAGCAGCGATTTTGCATTGAGCCACTAGGTGGACCTCAACTCCCACCTGAGTTCATGTTCACACGCACAGAAAAATTAAAACACTCACCTACTCCACGGTCATCAACTGTAGGGTTGTCTATCCATCTCTGAGCTTGCTCAATCTTCCCTTCTAGGTGGACAGCAGCCTTGGCAGGTCTGCTGTTTGCAACAGCCCTGTTGGTTTTAGACTGCAAATTCTGCAGCGATGTCGCTATTTGCTTTGCTAATGCACGGGCTTCGGGAGAATCCCCCTTTCCACTGCAGAGAAGAAGAAAAATCTGTTAAGGAAACTTCATTAAAATCAGTTCAAAATGTAGGTTGGTTTCTGTTAATAAGACGTTTATGTATCGTAGCTGTGAATATGCTATTTACTACGCTTAACTGCATTCAACAAAGCACTGTGGTCTGCATTTTCACAAAGGATGAGTCAAGGCAATCTTTAAAAAAGGAAAGCAAGTAGCTTAATGAATGAAAGCAATTCCGGCAAGGAAAATTCAACTAACAACGCCAAGTGAAATTCTTCATTGAAGACCCTTTCCGACACATTTAAAAATACTGGGGCCCTAGCAACACTACAAATGCATGTCACTTAAAGGTAAAGGGACCCCTGACCATTAGGTCCAGTCGTGGCTAACTCTGGGGTTGTGGTGCTCATCTCGCTTTATTGGCCGAGGGAGCCAGCGTACAGCTTCCGGGTCATGTGGCCAGCATGACTAAGCCGCTTCTGGCGAACCAGAGCAGCGCACGGAAACGCCATTTGCCTTCGTACCGGAGTGGTACCTATTTATCTACTTGCACTTTGACGTGCTTTTGAACTGCTAGGTTGACAGGAGCAGGAACCGAACAACGGGAGCTCACCCCGTTGCGGGGATTCAAACCGCCGACCTTCTGATCAGCAAGTCCTAGGCTCTGTGGTTTAACCCACAGCGCCACCCGCCAAGGCTTCTTCCCAATAATCCTGGGGTATGGTAGTTGGGCAAAGCGCAGAGAATTCTGTTGAGAGATTCGTTGCACACACATCCTAAACCGAGCTGGACACTACGATCATCATTTGAGGGCGCTTTTCATGCACCTCCTATGCTAGAAGTCTGGAGGGCAACAACACAAGAGCAAGCCTTTTCTGTGGTGGCCCCCCACTTGTGGAATGCTCTCCCCAGGGAGACTTGCCTGGCACCTTTGCTACATCTCTTTAGGCAAAAACATTCCTCTTCCCCCAGGCCTTTGACTAATTGAACGATCTCTGGCAGGTGTTGTTTTTGTTATGGTATGTATTCTTTCTGTTTTATTGCAAATTGCCCTGTGATCTTCGGATGAAGGGCGGTATAGAAATGTAATAAATCATAGCTACAAAAACGATGATTGAAGGGTTGAAGGGTTGTATAGAAATGTAATAAATCATAGCTACAAAAACAATGATTCCCATAGTTGTGTGGGAAGAGGAAATGGCCATTGAACTAGTTCCAGTCTCTGGTGTGGACATGCCGAGAGAACGCTTTCCTCCGCCAACAGAAGCTAATGGGACAGCCATACAGCCATACTGCTAGCCAGTCATAAACGCACAAAGCAAACTACAGAGTACATAAGACTTAATGCCAATGGAACTTACATGGAAGCAGCCATGCCCATGTCAATACTTACTGTTTCCGGAGGTCCGACAACTTAGCAGTCAGCGCCGAGATTTCTCCGAGGGACCGCAAAATGTCGTCTCGCTCTTTGGGGTCCTCGCAGAGCTCTGCAATTTTCCTGGCTTCAGCCATAATGCCTCGAATGTGTTCCTCTCCTTCGCTTCCCCCATGAGGATCTGCCAGCCAGCTCTTGATGTAAAAAGAACATGTTGACGCACAAAGATCCGCTTACAGTATCTGAACCTTCTGCGGTGCAATAGTCTGAAATGCTATCCTACACCTCAAATTTAGCTAGGTTGAAATAAAGATATTGATGTTCTTTTTCTTTCAAAAAAAGTAAGTAAGATTTTGTTTGAGTTTTAAAAAAATATGGGAGGACAAGATTAACAAAGCTGAAAGACGGCCTCAGCCCAGTATACCTGAAGGAGTGTCTCCACCCCCATCATTCAGCCCAGACACTGAGGTCCAGCTCTGAGGGCCTTCTGGCAGTTCCCTCACTGCGAGAAGTGAGGTGACAGGGAAACAGGCAGAGGGCCTTCTTGGTAGTGGCACCCTCCCATCAGATGTCAAGGAAATAAGCAACTATCTGATTTTTAGAAGATATCTGAAGGTAACCCTGTTTAGGGAAGTTTTTAATGTTTGATCATGTTTTTACTATTCTGTTGGGAACAGCCCAGAGTGGCTGAGGAAACCCAGCCAGATGGGCAAGGCATAAATAATGAAATTATTATTATTATTATTATTATTATTATTATTATTATTATTATTATTTCTAAAACAGAAGTGCATCCTTGAAAGTCACACCTTTGCAGGAAGAGACCTTAAAAATGTCATGCTAGAACACTCCCCTTTTCTCTCTTCCACCTTGACATGTGAACGCCAGAACAGGAGTCTTGCTCCGCAAACAGCTACTCTTCAAGAAAGGGTATGACTTGCAAGAATGTGCCCAAGCCTTTCAAAGCACTGCGAGAGGAAGCCCTTATCTGAGAGCCATTGGTGGACAGTCTTTAAAGCAGGTATGAGGAACGCATTGCACTGCCGAAGATGTTGGACTACAAAGCCCCATCAGCTCCTCACCACTGGCCATGGGGCTAGCTGGGTCTGATGGGAGCTGATTCCCTGTCCTCCCTTTAAAGTCAAATAACTGCAACGGATGAAACAAAATAGGATGCCCTGGCTAGAAGAAATCCAAATTATATTATTGATATTGATTCACTTCCTATGAAGCATCACAAAACAATACAAGATGCATATAAATCTGCTACCAGTGCAGAATGCATAGAAAACAACTGTGTGTTTAAAAATGATTAAGGCAAAGCAATTTGAAACCAATTCCAGAGACTGACTGGCGTGAAACAACTGAAGGAGGACCCGATGTAAGAACTAACTTGTATGCTAGTTTACCAGGACCCATTGCGGTTCAGCGGAACTGGGAAGGATCATTTGCACTGCGATTACCTGAGCGGCATCAATTTTCTTTGCAATTGCCTGCTTAGAGTTGGTCATAGCCTCCAGCTTGCGAGCTGCATTTTCCACTTTTGCTGTGAGTAAATCCAAGCCTTGGGACACTTGCTGAGCCTTCTGCAAGGCTAGCGGTGTAGCACCTTGTCCTCTGTTCAAGGGGAAAGAAAGGCATGTAAAACCCAACACACTCTTGCAGTTATAGCCTACTGACTTAACTAATCCCATATAATAGCTCAGTAAAGGTAAAGGACCCCTGACAGTTAAGTCCAGTCGCAGACACTGGGGTTGCGGCACTCATCTCACTTTACAGGCCAAGGGAGCCAGTGTTTGTTCGCAGACAGTTTTTCCGGGTCATGTGGCCAGCATGACTGAGCCGCTTCTGGCAAAACCAGAGCTGCGCACGGAAATGGTGTTTACCTTCCCGCCGGAGCGGTACCTATTTATCTACTTGCACTTTGACGTGCTTTCAAACTGCTAGGTTGGCAGGAGCTGGGACAGAGCAACAGGAGCTCACCCCGTCATGGGGATTCAAACCACTGACCTTCTGACTGGCAAGCCCAAGAGGCTCAGTGGTTTAGACCACAGCACCACCCGCATCCCAATAGCTCAGTAGTTGCTGCTGATTTATATAAGTAGTATTGTGGGATGCAAGCAAGAATTGCAAAGATGGGGGGAAGTTGTCTCTACCCCCGAAAGCTGGGGGCCGGGAATTGGTGTTACTCTTGCCTGAACCACCTTTCCGGCTACAATCCGTTCATTTCAGACTGCACTTTGTGCTCTTTTCCTTGCTGCAATGAAATTTGCAGAGGACAACGTACTTGGTGTGCTGTCACAATGCGGATTAATAAACCACTCAGTGAAAGCTGCCCATTTGCTGCCAGTAAAGCTAAAATTCAAAGGAAGCATTTCATGCATGTTGAATTGTTAAAATTACTTTGGCTTAATTGGAAAGCAAGTTTTGAAGACACCGGGATCCATTCTCCAATCCAGATATGAAAGCAAAAGTGTATTTTTTCTAGGCAGTACAATCAGGCCTCCATAAATCCACTCATCAGTTCATCAACGACAAGTCCCCCTGAAAGGTTCTCAGCGTGACATTAAATGAGCATAATGCTCCTGCCGCTTCTGCCAGCTCCAAGTCGCATAATAATTTTTAAAAACCCTGCTCTTTCCTGAGTTTTCTGGCAGACACAGTACACCAGGTGGAGGAGAGGGTTCAGTGGCAACCAGAAACGACAGAAGGCTAGCAAGTCATGTGAAAATTCATGTATCCCAGAGTGTAGTTAAGATCAGAACTATAGTGCAAATGTGAAATCAAAACAGAAAGGCCCTTAAATGAGGAACTAAATAAGCATTAAGGGCCAGAATTTAAAAGGGGGTACCTGCACAATTCAGCCACTTCTCCCCAACTCAAAGCCGTCTTTATTTTTAAATGGAAGAATGTGCACATAAACACTTCCCTTTAAAATTGGGAAAGGTCTAGGCTCCTTTGAATAAACGGGAGACGATGCACACCCAAGTCAACATTAGCAAACGTGAGACCTTCCAAATAACCAAAAGGGATGTTGACGTGATAATGCATCAGATCACATTATTTAAAAGAAGAACAAAACAACAACAACTGCTCAGTGTTTTAATACACAGAAGGTTGTCATCAACAGAGCAATGTAGCCCCACTGAAGTCAAATAGGTTTCAGTTTGATTTCTACAACTGAATATGCCTTAGGTGGATTCAACCCACAATCACTTGTGCATTTGGGTTTCCTGAACGAGTGGAGGAAGAAATAGCACAGAAGGAAGAGAAAGCTTTGGCAAGATAAAACTGTGCATGAACTGAATTACAGGGATCCTCCATGAAAATTATGGAGGCAGGTGGGGCAGAATGCAGGGCAGAGACAATGCACAGAAACATGATGTCCACCACTATTAGCACGTTGGCAAAATAAAGACATTTAATTTATCATTTGTGTTGTTTTCTTAGAACGGCAGGATTGCAATTTCATAGTCCCAGGGTTAAACGTATTTAGTTAGCGAGAAGATGTTTACCTAGCTCGAAGATCAGCCACTTGGTCAGTCAACTGGCCAAGCATTTTACAGGTTCCTAGAATCTCTCTGCGTTCTTTGCCTGCACAGAGCTCTCCAACTTTCCCTGCTTCATCCAGGATCTGCCTTATGGCTTGCTCGCCAGAGTCTCCTAGGAAGCAAGAATGTGGGAATGCAGACAATGAAGACTCATGCATTATTCACACCGGAGAAAATTACTGAATGTGTTGTACAAGAAATATAATCCATCGTAATATAACAGCGTACTTGCAGCAGGGTAACGTTGTTCTAGAAACAGGCATACCATTTCAGCAGATTAGGTATAATGCACGCCACTAGAACCCAATTAATTTCAATGCTAAGACTAAAGTGGGAGTTATTTTTCTCCTGCATAATTTTAGAGAAAGAATGATACACACACTTCTCAAAAATTTCCATATGTTTCTGTTCTTCGGCATGTACAGCAATCTTTACAACTGTGATAGCGCCATCTCCTGGAGGTCCTCCAGATGTTGTTGAACTACAGGTCCCAGCATCCCTGACTGTCAGCCACAGGTGTGGCACTACCATTGGGTAGAACTGGGCAACTGGTGGGGAGATAGCAGCAGTGTGGCATTGGAGAACACAGCTGTGTATGCCACGTACCCTGTCCTGCACACCTTAGGTTTTCCTGCTGCCTCCCAGTGTTGTGAAATATACTGTTCCATTGCCTGTCTTGAAGTACAAGTCTACCAGTCTGATGAGCTTTGGTACATGCCATGGGACTGGGGCACCATGCCATCCTTTGCTTTGGGTAGCAAAATGTCTTGGGCCAACCTTGATTGGTCATGCTAGCTAGAGCTGATGGGAGCTGAAGTCCAACAGCACCCTGAAGGCCACAGCTAAGCTACCTTTTCTTTAGAGCAGGGTCTCCAGCTGTTTTTGGACTACAACTCCCATCATCCCTGACTTGGCTATCTAGGGATGATGGGAGTTGTAGTCCAAAAACAGCTGGAGGCCCAAGTTGGGGAAACACTGGTTCAGAGCATGTGAAATGTACTCGGGCCATAAAGTATACATGGTATAAGCAAACTTCCAGTTTAGTTTGCTCTCCTGTCCAAAGCAACATCTTTACTTTATACGTGGAAAGGAAAATAAACAAGATTCTTCACAATCCAAATCCAGTAATGTTTCATGGAGTTAACTCATGACGGCACGATATATACACTGCACTTTTATAGGCTTTTCTTACGGGTTCCAGTGAATAAAATACAGGTGCAAAATCTGATCAATGTTCTCGAGAGCCAACATAACCAAGTCAAGATGCAGAGGCAGCATTAAATTTTATCAGTTACAGTGTTCCACCATTGTATGCTTATTTTAATGTAGGACACATTTCGGAATAGCAGAGCTCTGCTAGTATGGTAATATGGTAATAAATATGCAACATCTTTCCAAGAAGAGCAGCTGTACCAGAATACTAATTTGGGAAGGGTTCCGAACTAAATAATTTGGATAGCAAGATAAGCAAAGCTTTCCAAACCACTTAGCATAGAATCAATTTGTTTTGCATTAATATTTGAAAGAACAGTGTCTTAAGAGCTTCCATTTGGAGTACCACAGTAATGCTGTAACTGAGTTATCACATCACAGACTAGCTTACAGCTTGTTGTTCAGCATCCCAAGAATCTCAGCTTTCATTTT
Source organism: Podarcis filfolensis (assembly GCF_964270895.1). Lineage (NCBI taxonomy): Eukaryota > Metazoa > Chordata > Lepidosauria > Squamata > Lacertidae > Podarcis > Podarcis filfolensis. The sequence goes on from NC_139608.1 coordinate 84,785,858, forward strand.
AATGATAATAACTGTTAAGTTGTGGGTGAACATATCAGACGACACAGCGATTCTTCAAACAGCTCTTGTTTATTCACAGGCTAGGACAGAACTGAACTGAAGGGTTCAGCCAGCCTGCTTATATAGAGCTCCACTACAACGCAACTGTAACACTTTCTGTAACTATCCAATCACTGAATGTCACTTTCAATCCCTTATTTGCATATGTGGACCTGAGTGAAAACTATCTACAGTATACCCCCTGCTGGCCCAGGGTGAGAACTTCAGTACATAACAATAACAGTGCTAAGAGTGCTAGCTGTTTAAAAGGGTGACACACGGGACTTCAAATTCAGGCTCAAGAGTGTGTAGGTCATGCCAGTTACTCAAAGGTTGGGGAGAGGACAGAGCAAAGGAGTATTTCCAGGGATGGCTCTTCCATGTCCTGGATAGCTCTTTGCCCTTCCCAACTATTTACAAGAGCAAAATATGTTATGGAAAAATAAAAATAAGCTTTGTGTGTATTGGATTGGGGGGAAGGGCTTGATTTATACAGGTTACATATTCTGGGTACAGAATTGTCCTTAGTACAGAATTTTTGGCCTTCCTGTTCTAAGCGTGAGTCCAATTTTGATCAAAAGCAGCGAGGACTTAATGTTACCTGCTGGAGCGTTGGGGTCTCTAAGCCAGCCCTTGGCTTGGTTCATCTTGGAATCTATTAAGGCCAATGCTCTCTTCATAGCTTCTGTATCCTTTTAGAAAGAGGGGAGGAAAGGCAGATTATCTTAATCATGTCCCACAAAATGCAGGTATGGGTGCAACGGCAGAAACACAAAGTGAAGCACAACTCGCGGAAGAACCAACGGCTTAATGTTAAGTATCAGACACATTCCTATCACTCAAAATGCAGAAAGTCGCAGCATGCATTGTTTTAAGGTTTTATTTCCCAAGCGAACAGCAACTCCAGAATGAGATATGGGCTTTTCAGAACTACCCTAAATGTTAAATATTTAATCTTAAAAAAAGAATAAGGAAACAACCACACAATTCTCTGCATGCATTCTCCATTTTTCAACACCCGCTAGGAGAGTGGAATAGCTCCAGTTTGCTGTAATCTAACACAGGTGTCATGGATGCAACCCAGGTTCGGAGGAGGAAAGCACAGATGTCAAGGCCATGGTACCAGGTGTGTTTTTTAAAAAAGGATGTATTAATTCATCCATTCAAGCACTCTCAGTCGTACACATTAACATATGCTCTGCAGAGATGATAGTTATATGGCTGCTCGGTCTAACCAGATGGCCAGCCAAGTAGCACAGATGGGTGGGTGGAGATGGGGAAGTGGTGGAAGATTCTTACTGCTCCCACGGGTGCTGTGGAAGTTTTTGCCCCCAAATACTTCTGTCCCCAGAGTTCTCATATTCCACTCCCTCTGTCTCTTGATATATGACAAGTAAACCGACATCACGATTACAGATGTGACCACAGGTCATCAACTTTCAGAGTTATCAGGGTACCTCTAGGTAAACGGGCACCTCTGACCTGGAATATGACATATCTTCCAAGGAGATATGTTTTGAAGCCTGATGTTTTGCTTAAAGTCCTATTTTTTTTCCTATTTTCCGTTTTTTGCAATCTCATCAAGCCCACCTTTATTTCCAGCTTCCATTCATCCTTCTAATTCATGCGGTTCATACTGATTACATTTAAAATCCCCTAAAATACATGAATAAATTTACAAAAACCTTCAGAGGCTCATTTTGCAGAATCATAACTAACTGATTACTTATGAACTGCAGCGTCACATTATAAGCTTTCCAAAAAACCCCAAATCTTCTGCTTCTTACTATACAGTGGTACCTTGGGTTAAGTACTTAATTCGTTCTGGAGGTCCGTACTTAACCTGAAACTGTTCTTAACCTGAAGCACCACTTTAGCTAATGGGGCCTCCTGCTGCCGCTGCACTGCCGGAGCCCGATTTCTGTTCTTATCCTGAAGCAAAGTTCTTAACCTGAAGCACTATTTCTAGGTTAGCGGAGTGTGTAACCTGAAGTTTATGTAACCTGAGGTACCACTGTATTATCTCTCAGTTAGTTACAGTGTCGTAGCATGGTTTGCCAACTCCCCGGGCCACGCAGACGTGGAGGTGGGTGGGAGAGAAATGGACAGAGTACGCATGCACATTCAACTACCTAATGGTATCACCCAGGAGATCGCAGCCACAGAGATAAGAAAAGAAGAGTCAGTCTGTTGTCTGGAGAGGTCACTTCCTGGTCTGTGCCCCCCCCCCCAATGCCACTGGTTAGTTAGTTGCTTTATCTTGCCCAAGGCAACCCGAAGTAACAAGCAAACAATTCACAGAGAGACTCATGCCTGGGCAAGATCAGCAATATGATATATACTGCAAGCAACAATAGCAAGAAATGCAGCTTTCACATACTAGTTTCACAGGAAAAGAGCCTTCGGAAGTAGGTAGTACGATCAAAGGAGGAATGTAAAAGATTGATTTGTTTCTAATTGCTTAGAAAATGCAACTTTTCCTCTAGGAGTAGGCAACTGGCTGACCAGGGGTTCACTCTGTTTCCCGGGTTGGTCCTCATCCAAACCCAAGGACACGGACCCCTCTTACAATGCACCTCAGGTGCTTTCCACTGCATGAGCCAAGATGCAGGTGAAGGTGATTCTCCATCAACACCTCTGCAGCAACAGAAGCTGTATCTGGAACTTATGCTCCATAGGTGCTTGGCAGTGTGTAGCTTGTCGTCCGCAGGTATTAAGAGATGCTTCAGGAATTCTTAGCCGATATCGGAGGGGAAGCGGCCTAATCTGAAAGGTCTGCCCAAGTTTGTGTTGGTTGATGCTGAGGAGGAAGGCGTTACAAGGACCCTTTCCCTGTGCCATGCATGGCAGAGAAGCAAGTTTTCAGGTAAAGCCAACATTACTGATCTTTCAAGCTCTCACTTGATGCAAAATAATATGGCCCCTTTATACAGACGACTTGCCAGCCAGGCTCTAATATCTATGAAGTGATATAGTCTGGAGAGCCTCAGCCATATCTGCATTTCATTACCAAAAAAGGCAACGCTCGAAGGAACACACCAAGCCCAACTTTCTGACACAACTGCTAAGTTAGTCACCACGTATAGGCTCTCTAACGTCTCTTGGTGCCAGAATCTTTGGAGAGCATACAGCCAACTAGAGCGGAACGCTTTCTAGGAATCTAATTCACATACTGCAGACTAAAATGGGAGGGAGGGGTAAACCCATGGAGTCTGCTCATAAGACACTACACAGCATCTAGATGGTTACAGGTTAAAATCAAAAGGGCAATAAGGATTAATCTGAAGAAGGTATTCCGTTTGCAGCTCGGGGATTTTCTCTCTGGGAACTAATCAGAATAGAATCACACAGAGAGAAAAAGCACAGTATCGTTCCCCTGTCTTCAAAATTCAAATTACACCCCCCCCCAAGACAAAAGGAGCACAAACTTCTTATTATTATTATTATTATTATTATTATTATTATTATTATTATTATTATATTAAATAAAGGTAAAGGGACCCCTGACCATTAGGTCCAGTCATGACCGACTCTGGGGTTGCAGCGCTCATCTCGCTTTATTGGCCGAGGGAGCCGGCATACAGCTTCCGGGTCATGTGGCCAGCATGACTGAGCCACTTCGCCACTTCTGGCGAACCAGAGCAGTGCACGGAAACGCCGTTTATCTTCCTGCCAGAGCGGTACCTATTTATCTACTTGCACTGTTGTGCTTTCGAACAGCTAGGTTGGCAGGAGCAGGGACCGAGCAACGGCAGCTCACCCTGTCGCGGGGATTCGAACCGCCAACCTTCTGATCGGCAAGTCCGAGGCTCTGTGGTTTAACCCACAGCGCCACCCGCATCCCCTATTATTGAATAGGGTTTCCTTACTTTCATTGGAAATTTTTTGGAGGGTATGGGTTTGTGTGACATGGGAGAATATTTCAACGTACACACACCTGCATTCTGCAATGGTACAATCTTAGCAATACAGTCGTACCTTGGTTCTCGAACGCCTTGATACTCATACATTTTGGCTCCCGAATGCTGCAAACCCTGAAGTAAGTGTTCTGGTTTGCGAATGTTTTTTGGAAGCCGAATGTCAGACGTGGCTTCCGCAGCTTCTGATTGAGTACAGGAAGCTCCTGCAGCCAATTGAAAGCCGTACCTTGGTTTTCGAATGTTTCTGGAAGTCGAACGGACTTCCAGAACAGATTACGTTCAAGAACCAAGGCTTTTGGCTTTGACTCCAAGCAGAAAACTTCAACTAGAATTCCTTTCAAATGCTCGAACTTAAAATGTTTGCATAACCATGCAAAAGAAAATCTGTTAGTTGTCTTACAGTGCAATCATATACTTGACTATGCAGAAGCAAGCCCCACTGAGTTTACAGTCTAGGTGTGGATGGGGGGAAAGCAAGGCAATGAGAGAATAAACAACAACCTTCTTAGTCTGCTCTCTGACAGATCAAGAAATTACATCACTGGCAGGTAATCTATAGCAGTGAAGCTTAGCAACAGGATATAAGAACGCCGATTAAATATTATAACCCTGCACAGAGAAATATTGTCTGCAATCCAATATGTGCAGAAGAAGCCCCATTGCTGCCCTATGGGGGATGTTGGTCCATGAATACAAGCCATTCAATGGCAGACAAGACAAGGGGAAACTTCATATTGAGCTCCTGGTTTGCAGCTTAATAGTTGGAAGGTGTGGGTGGATTTTTCAGGCTAGTCAACATTTTCCTTCTAAAAAGGTATAAAGCCCGGGAATAGATTCCTTTGTTCTCCACAGCAGCTCCCAGTGCAGAGTACTAAAGCTCTCATTCTGAAAGATCTGTCGGTTGAGTTAGTACCTTGGCAGTTCGGCGATAAATATATATCAGAATGAATTCTAAATGCCAGCAGGTATTTCGGGGGCGGGGGGAGCTTACTAAACAGGAAAGGGGAGCTACAGCCAGGATTGTTCTTGAGCATCTTTCCATCTGAAAGCCTTTTCATTTCAGAAGATGCCCCTATTTCACAGGTGCTTCTTACACAATACGCTCTCTTTGAACCCATTCTGATATCGCTGGATGAACTGTTCCCCTCTTTTAGAAACCACATCCACTCCAAATCCCTAAAAAGGTAGGTTTCCCCTAACAGGGGTATTTGTAATACCCAAATATGGACAATGGGGGTGGATTGGTAGAAAGCCATTCAGCAGAAAAATACCAGCCATTTTTAATGCAAGGCAGGATTTTTCAAATGCCACGGGAAACCCCGACAAGCTCCTAGGGCTTGGGGTGTGGCTGCATCGGATCCTGCACTGAACAGTTTTTGTTGCTGCAGCAAGCCTTCTGGAAAAAACCCCTGTAAGAATACATATGATATCCAGCACACACACAGCTGCTTTCCTCGGTTCACAACAATCAGCAGTCGAATAATAAATACTAATCTCCCTGTGATAATAGTAGTAGTGGTACTTTTTGGAGAAAAATAAAACCCAGCTGTTTCCAGTTACATGGCAGTAACACTATAGTGTTCACAAACAGCCGCCTCCCTTTCACAAAACTAAAATTGTCGCTAAAGCATTTCTGAAGCATTTCCTGAATTTTTTTTTTTATTTTTCCTTTGCTTGAGGAAAGCAGAGTCAATGCAAACACCTACTCCGAGATATCAAGATGGTTATATGTTTCAGAAGCAAGAATCCCAGAGGCAGATTTCGCATCCACCAGGAAGCCTGTCATCATTAAATCCACATTAGCACACCTTGAGATAGTATGGGGTGGCTGTCACCGCCTCATAAACAACTCCATACCTCACAGCCTAGCTGGCAATACTTTAAGTGAATCTTAATACTTTAGGAGTGAGTACAGTGTCACAACCAGCACACAGGAAAATGCACAGCACACAGTCTGCACACGGCACGACAACAACTCATGACCATGCTCTTCTGTTTTAGTACGAAAGGTAGAGGTTGTGGGTTGCGGAAGAGGGTCTTACCTTCTAAAAGGCGAGAAAAGAATAATAGAAACGGAGGAAAGAAACAGAAAAACAAAAGGAGTCATGAAAGGTAGACGAAGTATTACTTCACAATAAAAGAGTGATGGATATAAAGTTAAACTAATGGGCTGTGAAAGTTGTAGTTCTCAGGCCACAACAGCCTCTTTTTGGAAACAATGGATTTGATCCCCAACACAGCTATCACAGCCTCCACAGCTATCAACAACAACAAAGTCAGGAGTGTCAGTCAACTGAAAGGCAAGTCGATGTCATTTCCAAAGGAAGAAAAAGAAAAAGAAGGACCACACGTCTTTTTTTGATTAAAATTCAAGTGACTTTCAGATTTAACTTGGGTTTAGGAATCGTGGAAAGGCAACAGGCACAGACATGCAAGCAACCTGCTCTGCACTATTATCTTTGAAAAGTCAAATAAGATAGCTATTCCTCAACCACCAGTGGGGAAGAAGACAGGAGAATCCTCAGGCTCCTCAGTTTGATTTCAAAATGCTTGAAGGGGGCAAAGGGGCCATAGGCCATAGGTCCTGCACATGGTCATGGGTTCAATCCCTGACATCTCCACGAAGGACGAGGAAGGAAACCAGAGAGACTTTCTGTCAGCCAGAACAGACCTAATGAGCTGGAGGGACCAATGGTCTAACTCAATGTAAGGCGGTTTCCTATCAAGCAGAGGACGTTGCCATTTACATTCCTTCAGACCCCCAGTTTACACTTCCATAAGAGGAGGACTAAACATCATTCCGTCTTTTAGGTTTCCTAACTAACCTGGTCTTCTAGCTAAAGGATCTGCAGTTGGGGGGGGGGTTCCACCCTCCACTTTCAATTTCATTGTCACTGTGTCCCATTTACAAATGTTTCAGGGTTGTCATCCTCCAGCAAAATTAGTTAAATGCATCCGATCAGTGGAATGTAGAATTCTGCATCCTCGGCTGCTCTGGCTACTTAGGTGTTTTTTAAAATGATATCAAGAAAACTGCAAGAATGGGAATTCTTAGTCTGCATTTTACAAGGAGGTATATACGCTTCTGAAAACAGTACTATCCCCTTCTCCCCACTTGCGTTGATTCTCTTAATTATCTTGACCAATAGTCAAGGGCAAACTTGGGTCCCCAGCTGTTGTTGGACTACAACTCCCACCATCCTTAGCTAGCAGAACCAGTGGTCAGGCATGATGGCAGTTGTAGTACACAAATAGCCAGGGACCCAAGTTTGGGAAACACTGGCTAAGGGGATGCAGAAGATTAGTCTGCGTTCATTCAGTGGTGCAACTAGAGCAGGACCTTGAGGCCAAAGCCCAACCCCCTCCCAAATAACCACTCAGAGAGTGGCAGAAGCATGCAGGCCCTGTTGTCCACACGTGGGCGGACCATCGCAGCATCTTTTCCTCAGATTTCTATTGCATTTCACAGCAGGTGGGCAGATGAGTGGACAAGTGCATGTTTAAAGACGCTCATTTTATTACTTCTTATTATAAAGATATTCATAGCTGTCAACTTTCCCCTTTTCTTGCGAGGAATCATATTCGGAATAAGGGAATTTCCCTTTAAAAAAGGGAAATGTTGACAGCTATGAATATATTTTCCCTTTCAACCACAAAATGGTGCTCGTTCCCCAGTTAACATGCTGCGGCAAAAGCAAACTCTGTTTATTCCTGCAGTTGTGGTGATTTAAGTGAGTTTAAAAGGTGAAGCAGCACATTCTCAGGGTATTCCTCTCTCTCTCTTTTTTATCAGGGCTCACAAGCTGATTTTTTGTTTTCGTCTTTTGCTCTAATACACGAGTGAGGTAGAAGCAGGTATAAAGAAAAGAATGACAGTGAGGATGGGAAAAAGAGAAATGTAAACATTTGCATGGCTGTCTAAGGAGCCCACCTCTACCATTAAGTTCAGGAACTATAATTTCCTATTTGCACCTCCCACCTACATTCCAAGGTCACTGAACAAGTTATCTTTTGGGATCCTTCAGTATACAAGTAATTCTGGTGCTTTTTGTGCGCGATTCAAGAACTGATCTTCCTACAAAATGAAAAAAAGGAACTGTCTTTTCATATCATTTACTTGCATCAAGCATATCCAAGTTCATACCACATACAAAGTAAGTTCCATTGATTTCAAAGGAACTTGATCTTAATTGAGTCAAGTCACTTGGGAGTAAGCGCTACTGAAAATCAATGGGCTGCTACAAAAACTAGAGTGCCTCAATTCAGGTTATGAACAAGCCACAGGCTTGTTCTAACTAGACTTTGCCATGCCATCCCCACTGGCAAACTATGGCTAGAACTTTCCAAACAAGAATTAAAAATAAAAATAAAAATCAGAGTCTGAAGTGGAGGTTCCAATTCTGGTTTGCAGGGCGAGTGCTAAGCATACGCCGATTTGGACATCAGAGCAAATTATGATTACATAATCCACAGGAAAGGAAGAGGGAATCTGCACCCAAAGGGGCAGGGAGCAGGACACACTCAAACCCATAGTTCAATTTCTATCCTCCAAACCATGGCTTGGAGTATCACACAATTTGAGGTATCTACTTTGTTCTCCTAATGGGATGCCATTTTTTTTTAAAAAAAAAAAAAATAATAATTAAAATACAAATACAATTTGCTTGTGTGAAGGAGGCATAGCGATGCTGTAATATTCTTAATATAGCTAACTTACTTGTTACTAACAAAGTATTTATTAAACACCATCTTAGAGAAGGTATTTTACACAAAATCAGCCAGCATCACTTTGTGACTTGTTACAAGTAAGGATTATGTTTTCTTGAAACCAGTTATGGTAACTGGGACTGGAGAATTCTAATGCTGTTCCGAAACTGGACAAAAAATCCCACCTTGCTAGCCCAAGCATCTTCATCCCAGGACGTGAGTTGCAGAACACGGATGATTTCATTTATTTCACCACTCATCTTCTCCACTGTAAAGTTGCGGTTTTTCAAGGCCTCCTCTATCCCTTGGCTTTTGGAATTTTTCGTTGTTACAAAAATCTTCATAGCTGCGAAGATTACACAGAAAAGCCTATCAGGAGGTTATTACGCAATATGCTGTATAAAATGCCTCTTTGCCTAAAACCAGGAAGAATAATTAAGTTATGATCACAGCAGATCCGGGATGGGCAGAAGCCAGATAAGAGATATACAGGTCAATCTCTGGGTGATTTGCAGTGGATCTTCAAAGCTTTGTGATGCCAAACTGTTTGACAAGAGCAACAACAAAGCAATTTCTTTTCGGCTAAAATCTGGCTGCTAAAATGAAGGAAGCTAACCAGAATAGACTTTTGAGTGAAAGTACTGTGAGCTGAGTTCAGTTCTGATACTGAAAACAAATTCTTAAGTTCACAGCATGCATGGGGGAGCCCTGTCCTTTACTTCTAATGTTGTGGCATTTGCACATGGTTCTGGTTGGTAGAGGCCTTGTCGATCTGACCAAAAAAATATATATAGATCAAACAAGCCTGGTTTGAGCCACACACAGGAAAAATAAGAATATAGTTTGAGTTCCTCACTTGCAGTTTTATAAATCATTTAATATGTCAACATGAATAAAAGTTATTAATATCGCAGTTGTTGTAGAAGGGATTATTATGATGACCGGAATGTAATGGAAATTAGTAAGATTTTGGAATGCAGAAATAAAGCAAATAATCAAGCCATCAATTCTAGCACCTTTTCTAAATTATATAATTCGGTATTTGAACTATTGGTATTAATAATTGTAATAATAATAATAAGTGGTATTGTTATAATGAGTCTATTATTGGATTGAAAATTGAAAACTAATAAAAATTATTATGAAAAACAAGCCTGATTTGTGCACCTCTGCAGTAGATGATCATATCCCATTATGTTTGGCGCACTTAACAAGGATGCATGTTTAAGTTTGACAAACTTGAATTGTTTGTGACGTCATCACAGCCATCAATGCATGCAATGCAGTACCAGATGCTTCTGCTGCAGCCTCACTCAAACTGCCCAGTTCATGCACGGAATACCAAGTTAAACTCAGTGCAGGACCAACCGAATGCATGGCTAGCCAAAGTACTGGCCCTACACAGAGGCATGCCCTCCTTGATCCTATGCAGTATTATGGGATACTGGGATGCAACCTTTAGATCACCAACGTCTTGAATTGCACCCCAGCATCCTCTGTGGCCCTGGAAGAAGTCATGGGGTACACGTGTCAGATCACACGTACCAGTTTGGTTGCTTGTGAAGTTAGGCTGGTCCTGACTTTATATCTCAAGAGCTGCGCTAAAAAGTAGGGGGAATTCACTGTGGAAGATAACCTGCCAGACCCACTTTTGCCTCTCAGAGACGGTCAGCGGAAACTTTAGCTACTCTCCAAGGTTTCAAGGGCTGGGCAACATTGACTTACAAGTCAGTTTTGGTTGCCGTGTCTTTCTTATAGGATGTTTTGCTTCTATTCGGTTTCCTTCCAGGCGCGTCAGCTAAACGTAATTGCATTTTGATAAATTTGTCACTTTGTAAGCCTGATAGCGGAAAAGGAGGTGGGGTGTGCAGAAGAGATAATTACTGTTCAAATTAAATCGGTGGCATTCTGGCAAGCAAAGATTTGAAGCTAATTAAAGTTACTATGACACCCAGTTTAATTTCAGGCGTTTTCAATTCAACGAGAAACAGAAAGTGCTCGATTGTTATTTATTTTTCAAGCTAACAGGTCTCTTCCCACCAACAGCAACTGTAATGCTGTAAGGTAGGTTTCGGGGACAGAGGAGGGCTATAGCCCATGTAATTTAAATACAAAAAAGCAGCAGCACCTATGGTTTCCTACCCTATGGCAGAGCAGCATGTACTATTGCATATATCCTTTTCTCCTTAGTTCTCATTAAAAAAGGGAACCAATCTGTCTACCTCAATGAGAATCAGGCCGTAAATAAAGTGCTCAGTTACAGAGAAGCATCACAGATATAATTACATATAAATAGCCCATCAGTTCACATGTCACAGTGAGATCAGCTCCAAGAGCTTAAATAGGAGACGCACAGGATATGCAAGCCAGAATTTGGGAGGCACAACCTTCTCTTCCAAGTCAGCCACAAATAAAACCACTTGCTTAACTTACCCATAGTCGGTTTACAAGGCACGTTGAAAGCTTCCGTTTCCAAAAGCCTCTCAACGTGCATTTACCTGAGCAGCTTTATACCCACGTGGTTTTATGAAGCGGGCACAAACACAACCCAATGCATTTCAGAGCACTTTTTAATCTCGTGGAAAAGCAAAAAATAATAATACCAGAAATAAGAACCGGCAGTAGCTCCTTCACGGTGTTCATGGAGTTCACCAACATGACTCTGTGTTCCTGGTGAGTCAGCTCTTGCTGCCGCTCATCAATCATTTTGGCCATCTTGGTCATCCCTATGTGAAGGAAGTCAAGGAAGTCATGAAGCGATACAGTATTTCCCTTACGGTTTTGCAATTTCAAGCAGAAGATTACACCAAACAGCAACTTTAAATGTTACGTTTCCGAAGTTGCAAAGATGCTATACAACTATTAATTCAAATAGTATATCCCCAGTGTTCAAGATATGCTATTTTCTAAGGCAACGTGCATTTTTAAAACACAAAAACCAATACTAAATCAAGAGATCAGATCAGCAATTTGTGGCTCTTTGGACATTTCATTAAATGTCTGCTTAAGGAAACGCACAGAGCATGCCATTATCTTAGCTCAGGCATAGCCAAACACAGCCCTTCAGATATTTTGGGACTACAACTCCCATCATCCCTGACCACTGGCCCTGTTAGCTAGGGATGATGGGAGTTGTAGTCCCAAAACATCTGGAGAGCCGAGTTTGCCTATGCCTGGCTTAGCTTATGTAAGAAACATACATCAAGGGTAGCCTAATCTGGAACCCAAACTTCTTATGAAGCCACATATCCATATATTAGAGCTGGCATACTACTGTGCTAAGATGCTGAACTAGGGATCCAAGTGCTCCTGGTTCAAATTCACCTCTGCTATGAACTAGCTAGGCAAGCCAATCTCTCTCTTAGCCTCTGCTCGCATCTGCAATACAGACACAATAATACTGATCTACCTCACAAGGTTGTTGCAAGCATCACGACAAAGAAAGAATTTATACCGCGCTTCCAAGTGTGATTATTGATTAGGTTCTACACAACATACAGAAATAGACATTATATTTCTAGGCTACAGCATTTCATACTGCAGATAAGACTTAAGATGTGGGATAGGCTAAACTCCTCTCCCTTGGGTACTAGCAAATTAGGGAGAGCGGTTCCCCCATCCCCCCCCCCCCCGATGAGCTAGTCATGCAAGATGCTTCTTACAAGAGGAAATCTTTAAAAATATGAACAACACACATGAAATCTGAAGGGACCTATCCAGTATAGCTGAAGGAGCGTCTCCACCCCCATTGTTCAGCCCGGACATTGAGATCCAGCGCCGAGGGCCCTCTGGCGGTCTCCTCATTGCGAGAAGTGAGGCTACAGGGAACCAGACAGAGGGCCTTCTCGGTAGTGGCGCCTGCCCTGTGGAACGCCCTCCCATCAGATGTCAAAGAGATAAACAACTACCTGACATTCAGAAGACATCTTAAGGCAGTTTTTAATATGTAACGCTGTACTGTTTTTAACACTTGTTTGGGAGCAGCCCAGAGTGGCTGGGGAAACTCAGCCAGATGGGTGGGGTATAAATAATAAATTATTATAAATTAATTATAAATTATTATTATTATTATTATTATTATTATTATTATTATTATTATTATTCACTATGTGGAGTGGCTGACAGACTTAAATTCATCCTGCGTATCAGAACAGCAATTCCATACACACTATATTGGTTAGAGGGGAGAGAGAGAGAGAAACTCCTGCATGTGATGCTATTCTAGGCTTTAAATGAACTTTCCAGAGCAGGGACTTTAGGCTGCTTTATATATGAGGTGACCCCACAAGTTTGTCCTAGGAGGACATGTCACTCCTCTCAAGCTCCATTCTGGTGCTGTCACCATCTCATATAGCTTACCCACATGCAGATTTGTGGAAGAGGAGTCTTCTATGTAAAGGTAAAAAGGAAAGGGCCCCTGGACCCTTAAGTCCAGTCAAAGGCAACTATGGGGTTGGGGCACTCATCTCGCTTTCAGGCCAAGGGAGCCAGCGTTTGTCCACAGGCAGCTTTCCAGGTCATGTGGCCAGCAGGACTAAACCGCTTCTGGCGCAACGGAACACCGTGACGGAAACCAGAGTGCACGGAAACGCTGTTTACCTTCCCGCTGCAGTGGTACCTATGTATCTATATATCAAGTCCCGCAGGGCCCTGGTCTCTTGTGACAGAGCGTTCCACCAGATTGGAGCCACAACCGAAAAAGCCCTGGCTCTGGTTGAGGCCAGCCTAACCTCTCTGTGGCCTGGGACCTCCAAGATGTTTTTTTGAAGACCGTAAGGTCCTCCTTGGGACATACCAGGAGAGGTGGTCTTCCTAGGCCGTATAGGGCTTTAATGCTACTAGTCTTAATATGTTCCCAACTTAGCACATCGATTATATTTATTCTCTGAACTATCGTCTGCACATCTCTTGGGAGACAGTGATCCAAATATTATGAGCATACCAGACAAGGTCATGCCCAAAAAGGTGGCAGCAATAGGAAGGAGATGACTGCGGCCGCAGCCAGCAGACCTAGATAGCCAATGAAAAATAAACAACCACAGCAAAACTACTAGAGCAACTGAGCAAAACAAAACACGTAAACACAAAGGACAGGAAATGTTTCTAAAACAGAAACATGGAAATTATTTCCCTTAATTTTTATGCTTCTGTTTAAAAAAAAACAACACGTTTCCTTTCATTTTCATCCCATCTTGTTTCTGTGAAATAGAAATGCAGGTCAGCATATCGAACGTTAATGATGCGTTTAATTAGGAAGGGAATAACAAAACAAAACAAAAAAGATGAACAGTTATCTGATGCAACTGGGCAGCCTACGGGATTGCAAGAGTAGAGGCAGATATTGGAACAGCATCCCATAATTTGGGCAAGTTTGGAGTAGAATTGGAAGCCCAAATCTATTTGTCCCACAAACTAACTCTTCAGGCCACACTACATTCAAAAAGTGAGAAGAGAGTGTAAAGAACGCAAGGCCTGCCAGCAAAAGGCAGACAGAACTCCCAGAATAGAAGACACATTGACAAGAGTGTTATCTAAACAGAGGCCTCCACCAGGATAAAATATATATTCCGAGTCTTGAATTTATCCAGTGCCTTGGCTAGGCAGGCCTTCAGCGAGAAAACTCCACTTCCTACGAAGTCCCAGAAAATTACGAAGTCAGATGATAAAAAAGAGTGGAAACCTCATTGCCCACCAAGTTGAGAGCAAAGCACTCACTTAAAGCAACTTTTGACAGGTTGATGTATTAAATATCTGAAACAGCTGCTGTGGGCAACGCTTTACATTGTCTCTGGCTGCAAGCAACACGGTCTCACCCCATTTTTGTCCTTCATCTGCTCTTAAAAATTCAGTGTTTCTGCGTACCTCTCTTGAACACAGAGACATGCTTGCTTCTTTCCCTACCATTTTTTTTTTTTAATCGATATTGGAGAATCCCTTGATTTTCTGCTCCATGTAGCTTCGAGCTGGCTGGGGAATGCCTGTCTGAATTCCTGCTTCTGAATTCCTTTCTGACTCCCTTTCTGGCTCAAGAACAGTTCATTCCTCTCAGCCATTCCTCATTGTCAAAGTGGCTGCGACAGAGGCATGTGTGTATTTGCTTGCCTGCCCCATTCATATTTAAGGGGAGAGTGGGAGAGGTCTAGAGGGGCTAAGTTTAACATCAGTAGGGGCATGCCAGAATAAAAGAGCTCCTGAACTGAGTTAGGCTGGAAGGAAAAGTACCTGAAGCAATGGGACCCAGGGAGAAAGGGAAGGGAAGGATCCAACTCTTCTCTTTAGAAGTTAAGGATTTTGTGATCCCATCCCGTCCCCCGCTCTCTGCTGCCAATTTATATGTGGACGATGCAGACTCATAAATTAAAAACAAGGCTAACACTGTCATAACCCACAAATAGTGACTGTTTGCTGGCTTTGGCAGACTGGTTAGAGGGGAAAAAGAGGATTAAGTGCCTCTCTATGCTGCTACCACTTCAGGGTCAATGGTTCACAAAGTATGCAGGGGACGGCACAAATCGCAAAGGTTTTATTCATATAGCACCTCCAGGGAGGTAACACTTCTCACACTTCAAGAAAACACGTAGGTGAAATACTACAATCAGCGTTAGAAACTCAGCTATATAAGCTAGGCGCCAAATGGCTCCTTAAACAAGGGCTACTATGCTCTTTTAAAATGTAGGTTTTGCGGGGGTATTGGGTTGTTGTTGTTTTTATTGTGATTGTAGATTTTGCGGTTTTATATTTTGATTTTATTCTGTAAACAGCAGATGATGATGATGGTGATAGCGGTTGCCAAAACAGAATGGCTCCAAAGCCGTATCTTTCAAGGCGGCTTTTTGGTTCCTGAAATTCATTCTGATTGTGTAGATAACATTTTAACTGACAGAATTCCACAGGATGTGGTATTAGTATGTGAAAACAGTCAAGATCCAAGGATCTGCAGGCATGCACCTCCAGATGGTGGAGACATCAGGCGCCATCCTGGCGACGGGGAACCTTCATTTGGTCGCAAGTGGCCGATAGCCAGGTGCAAAATGTGCCTGGCGAATTTCGAATGCTGATTGTAAACACATGGACCCCACAGAGACTCTAAAGTTCGCAATGCCCCATTTCAAGCCAATGAGTTCTAGCTCTATTTACTCTCACAAGTGAGGTTTCTTCCTCTGCAGTGGCCTTGCACCCAGTACTGGGCATGGATTGGCAGGGACAAGGCTTCAGGTAGAGCCTCTTGGTGTGAACCTGGAACCTTTGGCATGCAAGACATGAGCTTGGCCACTAAGTGATGGTGCCTCCCATAGCTCAGGAGAGAGAAAGAGAGAAAATCTCCACATTATTAAAGGTGCCGGGTAAAAACATTGCTAGAATGCACTAAGAGGAATACTGGGAATGTCTAACCTGGCCCTAGGTTCTTTGTGTAGGTGACCAAGTCCTCCATAGTTTCCACCACCTCTGCCACTGTTAGGTATTCCAGAATTCCTTTGCAGACACGAATGATTTTACGGACCTTAAATAATAATAAAAAAGGTAATCATTAGTGTTTTTTCCTTTTATCACAACGGGCCAACATGGCCAAAGGCACTGTTTCTGGTCAAAAGCAGAGCATGTACAACATCAGTGACAATACAGAGAGACACGCGACGGCATGGTGGAAGCGATTTGAACAAACATTCGGTGCTTTCCAGCATACAGTGGTACCTTGGTTCTCGAACCTAATCCATTTCAGGAGTCAGTTCGACTCCCGGAACCATTCAAAAACCAAGGCACAGCTTCCAATTAGCTGCAGGAGCCTCCTGCACTCAATCGGAAGCCACGTCAGATGTTCGGCTTCTGAAAAACATTCGCAAACCGGAACACTTACTTCTGGGTTTGCAGTGTTCGGGAGCCGATTTGTTCGACAATTAAGCCGTTCCGAGAACCAAGGTACCACTGTATTTGTTTTCAGGGCAACAAACGTGTGTTGTTCCACATACTTTGCAATAGGTCTGTTTTCCCTCACAATAAAACACCATGTTTAGTCGCTCTGGGATGGATGTCTGGTAGGTGCAATGCGCTACCCATTACCCATCAATAGAAAAAGCTGCCTGCATGCTGCCTCCAGGAACGCTTTTCCCCCATCATGTTCTTTCAAGTACAGTGGACCCCCAGGTTTCGTACCTCTCTGGATACGTAACCTTCAGGTTACGTTCTGTGCACCACACACATGCACAAAAGCGCTCTATCGCACTGCGCAGAAGCACTCTATTGCACCACACACGTGCGCAGAAGCAGCGCCTCTGGTTACAGATTTTTTGGAGTGCGCACAGACCCCTGGAATGAATTAAATTTGTATCCAGAGGGTCCACTGTAATGTTCTCTGTGCAGCGATGAATACAAAATCCCTTGAAAGAAAATGTATGCCTTCTATATTTAGATGCTATATGAGCACTGTTGAATGTGTGAAATTAAGTGCAGCACGGGAGAGAATGTTCCATTTTAAAGCTTCAGCCAAATGTTGCATTATATTATCGTTTCTTTAATATTTCCAGCGTGACAATGCAGGTTTGAGAACATGCTATCAAGATCACAAAGATGGGGAAAGAGCGAGCACTTTCCAGAAATCAGCTTCCCTGAAGGCAAATTAACTACTCCACAATTTCAAGAGCTATTATCTCCAATGGTATCAATAAGAAATGGGAGAGTAATTGCTAATAAATCAGATGCCAAGGATATTCATAGCATGGCTGATAAGCTTCGCTTTAATGCACCTCTCCTAAAGCCTCCACAGTAGTAACTAAAAAGCACTGAAAAAATACACAGTCATTGTGTCTGCTAAGGAACATCTTGCATTTATTCTCAATGCCAGAACCGCATGCTGTAATATTAATTCAAAACATGCAGAAATAAACTTCATAAAGACTACTGGTGAGAAAAATCTTACTTTAAAAAACACGTACAGTCGTACCTTGGAAGTTGAACGGAATCTGTTCCAGAAGTCCATTTGACTTCCAAAACATTTGGAAACCAAAGTGTGGCTTCTGATTGGCTGCAGGAATCTCCTGCAGCCAATCAGAAGCCACAGAAGCCTCGTTGGATGTTTGGCTTCCAAAAGTAGTTCGCAAACCAGAACAGTCACTTCTGGGTTTCTGGGGTTCGGGAGCCAAAACGTTCAAGAACTAAGTTGTTCGAAAACCAAGGTATGACTGTAATACCATCGTGACAAGTTGATGCATTTCAGACTTTTCAATGCTGCGGTTCAGACAACTGTTGGGGGCTTTATAAACCATGTTTTATGAAGCCGGGAGTGTGCTTCGCACTTCTGCTCTCCCTTTTCCTTCCCACTCTCTTGTGAAATGCAGATTTTATCCAGAGTCACTCTACCTTACTTTCCTGGCTTTTTAACAACATTAAGCCAGAGCTCAGAGCCACAGTTTGGACAGAATAGGGAACTCTGGCTTAATACAAGAGCCAGGTTCTGTGCACAGAAGCCAGGAATTTTGCACATGGTGTGCAGCTCAGTGAGGGAAAGGGAAAACCCTCCCCAGCCCCGATACTCAGTCCTGGTTTTACGAATCATGCTTTTATAAACCACTAATGCAGAAAACAATAGTCAGGCAGCGCTCTAAATCTGCAGCCAGGTACCGCGTAGGTGTTGCTAACTGGCATTAGAAAGCTCACCTCGGCCTCATCGAATGTCAGAAGCAAGTCCGATGTCCCAGAAAGGATGCCTCTTGATCCGTCAATGAGGTAATCACGAGCAGGTACTGAGTAAGGGTCCGTTTGGAGCATCTGCGCGGCCTGCACAAGCTTTGTGCAAGCATTTTCCACCCTAGGAGGAACCATTGTGAGAGAGAAATTAGTGTCAGTCCCGCTACCTGTAGGGGACAGACGGGAGCCAACTCTGGAGCAGTATGACTACAGACCAGTGCTTCCCAAACGCTCCAGCTGTTTTTTGGACTCCAACTCCCATCATCCCTAACTAGCAAGACCAGTGGTCAGGGATGATGGGAATTGTAGTCCAAAAACAGCTGCAGACCCAAGTTGGGGAAACACTGTAATAGATCATCTTCCTTCGCATTGTACACAGATTATTTAACATATCCTCTTTACTCCTACAAGGGGCACGGGTGGCGCTGTGGGTTAAACCACAGAGCCTAGGACTTGCCGATCAGAAGGTCGGCGGTTCGAATCCCCGCAATGGGGTGAGCTCCTGTTGCTCGGTCCCTGCTCCTGCCAACCTAGCAGTTCGAAAGCACGTCAAAAGTGCAAGTAGAGAAATAGGTACCGCTCTGGCGGAAAGGTAAACAGCGTTTCCATGCGCTGCTCTGGTTCGCCAGAAGTGGCTTAGTCCTGCTGGCCACATGACCCGGAAGCTGTACGCCGGCTCCCTTGGCCAGTAAACCGAGATGAGCGCCGCAACCCCAGAGTCATCCACGACTGGACCTAATGATCAGGGGTCCCTTTACCTTTACCTCTACTCCCATGCCAGGGTGCATTTTCTAGTTAAAATGTAAAACACAGAAACAGAAGATTGGTCCATCTAGCTCTTAGTACCCTTAAGCCTGGCTGGAGGCACTTCTCCATGCTTTTGGACAGGAATGATTCCCAGCTACTGGGATTAAGTCTGAGACCTGCTGGAGGCAAAGTATGCACTCTGCCCATGAGCAATGGTCCTTCCTCTTGCATAAAGCTGGTTTCACTTGAAGCATGTATGACGTATGTTGAAAAGGCCAATGTTTAGGGGACACTACATGTTACATGCCAACATGCATTTAAAAACTATTAACCGATGGCCCGTTTTGGTTTAAAAGCTTCTTGCTGGAGGCAGAGATATTGGACCCAACTTTGTCACCGAGAACCAGACACCACCTTCGTAGGTGGAACTATGCAGCAATAGGGCACGTTGAATTTTTCAACTTTCATATTCCAAAAATGAGGGGTACTAAAAAGTTGTAACATGACTTGGGGATTCAAAAGATATTTCAGTTAAATTAATATAATTTAGTTTTGCTTGGCGAGCAAACTGTGTGTGAAACTGCATCAATATTGTATTGTATTGATCTTTATTACGGCCATTGGCCCATCACACGACAGTTTCCCATACCAACATAATGTACTTAAACCTCCAAATTTAAAACCGCCAAAAACTTACAAACAGCAGACAAGAACCAAAGCAAAATAAAAAACAAAGGACCAACATCAAACATTACAATAAATTTGTAACATAAATATCGCCCTCTGCTTATAAATTAGTAAAAGACATCCATGGTGATATCACCTAAATACAACCTAAAACATAGATCATAGTTTAAAGGGATTATCCGAGCTGCACAGGAGTCCGTTTCTCTTCTTTAGGGATAGGACGCTGATCAAGAATCTGGCAACCATGAGTGATCTTAGGGGGTCATCATCATTTAATAGATATCTCAGTTTGGCTTCATTCGTATCATCGGCAATTCCCTTTAGATATTGAGCGAGAAACTTGCTCCTGGCCGATGAGTGAAGAGCACAGTCAAGAATTATGTGATGCAACGATTCCGGTGCCCCACAATTACAATCACATAAGAGCGATATCTGTCCATTGGAGAATCTATTTCTCAGCACGTTCGATGGGAAGGTGTTGAATCTTGCCTTTACAAAGGCATATCTATGAGCCGAAGAAGTCAAGGAATTCAAATAGTTTGGGAGCCTTAAGAGGGGTAATAAACCAAGGTTTAGAGGTGAGCAGGTACCATTGCCCAAGATCATTTTCTGCTGCAAGTCCATCTCCTCTAGTTTACAGGTTACTGTTCTTTTAGCTGGAACTATATCCTGCTCTAGTAATTTGGATGGGGAGATTCCCATTGCCGTAATTTTCAGTTGTAAATTTTTTACCCATGGGCTCTGGAAATCATCTCTCCACATACATTGTATCAAGTACAAGTTTGGGAGACTGTGCCATAGAGATAGCCAGTGACAAAGTATGTGCTTCCACAGAGCGTTTTCCAGGGATACAATATTAAGTTCTATGCGTAGCGCTGAATTACTTACACAGTTGGGCAGTTTCAATATCCCTCTTAAAAACTGATTTTGAATAACCTCTAAGTGAGATAAGTTGACAAAAGTCCCCCAAATTGAGATGGCATAAGCAATTGTCGGGATCACCTTGGCCTTGAAGACTTTCAGCGCCGATGGGATATGAAGGGCCCCATCGGTGAAGAAAAATCGCAAGATCGCCAAGGAGATAGCTTTGGCTCTGTTTGTAACATAGGTTACATGGGCCTTCCATCTAAGGTTATGTTGTAACCAAACTCCCAAGTATTGGAATCTATAGACTTGTTTGATGACTCTCCCGTCAATTCTCCAATTATGGAGTTTCCGGCTCTTTGAGAAAACTAGGACTTTAGATTTTCCATAATTAATTGTAAGGGAATTTGCGTTACAATATGATCCAAAAACTTTTAAGGCCCTCATAAGACCTACTCTAGAAAAAGAAAGGATGACTGCGTCATCCGCATATAGTAACAAAGGGCAGCGATAAAGTGCTAGGCGTGGTGCGTGAATCTTTTCTTGAGCCTCTATTAGGGGAGTCCTCATGTCGCTTATGAACAAATTGAACAGGAATGGAGCCAATATACAACCCTGTCGGACACCTCTGTTAATGGGAATTGAATTGGTGAGATCACCCTCAGGGGTGAGTCTCACTCTAGCCGCTGAGTTCTCATGGAGTTTGATTATTAGCCAGAGAAGCCTTCTGTCGATGCCCCAGCGGGTGAGTTTTTCCCAGAGGATGCTCCTGGAGATACTATCGAATGCTGCCTTTAGGTCAATGAATGCCACACAGAGTTGGCCACCCTTTGGGGTGGAATATTTCCAGGCAAGATGCTGT
Organism: Podarcis filfolensis; assembly: GCF_964270895.1. Lineage (NCBI taxonomy): Eukaryota > Metazoa > Chordata > Lepidosauria > Squamata > Lacertidae > Podarcis > Podarcis filfolensis. The sequence continues at coordinate 84,807,365 of NC_139608.1, forward strand.
AAAATTAGAATATGATTAATTGTTGACTGTTTTGGGTGGAATCCAGCTTGTTCGGGCCCAATTAATTTTTTCTCTTCGGCCCATTGAATAAGTCTGTTCAACAGGAAGCGGGCATACAGTTTCCCCACTATTGAGAGCAGACTGATATTTCACTGCATCAAAATCATTAAAAATGATCGCCCAATACTTGCAGTTATGTATTATTATTATTATTATTATTATTAGGCATCACCTGACATTTTCAGGTTCAGCAACGTTAAAATTATTTGGTTTTCCGAAAGCAAATTATGTGCTTCTTCAGCAAACGCAGCCTTACCAAGCTAAATGCTGCCTAATCTCAAAAACAGCAGATTTGAATTCCTCACACTCAGAAGCCTATTTTTAAGAACCCTCACTGAAGAAATTTGCAAAATTAAGTTTCACTCCCTAAAACGGCATGCCTTAATGGGAGCTCGCCCCACCTCTTCTTTCAAAGATTGGCAGAAGGGGCAGGTCACTTGTTGGGACATCTCCATAGCTTCCATTTGTCAATTAACCTCTTGCCTTCCTCATGTACCTTAGAATCTACCTCCTCGTCCCCCCAACTATCATCCCAGGGCTATTTGAAGGACCATCTTGCCCTGAGGGGAGGGGAGAAGAAGGAAGCTTGAGGAACTGTCACCAGCCTGCTATCACTCAGTTCCGTTCTGATTGGAATACAAAAATCTGTGCATGACTCATACAGGTTTGGCATTCAGAGGTTGTTGGGTTGTTGTTTTTAAATTATGCTTTAACCAGGGAAAATGACTCCTGATAGTCTAGACCATTTGACTATCAGCTAGGGCAGGCTGACATTATTTGCTGGCTTGAAATATCGTTAAAACAAGCCATTACCTTATAGGAAGAATTCTAAGCCCAAAATTATTAAAATGCCATTTGTGAAACGGTTACATTCCTTTTATTCACAGTGAGCTTTCTAAAGCATCAAGTCTGAAATCAGACAATATGCTCTTGCAATATACACAATAATCTAATTTCCTGGAGCACTAATCTGAGCACTTTTGGTAGCTCAGGGACTCGGAGCTGCAATGTAATTCTCACCTACAGTAATTTTTTGATCAGCATAATGCAAGATAATCCTGGAGCCATGACCAACTTGTTGATAAAATCTGCGGATTTTGTTGAGTTCAATACACAAAATGATGTGTTGCACGGACAGCAAGCTACTGGACGTGCGAACTAAGCTGTAACACAGATGAGAGAGTAACATCCTATTTACAAGCCAAATTTAGCAAAAGATTAAATATAATTCACTTGGCTGGTTTTAGATAGCAGCCAAGTATCTTGTAAATGCCACTAGAGCTGTGTGTGCTAAAACATCTACGTCCTTTCCAGATAAAAACACAGCACTATCTATTTTTTTAAGGTAGAACTTCAGTGTCTAAAAATAAAATACTATTATTTCTGCAGGAGTTAACGTATGTATCATTCTCTTGCCTATTTTGCACCATTTCCTTCAAGTTCTCCTATTTTTGCCTGTACAGCTCCTGACTTTGGTTAACAACTTCCTATTCTTATGGCTAATCTGATTTTACAACTGGCATCGAGGTTTGACTGCATATAAGCCGTAGTTATTAATCTTGGTTACAGATAGGTAGCCGTGTTGGTCTGCCATAGTCAAAACAAAAAAAAAAATTTTCTTTCCAGTAGCACCTTAAAGACCAACTAAGTTAGTTCTTGGTATGAGCTTTCGTGTGTGTATCTGACGAAGTGTGCATGCACACGAAAGCTCATACCAAGAACTAACTTAGTTGGTCTTTAAGGTGCTACTGGAAAGAAAAAAATTTTTTTTGTTTTTATTAATCTTGAGGTGCTAAGAGCGCTTGGTATAGTTGCAATGAAGGCAAACAATTCTCACAGAGATGGTAGAGCCATTTCGGAGCTATATATTACAGATAGTTCACATCGCTGAACCCCTTCCCCATATGCAATTAACCCCTTCCACACAGAAAATGGTGTTACAAGAAGGGTTCAGCCTGGTCTTCTCCCTAACAAACAAGCTTGCTCGGTCATTTTTTTCCCCATGGAGGAACATTCATTAAGGCAAGCCCTCACCTGCAGTCTTCAGGTGAAGATATTTATTTATCCCAAAACATATTTATTGCCTCGGTGTGAATATAGCCAGCGACACTGGGAACGCAACATAGGTTGGGATCCAACACAACGGGCCAGAGGGTTGGGGACGACGACTTTGAACAGCTGACTCCCATGTCGTAACACAGGGGTCCCTAATGTGGTAAAGGTAAAGGTAAAGGGACCCCTGACCATTAGGTCCAGTCGTGACCGACTCTGGGGTTGCGGCGCTCATCTCACTCTATAGGCTGAGGGAGCCGGCGTACAGCTTCCAGGTCATGTGGCCAGCATGACTTAGCCGCTTCTGGCGAATCAGAGCAGTGCACGGAAACGCCGTTTACCTTCCCGCCGGAGTGGTACCTATTTATCTACTTGCACTTTGACGTGCTTTCAAACTGCTAGGTTGGCAGGAGCAGGGACTGAGCAACGGGAGCTCACCCCCGTCGCGGGGATTTGAACCGCCAACCTTCTGATCAGCAAGTCCTAGGCTCTGTGGTTTAACCCACAGCGCCACCCACGTCCCCCCCACAGCCTAAAAGCAGCCAGGCCATTTCCCCAATTTAAAACAACCTCCCTTCCCCCCCCAACCACCAAAACAACTGCTATTAGCTGGGGGGGGGAGAGAAGAAGAGAGAGAAGGATGCAATGTGGGTCCCTATTTCCCTTCACAGCTGCTTTGAAAGGTGGTTTACATCAAATAAAGACTGTAGGGGGAGGAATAAGGGTTAACCACCCTAGAACAACAGTCAAGCGAAAAGAGACCTGATCATGGATCGCCCATGTCACAACTTTTTGCGTCCACCAGTTCCAAAAGTTGCTGTTGTGTCCAATGGCATTTTCAAACCCTAGGCCCCATCTGTGCTGTCCGTATAAAGCAGTATCATGCCATTTCCAACAGTGATGGCTTCCCCCAAAGCTAAGGTTACCAGACGTCCCTGTTTCCCAGGGACAGTCCCCGGATTTACAAACCAGTCCCCATACAAAATCCATTGAAGTTGAAAAGTGTCCCCGGATTCACTGGAAAAAATCTGGTAACCTTACCCAAAGCATCCTGGTAACTGCAGCTTGTTAAGGAGAACCCTGTTCATCTCACTTAAATGCAGTAATACCAGAGCCTCCATGTGTCTCTATTTTCAGATCAACAAAAGCCATCCCGGTTTCTGATTTGATCCCAGAATGTCCCGTTTTTCCTTTGTTGTTGTTGTTTAGTCATTTAGTCATGTCCGTCTCTTCGTGACCCCATGGACCAGAGCACGCCAGGCACTCCTGTCTTCCACTGCCTCCCGCAGTTTGGTCAAACTCATGCTGGTAGCTTCAAGAACACTGTCCAACCATCTGGTCCTCTGTCGTCCCCTTCTCCTTGTGCCCTCCATCTTTCCCAACATCAGGGTCTTTTCCAGGGAGTCTTCTCTTCTCATGAGGTGGCCAAAGTATTGGAGCCTCAGCTTCAGGATCTGTCCTTCCAGTGAGCACTCAGGGCTGATTTCCTTCAGAATGGATAGGTTTGATCTTCTTGCAGTCCATGGGACTCTCAAGAGTCTCCTCCAGCACCATAATTCAAAAGCATCAATTCTTCGGCGATCAGCCTTCTTTATGGTCCAGCTCTCACTTCCATACATCACTACTGGGAAAACCATTAGGATATCCCTATTTTCATTGGAGAAATGTTGGAGAGTAGGGAGCTATGTGACCCCCCCCCCCAAGCCAGGGAGATAAGCATCCATACAACCTTTAGAAGACATCTGGGATTTTTTTTTTAGTGTTTAATTGTGTTTTCTATATATGTTGGAAGCTGCCCAGAGCAGCTGAGGCAACCCAGTCAGAAAAGGGGTGTATAAATAATAAAATTATCATTGTTATTGTTATGAAATAGGATGTCCTTATTTTCATGGGAGAAATGTTGACGGCATGTAATGCAACATATTATACTCTCTGGTTCACATTATGAAATCCCAAGACATAATTAGATCTTCCTATGCTTTAGAGAAAAAGTTGGATGTAATCATAGTGCAGTATATCTGATATTTAAAGCAGGTAGAGAGGCTACTAAGCAAATATTCAAAATAATCCACAATGCAAATAGATCTTCATACAATTTTCCATTTAGCTTTTTCACTGGCCCAGATTCCCACCTCCTGGCAAAGGCATTCATGTGCTTGAGGCAACATCTTTCTGCCCCACATCATGGGATGCTCTCACCCCCAACAATTTAGCAAAACCTTCATCTGTCTTAACTAACAAAGAACACACACTATTCGGAAGCTGGCCAGAAACAGCCTTTTTCAATAAGGAATTTGTATTTGACATTGTCAAGGAAATTGGCTTAATGATAACGAAAGTGATTATTACGCCTTCAAAACCTCCAAGAAGAAAATCATTATATCTTTTGCGCCGATGCATGAAGTTAATTACGAGCACCAGTCAATTAGCTTTCAGGTATCAAACAAAATCTGAGCCAGACCAAGGGCACACACAGAGAAAAGCAGACAAGCTACCCCTTGAGACTCTCATCCAAACTAAAAGGGATTTTATCTTGGGAAGAAAAGTAATATTTGTGCAGCTAGCTGTTGGAGAACTCTGTACTGAAGAAGCGGGATATTGGAACAGCTAAGACCACATTACAAAGTCCAGTCCAAATTAACCCAAATTTCTGATGAATAACAAGTCTAATCTTGTTCCTGATGTATTAGTTTGCTATGTGCAGGGATTTTTGCTTGCGTGTTTGTTTACTGAGAAGCATTCAGTCAAGGGAGGTCTCATTTGCACTCCAAAATAGTATGGCACTGATACAAGGTTACCGAAGCTTTTCTAAAACCACTATCAAGACTTGCAATGTTTATTTTCTTACTTAATGAATGCAGGAGGCATGTCTCTCTTCAAAATCTGGTCTTCAGTTGTCTGTACGGTTTCTTTTCCAACCTGCAGCAGAAGCAAAAAAAAGTTGTTTTTTAAAATCACCCGCTTCAGAATTGCAATGTAAATTTCTTAATAAAGTCAAAATATAAACAGCTTTTCCTGTTCCCATGGTTTACTACTTACCTGGCACTCGGGAGCAGTGCTAGAAACTCAGATATACAGTGCTACCTCGGGTTACATACGCTTCAGGTTACAGACTCCGCTAACCCAGAAATAGTACCTCGGGTTAAGAACTTTGCTTCAGGATGAGAACAGAAATCGTGCTCTGGCGGCGTGGCGGCAGCAGGAGGCCCCATTAGCTAAAGTGGTGCTTCAGGTTAAGAACAGTTTCAGGTTAAGAACGGACCTCCGGAATGAATTAAGTACTTAACCTGAGGTACCACTGTATAAGCTAGATGCCAAATGGCTCCTTAAAGAAAGGTTACAGTCACCAAAATGGAATGTCGAGTTGCCATTTGGGGGCAAGACAGCTCTAAAGTCTTACAGTGGTACCTCAGTTTATGAACTTAATTCGTTCCAGAGGTCCGTTCTGAACCCAAAACCATTCTTAACCTGAGGCGCGCTTTCGCCAATGGGGCCTCCTGCTGCTGACGGTGCACGATTTCCATTCTCATCCTGGGGCAAAGTTCTCAACCCAAGGTACTACTTCCAAGTTTGCAGAGTTTGTAACCCGAAGTGTTTGTAACCCGAAGCTTTTGTAACCCGAGGTACCACTGTGTTTTTCAAGTGATGGACGGATTGTGATTGATTCTCATTTAAAGATCTGGCTAGTTCAGAGGACCACCTTGAGCTAGGTTAAGAGCTTTGAGAACTTCAAGAGGAAAAGTCACTTGATCCAGGGACAGTCCACATATATATTGGCCTGTTCCAGTCTCTTTTTCTTAATGGTGACACGGACCATTCATAAGGCAAGAATATTCTTCACAACCATGAGCAGGGCAGAGGGGTGCAGAGAAGGCAAGCTGCAACAATTAACTATAATGTTGTTCACTGTTCCTGCTCAGGCTGCCCAGAAAAAGCATTCTAGTTCCTGAAATTCATACCGATTATGCAGGTAAAATATAACAGATAGAATTCTACAGAATGTGGCATTAGTGTGTGAAAACAGTCACAACCCAATGATTCCCAGGCATGCACCTCCAGATGGTGATGTCACCTAGCATCCAGGCATTTTCACTTGGTTGCAAGTAGCCGGTAGCCAGGTGCAAAAAGCTCCTGGCGCCTGGCTAATTTCGAACACTCCTCTGAAGAGGAGAAGGATACCCAAGGCATTGGAATGAAGCAGACTAAAGTGACAGCACACTAGCACAGTCACAAATCTGAAGGGTTCCCATCTAACATGGTCGCGTTACAAGAATGGAATGAAGCATATTCGCTGCTCAAACAATTCCTCCCTAGCGCATGCGTGTGGGCTTGGGCAGAGAGATGCTGCAGCAGAGGCGTTCTGGAACAGGAAGCCCATGGGTAAAATTTGAACCCAGAGCTCACTGGGTGGCTTTGGGCAGGCCACTCTCAGCCTCAACCCCACATCTACAATATAAATATTACGACTGGCCTGCCTTAACATGCTTTCTGTAAGGCTCGTCACAGGGGAATGTAAGTGAAACGATTTGGGCACTTGGAAGCACTGTATTTCAACATGCAACCCTGAAAAGCATTAAACGCTTTGTGCTACTAAATCGCTTAAAAGGTCCGCGTACAAAATAAATGCACCAATGGCAAGCACACTCCGTTCCCTAGCAAAAGACTTGAGACCCTTCTTGACTGGTTCACTAACAAACAAACTCCACAAGATGAAATTATCAGCTTTGTTTAAATATTGTTGTGGGAAACTGGGTTGTACGCCTTCTGGATTTTAATGCTGGGAACAAGCTCTTAAATATTTACTGCACCAACACTATATCACAATAAATAATAATAATAATTCATGAGAGAATATGTTATATAAGTACGAAACAGAAGTTGCCTCCTAGTCTGATGCCTGGGGGTAGGGATAATTGGAAAAATCTGGAGACAAGCTTGTCACTGTAGTGTACCTTGTAGATTTCTGACATTTCAATCGCTCACTTACTCGATGGATTTCCCCATTTCAATCCACTTCAGAAGGGATTGTGCAAGCCATTTGCTAGCTACTAGTTGTCCAATCAAGCAAAATCCACCATTGCTGTGTCTCAGATTCCTCCCTTCACCAGTAACATTTAATATGTGTATGTGCCTTATGGGACTGGGTGATATTTGGTTTTCAACATCACAATACGTCACCAGCTAAACATCACAATATACTGATATATCACGACGACTGAAATAAGGATGGAGCGATCTTAGAGGCACTGGCTGGTTTCACATTTTTTCCTGCATCGTGTGCGCGCTGTGCAAAAATCATATCATGATTCACAATATATTGCCAGGACAAAAATTATGAAACCGATATCACAATATGGACTTCAAACTGCTTCTGGAAGCTATGTCGATGTATCACCCAGCCCTAGTGCCTTACTGCACACAGTGCCAAGGAGAAACTGTGCACTCCCTGGCCCAATGACCACAACAAATACAAGGAAGCCAATATTTGGCATCTTGCACCATAACTGGTGACTCAGAAGTCATCCCTGAAGCTCCCAATGATATGAAACTCAAGGGTTCCTTGAGTCAGGGGGCAAGGAGTTCTTTTTCCTCCTTCATGTTCCTCATAAAAACCCACTTCCTGTTATTTACACAGAGCTATGGGGATACAGGTGGCGCTGTGGTCTAATCCACAGAGCCGTGCTTGCCGATCAGAAGGTCAGCGGTTCAAATCCCCGCGACAGGGTGAGCTCCCATTGCTCGGTCCCAGCTCCTGCCCACCCAGCAGTTCGAAACCACGTCAAGTGCAAGTAGATAAATAGGTAGCACTGTGGCAGGAAGGTAAACGGCATTTCCGTGCGCTCTGGCACCTGTCACAGTGTCCCGTTGCGCCAGAAGCGGTTTAGTCATGCTGCTCTGGTTCACCAAAAGTGGCTTAGTCATGCTGGCCACATGACCCTGAGGCTGTCTGCAGACAAACGCCAGCTCCCTTGGCCTATAGAGCGAGATGAGCGCTGCAACCCCAGAGTCATCCGCGACTGGACCTAACGGTCAGGTGTACCTTTACCTTTTTATGATCAAAGGGAGGAATTCAACATTGCACCCCTCTGATTGTTTTGCCAGAGCAAGCAAATCCCATTTCGCCTGCCCCCTGCACTGCTCTGTGGGGGGGGGGGGGTTCTCCTGACCCTTGAGAGCAGATTTGGGGAACAGAGGGGAGAAACCACCACTGTGCTAGTGGGAGCCCTTGCACTAACTTCTGCTAGCACACCAGCTTACTTGAACCCAAGCCACTGCAACATAAACAAGAATTCAGGTTCCTGGTGGTCAAAGCAGCTTACAGTCGAAATTTCAATATGGGAGGCACACAACCAAGGAAAGGGAAGAAGCGGTGAATATGAGCAAATGCAACAGTTTCATACTTAGGTTCATTTTGGGCTGGAGATAAGGACTAGGCAACTAAGCCACAGGCTAGTTTTAAAAGGGAGTTGAGGAAGTTGGCATTCCTCACTCAGAGAAGCAAGTACTTCCAGTTAGTGCCGCAAACTACAAGGAAACAGTACTATGAAATCTCTGCAAGCCAAGCAAAATACTTCCAGCCCACAAAAGGAAGAGAGGTGTGTGTATTTTAGGAGCGCTGATGCACTGAAATTACTATTTACAGCTCTACCAACACAACACCTCCCCACCCCCATTTTCTGCAGGTTATTATATAAATACATCTGAACATTCTCTTCTTGCACAGTATGGATCCCAGAACGTGTTGAAACAAAAGGTAAGAATACAGAAGGACACACGGGCTAACATGAACATTTCCCTCTCTCTCTCTCTCTCTCTGCAGGCTTGCATGGCAGAAATGCTTCCCCATTTTGGACAGCATGGGAAAGGGTTTTCCATGGATAGCAATTTATGATAAAGTTCGTCCATGCAGGGAGGGACTCTGGTCTGACAGGGCCCCTCCCCAGATAGAAGAACTCTGCAAAGTAGTTCTACATAGAATCGTAGAATCACAACATCTCAGAGCTGGGAAGGATCCCAGGGGTCATCTAGTCTGTTATAAGAATTTTAAGCTCTCAAATATAGAATAAATATTCATAAATGCACACATATCTAAATATATGAACCATGTGTCTGAAATAGTATGGGAGAGCAATCCTGAAGACATTTTGACTCTCCCAGTGACCTCAAATATTCCTCTCTCTGCAGTAAGGGAAGCAAATGGGGAAATTCTTCCCATTGTCCTTTTGCTTACAAATCCTGTCTTAAGGGCACATTTGTGTATGACTAGGGTGAGCCTGTGACCTGGATTCAGGAACTAAAGTATTAACCATCACAAAAGAATCGCCAGACTTCCCAGGTAATGCAATCAGTCATTTCTGCTGTAGACCACCTCCCTCTGTGATGTATGTATGAAGTTTTTTGGGGGTGGTCTTGGGCTACAGGGTGGGCAGTTTCAAAAGTCTATACAGCAGTACCTCAGGTTACAGACACTTTGGGTTACAAACTCCACTAACCAGGAAGTGGTTGTTCCAGGTTAAGAACCTTGCCCCAGGATAAGAACAGAAATCGTGCACCAGCGGCAGCAGGAGGCCCCATTAGCGAAAGCATGCTTCAGGCTAAGAACGGACCTCTGGAACGAATTAAGTTCTTAACCAGAGGTACCACTGTATAAGGGCTTGTGCACCATTGTTCAGGGTTCTCCTCCCTCTTGCACATGGTGAGTGGGGACCCTGTTGCAACAGTTCCTTGAATAAAGATCAGGCTTACTAGCCACTTTGCTTCTCAATATACTCTGGTTGGCCTCTGTTATTTTCTCCTACTTATAGGGAACCCACCTAAGGACTCTGTACAGGCTCTGGGATACTGCATAAGGGAAAGGCAGCAGCTTTTCTTCTAACAAGTCCCACCCCCTTCAGTGCAGGAATCTCAACTAGTCCAGTTGGTCATACCACCTCGGCTTAGAAACCTCCAAGGAAGAAGAATCTGCTATCTCTCGTGGGAGTCCGTTCCAATGTCAAAGTCCTAGTTATTCTGGGACTTGTGGACTGTTGAGGACATGGAGGAAAACAATTCCAGACGGCTTCATCAACTCATTTAAGCTGAGATCAAGACAAGAACTGCTCTCTTTCCTGCTCCTTTGCATTTGGAGGAGGCGAGAATAAACTTTTGCCTAATTGGAGCTTTCTCAAATTCCCAGACGTTCCCATTGTTTTTTATGACCAGCCCTTTCTCCTTTCCCAAGGGGAAGAAAAATAATATCCATGGCGAGGTCAGTTGAAGACAGGAAAACGAAAAGTCTAACGTTCTAATTTTCAATTCGTCTCGAATAGGTTTTCAGCGCTGCTGCTGTTCTGACAATCAAACAGCGGGAGGCAGGGAGAGCCACGGGAACAGAACAACAGCCTATGATGATTACCCTTTTCCAGATTTGCTCAGTCACACTTGACATTTCAGACATGCAAATACTATGCCAAGTGTTATAATGTACAAAGGAGAGCTGTTTGGGTTGTTGTTGTTTTTCAGCAGTGATCAGCACTGTCTTTCAGCAGTGATCACATTAGTATCTATGTAATCCGATACCCGCCCCCCAATCTGTTGCCAACTGCTAAATTGATTGGGGGGGGAAGATTCCTCCCAGGAAAGTCTTCCAATAATTCTATCGAATAAATCAGGGGTAGGAAACCTAAGGCCTGGGGGCCGGATGCGGCCCAATCGCCTTCTCAATCCGGCCCGCGGATGGTCCAGGAATCCATTTTACAAGAGTAGAATGTGCCCTTTTATTTAAAATGCATCTCTGGCTTCTTTGTGGGGCCTGCCTGGTGTTTTTACATGAGTAGAATGTGTGCTTTTATTTAAAATGCATCTCTGAGTTATTTGTGGGGCAAAGGAATTCGTTCATTTCCCCCCCCCCCAAAAAAAATATAGTCCGGTCCCCCCCCCATGGTCTGAGGGATGGTGGACCGGCCTCCGGCTGAAAAAGGTTGCTGACCCTTGGAATAGATGCATCTTTATAACACACCACCATTTAACTGAAGAGAATGGCCAGGTCATTACTATTATTATATTATTATTTTGCATTTCAAGATAAATATAGACGAAAACCTTATAGAGAAGTGTCCGTGACAGCTTGGTGCAGATGTGTGACTTGTTCAGTTTCCAGGCGTATGGCCAACCCAAAAAGAATACCATCTTCTGTCCTCAACTGAGAGGCAGTTCGTGAGAGGTGTTTCCTTACTGCAGCATTTGCTGCTACAAACTTTATACAAGCGATGCTGCACTGGGGGTATGTAAAAATAAATAGGCACTTAACGGGACGCGGGTGGTGCTGTGGGTTAAACCACAGAGCCTAGGACTTGCCAATCAGAAGATCGGCGGTTCGAATCCCTGCGACAGGGTGAGCTCCCTTTGCTTGGTCCCTGCTCCTGCTAACCTAGCAGTTCGAAAGCACGTAAAAGTGCAAGTAGATAAATAGGTACCACTGTAGCGGGAAGGTAAACGGCGTTTCCGTGCGCTGCTCTGGTTCGCCAGAAGCTGCTTTGTCATGCTGGCCACATGACCCGGAAGTTGTACGCCAGCTCCCTCAGCCAATAAAGCGAGATGAGCGCCGCAACCCCAGACCTAATGGTCTGGGGTCCCTTTACCTTTAACACTCTGAAACCTTAACTACAACTAAATTTAAATTGCTATTATTTATCCTTAGCGCATTTATGTGGCCTCTGCCCACCAATACACTCAATTCCAGGTTTTCATTTTCTGCTGGGATTCTCCTGAACTACCTTATTCTATACAAACACGCATAGAACATTATAGCTCATACCCTTTGTGCTGTTACCAGCAGATGAAAAATGAATTCATGTTTAATTGACTTGTTATTTAGCTAGCATCAGCATCAGATATTTATCTATTATTTAATCTGTTTAATCTGTTCTTTAATTCTGAAGACAGCTGGGGAGCCCCAATGATAACACACTCTATAAATCATTTGTTTACCACCAGCTTGTCAATGCTGCGTCTTAAAATCAGAACGAACATGAGTAAATATTTGGTTTGCAGGCTTGATAATGCTTTTGTGTTTGGCTGGCTGTTTTTACAACTGCCTTTAAATGATAAGCATGCAAAACTACACAACCCCTGCCCCCCCCCAAAAAAAAATAACCAACCTGTTTAATATCCACATGATAAACAAGAAATGGTCAGAGAGAACCAATTGTAATGTATTACAGTGAGCTTTTTAATGATCATGGTGAGACTATAAACCACCAAAATTCAGAATATGAATATGAAAGTATGTAAAATCAGGGGGAGGGGGAGACAACACACGTTTTCCATTTCAGAATACAAGGAGCCAGAGACTACTACTGTGGGCTACATAACAATCTAACAAACTGAGCAAACAGCTCACACTGGCCCAATAAAGAACAGGCCTTTAGCTACACAGATACAAATTTACAGAACATGCAAAATTCGCTACAGATTTTGTCATTTCTCCCCTGTAGCTTCATGTTCTTAGGTCCCCTGGCTCCTGCTGATTCTAAATTATATGAAACTGCCTTCACTACCTTTGCTAAAGAAAGGAAAAGACGGTGTCAGGCAAACAACACAGAGCAAGCGGCTGGTTTTCCTATCAACTGACGGGAGTCACTCACACAATGCCTCAGGGCAACCAACTGCCTAAGTGTGTTGTCGGTATCAGGAAAAAATATGGGAGGAGGAGGACACTCCTCAAAGGGTCGAGGATGTGAACCATGAAACTGCCATTTGTTAAGAAACTTGGCTGAAATCCTAAAACACATTTAACTGGGAGTAAGTTCCACAGAAGGGATGCGGGTGGTGCTGTGGGTTAAACCACAGAGCCTAGGACTTGCCGATCAGAAGGTTGGCGGTTCGAATCCCTGCAATGGGGTGAGCTCCCGTTGCTCGGTCCCTGCTCCTACCAACCTAGCAGTTCAAAAGCACATCAAAGTGCAAGTAGATAAATAGGTACTGCTCCAGCGGGAAGGTAAACTGCATTTCTGTGCGCTGCTCTGGTTCGCCAGAAGCGGCTTCGTCATGCTGGCCACATGACCCGGAAGCTGTACGCCGGCTCCCTCGGCCAATAAAGCGAGATGAGTGCCGCAACCCCAGAGTCGGTCACGACTGGGCCTAATGGTCAGGGGTCCCTTTACCTTAAGTTCCACAGAACTCAGTGGGAGTTACTTCCAGAAGGCATGACTAGACCTGCGTTATAGGTTCATCTGCTGCATCTAAGAGCTATGACGATGCTACTGGGCATAGGCAGGTGGGGGAGAGAGAATCATGGAATCGGACAGTTGGAAGGGACCCCGGGGGTCATCTAGTCCAACGCGCTGCAATGCAGGAATATGCAAACGACCCATGCAGGGATCGAACCTGCAACCTTGGCGTTATCAGCACCACACTGTAACCGCTTTTGGAATAACTGTATGGAACTGATCTTACGCTATGGACTTAAAGCTCTATCACTTCCTCAATGATCTGTTGGCAGGCTTTATCAATAATTGCACCAGAAACAACAAATACACATCCCCACATTTCCTGTCTTTCTATAAATATACTCTTCAGTATATTTCTCAGGCAAAACAAAAATCTGCAAGGTTTCTTCTCGGCACAGGGGCAGGAGAGGAAAGAAAGCTTCAGTCCAGCAGTCCACACCACAGACTTAACCCAGTTTTGATAGCCTTTAGGAATTGTGTTATAGGAATAGCTTTTACTATACGGACAGCACCTTGCCAACAAAGGTCCGTATAATAAAAGCTATGGTTTTCCCAGTAGTGATGTATGGAAGTGAAAGCTGGACCATAAAGAAGGCTGATCGCCAAAGAATTGATGCTTTTGAATTATGGTGCTGGAGGAGACTCTTGAGAGTCCCATGGACTGCAAGAAGATCAAACCTATCCATTCTTAAGGAAATCAGCCCTGAGTGCTCACTGGAAGGACAGATCGTGAAGCTGAGGCTCCAATACTTTGGCCACCTCATGAGAAGAGAAGACTCCCTGGAAAAGACCCTGATGTTGGGAAAGATGGAGGGCACAAGGAGAAGGGGACGACAGAGGACGAGATGGTTGGACGGTGTTCTCGAAGCTACCAGCATGAGTTTGACCAAACTGCGGGAGGCAGTGGAAGACAGGAGTGCCTGGTGTGCTCTGGTCCACAGGGTCACGAAGAGTCGGACACGACTAAACGACTAAACAACAACAACAAGTAAATACTTCAAAGCTTTACCCAATAAGGAACATTAAATAGTTCCTAACTGGGGACGCCCCACAGCAGCACAGAGAAGTTGCAACAAAAAGGAAGTGGAAGGCAGGGAAATTGAAAACAAGAAAACAGAATTTCTGCCCTAGCCCTGCACTCTGATGCCTCTTCTCCAGTGGCAAACCATTAGCTCAAGGTGACATTCCGATACTGTTAATGTAAAAACAGATTAATTATTGTGTCAAAAAGCAAAGCATCTCCCCACATACTGGTTTAATTACATTCTCTCCCCCCCCCCACTGGCATCTTTATGACCCATCTGTCACTTAGATTTATTATGTGACTGTCAACAACCTTACCTAGACTATCAAAAATACTGGGTTATATCACTCCCCACTCAGAAGCTGAAACTAAGCCCTGTGTGTGTGTGTGTGTGTGTGTGTGTGTGAGAGAGAGAGAGAGAGAGAGAGAGAGAGAGAGAGAGAGAGAGAGAGAGAGAGATAGGAGGGTGGCTTATTCCCATCAGATCCTTACAAGGGAATTGTCCTCAATGGATGCCTAGCTCTTTCAAGTGTCTCCATCAGTCTCTCCTGCATCCTGCCAAGACTGCTAGCCCAGAGAACAAAGATTTACACTGTTGGCAGAGCAGAGTTGAACTGAACCACTTTGTAGCAGGCAGGCAGGCAGACAGACAACTCTGGAATCCCCCATCAAAATTTACTGCAGCCTATTCATCAGGACAAGAGAGAAGATCTGGCCCTGAGAAGCAAACGGACAGTGAAGCGAGAGAACAGCTGCAGTGTCTCCAGACAGCCTCAATCTATTCAGCGCTTAAGATGAAGGAGGAAAAACCTGCAGAGGAGCCAGATTGAGAATCCAAGAGCCAAACCACGCATGAAAAGTGAGGCCTGTGGCTGAATCCCATGTCTTTTTCCTTAATGCAAAGTGGCACTGTGGGGTGGGTGTGTATTAATTTGATTGGAGAAGAGATGTTGGGGAATTGGGCTTTTAATTCTCTTCACTGCCCCACACGAGATCAACACTTCATGTACCGTATTTTTCTTTCCATAAGATGCACCTGACCATAAGACGCACCTAGTTTTTTTAGAGGAGGAAAACAAGAAAAAAAATATTCTGAACGAAACAATGGATGTATGATTTTTGTGGTTCATGCTGTGGCCACAAACATGTGATCTGATAGTGAATTTGGGGTGACCCAATGTAAAAATCCTGAGGATCCATGGGCTTTTACCTCCCCTCTCCCAGGCAGCCTCCACTAACCTCCCTTATCTCTCTTCCAGTCCCACCGATCAGCTGTTTCCTTTCAACACTCCCTTCCCTCTTGTTTGCCTTAGTGTCTTTTCCTTAGCTGGAGCAGCTTTTTGCTCCTCCTTTTCCTCTAATTTCTCTCCTTATTGCTTTAGTCTTCCTGTTTCCCCCCTTTGCAAGTTTGCTGTCTTTACCTCCCCTCTCCCAGGCAGCCTCCTCTATCTCTAGCATCCCTTATCTCTCTCCCCGATCGGCAAACGATCAGCGGCTTTGTTTCAACATCCACTTCCCTCTTTTTTTTTTTTTTTTTAAAAAAAGCATGATCTGCTTTTTGCCCCTGGGCAATTCGACTCCAGGGACCACGCATTCGCTCCATAAGACACACAGACATTTCCCCTTACTTTTTAGGAAGAAAAAAGTGTGTCATACGGAGCGAAAAATACGGTAACTTGCAGGTTTTTCTGATGTTACCTGGTATGCAACTTTCAAAGCGCAGCAGACCAGCAGGATTGCCAGCAGCTGCAGATCACCTAACCCAGAAAGCATTTTTTTTCTGAAACAGAAAGTTTCAGAATAGGAAGTCAGTAAGATTTGCTGGACTGCCTGCACCTGGTCCCACCAGGCCCCCACATTGGGATCTGCCTCGGAGACCCTCCTAAGTATGCCCACTTCCTAGGGAGGCGCCGGCCAATTCTGTGTCCAGGGCAGCTGTCTACCAGCTCCATCTGCTACGCAGGCTGAGACCCTACCTGCCCACGGACTGTCGCGCCAGAGTGGTGCATGCTCTGGTTATCTCCTGCTTCAGAGACCACCGCAATGTGCTCTACGTGGGACTACCTTTGAAGGTGACCAGGAAACTGCAATGCAGCAGCCAGACTGATGACTGAGAGTGGCCGCCGAGACCATATAACATTGGTCCTGAGAGACCTACATTGGCTCCCAGTACGTTTTTGAGCACAATTCAAAGTGTTGGTGCTGACCTTTAAAGCCCTAAAGGGCCTCAGTCCTGTATACCTGAAGGAGAGTCTCCACCCATATTGTTCTGCCCGGACACTGAGGTCCAGCTCCGAGGGCCTTCTGGTGGTTCCCTTCCTGCGAGAAGTGAGGTTACAGGGAACCAGGCAGAGTGCCTTCTCGGTAGTGGCGCCCTCCCATCAGATGTCAAGGAAATAAACAACTATCTGACTTTTGGAAGACATTTGAAGGCAGCCCTGTTTAGGGAAGTTTTTAATGTCTGGTGTTTTATTGTATTTTTAATATTTTGTTGGGAGCCACCCAGAGTGGCTGGGGAAACCCAGCCAGGTGGGCAGGGTATAAATAATAAATTGTTGTTGTTGAATTGTAGAGTTGGAAGGGACCTCAAGGGTCATCAAGTCCAACCCCTGCAATGCAGGAATCCTGTTCACAGCTGTCCCTGGGCGGACCCGAACCACCAACCTTCTGGTTAACAGCAAAACACACTGACCCACTGTGTCACAGAGATGTAATGTTGCTGTTCAGGAGGGACAGGAACTTTGGCATGGTGGCCTCACAGCTTTGAAGCACACTTCCTGTAGACCTCTGATGAGTGACTACATTGCAAGGTTTTTGGAAGGTCTTGAAGGCTCATTTCTCATTTCTGTGAGCAATGTTTTCAGCTTATGCCTAAATAAGTTTCATTCTTGTTATTCTTGAAGTCACAACACTGAAACAAACTACCTCTATATTCATTTTAGCATTTGTAGCTCAAGGAACGGGAAACGTTTGCCAGGTTGGTGGCAAACAGCTGCCACAATGTAATCTGCAACTTGTTATCTACAGCTTAACTCTGAAGTACAGCTAGTTTCTGCACATTTTCCAGGAAAGGACACCTTCCTCCCCGACTCTGGAAGTTGAAAATGAGCAAGTTCAAGATGAATATTTCCACAACATCTAAATTAGCTCTGCACTTTGCGCCCTAAAGCTAAGATCTGAAAAAAGTAGCATTTTTAAAAAATAAACTCTCAGGAATCAACAAATGCACTCACTCGCCATAGATGGTGTAGCATCTACCTTTCCCAACTCTGGCCAATTTTACTTCCCTCCTCTCTGGCAGGAGCAAAGGAGGTGATCATGACGAAGCTCAGGAAGACCTTAATGTGTATTATTGTTTGGATCATCAGGACAAATTTATAAAAACGGGAGATGGAGGAAGCTGACAGAAGAAGCAGTTCTCAAATGCCCCACCATGCCCCACCTGAAAATTGTGGACAGGGGACACACACAACAGACGACTTAATAAACCTTTAGTTGTTGTTCTACAAATCAAAGCACATACATAACTCGATAATAACTGCAGCCTTGCCTTTGTCAGAGAATCATGGCGGAACTGGATTTCACCATTGCCTAGCAGAAAATTGCCAGCTACCAAGGCCAGCCAGAATTTGTGAATCCCACAGGAGGCTTACAACACTCAACAATCTCCATCACAAACAAGGATTGGCCCACAAAGTTCTATGCAACACTAATACATGTGTCACAGCTAGTGATGCAAATGCCTAGATTTTGCAGCAAGCCAACATGAGCTCTGCGAATGAAGAAACTTCCTCACAGAAGTAGCCTAGCTGGGGGGGGGGGGGGGGACTGCTAACTCAACTATACAGATACTTGCAGAGATTAATTGTCTCTGAAGAAGAACACGCTATTAACCACTAATGCCACAAATAAATCTTCCCACCATCCAGTGTGCAGCCTTCCCAAGACGGGCTTTTGCAAAATCAGCAAATGCAATTACATCCTATAATGAAGCCACTATGAATGGGGGAAAGCACATGTTTAAGGGCACTCTGCAGGTAAGGTAACCCACAGGTATGTTAACTGACTGTTTTAAGGGGGAAGAGAAGCCACATTCTGTGGCTAATGCGTTCCTTCCCTCTGGTTTTAAAACCACAAGTGCTGCTTAGGGGGCTTGTGCGCAATACCCCACAAGTATTAGGGTGCAAGACTAGGCAAGAATCCCAGCTGGCCCAGAATGAATGCCACAATATTTCCTCACAGAAATAATGATTTTTACATATTGTTTTCTTTCTGCAGCAAATAATCTTGGGTACAGTTAACTACCAGTAACAATACTTATTGGGGTAAAAGCAACAGATCATACCTTTTGACATAAATGCAGTCCACTGCATTTAGTTACCAATTCACAGAAACTATTCTCCTAGAACATTTGAGTGAAGTTTGTGGAATAATCACGTGCCTCATCCTTTGCCTCATGATCTCCATTAATTTAATTTTTTATTTTTTTAACAGTATTTCTCTCCCATGACAACCATGCTTCGAAAAAAGGTCTGTATTAAGGAGTTCTCCACTATTCTAGCTACAAGAAGTTTAGCACCAAGTGTAGACCCCCATTAATGACTTTACTTCACAAATTCAAAACACATGAACCCATAATTGAGACATTTTTTTGAGTCTATCAACCAATCAGCTCATTTGCCAGGCATTTCCGGAATATAACAACAACCAGACAGACTTGCATAAACTTTGCTTTCAGCCATGTTAAGAATGTCCTAGCATGGATGCAAAGGTTATTTTCCCACAGCAGGAACCACGGTCAAGATTCACAATTACAAAAATAGTAAGCCAGAAGGAGCGTTGATGACAGCCTTACAGAGAAACAAAAGGAGTTTAAAGACTGAAGCATTGTTGAATTGTTCAGCTGAACTCGCATAGCAAAGAGTTTGGAGTAAGCTTGCAGTATAGCATTGGCTTCTGCTTCCACAAAGCCCAGTTCCATGTAGAGCTAGGGTAGGCAACCTAAGGCCCGTGGGCCAGATGCGGCCCAATCACCTTCTCAATCTGGCCCGCAGATGGTCCGGGAATCAGCGTGTTTTTACATGAGTAGAACATGTCCTTTTATTTAAAATGTATCTCTGGGTTATTTGTGGGGCCTGCCTGGTGTTTTTACATGAGTAGAATGTGTGATTTTATTTAAAATGCATCTTTTAAAGTGCATCTTTTAAAATGCATCTTTTAAAGTTATTTTTGGGGCATAGGAATTCGTTCATTTCCCCCCAAAAAATATAGTCCGGCCCACCACATGCTCTGAGCGAAGGTGGACCGGCCCACGGCTGAAAAAGGTTGCTGACCTCTGACGTAGAACAAATCCTTTACGACTCAACAGATGCAGAGCAATTGCAATTTCCTTAATTGTTTCATTAACTCTCAACAAGATTTAGCCTCAAACTAGGACTGATAACCAGAAATAGACTGCGTAAAATTCATACAGCCCGAGGGTGTAGACAGATCCCATGGATGGCTGAGGTCACCCAGCTCGGCATTTGGCATTTGACCTCACTGACTTGCTCAAAGCAGCCGGAAGAGACTTGGCCAAGAGGGCTGAAAAAGCGCAGAACGTTTCCTCGACATAATACATTGTACCAAGGAGACTGAAGGAAGCCATTGTTAAGATCTTCAGTGAATTAGCCCTCTCTAAATTGCACGGTACTGGAAGATTTCAAGCCAGCCCCCAAAATTCCCTTTCTAGGCAAGGGATTTCTTATACCACTTTATATTTTAAAGAAAACACCCCAAAGCAGTTTATATCACATTGAAACATCAAATAAAACAATCCAGAATAAAGCAAACTCAAGCTTAAAGGGAAATGTTTCAGATCGTTCTCTAAGTGACATTTTGCTTTCTCCGTATCTATTTACCTACATAATTTATACAGCTGCCCCATAGCAGAAGTACTCTAGGAAGCTAGGGTGTTGTAGTGGTTAGCAGGGATCAGCAAACCTTTTCAGCAGGGGGCCAGTCCACTGTCCCTCACACCTTGTGGAGGGCTGGATTATATTGGGGGGGGGGGGGAATGAACAAACTCCTATGCCCCACAAATAACCCAGAGATGCATTTTAAATAAAAGCACACATTCTACTGATGTAAAAACACACTGATTCCTGGACTGTCCGCAGGCCGTATTTAGAAGGCGATTGGGCTGGATCCGGCCCCTGGGCCTTAGTTTGCCTACCCATGGATTAGAGTGTCAGACTAGGACCTGGGAGATCAGGGTTCAAGTCCTCACTCAGTCATGAAGCTCACTGGGTGACCTTGGGTCAGTCACTGCCTCGTAACCTACCTCACAGGGTTGCTGTAGGGGTAGGGTGAACCATATATAAATGCAATAAATAACCTGCTTAAGTAAGCTGGAGGGGCCAACCAGATGGAGCCATCAGGTTGACCAAGCTGGCATCCAGAGATCTCCACATGGTCGCAACTGGACCTGCACCACTCGCAAAACGCACCTGGCGCCTGGCTAATTTCTAACACTGACAGGAACCAATAGTTAGCTACCATTAACACTAATGAAAGTTCTGTGTTAACAAGGCCTTAAGAGCTAGTTAGCAAGCCCTGGTTAAGATGGAATCAGGGTTAATGTTAATCAGAGTTAAGTTTGCTAACCACAGTTAAGGTCTGCCTCAGGAAGTCACACTTCGGAGAGAAGGAAGCCCCGAATCATGCTTTGATTCCTTTAACATGGCCAAAGGCCACTCTATAACAGCACCCACACCCTTTACTTCAGAGCAGATAGATAAGATCAGTATGGCGACATTAATCATCTGCCTTACTTTTAATAACTACTAGAAACATGTACTCGCACAGTTCTTGGACAGCTATAATTATAAATCCGAAAGATCATGACCAGACCCTTCTCAACATTATCGGGCTTATTTTTAGATTACTTCCTGATAACAGCTACTTTTTCAGAGACGTGTTAGACTCAGTGAAACAGTGATCTGAGTTGAAGAGTACACACATCTCTTTTAAGAGTTGGTGCTTTGGCGCAGAATATTTCTCAAAGCAATTATAAGGCAGGTAGACAAGAGTGCATGAGCCTGTGTGGCGCTCATGTGCTCCCAACTGGGAACATCATACTATAAAATAATAATAATAATAATAATAATAATAATAATAATAATAATAATAATTTATTTATAGCCCACCCATCTGGCTGGTTTTCCCCAGCCACACTGGGCAGCTCCCAACAGAATTAATGATACTAATAATAAAAAGCAATAAAACACCAGACATTAAAAACTTCCCTAAACAGGGTTGCCTTCAGATGTCTTCTAAAAGTCAGATAGCTGTTTATTTCCTTGACATCTGCTGGGAGGGCGTTCCACAGGGCGGATGCCACTACTGAGAAGGCCCTCTGCCTGGTTCCCTGTAACCTCACTTCTCACAGTGAGGGAACCACCAGAAGGCCCTTGGAGCTGGACCTCCATTTCTGGGCTGAACGATGGGGGTGGAGACGCTCCTTCAGGTACTGCCTTGAAATCCAGCAAAGCCCAAAGTTTCCCTTGACAGAACAGTCTAAAATTTAAAATATTGCAGCGGCATGGTGGCAAAGTCTCTGAGAGCCAAACTAGAAACGATAGGGGTGGCTCCATTTATTAGCCCTGCATCTGAGATTCCTGCATCGCAGGGAGTTGGGCTAGATGACCCTCAGGATCCCTTCCTTTCTGTGATTCTATGTATGAAGCAGTGTGAGCAAGGAGATCCAAACTCTCCCCCACCAGCCTGTTTTGTCTCTGTGTGGTTCCAAGATAAGAAGTGTACCAAATTGAAAGCGGAGTACCAGTGACAGGAGAACACAGGAATGCAAGGCAGGGTTAAAGTTCAGCTCCCCTCGCCTCCCTGCCCTTATTGATGTAAAAATTGGAAGCCACCCCTTGCTTTAATCCAGAACATGGAAAACATATGATTCAACAAGCATGGATACTGGTGTCATGTCAGCTTTGGTCCTCTGGGGAAGGGGGAAGAAGAGGAAGAGATCACTGCCTCTGGAGGAGTTTGGCGACAGAGCTACATCTATGTTATTGGTGGTGGAGCAACAAGTGCTATAGCTCCAGAAGGCCTTTGTCCTGGGAGCAGAACTTCCCTCTTGACTGCTAAAGGAGAGAGACTTCTCCCTCTCCCTCCAGAGGCTGTATTATTCCAGCTGCCGCAAAGAGACAATTAGGGTAAGTAATTAAATTTTCTTCCACTTGTTTATGATCAAGGACTTGCCGAGGGAAACACTAATTTACTAGAACCTTCTCCCTCTCATAGAAGCCACATTCAGCCACCTTCTGTTTTCCTTTAAAGCAGCTGCTTGCTCAAGAAATTTCTTGCCTCCTCAAGAACAGGACCACTACTCCGAACAGCGTACTGCTTAAGAAGAGTCGCTGAAGTAAGGCTGTCTGAAGTGGTTTAGAAATTGGACGCACCCCAAAACAGTGCATTCTTTTGTTGACTTCTGGATACACAGGCAGAGGTCAATCCCAATGCAAGCTCTTCGAAACGGTGACATAATCAATAAGGTTAACACTGCCAGCCAATCACTAATTCCAGAAGATTTAAAGAGCAGTATCAAATCTACGGGACGCGGGTGGCGCTGTGGGTTAAACCACAGAGCCTAGGACTTGCCAATCAGAAGGTCAGCAGTTCGAATCCCCGTGACGGGGTGAGCTCCTGTTGCTCAGTCCCTGCTCCTGCCCACCTAGCAGTTCGAAAGCACGTCAAAGTGCAAGTAGATAAATAGGTACCACTCTGGCGGGAAGGTAAACGGCGTTTCCGTGCACTGCTCTGGTTCGCCAGAAGCGGCTTCGTCATGCTGGCCACATGACCCAGAAGCTGTACGCCGGCTCCCTTGGCCTATAGAGCGAGATGAACGTGCAACCTCAGAGTTGTCTGCAACTGGACCTAACGGTCAGGGGTACCTTTACCTATACCTTTGTTTAGCACGAAGATGGTGGCAGTCATCTTGCTGTCATCTTGACTAAGTTGCTTCTGGCGAAACCAGAGCAGCGCACAGAAACACCGTTCACCTTCCCACCGTAGCGGTACCTATTTATCTACTTGCACTTTGACGTGCTTTCGAACTGCTAGGTTGGCAGTAGCAGGGCCCGAGCAACGGGAGCTCACCCCGTCGCAGGGATTAGAACCACCGACCTTCTGATCGGCAAGCCCAAGAGGCTCAGTCGTTTAGACCACAGCACCACCTGCGTCCCTTCGTGCTAAATAATCAGACCTAAATGAAAAGAGTAATAGTTTGGAACTTGGTTTTTCATTTTAAAATCAAGATGCACTACATTTGGCAGAACGCCCATATCAGAAGTTCAAAACTGAATTTAAACAACATGTGATGTGTCGCAAAAGTGATATGTTCCAGTTTTTATTGTCGTTCTCTTAGGTTTAATTTCCTAACTCAACTGCATTCCCCTTCAAATGAAATTCCACATCTCAGATTTCAGTCATCTTAAATAATAAATGCTACCTTACGCCCTGAAGCACTACCACAAGGGAAACTCCACACTTAGCAAACGTTGGAGTAAATGCCGAAAACACACCAACCATCAAGAAAATAAAGAGAAAGTAATTAATTTTACATCAGTTTGCACATACATATGCATATGTCTTTGACCTTAGTTCAGATTAAAACATGATATTTTTTTTTAAAGGGGGGGTGCCAAGTTCAATGTTGCAATTAAACAACGTTTATCTATCATTGATATATCCTCCCCTCCCCCCCCAAAAAAACCCTCAAAGCAATTCTTCGAATAGCCTTGCACATCTTTTCCCAATCTGGTGCCATACGGATGTTGTTGGACTACAACTCCCATCAACCCAAGCCAGCGTGGCCAGTGGTCAGAGATCATGGAAGTCCAACAACTGCTGGAGGGCAATAGTTTAAAGGTGGCTGTACTTGTATAATAGAATACTGTCATGTAACAAGAGTGTTTGCAAATACAGTGGTACCTTGGTTTACAACCATAATCCGTTCCAGAGGTACGTTTGTAAACCAAGACAGGTTGTAACCCAAGGCGCACTTTTGCCAATGGGACCTCCCAAAACAATTTGTTCGTAATTCCCCCCCCCCAAAAAATGGGTTGTAATCCAAGAAAAGGTTGCAAACCGGGACACACACTTCCAGGTTTGACGTGTTTGTAATCCAAAACGTATGCAAACCAAGACATAAGCAAACCAAGGTACCACTGTATTGGTTTGCTTTGGCCCTTAGCAAAATCATGGTCGGTGTGAGTTTTGAACTTACACTCAGATTACATTCTTTATAAGTGAAATCCTAAAATGAGAGGAAGTAAGGCCCACTGTAAAAGGTAAAGGGACCCCTGACCATTAGGTCCAGTCATGACCGACTCTGGGGTTGTGGCGCTCATCTCGCTTTATTGGCCGAGGGAGCCGGCGTACAGCTTCCGGGTCATGTGGCCAGCATGACTAAGCCGCTTCTGGCGAACCAGAGCAGCGCACGGAAACGCCGTTTACCTTCCCGCCGGAACGGTACCTATTTATCTACTTGCACTTTGACGTGTTTTAGAACTGCTAGGTTGGCAGGAGCAGGGACCGTGCAACGGGAGCTCACCCCGTAGTAGGGATTCGAACCACCGACCTTCTGATCAGCAAGTCCTAGGCTCTGTGGTTTAACCCACAGCGCCACACACGTGAGTAAACACACTTAGGATTGCTCTGTTAGCACTATACTAAATCAGCTCCTGATGCACATCAAAGTAATGAAGTGTTTTTAGAGAGTCAATCCAATCCTACCCTCCACACTCAAACATGCACACTTCAACAAGAGTAACACAAGCAGAAGTTTTCAACACAAGAGCTAAAGCATTATCCTACCCCTTACTAAAATTTTGCAGTGAAGCACAGAATTAATTTCAATTAACAAACAGCCCCAAGCCCAGCTATCCAATGCCCAGAGACCTCATTAAATTTGTATGTTTGAAAGCAGAAAACGAAAGGGTTAAAAAGTGACAAGAGCTCATCTTCGTGGACTTGAATTCATGAAAAGTGATCCAACCTGTTTATCCCCCACTTGCAATTTAAAAAGTTGGCTTCCGAAAGAAATTGGTTCAGTATGGCTCCCTCAAGAGATTAGCACTGGTTGCTGAACATCAACAATACTGAGCTATGATACCGTGGCGGAACACATCGTGGTAAAACGTAACCTCAGCATCCGTTCAGAAATAAATGCTGCCAACATGCCAACAACATTGCAATCCAGCCTCATACAAGCTATAAACTTTGCAGGTCAAAGAAAGCTGGTGGTTTGTTTCCCCTGCACCGACAGATGCAACAAACCAACCACATGCAAGAGAAAAGCGCATGTAAGAAAATCAGTTCTAACCACTTCACCGCTAAGGCAAAGTAACTGGCAGTATAATGTAGGAACAAGCTCCACCCACCACCTGCTATTACAGAAACATAGAAAATATGCGTAATATTCAGAATCAGAATCCACAAACTGTGCCATATTACTGGCATTTAGATACCAACAAGATGAAATAAGAACATAATTAGAGTTTGCTGGATCAGGCCAATCCAATCCAGCATCTTGGTCTCACAGTGGCCAACCAGATGCCTATGGGAAACCAGGGAGCAGAACATTTAATAATACTAATAATAAATTTTATTTATACCCCGCCCTCCCCAGCCAGAGGGCAGCTAACAGCAATAAAATTACAATAAAACATAATGGGGGGGGGGAGAGAAACAAACAAACAAAAACCAGTTTATTAAAATACAATTTAAAATGCAGCCTCATTTTAATAGTAGCCCATAAATCAAAACCATAAGGGGAGGGAAACATAAGGGTCAGACTGAGTCCAAACCAAAGGCCAGGTGGAACAGCTCTGTCTTACAGGCCCTAGTCTCTTGTGACAGAGCGTTCCACCAAGTCGGGGCCAGTACTGAAAAGGCCCTGGCCCTAGTTGAGACCAATCTAACCACCTTGCAACTTGGGACCTCCAAAGTGTTGTCATTTGTAGACCTTAAGGTCCTCCACGGGGCATACCAGGAGAGGCGGTCCCGTAGGTACGTGGGTCCTAGCCCACACAGGGCTTTAAAGGTCAAAACCAGCACCTTAGACCTGACGCTGTACTCCACTGGGAGCCAGTGCAGTTGGTAAAGCACTGGATGAATGTGATCTGCCCAAGAGCCCTCTCCCCTCCATGATTTCCAGCAACTGGTATTTTTGAACACTGCCGCCTTCCCAACTGTGGAGGCAGAGCATAGGCTAGTAGCCACCGATAGCCCTCTCCTCCAGGAATTTGTCTGATCCTCTTTTAAAGCTGTCCAAGTTGGTGGCCAATAGATTCCAAAACGAATTCCGGTGCCGTGAGGTTGTAAGCAACTGTTGCATTTGGGGCTGTTGAACTATCTGTCTAATTAACAGCACGCACAAAACCCAATCGATACGAAAGGATTTACAACTCTGCAAAAGACACAGATGGTGTGGGCTTGAACTGAAAATATGCACCAAGCACCGTTGGGCTTTTTAAATGTGAGAGATCCCTCCCCCTTGCAAAAGAATGCACAGAGAGAATGTGTGTCAGATATGTAGCATGGTGAAGTAAGCAGGGGCAGTATATGAATGGGAAACAAGAATATGAATGGGAATCAATGGGCAACAATAGAGGGGCGGGGGGAGAATCCTGCATGAACTCCATGGAGAAAAAGTGGAGAAAGAACAATACATACACAGGACTCAGCTATACAGTTGCAAATAAAACGTTTTTAAGTGTGTTTTAAGTGCAATACACAATGTGACACTAGATGGCAGTGGTGAGCCTTATGGAAAATTCAATGTATTTTTTAAAACACCTTTTTAAAAAAGCATTTTCATATGTGTGTAGATCCCACCACAGTCTACCTGAAGAAAACGGGAGAACTGGAGAACGCACAAGCACTATATTACCTACCAACCCTAGTGGTTGGCGACTGTCCAATACAATATTTTGGGATTCGGGGATGTTTTCTGCAGCTGTTCCACTTGCCATTTGCTTCTATCTGCCTGGAAGGGGACTGTGGGAAAAGCTGGAAAGGAGAGTGGGGAATGCGTTCCAAGACCAGAAGTCGCAGAGACTGAAGCTTCAAAGGAACAGTAGCTCAAGTAAGAATCATAGAACGAATGTCTTGGATCCATAGCAGCGTCGCTTATTCTCACTCGCAAGGGAAAGGTGTAATAAGGACAGGGAAGGACTTGTCAATGAAAGGGCAGGAATGCAATGGGGGAACCCTAGACCCAGCCGCACACAGTGAAACTGATCTAACACAGGAAAACAGTTTGTAAACTGGAATCTTCCGTTTGCTGCCACCACTAACTGGCTGTGGAAAATTAATTGGTTGGGTATTATCTCTGGCCATTGAGCTTCCTAAATCTTTTTAAAGATGCAGTAAGGAGAAAGGTACTGTTTGGACCTGAAAGGATAGGAACTTTATCAAAAGAAAGTGGTGATTCAGAGTATCTAAGACGGGGTCAGCAAACTTTTTCAGCAGGGGGCCGGTCCACTGTCCCTCAGACCTTGTGGAGGGCCGGACTATATTTTGAAGAAAAAATGAACGAATCCCTATGCCCCACAAATAAGCCAGAGATGCATTTTAAATGAAAGCACACATTCTACTCATGTAAAAACACCAGGCAGGCCCCACAAACAACCCAGAGATGCATTTTAAATAAAAGGACACATTCTACTCATGTAAAAACACAGTGATTCCGAGACTGTCCGCGGGCCGGATTTAGAAGGTGATTAGGCCAGATCCGGCCCCCGGGCCTTAGTTTGTCTACCCATGATCTAAGGCCTAAGGAAGGGGTAGAACAGTCAGGCTGAAAGGCTGGTCAAGGCGGATTTGAAGGGAACAACACTGTTACTGTAGGAGCAGACGTAAATATGAAGTACAACAACACTAGAAGAAGTCTAAGGGCTTCCTTTGGGAACAGGACAACGATTTAGAGGCGATGGAAAGTTGGAAAGTTGAGGGCAATGCAGGGACATGCAAGGCAGGGGAAGAAATGGGAGGAGGGGCAGCTGTGCAGTCTGTTCCTTGTTTCCAGATTCCTCAGCACCACAGAGCATGCTCTCCAAGAAAATGACCCCCAGCCCAGCATTTGCAACAGTTTTAGAAGTCTGGCCTGGTATCAAGTAACAGGTAAAAAGGTAAAGGACCCCTGGAAGGTTAAGTCCAGTCAAAGGCGGCTATGGGGTTGCGGCACTCATCTAGCTTTCAGGCGTTTGTCCACAGACAGCTTTCCGGGCCATGTGGGCAGCATGACTAAACCGCTTCTGGAGCAACGGGACACCGTGACAGGTGCCAGAGCGCACGGAAATGCCGTTTACCTTCCTGCCACAGTGGTACCTATTTATCTACTTGCACTGGAGTGCTTTCGAACTGCTAGGTTGGCAGGAGCTGGGACAGAGCAACAGGAGCTCACCCTGTCACGGGGATTCGAACCGCTAACCTTCTGATCGGCAAGCCCAAGAGGCTCAGTGGTTTAGACCACAGCGCCACCCGACTGCCCCCATCAAGTAACAATGCTAAGGGGCAAAGGGGGTGGGGTGGGGTGGGAACAGCGAGAGAGTGATGCCGCCCCTCTGTTATTTTATTTTACTTTTTTAAAAACCCTCCTTCACAGAAACACAATAAAACATTCTCCCAATAATACATTGCCACTGTCATAGCTGGAGAAGACCGTGCAGGAAAGAGGTGGGTCAGGGAACCGGGGCATCACCATTCAGAGGCGGCATCAGAAAATGGTGCCGCCCACGACACAGCACAGTTGGTAAAGCACGAGGCTCTAAATGTCAAGGTTGTGGATTCAAGTCCCACGTGGGGGCAAAGGATTCCTGCCTTGCATGGGGCTTGGCTAGATGACCCCTGGTGTCCCTTCCAACTCTACAATTCTATGATACTATAAAAAGCAAGCCTTGCCAGAAAGGCGAAGTGGGGGCACACAGTGGAAAGGGTCATAGTTCAGCGGCAGAGCATCTGCCCATGTGCAGAAGGTTTGACTTCCCACCCCACCCCACCCAACATCTCCAAGTAGGGCCGGGAGAGGTCAACGTCTTAAACCCTGGATTCAGTGTAAGGGAATACTAAGCTATGTAGGTTAAGGATCCAACTCAGCATAACAGTAGCTTCCGACATTCCTAAGAGGAGGAAGTAAGAGAGCCAGGAGGAGAATGCAAGATGGCATGTGGAGCATTCTCTCTTTGCAGAAGAGGAGGAAAATGCAGAGTTTGAGAAGAGGAACACACACCCAGGACTGGGACGTATTCAGATCCTATCTACCTTCAGCAAGGAATTCACAGAAATAACTTTGAACGATACCTGTTGGGCTTACTTTTAAGCGTTTCATAAAACATGGAGATCTATAAATGAAACTATTCTGGTCTGCCAAGGTATGGGAAACAGCTCTTTAAGGAAAAATTAACTCATAAGTTACTGGTCTTGAGAGGCCAACACAAAGAGGACAAATTTATTTCTATTTGGTTATGATTTAATAGTGTATTATCACTAACCAAGAACATGAACAATGACCTCCTCCAGCTTTCAAATGGAATTGGCTGCTTTAATTGGCTAGCACTCTTTGAGGTGGCGCCTTTACGGTTATCCAGGGATAGTTTTAGGTTATATTCTGAGAGTTATGATTAACGCACCCTGTTAAGGTCCTGTTGAGGTATTTATATCCCCGGCTTCTTCTGCTATCAAAAATACGGTTATTACTATGTTTTCTTTTGATTCTGTAAGCTTTGTGAATCATATTCTGAATCACCCGGCCTGCTGCCCTACGATCCCTGTTCGACTTTAAACTCAACTAAAATTAACTTTGAAAAAACAAACTATTGCTTTTTTGTTGTTTGAAAGAGGGGCAAAGCAAGTTTGGGTGTGTCAAACGGGAGCTTGATAAGGAGGAGGAAGGCAGAAGGGGAAACTTGTCAGGAAGCCTTGGAAGGAATTTTTCCTCCCTCCTTCCTTTTCTGCTGGGTGGAGGGAAGAGAAGACCTTTTAACCTGGAAAGTCAACATGGGACAGCTCGGCCATTTCCCAGCCAGTGAGGCAAGACCAGGAACACACCAAGGGGATTAATCAAGACTCCTCCTGCAGTGACAACTTCGTTGCTGCCAGAACTTTTTCTTGCATTCCCTAAACACTCTTTTTTTTTTTTTTGCGGGGGAGGGGGACTTAAGGTGGGGCCCGATTGAAGTTTGCTGGGACACACACAGAGAGACAAACACTCCGCCAAGCAAACAGACACCCAAGCTCCCTAATGCAGTTTTTGCATTAGGGAGCTTTGGGAGAGCAAGAGGCTTGGGTGTGTGTTTTCATTTATTTATTTTAAGAGAGCCGCGTTTCTTCCGCAATGAAATTAAGAATCCCGAGCCTCCCAGGCAGGCAGGCAGGCAAGCGAGCGAGCTGGCTCTGTCTCTCTCAACTCACCCGGACCAGGTTGCTCACGGCGGATTGCACGGCGGCCACGGGAGCGGTGAGATCCGGGATGGCCTTGCCGTCCACCTCGCCCTCTTCGTGCATGATGACCAGGTGGGAGATCTGCTGCGCCACCGGCTCCAGGATACTCTCGATCGTGCGGGTGTGGAAGACGGGCATGGTTGCTCAGGTTCCCACGACGGTGCAGAGGAGAAGCAATAGATTTATGTAACTTCTGCGAGTGAAAAGCGGGCAGTTCCCCCCAGGTTTGGAACAAAACGGGGGAAAAGGTGGCTGAAAATATATATAGATTTATCTTCTTCTTTTTCTCCACCCCACCCAGCTCCCTTGAAGAAGTCTCCGCGGACGCCGAGCTTCTCCCGCAGCGCCTTCCCAACTCCTCGCCCGGCAGCGCTGACTGACGCCCCTTCTGCAGGCAGGCGGCGCTTTTCAGCCGGCGCAGCCTAACCCGTTCCCTGCCCTTCCCTTGCATTCCTCCTGCAACCCTGGGCAGAAGGGGACCGTCTGTCCCCGCCTCGGCCAATGATGGAAGGCCAATCCTCCTTTCATTGGAGGAGCGCCCGCGTCCATCTGCATTCCGACTCCACCCCCTGGGTCCTCCCTGCCCTCGGCTTCTCCTTCCCCCCTCCCTCCACCTTTTCTCTTTCCAGCTCTCCTGCCCAAAGGAGGTTTGGTTGCTCCGACACTGGTTTTCCCAGCGTTGGAGGTGACGTCAGACATTCTGGAGTCCATATAAGGAGATGGTGAAAGCCAGGGCGTTTGGGAGGGGGGAGAGGGGCGGAGGAGGATTCCACTGCGGGGGACGACCCCTCCCCTCCTCATCCCCCGCGCGCATCCCTATCCCTACTTAAGGCTCCTTCGGAAGCATATAGCTTACTTGTAGCGTCAGAGGCTGGTTCCATACGCGTTTACTTGGAAAGATGAGTTTCCAACTACTTTTAGTGGACCAAGTTAAGTGTGCAAGAGGATTCCAGCCTTCTGTGCAGGGAAAACAATTATTGGGAGTACAGTGGTACCTCGGGTTACAGACGCTTCAGGTTACAGACTCCACTAGCCCAGAAATATTACCTCGGGTTAAGAACTTTGCTTCAGGATGAGAACAGAAATCGTGCTCTGGCTGCCGGGCAGGCCCCATTAGCTAAAGTGGTGCTTCAGGTTAAGAACATTTTCAGGTTAAGAATGGACCTCCGGAACGAATTAAGTACTTAACCCGAGGTACCACTGTAATATGGAGCGCAGGGAGTGGGGCAGAACCGGAGCAGAGGGGGCAGATCATGATCTTGCCAGTACCAACACTCCACCCAATAAGTCAAAGTTTTAAGTTTATTTGCTGTGGCGACTTAAAACTTTGACTTATTGGGTGGAGTGTTGGTACTGGCAAGATCATGATCTGCCCCCTCTGCTCCGGTTCTGCCCCACTCCCTGCGCTCCATATTACAGTGGTACCTCGGGTTAAGTGTGTGGGGGGTGTCCTACATTTTAACATACATGTGTATTACATTGTATTTCAACAGTGGATCACTGCATATTTTGCGCAACGTGCACAGAATACTTTTATTTCCTTTTTGGATGAAACGACCAGGACGGTTGCAACAAGAAATAAAGTCAGACTTTGTATAATAATCACAGGTATTGTGCAAGTCAGCCTGCTTGATGGTAAAGGTGGCCGGCAATAATGAGGGGAGTTAGGGTGCCAACTCTCTTGACGGGCTGCGCTGGCACGGGGTCGGTGCATTTATTGATGCACAGGAACCGGGCAAATGGGCAAATGCTTTACCCATAGCAACCGCTGTAGCTATTTTGGTCATTATCGCTGAGTAAATACGTGCTAAATTGGGCTGGACAGCAGCAATCTTCAGCTGTTAAAGCCACCCCACATGCTTTAAATCTGTTTGCTCTGAAAATGTGTTGTGGGTTTGCCCCCCTTTTATAGAATCGTAGAATTGGAAGGTATCCTGAGGGTCATTTAGTCCAACCCTCTGCAATGCAGGGATCTCAGCTAAAGTAAAAAGTCAATACTGGCTCCTAAACTGGACCTGAGTGCGCATTATTCCAAGGAAAGGGTTTCCTTAATGTCTGTATTTAGTCTTCCATTGGGAAATGGAATTCTGTTCACTTAGTCTGTTTCAACTGGACCGGCCAAGCTGTCTTCTCAGTAGGCTAAAGCTACTCTTTTGGACTTGAACGGGAACTCGACAGTATCAGTATCTCTTAAAGCTAAGTGCTACCCATCTTCCTGTCAGTTTTTTATAAAACCGCACATGCCATAGCAGGAAGGGAGGGGCTGTAAAACCACTTCCCTCTTTGCTGTATGCCTTTGAAGAAATGACTTGCAGTAATATTTACATTAAGGTGGCACGGGTAACTCTGATGTGCCACCTTTTACAACAAATTTATGTCAAGGAGTTGCAGAGACCCGAGAATCTTCCTTTGATGCGTGGATGACTGACCATTGCGCCATAACAGAATTTCCGTGTTTGGCAGGAGAACTGCTGTATTTCCCCTTCTGTACCCCAATCATTAGCTAAATCCTGGCCTTCATTAATTATGAACATTCACCAGCTTCCTAGAATTATGAGCACCTTTGCACCCACAGCCTCTGGTACCCTGGATCGACAACAATATGGCAGGGAGCTGCCCCAGGCTAGCCGAAGGAGGACAGTAGGCAAGTTGCTGCTTATGAATTGTACAGAGTAGATTTATACTCACATTGCAATCGAAGATATCGGCTGTATGACTGCCATATCCGGTGTGTGCTCAGCCTGGAAGCAGGGGGGGGGGAGACATACAGCCAAACATTAAAGAGCATCCCAGGACCCATCAACGAGGGACTGTGCCATCAACAAAGCCCATATGCCACTAACGCATAAAGTAGCCAATGAACTTGTGAGAATGAGTACACACCCAGCACAAAGCCGTATGAAAGCAGCTGTGTGCAAGCGGGTGTACATGAGGGTCTGTGGGTTGGTGTGACGGGGTTTAAAGGAATCTTAGAAGTGCTACCCCATTCCCCAGCTGGGTGGCATTGACACTGATCCTAGGGCCAGCCCTGTGACTAGGCAGAGGGAGGCGGCTGCCTCAGGCAGCAGATGCTGCAGGAGGACATGCAGCCTATCCCCCTAAGCTAACCTTCGGTCATCAGGTGCAAAACGAGCATGCAGTCCATTGACAGTGTGGGGAGAAAGGTTCAGTTGCCAGGGCCATCGGCTCCTGTATCCAGAATTGGTACGTATGTGCGGAATCCTGCCGTTCATCTTAAGCAGCCAATGTCTTTGACCAGCCCTGCTCTCAGGTGTGTGACAGCATGGCAAGCCTGAGGCAAAGGAGGAGACTAGAATACCTCAAGGACCACCTCTCCCCATATGAACCGACCCGGAGCCTGAAGTCACCCTTCTTTATGTGCCTCCCCCACGTGAGGTGGCAACACAAGAACAGGCCTTTTCCGTGGTGGCTCCCTGTTTGTGGAGTGCTCTCCCCAGAGAGCCTCGCCTGGCACCTTCATTATGAACCTTTAGGTGCCAAGTTAAAACATTCCTTTTCAGCCAGGCCTTTGGCTGATTGACATTCGATGCCCTTTTAAAAGAGGTGGGGGGGATTATTGGTTTTGTTCTGTTCTTATTTTTTATTATACATTTTGTGTTCTTTATGTTGTGACCTGCCCTGAGATCTACGGATGTAGGGCGGATACAAATTTAATAAATGAGATAGCATGGCACCCTATCCAAATTCCACATACATAAACCAATTGGACTGACAATTGAATCTTCAGTGTTGCCTACCCTACAACATTTCTCTGATGAAAATAGGGATGTCCTATACAACAACAACAACAACATACCCTGTCCATCTGACTAGGTTGCCCCAGCCACTCTGGGCAGCTTCCAACATATATAAAAACATAATAAAACATTAAACTTTTAAAAAACTTCCCTATGCAGGGCTGCCTTCAGATGTCTTTGAGAGGTTGTATAGTTACTGATCTCCTTGGCTCGGGGATCGCATAACTCCATACTTTTCAATATTTCTCTGATGAAAATAGGAATGCTCTAAGGAAAAGCAGAACATTCCAGGATCCAATCAGAAATCAGGACTGCTTTTGAAAATCTGGGACTGTCCCTGGAAAATGGGGATACTTGGAGGGTCTGGTGTTTGTGTCCCCACCAGACCTGAGGAAGCAGGGAAGATTTGGGGCAAGGGCAAAGGAAAGGCAACCGTAGCAGAATAGCTGGGGGCGAAGGAAGAACATTCAGGGGCTACTTTTGAGCCTATCTGCTTGACATGGTTGCTCCACTCCAATGTGTGATGTTCACACCCCTCCTTGACCTCTTGAGGGAAGAGAACCTTGCAGTTTCTACAGTTCCATGATTCTATAATTATGATTCTAAGTTATTCCTCTTTTGTTTCATTAATTGGTTATACAGTCTCCGGCAAATGGGAGTTTGTAATTGGATATAAGCTCCTTTGTGAAGAAATATACCAGAGGCTTCGTAAAAAAATCTGGAGGGATAATTAAAACATCCTCCAAAAAGGCCCTTTCATGATCGTACTTGAAATATACTCAGAGTCGCAAAGTGATTTCATGCTCTTTATTCAGCTCATAGTGGTGAGGAGGAATGAATGAAAGTCCCCTCAAGGTATCTGCTTTATATACATTATTTACACAATGGGCTGCACATGATTGGCTAATTCCGGAATTCTACTGTAAGCCAATCAGGTTGTGGATTCACTTCTATCTGGAGCATGATTGGGTGGTTCCTGCCAACCAATCATACTGCTGCATTGTTCTAGGACCAATCAGACTGCTGCATTCTGAATCCTATTATTCTAGGACCAATCAGACTGCTGCCTTTTGGATCCTATTGTTCTAGGACCAATCAGACTGCTGCAGTTTGGATCCTATTCAACTCAGTACATAACAGTACTGGACAATGTAACCCAGTTGCCTGTTTCACTCTGATCATTCACTATTAATGGCTGTGAGTTTAAGCAGCCTTTGCTGTTCTAAATCACAAATGGGAATTATATATTCGATTTTCATCATGCCAGACGTTGCATCCATTATTACTATTTTGCATTCAAAGTAATTACTCATTTACTCAGTATGGATTGCAGATAATAAGCACACAACAGTGGAGAACACTGGAATATAGTCACTTCATTTATGTGACCTAATCATCCATTACATGCCATGAAAGGGAAATATGCAACCTTTGGTGTAAAGAGATCACCCCAGGCTTTTGAAACTTAAAAAAAAGAAGAACGAAAACCGCAAGCAAAAGACCCCCTGCTTTTCATTTTAAAGAACACACACCGGTTTATTCATTCAGAGTTCAATGCTGTGATCATATAGGTTCTGCTGATAGAAAACAGATGCTCTTGGGCTTTATAAACAGCTACTTTATATGGAATACAGCTTCTTCTGCTACTGTATGTATAAAAATACACAGCTATAGACCTGTGAACATGTTTCATGGGTTGTGCAGTGGTGCACATCCAAATGCACATTGGAGTATGTGGAAATTCTGCCTCTTGTTTTACTTCACAAACAAAGCACTGACATTCATTTACAAGGACTCCCAGAGGTGAGCAGGAAAAGCAAACCCATTATGTGCTAGTCAAAATCCTATTAAGCATTCTCACTGCAATTAATCCAGAATGCAGCAGCCAGACTGGTGTCTGGGAGTGGATGCCGAGACCACATAACATCAGTCTTGAAAGACCTACATTGGCTCCCAGTACGTTTCTGAGCACAATTCAAAGTGTTGGTGCTGACCTTTAAAGCCCTAAATGGCCTTGGCCCAGTATACCTGAAGGAGCATCTCCACCTCCATCGTTCTGCCCAGACACTGAGGTCCAGCTCCAAGGGCCTTCTGGCAGTTCCCTCACTGCGAGAAGTGAGGTTACAGGGAACCAGGCAGAGGGCCTTCTCGGTAGTGGCGCCCTCCCATCAGATGTCAAGGAAATAAACAACTATCTGACTTTTGGAAGACATTTGAAGGCAGCCCTGTTTAGGGAAGTTTTTAATGTCTGGTGTTTTATTGTATTTTTAATATTTTGTTGGAAGCCACCCAGAGTGTCTGGGGAAACCCAGCCAGATGGGTTGGGTATAAACAGTGGCAGAGCTTCATGCTCCGGCACTGGGGGGCGGAGAGCAGGCAGGAGCGGGGCTGCCGCGCATCCAGGGGCATGGGGCGTGTCCTGGAGGTGGGGCACGCTGCCTGCAGGGGCGTGGTGCCCAGCGCGGGTGGGGGGACAGCCGCGATGGCACCCCACCGGGATCACGCTGCCGGGGTGGTGCGCTCTCCCCGTACTCCTCTTCCTCCGCCAGTGGGTATAAATTAATTTATTATTAGTAGTAGTAGTAGTATTAGTAGTAGTATTAAGCTAGCTGGTTTGTGGTGGGTGGACAAGCAGGGTCAGGAGGGGTTGTGGGTGGGGATGGGCTTTAATTATTTCCCTCTGCTGCCAACCTGTTTAGAATCAGAGACCCCAAAGCCTACTATTCAAAATGGGAGGAAAACTCCAGGAAGCACAAATGGAAGATTTGTACCCACTGGAAGTAGCAGGCATGGAGGATTCCCAGTTCTGACTGGGACACAATGGGGCCAAAAAATTTAAAGAAGTGCACCCCTCATTCCCTAGTTCCAGTGGCGTGAGGTGGAAATTGTGAGATCCTGACATTGCGCATGTGAGCACTGTAGCTCCCTAAGCCAGACAGAAGCTTCCCGGGCTTTGCGAAGGATGTGCCAGGGCTCAAACAGGATGCTGGAGTCTTCCTGCATCAGGTATCAGGATTTTGGACCCATCAGAGCATCGCATTTCCTTGCCTAAGCTGGGCAGAAGCTGGGCTTTGTGAAGGAGGCACCAGGGAACATTTAGGGGCTAGCCTAGTCCCCTGAGTCCAGTGACTGCACACCACTGTTTGTGTCTGAAATATACTTGGAGTCGAGAGTGGATTTCATACTCTTTATTCAGCTCATAGTGGTGAAGAGGAATGAATGTTCCCCCAAAGGATCTGCTTTATATACATTATTTACACAATGGGCTGCAAGTGATTGGCTAATTCTGGAATTCTCCTGTAGGCCAATCAGGTTGTGGATTCACTTCCATCTGGAACTGGGTTGGGTGGCTCCTGCAGACCAATCAGACTGCTGCATTGTTCTAGGACCAATCAGACTGCTGCATTTTGGATCCTATTCAACTCAGTACATAACAGTGTACATTGCAAACAGCAGGCATGGAGTGCCAGCTCTGATTGGAACACAGTGGGGGTGAAAATTTAAACCTCATTCCCTGGTTCTGATCCAGCTTGCTGCCGCAGGCACCCTATACAACTGACACACCAGGGCTAACCATACGACAAATGTTGCATCTAGTTTGGTCCTTATACAGCTGTCTCATAATTCAGCGTAAGGGGTATACTAATATAGCATTCAGCAAGCAGAGGAAAGCAGTTTGTAACAGGAGGAGGGAGGCAGAAGCACTGGGGGAGTGATGTTGAGTGCAAGAAAAGGACTGTTATAAGTAAACAAGAGTGTCCCTAATCTCAGCCACGAAATGTTGGAGGGTGCCTAGTAACTCCAAAAAGAAACCACAAGCTTAGTATGCCTTTCTGGCCTCTCCCTTTGAGTGCCAACTGCTCTGGAATACAAAACATTTTTTTAACCGTATTGCATTCTAAGTGGTTTATCTTGAAACGCCATGGAATGAAGCAACAACGATAGCAGCGTGAGTATGGATTGGAAGAATGTCTGAAGGACAGAAAGCAGGTGTTGTAAGGAAATAAAGTAAATCCACATGAGGCCAAATATAAACTCTTGGCTTGATTATATTTGAGAGTTAAGACAGCTCTTGCCTTTTCTAATGACACAAAACAAGTCTACCCTATCTGGTCTTGTATAGCATGATGCAGCAAGTATGCTGTTAAAAATACACAGAATCGTAGCTCGTGGCTTTTCTAAACCCATCTTTTTCTGTGATCAATATGCTGGTGTCTCCACTTTCTATAAGGGCTGCTCCTTCTGGAGGTTAATGTGTCTGAATTTTTCCATTTGTAGTGCACAGTCCACACATACTTTGCCCAGGTGGTTTTTGTATTTTCTGAGTGGTGTCAAAAAAAGAAGAAAAAAAACCTGTACTCTGAAACAAGTCTCATTGAATTCAGTAAGGCTCACTCTCTAAGCAAATACAGTCATACCTTGGATCCCAAACGCCCTTGGTACGTGGCCGTTTTGGCTCCGGAATGCCGCAAACCCGGAAATTAGTGTTCTGGTTTACAAACATTATTTGGAACCCGAATGTCCGACGGGGCTTCCGCAACTTGTGATTGGCTGGAGGAGCTTCCATCAGCCAATCAGAAGCCACGCTTTGGTTTCCAAACATTTTGGAACAGATTTGGAACAAACTTCTGGAACAGATTCTGTTCGACTTCCAAGGTACAACTGTGTGCACAGGACTGCAGCATTAAGAAATTAGCTTGGTCTAGTCTAAGCCGGGATGGGGGGTTTCTGCCTGAAACAGAGCTCAAATGCTCCCCTACAAGAGCCAAAACTTCAAAAAAAAAGTCTTGGTGCACTATTCGTTTCCTGCTTTCACATACTCCATCTGCCCATGGCATCACCTGGAGCAGGTACTTCACCTTGTCACATGGCAGGCCCAGTTCTTTTTGGGCTGTCTGTGGGCTGTATCTAGAACAAAGATGACAAGATGAGGCCAGGCTCATTCTCGTTTTCTTCTCTCAATGGAGGTCACCTCTCAAAAGGCAAAGCATCTACCACAACGGCAAAGCAAAACCTGGCTGATACCTACCATTCAAACTCCTTCCTCAGCCCCTGAGTTCTTATGTACTCCTTAAAATATAAATGTAACCAGACTACAAATGAATACAAAACAGCTGACACCCAACTAACCAAGCAGGAGCAAGCCAAAGAGTTATTCAAAGGAGCACAAATATAAATAAGTACAGCGGTACCTCGGGTTACATATGCTTCAGGTTACAGACTCCGCTAACCCAGAAATAGTGCTTCAGGTTAAGAACTTTGCTTCAGGATGAGAACAGAAATCGTGCTCCGGCGGCGCGGCAGCAGCAGGAGGCCCCATTAGCTAAAGTGGTGCTTCAGGTTAAGAACATTTTCAGGTTAAGAACGGACCTCCAGAACGAATTAAGTACTTAACCCGAGGTACCACTGTATTTACTTGGCATATAAAAGCTGATGAAAGTCACTCTCCCTGGGGACATGACACCACAACAGGGAAATTGCTATATCTTAGCTTCCTTATTTCCTGGGACCTCTTCCTACTTAGCTATCCAAGCCACGGTCTGTCCCACATAGCTGTTATCACGTCTGGACTCTCTGTCGGGTTTTAATCCCAGCCAAACTGGCCTCTGCCTTCCCTTCAAACTGTTTGTATACGCTCAGGTGCCAACATCAATTCCCTGAGCAGTTGGAATGTTCATGAATATTCCATGGCATCGCCAAGCACTACCACAAATGTGCTTCTTTTCCAGTGAGGGCTGTTCTGACAGAGTTAGAGGTCACATAATTGAACTAGGCTAATCCGCCACCATTCTTTAGTTAAATATGCACTCCAGAGCTTTATGAATCCACAAAGCTTTTTATTTGCCAAACCACACAAGAACAACTACCCAAATAATAGTCCGACGAGACTGTGCACATTTTTCTTTATGCCACATGGAACTAGGAATGTTGGAGAATTCTGGCTAAAAAGGAAATGGGAGTAGAAATTGCCAATGTTTGCTTATCGTTTCATTTCCATATTAGTATTTCTTCTTGTTGTTTTCCAACTGCAAATGGTATATATGATACGCAATTGGTAATGGCCCCCATTTGCATTGTTTCCTTTGCACCAAAATGAATAGTGTGGGAAAAACATAATGATGATGTAATTGTCTAATTAATCCTATAAAAATTTGCCAGCAAAGACTGAAAGTTGAGCAACATAGCTTTTGTCAGAAGCCAAACTGCAGTAGAATGGAAACAGCGTTGCATGCGACAAATGCAGGGCAGAATGTAAATAAATATCTTCTTATGTTCCTACATGGAACGGAGAAAGTCAACATATGGAGTGGCAAATGAAAGCTCAATAAGATATTCTCAGCCTTCACAATACACACCTAATGGATAATTCAGGAGGTTAATCTCTGGCTGCTTTTTATAAAGAGAGCTACATATTTGTGTCCCTTTTACTCTACTGCTATCCAAGAACTGAGCAATGACAATACAGTTTCTTATTACACCCATAGGTTTTCCAAGATGTTTCAATAGTAGATTGAAGTTGGAGGAATGCATCTCAAGGTCAAATGAGAGTGAGGCCCTCCCTACATTTTTAGCTGCCTCCTTGCAATACTTGGAGGAGTGGGGTTGAGTCCCAGTGGGGGGGGGGAATAGGGGCCCCCAGCAAGGTGGACTGATTAAAAATCTTTGCACAGGATATAAAATAAATTTGTGATCTCATTTTATGCTAATAATAACCATGATAATGACATATTAAAAAAATGAGCATCCACACCATCGTTGCTTAACTAACCATACACTTTAGACTTGTATGTGTAATACAACACAATGCACATCACACACCAGCTTTGCTATATTCGCGTGGTGTTCACTTAAAAAACATGCAATTGTGACTGTGCATGGTAAGATGAGACTGTGTTGTCGCACCATCAAAGCACAGAAGCGAATGTATAGAGTCAGAAATACTCGGAAATGCAGATACAGTGGTACCTTGGAAGTCGAACGGAATCCGTTCCTGAAGTCCGTTCGACTTCCAAACCTTTTGGAAACCAAAGCACGGCTTTTGATTGGAAGCTCCTGCAGCCAATCAGAAGCCCTGGAAGCCCCATCGGATGTTCGGGTTCCAAAGAACGTTAGCAAACCGGAACACTCACTTCTGGGTTTGTAGCGTTCAGGAGCCAAAACGTTCGACTCACAAGACGTTTGGAATCCAAGGTACGACTGTGTTGGGAAGATCACAGAGAAAAGAGATCAAAGACAGGGTGACTCAGTAGGTCATGGGCAGAACAGAACCACAGTATCATAGTACGTAGAGTTGGAAGGGACCCCGAGGTTCATCTAGTCCAACCCCCTGCAATGCAGGGATCACAACACATGGGTCCCCACCCAATTTGAAACTGTACCAGACCCTACTTAGCTTTGCAACTGTGCTAGTAGTTTTAGTGCTGCATCACTAGGAGGTGAAGCAATGGGGAAGAAGGCCCATAGCGGAGGGGAGCAGGGTGTCCTGTAGCGGTGGGACTTCAGGGAAAAAATGTTTATGAAGATATTATGTGCAGTAAAAGGCTAGAGATGTGACTAATCCATCCCCAAGTGCCTTTGTTGTTGTCTTAACGACATGCAATGTGGCCAACCTACCCACAAGTGTCCATGTTGTCGCTCATAATATAAGCATGCCGCAAACCAAAGATAAAGCAGGATGAATTACAAAATGTGCCTTCCAGAGCAATTACTAGGAAAATTCCGTGTTCAAAGCAACCCCTGAGATAGCAACGCTTAGCACCTGAATTACGCAAAGCTTTTAATCTTCGCAGCATTCTATAAACAGGAGCCAAACCATGCGAGGCATTGGGGAACTGGAGGAAGCATGCAGTTTGCAAACAGAGAGCAGCTAAAAGGTTTCTCTTACATGCCTATACAGAGAGGATATTGATGCCAGTTACCCTAATGCCTGGGTCAGAGGGGATATTGATACAATTTCCAGGAAAGTGCAACAGCATCTTTGCTGCTCTTGTTGTTGTTATTTGCATGTTCAGACCCAGAAACCTCCCCCCTAAATAAATTCACACTTGACTCAAAATTTAGGCCACAACTTTATTGATTACAGAAAGTGACTGGTTGCATAGACTCTGTTTCGACTAGCTCCCTGCCATGCAGGTAGCGCTGACCCAGGGCACCAGCATAGGTCAGCCAAGGGTGAACACCTGGATAAGTGGAAAGCTGGGCACAGGCTATCTCCGCCAACCAAATGTCCCCCTGGACTCAGACACGGGCACAACTCCCTCTCAGGGGTTGACCAAACCATTGAGTCCCTGGATTCCTTTAACGGAATACCCTTCACATAGGGATGGCGAGAGCGTTCCCCCATCCCTATCACCTGAACCAGAGCCTATCCTCAACCTTACAAGTTGTGACGATTTGCTACGTGGCAAGCGAAACCCAAACGGCAACAACCAATCAGCCAAGTGGGGAAAATTCCTGCCATGCCCCTGACCCAATGACACACGACGGCATAGCAAGGTAAACCCAACAGGCCCTAAAAGTAGGGAGAGGTGGGCAGGTGTCCCAAATGCAAGCGCTGAAAGAGGAAGCTCTGGGTCACATGCATGGGCATAAATAGGCCCCTCAAACTGTTTAGACTGTGTCCCATTGGCCAGATTGTACCCAGCTTTGAGGGACCTGCCAATCGGGTGTCATGGCTCACCAATTGTACCCACCCACAACTCAGGGTGTCGGTTGTCCAGGTCTCACCGCAATACGTGCCCTCTTTAAGGGAGGACCCGATTTATTGAATTTCTGCACACACACCCCTTCATCCATGTTTTACACAGTAAAAACGCAAAAATACAGAACACAGTAACAAATGAAAACAATACCTCCAGTTTGAAAGACCACAGATTGTTTAATTAGCCAATGGCCTGAGAGAAGAGAAATGTTTTTGCCTAAAGGTATGTAACGAAGGTGCCAGGTGAGCCTCACAAACGGAGCCATGGTGGAAAAGTTCACATTCAAACAAAAGGCAGCCCTATGGGTTTTCATTCACAAGAATCTCTCATATCCTACCAGCTACTCTCTGTGACTGGTATAGCTAGCCTAATATCAGCCGGTTCAATAGCCATGATCTCATTTGTGTCTGAAAATGTATTTTGAGAGATGTTGTAAGAGTACAGGAAGACAGAGGGCTGGTTTTTATCATGTATGGACCACTTTGGGCTACAGGTGGAAGTTTGCACAACTGAATGTTTCTCAAAACCAAACATCTCTGCCACAGAGAGAACAAGAGATTGTGGAGCAAGTTTCTAATCTTGCCTTCTCTGGCAGGCTTGGTTTTCTGGGTACAGGGGTTTTTTTATCTACACATTTACACTCTAAGCACAGATAGTGCCTTGCCCTTCACTTTACTCTCGTAGTCTAAGCCATCGTCAAGGTACCCTGCAAGAATGCTACAAAACCAGAACGGTGGGAGTGAATTTGGGCCAAATCTAGATATATGTAAAAAAACGCTGTGGAAATGCTTTATTTAAAAAATGTTTTAAAACATATATTGAATTTCCCATAAGCTCACCATCGCCATCTAGTGTCACATTTGTAT
The DNA here is from genome assembly GCF_964270895.1 of Podarcis filfolensis. Classification (NCBI taxonomy): domain Eukaryota; kingdom Metazoa; phylum Chordata; class Lepidosauria; order Squamata; family Lacertidae; genus Podarcis; species Podarcis filfolensis. The sequence continues at coordinate 84,851,534 of NC_139608.1, forward strand.
AATGCACTTTAAAAGCACTTAAAACGTTATAGCTGCAGCTGTATAGCTGAGTCGCTGGTGGTTGTGAAACTTTGGACTATGTCCATTGTTGCAGAACTCGACAGTGCTCAGAGACAGCACAGAGGTTTTCCAGGACCCACCTTTCCTGGGTTCCCAGATACATGGTAGAAGCAGTCTAGTTGAAAGGAAATCTGTGCTTACTTTATCCAGTATGAACCCAGTGAGCCATCTGGACTTCCTTCTTTCCAATTGGCCTCCTACGAGTGCGGATGATTATTGAATCTCTGCATCGTGTGATTGGGTCATTCAGTTACTCTGGGTTTCTCATGTCATCAAGACTGGTATTTCCAGGCTTGGAAATACTAGTCTGAGGGCTGTTCATATTGCTCACCTCAAATATGAGGCAATCGTTATTGCCCTTACATTTTTCTGTCCAGCTCAGAAATGTGGCGTAGGCAGCTGCTGACACTTGCCACATCTGAAAGTGGCAAGTCAGAAGACAGTTAAGGAACTTGTAGTGCATGAAAAGGACACCCATTCTGGACCAGGGTCGCCAGATGGCCAAAAAAATTAATTTAAAAAAATCACCAAACTTCCTGTTCTGCTTTTGCATCTGCAACTGAAATTCGATCTGCAGAAATGAGCAGAAGCTTTTTCCTGGCATTCAGATTGACATTAAGGGTGGTCAAATGAACATACCGTATTTTTTGCTCTATAAGACTCACTTTTTCCCTCCTAAAAAGTAAGGGGAAATGTGTGTGTGTCTTATGGAGCGAATGCAGGCTGCGCAGCTATCACAGAAGCCAGAACAGCAAGAGGGATTGCTGCTTTTGCTGCGCAGCGATCCCTCTTGCTGTTCTGGCTTCTGAGATTCAGAATATTTTTTTTCTTGTTTTCCTCCTCCAAAAACTAGGTGTGTCTTGTGGTCTGGTGTGTCTTGTAGAGCGAAAAATACTTTGTGTGTTGATGTAAAGAATGGGGTCACTCCAGCTACCACACACACACACACACACACACACACACACACACACACCGTTACCCACTGTGTGCACCAGTGAAACATCTCAACAGCCACATTTTTAGCTAGTATGTGGAGGGGCTTTCTTCTTCATTCACCTGAGGCATGCACAGAGAGGAAAAAGCATGGGTACCTAACTGAGGGGAGGGTTTCCTTGTGGACAGCAGGATCTAGAATCAATCTAGATGGAAAGCAGTGAGTTGAGGATGAGCATCCAGATTGAGAAAATCTACATTTTTATGCTACAAACAAATTAACATGTACACAGCCCAAGTCTGAGAGAAGTGCACTTTGAGGTGGGGTCTGGAAAACCCACAAGTTAGATTGGCACAGAGCCTACATTGCAAGAGTGAGCAGGAATGTCTATTGCGGCAGAGTTGGGAAAGCGAGGGTTTTCAACCACTGCAAAATGAGCAGAAGCAAAGCAGGACTGTGTGCACAAACACACAGAGACACACACACACCCCCAAGTGCAGACAGCTTTCCTCCTGAGGGAGTTAGTGAAGCTTCTGCTCCTTGGCTTTTCCCTTTGTATTGTGCTTGATTTACACAACTTGAGTGTAACAGTGACTTTGGAATTTAAACAGGAACCCGCAAGGGATTTTTCAGCCATCGGCCAACTTCCAAATATGGGAGAATGGAGGCAGCAGCGGTGCAGGAAATCAGGCTCAGCATGACAGACAGAATTCAGAGCTTGCCAAAGCTTCCACCATATGGGCCCCTTTAACATTTCTCCCGAAAGGTGCTGTAATGCTTTTGTCAGACCAAGAGGGATCACATAAATACGCTGGAAAGCAAAATACCACACCAGCTTAATCACATTTTGAGATCAACCCTAAACCGGCAGCAGTTTAAAAACCGGGGCTCGAATATCTGTTTATTTAGACCCTATGTGACTTCATTCTCTAAACTTTCCTCAATCTTTCCTGGTCTCCCCTCCCCTCCCCAAATTAATATAAATTCTTTAGACAAATACAGAACCCGCAAAACCTTATAGCGACGGAACATAAGCTTCCTGACCTTGCTTGCTTTTGTCCTTATGATCTCATCCAGTGGGGGTGAGGCGGGACCTGAAGTTTCAGGGATTTAACCACCACAGAGGCTGCAACCCCGGTGGAAGGAACAAACTCCTCTAGGGCGAGGAGTGAGAAGCAAAGGGGGAAGCTATTTTCTGCTTGGCTTGCAATCTTTTTTTTTCTGCTCACACAGCCAAGATGTCCCTGTCAAAGCTGGTCTGTGGACGATGGTATGAAGTGAGCTAGGAAGTTGAGACCAAACGTAAATCAGGACCAGAGGTAAAATCGGGAGTCAGGTCGTCAGAATCAGAAAACAAATTAGGACCTTGATACTGAATCCAAGTGCCTATGAGGCAGGAAGGTCTCTTATACTCCTAGGTGGAGCCAGTCTGGACAGAGACAAGGTTCTTCACTAGAAGTTGCAGGGACACTGCTCACCACACCAAGTAAGCAGTTACTGTCCAGGCCTTCCTGACCTCCCCAACTTCAACCTCAGCATCTGGGTATCTGAGCTACAGGCTTGGCAACCTGCAGTTGCCTTTGTATATGTCAGAACTGAAGCCCGTTGTTGCTGGTGCAGTAGAAGCTGGAGTACGAAACAAAAACATTATTTTGTCAAGTCTTTGCTTCAGTGGTCCAGTCGTGACCAACTCTGGGGTTGCGGCGCTCATCTCGCTTTATTGGCCAAGGGAGCCGGCGTACAGCTTCCGGGTCATATGGCCAGCATGACTAAGCCACTTCTGGCGAACCAGAGCAGCGCACGGAAATGCCATTTACCTTCCCGCCAGTGTGGTACCTATTTATCTACTTGCACTCTGACGTGCTTTCGAACTGCTAGGTTGGCAGGAGCAGGGACCGAGCAACGGGAGCTCACCCCATCGCAGGGATTTGAACCGCCGACCTTCTGATCGGCAAGCCCTAGGCTTTGTGGTTTAACCCACAGCGCCACCTGCATGATATGTGACTATTCCTTGAAATCACATCTTCTTAGCCGATAACTGGGTTCAGGGGTTGGGGAGGGGAAGGGTCGTGAGATCAGGCTACAGACGATTCTTAGGACTGTGGCCCAGAGACAATTATTTCACGTCAGTTCTGTCCCTGAAATGGACTTCCATAGGAACGCTATTGCTGCAGGCAACTTCCACTGGGATGACATAGAAGAGTAAGAAGACACAGGGGCATAGAATGGGGAGAGCCAGGGGGTGGGGGGAGCGCATGGTTCTGAGTGCGAGCCAGGACCCGATGTCACTGAGAAGACACAGGTTTGAATAGGTTGGCATAAGTACAGGCTGCCATAAGTCTGTGGAAGTCATTTTCCAAAACAGCTGCTGGCCATCCTTCTACAACACAAATCTTTTGAGCCAGGGCACCTATATCATGTAGAGGGAAAGGACAAAAGCCACACACTGCCGAGAACTACAGATCCGAGAAGCAGAAGCTCATCTATTGATTTCAAATAACCAGCCAAACCTTCAGCTGCTGCAACCCATTTAATAAATACAGGCCACTCGCGACCTTTAAAAGGTAATCGATGGCTGCTGTTAATAGAAATAATGTGTCCCTTTTAGGATATCAATTAGTTTTAAAGCATCCTTTTGGCAAGGGTGCTAACTAGGTGTCAAGCTTTGACCGGGAGATTCGGGTTTGAGCTACCATATTCTCGCAGATGAGCACACAAGAGTTTTAGGGCGGTTGCATGGGTGGGGAAACCAAAAAGATCATTAGTATTGGGTGAAACATCCCCTCTGACATGTGCAAATGTGGCTTGAAACACAGCAGGGTGTGTGTGTGTGACTTCACTGCATTCCAATATACTAATGTGAACATACCCTCAGTAAATGAAAATAAAAGGCAGGCAGACTAATAACATTCAGCTATTTATCTTGCTGTTGGGAGGCTCTTCCAAAGTGGATTAGCAAATCACTGTGCGGCTATTTCTTGCCTTTATTCCTTAACAGAATAATATCAGCCTTGCATAAGCCTGAAACCACTACTAATCTCACACACACATATATATATGGTAGCACATCTGCCCATATATGTATATATTAGTAATCTGTGACCTTGTTCCCTTTGCTTCTCCCATTTCTGTTGTTTGTTGCTCTCACACCCTTCATCACTGTTGAAATTTAAATGGTGCATGTTAAGTTGTGGGTGAACATATCAGACGACACAGCGATTCTTCAAACAGCTCTTGTTTATTCACAGGCCAGAACAGAACTGAACTGAAGGGTTCAGCCAGCCTGCTTATATAGAGCTCCACTACAACGTAACTGTAACAATTTTCTAAAACTATCCAATCACTGAACGTCACTTTTGATCCCTTATTTGCATAACTATCTACAGTATCTCCCTGCTGGCCCAGGGTGAGAACTTCAGTACATAACAGTGCAATCCTCATGTTTTTGGTTTGCGATGGACCATGTGCACTGAGAGCTCCATAAAAACTCTCCTCCTCCTCCTCCTCCTCCTCTGTATGCTAATAAAAACAAACAATTTCTGCAGCCTTGGTTACCTGGCGATTCTTGCTCACCACAAGCGGAAGGTGTGGCAATTTACAAGCAGACCACAATGTTACAGGCGGGATTCGTGAAACCAGCTCTGTCAGCAGAAGCCCTGTGAACGCACTTCCACTTCCACCCCACCCTGCCCCCACTCTGCATGCCCCCAAAATTTGCTATGGGCGGGGAAAGCTTTTGAGAGAACCCCCAGAAAAGTGCATGGGGAAAGGAGAGAGGGGGTTGTTCCATCTGGCAAGTTGCAATGCTTGCAGAGGCAGAGCGATTGGGAGAGCATGCTGGGGAATCTCACCCTATTTATCATTTATTTCATAAAAAATTATATACTGCTTGGTTGTAAGAAAAACCTCAAAGTGGTACATGATACAGTGATACCTCAGGTTACATACGCTTCAGGTTACATATGCTTCAGGTTACATACGCTTCAGGTTACAGACTCCGCTATCCCAGAAATAGTGCTTCAGGTTAAGAACTTTGCTTCAGGATGAGAACAGAAATCGTGCTCCGGTGGCGCGGCAGCAGCAGGAGGCCCCATTAGCTAAAGTGGTGCTTCAGGTTAAGAACAGTTTCAGGTTCAGAACGGACCTCAAGAACGAATTAAGTACTTAACCCGAGGTACCACTGTATTGATAGCTGACAAACACTCTTGTTCACTAGATCATTCAGAGAAACAACTACCAGATGCACAGTCAGACAGTCCTATGGCTTGGATGGTGGCGTATGAATGTGCCCTCAAACAGTGTGACAAATACTTGGACTACCTACTGGAATTTTGGTCACTGCATTTCCAAAAGGATATTGCAGAGCTGGAAAAGGTGCAGAACAGGGCAACCAAACTGACTGGGGATGAGTAGAGTAATGCCCCTCTGAGGAAAGATTATGATATTTGGGGGGTTGGTTAGTTTGGAAGAAAGGTGAATACGGGGAAACATAATAGAATTGTAGAGTTGGAAAGGAATCCCAGGGTCATCTAGTCCAACCCCCTGCAATGCAAGAATCTCAACTAAAGTAAAAAGTCGATACTGGCTCTTAAACTGGACCTGAGTGCGCATTATCCTCTGCTTAAAAACCTCCAAGGAAAGAGAGTCCGCCACCTTCTGAGGGAGTCCGTCCCACTGTTAAACATCTCAGAAATTTATTCCTAGTGTTTAGTCGGAATCTCCTTTCTTGTAACTTGAAGTCATTGGTTTGAGTGCTGCCCTCCAGAGCCGGAGAAAACAAGCTTGCTCCATCTTCCATGTAACAGCCCTTGAGATATTTGAAGATGGCTATCTTATCTCCTCTTTTCCAGGCTAAACATACCCAACTCCCTCAACCGTTCCTCATTAGGCTCAGTTTACAAAATTATGTATGTTGGTAGGAAAAGTGGATAGAGAGAAGATTCTGCTTCATAACACCAGAATTTGGGGGCATCCAATGAATGGTGGGAAATCCAGGGCAGACAAAAGAATGTACTTCACACATCAAATAGTTAAACTATGGTGTTTGCTGCCACTTACAGCGAATAATAGGGAAATGTTTGGTAATTTTAAATTTGTTCAGATTTCTACATCCAGGTTGGATTAAATAACTTTTACAACCTCAGGCTTTAGAAGAAGGTTCATCTATCCATAGAATTTCTTCAGTCCTGTGATGAAAAAACTGGCGGCAGAATACCAAAGCCACCTGCTGCATTCAAAAGTAGTTTCACTAAATGTTTCTTCATGGTTGATTTATCAACAGCAAGAAGCATTGCTTCATTTAATGGTGTGAGATCCTTTGGGCACATTTCTATATACTTGTGGGGAGTTAAGAGCTTGCTTTGCTTATCAACCAGAATACTGTCATTTTGGTAATTGGTTGTGATCAGTACCTGGAAGGTTGTGGTCCAGGCGAAGCATTTTTCTAAGTTTTTTCTTAGCTTTGATGCAGATTTGAGCCTAAACTTTGGCAGAGATTGTGCAAAATCTTTTCATCTGGGGGCATCCCAAGTAGAATGCCAGCCCAGCTGCTCTTTGGATGGAATGAAATGCTTGTCCAATCCAGGATTCTTGGTCTTTGGTCATACTTTTTACTGAGAACCAGAACTATAGCAGCCACAGAGTATTTACCAATCTAACTGGTGTCGCTGGTCTTCACTGTTTTAGCTGGTGATTCTAGAGTCATATTGCATAGTAAAAACCCATTCATACTATCTGCAGACTTTGAATTCTTTGAGTAAGTTCTGCCTTGGACATGGCATTGAGAAGGCAATCAGTCCCAGCAGCTTTGACTAAAACCAGCCTTGCCCAACCTGATGCCCTCCATATATTTTGGACTACAGCTCCAATTAGCCGCAGCTAGCACACCTGGAAGGAAACAGGTTGGGGAAAGCTGTCCTAAATGTACATGTTTTTGAGATGGGCATGCAAAATGACATGACAGTCATAAATACAAATTCAGGGCCCTAAATATCCTACTACGACATGTGATTCTTAGGGCACCAGCCTCCCTCCTGACCAGTCGCTTTGGTCAGAGAATTGCTTGTAGCATTCCCTCTTAGCTATGCTGGTACAGCATGAGAATTTTTAACCTCAGGTTCGTGTGTTCGAGCCCCATGTTGGGCAAAAGATTCCTGGATTGCACAGAGTTGGACTAGATTACCCTCCTGGTCCTTTCCAACACTACAATTCTTTAATTCTATGATACTTCAAACTATTGTGCTCTTACTACATTTTGGCTGCAGAGGTTTGGAGAAAAGACTGAAATGCTCTTATGACATAAAGTAAAGGTAAAGGGACCCCTGACCGTTAGGTCCAATTGCGGATGACTCTGGGGTTGCGCGCTCATCTTGTTCTATAGGCCAAAGAAGCTGACGTTTGTCCGCATACAGCTTCTGGGACATGTGGCCAGCATGACTAAGCCGCTTCTGGCGAACCAGAGCAGCGCACGGAAACGCCGTTTACCTTCCCGCCGGAGTGGTACCTATTTATCTACTTGCACTTTGACGTGCTTTTGAACTGCTAGGTTGGCAGGAGCAGGGACCAAGCAACGGGAGCGCACCCCGCCACGGGGATTCGAACCGCCAACCTTCTGATCGGCAAGCCCTAGACTCTGTGGTTTAGACCACAGCGCCATACTGGCCACCAAATCACACCAATGAGCTAACTCCAGACCTAATTCCTACTGGCTGACATTTATATGTCTCTTGTTAGCATCTGACTAACACCAAGTACTTTTACACAAATTTATACAAAACAGGGCAATCTGGGTCACACTGTGCCCAGTGAGGACCATTTATACAGCATTCCTCAGCCCAGTTAGTCTGTTCTCTCGACTGGCGGTGGCTGATTTGGTCAGCTCCAAGGAATCTGAGTAGGATTGTCTTGCCAGAAACAAGAAAGGTATTTATCCCCGCAGTTTCAGCATTTGCTGTGAGGTTAATCCGATACCCTTTCAGCATTGTTCATCTTCACAGCAAACATTATTCACCCACAGAATTATGCATATACTGTCCTAATTTATTTTAACTACTTTACGATCCTCAGAACACTAAATTTACTTTAAAGTTTAGGATCTTCACAGAAGGAATTGTGGTTTACAATATGGAAACCGTCCTATTGGGAGAGATTTTGTCCCATGATCTCCACTTCCCTTAATAGTAAGATAGCCAAGGTCAATGCTACAGCATTTGATTTTCTTTCAGTGAGAGAGCACAGGTAATATTTGTTTTATGTACAAACAAATAAGCAAGCAGAGCACACTGGAGGCAAATAGCTGCTTTTACACATCACCAAACCTGCATCAGATCCTCAGACAGAGCCCTTGCGTCCCAAAATGCTTCGCTGAGTGCCAAATCTCTGCCTGCAAACATTATCTCTTTGTGCACACTGACTCTATACCATTTCTCTGCCCTTTCCAAAAGCTGGAAAGTATTACTTTGATGTGCAAAATTTTAAGAGATTCCCAGCTCATAGGAGACCGACCACCTGTCCTTAATCCCTACAGATAAAATAATAAACTATCATCATTGACTATCAGAAAGCCATCAGTGGAAATAATCGTTGACAGCATATCTTGGTTCATTAAAATCACCCAAGACAGAGACCGATCCTTGTAGAAAAGAAATCTGACCACCACTGAAGATTTGGCCCAAATTTTGGTATCTGGGATAGCTCTCTGCTTGAGAGAACCTTGGCTAGCAGGCAAGTAAGACAACATTGGACTAGACAGATCAATGTTTTGATTCAGTGCAAGTTAGCTTCATAAATTTCCAAATCAATTTAGGATTCTAGAAGAGCAGACAGTGCTAGTCTTTTGCAAAAAGAAAAAAAAATCCACTGTGGATCAGTGACGGTCTGTGTGGGGAACAGGCCCGGCCCAACCATGAGACAAAGTGAAGCAGCTGCCTCAGGTGGCAGAAGCTTCTGAGGCAGCACTGCCACAGGTGCCCCACCCACCTTGAAAAGCAGCAGTGGGGTAAAATGGGGCACACCGCTGCTGGTGGGGCAAACCATACAGTTCTTGGTGTGGGAGGAATGCTTTACTGATCAAATCCTCCTATTTTCACACTGGACCCACAATACAGCTACTACAATAAAATAAATTCTGGTTCTAGTTTGGCATCTGATGGATGTGCCCTAATAGAGTTCTGAACGCTTCGCTTGCCTCCCAAAGCAATGAAACGAAAACCGGAAGCGTGTCAAATAGATCCCCTTTAAATAATAGCTTGTTTAAATTTAGCAGGACCTAGAGAAGCAATGCAGCAGCAGCCCTGACTCTGTATAATCATTACTCTCCTCCTGCGTCTGGGTGCATCCAGCCACACGGTGAATGATCTGAAAATGATGATAATGGACTAGGGCTGTATGGGATTCTGTCGCAAAATATTTGAACACCTATTGAATGATTGCTCCTTGTTTCTGTAATTGCACTTGAATGCATTGGCAGTGTACAAGTCCTTCAGGGAATTAAACACAGGGCTATTGGCACAGGGCTAATGGAGCTACTAAATTTCTCTGAATGGATTGATATGAAACATTAGTTCTGATGTTTACCCTTATTCCTTAAAGAGAAAGGGAGAGAATGTTGCACCTTTAAGAGATCTTTCCTTAGTTGCTCAGCCTCAGTTACCTTTAGGCATTTGTGTGGAAGCAGAGAAGCACTGCAGAAAGTGACTACAGTGGTACCTCAGGTTAAGTACTTAATTCGTTCCGGAGGTCTGTACTTATCCTGAAACTGTTCTTAACCTGAAGCACCACTTTAGCTAATGGGCCTCCTGCTGCTGCCGCGACGCCGGAGCATGATTTCTGTTCTCATCCTGAAGCAAAGTTCTTAACACAAGGTACTATTTCTGGGTTAGCGGAGTCTGTAACCTGAAGCGTATGTAACCTGAAGCATATGTAACCCGAGGCAACACTGTATTAACATATGTTCCCAGGCACACAGAGATTAAGGCTGCAATCCCAAATGCAGTTACAGGGAGTAAGCCTAATTCAATTTAGTGGGGCTTATTTTTAAGTAGACATGCATAGGGTTGTATTGTAAAGCTGCAGTCTTATACACTCTTAAAAAGGTAAAGGTAAAGGACCCCTGACAGTTAAGTCCAGTTGCAGATGACTCTGGGGTTGCGGCACTCATCTTGCTCTATAGGGCGAGGGAGCCGGCATTTGTCCGCAGACAGTTTTTCCAGGTCATGTGGCCAGCATGACTAAGCCGCTTCTGGCGAAACCAGAGGAGCGCATGGAAACGCTGTTTACCTTCCCGCCGGAGCAGTACCTATTTATCTACTTGCAGTGGTGTGCTTTTGATCTGCAAGGTTGACAGGAGCTGGGACCAAGCAACGGGAGCTCACCCTGTCGTGGGGATTCAAACCGCTGACCTTCTGATCGGCAAGTCCAAGAGGCTCAGTGGTTTAGACCACAACGCCACCTGTGTTGTGTTATTTGCGGGTAAAACTCCAACCCGATGGGACTTTGCAATTGAATTCAGGGTACCTGCTGACTTTCACCGTTTTGTCAGAGAGATTCTAGCACATACTATAAATTTAGGTTTGCGCAATTAAGTGGATCAAAGCACTCTGTTTCCCTGGCACAGCAAAGGCACTTTTAAAAAGAATTGGACTTTTTGCGGATTTGGACATGATGGTGAAATACATTGAAAAGTGTGGGGTGAACAAATTACTAAGAGGCAGAAGGAAAAACGCGGCAGATCAGGATGAATGAAGGGCCAGTGCTGATTGTAGTATAACTGCTCCCTAAACGAATCTGCATAAATGCTCAATAAAGACTGGATACCATTTAGCCTCTGTGTAAGTTTCAATAAACAAGTTGCCTGGAGAAGTCCTCAGAATTCGAGTGCATGGCAGTCATCCTATCTCCATTGCGTAACAGAATGCCCTGTCATTAAAAATAATGCAAATTACCCCCAAGGAAACATTATTGTGCTGCTTTGTTAGAATCCAAAGATGATTTATTTGGAAGGAATTTAACAAAGAAGTATTCAGACTTTTGAGTTACACAGAATACTTTCTTCTGCTGGGTGTTAAAGAGAGACAAAAATGCTTTCTAGCGAAGGGTGTGGGGTTCAGCCCTATCTGCACTTTGTCCCAGTTCTGTAGGGTGATCCTAAGCATTAGTTGCTCAGAAATAGGGCCTATCAAGTTCAATGCCTTAAAGTGTTCCCTGAGGAAATGCCTGCAAGACTTAATTAGATGAGAACTGTGCAAAAGATCTCATGTTACAGAGAGGGCTGCCGGGCAGAGAAACAAACTGTGACTCTCTCATCAACAGTTATCAGAGTCGGTCTACACAGTGGCGTAGCGTGGGGGGTGCAGGGGGGGCCGGCCGCACCGGGCGCAACATCGGGGGGGGGGCGCTCGCCGCCTCCGGAGTCGCCAAAGAGCCTCGGGCGCAGGCTGTAGCAGAGCCCCATGTCTCGCGGAACCGACGAGCTGTGCGCACGTCCGGGCTGAAGGCGTCCGGCAAGCAGCGGCTCTCAGCGCTCGCCGCGGTCCCCGCGCGTCAGGGCCGCGGAGGGCGCGCCAGGCAGCCCCTCCTCACAGCCCCCCGCCGCCAATGCTGCTGCAGCTGCTGGGCCATGTTGCATTTTCCTCGCCTCTCTGCCCTCCTCCTCCTCCGGGCAAGCGGCGTCGTTTGGGCGGCAGCGCCAGCGGCAACTCGCCTCGGATCACCTGACACGGACCCGCCGCCGCCGCCGTGGCTACCTTACCGTAAATACCCCAGCCCAGGCAGCAGCAAGAAGAAGCTGGCAGCGGCGGCAGGTTAGGGGGTGCAAATTACTTGCCTTGCCCCGGGTTAGGGGGCGCAAATTACTTGCCTTGCCCCGGGTGCTGACAACCCACGCTACGCCGCTGGGTCTACAAAGCACTGGTCAGAACACATTGGTCACTTTTAAGTCAAACAACAGAAACAAAGAAAGGCGGAGTTTCATTCGAGACAATGCACCCGCTGCAATTTTAAATTTGGTAGTTTAAAGGGCTAATTCACCACACAATATGAAATCACTTTGGATAGTGAAAGGTTTGTATAGTATATTCTTAACTGTCTTCTACCTCTAGTAACTAAAGGCTAGTTTAGAATTTCCACTCTGCCCATTTTTGCAACATACACACTGTCCCAAGGGCAATGTTAGAGGGTAGTCAGACAGTCCAAAAGGCCCATGAAGACTCAGGAAATATTTAGAGATCAAAGACATCATTTTTACAAACTTGACTGTGAACCAATGAGATGAAGGCTTCACCAGTCCTCCATCTTTCCTCCACTAGAACACACATGCTGTCTCTCTCCTAAGTAAAACTGCATATCCGCCAACATTTCTCCAGTGAAGATAGGGACGTCCCATTCCATAATGCTAATTTTACTATTTATACCACCACACATCTTACTGGGTTGCCCCAGCCACTCTGGGTGGCTTCCAACATATATAAGAACATAATAAAACATTAAACATTTTTTCCCTATACAGGATTGCCTTCAGACGGCTCAGGGGTTGGATAACTCCATACCTTCCAACATTTCTCCAAGGAAAATAGGGACATCCTAAGAAAAAGTGGGACATTCAGGAATCAAATCAGAAACCGGGACGGCTTCTCTAAATCAGGGCTGTCCCTGGAAAATAGGGACACTTGGAGGGTCTGTAATTGTTAGAGCTAAGCTGCTGCTTACTTAAAAATGCAGCATTCTGAACCTTATCTCAGCAAACAAGATTGGAAAATAATGTGATGGGTTTCCTGTCAGATTTCTGTGAGTAACAGAGTGATCCCTGTGAGGCAGTAGCTGGTCAGAGCCTCTTGAGAAAAAAGGGACTGCTAATAGCTCTGCAATGTGTTTCCATGTTTCCATGGGGACTAAATTAGACAATTTCCCCTAAGTATCCCTCTCTTCCTCTGCTCAGCTCATTTGGCAGATTGTTCTTTTATTTCTTTGGTTGCCTGCCTGCCTGCCTGTTGAGACAATAAACTGATTTATTTGGCATGCAAAGGACTGGCAAATTGTGTTCTGGCCTAACCCTGAACTATAAGAGCTCTTAACTTCCTTCTCTGGATCTTTTAAGAAAATAAGTTGCGTCTAGGGGTAAGGACCCATAAGTAAGGGGGCACATTTATTTTCCATAGGGCCCATTCCAAGGTTTCTCCCCATTCTGTTTAACCATGTCCTTTCCCTTCCTTGCTCACCCACCTTTCGCTATAAGTTCCCTGGGCAGGTTTCAATAATATAAAAATGCAAAATTAAGGTAAGTTAGAACAATTTACCATCAGAAGAACAGATGTTCCAGGCCAGGACAAAGAGGTGCTTCTCCTACATATGATGGAAGCCATACAACGAAGGCTCCAGATGCACCTCTGGGGTGAGGGATTTTCGTATATTAGGGGCTGGCACAAATAGTGCCCTCTCCCCGGACACACACACCCTCCAACCTCTGCGGTTGGTAGAACTACCAAAATGGCTCCCTTTGCTGATCTTAACACCCGAGATTATAGCTATTATAGCAACACAAACCAGATCCCCAAATTATATTATTACAATTCTCCATAAAAATAGCTCAAAAACGACAGTGTGTGTGTGTGTGTTTGCCCCCCCCCAAAAAAAGCTCAATAACTTTTCTGTCAGGATTTTCACTGTTTGAAATATGGCAACCCTAGCCACAATCCATTTTTCGCTTTTAGACACAGTTTTTCCTCAATCCAGCCTCCAGGCTATTCCAAAACAGAAGCCACGATTCTGTTGCGGCACGAACAGTTCAGGCAGCTTTTGCAGGAGAAAGCTTCACTGAATTACAGTTTGGTGGGGTGGCGGGTGTGGAATAATCAGGTGAAGACATCCACCCAACCCCACCCCACCCCCCGGTGTGAACAGGAGCAGAAGGAAGTGACGTGGAAATGTAGCAGAAGATGGAGTAAGAACGACCTTGCTTCTACTATGAACATACTCTAAGACGGTAGGGAAAACAAGCAGTTCCAACAACTGAAAATCGTCCCTTCTTGCTGGTACATATAGACCCAGGAATGTTGTGCTTTCTGAGCAGAGTACGCTGGCCCAACTGCTCCTAGGGGTTTCTGCTGCCAAAGTGAAACAGTTTCTTCCAGTTTAGTCACATGAGGTGCCAAGGCTTTCTGGGCTTTCCTCATTTAAAGACAGTACGTAACACCTCCGTGTTGTAATATACAGTTACTGACACACACTGGCATGCATGAAAGGGTTAACTGGAGCCCTGTGCTCAAGTTGCCAGTGGGTGTGGCTTAGCAGGTCCCCAGCAGACTCCACCTCCCTCACTTCTCTCTCCACATTCAGTGACTATGACTGAAGGAAAACCATGTGAAAAATCTCTCTAAAAGGATATTTTTTACAGCTTGCATCTTTGCTAACCCAAAGAATACATGATCGTTTTTGCATTGAAACCAAGTGACCTCACTGTGTTTGACGCTGCAAATTGTGTACATAGCTTTAGCTTCTTGCTCTTTCTGTGAGGGGAGAGTAAGGGGGGTAGGTGCAATTCAGGTATAAAAAATCTATTTAGAAAACACAGGGGGAAGCGGGCAATAATTCTCCACTGGGAACAAGATAGTAGAAGTTCAAGGCCATTCTCATTTTAAACACTAAATGCCTCCTATTGCCCCCACCCTGAGATAGGCATCACTTCTGAGCTTCTAGACTCCACCTTCCGAGCCTCAAGGTCTGAGTTTCAGGATTCCAGGCAACCCTAACAATTGATGATAATGATAATTAACATTACCACAGAGAGACATTTTATTTTTATCACCTTGCAAACAGCAAAATGGCCGTATTAAGTAATTTAAAGTGCTCTCACTTAGCATACTTTCAGGAACACCATCTGAATGAACCTAATTTTTAGAATAACTGCCCCATGTTTCATTGGCAGTCCTTTCAGGGTAGCCTTTGGGGAACGAGGTGTTGGGGGTTTTGAGATCAGGGAAAGCAAGACAAATTCACCTCCTTTTGCAGTAGGATTGCCATACAGTGGTACCTCGGGTTACATACGCTTCAGGTTACAGACTCCGCTAACCCAGAAATAGTGCTTCAGGTTAAGAACTTTGCTTCAGGATGAGAACAGAAATTGGGCTCTGGCAGCAGCAGGAGGCCCCATTAGCTAAAGTGGTGCTTCAGGTTAAGAACAGTTTCAGGTTAAGTACGGACCTCTGGAACGAATTAAGTACTTAACCCGAGGTACCACTGTATTTTTTTTAAAAAGTGTTGAGCTGTTTTTAGCCGCCTTTCAGAAATTCCCTCCAGACGTCAATTCCACCTTTGAAATCCCAGTAACGTCCGGGAAAATCCGGACATATTGGCAGCCCTATTTTGCAGGTCAGTCCTGAGCAAGTTACTTGGAAGGAAGTCCTACTTAGTTGAATGGGTCTTTGTTGAAATTAAATGTGCTTATGCTATTACAACTTTGGACAGTCAAACGTTAACAAGTACAGTGTTACTTCCTGTCGCCCTGCCAGAGACCAAGTGCTCAGTAGCTATGAGGCTGAATTAATGCCGCTGAACTGAGCATCACTTTTTCGCTAATTCCAACCCCCCCCTCCATCATTTAGAAGGAAGAGTCCTTGTGAAACCCTTCGTTTGTGGTTAATTCATGTACAGGCCTCAATTACCGACCTTTATGAGAAGGTCTTTTACTCAGCCCAGCCATTCTGAAAATGGAGAAGAAAGCTGCTGGGGAGAATGCATTAAAAACCTTACAAAGAAGTGTTTGTTTTACTTGGCCATAGAAAATAGGAATGAACTCGTTTGAGAGTGAAGTCAGTCTTTCAAACGGTCCCTTTTATACCAGCTGAGTGCACTTTTAAAAGTCAAGTTATTCTTTTGTTGGCATTCGGCATTTTGCACTGGTACAGAAGTTACCACATGTTGCACTGTATGTGGCAACAGGATGTAGCACACTGCAGTTATTGTACATTCCTAGATGTTTTGCAAGATCCGTCACAAGTAAATTTGAGCTTGTCTAGTTTCAAATTTATTTGATACATGCTGCGAAGAGGTTGGCCTAGTGTACATAGAAGGAAGTACAGTGGTACCTCGGGTTACATACGCTTCAGGTTACATACGCTTCAGGTTATAGACTCCGCTAACCCAGAAATAGTGCTTCAGGTTAAGAACTTTGCTTCAGGATGAGAACAGAAATTGTGCTCCGGCGGCGCAGCGGCAGCAGGAGGCCCCATTAGCTAAAGTGGTGCTTCAGGTTAAGAACAGTTTCAGGTTAAGTACGGACCTCCGGAACGAATTAAGTACTTAACCCGAGGTACCACTGTATTAAAATATTTTTTTTGCTGCAGAGTCTTGGGCTTGCCAATCTTTTTTGGACCAGTGAGCACATTTTTAGAGGGCTGTGGGCACCAGTCACAAAATGGCTGCCATGAGGGCATCATATTACACAAAATGGCTGGTGCGAGGGGCATGGAATAACATAACATTAGAAAGAGTACATGGTGAAGCTTTCCCAATAATTATATTTCCATACCAGAAAAGGCTTAACCTGTGGAATTTCTGCCTCCGTTGCAGTGGTTAAAGTTACGAGAATCCTGTTTTCTCCCAGTGCCAACCCTAAACCAAAGCCTAGGCTGCCCCATTAAACACAAAGAGACATACATTGAAGTGGATATGTATACTATTGCACTGTAATTTCACTATACAGTGGATTATTAATAAGTACCATGTATTTTAGCTCCTATGCAGCAGAAGACATGTCTAAGGCTCTTTACAAAATTTTCACATTTGCCTTTTTGTGTGTGTGTGGAGAGGGAGATAGTCTTCAAAATCCACCCACATTTATTGCGTAGTAGTATTCGCAGAAAATAATTTATAGAGACTACCTGATCTCAGACCAAACCACCATGGGAAAGATGCAACTTGGCTGCTAGGGAGAAAGGAAAGGCAAACTATGGAGATTAAAAGGACTAGAATATAAGACAGAAGCAGGAAAGGTAAATTGTTCAGAAGGGTACCTGCACATTTTGTTTTGTAACTTTACTTCTAGGAGGGCTAGAGGCTTGCTTCTTCTAAAAAACCAAAGCTTGGAATGTAAGGACCTTGCTTGGAAACACCAGTGAAAGTGCCTGAGGGTGCTTAGTTGGCCATTGTGTTCTCGCCTTAAACTCTCAGATGAGCAGAGTTTCCCTCCATACTCATCTCTATTCCTCCATCAATTCCATTGGACCCCATTCCTTCCCAAGATGCTCAGGACTGGAGTCCTGATTACTCCAGCAAGCTCTGCAAGCAAGGGGAGGGATGTGGCAGACCAGGTACATTTACATCCTCTCCTGCAGCCTAGTAACCTTGAAAGCCGGGCGGAGAGGGGGACATCCTTTTTATGTCCTGCAATGCTCTGGGGCATTGAGGAAAATTTAAATGGCAGCTAGGTCCAGCTGTCTGATGCTGCTGGACTACTGGGCTGGAAAAGAATGAAAGGGGGATGTCAATGGTGAGCCCTGGCAGCTGCCCAGAGATGTCAGGTGCTGGTGCCAGCTCTGATCTTCATTTTACAAAACTGTAGATGGGATATTTGGAATGTGGCTCAGCTGCCAACAGAGGGGTGTGCCTGAAGAACTCCTAAACTATCTCCTGATAACTATAGCATCTGTGAGGATGAACAAGGAGGGTTGTCAAATGTTCTGGAGGGGGCTGACACTCTTTGCAGGTGGAGTTTGCAAGCGATACTGACAGCAAACTACCTGCAGAGAGAAGACAACAGGGGTGAGATAAGTCAAGTACCGTATTTTTTGCTCTATAAGACTCACTTTTTCCCTCCTAAAAAGTAAGGGGAAATGTGTGTGCGTCTTATGGAGCAAATGCAGGCTGCGCAGCTATCCCAGAAGCCAGAACAGCAAGAGGGATTTGCTGCTTTCACTGCGTAGCGATCCCTCTTGCTGTTCTGGCTTCTGAGATTCAGAATATTTTTTTTCTTGTTTTCCTCCTCCAAAAACTAGGTGCGTCTTGTGGTCTGGTGCATCTTATAGAGCAAAAAATATGGTATTCTCTATTTCTGCTGAGCTAAAGAACAAACTGAAATGCTAATACGGCTGTGCTTTTAAAGCTCCACATTGTAACCCCGGGCTATGAAGCACATTCTAGATTGGCTGTCCTACTACTAAGAGCAGTACCCAAATGCAATTTTAAAAAGTAAACTTTAAAAAGCAGAAATGTAAAAAGTAGTTGCAAGCTGTCCCCTGGCTTGCTGCAGCTGTCCCCTAGCAATAAACATCGCAGACACATCTGGGAGGAAAGAAATTGTTCCAATAGTACTTACGTTCTTTCCCTTTGACTAATATGTATATGTTTGATAGGATAGCTCCTAGGATATGAGTGGCCTGGCAGGTTCTTCAGTCAGATTGCTTCCTAGGTTTTTCTTGGTGGTGGGTCTGGTAAAGAAGGAAAAAAGAAACCCTGTTATGGATCCATTAGTAGTGGGAAAATGTGTGCATTTGTCTATTAGCAAAATTTATAGGACACCCTTCATTACAGAGTAATTGCAGGACATCTGTCAGCATTATCACTCTGATTACCATATTAATTTTTTGGGTCACATACTAGAATTTGTTTGGTTTCAGAGCGACTTATAATACAAATTAAAATGCATCAAAAAATAAATATTATTAACTAAAAGTGCTCATTCTTCAGTAACAAAGAAAGGGTCTGTCCTAAGCCTGTTTAGGGAAGTTTTTAATGTTTGGTGTTTTATCGCTTTATTATTATTTTATTATTATTAATAATATTCTGTTGGGAGATGCCCAGAGTGGCTGGGGAAACCCATCCTGATAGGTGGGGTATAAATAATAATAATAATAATAATAATAATAATAATAATAATAATAATAATAAAAGATGAACATCAATTAAGATCAAAATGCCCAGATGAATAGGAGCGTTTTCACATGGTGTAGTAAGTTGAACAGGGATGGCAATTAAAGGCGAACGGCAATAGATCCCAAAGATTAAGGCATGACACCAGTCAAAACTAAAATAAATACTGTAGCTCCAAAGGCGTGGGAGAGCATGAATGTTTTAACTAGGCATTAATAAAGATGTAGCCATCCATACATCCTGAGAGAGTGAGCTGCACAGCAGGGCCTCCTCTACAGAGAAGGCACTGCCCCACAACAGCACATCGCATGCCAAACATCCTGGTGGGACAGTGAGCTGAGCCTCTATGGTACCCAATGTAATACAACACATATATTATGACCAACAGCCTATAACAAGATGCATGAGCCCAAATAAGGACAGACTTTCTTTCTGGACTCAAAACGAAGCAATCACACTTCAGAACTTTCTGTATCCATAAATAGTCATTCCAAAATACCTGGAGTTTGCCTGATACTTCTGGGCCAAGTGAAAGCACTAAGTGTTGGGGATTTCTGAAGCTTGTCTTTGTTTCACAGGCTTTGGACAAACAGTCTAGATTAGCAGTGACTTAATAATAATAAGAGTAATAAAGCAACAGCTAAAAAAATAACATTATAGTTTATTTTGGATCCGAGAGCACCGGAGACTCATAGTATAGCAGTAATATTTGTTTTGCTTGCAAATAGAGAAGAGCAGCATTTTGGAAGTAAGCTGGAGCTCCTAGACCAGGTAGCAAATTACCCAATCCTGAAGCAGATTCTCCAAATAATGTTCATGTAATGATCAGGAAACTAACAATAATTCTTTCAAAGCATTAATTCTGTCATGCAACAGCAAGCTATCGCTCTGCTTTGGAACATGTTTCTTAAAAGAAAAGCCTGACTAGCTTTTCAGATACCTTTTAATTGCATATCTTTCTAAAAAAATGCCTGAAGTAACTGATCTTATCATTTGTTTCTTCTGTTATTTTACTCCAAGAAGACCCATTTATTCCAAATAGAACCCAATAAGGCAGACATGTATGTACAAAATATTCCCCCCCATGTGATCCCATTGAGATCCCAAGATGAAATCTTGCAGATAGATCTTAGAAATATGAAATAATCAATACAACTTTTGAAATTTTTAAATCATATTTTTATCACTTTTTAAAATTCAAAATTTTGCAACTTAGTTTAAACTTTAAGTCCAACTTGTGACATATCATATTAAAGCCCATGAAGTTCTGAAGAAATCAGTGTTTTTAGTTTTGGCATATGTCAATGCTGGACTGAGCTTTTAAGGTTTTTGTGTAGTGCGACAAGGCCAAAATTGTCAATTTGTTGAAACTTCAAACCCTCATAACTCAAAAATGGGATGAGATTAAAAAAAAATCATTTAAACTTAGGTTTGATCATTCAACAAGTGTAGAAAATATTAAGAAAATTGGATGACGAGGTAAAAAAGTTGGATCGCTTGATATGGCGTCTGCACACCAAGGTAAACTTAACCTTCAGCCAAGTCACAAGTCCAAAAGTACCAACCAGCAAGGCTGGGGGTGAGAAAGGGATGCGCTGGCCTGGGATCCACTGGATCCTGAGCCAGCTCCACCGCTACCACTTGATGGGATCAGGTCTGACTCTGGATTGTACCTGATAGTTGTGCCAGCTCCAGATTGGCACAGCAATTTGCCTGATCTCCCTGCCCTTCAGCCCAGCAGGCATGAGCTGTGGATGTGATGGTGAGCCTGCCAAGGGACTAAGGTGGGTTTTGGATTACAGAACCGACTCTCAACCTTTTTCTCTCCTTGCTATCTGTGCTCATTTCCCAGTCCCTTGCAAATAACTGACAGTTCTTCATTCCATTATTTCTTCCCCCACATTTCCCCCAAGGACACCAGGGTGGCAAACATGAAGTTATCCCATTTTATCAGCCCTTAAGAGCATTTATTCGGTTAACAGAAAGATTTCGGATACAAAGAATTTGACACAATCAGTTAATGACATTTCAGCAAAGCGACATACAGGTATCATTTTACTTTGCTAGCTGTTGGAATATGCTGTGAAATTAAAATAAAGATTTGAAAAGGAGAGTCAAGTTATTCCATAATGTTTTCCCCCTGCTATTCTGTTCACTCCTGAAGGCATGAGACGGCTTTCGGTTATCAAAGAATCTCTTGTTTAAACAACCTAGAAATCCTACCCCCCCTTCCATATTTCCTGAGGGGCTCTGTTAAACATTTACAGCTTTTCTGCACTGGACACTCCCTCAGAGAGCCTTGGAATCCAGATTGACAATGCAGAATGTCCAATTGGTTCCAGGTGTTTTATGGCTAGAAGATTCAGCAGCAGGCTAGCCTGTGTGGAATATTCTGCGCAGTAGATATCTTTCCTGGCACTGAACAGAAATAAAGATACATAATTGTTTCCGATTATGACTGGATGCTGAAAATTCAGAAGCAGAGCAGAGTACAAACAGCTTCCTCTCTCTCCCATGCCCTCGGTATACTGATGTGCAAGGTTACCAACTGACAGAAAATTCCCCAGCCATCTTGCTCTTGTGGCTGGAGTAACAGCAGTTTAATCCATAGATTCCAACATATGTAGCTTTCTGAGGGTGAAAGAGGAGAGCGCAAAATATGGTCTGAAGCTCAACATCAAAAAAACAAAGATCATGGCCACTGGGCCCATCACCTCCTGGCAAACAGAAGGGGAAGAAATGGAGGCAGTGAGAGATTTCACTTTCTTGGGCTCCATGATCACTGCAGATGGTGACAGCAGCCACAAAATTAAAAGACGCCTGCCTCTTGGGAGAAAAGCAGTGACAAACCTAGACAGCATCTTAAAAAGCAGAGACATCACCTTGTCAACAAAGGTCCGTATAGTAAAAGCTATGGTTTTCCCAGTAGTGATGTATGGAAGTGAGAGCTGGACCATAAAGAAGGCTGATGGCCAAAGAATTGATGCTTTTGAATTATGGTGCTGGAGGAGACTCTTGAGAGTCCCATGGACTGCAAGAAGATCAAACCTATCCATTCTTAATAAAATCAGCCCTGAGTGCTCATTGGAAGGACAGATTGTGAATCTGAGGCTCCAATACTTTGGCCACCTCATGAGAAGAGAAGACTCCCTGGAAAAGACCCTGATGTTGGGAAAGATGGAGGGCACAAGGAGAAGGGGACGACAGAGGATGAGATGGTTGGACAGTGTTCTTGAAGCTCCCAGCATGAGTTTGACCAAACTGCGGGAGGCAGTGGAAGATAGGAGTGCCTGGCTTGCTCTGGTCCATGGGGTCACGAAGAGTCGGACACGACTAAACGACTAAACAACAACAACAAATGGCGTAGGGAGAAGCATCATCACCTAATGCTCGCTTGTAAAGCCCAGGCAGCTGAAAGCAACCCCCGGGCAGCTCTGAGAACTCTCTGCAGACCACAGTCCTTCTTCAA
Organism: Podarcis filfolensis; assembly: GCF_964270895.1. Lineage (NCBI taxonomy): Eukaryota > Metazoa > Chordata > Lepidosauria > Squamata > Lacertidae > Podarcis > Podarcis filfolensis. Next base: position 84,873,856 of record NC_139608.1, read on the forward strand.
ACTCCAAACGTTTTTGCCTCATCTGGACTGACAAGAACTCGTTTGTCCAGATGAACAATAGAGGCAGGACTTTTTTTCAGCCGGAACTTGCCGGAATTCCGTTCCAGTACCTCAGAGGTGGGCACCACTGCCATTCTAAGAGGTTGAGGGAGGTGGTCAGTTCCTTCACCTCTTTTTTTTTTTTAATTAGAAAAAACAGCACTGAATAGAAGTGTGTGCATGTGCATAGAAAACTTGCTTACTGCATGAAGGTAAAGTTTACATTTGTCTGGCTGCTTTTGCTACTGAGACTGCCCACCCCTTCCATGCGGCCCTCAGGAGGTTGCGCAGAAGAGAATATGGCCCTCAGCTTTCCCCCCTTTGTGTTAAAGATTGAGGAGCAAGAGTTGGTTGACAAAACAAAAACAGCAATACGATACGATAATCTTTATTGTCATTGTCCCATACAGAACAATGAAACTGATAAAATCTACATCAGACATTCAAAAACCAACAAGCCTGCTATCCCAACTATCCCAGCCTGGTTATCCCCTAAAAACTCTGATACCCCATAATCAACTACAATATACTCCCATAGAGACTACCTTACCCTGCGTTTAAAACCAAAATCTCATTTGGATAGAAACTGTTTCTCAGGCGGCTACTCCTAGTCTTTATAACCCTGTACCGTCTTCCAGAAGGCAGAAGCCGAAAGAGATCATTTCCGGGGTGCGCACTATCCTGCACTATCTCTGCAGCTTTCTTATGGCACCTGGAAGCATAGATTTGATCCAAGGTGGGAAGAGTGCACCTAATTATTCTCTCCACAGTCTTTACAACCTTGGACAGCATTGTTTTTTCCCTGACCCTGCAGCTCCCAAACCACACACACAGAGCATACATTAATACACTCTCAACAGTACAATGGAAAAATGCCATCAACAGGTCCTTTGAGAGATTATTTTTCCAGAGGATTCTCAGAATATATAACCTCTGCTGTGCTCTCTTCATCAGGTGTTTGCTGTTTTCTCCCAGGTTAGGTTATCTCTCAACTCCATTCCCAGAAATCGAAACACCAAGACCTGTTCCACACACTTCCCCTCAATAATAAGTGGCTGAATATTCAATTTACATTTCCTAAAGTCCACAATAATCTCTTTTGCGATTTCAGCAGGAAGCAATGGGCCACACACCGATTACTAATGATGCCATGTAGTGCTTTTTTTCTAAAAAAAAAAATGTTTATGGGTACTCTCATTTTCTTACTTGTATTGAAATACTACCCCTCAATGAGGCCAAACTTAGATTCACAAAATGTTTAGGGGTATGCGTCCCCCCAGAAAAAAGCACTGATGCCATGAGACCAGCTCACAGGTTTTGAGGTTGTAAATTATCTTGAATGCAGGAGTGGATATGACACCCCAATAGTTAAGAGACCAAATCATCCTAAATTCACATTTTAAAAAGCCCATTTGCAGGTGCCCTTGGTCTCTTAGTCACTGTCCTGCACCAGCTATAGTTTAATCTGCTGCTTTCTTCCCCACCAACACACATCATAATTTTTTAATCTTTGCTTTTTGAAAACGGCCATTGTCAAAACACTTCAGGAACCATCAGATTTGTGGATGCACTATAAACCAAAGATTTGAAGCAACAAATATTCCCTTCATTCTTTGCTTTGATTGCTTGGGCCAGACTTTCCCAGCAGCAGAAACATTTTAGTAGTGTTAATCCAGAAATATACAAACTGATCCGAGCATCAGTGCAACCGGGACACTAGGAAATTGTGTTTTGTGTGTGTGTGTAGTTTTCCCCTCTAGGAATGTAATAAGAAGGTGGGGCTAAGAGACAAAATGTGCAATAAGATAAAGCATGCAGCAGAGCCTTTGAAAATATTACAGTTGAGGAAGAGGGAAAATGAAAACCAGCCCAGTAAAGCTTACCGGAATTAGGAATGAAACCTTGCAAAACAACTGGTCAGCAAATGAGCACAAATACCTGACCGCAAACTTGTTCTTGATTCCACAACTTCCGTTTTCTGTGGCCTGGGAATTTTGAAACGCTGGACATGTCCCAGTGGAGAGTTTTGCAAGCACGCCATTGAAATGAATGGGAGCTGCTCAAGCTGCTGTGCAACACCCATTCATCTTAAGGGGACTGGTGCTACTGAGCATCCCAGTGCGGTTATGGATGCTTAACAGCAGTGGGATGCTCCTGCTTGCTTCACTCATCAACCTTCTTTGACCCACTCCAACCCCTTCCCTTTACACCTTGCCAACCTGCCAGCCCAGCAAACTGTAGTTTGTAGTGCCACCTGTCTGTGGCAATGAAAACTGCAGCAACACAACATCCTTACAATTTTATATACAAGAGGCAAGCTGATCTATTCAAAGAATTCCCTGGCTTCTTGGCAAAATTATAAATACACATCCCTCCAAGGAATATTTCCATTTCCCCCCCTCCTCTTTTTATGGTTTTTTAAAAAGTGAAAAATAAAATATTATGCATATTCTATAATAGCACATTGCAGTATATTTTCTGCAGTACAGTGGTACCTCGAGTTACAAACACCTTGGGTTACTATTATATTATACACGTGTGTGTGTGTGTGTGTGTGTGTGTGTGTGTGTGTGTAATAACTGTTAAGAAATTGAGATGTATGTAATGAATGAAAAAGAAAAATGAATTTTTTTAAAAAAACCAAAAACAACACCTCGGGTTACAAACACTTCAGGTTACAGACTCCGCTGACCCGGAAGTAGTACCTCAGGTTAAGAACTTTACCTCAGGATGAGAACAGAAATCACGTGGAAGTGGTGCGGTGGCAGCGGGAAGCCCCATTAGCTAAAGTGGTACCTCAGGTTAAGAACGGTTTCAGGTTAAGAATGGACCTCTGGAACGAATTAAGTTTGTAACCAGAGGTACCACTGTACAGTGTATCTTCCACAACATAGTATTTTTCTGTTGTATATGTGCAAAACCTATCTAGAAGGATGAAAAACTCATGTATTTATTTTATTCTTGATTTGTAATTTTAAGAGAGAGAAATTAGAATGAAGTATTTTGCCAGCTTTTTAATTTTTTTAAAAAACACCCTCATTTTTGTTTTTCTAGTTGCTTATGTACCAATCCCAAATTAATTCACTGCTTCCTGTCATATTTGTTCTGCTTAAACCCTAACCTGGTTTTCCATAGTGGAAGCTCCAAAATGTGGGCCAATTTAAGTCCGGAATATAAATGTGTCCTAATTTTAGGATCATTTCACCAGGGATCTTTGTCATAATGATTCTTAAGTACCAGTTTACATCTCCCAAATGTATAACCATTAAGTTATAGTGCATGTTAACAAGCATGGCATGATGGGAGATTTGGGGAGTCAAACATGCCATTATCCGAGACTCCTGAACCAAAGCTGGAACGGCACAGCAATTACTCTGACCACATTACAACATAATTTCCAAGTTGTCTTGAGGATTTGTAATTTGTAATTTATCATCAGAGCCGGATGGCCTACTTGGGATAAATTTGAATTGACTTTGAGGAGCTGACTGGCATAACATAACAAAACATTTGGCTACATATTCTAGTGGCGCAAGGCCTGGGAGTTGGTTGGTTGGGTTTTACATACAGGCAAACTTGCGTGTAGGGCAGGCATAGGCAAACTCGGCCCGCCAGAAGTTTTGGGACTACAATTCCCATCATCCCTGACCACTGGTCCTGTTAGCTAGGGGTGATGGGAGTTGTAGTCCCAAAAACATCTGGAGGGCCAAGTTTGCCTTTCCTGGTGTAAGGCCCTTAGAAACGAATCTCAATGTGTTGGGTTTTGGTGAACATGTGTGCGAAACAAAAACAGGGGAGGTAACTTGGTCGGCATCCGTCTGCCTCGGAAGATGATTGAGGTGTGCACCTTTGGGAGTAAAGTCAAACTGTTGGAAAGTTACAGCGCCTGCTGTGAACAGAGTCTGTTATGGGAGAGACATGTTTTGTTGCAGCTGGGGCAGGTGAAGGCGTCCGGTTGTGCTGCTGCAGATGCACCATGGAGTTTATTTTCTCTGCACTCCTCCCAGCAGTCGTCCCTCCTCTGGTCACTGCTATAGATACACGACCTGACTGTCTCCAGGCATTGCGGTCGTCTGCAAAGGATTCCCACACGTACAGCAATAAGTGGTCAGAGTTGATAGAAATTGTAGTTTAAAATCTCTGCATGGCACCAGATTGGGGAAAGCTAGCTTACTATGTTGCTTGCGACTGTCACAGATGGAAACAGGGGTGTAAGGCATCTGTCCCTGAAATTGGAAGCTAAAGCCTCTGGATTGGCTAGAGTTGTTATGTTTACAGAGAGCCTGGCCTTCTGCCTTTTCCTGAGTGGTCAATAGAGCAGTACTTCTGTTTATTGCATTCCCCCCCCCCTCAGGTTCTCATTTCCAGTCTGCAGCTCCAGCAACTAACATCTTACACACTTTCTCCCTGATCCCTTCCATCCCTAGGCTGAGGTAATCCAGTCCACAGCAGAATGATTCCAGATCTCACTGTTCTGTTTAGATGATTTAATTGGGACCAATTCCAAAGCTGTCAGTAATTTTGCAATAGCAGCAGTGGCTTGTGGCCTCTTTGAAGACTCTGCTAAAATAGGCGGTCTGCACCCGGTTCTACCTTGCTGAGGAAAATCCGAGACAGGTTGAAATTTCAAGGTAGTAGATTAAAAAAAATAAAAATGCACGAATGAACGCAACCCTGAATTTCCACTTTTCCCCTCTGTCCCCCCGCCGCAGACAAAAGGTATGCATTTCCCAGCTGCTCCTACCAGATGTCATCTGAGAAACTGCTGGATAAGCCATTTTTAAAACATTTTAAGCTGTTCTGGAAGCCTTCAGGCAGAGTAGCAGCCTACTCGATCCTGGTAATAAATAGTAATAAATTAATATAGCTTCAGGCGCACTCTCCACCTGCTTGAGTTGGAACTGAAGCCGGAAACAGTTTGGCAGCTTGAATGTAGCTGGAGAAGGCGGAAGAGGTCTGAGTTTTGCAGCTGGATGGTAAAGGAAAGATCTGAGGTAGGGGATCCAAGCATAGGCGGCTGCTTTCGAGGAACCGATGCTCTTTTAAAGGCTAGTAAAGGGACATGGATGGCGCTGTGGTCCAAACCAGTGAGCCTAGGGCTTGCCGATCAGAAGGTCGGCAGTTCGAATCCCCGCGACGGGGTGAGCTCCCGTTGCTCGGTCCCTGCTCCTGCCAACCTAGCAGTTCGAAAGCACGTCAAAGTGCAAGTAGATAAATAGGTATCAGTCCAGCGGGAAGGTAAACGGCGTTTCCGTGCGCTGCTCTGGTTTGCCAGAAGCGGCTTAGTCATGCTGGCCACATGACCCGGAAGCTGTACGCCGGCTCCCTCGGCCAATAAAGCGAGATGAGCGCCACAACCCCAAAGTCGTCCGCAACTGGACCTACCGGTCAGGGGTACCTTTATCTTTACCTTTACAGTGTAGAGGTTCTTGCTTTCTCCCTCCTGAATAGGTTGTATACTGGTAAATATGAAACATAGATTAGAAAAGGCACCATAAGTCTCAAGTACTCCTCAAGGAATCTGTCCTTGTAAAAGGCTGTCCTGGGACTTTGGTTTGCTTCTTTTTGTCACTGAATTCCCTTTTCTAAACCAGTGTTGTGATTCTGGACAATGAATCCTTTTCAGGCAGTATTTGCGGAAACAATGTATGGCTGGAGTGGTTCACCTTTTTCTGCTTCTAGCCCTAGCTTAATTTCAGAATATATTGAATGTTGAAAGGAAGAAATGCTGCATTTTTTTCTTGCTCACTTTTTCGTGAGTTTGGCAGTGAATTTCTTAGAGGAAAAGTCTGGGCTCTGTGCCTGACTGAATCCTTCCCCAAACCTAGAAGAAATTCTCCCTAATCTCAGATATGAGAGGCTGGTTATGATTACTCACTGGAGTGATGTACTCTGAGCAAAGATTAAGACTTCATGATTTCATTACTGAGCCATGCATTGCAAATACGTTCTGCTGTGTTCGGATGTGCTCTGGCTCAAATCAAACAATCATTTTTGTCTGTTGGTTGGAAATACTTCATTCTTTCAGTTTAGAGAGAAAAGTGTTTTGGATAATGAAAATGTAAACTAAATTTATTTTTTGGTGTGGAAGAAAACTGCATGCAACTGGTAGTAAGTGTTCCTCACATTTTAAAAGTTTTGTCTGTTTTCTTTTTGTTTGTTTTTTGCAATGAAAGTCTCAGGCACATGAATTTAAAAAACCACGTTATGTGGTTTGGCTTAATTTCTGCATAAGATGGATGGAGCCAATCATGTCTGAAAATCATACTTAGACTATCTTACATGGAAGCTCCTCTCCCATCCATAGATTTACAGAGAACAATCCATTTTGTTTTAGAGAGGAAACAGTAGCACTCTGCATATGTTTAATGACACATTTTCTTAAATAGCTGCTGTACAAGATCCATTGTGATGAAAACGGCAAGGTTACAAACTGCAGCCCTATCAAGTCAAAACATTGCCAGCCACCACTGTGAAATAGATGACAGATAGACACACACAACATGCTTCACATTTTGAGAGCATGCAGAGGCAGATTTAGGGCAGCGTGACCGGTTCCACTGCAGGTAAAAAAGGTAAAGGTAAAGGACCCCTGGACAGTTAAAGTCCAGTCAAAGGCGACTATGGGGGTGCGGTGCTCATCTTGCTTTCAGGCCAAAGGAGCTAGTGTTTGTCCACAGACAGCTTTCCGGGTCATGTGGCTAGCATGACTAAACTGCTTCTGATGCAACGAGACACCGTGATCGTGATCGAAACCAGAGCGCACAGAAATGCCGTTTACCTTCCTGCCACAACGGTACCTATTTATCTACTTGTACTGGCATGCTTTCAAACTGCTAGGTTGGCAGGAGCTGGGACAGAGCAACGGGAGCTCACCCCTTCACAGGGATTCAAACCGCCGACCTTCTGATTGGCAAGCCCAAGAGGCTCAGAGGTTTAGACCACAGTGCCACCCGCATCCCACTGCACTGTGTGCCGAGCCTAGAGGGTGCTGCAGGGCGTTGCAACTATAATGTAGTGAATTGAGCAGAATGGAAGGCGAGAGGTGAGGGGCACCAAATTTTGGGTGACAGACATCCAGCAAGGCAGAAAGACAAAGTCTTTCAAGCAACATCAGCTCCCCTAAAGGCAAACAGCATGCAGAGAGAGAGAGGAGAGAGACTTTGCTGTCCATCAGGCAATGGCTTTTTCCACCTGCTGGGCCCCATCCTCCTCCAGCCCTAGGAGCCTCTCCCAGACCATGGCTTTGAGAACAACAGAAAGAGTTGAGAAGAGAGAATAATTCAGGGATGGATATACATATATATACATATATACATATATATATATACACATATATATACATATATATGTTGTGTGTCCTTGTTTATCAATTTGATCCTTATGCATGGTTTTGCATGTTTTGTGGTATTTTATGCATCGTGACTGGCCATTGCTTTTATTGATTATAGTTTAGCAATTCTTTATTTTAGTTAGGAGTTAACTGTTTTATTATTATTTGCTGATATTTCTTGTTTACTATTGTATTCTAATGGATTATTGAATATTGCTTATTTGATGTAAGTTGTTTATTCAAAAGTTATGTCTTTATCATGACTTTTTGTAAGGGATCAGATTGTTATTAGGTGTGTGATCTTTGCTATCTATTTTGTTGTTTCTTCAGCTTGCAAACCGCCTTGTGTATAGCAATACAGAATGTTAGTGTGCAAATTAAAAGTGAAATGAAAAAGTGAAAATGAAATAAAATGCTACTGGTAGCAGCAGCAGCAGCAGCAAGAATAATAACAATCCACTCTTCTCCTAAAAGTATCCTCAGCAGATTAAAAAAAACTATATCTACTTAGCTCATTTCAGTCTCCATTGCTCACTGTGTTTCAGCGCTGCCAGACTGTTTCTTCTCAGCCATCACTAAAGCGCGTGCAGTGTATTAATAATGAGGAGCCATCAGTCATAAAAAAACACATTAAAGAAACAATTTCAATATTAGTTATTCAACAGCCTAAGAACCTAGTTATGCAGCACAATATCATCCCCTTCAGATGAGACTTCCCATAAGTCAAAAGACATCCTGGTGCGGCTGGCCTATATGTGAGTCAGGGCTAAATGCCCTGTGCTTTTCATCGCTGAAGTGATTTTTGTAAGCACTCTGATGAAACAGAGCAACAGCTCCAGGGAAGTATCAATAAATACAATCCCATAGTGCGAGCTGGGAGAAATGTCAGTGATTAGCTTCAAGCTGCACTATAAAGCCTGAGATATTAACAGCATCAAAAAGGCATTTGAACGGCAGAAAACGACCCTCAGATTCTGGAGTTTTAATGGAAATAAGAGCGTAGGGAAGATTAAAAGCCTATTGAGCAGAGGCAGGGGCTGCTGTGCCCTGAATTCAGTACAGATTAGCTGGCGTTCTCATTTACATGACTGGCAAATTCTGTCAGAAAAGCAAAGGACAGCTTTGGTTTGGTCCATGTGAATGCACACTTACTAATCCGGGCCACGAAGATTTGTTTTCAGTGACTTCCAATTAGCCATGGGTGAATGTGTCTGCTTCAATTTATCCAAGGACTCAAGTGCCCTGGAAAATACATTTCCCAGGTCCCTGGCACCTGGTAGCATGCTCAAAGAGGAATCTGGAGATTTTTGGCGAGGAGGATTGGAAGTCTTGAAGGAGAGACTCTTAAGCCTGTCGTACTCTCCATTATGTCACTGGGAATGTGACTAGATCTGACGTCAAGGAAAATTCCAGTGTGTTTTGGGAAAACAGCTGGGTCCCAGATTCGAACCGAGCCGAGGTGAGTTTCCCCATCGCTAGGAATTTCCAATCTATTGTACGAAAGATTTATTTTTTGGAGGAGTAATCAGGAAAGCACATGGTCTGCTGGCCGAATACAGAAAAGTTGCTGCCTGAGCTGTAACCAGTGTGTTTATTGAATCAGGTGCTGACATCCGCATGATGAGGAGGAGAATTATTCAGAGCACACTGCTATTCAGGCTGGCAGTGTGAAAAGGGAGACTGCTAGAAGGCGAGAGGGAAACAGGGATGGCGCACAAAGCTACTGCCTGCTCTGTTTTTTGCCTGTGCGCGAGCTTCTTTGATACTGGCTTGTCAGTACAGTGAACCATAGGTGTTGGTTGTGTCAGCATCCCTTGTATTTAACCAAGCATAGCCTTAAACATTTATCGGATGAAAATAGGGACGTCCTATTTAAGTAATTTATTATCAATAATATTATATTCATACCCCCACCCATCCGGCTGGGTTGCCCCAGCCACTCTGGGTGGCTTCCAAAATGCATAAAAATAAAACATTAAACTTTTTTTTTTAAATGTCCCTATACAGGGCTGGCAGAAAGTGAGGAGGAATTAAAGAACTTTTTAATGAGAGTGAAAGAGGAGAGCGCAAAATATGGTTTGAAGCTCAACATCAAAAAAACAAAGATCATGGCCACTGGTCCCATCACCTCCTGGCAAATAGAAGGGGAAGAAATGGAGGCAGTGAGAGATTTTACTTCTTGGGCTCCATGATCACTGCAGATGGTGACAGCAGTCACGAAATTAAAAGACGCCTGCTTCTTGGGAGAAAAGCAATGACAAACCTAGACAGCATCTTAAAAAGCAGAGACATCACCTTGTCAACAAAGGTCCGTATAGTAAAAGCTATGGTTTTCCCAGTAGTGATGTATGGAAGTGAGAGCTGGACCATAAAGCTACAATTCCCACAGTTCCCTGGGGAAAGGGGTCTATTGTTAAAACCGCTCTCAGAAGTGTAACTTTGTGAGGGGAATAGGGGTCTCCTAACAACTCTTGTGAGCTGGATCATAAAGAAGGCTGATCGCCGAAGAATTGATGCTTTTGAATTATGGTGCTGGAGGAGACTCTTGAGAGTCCCATGGACTGCAAGAAGATCAAACCTATCCATTCTTAAGGAAATCAGCCCTGAGTGCTCACTGGAAGGACAGATCCTGAAGCTGAGGCTCCAATACTTTGGCCACCTCATGAGAAGAGAAGACTCCCTGGAAAAGACCCTGATGTTGGGAAAGATGGAGGGCACAAAGAGAAGGGGACAACAGAGGACATGATGGTTGGACAGGGTTCTCAAAGCCACCAGCATGAGTCTGACCAAACTGCGGGAGGCAGTGGAAGACAGGAATGCCTGGCGTGCTCTGGTCCATGGGGTCACGAAGAGTCGGACGTGATTAAACGAATAAACAACAATACAGGGCTGCCTTCCAATTTCTTCTAAAGGTTGGATAGGCTTGGGAGTCGCATAACTCCATACTCCTCCAACATTTCTCTGATGAAATTAGGGACGTCCTAAGGAAAAGCGGGGCATTCCGGGATCAAATCTCTTTCCTCCCCATCTATAGACATCTTTATTGGTTTTTCAGTTAGTTTACAGCCATCCTTTTCATACACGTCAATATTCACAATAAACAATTGGACACAATGAGCATGCCAACGTTTAACATGTATGCATAAACTAAAGAGAAAGTAAATATGTTATTTATCTACTTATTTCGTTGTTACTTTGTTTGCACTGGACTTCCTTCCACCTCTTACTTGGGTCCATGGAATGCTATGTTATATGCCTTTCCAATTGTATCTAATATTCTATTTACCATCTTTTCCACTGTTTCCATTAGTTGTCTTTACAAGAGTCATTCTAGCCCGCCAAAAAATTTAAATCGCCGCAGTAGTCTTCCAGATATTTTTTGAATTTACTCCAATTGTTGTTGAATTTTTTGTACTCTTGGTCTCTTAACTGCCCTGTCAGCTTGTCCATCAACTTCACTTGCCAGTCCCTCTTCATTGGAATTTGGTCTCCTTTCCAGTTTTGTTCTAACAATACTCTCACTGCCGTGGTGGCATACATAAAAAACTTCTTCAGATCTTTGGGAATCTCATCCCCAATGATTCCTAAAAGGAAAGCTTCTGTCTTTTGGGGAAATGATAATTTAAACATCTTTTTTTAACTCATTGTAAATTATATCCATTCCGGGATCAAATCTGAAACCAGGGTAGCTTCTGTAAATCCGGGACTGTCCCTGGAAGATAGGGACACTTGGAGAGTCTTTGAGTGCCTGTTCCAGAACACTGAAAAGAACTATTATAATCTACGATGGCCATTGTGTGCATGAAAAGAGAACCATCTAGGCATGGCAGCTGTGATTAATCTTGAATTGTTCTGTAGAAAGATGAAAGAGGGCACTGGAAGACTTTTCATGAACAGGAAAATTGGTCAAAAGTCTTAATAAGGAAAAATGATTGTATGTAATCACATGATGTTATGACGAGGGCTGATCTGAAGAGCCAAATTATTTTGATTGATTCAGGGTGATGACATTGGGTTGCAACTGTTAAGATTGCTGTGGTCCTTCAATTGGTGAAATGAAATGACATGTGCAATCTGGAAGTGTATTAAAAAAACATTGCTTTGGATGTGGTTCTTTGCACATTTGTATTTCAATAAATCTTTTTCACTTGCAGCTTGCATCCTGTTCTTTTGGTTTTCTGGGATGGCAACCTCCAGCCTAGGAACCCCTTTTTAAAATTTCTGCAACAGGTATGCTGGATCCAGCCCCATTTCTGCTCCCATCACCCTTCATGAGCTGGAGGATCAGCTTCTGAGGACTCAGCTACAGTGGTACCTCAGGTTACATACGCTTCAGGTTACAGACTCCACTAACCCAGAAATTGTGCTTCAGGTTAAGAACTTTGCTTCAGGATGAGAACAGAAATTGTGCTCTGGCGGCGCGGCGGCAGCAGGAGGCCCCATTAGCTAAAGTGGTGCTTCAGGTTAAGAACAGTTTCAGGTTAAGTATGGACCTCCGGAACGAATTAAGTACTTAACCTGAGGTACCACTGTATACAGCTGCAAATAAAACGTTTTAAGTGTGTTGTAAAGTGCATTATACAAATTTGACACTAGATGGCAGTGGTGAGCTATGGCAAATTCAATAAATATTTTCCAAAACTTTTTTTTTAGAAAAGCATTTTCGCAACGTTTTTTATATGTCTAGATCCCGCCTGAAGTGAGGATCCTCCTGTACTTGTGGGTGTTGCATTTTAGAAGTCTGGAAAATCAGGAACTGAAAAATGTAGGGGCTGATATCCACACTCCAATGTACAGAGGGTGATGGCAGGAAAAGCAATGGGTACGTGGGTGGGTGGAAGTAGCACATTCAGTCTCACTGCAGCATCCAGTGTCTACTTAACTTGGAAGATGAGCACACCGAAGATTTCTATGCGTATGATCCTGGGAAAGGGTGGGTGGGAACTGTGTAGGTTTGCCAACATTAAAGGTAAAGGTAAAGGGACCCCTGACCATTAGATCCAGTCGTGACTGACTCTGGGGTTGCGCGCTTATCTCGCTCTATAAGCCGAGGGAGCCGGCATTTGTCCGCAGACAGCTTCCGGGTCATGTGGCCAGCATGACTAAGCCGCTTCTGGCGAACCAGAGCAGCATATGGAAACGCCGTTTACCTTCCCGCCGGAGCGGTACCTATTTATCTACTTGCACTTTGACATGCTTTCGAACTGCTCGGTGGGCAGGAGCTGGGACCGAGCAACGGGAGCTCACCCCGTCGCGGGGATTCGAACCGCCAACCTTCTGATCGGCAAGTCCTAGGCTCTGTGGTTTAACCCACAGCGCCACCCGCGTCCCATGCCAACATTATTAGCCCCTTAATCCAGAGACTGAGGGAGAGTGGCTTGCTTAAAGCCACCTGGCAAAGTCTTAGAATAGGCGAGGCTTGAAGAAGGGGCTTTCAGATGCTTAACTTCCTCTCTGAGCTAACACGCTACACCCCTTTCCCCATATCTTTCTGCTGGGAGCAGTTAAAATGGTTCAGAAGCGGTCACAGTTCAGATTCTGCACTCCTGAGAAATCTGCATTTGGCAGTGCACCCCCACATTCTGTCTCTCCTATGAAATATTGACAGGCAGATAAACAGATGTTGTTGCCATAGTGACCGTAGCAGTAAGGCTGAAAATGGGATCAGGAAGAGGGTGAGTTAAACCGAGGGAATATAATCCTCTCCTGTTTGCAACAAGAAACCGACAGAACTCTTCGACAATTTGTTTCCGCCAGTTCTCGCAAAACATCATTAGCTCAAAGTATCCAATGATTGCCCAATACTTTTGGAAGTTAAACAAAGCAAGATTTATCTTGTAAACCTCTAGCTGCTTTCAGTCATGACTCCAGCACAATCACTTCTGAAAGGGTGGGCCAGGAAAGGATGGTACAATCCTTTAAGATTTTGCAGGTGTTGCTCCTTCCCCCCATAATCAAATATTTAGTTGAATATCACCCTATGGATTTCTTTAGTGTAAAATTGTTCAGATTTATCTGTTCCATTTTCTCAGATGTATGGTAACAGAACGGTTGCCTGCAAACCGTTAGTGAGTCAGATCTGCTAGAGTTAATGTGGGGTGGGGAACCTCTGGCCCTCCAGATTTTGCTAAGACTACAACTCCCATCATCCCTGACCATAGGCCATGCTTGTCTGGGGCTGATAGATGCTGGAGGCCAACTATATACGGAGGGACACAGGTTCCCCATCTCTCACATCCTATTGTTATCTCCTGCTTGGACTACTGCAATGCACTCTACGTGTGACTACCTTTGAAGGTGACCCGGAAACTGCAATTAATCCAGAATGCGGCAGCTAGACTGGTGACTGGGAGTGGCCACCAAAACCACATAACACCGGTCCTGAGAGATCTGCATTGGCTCCCAGTACGTTTCCGAGCACAATTCAAAGTGTTGGTGCTGACCTTTAAAGCCCTAAATGGCCTCGGTCCTGTATACCTGAAGGAACTGAGGTGATTTCACCCCTCCCATTGCAAGAATCTGCTGATTTTCCAGAGAGGAGGGGGCGGATTGTGCTTGCCACTTATTCCGCTCCAGCCTCACTTCAAAGGGGGAGACTGAGTGTTATCTCTGTGTAGATAAGGTCGCTGCAGAAAGCAGCTGTAACACTTAGTGCAGTCCAGCGTCTCCATTTGTATATAGTTTGTATAGTACAGTAGCTGTTAGTGAATAAAAGAAGATATTCTTCAGTGCTGTCGTCCGAGTGATTTATGCTCTGCTATACTCTGCTGTGCACGACTGTCTTCTGGAAGTGAGTTCAGTGCTCACAGCTCTGAGTTGTGAGCCCACAGCACTTAGACCTGTTCCTGCAGAAGAAGGTCTCTGGAAGTGCTACCCCAGCTCGCCTGGGCCAGTCGGGGCTGAAGTGGTTGAGCCCAGTCGGTGGCACTGGCTCAAAGGCGAAGCTGACAGGAACGTCTCCACCCCCATCGTTCTGCCCGGATACTGAGATCCAGCGCCGAGGGCCTTCTGGCGGTTCCCTCATTGCGAGAAGTGAGGTTACAGGGAACCAGACAGAGGGCCTTCTTGGTAGTGGTGCCCACCTTGTGGACCACCCTCCCATCAGATGTCAAGGAAATAAGCAGCTATCTTATTTTTAAAAGACATCTGAAGGCAGCCCTGTTTAGGAAAGTTTTTAATATTTAACGCTGTATTGTTTTTAACACTCGATTGGGAGCTGCCCAGGGTGGCTGGGGAAACTCAGCCAGATGGGTGGGGTATAAATAAAATATTATTATTATTATTATTATTATTATTATTATTATTATTATTATTATTATTATTGTGAGCTGCTCCTTTATGGAGCTTATTGCATAAATAAAATGGTGAGGATCATAAATGGATGTAACACTGAGCCTTTTAACGGTGCCAATTATTCCTGGGAATCCTAATGTTCTATCTAAGGCAACAGTTGTTTTATTTTTATTCAATGGAATGCATATGAAGGAATACAGTCTATGCATTTCCCTTCCTTTTGCTACACACGTACACAATATTTAGGTTGAACTGGGGCAATATGTTTTTTTTACCAGTGCACACAGTATTATCAAATAAGCATATTTATTTCTAGTTCATTTCTATGAGAACTGCAATACACACCGAGGCACTTAGTTGATGCAGGAGCGAAACACCCGAACTCTGCAGTTACGTTGCTGCTTACCCTGAATTAATGCCACCCACATTTTACAGATCTTTCCAAATTATTTCATCGTACCTTAAAATCCATTCAAATGCATTGCCTTGAATTTTTATTTCGGGCAAAAGTCTTTCGCAAATATCACCTGCATTGAATACTGAAACGATCTCTTAGCTGTGAATTATGTTGCATCTCCCCCAAGTGGATGGCTGCAAGCGGTGCAGTTCTGTAGATCTAGTTATCACTGCAGTGATGCTTAAAAAGTGTCATTACAAGAAATGATAGATACTGTGGAGTGGTGGTGGTTATAATCCTTATAAACCATCTCTTCTTCAAACTATGCTATTTCCAAACTATGCTAAAACTGAGTGTCAACCTTATATAACCATAACAGCACATTATGGCCACTGCAAGAGAGAAGTATCTATAGACTTCGAGTAAACCAGAGGTTTGCAACAGCAACAGCAAAAACAAAAAACAAAAAGAGCCCGAAATTAACAGGTCCGTGGCAAAGTACTGTTACATTGCAACAAGAATAAGCAATGATGTCAACAACGGAGTTCAAATTGTAAACATCGAAGGAACGATAATAAACAGTAGCGACACCTGAATTGAATTTTTAAAACTTTAAAAGTCGAAACCTGGTCATAAATATAAGCACCAATTCTGTGAATTGGCCATATTTATACTGTTATTTGTAGCACAATTCTACTTTTAATGTCATATTTTTATAAATTGCTTCCTGGTCACTGACCGTATTAAAGATATTTGATTTTGGGTTTACCTGATATGGTGATAATCTGGTAAACTGGGGAAATTGGGCTCTATCTGCAGATTATTTGTTTTGGTGCTTTTTGCTTTTGGACGGGTGGATTTTCTGCTACTCCTCTTTCCTCATGCACAACTTCCTCAGTGTTCTCACGCCTTTTCTGGTTATGTATGTAACTATTTTCAGCACACTCCTCTGAATGGAGGAGTATGGATAGCTAGCTACCTAGCTCACTATTTCTTTTGATTTCCACAAAACCAGAAAACTGCAGAAGTGTGTGCTGAGAATCTGCAATTGCCAGATTGTGTGATTTGGTACACTTTCTGGGCAGAAAAGAAACTTTCCATTTAAAACAACAGCAACAAGAACCAAGCTGTAGGTGTAACTAGCACACACCTAGCCTGATACTTAATAGACATAATGGTATCAATAAATTAGCACAAAAGGGAATGCCTACTGGATCAAAGTTTTCCCTCATATACAGTACTGCCACAAACTGTTAAGACTATGGGGAGGAGAAAGAGGATGCCGGCCAGGGGTGCAGCTGGGACTGGGTCACACAGGGGCAAGATGGGGATGGGGAAAGAGGGGTTGGGGTAGGTAATACTTACGGGGTGACAGAGGTTGATGAAGGGACAGGTGCCAGTGCAGAGGAAGTCGAGAAGAGCGACCCCTTGCCAGAGCCAGAGAGGCCCTGGCCCCACGAACACGGAGGGTCCTGAGATGTAGGGAACAGCAGGCTGGGCACTCCAGGAAGCAGAGTCAGGCCAGGGCCTGCAGCCCAATTCACTAGCTGACCAGGTGGGGAAGGAGGCAAGTGATTCTTCAGCTGGGGAAGCTGAAAGCAGGTGAGGGTCACCTGCCTCATCAAGCCCAGATACAGCAATCAGCAGCCACCGTATCAGAAGGCAGCAGAGCTGACGTGTTGTGTCTGCTCAGCTGCCCATGTTGAAATTCCGCTCAGTATTGATCCAGTCAACAATGTCTAGGCAACACAATGACCATATATATACATGTAATAGACAATCTTTATAGAATTCCTTCAAATCATAAAAAGGTCAAAATGAAATCTTTAGCCTCAAAGTCTCTGAAAATCTTTAAATGAGGCGAGGTACCAAACTTAGTACGGTGGAAGACAAGCTGTGAAGCTTTGTGTGTTCAACAATGATGTCCAACACTGAACAGTAATTCTGGATATTGACTACTGTTTCGTAGAATTCTTCATCAGCGTGGTGGGTGGATAGAGAATGCTTCATAAACCCATCTTATTTCGAATGAATGTATATAAATGAAAATCTCAAATGCTGTGGAACAGCAGTGACTACATTATTACATGAGGCAATTATATTTCATCTAGCACTGCTTTACTGCTACTGAAGGCAAATGAACATAATGGTCACAAATAAATATATTTGGTTGGCACTGTCCATAAGAAATCCAGTTGCAGCAGACTTAACTTATACTTATAATAAGCCTAAAACCTTAACACTAAGCGTGCTATGTACACCACACCAGAAGGAAGAGAGAAAGAAAAAGTGAAACCCAGGCTCTTTCTGGCCTCTTATTATAGTCAGCATGACCTTGACAGAAGAGATAACCAGTTTAAACCAGCTGTACTCAGCTTCTTAGAAGGAATAACCCAAACATCATGAACCTTCTGCTTGTTTCTTTCACACAGAGAAGCTTCCAGAACCCTCTTGAATTAACTAGAATAGGAAAGATCTCTACACAGCAGATCCATACTTTCTGTACTAAGAAAGGCAAACTGACAGGACCTTGCCTTGGGCCTTCAGCAGTTTCTACTTCAGGTGTGACACTGGGCTTCATCCTGACTTCAGACTTGGATTGACTCAGAACCTCGTTTCCTGACTTTTGGCCTTCAACGTTGGATCTCAGACTGTGGACTTTGTGGGTGCTGATCAACCCTCGGATTTTGGACTTGGTCTTGGCACACTGTCTGTCTGCCAGGGGGTCAGCACATATACTAATTATAGTATGTGCCAATGCAGACTGTTTCTGTCCAATTTAAATGTGAGGAAAGTGGATGAACAGCTAAATAATGCCCAAATTTGGCTAGCATTAAAATGTGGCTCGCATTAAAATGGCCGCTCACTGGGTCTGGCAGTGGGCGGCTTTTGTGGTTTGCCCGTCTTCCTGAAGCCACACTGTTCCACAGTGGCCCCATACAGTGGTACCTCAGGTTAAGTACTTAATTCGTTCCGGAGGTCCATACTTAACCTGAAACTGTTCTTAACCTGAAGCACCACTTTAGCTAATGGGGCCTCCTGCTGCTGCCGCGCCACCGGAGCCCGATTTCTGTTCTCATCCTGAAGCAAAGTTCTTAACCTGAAGCACTATTTCTGGGATAGCGGAGTCTGTAACCTGAAGCGTATGTAACCTAAGGTACCACTGTATTCCCTTTTGACCCTGACTTGCCTCAAACCCCCAGCAAGGGGCTGAGAGGGAGACACGCCCAATGCCTATGCCAAGGTTTCCTGCATCTGAAATTCAATAAAGTTGTGGCCATTTTAATCCCAAAAGATGTTGTCTGACTGATCCCGAAGTCCAGCTCCCAGAAAGCGGGGGGCAGGGCGGGCTGTGCCTGGGTACACAATAATCTGCGCTGTTTAGCATTCTTATTAAAGAGGAAACCGGCTTTCTCTAGAGAACGTGCTCAAAAACGCCATAAATACATCCATAGTGGGTAACTATAAAGCTAAAGGAGATCAAATGATAAAGCACAGATATGAACTCTTTATCTAGCTCTGATTTATGTCTGCTTTCACAGTAAATTCTTTGTGGGCTGCTCACAACCACAAGAGACACACTAGCTCCATCTACTGGTATATAAAAATACAACAACTGATGGGTTTATAATTGTGGTCTGTTATTTAACCTCACTCCTGAATGTCACAGTCATCAGGCTATATGTTTCATTTAGTGAAGACAGGGAGTGTCTGTACAGTAGCAGCAGCCATGGCCAGTTTGGACATGTCTCTCCCCCACCCCCCCAGGACACTTCCTTTTTCAAGGGTGAAATTTCTGTCCAGTTGAATTTTTAAACATTTGCCAAAATGTCCCTGGCTATGCTTTCTGGATGAGACAGAGACATAACTAGTGGTTGAAGACTTGCTTTCCTCTTCTCTTCTCCTGCCCCCATCCTCAGCAATATATCACAGCTTCTATAGCCTGCATATAGTAGGGGTATTTAAAATGAGTCTCATCATAGCGTCCTCTTTTTTGCTCTTCAAAATATGGCAACCCTACACCCACTTTTTCTCTTCAGGAGATCAAGGTGGTGAACAACGTTCTCCTCGCAATGGCCCTGGTGAGGTAGGCTGAGAGACTGTGACTGGTATAAGGTCACCCATCAAGTTTCATGGCTGTGTGAAACTAAACCGGAAGCTTGGGAAAAGATGCATTAAAGATTTATTTGTGATGGTGAGGTTTCAGTGGCCATAGGCTGGGAGCATCAACCCTGCTAGCCTTCTTGTTGTCCCTCTTTACAGCATAGTTGGATGTCCAAGGCTGGTTGAAACTGAGCTCATTGTGGTTGCAGATGTCTGTAAACTTAAAGGATGCAGTCAAGCAGGCCAGTGGAATCTATTCCAATCTGTTAACATGGCATAGCTGTCAACCGTCCCTTATTTGGCGGGAAAGTCCCTTATCCCAGCGTTGTGTCCCGCTGCTGCCCCTTATTGATGATGTCCCTTAAATTTCCTGGGTTTCAAAGGAAGCAGCTCCTCTCTCTCCCTCCCTGCTGGCCAGGGAGGAGGGTGGCTCCAACTGTGTTGCTTGGCTGCGTTGCTCACCCAATAAGGAGTCTAAGAATGACTGGGGGGTGGAGCTTGCATGCCTTGTGCCAATCAAATCGGCCGCGTTGCCTGGGGACTTGCCTTTGCTCAGCACTTCCCAGCGGAGAGGTGATGATGGTTTTCCTTGCTGCATCCCCTTTGCTGGGTTGTTGCGCTGTGGGAACCACCGCTTGAGGCTTCGTTTGGCTGCTGGCTGGGCTTTCTGCCTTTGGCTGGGAGGGGCTCAGAAGTTGAACATAGCTGTGCTCTGAAAATCCTTTATTTTGGCTGCTGATCCCTTATTTTCGAGGCTGCTGGTCCCTTATTTTCAAATCTGTAAGTTGACAGCTATATAACATGGCTGTGTAATCGGCAGTACAGCTTGCAAAACAGGCATGGGGACCCGTCTGCCAAGTGTTTGAGAAGTGCAGTGCAAAGTGCTTTGCAAGCCCTGTGCTCAGCACATCTTAAGCACCTGGCAACCAGCTGGTTCCTAGGTGCTTGGGAAGCACTTCTCACAGGGGCTTTGCAGGCCCAGCTGATTGGTGGTGCTTGCAAAGCCCCTTTTGACCAACGCCCAAACACATGACATCATATTTGACATCAGATGGGCGTGGCTTGCCCAAAATGGCCTTGTGGGCCATATGGGAGGCCTGGTAGGGTGGATTCAGCCCATGGGCCAAAGGCTCCCCAACCTTGTTGAAAAGGACCAGCTTATTGGTTTGCCACCCCCCGAAAGTAATATAAACAAGAGGAAGTCCACACAGCAGTAATATTTTATTGGTGTTTAAAATCCATGATTTATAAACAATAAGTTAAAGTAAGATTATTAAATAACAGTTGGGGTTCCAGCCCCAGCACATATATTACATATTCATTGAATAAAACATTCTTTCTTAATTATATAAAAAAGCTACTGCCAGGAGTCTTAGGAAAACAGGTAAAAATGGCAAGCAATATTTACAAATCTTCTTCATTATGAGGGACACCCTCATCTGCTGAAGCTTGACCCAGTTCAGGGTCTGTAAAATTCTGCAAGGTCAAAAATGACCTCTCTGGTCTAGCTATGCTCTGAGTTTTGCCTTGTACGCACCATGTATTATACCACAACAGGGTTTTTTTGTTGTTTTTTAAGGTGCGTAACAGAATTTAGTCACCTTATCATTAAAAAAATTGGCAGCTGAAAGACTGTCAGCAATCTACACAGAGAGTCAGACAAACATGGTAGAACCAGTCCTTTGGGCAGCAACTGGGAGTGTAAATGCCAACATAGAGGAAGGTACTGATGGTTTTTATTGAAATAATATTCATTAGTGAACCCTGTTAAAAATGCAGCGCTCTTATCTCAACAGCACCTGTGGAATGACAAGTCATACGAAGCCAGAGACAGCTAAACCTTGAAATTAAAAATCAAAACGATTTTTTTGTTTCAATTCTGCTTCTTTTCAAAATACCTTCCCCATTCCTGTTTTTCAAAGTTGGTAGAAAATGCCAGAAATGGTTTATATTTTAACTCCCCACCCCTTCACCTTACATTTAATCCTGCCTTTCTTCCATCATGAAGCCCAAATTATGGCGGTACCTCATACATGAGTTTCTCACGCAGATACCCATTTAGGCACTGTGCAGCCCCAGACCTCCCGAGCTCCAGCAAAGTGGTGGTGGCCTCATGGGCCTCCCTGCAAGGTACTTCTCAAGCAACAATCTGCTCTATGACTCAGCAAGACATCACTGTGAGGTCAACAGACATATGCTCAATTGCCTGCTCTTCTGAGTTGCTAAGCTGCCTTAAACACACAGGACCAGCTTCATTGTAGAAGCCATCCAAATTGTGACAATATCTTAGGGACACCAAAGAAGCAGTTCTGGAATCTGCACGTGATGCCCCCAAGCAACCTTTGAGACATTACAAACTTCTCAGATATTATGGCACATTAAGAGCCATTTGGGAATGGGAAAATATATCTGGCTGTTCCTGTGGACAACACTGTTTCTTGACCTGGGTGATGACACCCAGGAAGTCCCTGGGTTTTTTTGCTTTTGCTTGCCCTCAAACGGTTTCCAAATTCAGGTTATGACACAGGCTTGCATCTTAGACATGTTTTTTGTCTTTAAAAAACAAACAAACCCTGACATTACACCCCACAGAGATCTAAACGCACATAATGAATCAATAGGGCAACACAGTTGTCCTGAAATCTCATTCAATTAAATGAGTCTGAGTTGTTTTTCTGGATGGCACTAATATTACGTTAGTAGCCAATTTAAAAACCTTACCAAAAAAACCCCGCGCCTACTGACAAAGTGAAATACTGACTCCTGTAGATAAGGCCACATGTATATTACATTGGCTGGCTAAAACACTCCTTATTTAAATGTTAAATATTGAAGAGCTTCCCCACTCCACCATGGGAGAATGTGTGTTGTTCAGTGATGGTTTCTGCTTCAGACACAGCAACACAAATGTTAACGAATTGACCTGATGTTAAGTCCAGTCAAGGTAGCCACCAAAGAACTGTCAACTCCAAAACAAGGCTTGGCGTTTCAATGGCCTGTAACGTTCCTTGGCTTCAGTTTCCACGCTCCAGCTCCATGCTCCATGGAAAGCTGCCATATCTTCATTTAGGAAGGTAGGAACTTTTGAAATGGATGCCGTTCATGTGGGTTTCGATCCAGCGAAGGTAATTTGCGACTCTGGTGTAGACGCCAGGCCTCTCTTTGTCAGCACAGCCATCGCCCCAGCTGACGATCCCATATAGCACCATCCTGTCGCTGCTTGCACAAACCAGGGGACCTCCGGAATCTCCCTGATGGAACGTAAGAATGATGGTGAGCATTTAAAGAGAAGAAAGCTAGGGAAAAGCACATCTCAGGAATTCTGCTGCCACTGTGGTTGCACTAGTACAGTGGCGTAGCGTGGGTTGTCAGCACCCGGGGCAAGGCAAGTAATTTGCACCCCCTAACCCGTGGATTTGCGCCCCCTAACCCGTGGATTTGCCCTAACCCCAGATGTTGCGCCCGGTGCGGCCGGCCCCCCTGCACCCCCCACGCTACGCCACTGCACTAGTACCCTATTTTACAATAATGGGACACAAGGAAAGGAAGTGGCCAAGGCAGCTTAAGCTCTAGCACAGCCATTCTCAAACTTGGGTCCCTAGATGTTGTTGGACTACAACTCCTAGGTGCCAAGACCTGTGGACAGGGGTGATGGGAGTTGTAGTCCAGCAACCTTTGGGGACCCAACTTTGCGAAAAGTTGCTCTAGCATCAAGGAATCCTCCTTCAACAGATTCCAGATTACAAAGGAGCTGGCTTAGCCCAGCGGAATAAATAGGATTGTGTTCCTTGCTGCAAACATGCATTTTGCAAGATGTTTGGTATAGGTAAAGGTAAAGGGACCCCTGACCATTAGGACCAGTCGTGATCGACTCTGGGGTTGCGGCGCTCATCTCGATTTATTGGCCAAGGGAGCCAGCATACAGCTTCCGGGTCATGTGGCCAGCATGACTAAGCCGCTTCTGGCGAACCAGAGCAGCGCACGGAAACGCCGTTCACCTTCCCGCCGGAGCGGTACCTATTTATCTACTTGCACTTTGACATGCTTTCGAACTGCTAGGTGGGCAGGAGCAGGGACCAAGCAACGGGAGCTCACCCCGTCGCAGGGATTCGAACCACCGACTTTCTGATCGGCAAGTCCTAGGCTCTGTGGTTTAACCCACAGCGCCACCCGCGTCCCAATGTTTGGTATAGTGGGATATTAAATTCTAAATCTTCAGATGTGCATTAGGCCTATTCTAAAGAAAGGGACTGCATTCTGTTGACATAAAATGTAGACATTGTGCACAAGGAAACTTACTTTGCATGAATCTGTCTGCCACGTTTGATCTCCAGCACAGAACATGTTGTCCGTCACCCTGTCCTTATAGTATTTCTTACACAAAGACTGGGGTATCAGGTTGACATTGGTTGATTTCAGGATCCTTGCGAAGTAAATGTCAGCTGCAAACCAGAAACATGACAGTTTGTTGGGTTATTTTTCTCAGCGAAGTCTAAAGCAATCTTCTTCATTGCAAAAACAAAGCAATGTCAGAGCCTGCCTCACCGAATAGCCTCATACATGAAACCCAAATTCCTCTTCTTCAGTCTAGCGGATAACGGCACACAAACTAAATTATGCAAACCAAACACGGCACAAAGTCTTTTGTATGTAGAATATGAGTTTGTTTGCAGAACCAGAGCTGTAGTGGAGCTGGGCGCACAGAGCACATGCAACCTTAGCGATTGGCCTCTAGCAAGGCTCAAAAGCAAGGATGGGGAATTTGTGATACTCAAAGTGTTGTTGAATTCACAACTCCCAGCAGTCCCAGCCAGCATGGCCAGCAGTCAGGAATGATGGAAGTTGTAGTCTAGCAGCTTCTGGAAGGCTAATGGTTCCTGATAGTGCCGGTAACACATGCCACACAACCTGCATTAGGAATGGGAAAGGTGTTTATCAACTTACTCTTGTTTTCTCTTCCATAGCCAGAAACTTCACACTGGAAATTGTCTGGAAACGAGTCTTGCGATGGCAAGCAGATAGTCTTCACAGTGTCTGACTCTTGTGCGCACTGGCCGGAAGATGATCGGATCCTCATGAGGGCTAAAGAAGGAATAAAGAATGCATGTCATATAGGGAACCTTCTATCACTAAACTCATTAGAAACAGAATAATACATATTTAGAGCTATCCGTTCCAGCTGCTTTTCCAGATGACATATGATTGTACAGTGGTACCTCTGGTTACGTACTTAATTTGTTCCGGAGGTCCGTACTTAACCTGAAACTGTTCTTAACCTGAAGCACCACTTTAGCTAATGGGGCCTCCTGCTGCTGCCGCGCCGCCGGAGCACGATTTCTGTTCTCATCCTGAAGCAAAGTTCTTAACCCGAGATAATATTTCTGGGTTAGCGGAGTCTGTAACCTGAAGAGTATGTAACCTGACGCGTATGTAACCCGAGGTACCACTGTAGTCATGTTACTGCATTTACTTGTATGCATAATCCCTACCTCCCGCTGATAATTTAGATTGCGAGATCTGATAAAAATGTAGCTTAAATTGGACTCTTTTATTATGTTCAGTGATTAATAGAGTATTTTAATGACAATAATAAAAAGTATATGTACTTTGTTAATGTGCATCTCCCCTCACCCCTTTTAATTTGCTATTATTTATATGGCTGGTATGGTTTACTTGTTTGTTTTCTTCCATAAATGTTACATTAATATTTCATATAACATATTACATGATTCCCCATTCCCCCCGCTTTATGTATTGTATATTTTTCTTTGCTGTAAGTTGCTTGAAGACCTTTGGGTGACAAGCGACTAATAAGTTTGATAAATGATAAATAAAAATAATTTGTTTAACCATAGAAACACATCGTAAGCATTTCCAGGACTGGCTAGAGATAGCGAAACATCGCCAACCCAGAGAAAATTAATCTCTTGACTGCCTCAGAGAGAGAAGAAATCATCTTCCCTGACTCTCAAAGTATTTTCCTTACAATGATCTGATAGAACACCCACCCCCAAACGTTTGGTGAAAGAAGATAGCTCATTCGTACCTGTATATTTTCCTAAGCTATCATCTGCAGTCATTTTTGTATTGTTTGCAAATATGGGGATGATGTCATGACAATGAAATACGAGGTGTTTTGCTGTAAGGCTGTGTAACACACTGTAATTTTAAGGCACATTTGAAGCACATTCGTTCCCTCAAAGGATTCTGGGCGCTGCAGGTAACTCTGTGAGAGGTAAACTACAATGACTAGAATTCTTTGACAAAAAGAACAGGCTTCAAATGTGCTTTAGAAGTACACAACCTACACCATTTCTCACTAAAATGGGCCCTTATTTTGCAGCAGTACTTGGGTGAAACATTTGTTCCTCAGTTTTTTGCATGCTCAGGTGAAACATGTCTATGATTCAGAAGGGAAGCTGGAGATGTCACTTACCAATATCATTATTATAATCCGTTCTCTGAAGTGTGTAGTCCTCATGAATGACAACCCTATCAACATTAAATTTTTGCTCCTTCGTATCATCAGTGTACAATTCAGACTTCCCGAGAATAACAGTCAGCTTGGATAGGTCAGGAGTGCTGAAAAGAAATGGAAACATGGATTAGGAAAAAAATTATACAGGGGCATATTTCCCTGCTCTCACTTTCACATTTGCTCAGTTTTCTGCCTCGGTCATGAGAGAACAGAAACATAATTTTGCAGTCCTCTTTGTTGTTTGAGCCTCATTGTTTTGCTAGGTGAATGGCGGGGCTTAAAATTTAACATGTCTCCTAGCACGTGCAGCTATTCTGTCTTAAAAATACAGACATTTGAGGACATCTCCTTTTGAACCAGCAAAACATGAGCATATATCAACACAAAACTTTTTTTATAGAAAAGGATTGCTTTTTACAACAGTTTCGCATTCCAAAAAGTTCTAAAGCACTTCTTCAAATATATTAATTTCATATATTTCTTGGTAAACAAAGATATAGCAGTAGCAATATCCTACAATTTAATAAATCACTTTCTAAACTTTGGTTGTTTTTTTTAATAGGTTTTCCAGTATTTAGGATGCAATCCTATAACAATTTATAGGACTCAATGGGTCTTCCTTTTGACTAACATGCACAGGCTGCCCCTAACCATGTCCACTCAGAAGTAAGTCCTATTGAATTCAATGGTGTGTATCATAAGCCTCAGTGTATCATATGGGTACATTCCTTCTGGTCTAGAACAACATTTGTGGATGTCAGTTAAAATGTGTTTGTATAGGATTGTGAAATTTAGCATACAGATGGGTTTTATTAACTGAGAAAAAAAAGTATTTGGTAACTGAAAAGGTCGCCAACTTTTTAAAAGCTAACCACACACAAGTACTGCACCGGCAGGCAAATATTATTTATAGCTATCAAGTGGCCGTTACAATATAAACGCCAAAAGAAAATATATGTAAGTTAAGTAATTGATCTAGGGGAAAGATAACTTCTGCAAGTGCAGCTGAAACTTACACACTTACAGTGCAAACCTATGCAGAATTCAATAAGCTAAGTATGTGTAGGACTACAGTTATGCGCTGTAATACTAAACACAGGAGCCTTCACTGATTTTAATGAGACTTAACCCTCAACAATCCTAAGACTGGGCTATTTATCAATTTTGTCACTGAGGAAAAAGCTCTGGCACCTTCTTTATATAATTTTAGGCGTCAGGTGAAAACATTCCTCTTCAACCAGGCCTTTGGCTGATTAATATTCTATAGCCTTTTAAATGTGTCTGTGGGAATGGGAGGGTATTGTTTTGTTGTTTTGTTTTACTTATTTACAGTGGTACCTCGGGTTAAGTACTTAATTTGTTCCGGAGGTCCGTTCTTAACCTGAAACTGTTCTTAACCTGAAGCACCACTTTAGCTAATGGGGCCTCCCGCTGCCGCCGGAGCACGATTTCTGTTCTCATCCTGAAGCAAAGTTCTTAACCTGAGGTAATATTTCTGGGTTAGCGGAGTCTGTAACCTGAAGTGTATATAACCCAAGGTACCACTGTACTTGGTCCCCCCCCATATTTTATTCTGTGAACTGCCCTGAGATCCTATGATGAAGAATAGTTTATAATCTAATAATGAAATGAAATGAAAAAACACAGGAAAGTTGCCATATACTGCCAGACCATTGGCCCATCCAGTTCATTGGCCTGTTGCCAACATTGCCTAGCCATGTGAGTCTTTTCCTAGCCCTACCTGCAGAAGGAGCATGAGATCTTTTGCACACAGAGCATATGCTGTACCAGCGAGCTAAAATCCCTCCCTTTCACAGTATGGGATGTTGACTAAGGGATCTCTTATCTAGAAAACAATTCCGAAGTGGAGAATTAAAAGGAAAAAGTTGATTGTGAAGCACTTACTTGCTTCCGAAGCAATGTGCTGCTGTCAGGACCCAACACGGATCTATGAGGCTACCACCACAAAGAAACTGACTACCGCCTCTTTTATCGGTGTGGTAGATGGTTGCTATCCAAGGCTGAGACTCGATGGGTGCTTTGAAACCGCCCACAATCTTGAAGTACTTGCGGAAACTCCTCTGGCCACATGTGGCTTCTGTAAAAGGAAGAGAGAGCCTCAAGGATTTGCTCCAGTGAAGAACGAACATAGCTTTATGTTAAGTTGTGGGTGAACATATCAGACGACACAGCGATTCTTCAAACAGCTCTTGTTTATTCACAGACCAGAACAGAACTGAACTGAAGCCTGCTTATATAGAGCTCCAGTACAACGTAACTGTAACAATTTTCTAAAACTATCTAATCACTGAAAGTCACTTTCGATCCCTTATTTGCATAACTATCTACAGTATCCCCCTGCTGGCCCAGGGTGAGAACTTCAGTACATAACACTTTAGCTCTTCACAATAAAGACTAGGTCCTCAGGGTAGCAAGATCCCCATGAAGATCTGCAAAGTTTGGCTGCCCCTCACAAATTTCTAGGCTGAGGTTAAGGTCTGATCAACACCTTCTGACCGATGATATGGAAACATCCTTCCAGAATTTGTACCGCTAGGACTGCAGGTGAGGGGTCACATATAGAAGAAGAGTTTGGATTTGATATCCCGCTTTATCACTACCCGAAGGAGTCTCAAAGCAGCTAACATTCTCCTTTCCCCTCCCCCCCCACAACAAACACTCTGTGAGGTGAGTGGGGCTGAGAGACTTCAGAGAAGTGTGACTGGCCCAAGGTTACCCAGCAGCTGCATGTGGAGGAGCAGAGACGCGAACCCGGTTCCCCAGATCTACAGCTCTTAACCACTGCACCACTCTTAATGCTCCCTCTGCATAGAATGCTTGCACACTGGGGAACAGGCTAAGCGAAAATCCTTCTACTGAACATGCTAGCTGTCTACTGACAAATTATTTTTGTCTACTTAACTTGCCAAAGTTAGTATCTGGCCCAGAATAGGAATTTCTTCGGCTTACAGTGCTTGGCTTCATTATGAACTGGTTTTTGTGTGCCTTGCTTTGATTTTAAAAGTTTATAAGCATCTGGCACCCTAAGTAATAACATACCTTTTCGGCATACGTCGATTTTGCAGGATGTTGAAGAGGTTCGATAACCATTCCTAACGTAACACCACGGCTTGGATCGACCATCTGGATTTCTGAAAAACAATGGAATATTGCCTTCAAAAGAATGATCCTCAGTAATACCAACGCCAACCTGCAGGGGGCGGCAGAATGCCTCCACTTCATGTAGGTCATAGTACAGTATGCTGAAGTCATCCAGTTCACCTATATTCTTAGTAATGCTAGTTAAATGTTCCTGCAGGGCACTAATCCTGCAAACTACCAAGTATAACTATTGGCAACGTTGAACAGAACCCTTGAACCTGGCAAAGTCGCCTAAAGAAGGGATTTCAGTAGGTGGGGCAAGGTGCCCCAGGCAAAATAACTCTTTTGCTCAACCATTAGTTATACTTTGTCCTTGTAATCCAAACAGAACCATACGGAATCCCTGTTTGCATCAACAAAGACAATGTGAATGAAATCCTAACCATTCTTAAAAGTACAAGTTATAGTAGAAGATCTAGTCATTCACCACAGCTGATGTTCTTGTGGAATGCCAGCCAGATGATTTGATGCATTATTGGCACATGGCATCTGTGGAACTATGGCTTGGGGGAGAAATAAAAAATAGGGCAGCTGGACCTATAGCAGTACATTCCGTTGCATTTCAGTTACCTGCAGAAGTTGTGCTTTCCTAACCCAAGTTTCATGGCATTCTCCATGCCATCATGATAAGGCCATCTCTGCAGCGAAGGGGAGTCCCAAGCCAGGCACCTGTCACCTTTCTCATTCACTGCCAAAGTCCCTCTGTAGTCCTCCCCGTTGTCTGTATAGCAGCGACTTTCAGCATCTGTCGAGAAAACAAGAGGATTGTCAGTGCTGACGGCAGCTGAGAGGTTCCATGGAGTCCATTGAGACGAAGGATTTTTATCATGTTAAATCTGCTCATTGACTTGCCAGGATGTTATTGCCAACGTGTCTATACTTCTCTGCATTTCATTTCTCTCTGACTTTGTGGTTGACAGTCCCACCCCACCAACCATATGTATATAAACCTATAATTCAGGGAAGAAGATAATCTTCTATTATCACACATTTCATGAAGTGGGCCCCATGAGATTTTGCTGTTTTGCTGCGACAGACTAACATGACCCTGCTTCTGGATTCTGGAACTATAGGGCCAGATCCAGCAAACCAATTCCACTAGTGGAAGCCAGCTCGAGGGCTCCCACTAGCACAACAGGGATTTTTCTGCTCTCCTCCCCCTGCACCCACCTTGTGCTT
Organism: Podarcis filfolensis; assembly: GCF_964270895.1. Taxonomy (NCBI): domain Eukaryota; kingdom Metazoa; phylum Chordata; class Lepidosauria; order Squamata; family Lacertidae; genus Podarcis; species Podarcis filfolensis. Next base: position 84,903,841 of record NC_139608.1, read on the forward strand.
CCTCCAAAACTGCTCTGGAAAGTTGGGAGAACCCACAAAACAGTGGACAGGGCAGGGGAGGGAGAGGATCATCATTCCATCAAGCAAACAGAGATGATTGCGCAGGTGGAACAATTACGTTAGTGCTGCGCTGATATCTTTTCAGATACCCGTTCTCAAAGTGGTTTACAGCTCAATAAGCCTCCCAACCCAGGGACGCGGGTGGCGCTGTGGGTTAAACTACAGAGCCTAGGACTTGCCGATCAGAAGGTTGGCATTTCGAATCCCCGTGGTGGGGTGAGCTCCTGTTGCTCAGTCCCTGCTCCTGCCAACCTAGCAGTTCGAAAGCACATCAAAGTGCAAGTAGATAAATAGGTACCGCTGTGGCGGGAAGGTAAATGGCGTTTCCATGCGCTGCTCTGGTTTGCCAGAAGCAGCTTAGTCATGCTGGCCACATGACCCAGAAGCTGTACGCCAGCTCCCTCGGCCAATAAAGCAAGATGAGCACCGCAACCCCAGAGTCGTCCACAACTGGACCTAATGGTCAGGGGTCCCTTTACCTTTAAGCCTCCTACCCAATCTCTTGTTTCTTTTGGGGGGGAGAGTGTCCAGAGTGGCTTTGTCTGTTCCAGAAAACTGGAAGAATTATTGGCGTTCTTTAATTTCTAAAGGCCGTGAGCTGTTGGGTAAAAACGGAAACAAGTTTTGAAGTGATCACCTACCGATTTCACAGTGGTCCCCGCTATATCCTTTGGGGCATAAGCAACGCCTCATTCCAGAAAAGAGGTAGTAGGAGACACAGGTTCCTCCATTCAGACAGGTGCAACCTGCAAACAAGACATTGCGGGGAAATTGTAGTATGCCACACTGTAGGCCAAACATCGCACCACATCCAAATGCGTAGCAAAACTTCAGTGGGCCCCTTCTTCAAGGACAGCCTTCCTCATCCTATTGCCCTCTAGATACTTTATGCAACTCCCATCAGCCCCACCCAGAAGACTGCTCTAAGAAAAAGAAGAAAGACCTTGGAGAAAGATGTTACTCTAAATTTAGATAAGTTATGTATTGCTTAAAATTTCTGGAAGAAGACAGAGGGAGGAGAGGTCCCCAATTAAGATGTTTCTGCTGTACATTCCCCATCGGTTGCCTTTCCTTCCATGGGAACCATAATGTTTCTTTGAGAGAGGGGAATCGCCAGGAGATATTGCAGCGAGAAAGCAGAGGGTGATGAAAGGGTTAAGCGGTGCTCTCTCAAAGAAGGGGCTATCAGAGGTTCATTACATGTGCAAAACAAGGAATTTGGCACTTTGTTAAAGAGAAGCAGCAGTTTTCAGATGTCAACAAAAAGCTGCAAAGATTTCTTTACCTTTATGTTCATATTTAGCTTTGCTTCCCAGCTTGCGATCTTTCTTCCAGTGGTGAAACTAAGAGGGAACAAAGACAGACACAAATTATTCTAAAGGAAAAATAAGGAAGCATTATTTAGATGAAGCAAATCTTAAATAACTCCCCCTCCCCTTATTTTCATTTCCCTCATAACAACCCTGAGAGGTAGGGCAGTTTCTTACAGATGATTTCGCTAAGCTTTAGGGTGTAAAGCAGGGCTAACCAACATGGTGTTCTCAGTTCTTGTTGGACCATCATCCCTGACCACTGTCCATACTGGTTGGGGCAGATGAAAGTTGTAGTCCAATCATATATAATGGGTGGCTTCTGCAGATATGTACTGCTGTGCATTAAATCAGGGGTGGCTTGGACTACGTGTATGTATGTATGCATGTATGTATGTATGTGTTCCATAATTCTTAAAAAATAATTTTGTGGAGAAGAGACTTTCTGCAGCTAAGGCACATATGGTGGGGCAGGCAGAATCATATCTAATCTTCTATTATGTAAGAGAGAAGCAGGCAGGAGGGTGAGGTGGAGGAGGAAGCAGAGGAACCAAGGGTTTGGGAAAGAACTAGACAGTTGCTTGAAAAAGCAAGGGGAGAAGGGATAGCTTTAAAGGGCAGGTTAGAAGAAGCAGTCCAGAGAAATGAGGAGAGCAGAGCAGAGGAAGAGGTCTAGTTTGTGTGTGTGTTGTACGGACTGGGAGATGGAAAGGGCAGAGAAGTGACCAAAAGGAAGGGAACGTTGAGGTACACATATTACTTTGAAATAAATATGTCAAAAAGTATTTATCAGGTTATACATCCCAGGGTACAACCTCCTGCACGTACCAGCAGTAACCAAAAAAGAAAGAAGTTTCTAAAAATAGGTTCGGGCCATGGGCGAAAGAGGAAGCTTTGCATTTATGGTCAAACATGGAAATAAGCACAAGCGCTTGTCAGTTGGAGTTTCTGCCACGGTTGCAAAACTTACTGATGCTATGTCTGTGACGAGAACGCTCAGCATTACAGAGATGGTGATTAGTAACTTCATGGCGTTGGGCAAGAGGTTCCTATTTCCACCAGTTTGGTTCACTTCCTGGGTCCTTCTTTACACAGGTTTCTGCAAGCAAAGGGATAACCACAGGTTTGTAATGTGGAACAAAGATGGGAACAAACTGTTTCCCCCCCATTCTTTCCAACTTGAATAGCCTTTCACTGGTGAGGGGATATGTTAAGCTGATTTTCTTTCTCCCTGTTCCGTACTCAGGTTGAAGCTGAGGATGTCTATCAAGGGAGAACCACCAGCAGGATGGTGTCTTCAGGTCCCACCTGCCTGGTCCTCCTTAACCCTTTGTGCTTCCTTCTCTCCAACACCTGGTAGCAAACAGGGTGATCAACGCACAAGGCTCTTCTGATTCACCACAGTGGCCCCAGCCCTGGTCCTAGCTCTGGAGGCAGATGCAAGTTTTTCCCGGAAAGTTGAAGGCATCCCACTGTGCACCACTGGTAAACAGGTTTCACAGATTTCTGTAGTGTTCTGAAAACCTGCTCGGCCAGAAATTATAACAGAAATGTGTGTACATTATCAGTATCAAGTTGCCTTTGATTCTATCGTCTGTTGCCAGCCTACTGTCTAATCACTAGAAATAAGCATAACAGGCAATTCGTGATGCAATTTCTCCCCTTTTCAACAAGACAAAATCCTGCTCTTTATACCTGGATTCCTCCCTCAGTTTTTGCATTTTGAGGAAACAGTGTTCTCTTGAGCTCCTTTTTTGTTGGAAAGATTAGAGAAGGGCTGCACTAATGCAATACCCCTGTTCCAAATACGTGATATGAAAATGCCCCATTGATTTCTGTGAAACATACTCCTACGTAAGTGGCATTTTGGATTATTACACTGCGAGGGTCTATGTCAGTCTCAGGGAAAGCACTGATCATATTGCAATCACACTTGCCTGGAAGTAAATCCTATGGTGGGAGTATTGTTTAGTTTGTTATTATGTTATGTGTTTTGTGCTTTATATTGTAAGTGGCCCTGGAATCCCCGGCCGAAGGGTGGTATATAAATTTAATAATTAATAATAACTTGGTGAGACTTTCTTCCAAACAGACCAACATATGATTGTGCTGGGAATGAAGAAACACCTCAGTGCTCCCTTTTACCAATAATGACAACCATTTAGCAGGCTGTCGGTAATCAGCAATTTGTTAATTTGATTTCAAAGTGTAAGTGGTAGACTATAATTATTGAGCTTTAAATCAATCTGGCAGAGATTCTCCTCTCTCTTACAGAAAGTGTGCATGCACATAGCAGGAGACTGCTCCATTAAAAGCTGGCGCCTTAACTTCACGAAGGGATGAACTCATTCTCAAAAAAGCCTGAGGTTATTTCATCTCTGCGTGTAGGGACAAAGCGCAATGTTTCAGGAAGGCATTTGGAAATAAACGGGCGCATCTATTGCCAAATTTGGTGACAAACCACCACCTGCTTGATTCAGGCAGCCCTTCTGTTGAAACTGAGGATTAAGGGGTAAGCTGTGCAAAAGGCTGATGATGGAGGCTTAAAATATCAGTTGTAACTCGTTCACCTCCAGTTTGTAATTTTCGCGAAGTTAAAAACAGGAAAGCAAAAGTGCAGCAAAATAAAATCCCATTGAACAAAAGTGGGACTTACTTCTGAGAAAGAAAGCGTAGGATCGGGCTGCATGGCCACAATTCTATGCACACTCACTTAGGAGCAACCCTTGCTGAATCTCATGATTTACAGAAGTGAAGCGGGTGGCGCTGTGGGTTAAACCACAGAACCTAGGACTTGTCGATCAGAAGGTCAGCGGTTCAAATCCCCGTGACGGGGTGAGCTCCTGTTGCTCGGTCCCTGCTCCTGCCCACCTCGCAGTTCGAAAGCACGTCAAAGTGCAAGTAGATAAATAGCTACCGCTCTGGGGGGAAGGTAAACAGCGTTTCCGTGCGCTGCTCTGGTTCGCCAGAAGCGGCTCAGTCATGCTGGCCACATGACCCAGAAGCTGTATGCCGGCTCCCTCGGCCAATAAAGCGAGATGAGTGCCACAACCCCAGAGTCGGTCACGACTGGACCTAATGGTCAGGGGTCCCTTTACCTTTACCTTTTACTGGGCTGTAAAACAGTTGCATTAGGAGAACAGAAATTTCAAGGGATCTATGCAACTTGCATAGGGATGTCCTGTTATGCTATACATTCTCAAGATTCAAGCAGCCTTCAGCTTTCCTAGTGATCGAAGTGCTGATCATTGCGCAGGTTGTCACTTTCCCCCTCTGCTTTCCCTGGCTGACTTTCGCTCACTTGGCCGCTGACACCCACGCAAACTTGACTCTCTGATTGGAACGATCCCTGACCTGCATGTCTACGAGGTGAACACCCTGCGCTGGCATGTGACTCACACCAGCCCAAGCTATCGAGGGCTGGAATCTCGACAGGACCATCTCCTCAGAGACACCTTTCTTACTACAAGTAAGTGGCATCTTTCCAGACCTTATCCAAGGCAGGGCACAGCTGCGCTGAAACCAAGCAAACCACAGCTGCCATCTGCTCAAATTAAAACGAAAACAAAGATCCCAATCATTGCTCACTGGTAGAGGCAAATTGGTTGCATTATGTGCAAATTCAAACATGCTCAATAAATGTTGCTGAGACTGAATCCTGCCTAGGAAGTACTCATTGGGTAGATATTAACCACCCAGTCCCTCTTAGGCATCAAGGTGTTGCCCTCTCCCTCTTCTGATGTTGCAGACCATCCAGGTGACTCTATTTTCCAGGGATAGTCCCGGATTTACAGAAGCCATCCTGGTTTCCAATTTGATCCTGGAATGTCCTGCTTTTCCTTTAGGACGTCCCTATTTTCACTGGAGAAATGTTGGAGGGTATGGAGTTGCGTGACCCCCGAGCCAAGGAGATAAGTAACAATACAGCCTTTAGAAGACATCTGAAGGCAGCCCTGTGTAGGGAAGTTTTTTAATGTTTTATTGTGGGGTTTTTATATGTTGGAAGCTGCCCAGAGTGGCTGGGACAACCCGGTCATATGGGCAGGGTATAAATATTATTATTATTATTGATGTTGTTTTTGTTGTTGTTACTATTATTATGGAATAGGATGTCCCTATTTCACCAGATAAATGTTGTAGGGTATAGATGTTGCCTTCTCCTGTCCATCAAGCCCTCTATCACAGATACAGGGCAGGTATTTGCACACCATATATGTGAATGGGAAGTGTGACTACTGGCTTTGTCAATGGCAGCTTGCCCATTACTTTTACTATAGCCGCGTCTGCCATGCTTATTTGCTGGCTCCTGTTCAATGAGCGCTGGCTTGCTGAGCAAGAATGCTGCACACTCTGTTTCCCAGAAGGATCAGCCCAGTGCCTGAGCCGGCCTGCACTGCAGAGGGATCAAGGTGCGGGTTAGCAATAGCAGGGCACATGGAATCACATCGGAGCATCAGGGAGCTGCCTTTGCGCCTGCTCAGCCCCTGCCCTAATGGTCTGCAGGACCGAAGTTCTAAGCACAAGTTGAAAAAGCTGCACAATCCCAATGAAATCTAAAAGGCAGATCCAATCGCCTCAAAGTGCAAGATAGATGCATTTGACTCCCTTAACCAGATTATGCCGGACGGTCACAAAGGAACAGCAAGATGAGAGACGCTGAAAAAAATTGCTTGTGTGTCTTTCATCTGCAGCTAAAAATTGTAAAATTGGCAGATAGAAGTCTACCCCATTCTTTCTAAAAGCACTCGGCGTAATTATATGAATGTAAATCCAAAGAGAAACAAAGCTACAAGCAATGACAAAACTGCCTGGATGGAAACTGACATGTCAGAACACACTGAAATTGTGTTTAGCTTTTAGCCCCAAACGTTCACAGTTTCTTTGCAATCAGATATTGTCTCCTAAGATCTAATGCAGGTTCAAAACCAAAATAGACCATATTACAGCAGGAAAAGATTCAATAAGTGGTATTAAAACACAAGCAGACAAACATAACAAATACATATTCGCGTTAAGTATAATCACAGCATTCTATTCTTTTTAAATTGCCAATCTTGTTTGGAAAAACATATTCCAGACCTTGCAAGACTCTTCTGCATGTACAATTAAGCCTCTTGCAAAGAGGCGTTTATTGCTTTAAAAGGGAGCACCACAACAATAAAGCTTTGAGATGACTGAAAAGAGAATAAAGTCTCCGAGCATTAAATAGTTGCAGCCATCATTCAACGGGGCTCTTTAAAACTTGTGTGTGGGCAATAGTTCATATAATTATATTTCATATAACTAAGATTTAAAGGTGTTGGACTTACCAGATGGAACAACAGTGGCAAAACTGTGCTGTGCTCTGTGATGATATTGCTATAGCGGAAGGCTTAGCCTCTCAGTGTGCTCACTTTGACTGTTCTGCAGAGGAAACATAACTCTATATAAACCCTCACACAGAGCCCTGATTGGACGGCTCTACCCTATGATGCATTCCAGCTTGATGACAAGAATGATATCATTCCACACTGCCTGGAGGTTTGCACCACTAGGGGGATTCAGTTAAAAAACCCAAAAAAACCCATACATTTAACTCTTTGCAAACAGAAGTCACAAGTGACTCAATGAGGGGATTTCTAAAGCGTTGTGAATTGCAGTTTCACTACAGAAAGGCGTATCATCCATAGTATTGTATCGTATGTGTCTGGAGCTAGATCTTCATCCAGACCCTCGCCGGCACACTTGATTAGTAATTAGTGTTCTTCATTACCTTGGAAAAGTAGAGAAAAATCCCTTGCTGGAAGAGGAAATGAATATTTAGTTTTTCATTTGCAACGTGCTCAGGGACAAAATTAGATGTGTTAACAGATTTTTTTTCTTTTCATGCCTACTTGAATTCCATATGCTTTATCACTCAGAAGTTAAATTTGCCGTGGAAGACTTCAAAGGAATGGTTTTATTTAATAAAAAGTAAGCATCCAAGAAATAGAACAGGGCACACTGAGTGGGCCTATCATTAGAGAGTATGAAACGGTTGCCCTCAGATGGCTAATTTTGGGCATCATAAAAGGACAGCAAATTGTTAGCTATTTAGTTTATTATTATTATATCGTTCCTGTTAGGAAGGGTGAGAAGCGGAATCTGTCTCAGATGCCAAAATAAGGCAACTGGCCCTTGGGTAATATGGGGGCATCAATTGCTGCTCTAGTTAAGGCAGTGGTTCTCCAAGGGTGTGGCAGGAGAGGATGGCAAGCGTTGCCAGAAAATTAAAGGACAATCAAAGAAACACGGAAGCATTTAAGTGTAGTGTAGTATAGTATCGTATAGTATAGTATAGTATAGTATAGTATAGTATAGTATAGTATAAAAATATATATATATTTATATACAGCCAAGGGACGCGGCTGGTGCTGTGGTCTAAACCACTGAGCCTCTGGGGCTTGCCAATCAGAAGGTCGGTGGTTCGAATCCCCACGACGGGGTGAGCTCCCATGGCTCAGTCCCAGCTCCTGCCAACCTAGCAGTTCGAAAGCACGCCCAAAAGTGCAAGTAGAAAAATAGGTACGACTCCAGCAGGAAGGTAAACGGCTCTGGTTTTGCCAGAAGCGGCTTAGTCACGGTGGCCACATGACCCGGAAAAACTTTCTGCGGCCAAACGCCGGCTCCCTCGGACTGTAAAGCGAGGTGAGTGCCACAACCCCAGAGTCGTCTGCGACTGGACTTAACTGTCAGGGGTCCTTTACCTTTACCTTTTTATCCACACCTTTCTTCAAAAGCACTGGCAATTTTTCTTCAGTAGTCCATGACATCCTGTTGTGAACAGGGATTGTCAACTCTGACAAATGTGAAATCAGAAAAGAGAAAGGCTTCTTTGGGTTGGTGAGAAGATTGGGTTTGTCTCAAATTAGATAAACGAGATTACCCAGCAAAAGCAAGCTCACACCTTGCATTGAATTTGTATGCATACTAAAGTACATGTGTAAGAGGCTTATTTATAATTATATTTTGGGAATGATTCATGTCGTTATGTGGCTGAATTGTTTTATACTTTCTAGATATCCATTATTATATTATAATTTTTATGTTATAAATCAAGCACGGCTAGGAGCTGTTTCTTTCTGATTTCCAATGTATTTCTTATCAATAAAAAAAATGGTGTGGCATGAGCAAATTTTTATTCTGAAAGTGTGGCCCAGGGAAAAAAGTTTGTGAACCACTGAGCTTTTTTTGTTGTTCGCATCCATTTATCTCATGGGACAATGGAGTCTGCCTCCAGGGGTGAAGTCAAACCACTGTGTTAGCAGCACCGAAGTGACTTACTGTGGCACAATCCTGGACAATCCTGTATGGATTTCCTGGGCTGCCCAGATGACAAGCACCCTCTCTTGGCCTCGCTGATGTGGACCAAAGGAAAGCAGAACAGTGTTTGTCACCAGTTTGGCTGCAGGAGTTGCTGGAAGGAGGCATACAAGACACCATCCAAAGGTGGACAAACTATCCCAGAAGGAGCACAATGTGTCCTCCACGAGAGGTAATACCCCTCCCCTAAAGCAGAGACATCACCTTGCCAACAAAGGTCCGTATAGTTAAAGCTCTGGTTTTCCCAGTAGTGATGTATGGAAGTGAGAGCTGGACCATAAAGGTGGCTGATCGCTGAAGAATTGATGCTTTTGAATTCTGGTGCTGGAGGAGACTCTTGAGAGTCCCATGGACTGCAAGAAGATCAAACCTATCCATTCTTAAGGAAATCAGCCCTGAGTGCTCACTGGAAGGACAGATCCTGAAGCTGAGGCTCCAATACTCTGGCCACCTCATGAGAAGAGAAGACTCCCTGGAAAAGACCCTGATGTTAGGAAAGTTTGAGGGCACAAGGAGAAGGGGACGACAGAGGATGAGATGGTTGGATAGTGTTCTCGAAGCTACCAGCATGAGTTTGACTAAACTGCGGGAGGCCATAGAAGACAGAAGTGCCTGGCGTGCTCTGGTCCATGGGGTCACGAAGAGTCGGACACGACTAGACAACTAAACAACAACAACACCCCATTGAGCTAAGGTTACAAAATTATTTATGCCATCTCCAAGGGTGCATGAGCAGCCTATTCTTCAGATAATTCACGGGATTTATTTGTTTTCTGAATAGTTGCACATTTATCCCTAGTGACAAACTGTCTAGTTGAGGCGTTAGGGAATTTCTGGTCCCCCCTCCAGCTCCCATCAGCTCCAGGCAGCACGGCCAATGCTCAGGGAGTTATAGCACAACTCCATACCCTCCAACATTTCTCCAGTGAAAATGGAGACAACCTAAGGAAAAGCAGGGCATTCCGGGATCAAATAAGAAACTGGGATGGCTTCTGTAAATCTGGAACGTCCCTGGAAAATAGGGGCACTTGGAAGGTCTGGTATGGTGGAGTTAGGACTCCTGGACTAGGACCTGGACAAAACCTGTATTCAAATCCTCACTCAGCCACGAAGCTCCCTGGGGGATCTTGGACCATTTGCATCATCTCAGCCAAGCCTACTTCATAGGGTTGTTGTGAGGATACGATTGAGGGCAGGAAGGGAATGATGTACACCACTTTGAATTCCTTGGAAGAAAGGTGGGTTATCTGCTCAGCAAAGACTATGTCACATAAGCCCCCCTACCAGGAAGAAAGTGGCTGTATTAGCATTGTACGATGAGCTCACACTGAGATTGATGGCAATTGAGCAATGCTTCCCCCGGAATGGGAGAACTGTGTGAAGGATGTGCTGCTCAGCATGCATTCTTTGTGCCTGCTGCAGTCTTATCTCACCCCAGACTCTCCTCTCCTCCAATTTCAGGTGTATCAGGCAGGAAGATGGGAGCTAAACAAAGAAACCCAGCAGCTGAAGGAAGTGGTTCTTGATGATTCAGTGAGTGACCTGTGCCTCCCCACACGAACTGCTTCCATTGCCTTCATAGTAATTCAGTATTCCAGAATGCAGAGAGAGAGAGAGAGAGAGAGAGAGAGAGAGAGAGAGAGAGAGAGAAGGATTAAATCAGAGGAACCTTAACCACCCCTTTTAATGATCCAGATAACAGCAGCCTCTTAAAGAATCTGGCATGGGAGGCAAGATGTGCTTGTGGATCGGAACGAATGGCACCTATCACTTTGTACATAAATTCTGTTACTACAAGCTCTTTGCTCAGCAATTTATTTGGCAACGGATCTCTCCTTGGATCAAAGCCCTGCAAGTGTTACTTTCGGCAGCAGCTGAAAGATAAGCCCTGGTTTGTCCCAGAAAGTAAGAGACTTGGCAGGGAAGTCATGGTTGAGTAAACACAGTTTCTGCTGTGTGACTGCTGGTCTAAACCTGAAAACTTGTCAGGCAGAACCTCCAACAGTGGCCTTTCCCATGTTTCGCGTCCCAAATTAAGCATCTAGGTATATATAATTGCCTTGAATACAGTGGTACCTCGGGTTAAGTACTTAATTCGTTCTGGAGGTCTGTTCTTAACCTGAAACTGTTCTTAACCTGAAGCACCGCTTTAGCTAATGGGGCCTCCTGCTGCCGCCGCACCGGCAGAGCACGATTTCTGTTCTCCTCCTGAAGCAAAGTTCTTAACCCGAGGTACTATTTCTGGGTTAGCGGAGTCTGTAACCTGAAGCGTATGTAACCTAAAGTGTATGTAACCCGAGGTACCACTGTACCTTATTAAGAAAACAGCATTTCACTGAAAGCAATGGTAGACCGGCCCTTCAAGAGTCACTACAGGCCAGAGCTAATATTATTTAAAAATTAACATTTTCTCCTTTGGTGTCCACTGTGTAGTTTGTCTTCTAATCTGAGACAATCTTTTTTAAAGAAAGATCTGTGCTTGGAAGAGAGATCCAGGTTCATAAATGCAACACCCCAGTTACTGAAGAAAGAAAGAGTCCGTAAACTAAATCACTGTCACATATCTTTTAATCTCCAACCAAAGACAACCAACCACACCTTAGCCTAGGCCACCCCCAACCTCCCTCACTACCAAGGAAATATAACAAGCGAATAGAAAGAGAACCTGCACAAGTGACGCTGACACAAAACCCCACACATACACCAAGTAGAAGAAAAGAAGCAGTACCACCTGGCCCCTGTTCCCCCTCTTTTCTTCCCAGCCTAATACTGCATGCAGAACAAACGAAACGGATCTGTAGAAAAACACAACTTGAAAAAAGAGACAACACACATGTTTTTGTAAACTAAGAAATATTTAATAAAGAATATTATTAAAATAATAATAATAATAATAATAATAATAATAATAATAATGTTACAGATCTGAGGTAACAGAGTTTGTGAGGTGTCAGGGCACCCATAACTGCTAGAGTTAGGGAATGTTAAAAATTAATAAGCTTTATAAATTTAGCTGATTTTTAAAATTGTTATTATGAAGGGAAGATGCCATGCCAGTGAAAAATACAGGTTGAACCGGTTCTCCTGTTCAGGAAATAGCTGATAGCGAGGCCATTAAGAACACAAGGAGAACTCAGTGCCAGCCATTAAAGACCAATTGACCATACAAGATGCTGTCCCCGCTCCCCACAAGCTGTGTGTTATGCAACCTTTTGAAATTTAGAGGTGGGGGAAGAAGGGGGAAGACGCCATGAGCTACTGTGAAGATTATTTATCTTATCCAACACCAAACATTTCACTTTTTTTTTTTTACAAAGCACATCGGGGTTTTGCAGACTATTTGCACCCCAATAAAGTTTTAACATGTTATATGGGGTTTGTTGATAATATACATTGGTTTTCGTGATCTATATTTGCATTGAATACTGCAAGAAAACATTTCAATAATGAAAGAATGATAAGGATGCCAAAAACTAGAAGCAGCAAAGAGTGAACCTTAATACCATAGCAATTAAGTTAGCTTAAATGCTTAACAAAAGAGCCTTTTTTCTTTCTTTTTTGGCTGCCTTCTAAAACTGCACTGTGTCTGTGACTGGTTTCTCCCTGAGGGAGGGCATTCCACATCCTTGGTGCCACTGCCAAGATGTTCCCGCTCCTAATAGATGCCCGCTGCTCCTCATTTGGTAAACACACCTGGAGGTAAGGCCTCTGATGAAACAAATGTGAATCATTAAAATTAATCTCAAGTGAAAATGACTTCTGAATACTTGGATGCTGATCTCATGCCTCATCAGCAAAGGTCGCCTCTGATTGTTTCTTTAAAACTGGGCACCATCCAGCCACATACAAGCTCTTTTAAATTCTGCTCATTTAAAACGGAGAAATTAAGCCCATACTTAATCTTTTTAAATTAAGGAGACATCAAAACCATTTAAATCGGCGACTGATTTTGAGTTTGAGTTTGGCTGGACCAGGCCCTGTGTATTATCTCTGATTCCACAGATGGTTCTCTTGACGTGTTGCTGAAAGCAAACATGATTGGGAATTTGGATACAGCAATCTTTTATCACTAAATAAAAAAACCTCCTGTGTGGTGGAGACCTCTAAAATCTCTAAAACACCATGCTGCAGCTGACTCAGCAGTTCCTTCCAGTGCATTGCCCAGAAAGAGAAAACTTACATAGCAAATTCCAAAACACAGCGTTGGTAAACGCTGAACCTTTGCTTCAGCTGGAATTCCCAAAGGGAGCTGGCATAACTGAACGGCCACTTTATTTTGCAAAGGGGAGATGGGCAGCTGAAACCTTATGTAATGTGCTGATGTTTCCCATGAAGTTTCAGTTCACCTTATTCCTGTCTGTTAATAACCCCAGAATGCTGCTTCTAGCTCAGATGGAAAGAAGAAGTGGGGATGGGTGTAAAAACATACAATCCCATGACAAAGAAACCAGCGGTCATGCGCAAACTGTGTAAGTCCGTGGTCAAGTCTACACTGGAAGGACTCATACCACTTCAGTAATTGTGGAGACTCTGGGAAACTGTGGTTTTCTAAGGTTGCTGGGAACTAGTTCTTTACTATGGGTGACAAGAGTTGTTGTTGTTTAGTCGTTTAGTCATGTCCGACTCTTTGTGACCCCATGGACCAGAGCACGCCAGGCACTCCTGTCTTCCACTGCCTCCCGCAGTTTGGTCAGACTCATGTTTGTAGCTTCGAGAACACTGTCCAACCATCTCGTCCTCTGTCGTCCCCTTCTCCTTGTGCCCTCCATCTTTCCCAACATCAGAGTCTTTTCCAGGGAGTCTTCTCTTCTCATGAGGTGGCCAAAGTATTGGAGCCTCAGCTTCACAATCTGTCCTTCCAGTGAGCACTCAGGGCTGATTTCCTTCAGAATGGATAGGTTTGATCTTCTTGCAGTCCATGGGACTCTCAAGAGTCTCCTCCAGCACCGTAATTCAAAAGCATCAATTCTTCGGCGATCAGCCTTCTTTATGGTCCAGCTCACAAGAGTTGTTAGGATACCCCTATTCCCCTCACAAAGTTACACTTCTGAGAGCGGTTTTAACAATAGACCCCTTTTCCCAGGGAACTGTGGGAATTGTAGCTCTCTGAGGGGAATAGGGCGTCTCCTGGCAACTCCTGGCGACTCTTATCACCCTTAGCAGCTGTAACATGATTATGCTTTAAAGGTATTGTGCAAATGGTGCCATAAGGAATACCTAGAAGCTGGAGACAGAGTCTGCTGCTGCAGTTTTGCTCCCTCGCTGCTGAGCGTATCGGCAGTGCCGTTCATTCATTTTAGACTCAGGACTTAATGGTCTTTCAGGCCCTTGTGCGACTTAAGATGGCAAAGGGCATCACTCCGAAATGGAACAAGCAAGCCCTGCTTCATGTGGGGTGCTGGAGCTTCTGCTCATTCTGCTGAGAGGAGCCCTGGTCTTCACCACAAAGTCCTGCCACTGTTCAGTACAACCATATCATCCATAGGAGCGGGGCTCCTTCCTCTGCTTTCCAACTGAAAAGGGGCATCTATCTCATGCACAGGGGTTGTTTTTTCAGCTGGAACATGCCAGAACAGTGTTCTGGCATTTTTCAGCTGGGCCCCGGAGGTGGGGCAGGGGGAGACCTGACCAGCCTCAGCAAAGCCCCACAGCATCTCTGGCTCACAATGACACCCTCTACGGGCTCTGGAGAGGGTCTCAGGGCTGCAATAGCTCAAGGGCAGCCTCTTTCCATGTGAACCTACCCAGACCCTGAGATCATCTTCTGAGGCCCTCCTTTGTGTGCCTCCTCCATGAGGTGGCAACGCGAGAGCAGGCCTTCTCTGCAGTGGCTCCCCATCTGTTGAATGCTCTCTCCAGGGAAGTTCGCCTGGCGCCTTCATTCCACACCTTCAGGCACCAGGCAAAAAACGTCCCTTTTTAGTCAGGCCTTTGGTTGATCTAGATTCAGGTAGGTAGCCGTGTTGGTCTGACACAGTCGAAATATATTAAAAAATAAAACATAAAAAATTGTCCAGTAGTACCTTAGAGACCAATTAAGTTTGTTCTTGGTATAAGTTTATACCAAGAACAAACTTAGTTGGTCTTTAAGGTGCTATTGGACAATTTTTGGTTGATCTGTTTGACACCCTATACCCTTTTAAAATGTGGCTCTTTTCCGGGAGGGGTGGTGTTATTGGGTTGTTGTTTTTATTCTGATTATATATGTTGTGATCTTTTCTGTGAACTGCCCTGAGACCTACAGGTATAGGGCGGTATATAAACTCAGTAAGTAAGTAAGTACCGTATTTTTCCATGTATAACACGCCCCCTATTTTGGGGAACTCCAAATTAAGAAAATGGGGGGAAATTGCCCAGAGTTGCTGAGCTTTTCTTGGGGGGGTGGCCTTTTTTTAGGGGAGGTTGCCGAAAATCGCTGACCCGCCTGACCTACGCTGCCACTTGCATGCATCACAAAAGCCACCTATCAGCTGTCCCCTCGCCGGCAGAAGCTGCCAATCGCCCGCCCAATTGCCACAGCGGCAGCCAATCAACACCAGCCCTTGCCGCAGCCACCAATAGCACGCCCAGTAGCCGCTGACAATCTCCGCCTCACGGCAGCAACCAATCCCACGTCCCCCCAATGAACTATCCATGTATAAGACAACCCTCAATTTTTAACATAATTTTTAAATTTAAAAAACCCCCTCGTCTTATACACAGAAAAGTGCTGTAAATAATGAGCCAGATGTGCAGTGGGGCTTTGCTGAGGCTCTTTGGGCCCCCAGCTAACAGCTGGCACCTGGGAAAGCCTTGCCTCAGCTGAGCAACCCCCCCTCTGCTGCAAGCCGGAGAGACGTGGGGGTGGGGCCCTCATTAGGCTCCTCAGCTGAGGCAATGAAGCCTTGCGCTGCTGCTACTCATGAGCTGACGAGGGGCGGGGGCTCGTTAACTGCTCAGCCAGGTGCAGAAGCCTCTTCGCTCTTGGCTGAGCGAGTCCCCCATGCTGCTTTGGCTCAAGTGAGACGGGCAGGTGCAGAGGGTGGGGCTCATTAAGCCACTCAGCTGAGGCGAAGATGGCTCCCTTCACCTCAGCCGAGCGACCTCAACGAGCCTCTGGCTGGTGAAGAGGCCGCCCCTCCCCCAGGGCTCTGGAGCGGGTCTTCTGAGGGAGGTGCGTTACGGCACCTTCTTCTCTCTTTTTTTTTTATAAGATATTTATTAGAATTTTCCATTTTATACAAACAAAGAAAAATTAAAAAGAAAAAATAATAAAAACACATAAAGTTCATAACTTATTTTTCAATAACATATTTCCCTGACCTCCTCATGCCTCCGGCACCTTCTTCTCTAGGAAAAAGAAGGCCCTGCTCAAAATGCACTGATCTGCTAGGCAAATGGAGCAGCCCCGTTCAGGAAGCCATGAACGGTTATTGAGAGACACCGGCATTCTTGGTCAAGGCTCCGGCCAGTTATGCAAAAGCTGACCAAATTCGAAACACCTTCCTTCCTTCCTTCCTTCCTTCCTTATTTGTTTTTACTGAAAGATTTTCATGGATAACAAAGGTACATATAATACCTCTGTTTTCAATTCATAGAGTCCTTTCTCTCTTTTAAAATATTTTTTATTAAGGTTTATAGACCTTAATATCTTTTCCTGATTTTTTTTTTTAAACCAAACCAAGTTTTTTATCTAGATACAATAAAAGCACAAAAGGAGGTGGGGGAATAGATAAAGAACAAGAAAGAAATTTTTAAAAAGAATATTAAAGAGGTTAAAAGAGAGAGGCAGAAAAATAAGATTTGGAAAGCAAAGAACTTCTGATTCTTCATCTGTCTGCTATATAAAAACAATATTCACTTTCTTCAATCCATAATATAACACCCAACAAAGCCACTTTCTGTAAAAAAAAAACCAACATTATCTTCAGTCCTCAAATCCAGATATCATTATTTCGTTTTCATCTTTGCACAAAAAAATCTGAGCGGTTTCCAAGCTTTAACAAATTTTCTACAGGTCAGTTGCATTCTGTGTGAGATGCCACTGCTATAGGCATTGTGAGGTTGTGGGGAGAAAGAAGAGGGGATAATGATCTCCCCTTCTTTTGCATAGTAGATGTGCTGTGTTTTTGTGTCAGCGTTGCGTGGATAGGTTATTATTTGTTTGTTTTTGTTGGTGGTGCAAGAGGCTGGAGAGCCCAGAGCATGGTTGGTTGCATTCAGTTGACTGCAATGAGTTTTGTTCCGGCATGTGATAGAGTGGGAGTTGTTGGGTCAAATTAACCATAGCATAGAATCATAGTGTTGGAAGGGACCTTGAGAATCATCTAGTGCAATGCAGGAATAGGCAGCTGTCCCATATAGGGATCAAACCTGCTTTGTTGTTTAGTCGTTTAGTCGTGTCCGACTCTTCGTGACCCATGGACTAGAGCATGCCAGGCACTTCTGTCTTCCACTGCCTCCCACAGTTTGGTCAAACTCATGCTGGTAGCTTCGAGAACACTATCCAACCATCTCATCCTCTGTTGTCCCCTTCTCCTTGTGCCCTCCATCTTTCCCAACATCAGGGTCTTTTCCAGGGAGTCTTCTCTTCTCATGAGGTGGCCAAAGTATTGGAGCCTCAGCTTCTGGATCTGTCCTTCCAGTGAGCACCCAGGGCTGATTTCCTTGCGAATGGATAGGTTTGATCTTCTTGCAGTCCATGGGACTCTCAAGAGTCTCCTCCAGCACCATAATTCAAAAGCATCAATTCTTTGGTGATCAGCCTTCTTTATGGTCCAGCTTTCACTTCCATACATCACCACTGGGAAAACCATAGCTTTTACTATACTGACCTTTGTTGGCAAGGTGATGTCTCTGCTTTTTAAACCTGCGACCTTGGTGTTCTTAGCACCATGCTCCAACTGAGCTATACTGGGGTGGGGGTTAGGTTGTTGTCTTGTTGGGCTGTATATGTAACCAAGGGGAGCCACACCAGGGTGTTTACAACACATTTATGTGTGGATGTGCAGAGGGTTTGGGGCAGGTCCTTAAAAATCTAGCTGTGGAACATCTCTGGGGTGAACGGGAGTGGTCCAGAGCTGACAGTCTTAGGATGTCAGCACCTGACAGCTGAGAGAGCTCACCTGTCTCTCCACCCTCTCAGGTTTCAATTGACTGAATGAACAGCAGGATACTTTCCTGCCCTGAGGCCTAGCAACCATTTTGCTGTTTGCTTTCGACTGGCCACTCCTGATGTGTTGGAATGCAAAGGCTTAGCTCTAGCGGACACTGCGAACGCAACAAGTTGGGGGTGGTGTGTCATCCTGTTTGTAACCTGCAGTGGTTTGCTTCGATGCCCAACCATACTGACAAGCAGCACAAAAAAATCCAGCACTAGAAGAGGATCATTTGGGATTATTTGAGCGGGTCTGGAAGCAAAAGCTCTCTGATCAAGAAGCCCTTGTGGGGATGTTTGATAATTACAAGGGACATGCATTTTGCACTTGACCAGAGATGCTTCCCTTTATCCTTATTATATACTTTCAGTATATATACTTTCAGTACGTTTCCGAGCACAATTCAAAGTGTTGGTGCTGACCTTTAAAGCCCTAAACGGACTCAGTCCAGTATACCTGAAGGAGCGTCTCCACCTCCATCGTTCTGCCCGGACACTGAGGTCCAGCGCCAAGGGCCTTCTGATGGTTCCCTTGATGCGAGAAGCCAAGTTACAGGGAACCAGGCAGAGGGCCTTCTCGGTAGTGGCACCTGCCCTGTGGAACACCCTCCCACCAGGTGTCAAAGAGAAAAATAACTACCAAACTTTTAGAAGACATCTAAAGGCAGCCCTGTTTAGGGAGGCTTTTAATGTTTAATACGATACTGTGTTTTAGTGTTCGCTGGAAACCGCCCAGAGTGGCTGGGGAAACCCAGCCAGATGGGCGGGATATAAATAATAAATTATTATTATTATTATTATTATTATTATTATTATTATTATTTCAGTTTATTTTTATTTCATGCCAGGAATCATACTGTGGCATTGAGAACCAGTTCCGGGGTTGACTCGCTGACGTCACAACATTGCACAATGTGCTGAAGTGGCTCGTGCTGACATCATGTGCGATGTTGCTGCTCAGTGATGTAGTGCGAAATGCTGACTTCATGTGCGATGTTACCGCTCAAAACTTGAGGGGTCCCAGCCCCCTACTTAATAACTTGGGGGTGGGGGGCTAAAGTGCCTCCCTTCCCTGCAGTAGGCAGAGAAGATATGCTTTACCTTACACCTAATACTGGGAAAACCTTATATCAGATAACCAGAGGGCAAATCCCTTGCTGAAAATGCCATCCCTTTTACCCAGCCTGCTTGAGCACATCCCACGATCTCTGACAAACTGTTTTACTGTGCGTATAGCACCCTGGCCCCAATGGCATCCTTTCTCACTTTGTTTAGGTTTTCCCCCATGCCTTCCTCCAACTTGAGATTGGGGGTGAAAAAACCCTTGTGGTCACAAAGGAAGGGTGGAGAGGATACGAACAGCTCAGTCAGGGAGGAAAAATTGAGGAAGGGCTTGGTCAGTGACTCAAAGAAAGGAAGAGGAGGAAGCAATAGCTGATATACAAAGAATTATTTTTATTTCCCTTTGGATGCTGATGAGAGGGCCAGTCTCCCTGGAAGATAAGTCCACATGCACACTCTGCCCTGAGCTGGAGAGGGTCTATTCTCCCATGCAAATGCACTTGTGACTGTAACCCTAACCAACATTTGTATTTTATCCTTAATGAAACTTAATGAAACTATTAGTGCCACTCTTAGTTCTTTTTACCTGCTTCTAAAGATTTCTCTGGGACGTGGGTGGCGCTGTGGTCTAAATCACAGAGCCTAGGGCTTGCTGATCAGAAGGTCGGCGGTTCGAATCCCCGCAATGGCATGAGCTCCTGTTGCTCGGTCCCTGCTCCTGCCAACCTAGCCATTCGATAGCACGCCAAAAAGTACAAGTAGATAAATAGGTACTGCTCTGGCGTTTCTGTGCGCTGCTCTGGTTCACCAGAAGCGGCTTAGTCGTGCTGGCCACATGACCCGGAAGCTGCCTGCGGTCAAACGCCAGCTCCCTCAGCCAGTAAAGCAAAATGAGCGCCGCAACCCCAGAGTCGTTTGCGACTGGACTTAACAATAAGGGGTCCCTTTACCTTTGCCTAAAGATTTCTACATCCAATCACTTGTTGGAGGCTGGATTTGCTTCTCCCTGCCCTGGTTGTTGTGGGTATTTCACATAACCTGAAGGACTACTGTGAGGAAACAGCCTTTTCCAGTGCTCAAAATATAATTAGCCGTTGTGGGAATAAAAAAACATTGTTCTGAGTGCTGTAGAGACTGTGGTTACACAGAACAAATTTCATGGGTACCTGTTGACTGGTGCCTCTCCATCCACAGACAGAAAGGGACAAAAGGTTTCCTACCACGCCTCCATTCTGTATGCCACTTGGAGAATGTTAAGTGTCTGTTTCATTCTTGAATTTCTAAAGAGGTCGAGTGTTCCCTTGCTATAGTTTTCAAATGTGAGATGATTTGATGCAGCCTTGCTTGTTTTCATTAAAATTCCAACGATAGCAAGACTATCCTCTCCCTTCACTGTAATGGCATGGGCATGTTCAAGGGTGATGGTTATAGCCCATTGGCTGTAAAAGGGATAATAGGGCTTTTCAAATATTCAGTTCAGGATTTTCATATCTACAGCCTAATATCCCTGAGGAGAATGCAGTAGCAAGCCCTGCCTCTCACCTGCCTGCACACAGTTCCTTGAAGATCTAACCTTGGTGCATATTTCCACGGGGACAGTCCTACCTTGTTGGGAACCCTGACTAGGCTCCTTTGTGCAAAATTCATCATATCCCATGTACTTTGTTTGAATGTTTATTATTTGCCTTTGTGGCTCTGGGAGCTTTGACATCTTTTTTTCAGGCTTCCTTGAAACGGGATGGAGATTTTTTAATGAGGTTTCCAGATCTGTTTAGTCAGACCCATGAGGCTGATATCACATTTTGATGTGGTAAAAGAGGCTGTTGATGGGAAGGCCAGCTTTCCAGGAAGAGAATGAGTGCATCCCACGAAAGGAAATGTGAAAGGTTTGTAAATAATAGGAATGTATAGTCCTTTCTTTCCAGCAAAATCACAAATTTTATTTGTTAGGTTTTATACCGCTTCTCAGCCAAAGGCCCTTCCTCCCCATCATCCCCCCACCCCCAGTTTCTCTCTAAAAAGTTTCTTTCTCAAAGGTTTTCCTGGTCACCCAGATATTTGAGTCTTCATTGGGGTCATAGGGGATGATGAAACTCTAGCCTGTATCTGTGTTCATCTTTTACTAGGGTTGGGTGGGTGGGTGGGAGTAGAATTTGTCCATTTTACTTTATTGCAGCCTGCGCACTTTTAGACAATTGGCATTCTTTTATTTTTTTGGATGTATATTAAATTTTGTGTCATGTATGTTTGTATAATTGTAAGTCACTCTGAGGCGTCGTAAGCAATGGATAATGCAGCAAGTTAACAACATCAGTACAAGGCAGTGTTGGGGACCCAGCACCAATAAAACAAAAATACAACCTAAAACCAAGAAAGCAATATTTTAAAAAATATTAAAAAGCAAAAGAGAGAGAGAGAGGTTTGGGGGATTTGTACACATCAGACAAGGACCAATTGTATGGATGGGTCAGGTAAAGCTGGACAAAAAGATAACTTTTTCCAAGAAGCAGCTGATGGGTGCTGCTTGAAAGGAGAGGGCATTTCGCAGTGCAAGGGTAACAGCAGAAAATGCCTTTTTTGGAGTCACCACTCTGATATTCTGTGTTGCCATGAGCAGAAATATCCCCCTGATCTAAGTGATCTTACAGGGCTTGGTGGTCTTTCAGGTAACCTGGTCCCAAGTTGTTAACCACAAGACCACGAACCTTGGCCTGATGACTGTTTGGTAGCCAGTGCAGTTCCCTCAGCCTTTATGTAATATGTGTGCATCTAGGTGCACCATCCAGCAACCTGGCCACAGCATTCTGAACCAACTGTAGTTTCCAGACCGATCCCAAGGGAAGACCCACAGAGAGTATAGTCCAGTCTTCAGATTGCCAACACATCAGTCTATTCTCAAATATAATTCTTGTCGTTGTTGGGTGATTCTCCTAAAGTCTCAATGAGTTCCACTTGGTTTACACATCACATATTTCCTGCGTAGAAAGCACTTCCATGCAAGGAGCTGTGCGCAACCTGCATGTAGATGGTCTTCTGCACATAAATCATGGCGTGAACATTTGCTAAAAGCCACACCCAGTTGTAACTTCCCTGCCTTTGTACACACAGCGAAAGACGTATATTTAAGCTCATGCATGATGACACAGGTGTGAATAACATGAATAGGCTTTTAGAAAAAGCGGTCTGAAAGCTGAAAACAGTTAGAAAAAAATCATTCTTGTTGAAATGGCAGATTCCCGAAAGGTTAGGGTTGGGTGTTTCGTTTGCTTGACTTACAAAAGATGGGATTGGTTTGTTGGGTTAAAAACAGAAATCAGCTTTGTCTATGAAACAATGCATTCATGATTCTGTTTAACTTTTGGGGGGAAAATATTAATAAGACTTGAATAGATGCCATAGGTTTTTCTTTTGCTTTTAGCTATGGGATTGACTGGGAGTGGGGCATTCTACTGCCTGATCTTGTGATCAAGTTGTCAGGTGACAGCTGAGGCTATTCTGCATGTGAACATCTACAGGAATTAATACTGCAAGTTGAAAATGTGGGGTGACATATTATGAGCAGTAAACCTGATTGGGAGGCTCTGATTGGCTGGTACCTCATGGTATCCCTAAGCAGGAGTGCCAGATTGGCCTTGCAACCATGGGTGTCCAGGGCTGTGAGTGCCATGCAGCGTGCATGGCCCTGGCACCGAAATTTGTGGGTGCTTGGCCCCTTCATGGTGAATTTTGTGGGTGCCCCAGGGAGTTGGCCCCTATGTCTCCAATAAACCTTTCCTTCGTATCCCTGGAGGAATTTTCACCCTGAGTAAGAATCAACAGATACAGTGGTACCTCAGGTTACATACGCTTCAGGTTACAGACTCCGCTAACCCAGAAATAGTGCTTTAGGTTAAGAACTTTGCTTCAGAATAAGTACAGAAATTGAGCTCCAGCGGCGCGGCGGCAGCAGGAGGCCCCATTAGCTAAAGTGGTGCTTCAGGTTAAGAACAGTTTCAGGTTAAGAACGGACCTCTGGAACGAATTAAGTACTTAACCCGAGGTACCACTGTATGTATATGAGTGTTCTTGCAATACTTTTATCACTTTAAAAAAGGCAATACTCCTGATTGAAGCAGGGTGGGAAGAGCAAGATTGACAGTTTAGCGAGTACAGCCTGGAGAGCTCAGTTGGTTAGAGCATGGTGCTGATAATGCCAAGGTTGCAGGTTCAATCCCTGTTTGGGGCATTTGCATATTCCTGCATTGCAAGCAGAATGAACTAGATAACCCTCTGAGTCGTTTTGCCCCGGAAAACCCGTTGTTTACCACTGAATCGTAACAGAGGTCAATCAGGTTTTCTGCGGGTTGTCGTTTGAGCCAATTCAGCAGTAAACAGCAGGGGGAAATGGCAGACCAAAAGAAAAAGCTCTCAGAAAGTGTGGAATAAGTGGAATAAGACACGGGGGCAAGCGGAAACACAGCTGAGCCCGCAGCTTCTGACAAAGCAAGATCCACCTGCCTCTTCTACTTG
Source organism: Podarcis filfolensis (assembly GCF_964270895.1). Lineage (NCBI taxonomy): Eukaryota > Metazoa > Chordata > Lepidosauria > Squamata > Lacertidae > Podarcis > Podarcis filfolensis. The sequence continues at coordinate 84,927,259 of NC_139608.1, forward strand.
GCTTATCTATAGGCAGTGAAAAGAGGCAGCTTGGAAGAAAATTGCCTCAGCGTTTATTGCCTCTTAAACCAAGGTGACTAGGCTTGACTAGGCATTGCTGGAAGCTATTGTCTTCACTGAAACTGTCGATGACAACATGAAATGCAGGGTGTGAGCCAGGAAGCTGAAGTATTAGGACGGAAAGAGAGAGAGAAAGGAAGGAAAGGAAGGGCTTGGGGATTAGTCATGTTCGTTCAAAGGGAACTGTATCTGATATCAGCTTTTGAAATTCACCCTTTTAAAAAAATGGTTCTTAGGATAAGCAAAGCCAGCACCAAAAATTGGGGAGACTTGGAACATAGTGCTAGACCACCATTTTCTCAATGTGGCTGGCCAGTATTTTCTTCTTCTCATTGCTGGGCCCCCCAGGCAGCATTTTAGCAGCGGGAGGGGGCTTGCGTCATTTCTGAGTGGAAGTCGAGCTTGGTTCCCATTTGTTTTTCATTTAATTTTTTTTTATTGAAGTTCTAAATTGGATTGGCAGAGCAAAATGTTAGAATATGCAGAGTTAACAAGATTGACAGCAAGATTCCAAGATGATACAGACCAAATATTTAATAGAAAGTGGGACATTTACAGAGTATACCTAAAAGAACATTGTAAAAAATCTAAATTCTTTGGCAGGCCTGGATTGACTTCTGCATGAAAAAGAGAATTTTACAAAACCAATACAACTGAAACAACTTAGGAGAGATAAAGTTAAGTGTGTAGTCAAAAATGTAATTTAGGAACCACAATGGGGGGATTGGTCGGAATTAGTTATGTATGAACCCAAATCGTTTTTTCCCCCTTTTTGGTAATAAGTATCGATTTTGGATTGTTTTTGTTGACTGTTTTGTGTTGTGTTGTTTTTAAAATCAATAAAGCATTTTAAAAAAATAAAAAAGAAGCTTTTTCATAATACACTAAAAAACAAATTAATCTAAATGAAAACGAAAGAAAGAAAGAAAGAAAGAAAGAAAGAAAGAAAGAAAGACATAGTCCTTCCTAAAAGCTAGAGCTGAACCCTTGTTTCTCACGGAAAAGGGTGGATCCCCCCAGCTCTCACCTGGGATCTTCCCTTTCTTCTCCCAGTCGCCCACCCTGGGAGATCTTCCCTTCCCTGCCTCTCACACAAGGTCTTTCACAAACTGTTGGTCAGCTTCATGTGTGTATGATCCCAATAGTGTCCCAGGATGCCAAAACAAAAACAAAGAAAGAGGGGGGAAAGAAGGAGAAGGAATAATAATAATAATAATAATGATGATGATGATGATGATGATGATGGTGGTGGTGATGATGATGATGGAATGTAAAGAAAGGAAAGGAAAGGGAAAAGAAGGAAAAAAGGAAATAAAAAAAGTTTGGCTCCCATTTGTGATGGCCGCTCTCATGAATGTACTTTGAAGCTATACTTTATATCTGACTTTTTTCATTCTGGATTGTTTTATTTGATGTTTTAATGTGCTGACATTTTTTTCTTAAAAATATAAAGTGGTGTGTTTTTAATGGTTCATTCTACGTACTCTTTTTTTTTTCCCCCCGCTTTCTAATGAATTAGTGGGCCCTCTCTGAATATGTAGTGGTATTAATAGGTTCACACAGTATTCACCTTTGGGACTGTTTTTAGAGTAGCACCACCCCATTTAACATAACAGGAAATCCTCTGTTCAGAGCCTTTGTTGGAACAGATTTGCTTCCAAGCATGTCTCTCAAAATCCTCCTTTGTATATGCTGGTGTTGGATGTACTTCAAATTCCTGTTCTCAGAGTATTTGATATCACTGTAGTTTTCAGACTTTCAGGGAGCGCAGAAGCCAAGGCGCTTCTGTGCATCCGCTAGATAAGGCTTGCGCTCTTGAAGAACAGTTCGATCCATGTTCCAGAGCAGAGCAGCTTTTCCCAGCCTTGACTTGTATCCATTTGGGAATTTACCGTAGTGTAAGGACTTACGGTAGGTTTGTGCAACAGAATTTCCCCCTCTCCTCCCCCTGCACACCCGCTAAATGTGTTCTGGGGTTCCATATGTTTTGGACTACGATGCCCTAGGTGAGGTTGATGGAAGCTGCAGTTGAAAACATCTGCAGGGCAGCAGGTTGGGGAAGTCTGTTCTAGAGTGTAGCCTATTCACACATGCAACAGTTGGACCTTGCCATCACTCACTGTGGACTGGGATTGCATCCTAGAGCATGCCCAGGTTTCTTCTGTTGCTAGTGAATGGGGAACATATTTAGGACACATCACACACATTGTTCTCCCTTGCAAGTTTGACATGTTGCATTACAAGCTCAGGGAAGGTCATTAAAATCCCTTCCTGTGAATCTCATTGGCTATGTGCTGGGTTTTTTGAATGATTTCACTGTCTGCTTGTTCTATGACAGCTGTGGGTGTGCTTGTATGGGGATTTGCACACAGAAGCTACCATAGCATTTGCAGACTACTCACTTAAAACTGTGCCAGAGGGAAGTTTTAAAATAACATTACATGGTAATTTGTTGTTGTTGGCACACAGGTGTTAAATTAATTGATGGATTTTGAAAATCCTGACCTTGCATTACAAGTACTCCTGTTTGTCTTGTTGTGCTACTTTTGGGATCCCTTTCATTCTTCTGATGTGCATAGTTCCTTCCTCATAGCTGGTGAGCCTCTTATGGAATTTATGGAGAATCATTTTTAGACAGCGATGAAATAACGACCCAACCGTTATTGCAGCTCTATCATGATTCTATCAACTCCATTTGGTACTCTATAGCCATTCCTAGGAGTACCGTATTTTTCCCTCTATAACACGCAGATTTTTTCTCCTAAAAAGGAAGGGGAAATGTCTGTGCGTGTTATTGAGCGAATGTGTGGTCCCTGGAGCCAAATGGCAAAAAAAATCAGGCAAAAATCAAATCGCGCGTCTCGGAGAAGGGAAACCTGAAAAGAGGAAGTGGCTGCTTTCCTGCATTCTGCCTCAGGGTCTTACTGCCCACCCTCCTCTGTTTCCTTGCTGTGTTTGCTCAAACGGAACAAAGAGCAGGGAAAGCCCCTCCCCTCCAGGCAAGCAGAGTGTCGTCTCTGTGCTCCGGTGCTGCTGAAAACATGCAGGAGGGAGAGAGAGAGAGAGAGAGAGAGAGAGAGAGCGCGAGCTGGCTGGCTTGGGTGGGTAGGTGAGGGAATACTTTTGCCTTCCTTTCCTCCCTCCCGTTATACCCCTCTCCTGTATTCTTAGCCAGCTGCTTCTCTGCACACCCCTCTCGTGCTCCTTGTCCATTCTGTATTTTTCCTTCCTTCCCCACTTAAAATGTGGTTAAAAAGCATGGATCCACATGGATCCTCAGGATCTTTGCATTGGGTCACCCCAAATTCACCATCAGATCACATAGCATGTCCATGGCTACAGCCTGCCCCCCAAAAATCACACACGCACTGTTGCCTGGGGCTGCAATGGTGCAAAAATGTGGTTAAAAAGCATGGATCCACATGGATCCTCAGGATCTTTGCATTGGGTCACCCCAAATTCACCATCAGATCACATAGCATGTCCATGGCTACAGCCTGCCCCCCCCAAATCACGCACCCACTGTTGCCTGGGGCTGCAATGGTGCAAAAACGTGGTTACAAAACATGGATCCTCAGGATCTTTGCATTGGGTCACCCCAAATTCACCATCAGAGCACATAGCATGTCCATGGCTACAGCCTGCCCCCCCCCCAAAATCACACACCCACTGTTGCCTGGGGCTGCAATGGTGCAAAAACGTGGTTACAAAGCATGGATCCACAGGGATTCTCAGGATTTTTGCATTGGGTCACCCCAAATTCACCATCAGATCACATGTCTGTGGCCACAGCATGAAGCACAAAAATGATACATCCACTGTTTCATTCAGAATGTTTTTTCCCTTGTTTTCCTCCTCTAAAAACGATGTGCGTGTTATGGTCAGGTGCGTGTTATCGAGCGAAAAATACGGTAAATCCTTTCTTTAAAAATGTTTATTTGGAGAATTGTATTCTTGATGGATTTAATAGGTAAAAGGTAAAGGGACCCCTGACCATTAGGTCTAGTCGCGGACAACTCTGGGATTGTGGCGCTCATCTCGCTTTATTGGCCGAGGCAGCTGGCGTACAGCTTCCGGGTCATGTGGCCAGCATGACTAAGCTGCTTCTGGCGAACCAGAGCAGCACACGGAAATGTTGTTTACCTTCCCGCCAGAGCAGTACCTATTTATCTACTTGCACTTTGATGTGCTTTGAAACTGCTAGGTTGGCAGGAGCAGGGACCCAACAATGGAAGCTCACCCCATCGTGGGGATTCGAACAACCGACCTTCTGATTGGCAAGCCCTAGGCTCTGTGGTTTAACCCACAGTGCCACCCGCATGGATTTAATAGGTTTTCACAAATATCCACATGGAGATGAGGGGTGGGTGGATGCCTCCAAGTATGAATCTGTAAGATTTAAAGTTTATCAAAATTAGGTGTGCTCCCTCCTCAGATCCATTTTTTAAAATAATTTTAAAAAATCTACAAAGAGCAAATAAAATTGCTTTGTGGCACAATCTATATATATTAATACATTGTCTGACATCAGTGTTAACACTGAGAGCATTGGTCTCAACCACTGGTAGTCAATATTGTTAGGCTTGGCTGAGTTTCTTTTCATCCAGTTCCTGGAGATTTGGGATGGTGTTGAGCTTCATGATAAATATTTGCATGAAGGAATAAATCTGCCTATTGTACACACCAGACATCTGTATTGCATTCCAAATGGATGCTCTGCAAGAACATGCCTGTAAAAAGAAAAAGAAAAATCAGAAATCTTGCACGTTGAATTTAAAACAAATGAACAAACCAGGAATAGTGTTTGTACACCACTTTGCAATTCCGCCCACAAATTCTAAATATGGCATTCTCCCTCTTGTTTAATCATATCATATCCCCAATCATCTGGAACCAGCATCACTCTGTCACCCGTGGGAACATGATTGTTCAGGTTGGGTGTGGCTTGCAATTGCTCAGATTAGACAAAATAACAACTGAAAGGTTCTTTCTGGCACAGCAAAAGAAGTCTTTACCTAAGTCCCAATAACACTGTGAACATAGCATGAAAGGAACAGCATTCGTTGTAAAGATATTTAAATTTGGGCTGGGCAGATTCAAGTCCTTGTCTTAGAATTTGTTTACTCCATGTGCACAGTATTAATATAGAATGCATGAGTCATTTTCCCACTGAGAGACAATCTCTTGCAGTCAGAGTCCACATGGAACTTGGTCACGTGGACCTGCAGTTCATGACATTTGAGAGGAATATGTAAGGTAGTCCCCTCCTCACTTCAGCTGAGGCACTCCCACCAAATTAAATGGGGGGGCGTGGACAGGCACTTTTACACCCAAGAGTGTTTCCTTTTATGCCTCTTGTGGATCTGAATATGGTCTGCAGGCTGTGGTCTAACCACCCCTGGTTTATGAATTACTTGTTTTCTTGCTCACTTGCATATTTACTCTGTTTTTGTGTCTCCTTTCACATAACAAGATCGCAAGGCGGTTTACAATATTCATTAAAGCAACAGCAAAACCAATTAAAAAACCAACCAATCAAAACAATCAGTCAATTAAAACATTGCAGTATCAGCAGCAGAGAACCCGCTCTTCCATTTTAATCCCAGTAAACACCTGCTAGGTCTTAAGGTAGCCCCGAAACCTCACCAACAATGGAAGAAGACTCTATTCCCTGTCCCCATCGGTGAGACAGCAAGAACAGTGCCCTGCTATGGATCTCCTCTAGGTGTGACTCTTCACTGAAAGGTGGCAAACCCAATACAGAGATTCATGCAGAGACACAGCAGGCGGCCCTCGTCTGAAGATTAAGAATTCTGCTGCTCCTTTATATAAAAAAATAACTTAAGAACTTGAGTCGCGCCCACTCTCAGTTGAGGGAGAGCTGTTAGTCAGTTAATTAATTAATTAATCTCTTGTGATCCCCCTAATGTGCCCAGGAATAGTCTGGGAATTACTCATGAAAGGGGTGCTTGCTAAATTGCTTTTAAGAGACACTCAAGAATCCTCCTCTCTCCCCTAAAAATGTTTAAGCTGAAACAGCAACAGCCTTTCTAGAAGCTACTGTGGTACCTGAGCCTTAGAATTAGCCTTCATTTTTGCACATATCAAGAGCTGACTCCTATTAAGAAACTACAGTGTTGAGCGGTACAGTGGTACCTCGCAAGACGAAATTAATTCGTTCTGCGAGTTTTTTCGTCTTGCGAATTTTTCGTCTTGCGAAGCACGGATTCCCATAGGAATGCATTGAAAATCAATGCATTCAACAAACTTGCAAGACGTTTTCGTCTTGCGAAGCAAGCCCATAGGGAAATTCGTCTTGCGAAGCAACTCAAAAAACGAAAAACTCTTTCGTCTTGCGAGTTTTTCGTCTTACGAGGCATTCGTCTTGCGAGGTACCACTGTATATAAATTGTTGAAAGAACAGCAATATCAAAAGTAACATGGATGGTGGGCGTTTGATTTTATATGTTGTGGTCTTGTTGTGAACCACCCTGAGACCTCTGGGTATAGAGCGGTTTATAAGTTGAAATAATAATATTATTATTATTAATAATAATAATAATAATAATAATAGTGCATTAAAGAAGGGGCAGTTCGAGTTCAAACCAGCTGAAATACACTTGTGTTTGAAAGAGTTCTTCCTAACTAGCTGTTTGCATTACAGTATATTCCTTGCGAGGATCTAGCCCTTTGTTCTAGTTCAGGTTCAGTTGTGGTGGGGAACGCAGGATTTTAGCGTAATGGGCTGAGCAGTCTTATGGTGCTGTCATGCACGTGGGCAACTTGTACTAACATGTAAAGTAAAGGTAAAGGGACCCCTGACCATTAGGTCCAGTTGTGACCGACTCTGGGGTTGTGGCGCTCATCTCGCTTTACTGGCCGAGGGAGCCGGCATACCGCTTCCGGGTCATGTGGCCAGCATGACTAAGCCGCTTCTGGCGAACCAGAGCAGCACACGGAAACACCATTTACCTTCCTGCCAGAGTGGTACCTATTTATCTACTTGCACTTTGACGTGCTTTCGAACTGCTAGGTTGGCAGGAGCAGGGACCGAGCAATGGGAGCTCACCCCATCGCGGGGATTCGAACCGCCGACCTTCTGATCGGCAAGTCCTAGGCTCTGTGGTTTAACCCACAGCGCCACCTGCGTCCTGTACTAACATGACATCAACATAATTTAAGGGGCAATCCACAAACATATTAGTAATTACTTTCCCCAAAGGTTTGCCTGGAATTGCAGGGTGCTACAAAGACCCATGACATAATGGGTTCGAATGAGAGTGTGGTGACCCTTGGGAATAAGCTTATGGTGTTGTCTTTAAAGTTATGGACTAAAGATTGCTCATATTTGTTTTTTTCTAAATAAATAGCTGGGAGCTGGTTCATCTTGAGGAAGCTGACCGTCTGATACCTTTTAAGGGCTTGGGTCCCATTTCCTCATCTTTTAATCATAATCTGGTATGCTTTGCTGTCACCTGGCAGGAACTACAACTTCTACTTTCCTAGAACTCTTGAGTCCTCTTCCTACATTACCCCAGTGCCATAGGAGTTACAGAAACCTAGCCACTTCTCATATTGCTCTGGATTGTGTGGGATCTGATGATGAGGCAATTATTTCACATACCAGCAGACAGTGTGGGATGCTCTGGTCCCTCTCACATGGTCTCTAGGTTTGCGTGTGAGAAGCAGCTATGCAGATCCACTCCTGTGCTTTAGGCAAGAGGGGACCCTACATTAAGAAGAAAGCGCAAAGGTAAAAAGAGAACTGCTTATGAGTCATTAGTCTCACCAAGTATTAATTAATTGTTTTGTTCTATTTTTACCCTGCCCTTCCTTGGAAGGAGCTCAGGGTGGTTGGCCTACCATCCAATCTTACAAAACGTTAAAAACACATGGCAAAATGACAATAACTCCCTGCAAGTAGGGATTAGCAACAGTCACCCTTTCCTGATGGCTTGGACAGACAAGTGCACTTAGGTGGCACCTAAAAATGTTGGGGAGGGGACGACAACAAACAACTCTACGGGGAGGGAATTCCATGATTGAGGGGCCACCACAGAGAAGGCAATAGTTTGCATCCTCATGGGCTGGACCTCAAGACGCTTCTCAGCAGATCTTAAAGGCTTAGTTGACTGGGATTAGAGAAAGCGCCCCTGCAAAAACTTGGGCCCCAAACCATTCAGGGCTTTAAGGTGTTACCTATTTAACTCCCCTATAAGACTTGGGAAATAATAATAATAATAATAATAATAATAATAATAATAGTAGTAGTAGTAGTAATAATAATAATAATAATAATAATAATAATAATAATAATAATATTTATACCCTGCCCATCTGGCTGGGTTTCCCCAGCCACTCTGGGCGGCTTCCAACAAAAGATTAAAAATACATTAAAACATCAGTCATTAAAAACTTCCCTAAACAGGGCTGCCTTCAGATGTCTTGCAAACCTCAGGTAGTTATTTATTTCTTTGAAATCACTGGGACGTATTCCTGGTTAGAAAAGTTTGTTCTGTAAGTGTAGGCAATGGGTCAGGCGTAGAACATAGCTATTGTGGCTAATAACCATTGATAGTCTTGCTCTACATAAATTTGTCTAATCCTCCATGAATTTGCTTTACACTCTTGTCTTGTTTGTCCCAGTCACTACCAGTGATAGAGATTTTGATAGGGCTGGACCAGCAGGCATGATCATAATATCCTCCTTCCTCCGCACAGATGAAATGTTTGCCCAGGACTCCAAATACTCCACACACTCTGCTCCATTGTAGTTCCTTTCCCTCTTCCTCTTTTTCCCTTTCTTGATGTAAAATGTTTGCACAGGTGGTTGAAGGTGCTTTTTCAGTTTCTCCACCATGAAGTCCAGAAAATACTTTTGTGTGCGCTTGGTATTATGCTATTATGACAAACAGGCAACCTTACCGAGTATTGTTTGGAATTCAGGGAAGAATTCAAGGATATCCACCAGTTCTGCTGCCCAGAGAACTGGAAGCTTTGGGAATGGCTATTCTCATTTCCGCACCTATGCTCATTATAGTCACAACTTGCCATGATTCATGTGCAAACATGCTTCCACTTCTCCAGAGCGTAGCAGGAAATGGGGAGACAAAGGAGAACCAGAATGGCTCACGTCACATGCTGAGAGGTTTCCTTTCTTTCTTAGTTCTTCTTAGTTCTTAGTTCTTATTTTTCAGTTTCTGAGAGTACTTACAGTGGTACCTCGGGTTAAGTACTTAATTCGTTCCGGAGGTCCGTACTTAACCTGAAACTGTTCTTAACCTGAAGCACCACTTTAGCTAATGGGGCCTCCAGCTGCCGCCACGCCGCCGGAGCCCGATTTCTGTTCTTATCTTGAAGCAAAGTTCTTAACCTGAAGCACTATTTCTAGGTTAGCAGAGTGTGTAACCTGAAGCGTATGTGTCAGAGCTACCCTAGGTCCCAGCTCACAAAGGACCAACGCTGCTTCGTTGTTAAGTATAAAAGTCTTTATTGAAGTTCAGTTTCACTTCCAGAGCCGCAGCGCGCAGCCCCACGTCTAAAGTGTCAGACCACTGATGCTCCGTCTGAGTCTCCTCCCCCTTGACACCAATTTAAGATTCTAGCCTTGCTCCACCTTCTCCGCTGCTCCTTCCTCCTCTGGGTCCGCCTGCCCGCCGGGGTTCCGCCCTTTCTAGCCTCTTCTCCCGCTGATTCCCCTGAGCCTTCTCCCTCCCTCCGGCGGGCTTTAGGAGCTGGTTCCCCATCCGGGTCTCCTGCTGTTCCGCGCGCCTGCACATTTGAACTTGGCGCACGCGCCCAGCCAGCAGCTTTCCTCCTGACCGTTCCACTGCTGCTGTCACTGCTTCCCCCATCGGGGGGGCTAGCTGCAACTGACCTCCCCTCCGTTGGAGGCGTGGTCAGCCCTGACTCCCTCTCTGGAGGAGACACTGCTCCTGACACATGTGACTCCTCCCCCCCACTACGCTCTGGTGGGGAAACTGGTCCCGATCCTCCACTGCTGCTTTGGGGTTCCCCTCTGGCTCCTTGTTTCTGGTGCGTCCCCCCTGGGACCCCCCTTGCCCTGACCATCGGCGCCCCCTTCTGGGAATCTTCTGATTCGCTGGAGAAGCTCATGGAATCTCTCGGGCCACTGTCATACTCCCCTACGCTGCCCTCGGATTCTTCCCCTTCGCTCTCCCAATCCTCTCTCCCTAGTGCTCCTGCTCCTGATTCCCTGACAGTATGTAACCTGAAGTGTATGTAACCGGAGGTACTACTGCACAACCAAATAGTCCCCATATAACCCCATCCCCAAGAAACATGTGTGTATACAATGTAAATTATACAATCAAATGTTAAGTAGGTTTGTATAATAGTTTAGAGTTGATTATATCAGTTAAGTGTAATCTATTCTCCATCTTTACAGATTGTCCTACCACAGAAAAGTCACAGCCAATATTGTAAGTTTAGGCCACAATATAATGTACAGTTCTTCCCTCTGTATCCATTGATCTATCCATCAGGCTAATGGCGAGGTGAGACTGGCTAGAGAGACATTGCTTGTCGCCATCTACATGTGGAAGTAAAAGCCATGATTTGGTGGGTCTTCCAGACAGAGGAAGGTTGCTGAGGAACTTCCCCTCTAGAAATATTGAATCGTGATCACCAAGTATAGGATTGCCATGTGTCTGGACATAACCAGGATTTCAAAGGCGGAATTAACATCCAGGGGGAATTTCCTATGGTGCGTTGTTCTGGATCTTAGGCAAGTCAATTGAAAAATCACGGGTTTTTTTGGTGTTTTGTATTTAAAAAAGCTAAACAACTTTGGTGTGTCCTGGTCTTTATTTTTTTTTTTTTGAAATATGGCAACCCTAACCAAATAGGAGAGGAAGTAGAAAAGAACAGAAGAATGGAAGCCCAAAACAAGGAGGGAGCCAAGAAGGACAGAGTGGCTAGCTGTATCACAGGTCAAGTACAAAACAGATACCTGTAGATCTGATAACAAGAATGAAGTCTATGATCTCAGTGAGAGCAACTTCAGTGGAATTTGAAGGGTGGAAACCAGATTGTAAATCAGAATGACTTTGAAAGCCAGACTTTGGTTGGTACATCGCGTATGTAGGTCAAGGCACCCTGAGTCTAAAAATGAGATGTTTTCACATTTAACAACCAAAACTCAGGACATGAAGTTTAGCTGATCGTAGAGGGCAACACCCCAGCATAGAACATGCAAAGCCATTCATGGGATGAAATATTGCGCTGTGGGAGTTCCATTGCTTTATCACTGACACACTTGAATTAGCTTTGGAAGGCTCTAGGTTTCTAAGAGTAGCCATGAACATGTTCCCATGCTCATTTACCAGTGGAAAGAAGAAATACACTAATGCAGAAATAGAGGGTATTTTAGCAAAGGTGTACAAGTTTGAAGGAGCAACATTACTGCAACAAGATTGCGTCCATTTGATAACACGGAACACTGCTGCTGAAAAGAACTGCACTGGATGTCAGTATCGTACCAGACCAAGGTTTTGCTTTTAACATAGAAAGCCCTCAACAACTTGGGATCAAATTATCTTTGGAATCACTTTACCTTGTGCACCCTGCTTGGACACTGTGTTCCTCAGGAGAAACACTCTTAGCAGTGCTACATACTTCTGAGGCTGAACTTGTTGTTGTTTAGTTGTTTAGTTGTGTCCGACTCTTCGTGACCCCATGGACCAGAGCACGTCAGGCATTCCTGTGTTCCACTGCCTCCCGCAGTTTGGTCAAACTCATGCTGGTAGCTTCGAGAACACTGTCCAACCATCTCGTCCTCTGTCGTCCCCTTCTCCTTGTGCCCTCCATCTTTCCCAACATCAGGGTCTTTTCCAGGGAGTCTTCTCTTCTCATGAGGTGGCCAAAGTATTGGAGCTTCAGCTTCACGATCTGTCCTTCCAGTGAGCACTCACGGCTGATTTCCTTCAGAATGGATAAGTTTGATCTTCTTGCAGTCCATGGGACTCTCAAGAGTCTCTTCCAGCACCAGAATTCAAAAGCATCAATTCTTCGGCGATCAGCCTTCTTTATGGTCCAGCTCTCACTTCCATACATCACTACTGGGAAAACCATAGCTTTAACTATACGGACCTTTGTTGACAAGGTGATGTCTCTGCTTTTTATGATGCTGTCTAGGCTCACCTTATGTCTACAAAAACCAAGGCTTTATGGTTGTGGCACCTGCTCTTTGAAATGTACCCTCAGTAAAAATCAGGCAGGTGCCTACGGTATCAACCTGCCTGATCAAAACATATTGGTTCCCCCAGTGTTTTCCTGATTCAGCCGACTCAGCAATCCGATTCACTGATTTGTTAGTTGTCATGTGTTCTTCATCATGCTATGTTGTTGATAATTTTATGTCGATCACCAACTTGATGTCTATGACACCCTGTATGGATATTGTTATTGTTATTATGGAACATGACAGCAGTTGGGCTGAGAGTTGGAAAATCTTAAAAACATGCTATAAAAAGAGAAGGGAGCCCAGGCACTTCCCAGGTACAAAGAGCGAAGAACTCGGCCCTCCAGATGTTTTTGGGACTACAATTCCCATCATCCCTGACCACTGGTCCTGTTAGCTAGGGATCATGGGAGTTGTAGTCCCAAAACATCTGGAGGGCCGAGTTTGCCTATGCCTGGCAAAGAACAACAAGCCATGAGCTCAGTTTGTACTGTTAGGCATGTAATAGACTGTCTATTGATCAGTCACCTGCCTTTTGATCACTTTTTTACATTTCAGTAACTTTGCTTACCACTATTAAAACCTGAGTATGAGTGCTTTTTGAAGTACCTTGCAGGTTAACACACAACAGCTTCCTCTTCTTGTTGGGAGAAATGTCTGCCTTGAATATTTCTCTCTCCCCCCACCTCCCCAGTTCCTATTACAATAATACATCATAGCAAATATGGCTTCAGTTATGAGAAGTGTGTCTATTCATCAGTTCATTCAAAAGTGAAGTAGTGGAGCTAAGAGGTTTTAAAAATTGACCTTTAGCTTACTCAAGAAAACTGTGAATAAAGCCGAGCATTTTACATACAGAGGGCGGAAAGTTTGTATGTGATTGGTTGAAAGTGAGGGAACAATTCCTAAGCTTTTTTATTATAATGATAGTAATAATCCCCAATTAGATCTGAACCCTGTGGTATGTGGTGCTTTCTTAAAAAGGAAATGAACCAGAATGGGCCTACGAAAGCACCCACTCATTCTGAAGAGTTTTTCAAAGTCTCATCCTAGCTTGTTTAGAAACTCAGCCCACAATTATGTAGCAAGAAGATGGCCTCAGCGTAAAACCGCAGTTCCATAAACTGCATTTAAACTAGTAGGCATTTGAGCATAAACAAAGGAAGCTGTATGACCGTGGCAAATGGAGCTGGACTGATGCAATTTGGATGAACAGACTCAAACCAATGCAATCACTCACATGAGGCAACCTCAAACCATACGCACGATGACAAAACTGTTTGCTATAAACACGTTTTATGTATGCTCTTCCCTGCACCTGAATTATCGTAACATACCTTCACGAGGCAACATTCAGACTGTAATTTATTTGTGCAGGAAATTAATCACTGAGAGACTTTCTGCACAAGAAGTCAAATAAATAAGAAACCACGTTAGCCATTGCAAAGTTCTCCCAGAAGTAACGTTTCAGCAACACTGTTGTGATCTCCTATCTACATGTAATGAATGTAAGAGGGTTGTGTGTGTGTGTGTGCATAAGCAAGAACAACATTGCAGCTGTTGACATAAGTTGTCTTTAGCACATGAGCACCAGCAAAGAATGCAATGTTGTGGCACATTTGTGCACCTTTAAACAACAACAAGAGCAACCCACTAGGTATGTGCTTTCTGATATATGACTAAGATGTTTAGCATTTTACTAAAGGTGAAATCTGCAGCACAAACCTATCCCAAGTAGAAAAGAAGACCTTTGTCAGAACAGTCCACTGCCTAATGTTAGAACTAGCAGGAATCAGTCAGCAGATTGTGGTTGATCCGGGGTCAATGAGATGCCCCCCTCAGAGCTCCTGGGTCCTTGGCCAGTGCCCCACTTGACCCATGGCTGGAGTCGCTCCCGAAATTGCTGACAAATGTTCAAGTGGAATTTTTTTTTAACCGCAAACTGATGCAGAAATATGACAAACTGAAGAAAAGCCTTTAAAAAATGAGAAAGTGAAAAAAGCTTGAATTAACAGATTCATACATCTGTACTGTAAAAATGTTCAATTTATTTAAATGTAATCACACAGAAAACAGACATGAAATATTGAAGCAGACTTGTTATAATTACTGTTAGATCAAAAGTCTGGAATATATTACGGACGTCTCTGGTTCATTCCCACTTTTGAGTAAACATGGAGGAGCTTGTGCTGTTATTAACTTAGCCAAACAGTTTATATGTCACAAGTTAGTCGCCTCTCTCACCACAACCCAGGATTGTAAAGCTGAAAGGCGGTTGTACCATAAGGTTTGGTACAAATGTAACGCCATAACCCTACAAAGGAAACAAAATATTATTCAGAGACCATTCAATTTTGTAGATGTCATCAGTAGAGCAAAGTTCTTTTGGTCATCGTGGTGTACCATTCCCCCAAATATCTCCAGATCAGTGGCATAGGAAGGGGGGCTGTGGGGGTAGTGCACCCTGGGTGTCATCTCAGAGGGGGGTGACAAAAAGGCACACCGTGGGGGGGGGTCACTCCGCCACTCCTGTGCACGGTGGATCTCCCCACCCCCAGGGTGCACGGCATGGCCGCCACTCCGGGTGCCCATGCAGCTAACTCCACCACTGCTCTAGATCTTTTATTTTGGCTAGGGATGCTGGCCTCATCCATTGACATGCAAGGATATCAGACACAACATTTGCTCTCTTCCTTGCTCCCCACCCCATATTGATAGCAGCACTATCATCATAAAATAAAGGGACAGGGAGACTTCATTACTTTCAAAAAGTGGTTGAAAGAACAAGCACTAAGCCAGGGGTCCTCAAACTACGGTCCGCAGGCCAGATCCGGCCCACCAGGGTCCTGAACTGGCCGGTTTCCTCCACGCCAACCCTTACCCTCCTCCCTTCCCCTCAGGCCGGCTCCGAGCCTGATGGAACAGCCGGTTGCCTCCTTAATGTGTGTGCGGGTCCCATGTGGCAACCTTAAAAGTTAGGGAAGCACCAAAAACACAGGCAACATATGCAAATAGAATTAGCAAGAAGAGAAGTCTGAATCACAACAGTTCATTGTACAAGGGAATCTCCATGTAAATAGTGGTGGGTTAATCCTTAAAATAAAGCTCTGCACCCAAACTTCCCCAAGTTTGAAAATAAACTTCAGTGCAGAGAAAGTCATATGCGTGAGGAACAACAACATCAGAAATAACCCAGAAGAAATGAAGTATAAAGGTGAGGTATATTATTACTGATAGCGCCTGTTGTGTGTCTATTCTGGCTATTATTTTGAAACAAGGTTTTTTAAAAAAAACATCAACATGAAAAAGAGCATGTTTCTGGCACCTCTTTATCAGCATACAGAAATAGACAATGAACAAAGGAAACATGTTAAAATGCATTGTTAGCAGTTATACATGTGACTCACAGCACCTATATCAAATTAGAAACAGAGTACCAAGTTTTAACCTCCTTAATAATAATAATAATAATAATAATAATAATAATAATTTATTATTTCTACCCTGCCCATCTGGCTGGGTTTCCCCAACCACTCTGGAAGGCTTCCAACAAAAGATTAAAAATACATTAAAACATCAGTCATTAAATACTTCCCTAAACAGGGCTCCTTGCCTTGCCTTATCATTTGCTTAAATCTGAAACTTGCCCACATAAGGTTTTCTGTTGCATGCTGTTTTTTTATCGTCATGTTTTCACATAATTTAAATTTAGTTATTTGAATGATAGTAGATCCCTTTGCCACAGCAGTGGCAGAAATTTAGGTGCAGAAATTTAATGTCCTACAGAATTCAGTCTCACTAATTTCTGTGCATCTCTCCCCTCTGAGACATATCTGAATCTCAGGAACCATGCACTCAAAATTGCAGCCATCTTTGGCAGCACCTATGTCTGTGAACAGGGACACGGGTGGCGCTGTGGGTTAAACCACAGAGCCTAGGACTTGCCAATCAGAAGGTCGGCGGTTCAAATCCCCACAACAGGGTGAGCTCCTGTTGCTCGGTCCCTGCTCCTGCCAACCTAGCAGTTCGAAAGCACGTCAAAGTGCAAGTAGATAAATAGGTACCGCTCCGGTGGGAAGGTAAACGGTGTTTCCGTGCACTGCTCTGGTTCACCAGAAGCGGCTTAGTCATGCTGGCCACATGACCCAGAAGCTGTATGCCGGCTCCCTCGGCCAATAAAGCGAGATGAGCGCCACAACCCCAGAGTCGGTCACGACTGGACCTAATGGTCAGGGGTCCCTTTACCTTTACCTTATGTCTATGAACAGACTTTTTCCCGAATGAAACATCTGAAATCTCCAACCAGATCCCAACTAACTGATGAACACTTGCATCACTTGCTACGACCAGCAGTGACAAATATGGAACCGGATATTGACCATCTCATCAGCCAAAAGCAGGCCCATACTTCCCATTGAAATACTTATAAGTTTATGTTGATTAAAATCGTTCTTCATTTCAAATATTGTACTGTTTTTCCTGATTTTTTGTGCACCACTAATAAAATATGTGCAGTGTGCATAGGAATTTGTTCACATTTTTTTCAAACTATAGTCCAGTCCTTAACAGTGTTGGAGGGACAGTGAACTGGCCCCCTGTTTAAAAAGTTTGAGTACCCCTGCACTAAGCTATGTGTTTGTTTTAGAGGAGACACAACTAGGGCTAAATTGAACATAACTCCAGTTTATTTTTGAGGTTCCGTCTCTCCCTGTTTCTGCACCAGTGCCGACCTTCCTTTCACTGAATCAGACTATTAGTCTTTCCAGCCCAATGCTGTCATGTCTAACTGAAAACAGCTGTCTGAGTTTGCAGCTGTCTGTCACGCTGCCTAAGTCCCTGTCTTAACTGGAGATGCAAGGAACTGGACCTAGGACCTTACACTTGCAAAGCACATGCTCTCCCACAAAAATATTGCAACATATAAAGAGCCAGGACAGGGACCCAACTAACCTCAAACCATTACGCTAGCAGGGTCTCCAGGGTCTCAGACAGAGACTCTTCCCAAGCCCTGCTCCCATAATATCCCTTTAATTGACAATACTAAGAGGTGAATTTCAAGTCTTCTGGAAACAAAACATGTGTTCTTTCATTCAGAAGTGGGCCTTCCCATAAACTCGCCAACCCATAGGGCAGAGTACCGATACACAAGGCATTATTCTTTGTGTCCCATTTGTTTCCAGGTCCAAGCAATTGGGAGATGTACTTCTGCTACTCTAGAGGTAGCGAGGAGAGAGATTTTTTATTCAGGCAAACTTACCAAATTTGAAGCAATATATGAACTGAAACACAACCATCCTCTGAAATTCACATTTTTTCCAAATGGTGCAATGCAGATCTCCAGCTACATATAACAAGAAATATGCATGTACTAGAGTAAAGCGTGCACAAAAACGCATATAAGTAGTGAAAATTACAAGCTACAATTAATTTTATTAAGGGAAATTGCTTGCAAAAAAGTGCATTAGTCAAAACTGATTACAAAAATAAGTATGCTAGAAGAAATCCACACAAAAATGCTGATAGATTTGTATGAAGTATGTGCATGCGTGTATGTATGTGTGGCAAACTGTTCCAGAAATATGAAGAACAGAGTTTAAGATTGAAAAGAGTTTAAGATTTGAAACTTGGACAGGCAAAATTGACATAGTTGCAGATCCCTTGCTAGAGGTCCCTCGTTATCCATGAATGTTAAGAGTTTGTTTCTATTCTGTTTTTCAGCCAGAGGCCCTTGAAAGCTACATACACGTACCTGTCTTTAAAAAAAGAAGCAAAACTGAATCCATCCACTTGTACACAAGAACCAGGTCTGACACTAGTAAAGCCTGGAGTGGCTATACCTTGGGTATTACTTTTGTTAGTGGTTGCTATTTTGTTATGGGAACGCTGAAACAGTCTGCAACATTTCTGTGTTTAACTACAAGCTTTTTATTGATTGTAAAACTCTTTGGAAGACCTAGGGCAACCTCCCCCCACCCCAAAAAAAAAAAACCCCAACCAAAATCCTGGTGCAATGCAAAACACACCATGCAGGTTTCACCTAACTAGCCCTGCCGGCAGAAGCCCTAGACAAGGACTTCTACTTGGGCAAGGGGACTTCCCCCCACCTCTCCCCACCCAGGCTCTCCTGAAATGGCTGGGGTGGATTGAAAAAGCCCCCAGTATAGCACATGGGAGGAGGAGGAGGAGGGCAGAGGCAGATTTAGGGGAGCGCAACCTGTTCAATCGCACTGGGGGTTGAGCCTTGAGGGTGCTGCTGTTATGATGAAGAATGTAAGGCAAGAGGTGGGAGGGCACCGAATTTTGGCATTGCATAGAGCGCCACTGAAATCTGAGACCCCAAGGTCCACCACAGAGAAGGGGAATCATCCCAGGAATGCTTGCGCAGAGAGAAGAGTGCAATGACAAATCCCACTCCTCACATTTCACCTTGCCTTTTGAGTGAAACTCATTCCTGGATCCTCAATGTTGCCTCAACTGGCTGCTATCTGGATTCAAAAGTGAATCGTTTCCTTCATTTGAGAAAGCACTAGAGGCTTATGGTGTTTTTGTGCTGTTGGCTGTATTTACAAATATAAAGCGGGAACAAACAGGTATAGATCTACTACTACTTTCCATCAGATCCCTAGATAAGGAATGGGGAACCGGTGGCCCTCTATATGTTGAAATGAGCAACCACTCAGTTTTTATTTTTTTGCAGGAAAATGATACAACAATGCATCCAGCAATTGTTAATCCCATTCATGCATAACTGTGCATCTTAAATGGGCCGATATGCAATTAAATCCCAGTCCCATAATAATGTCAGTGTGGAAGTGCCCTTTGTTTTCCTGGAAAAGAGCCTTCAGGGAGTCTGAGAGCTCAGATGAGAGCAGAGGATTTGCATTTCGTGAACCCTAGTCCAACATGGTAAGTCTTCCAATACTAAGAAGAAAAGAAGGAAGTTTACTTCTTCTTAGAAAGAAATGGCCTCCTATCGCATGCCCGAAAAAGGAAAAAAGATTGTTTACTTGACCCAACATGATTCTGTGAAAGTTTTGGATATGTCAGCGAGAAATGTAAAGATCTGCATCCTTGTTGACCTTCCTAAAGGGAAATAATCTAAAAAAGAAGCAGAGGGAATTTGTTACTTCCTCTCTTAGTTGTTTCTAAATGTGGTATGAAATGCCCCCTCTGCATGAGAACTGCTTGTGCTGAAGTACTGGTTGCGACATTCTTTAGAAACCATAACCAAACTCAAAACATTTCCAGAGTTTTTGACTTGGAGCGACAAGTGGGCATGTCCTGTATAAGCCAGCAGAGTTGACTTCGGCATTTTATTATTTATTCTTACATTAATACCCCACCTTTCCTTCATGGAGCTCTTAGAAGGATGAGGAAAGCCACACTCAACTTGTCCAACTTTTAAATGCACGTCCTTTAAATGCACAGCACAGGGCGGCTGTGGAGAAATTAGATATAAAACCTGTTTATATTTGTGCCTGAAGGGATAAAATGTTCTGTGACTTCTGTTACAGAGTTCGAGGCCTTGTTCTGTTATGGTGCTGTAAGCCTTTGTCGCAATAGTTCTTGCTGAAAGTTGGTGGGAATAAAGGGCTTGATGAGGAAAGTGTGAGGAATAAAACCGGGGGGGGGGGGACGACGGGACTGAGGCCTATATATATTAACGGACCATGTGTTATTCAGAATGCCCAGTGTTTTATCTGTGTTATGTATTTTTGTGTTTTTATATTGTAAAACTGCCCTGTGATCCTCGGATGAAGGGCAGTATAGACATTTATTAAGGAATAATAATAATACTCATCTGGGGAAGATCAGAGAAAGGAGTTGGTGGCTGAGGTAGCCTGAGAGGCTATCCTCTTACCAGAGGAAGTTTGTACAAATGGGCTAAAATGTCCAAGAAGTAGAGTTTTGGGGTACAGAGGCAGATTATCCCCAATAAGTGGACTGGGTTGGGGAGTTATTGCCTGAGGTGGAGTTCCAGGAAAATTGGCCTGAGGTAAAAGCCACTTGAAGAGTTGGAGATCTGGTGTTAGGAACATGGTCTCCTGAGTTTTCAGAAACTGTCAATAAGTACCCAATGTAAGTACCAGCAGAGCTATTTTTCTAGAAAAAGAGGTGCTGGAGCTCCAGTGAGCTCTGGCTGGGGGGGAAAGCCCCAAGTATCAGTATTCTCTTATAGCATCCTTTAATAAACCAATAATATTAGTTTATAATTCATCCTGTCTCAAGTGCTGGTGTCCATCTCTGTGCTAGGAGGCTTTTTCAAAGCACTCTGAGTGAATTGGTGGCACTGGAAAGTTAAGGAAGCAAAGATACCTAAACTTGGGTATATTATTATTATTATTATTATTATTATTATTATTATTATTATTGGAGTTTATATACCGCCCTATACTCAGAGGTCTCACGGTGGTTCACAAGTGAATCTGAGGGGCCTGGTATTCTTGACAGCAGTTTCTGCCTCAAAATTCAGCATAAACTCTAGTTGTCGTGGGTCCCTGTTCAGTCTGACATATAGGTCTTTAGCCTGGCATCTATGAGGAGAAGCATAAAAGCAAATGTTAAGATCTTCAGCTTAACAGGTAAATTCTTCAGCTGCTTGCTGACAAAGCAAGATCCCCACACCAAAGGCATTTCTTTAAGAAGACTTCAGTTTTATAAGTAGTCACATAAGCAGAAACGTATTTCTGTGGATTAGAGCAGGAAGCAGATAACAGTCATAGGAGAGGAAATGCAGGCATAAATAATCAGTTCCCAACTTCCCACAGTGGGCAAAAGATAATAGTCGGGAAGTTCAAGGCTGTATTTCAGGATTAGTGCTTCTTTTTCCAATGTGTTAGTTTGTAACACAACAAAAAGAAATCAGAGTCTTGAAGGAACGCATTGTGCTAATCTAGACATGAAATATTTTAAACATTAATTGGCTCAGCTGAAGTATCTGCTTACAAGAGACAAAGAATAGCAAAGACTGGAAACTTTTGTAGATGTTACAATTATTTTCAGGATACAAAGGCACATCAGGCTGAAGACTCACCAACAAGCAACATGGGACCAAATCAGTGTTATGAATTGCATGTGCCCATTGTTCTTGTCCTCCTTTTCTCTTGAGGATGACCAGAAGCAAAACACGGGTTGCATAAATGTTGAACAAAGAAAATAAAAGAAAACCTGTCTCTTAACCATTAGAATCTCCCCAAATAGAAAAGTCACTGTATTTCACATTAAAACTGCAATTCTCAAGATGTTTACTCACTGATTTCAGCTAGCCCTTTCTCCAAATAAGTCATGCTTAGGATTGCAACCAAAAGGCAAAATCTAAGGCTGTGAGCCTAACCCCACTTTCCTGAGAGTAAGCCCCACTGAATTCAGTAAAAGTTACTTCTGAGCAGACATGGTTAGGATCACTCTGGAAATCTTCTAAAATGCACCTTTTAAAAAAAATCACTCCCCCCCCCATATTGTTTTGTACGTAATTTGTATGAGAACATTCTGCCATTGAGATGCCCCTAAGTAATAAAAAGCTTGTCAAATTTCAGGATAGGTATGGGATATTGTGGGACGTGGGTGGCGCTGTGGGTTAAACCACTGAGCCTAGGACTTGCTGATCAGAAGGTCGGCGGTTCGAATCCCCGCGACGGGGTGAGCTCACGTTGTTCGGTCCCTGCTCCTGCCAACCTAGCAGTTTGAAAGCACGTCAAAGTGCAAGTAGATAAATAGGTACCGCTCCGGCGGGAAGGTAAACGGCGTTTCCGTGCGCTGCTCTGGTTTGCCAGAAGCGGCTTAGTCATGCTGGCCACATGACCCGGAAGCTGTATGCTGCCTCCATCGGCCAATAAAGTGAGATGAGCACTGCAACCCCAGAGTCGGTCATGACTGGACCTAATGGTCAGGGGTCCCTTTACCTTTACCTTTATGGGATATTGTGTTAGATGCAGGACAGCTTTAAAGTTGATGAGGGGGAATCTAAAAAGGGATTCCCCGTGGTTTGGGGAGAGATTTGTATAAAAACAGCATATATGGTACAGTTCCCCCTAAACAGGGAACCTGAACGTTTCAAAATGTATTGATGCAGGGTTTATGATGACTAAAGAACAGTTCACTGGGGAGGGGTTGTTGTGCTCATTTGACAAGAGGCAGTTCCTCCTTCCTTGTGACAGGAAGACTGGCACTGTGATTGGAAGTGAAAAACAGAACCCTGGAAAAGTTACTGCCTGGTTTACCACTAGAGATGTCAGCCGAAAAGCTCCACCCTCCTCCACTCCTTCTCCTCTGTCCTTACATGGAGTGCTTAGGGCAGCGGTGTCAAACTTTTTTCAAAGAGGACCAGATTTGATGAGGGCTGGCCAAAGTTGTTGAGCTTTTTTAGGATTTTGCCCCAAAGTTGTTGAGCTGTTTTTAGGATTGCTCCTCAAAGAAATTGTTGTGTTTAACTTACATTTACTCAAAACAAAACAAAAAAATTTCTTTCCAGTAGCACCTTAAAGACCAACTAAGTTAGTTCTTGATATGAGCTTTCGTGTGCATGCACACTTCTTCAGATACACTGAAACAGAAGTTGCCAGATCCTTCTATATTGGACAAACAGGCCAAACCTTACGCCAAAGAATAAACGGACATAAATCGGACATCAAGAATCACAAGACAGAGAAACCAGTAGGAGAACACTTCAATCTCCCAGGACATTCTATACAAGATCTCAAAGTAGCTGTTTTACTACAAAGGAATTTCAGAAATAGACTGGAAAGAGAAGCTGCTGAATTGCAACTCTTTACCAAACTTAAAACCATGGAGAGACCTGGTCTGAACAAAGACATTGGATTCTTATCTCATTATACATGACAAAGCCATTTTTCACCTTCTCACCCCTTGCTTTTTCCTGTAAGACCTATTGCAGTCGTTAAGAGTCGTCAACAGGCTCATCACAGCTATCTGCCAATCACCCATTCCCACCACCCTTCTGAGTAATACCCCTCCCCACCTTCTCACTATATAGAAGGATCTGGCAACTTCTGTTTCAGTGTATCTGAAGAAGTGTGCATGCACACGAAAGCTCATACCAAGAACTAACTTAGTTGGTCTTTAAGGTGCTACTGGAAAGAAAAAAAATTTTTTTGTTTTGACTATGGCAGACCAACACAGCTACCTATCTGTAACTGGAATTACATTTACTCTTAAGTGTTGAGGAGACAGAAGGGAACAATGACTGTGGTCAAACTTCAAAGAAACAAACTCTCCATTGTTATTGTCATCTCCTTTCCTGGGCTGCTTCAACTCCTCAGACTCTACAGCAGCCTTTGTCAATCTGTTGCCCCAGATGATGGAGAATACAACATGCAGCAACAGATAGCATGAGAGCTGACGCATGATTTGATGAAGTGAACATGCACAGGGCCCGACCATTTTACCTGAAATTCTTAGAATCACTAAAATTAAATGCAAATTTTATGCAACGATTTTATTCAAATGAATCCAGAAAGCTGAAATATATGTCAGGAACATTGTAAAGTACATTAAAGGTAAAGGTAAAGGGACCCCTGACCATTAGGTCCAGTCGTGGCCGACTCTGGGGTTGCGGCACTCATCTCACTTTATTGGCCGAGGGAGCTGGCGTACAGCTTCCGGGTCATGTGGCCAGCATGACTAAGCCCCTTCTGGCGAACCAGAGCAGCGCACAGAAACTCCATTTACCTTCCTGCTGGAGCGGTACCTATTGATCTACTTGCACTTTGACGTGCTTTCGAACTGCTAGGTTGGCAGGAGTAATAATTACACAGGTGTAATATTACACAGTAATAAAGGTTGTCTGTCAACTTTTAAGTTCACAACATATGAACAGGAACATAACACCAAGGATACTTGTTGTGTCCAAATATATTTATACCTGATTTAGACCAACTGACATTAACTGAGATTTTACAATGTATTCATCTCAATTGGGGAAAAAAGCATGCCTGCACTAATGCGAAGGGTGAAACTGAAATATTCTGGACTGCAGCTGAGGGATTGCTGCCCCCTCCTGCTTGCATGCAAGTAGGAGTGGGATTGGGGCTGCTCTGATGGGATCCCTGTCCTCTCCTGCTTGCATGCAAGTAGGAGTTGGGATCGGGACTGCTCTGATGGGAAGGGAGGCATCACACTACCTAACTGAGAGATCCCTGTCCCCTCCTGCTTGCATGCAAGTAGGAGTTGAGATTGGGGCTGCTCCGACAGGCAGTGCAAAGCCTCCCCTCCCAGCTGAGGGATCCCCGCCCCTGCTGCTCAATCCCTCCTCTGTCTTTCCCTTAAATAGTATGCTCTGCTTTTAAAATTTGCAAATGTTTGTTCCCATCCTTTTTTTGTTTTGCAAATGTACACAATTTAAACAGAAACAGGGTGCCCCATCAATAAAGTTAAGGCAGCTTCTAATAGCACAAAATGCAAGGAGCGTGCTTCTTCAAGGCTTTACGATTGCTCAGGAGAGCTTAGCAAGGAACCAGAGTCACCAAAGTAGCACATATAATCAGCAGACACCGCAATGAGTCAACTCAACTGATCTCCAATGATTCATAACTGACCTAGTTTTTCTCCTCCTCCTTGGGTGTGCAGCTATGCCCTCTGTGCACTAGCTGACTCTCTGAGGCACACTGGAGATTCATCCTTGGGGGCAGGGTGTGAAGGGTGCTACTTTCACTGCACCTTCCCATTGTTGCTTCTTCCCAGGGCAGAAAATGAGCTTAGCTGATGGCTGTCTGGCAAGGGGCTTTGGCAAGTATCCCATTCATCACTGGGAATCATCCATAGCCAACTGTTACAAGCTTTGCATCCTTTCTCGGGTCATTTTGTACCCCTTTGCAAAGCCACTAAGGACTGCATTATCTTTTGCAATGTCTTGGCATAGTAATGATTCTTGGGAATGAGATCAGTTCTCACAAAGCTTGCTTTTCCTGTCTGTTTGCTTTAGCAAATCTCGACATAAATGCATGAGTTTGGGATTTCAAATGGGGGTAGCATTCCAAAACATCCTCCTAAAATTGCTTCAGCTGTATTATACTTGCATTATACTATGTGTGCTTGTAAGTGTACAACTTCAAGACGGTGAACAGCCTAGTGTCATGCTTGTTGAGGACATCCCAATTGCCAGAGAGGCAGGTGCAATATAAACTTGGATAGCAGCATCTATGCAATATTCTTTGCTGGAAGAGGGGTGACCCTTCTTCTGAAAAGTTTGGCATCTCAACAAGAGGCTTTCAAAGATTTGAGACTCCTAGAGAAACTGAATGAATGTTAGTATTTTTGAAGGATCGTTTCCATTTCCTAGAGAGTTGTTTTCATGGCCCAGTTTTGAATAGGGGAGCTTAAGTCTCTGAATGCTCAGCCTTTGCACTTCTTGCCATGTATGCATAAATGCTGTTTTAAGCTGTGGGCTAAGCTGTGCTTCTTGTTTACATTTGTGGAAAATCTGTAGCAAGGCAAGATTAAAATCAGTTCAATATGAAGAATAATGTAGCTAAATCTGTTGGATTCCCAGCGGCAGTGCTAGTGGGAAACCGCCCTTGCCAGAAGGGAGTGGTTGAAAATGATTTATGACTGACTTGTGCCAAAAGTGTGCAGTTCTGAACCAAGAAAACTCCCAGTTGCAACCTGCAAAAATAGTAAGAGGAGCAGGCTGGAGAGGAGAAGGGAAGCTACAGAACTGGAAAAACAAGGGGAATGCAGATGTTGAAACATGCCCATTCACACCCTAACCACTCACAGCTAGACCTCCAAATTGTCAGACTATGAAAATAATCCAAAATCCAGTGAGTCATAGAAATCAGAGCCAGATGGTCCAGATGTCATAATAACTCACTCTAAAAGGTAGAACCATGGGAAGCAATCAGTGGGCAAACTTGCTCTGAAAGATGCTACAAAAATAATGCAGCAGCATCCTGTGGAGGGAAACAGTGGCAGAGAAATTCCAAAATCCATACTAGGACAGTATGCTTATTAGCCCCAACTAAAAATATTGCCAGATGGTGAACAAGCTTTTGAGTTCTCAGGTGGTCTTGCAACCCATGACAGTTTGAAGTCTGAGTCAAAATACAGTATGATGCTGCCCCCCACCACCCATTTGAAGCACATTGGTGCTTGAGTATTCAGCACTGGTGATCCTCAAACACCTCACCTTTGCTCTCTGCTCCCCAAGTATCCACTGCTTGAAGAAGCTGCCTCCTTCTGTATAATGCTAGGATTAGTCCTGCATTAAAAGGTAAAGGAACCCCTGACCATTAGGTCCAGTCGTGGCCGACTCTGGGGTTGCGGCGCTCATCTCGCTTTATTGGCCGAGGGAGCTGGCGTACAGCTTCCGGGTCATGTGGCGAGCATGACTAAGCCACTTCTGGTGAACCAGAGCAGCACACAGAAACGCTGTTTACCTTCCCGCTGGAGCGGTACCTATTTATCTACTTGCACTTTGACGTGCTTTCAAACTGCTAGGTTGGCAGGAGCAGGGACAGAGCAACGGGCACTCACCCCGTCACGGGGATTCGAACTGCCAACCTTCTGATCGGCAAGTCCTAGGCTCTGTGGTTTAACCCACAGCGCCACCTGCATCCCAGTCCTGCATTAGACAAGATATTAAGGAACCTGGGGTGTTCCTAGTTGTGCAGTTGCTCCCCTAGGCACTTTGGTATGCAAAGCAGGAAGTGTTTTGCAGATATAAGTGGAATAGGTCCTCAAGGTGCAAGACAGATTACATATATATATATATATATATATATATATATATATATATATATATATGGGTTTATTAGGACAAAAGGGGAAATGGGATGCTCCCCCATTTTTTAGTATATACAACTAGCGGGGAGTGCTTGACACTGCCCAGGATTTTTTTGAGACCAAAAAATACTGTGTTTTTTTTTTAATGGATCATGTAATCTGTGAGTTTAGACTCATCATGCCAAAGACTGTGTGAAGTCATGCCAAAGTCATGTTTCGGTCTGCCATCTTGATTTATCTTGACCTGGAAATGGCATCACCGTGAGAAGTCATTAGTGGCAGAGAATCCATCAGATGCACTATGCCAAAGGTTGGTGCTGGCCCTGACTTTATCAGCTGGGTGAATCCGTTCAATTTCAGTTTCTCTGTTTCTCCATTTTCCAAATCCAATTCTCTAACATTTCCATATCTGTCTACGGTTTTTTTTTTTAATGTGCTCATTAAAATTCATCAGCATTTTTGGTGCAAATTTCTCCTAATACAGGCGTCCTCCAACTTATGCACGTTCACAACAGTTGGAAGGGACCCTGGTGGTCATCTGGTCCGTCCCTTGCAATGCAGGAAACTCAACTAAAGCATCCATGACAGATAGCCAGCAAACCTCTGCTTAAAAACCTCCACAATTTTATATACTTAATAGCAGTTATATCCCACTCTTCAGCTTGCATTTACAAAATTGGAGCCACTAAGAATAATCCAACAGTATACAAAACAAATCATAAAAACATAATGCCATGATACAACAAAACAGTTTAACAAGAAAAAAGCAGACAAGTTACAGCAGGTTTAGTGTTGTTGTGGTTTAGTCGTTTAGTCGTGTCCGACTCTTCGTGACCCCATGGACCAGAGCACGTCAGGCACTCTTGTCTTCCACTGCCTCCCGCAGTTTGGTCAAACTCATGCTGGGAGCTTCAAGAACACTATCCAACCATCTCATCCTCTGTCGTCCCCTTCTCCTTGTGCCCTCCATCTTTCCTAACATCAGGGTCTTTTCTAGGGAGTCTTCTCTTCTCATAAGGTGGCCAAAGTATTGGAGCCTCAGCTTCAGGATCTGTCCTTCCAGTGAGCACTCACGGCTGATTTCCTTAAGAATGGATAGGTTTGATCTTCTTGCAGTCCATGGGACTCTCAAGAGTCTCCTCCAGCACCATAATTCAAAAGCACCAATTCTTTGACGATCAGCCTTCTTTATGGTCCAGCTCTCACTTCCATACATCACTACTGGGAAAACTATAGCTTTAACTATACAGGCCTTTGTTGGCAAGGTGATGTCTCTGCTTTTCAAGATGCTGTCTAGGTTTGTCATTGCTTTTCTTCCAAGAAGGAGACGTCTTTTAATTTCGTGGCTGCTGTCACCATCTGCAGTGATCATGGAGCACAAGAAAGTAAAATCTCTCACTGCCTCCATTTCTTCCCCTTCTATTTGCCAGGAGGTTATGGGCCCAGTGGCCATGATCTTCGTTTTTTTGATGTTGAGCTTCAAACCATATTTTGTGCTCTCCTCTTTCACCCTCATTAAAAGGTTCTTTAATTCCTCCTCACTTTCTGCCATCAATGTTGTGTCCTCTGCATATCTGAGCTATAGATATCTGAGGTACCTACAGCAGGTAAAACAGCTTAAAAAGAGGTCTTCCTTTAAAATCCTCAAACCTCCTGGAATAAGGGGACTAAACAGATCTTTTGAGTCAAGGAGGTCCATAGTGTAGGCAAGACCCACAAAACACGCCCATCCCCCCAATTTCTTAGGCTCTCATTTTCAGCCGCCATGGGATGGAGAGGGAAGAGGTAAGGGAGAGGGAGTGGGGTGGGAAAATATATCCCTTTAAGTCTCCTGGTCCAGTGCAGCTATTGTAAAAAGGTTTTAAACGATCCCAAAGAGCAGGGGTCCTCAAACTTTTTAAACAGGGTCCAGTGTCCCTCAGACACTGTTGGGAGCCAGACTAAAGAGGTGCCAGAAACATGCTCTTGCTCATGTACAGTGGTGCCTCGCAAGACGAAATTAATTCGTTCCGCGAATTTTTTCGTCTAGCGAATTTTTCGTCTTGCGAAGCACGAAATCCCATAGGAATGCATTGAAAATCAATTAATGCGTTCCTATGGTCAAAAAAAGTCCAAACAAAGCCAAATTTTGTACAACAAGAGTTTATTAAGTGCTCTTTAAAGTCACACATACTGTAAAGAGCATTTCAAAATTCAAACCCAGAATTTTTTTAAAAAAACAGCAGAGTGGCCCAATGGTCACAGAAAATCATAAAAATGCAGGGGGGAAAAACAAGCTTCCAGATTCTTGCAAACCCCTCTCCAACACCAAGTCCTTGAATTCCAAACACCCCAACCCAAAATCCAAAACCCCCCAAAAAAGTTTTAGAAGCTTAACTTACCAAATGGCTGCAAAAGAAGTTTTGGAAAAGTTTCAAAAATCACCAAAGTCTTTAAAAACCTCAAAAAGGGCTACTATGTACACTGCGTTCTATGAGTTGCTCCTCGAAGTCAAGTCGCAACTGTATTAACGGTGTTAAGAAAAAGGAAACAAACTTGCAAGACGTTTTCGTCTTGCGAAGCAAGCCCATAGGGAAATTCGTCTTGCGAAGCAGCTCAAAAAACGGAAAACCCTTTCGTCTAGCGAGTTTTCCGTCTTGCGAGGCATTCGTCTTGCGGGGCATCACTGTATTTAAAAAAAAACCCTTGTTTCAAAATAATAGCCAGAACAGACCCACAACAGGCACTATCAGTAATACTATAGTTACCTATACCTCACCTTTAGACTTCATTTCTTCTGGGTTATTTCTGATGTTGTTGTTCCTCATGCATATGACTTTCTCTGCATTGGTGTTTATTTTCAAACTTGATGTAGTTTGGGTAGAGAGCTTTATTTTAAGGATTAACCCACCACTATTTACATGGAGATTCCCTTGTACAATGAACTGTTGTGATTCGGACTTCTCTTCTTGCTAATTCTATTTGCATATGTTGCCTGTGTTTTTGGTGCTTCCCTAACTTTTAAGGTTGCCAAGGCTGCCGCATGGGACCCGCGCGAAGGTTAAGGAGGCAACTGGCCGGCGAGGCGCTGCTCCGTCAAGCACAGAGCCAGCCTAAGGGGAGGGTAGGAGGGTAAGGCAAGGGGTTCCTTTGCCACCATCCTGCCCTCTGGCGGCTTAAAAGGTAGCAACCGCGTTACCAGGGCTTTGTTACACACACACACACTTTTACCTCAGGGCTCTTCCCACCCAGCCGCTTCCAAGCCTTGGGCCTTGCAGGCAGGCTGGGTTCAGGACCCTGGTGGGCCGGATCTGGCCTACGGACCGTAGTTTGAGGACCCCTGCCAAAGAGGAACACTAGTCAACACACCCTTGCTACCACATTCTGGACCAAGAGAAGTTTCCAAAGGCTCTTTAAATGCAGCTCCATATAAAGCAAATTACAGTTTTCAAATCCAGACGTATAGGATCCATATGTCGTTAGGTTGCTTCCATCTTATGTAAAGAACCTGATGCTCGATCATAGTACTCATCTGTTAATCCCATTCAGGCAGCTTGCGCATGAAAATGCAGGTGCAAGGCTCCCTTCTTTGATTGTTTTGCAAAGTACATTAAAACTGCTTTGAAAAGAAGGATTAATCGTTGTTTACCATCCCTTCAGAGTTCCTCCTCTCTAAATCTGAAAACAGGAGACTCTACAATAAATATTTGCTATCATTTTGTTAGAAACCATTCTACCCAGAGAGCAAAAATGGGTCCAGTCTTCTCATTCTGCTTTGACATCCATGTCCCAAAATGTGTAGCTGTATAGCTGTGCATTAGAATTTTAAGGGAGGGGGGAGTATAAGTATTATACTGAAAATGGAATTATACTTGACATGGAAATTGGAAACACATTCAATAAACTTTTATTCTTTTCTGTAATAAAAATAAAATTTGTAGCATTACTCTTATACCCAGTGACCTAACCAAATTCCTCTGCGGTCTGAAAGACATCAAAGCACTATGTGAATTGATGTGAATACATTTGTGTTTGTGTGTATGACCTGCCAAATCAGTTGTAGGTATACATAGAGAGAAGAGAATCAGTAAGTATCTTGCTTTTGTTGCCTGCTTAGGATTGAAAAACCATGGAGCTTATCTGTCACCTGTTGGGCTATATTTGGCTTGGTGAGTAACAAGGTATGTAGGCTGGCACCACATATTCATTAGGTGGTCCTACATCCTTTATTATGTCTTGGTGGTGTTGCCCTTCTCTCTATAGGATGGGAATTCAGTCTGTGACGTCCTAGTGGACGTTTGAAGATTTAGACCTAAAATTAAGCCCAACCACCAGAATTCTGGCTTAGATTCAAGGTTAACCAAAGAATGAGGTTGTTTTCAGTTTAGTTGTGGATTACTAACAGTTGTATCACTGACATACAGTTGGATATTTGTACAAAATGTTCCACTTGTTAAGACTTTATTATACAGTTTTTGGATTCCAGTAGGTAGAGCTAGGGATAGTCAGAAAGAAGGAGCTTTTCTTTGTTTATGGTAGAAAAGTGATAACGCAATTGAGAATGTAAACATGCTGAAAATGTCGTGCAAGATCAGAGCTTACGTTGTCACAAGTCACACTCATCGGACAATGATGGTATGATTCCCACCATGTCAAGAAGGTACTTCTTCGTCCCATGAGAACAAGTGACTCATACGTACGTACAAAGCATATGTCCCTGGCGTCTTCATAATTGTAAGGTTCTGGTTTAGAGTGAAAATTTTAAGGAAAACCCTGTAATATGAGAAAGTAGATGTGACAGTTTAGTCAAATACTGTACACGTAGGGGATGATTCAGTACAGATACATTTTCCCAGTGCATACTGTAGCTAGGACATACTAGTTTACTTCGGAAAAAAAGCCTCATTTTCCCCTCTTTTCACCATCTGTTTGTCCATTCCCCATTTAAGAATCTAAACCATTGAATAATGGCAAGGAAACTACAGCCTGTCTCCTCAAATCCATCTCTTCCAGTCTATCTGTTACCTGTTTGTCCATTCTCATGGCTCCGATAGCAATATTGTGGGTGGTTTCTCTGACATATTGAAACTCATTCAAAGTTTTGGCATAGTACACTATAACTGTTATCATCAAATCAGGACTTGCAAAGGTTTGGGAAATGTGCTTGAGTTACGAAAAGTGTATTATTAGCATGTCAGCTCAGTCTGCACCCAAGCGTTCCATCAAAACCAGAGATGGCTTGACCCAAGTCTATTTTTAAAGCAGTCTGGCCTCTTCCTTTGCATTTGCCTACCTGGAATATGTAATCTAGACTTTCCTTTTCCTGGACTTGTTTTCTACCTGATATTCATGGTATCCCATCTGATGTCTCACCCAAATCTATGCTCTTGGTTCTTCTTTGCCAAATGGCATACTTTTTATTCATCTGCTAACTTAAAGTCTATGGTTATGAGCCCAGCTCTCCTGATTGATAGGATTATTTGTAATGTTTAGCTTATTTGGCATTCTCTACAACAGGGGTGGGGAACTTGTGGCCCTCCAGATGTTTCTGGACTCCAACTCCTGACATTCCTGGGCATGTTGGTTGGGGCTGAAGTTGGAATTCAACAAGATCTGGAAATCCAGGATTTTCCTACCCCTGCTCCCAAGGTTTGCAACCCCACCCATGAATTTTAGGCATGGTTCATTCAGATGGCTTAATTCATTTAGCTTAATTAATCTATATACAGTGGTACCTCTGGTTACGTACATAATTCGTTCTGGAGGTCCGTTCTTAACCTGAAACTGTTCTTAATCTGAAGCACCACTTTAGCTAATGGGAACTCCTGCTGCTGCCACACCGCCGCTGCATGATTTCTGTTCTCA
Source organism: Podarcis filfolensis (assembly GCF_964270895.1). Classification (NCBI taxonomy): domain Eukaryota; kingdom Metazoa; phylum Chordata; class Lepidosauria; order Squamata; family Lacertidae; genus Podarcis; species Podarcis filfolensis. The sequence goes on from NC_139608.1 coordinate 84,960,104, forward strand.
TCCTGAAGCAAAGTTCTTAACCCAAGGTACTATTTCTGGGTTAGTGGATTCTGTAACCTGAAGCGTATGTAACCTGAAATGTATGTAACCTGAAGTACCACTGTACTGCTTTTCAAAAAACAACATTTTCAAGGAAATAATTTGCCCCCAGTCTCTTGCAGAGCAAAAAGGCCCTGCAATGTCCCAGGTGATCATGAGTTAGGGCGTGGGTGGTTTGCATCTATTTTTAAAGAACCAAGTGTTGTGTTGTACCTAACCCTGGAGGCAGAAGCAAATTCAGCTGGCTGGCACACATTGTCTTGTTTACCTGGGGTGGTTAATTCCCCTTATTAATTGGTCACATGTTTGAAAAGAAAATGTGCCGTTAAGACCTGCTTATAGAACACTCCCTATGGAATGCGGGCCAAATCAGATTGATCTTCCAACTGTGGTTTTTATTGCTGTGACTGTGCCAGACAAGGCTGTTGCCTATACTTGTCCAGAGTGTTGCTTATTATATTATATGTCATGATGAGTATAATCCACCTCATACAACAGACTAATAGTGGGGTTTTTTTGCCATTTGCATTCTGATCCTATGTGCGGTTATCGGGGGAAGCTAAATCAAAGTTCTGTCAGAATTTCAGGAAAGAATGCCTTAGTAATTTTGCTGCACTGGATCTGAAAATCTTTAGCCACTCCCACCCTCAGCAACAGCGTTCAAATTGGCAAGAACTAAAAGTAACAGTGAACTGGGAGACCAATCAGATCTTGTGCTGTGATCAGCTGCTTATTCCCCAAGCCAGCACACCCAAATTATGTTATTTGGCTAATATTTTGCAGTGGAAGTTTCCAATCACGCCAACACAGTGGACCCTCCAGATACAAACTTAATTCGTCCCAGGGGTCAGTACTTACTCCATAAAGTCTATATCCAGAGGCGCCACTTCTCCGCACACGCATGGCGTGATAGAGCACTTCTGCGCATGCATGCACAGCGAAACCCGGAAGTGTACACTTCCGGGTTTGCTGCATTCGCAACCTGAAATTACATTACCCGAAGTTAACGTAACCCGAGGTACCACTGTATCCTGTTTTGGTCCCATGGAGGAGTTCAGAGGCAGGTTAGTTGCCACAGCACCATGGAGAGCTCCTTGTAAGAAACTTTCTCCAACAAGGGTTGGGAGTGAACTGAACCCATTTGAGCCTCTGCCTCTGCTCCATCCCTCATAGGCTCTGTCCCCTTGTGAAGAACTAAAGGATCTTGAAAGGATCAGATCTGAAGATGGGCAGTTCTTCTGTGCTCCATGGCCTTCTGGCTGGAGAAATCCTTGCACCATTGGTCTGCCGAGATACTGTGGGGAAACAGTCTCAAGCTCAGTTTCTCAAGCTCAGGAGGAGGTGACCATGTGGCTCCAGTTTTATGGAGCCTGCTGCTGTAGTAATGGCATATGGTTCAGTGAAATTCTGTCCACCAACCTCACATTCAGTGGTCACCTCATCACCAGCATTAGGCCCAGAACCAGAAACCCTGTTTGGCTCCTTAGCTGGTAGCACTGTAGCCTCCAAGTCAGTGTTCTCACTGCTGGACTCTGAGGGTCATGACAACCATACACTTTCCTAAAAACAAAGGATCCACCTGTTGCATAGACATCCGAGGGAGCCTCAGCTGGAAGGATAAGGGCAGAATTAGCTCCTACCTCAGCTATGTTTCCTAATGTAGCACTTTGCTTATTTCCTTAGGAATGAGAGGAGAAGCATTCAGGGATACCAGTGTGACTGAGGAAGGATAGTGGTCTCTGCTCCTTATGAGCATTTAGGGGGTGGTCTATAGGTTTTGCTGCTTCTCTAAGTCTCTTGCTGACAGCAGTCTTTCTTTCATAGAACTTAAGGCAGTGGTGGCCAGACTTGGCCCTCCAGCTGTTTTTGGACTACAACTCCCATCATCCCTAGCTAACAGGACCAGTGGCCAGGGATGATGGGAATTGTAGTGCCAAAACAGCTGGAGGGCCAGGTTTGGCCACCACTGACTTAAGGGGACACAATTACATAGGATTAAGTTAATGCAACTTTACCCAAGGCACCTACAGATAAGACTACCCCAACAGTTTCCTATTAGGAAATGAGAGACAATAACATCAGCCAATAACATTCCTTTCTATTTATCTTTCTATCCAGTTCTTGTTTTCTGGGGTACTCAAGGGTACACAGTACTGGCACCTTCTTTTTCTTAGAAAAAAAGCACTGCTTAAAAGTGTGGCAGTTACTGTAACAACTTCATGGTGAGTAAAGGTAAAGGGACCCCTGACCTTAGGTCCAATCATGGCCGACTCTGGGGTTGTGGCGCTCATCTCGCTTTATTGGCCGAGGGAGCCAGCGTACAGCTTCCGGGTCATGTGGCCAGCATGACTGAGCCACTTCTGGTGAACCAGAGCAGCGCACGGAAACACTGTTTACCTTCCCGCTGGAGCGGTACCTATTTATCTACTTGTACTTTGACGTGCTTTCAAACTGCTAGGTTGGCAGGAGCAGGGACCAAGCAACGGGAGCTCACCCCGTCGCAGGGATTCAAACTGCCAACCTTCTGATCAGCAAGTCCTAGGCTCTGTGGTTTAACCCACAGCGCCACACGCTTTTTCTAGAAGAAAAGCACTTCTATCTATCTATCTATCTATCTATCATCTATCTATCATCTATCTATCTATCATCTATCTATCCGTCTATCTATATCTATCATCTATCTATCACATTAATTAAATTAAAAATATTTCTATCCTGCCCTTCATCAGTATAGACATCAGGATGGAGTGCAGAACACTAAAATAATAGCAACCCAGCAGGTCATACAATGAACAACAATATGCATTGAAACTGATCATCAAAAACAAAGAAAGCAGCTAAAAAACCAGAGTTTATCAGGCTGAGAAGCTGACCATGTTGATCCAGCCACTTAAAGGGCCTGATTTCTAGGCGTGCTGCCAGCTTCTATTGCTGCCCCACACCTTTTATCCGTCCTGCTCTTGGTTCATGCATCATGCTGCATGCCACATTCCTGGAACATGACTGAGAATGCATTGAGATCATGCAGGCAGAGAAGAAGTGACTGAACTGTGGGAAAAGTCTGTTGAAGAATTAAAGCCACTTGATTCAGCATGGGCACAGCAATTATATACACCGCCACTTTTATAAGATATCCCATGATTGCAGGTCAGGATTATCACATACACCTGGTCTGCTGCTGCCAGAGCTCAACAGACACTGGCAAGGAGTCGGCTTATTTCAGAGATGAATGTCTCTCAAGTACGAAAAAAATGTTGTTTTTCATACTTGAATGCCGCTCATAAAGGAAACTTAACCCAGAGTAATCACATCTTCAGTAAGAAATACAGCAACTATCCCATCCAATTCTTCTGATGTATTATTTGCCTGCTCCCCTTTCTCTCCTGATATTATCCTCACAGGGCATATGGTAGTCAATTGTTTTGTTTTTAGGAGTGTGGGGTGGGGTGTTCAGCTGGGCCAAACTCTGAGGTGATGGTCTTTGCCCACATCTCAGTTGGTAGACCATAAGACTCTTCATCACAGGTTCATGGGTTCAAGGCCCACACTGGGAAAAATATTCCAGCATTGCAGAGGGTTGGACTAGATGACGCTTGTGGTCCGTTTCAACTCTACAATTCTATGATTCCCATATTTGCAGTTCTTACTGGGATAGGATAAGTATAGGATATTCTGTTTTTTTAATGTTTGATGTTTTGTTGTACAGTGGTACCTCGGAAGTATAACGGAATCTGTTCCAGAAGTCCGTTCAACTTCCAAAACGTTTGGGTACCAAGGCGTGGCTTCCAATTGGCTGCAGGAAGCTCCTGCAGCCAATCGGAAGCCACAGAAGCAGTGACGGATGTTTGGGTTCCAAAGAACGTTCACAAACTGGAACAATCACCTCCGGGTTTGCGATGTTCAGGAGCCAAAACGTTCGACTGGCAAGGCGTTCGACTTCCAAGCTATAGCATATAAATAAAATTATAATGATAATTTTATATATAATTATAATTATGGGGGAAACCATAGGGAAAATAAAGTGTGCACCCTGATGTGTTTCATTTCCAGGTGCAGGTCTTTTGGCCACCACGTGGAAACTACTGGAAGCACTTCCAACACTGTGGAAGCTACATGTGGCTGTTAAACACACAAGTGTTGCTCAACACATCAAATAGAGAGTTACTACAGTGGTGGCCACCAGTGGCGTAGCGTGGGGGGTGCAGGGGGGGCGGGCCGCACCGGGCGCAACATCTGGGGTTAGGGCAAATCCATGGGTTAGGGGGCGCAAATCCACGGGTTAGGGGGCGCAAATCCACGGGTTAGGGGGCGCAAATTACTTGCCTTGCCCCGGGTGCTGACAACCCACGCTACGCCACTGGTGGCCACTACTACAAACAAGCAGCATTGTCATTGAGACTTTTTGTGTGGTGAGGGTGATTCTAGGTGTTGGGTGACTCCTGCCCTGTACAACTGGTGTGTGGAATTGCCAACATGTGGAAGCCATAAAAACAGGTCTTGGATGTCCTAGATGGAGTGTATTCACCTTCATTGCACCAGCAGTTTCCCTACCTCCAACCCATTCTCTTGATGTTTAGGAATGCAGTGAGGCAGCTGCCAAGGGGGCAGACAAGTATTGGGATTTTCTCAGTCTTCCAAAACAGGGATCCGGTAGTTGCACAATTTATACAAAATTACAATCAATACAGGCATTGCCTTTCCCCCCATATTTCAGTGGAAGCATGTCAGGAAGAACCCCTGTGTATTCTGCAGCCCACCTCCTTATTACAGCCATGCTTTCTTAGCCATCTGATCGCCCCCATTCTAACAAGACCTTCATACAAGCAGAAATAGTATTGGAATGCAGCCTTTCCTAAAAACTCATCATGTTCCATTCTGTGATTTTGTGCCAGTCGATGATCATGGCAGTGTGCCATAAAGGTAAAGGGACCTCTGACCATTAGGTTCAGTCGTGACTGACTCTGGGATTGCGGTGCTCATCTCTCTTTATTGGCCGAGGAAGCCGGCGTACAGCTTCCGGGTCATGTGGCCAACATGACTAAGCTGCTTGTGGCGAACCAGAGCAGCACACAGAAACGCCGTTTACTTTCCTGCTGGAGTGGTACCTATTTATCTACTTGCACTTTGACGTGCTTTCAAACTGCTAGGTTGGCAGGAGCAGGGACCGAGCAACGGGAGCTCACCCCGTCGCGGGGATTCGACCGCCGACCTTCTGACCGGCAAGTCCTAGGCTCTGTGGTTTAACCCATAGTAATCCGCAAAAAAATCCATTATCTTCACAGTTAGCTGTCATCTTTCATTTTTCCACCATATCAATTCTACCTGTGTTTGGGGTAAGTTGGCATGTGTGAAGAAAAGGGCTTAGTATTCAAATTTTGTCCTTGCCATATGGTCAGCTGCCACATCTCCTTCTCTTAAACTTACGTGACCCACAAATGCACCCTCAAAGACTGCTGAGTTATTCCTCCCAGGAGACGCGTGGGTCAAAACTCAGATTCCAAAAGCAAATACTTCCTCCCAGCTGTTCTTCCTGCCTCTATATTATTTTTTAAACATTTCCAGTAATACATGGAAATTTGTTTGGTTTGGGTTCCATTCCAGTCATGATTGCAGTTGTGAAGGCAGCCTGGGAGAGTACAGCTGCAGAAAAATGGTTTGTTGATCATACATGCCATTTTCTTATGAGTCATTTCTAGTTAGTGAGGAATGTGTCCCCCCCTCCCCAATTTAATTTTTTAACTTTTAAGGCAAGAATACCTGGTATTAGTTGCAGTAAGGAGCCCCCATGAGGCCTAACCTCTAAATCGGGGTTGGAAAAGGAGAACACACTCAATATTTCCAGTTACACGAATCTTGCTTGGGGTGGACACAGTCATGTCCAAATTCAAGAATTCGGGTGACTTGAATTTCAAAGGAACAGCGAAGTGGAGACAAAAACAAAACGATTTTCAATTTGCTAACATTTTCAGCAGTGCTGGGAATATGATTGTATTATTATAATTGTTATTATATATTATTTTAGCACTCCTTGCAGAAATACACCCCAATTCATAAATGATATAACAGATCAACTTGATAGGGGGGAAAATATGATACATTACAGCAATAACACCACATAAAACATGTTTTTGATCTACTATTCCTATAATATATGGTATCATTTTATAGGCCCCATTGACTTCATCTGTGGTTTTTGTGCGATTTCGTCTGTGTTTTTTGCCCTCAGTTGCCTGAATTCAGGGATATCAGCACATAACCAAATCTGATGGGCTTCAAAGCTTTGTGTGCATGGTTTGATCCATTGTGTGATCCCAGACTGGATGGAATCTCCCTTGTGACTAATCTAGGAAAGAAGACAAAGGAGCTCTGTGGGAGCGCTCTGTGGGAATGCTGCAACAGCAACTAAAACTAGTTTGATTTTTAGAAAGGGGGAACCCAGGGCTAAACTGAGTTTACTCATACCTGATGTGTACCTTGCTCTTCCTCCAAGTGGCTCAGGGCAATGTTCATGAAGTCATCCTACTTTATTCTCCCAACAGACCTAGTAAGATAGGCAAGCCTGAGAAAGGGTCAATGATCATTTTCAAGATTAACTGAGTGAGAATTTGAATCCAGATTACCCCAATCTGTGCCCAAAACTATGTTCACTACACTGGCTCTTGAATTTTAGATACAATTTTCAAGTCAATTAATTGAAGGTTGAGGTGTTCAGCCATCCTTGCCTTTTTGTCCTCCTACTTTGGCCGAAGGGTGAGGTACACTTAGACAAATACCTGAGCGATGCAGGAGAACCAAGGATTGAACAGGTTGTGAGGACAGACACTCTTGTCCTCACTCAGTAGCAGTTAATGGATTTGAAGCCTAAAGTTAAGACTCATCCAATAGGAACACATGCAACCTGGCTCTCCAAGAATTTGAGTCCCCAGAGGCTTCATTAGTTACAATCACTGATGAAGATGCAGCCAAGCTTTAAAAGTTCATATCCACTTACTGTGCAGCTGCCCAGTGGCCCATTTTTTTAAAAAAAAAATCTTTGTCAGAATACCAGTTGTTACCACCATCCTGGATGCAATTCAACAATCTATCTAGGTTACCCAGAAGTGGGCTATACTTGCTATACGAATGCAATCCTATCTCATGCCAGCATGGAGAGCCAGCATGGTGTAGTGGTTCGGAACAGTGGACTCGTAATCTGGTGAACCGGGTTCGTGTCCCCGCTCCTCCACACGCAGCTGCTGGGTGACCTTGGGCTAGTCACACTTCTTTGAAGTCTCTCGGCCCCACTCGCCTCACAGAGTGTTTGTTGTGGGGGAGGAAGGGAAAGGAGAATGTTAGCCGCTTTGAGACTCCTTAAAGGGAGTGAAAGGCGGGATATCAAATCCAAACTCTTCTTCTTCTTCTTCTACATGCCACCTTTATCTGCTGAGGCTTCTCTGCCAAGAGGCAGAGAAGGTTGGATCGTGGGATCGCAACTTACACACCCACTAAAGGAAGAGCTGCTGGCTATCTTTCTCAACCTGTTGTTTATCTCCCCTCCCTTCTTGACAGCTGAGCCTTCCCTGGAAACTGAGTCACTAAGAAAGAGAGATAAGGGGAGATGGGTTGAAAGAAGCAACCACCAGCAGCTACTTTTCCAAATTTTGTTTCTATTCTCTCCTAACTTACTCTGCTTCTTGGGGTGTGGGTGTGCACAGTGGATAGCCTTGGGATTGGTGATTTTAGCATTTGCTCTGGAGAGACCTGTGTGCTTGATTATTATTTTGGGGGGGGGTATTGTTATTGTTGTTTAGTTGTGTCTGACTCTTCGTGACCCCATGGCACACTGTCTTCCACTGGCTCCCGCAGTTTGGTCAAACTCATGCTGGTAGCTTCAAGAACACTGTCCAACCATCTGGTCCTCTGTCGTCCCCTTCTCCTTGTGCCCTCCATCTTTCCCAACATCAGGGTCTTTTCCAGGGAGTCTTCTCTTCTCATGAGGTGGCCAAAGTATTGAAGCCTCAGCTTCAGGATCTGTCCTTCCGGTGAGCACTCAGGCCTGATTTCCTTAAGAATGGATAGGTTTGATCTTCTTGCAGTCCATGGGACTCTCAAGAGTCTTCTCCGGCACCATAATTCAAAAGCATCAATTCTTCGGTGATCAGCCTTCTTTATGGTCCAGCTCTCACTTCCATACATCACTACTGGGAAAACCACAGCTTTTACTATACAGTGGTACCTCAGGTTACATACGCTTCAGGTTACATATGCTTCAGGTTACAGACTCTGCTAACCCAGAAATAGTACCTCGGGTTAAGAACTTTGCTTCAGGATCTGTCCTTCCGGTGAGCACTCAGGGCTGATTTCCTTAAGAATGGATAGGTTTGATCTTCTTGCAGTCCATGGGACTCTCAAGAGTCTTCTCCGGCACCATAATTCAAAAGCATCAATTCTTCGGTGATCAGCCTTCTTTATGGTCCAGCTCTCACTTCCATACATCACTACTGGGAAAACCACAGCTTTTACTATACAGTGGTACCTCAGGTTACATACGCTTCAGGTTACATATGCTTCAGGTTACAGACTCTGCTAACCCAGAAATAGTACCTCGGGTTAAGAACTTTGCTTCAGGATAAGAACAGAAATCATGCTCTGGCAGCGCGGCGGCAGCAGGAGGCCCCATTAGCTAAAGTGGTGCTTCAGGTTAAGAACAGTTTCAGGTTAAGAACGGACCTCTGGAAAGAATTAAGTACTTAACCCGAGGTACCACTGTACGGACCTTTGTTGGCAAGGTGATGTCTCTGCTTTTTAAGATGCCTTGGGATAGCCTTGGGATTGGTGATTTTAGCATTAGCTCTGGAGAGACCTGTGTGCTTGATTATTATTTGGGGGGGGGATTATGGGATATGAATTAATGGCTTTAATTGTATTGGTACACTGAAAATCTATGTGATCTTGTTATGTCTTATGAACAAACAAATTCAATCTGAACTGTAAGATGAGTTGTATGTTTGTACAGTGGTTAATACTTCCATGCCCAAATAAGAATTTATTTTGTTTGTTTGTTTGTTTGTTTGTTTGTTTGTTTGTTTGTTTGTTTTTTAAAAAGGCTGAGCCTGGTCAGAATTGTTTGCAGATGAGGCTGAAGTCAATTCCAATCCTGAAAGTCAGAGGTGCTTTTAACCTCCGGGAAGGTTTTGTTTGTGTATGTGGAGATTTGGATTAGACCATTACAAAAGCAAGATTTAATTTTGCCCTTAGATCCTTCTGATCTTCATTATGCCATCTTACCTCTTCCTGAGTTTATGCTCTACCCTTCAAGCAGATTCTCAGAGCAGCTTACAGCGCTAAAGCAAAAGTACCATCCCCAAAGCATTTAAGAGCATAAACACACCACAAACAAAAAGCAGCACAATCCTAAATCTAAAAAGAGCTTTACGTTTAATACCTTTTCGCCAGAGTAAGCATGCTGGAGAGCAGAACCTGCTTTGTGTGCACCTTTTGAAATGCTAATGAGCCCATGCAACCCAGCCTTTCCTTTTATTTGTTTAGCTTCCCTTAACCATTTTGACCTATTTTCCAAAGAGATTGGTCTAGTTGGCATCTCAGGAGACTCCCTCTCAGTCTTTCCATGAGTCACACAGAGATCCTCAAACGCAGTACTTTTGATTTCAGTTGCTCAGGTCTATTTCAAATGATGCTTCAGAACGAACATAGCAAGCTGCCTTATAGTGAGGTGCTTCCAAAGTGTTGCTATTTTTGGGTGGGATTCAGTCACATCCTGGCAAATCCAGGTTGCACGGTTCTAATTGTGCAACAAACTGGCCTCCCCAGCAAAAAGATCAGACTTTTTGCAATAAGGAAAGCGATGGAAATATGCATTTGAAACAGTGGAGTGGCACTTGCTTTGATGCAATGCTGCCATCTAACCTCTCTGCAAACAAATCGGAACCTAGGACCTTCTGCACATAAAGCGAATGTTCTGCCCCTGAGCTGTATATGATGTCAGGTATGGGATGCGGGTGGCGCTGTGGGTTAAACCACAGAGCCTAGGACTTCCCGATCAGAAGGTCGGTGGTTCGAATCTCCGTGACGGGGTGAGCTCCCATTGCTCGGTCCCAGCTCCTGCCAACCTAGCAGTTTGAAAGCACGTCAAAAGTGCAAGTAGACAAATAGGTACCGCTCTGGCGGGAAGGTAAATGGTGTTTCCGTGCACTGCTCTGGTTCACCAGAAGCGGCTTAGTCATGCTGGCCACATGACCCGAAGCCTCCCTCGGCCAGTAAAGCGCGATGAGCGCCGCAACCCCAGAGTCAGCCACGACTGGACCTAATGGTCAGGGATCCCTTTACCTTTACCTATGGGACAGGCAAGGGCAGGGCTTGGCTTAATGAGTGTTGACAGGCACTGCCAATCAGCTGGTTGCCTGCACAGCTCCTTCGTAGCTGGCTGTCAGCTCTTCAGAAGCCCGGTTCAAAGTGCTACACAAAATAGCACTTTGGGAGAGGGGCTTCTGAAGACATCTGTTAGTGTGCTATCTTGCCCTACACTTTGAATGGGACTTTTGAGGCATGAATGGTGACCTTTGAATCTTTGAATTGTAGGCTTGGAAGGGACCACGAGGCTCATCTAGCACAAGTCTTTTGCCCAACGTGGAGCCTGAACCCACCACCCTGAGATTAAGAGTCTCATGTTCTACTGACTGAACCATCCCAGAGACTTGACATCTTCATGACTTCAGGTGGGTGGAGCAGAGTTTGGAAAGTCAATGAAGGTACACAGAGCAGCACAATGCATTAGAAGAAGTGTAAATATGCTTGCTCCTCCTAACAAAGAACAGATGTCAGTGCTACACCAACACTAGTCACCCTCAGCACAAACAAAAATGGTTATCTGAAGAAGTGTGCATGCACACGAAAGCTCATACCAAGAACTAACTTAGTTGGTCTTTAAGGTGCTACTGGAAGGAAAAAAATTTTTTTGTTTTGACTATGGCAGACCAACACGGCTACCTATCTAAAAATGGTACTAGTCTTGTTTCCATCCATTTGCCTTTCATGACTGGGTTAAGAAGAGAAAATCCTGTTGGATTTGGTTTCCTCTGCGTGAAGTTGGGATGGACTAGGAAGAATTACTGAGGTGTTGAAGGATTAGCAAACCTCAAGACAAGTAAAGCTTAAGCATTAATCATTGATAGACAGATCCCAGGGCATCCCTAGGGATTGCTAACAGCTTAGAGATTGCTTGAAAGATAAAGCAGTATACAAGTTCAATAACTAACTATTCTCCCTATAAGTTTCACACTTCTTGCGCTAACGTTCCTAGTAATAGTCCCATTAAGAAAAAGTATAATGAAAGTAATAAAAATATGTTAACCAAACAGAAGAAAACACACAACACTAAGCTGTAGATCAATTTAATACACCAAACACTGCTGGAAAGCCGTGGTGAGCAGGTGAGTTTTAAGCAGACAACCAAAATGTCAGCACTAAGTGCAAACCTGATTTTCATTGGAAGTACATTCCAAAGTCTAGGTGCCACAACACTAAATATCCTGGGCTTAGTGGACTTAAAAAGAACCTCATGGGCGCGCAGCACTACTAAACATATCTCTCACGAGGACCAAAATGACCAGGCAGGGGTACATAATGTAAGGCTTCCTTGTCATTGCTGCTAATCGGTCAGATTCCCACATATTGTTTGGATATGCACTATAGTGTTTTAACATTCTGAGAAGTGCATTAAAAAAAACCCCTGATGGCCATCTTGATACAAAATTTATAAAATATTTAACAAAAGTGGTTCTTACTGTATTTTTAGATCCCTTCAGTTAGTAAATGGGTAAACACAAAGCACTTGCTGTTTCAGATTTCATGCCACTTAGGCTGGAATAAGCCTCAACTGGAGCTGTGGGTTAAACCACAGAGCCTAGGATTTGCCGATCAGAAGGTCGGCAGTTCGAATCCCCGCGACGGGGTGGGCTCCCATTGCTCAGTCCCTGCTCCTGCCAACCTAGCAGTTCGAAAGCACGTCAAAAGTGCAAGTAGATAAATACCGTAGGTACTTCTCCGGCTGGAAGGTAAACAGCGTTTCTGTGCGCTGCTCTGGTTTGCCAGAAGTGGCTTAGTCATTCTGGCCACATGGCTATATGCCGGCTCCCTTGGCCAATAAAGTGAGATGAGCGCCACAACCCCAGAGTCAGTCACGACTGGACCTAATGGTGAGGGCAGTGGCGTAGCGTGGGGGGGTGCAGGGGGGGCCGGCCGCACCGGGCGCAACATCTGGGGGTTAGGGTTAGGGGGCGCAAATCCACGGGTTAGGGGGCGCAAATTACTTGCCTTGCCCCGGGTGCTGACAACCTACGCTACGCCACTGGGTGAGGGGTCCCTTTACCTAAGAGAAGGGGTGATTTAATTTTTTAAAACCCTGTCCCTCTTCACAATCCTCACATATAAAAAGCTGCTTCAAAATTATGTGACTGTCGTATCTGACATTGCAAGCAAGCCCCCTTCCTTGCGCAATTTGCCCTTATCGAGTGGTCCCTAAGATTATCCGCAGTGGCTCCTAGCAGTCAGCAGTCAGCAACCGTTGAGATGTTTAGACGGTTGAGATGTATCTGACATCTGGTGGGTTTTAGCTGTAACTACAGCAGCAGCCCAGCCCAGACATGAACAGATCTACCTAGGAATCCACTTGCTTTCTACGAGAGCTGCTGTCCAAGGTTCGAACTACAGGTGGCGATGAGCTGTGGAAAGCAACTTCCAAGGCTGCCAGTCTAAGAGTAGGAGGGGCTGCTTAAATCTTACCTATCCTATCGTTTGTCCGCTCAGAACTGCCCACCCCAAACTACTATTCTCCCTGTTGAGGAAAACGTACAGGCAATTCGTTCTTTTTTTCTCCTGGAAAAAAATAGCTTGTAGAAAACGATGCGGAGTATGCAAACAACAGAAAACAAAACCAAAAGGCAGCCCCTCAACCTTTCCTCCAAGGCTGCTTTATATAGAAACAAAACAAAGCATACAGTTTGTATCTCAGTCTGCTGCAGTCCTGTTTCAGCCATGCTATGAGCTGGGGGCACTGGGCTAGACCTGGAGGACAAACAACTTACCTGCTACTGAGTAGCAGGTAACTGATCCAAAGGACAAAATTTGAGCTAACAGGTGTGCAGGGCTTCTCCAGACATCCTTTACCTTGTGCATTTATGCTTATTTCTGACATCTTTCCGCAAGGCCTGCAAGACAGAGTTGTTCCACCAGACCTTTGGTCAGGGCCCAGCCTGACTCCCTCCTCTGGCAACCTGCACAGAATTTTGCTTAACGGTTGCCATTAATTTGATTTTAATTAATTTTTATAATGAAATGTTTTTAGAACGTTGGATTATTTGATTGTTTGATTATTTGATTGTTGTTAGCCGCCCTGAGCCCGGCTTCAGCTGGGGAGGGCGGGATATAAATAAATTATTATTATTATTATTATTTGTGCTCATGTTGGTATCAGGGCAGTTATCCACAAACACATTTTCAATGCTGCCTGCACCTCCAAAAGGTGGGCATACTGCTTCATTTCCACTTGGTGCATGTCCTGTAACTTCCTGCTAAAATTCTGCAACCTTTCCATACCTCAAATGTTCTGGGCTCTGCATGTGTGCTTTTGTTGTTCGAGCGTGTCCCTCCATACATGAATAATATGTTAACGCTGGGGAAGCATTGCAGAACAACTAACAAAGCAGGATGGTGTGTGGATCATAAATCTGCCACTAATGCGCTATTATTGCACCAATGACATAATGCAGAATACATTCACAAAACACAACATACCAGGCTGGCGTGGCCCTCAGGTTCTTCAGGATCTAGAAGCTATCCAAGGGAACTTTCCCCCCAAAAGGTAGCTGTGGATGCAACACAGTCCAGGGCTTAAATGAGCTCATGTATGTCCTAGGTAAAGGGACCCCTGACTGTTAAGTCCAGTCGCAGATGACTCTGGGGTTGCGGCGCTTATCTCGCTTTACTGGCCGAGGGAGCCGACATTTGTCCGCAGACAGTTTTTCTGGGTCATGTGGCCAGCATGACTAAGCCACTTCTGGCGAAACCAGAGCAGTGCACGGAAACGCCGTTTACCTTCCCGCCAGAGTGGTACCTACTTATCTACTTGCACTTGACGTGCTTTTGAACTGCTAGGTTGGCAGGAGCAGGGACCGAGCAACAGGAACTCACCCTGTCATGGGGATTCAAACCACCAACCTTTTGATCGGCAAGCCCTAGGCTCTATGGTTTAGACCACAGCGCCACCCGTGCCCCCATGTATCCCCTAGATGACTGCTATAGTTTTTCAAGTTGTATTTCCACAAAGAATCCATGCTAAGCCTTGAGGTCTCACACTATGACACAACCAAATGGCCTTTGATTACAGTTTTTGTCTTCTCCACTGGGGATGTATTTGGAGAACAAACCATTTTGGGTGGTGTCTGGGGTGATTTTATAAAACAACACTAACTGTTGCCATCCTAGATTCCTGCAGCAGGGCTGCAACCATAGTGTATTGGCAGGTAACAGGAATCTTGTCATTGTGTCCGTTAAGTTGCTAATTGTGATGGCCTGGGAATCCGATTCAGAAGCCGAATTGGAGGAACTCCAGCCTGCACAGGAGTCCCCGCCTCCAGGGCCGGCTGAGCTGGGGCAGGGCCTTGACTCTGAGGCACCTGCACCTGTGCCGGATCCTCAGGAGCAGGCACCAGGTGAATCTACTCTGGCTCCGGAGGGGATTGAGGACACATTGCCTACAGGTACGCCTCTCCCAGCCCTGTCAGGGGAAGGCGAGTCTTCCCCTGGGTCCAGTAACCCTCCAGCCTCTCCTGAGCTGCAGAGGCTCAGGGCAGAGAGGCGGAGGGAACTGGTTTCTCCCAGGAGGAGTGCTCGCCTTAAGGCCAGGAGAGGCGGGTCACCTGGGGGCCGGGACCGCCCTATGCCTCAGGGCAGATAAAAGCCAGCCAGCCCGGTCCCAGGTTGTGGGAGCAACGTCGTTGAAGAGCTTTTTCTTTTTTTTTTTAATAAAATATTTATTGAGATTTTACAAAAAACAAAGATTAACAAAGTAACAAGAAAACATATAAAAAGAGAAAGGTGAAAAAAAACATACAAAAATACATAAAATAGAAAAAATAAAAAATAAAAATAAAAATACAAAATGCAAAAAACGAATAAGTAAGAAAAGATTAAAAACAAATCCATTTTTTGTATCTTTAAACTCATTAGCTTGTTTCCTTGACCTCCTCACACCTCCCCTTTTTGTATTCCCATTTACATAATCAAATCAACAAATCCTTACCCTCTTTCATTTATCTTAACTCTATATCTTAACATATTATAACTCTATATTTTCATCTATTATCAATCCATTTTTGCATATTCTTATTAACTTTGTTGCTAATACCACTTTGTTGCTAATACCACTTTGTTGCTAATACCACTTTCAATCCAACATCATTTTAACATTCATTAATTTTACAGTGTTTCTGCAAATAGTCTTTAAATTTCTTCCAATCTTCTTCCACCAACTCTTCTCCCAGGTCTCGGATTCTGCCAGTGATTTCCGCCAATTCCATATAGTCCATCACCTTCATCTGCCACTCTTCCAGAGTGGGTAAATCTTGTGTCTTCCAATACTTTGCAATAAGTATTCTTGCTGCTGTTGTTGCATACATGAAGAAAGTTCTATCCTTCTTTGGCACCAACTGGCCGACTATGCCCAAAAGAAAGGCCTCTGGTTTCTTCAAGAAGGTATATTTAAATACCTTTTTCATTTCATTATAGATCATTTCCCAGAAAGCCTTAATCTTTGGGCACGTCCACCAAAGGTGAAAAAATGTACCTTCATTTTCTTTACATTTCCAACATTTATTATCGGGCAAATGATATATTTTTGCAAGCTTGACTGGTGTCATGTACCACCTGTATATCATTTTCATAATATTCTCTCTTAAGGCATTACATGCCGTAAATTTCATACCGGTGGTCCACAACTGTTCCCAGTCAGCAAACATAATGTTGTGAGCAATATCTTGTGCCCATTTGATCATAGCAGATTTAACCGTTTCATCCTGCGTATTCCATTTTAACAGCAAGTTATACATTCTTGAAAGTATCTTAGTTTTGGGATCTAACAGTTCTGTTTCCAATTTTGATTTTTCCACCTGGAAGCCAATTTTTTTGTCCAAATTATAGGCCTCTCTTATTTGATAATAATGAAGCCAGTCTCGCACTTTATCTTTTAATTTCTCAAAACTCTGCAATTTCAATTTGTCTCCTTCTTGTTCCAATATTTCCCAATATTTCAGCCATTTGGCCTCCATATTGAGCTTTTTCTGAGCCTTCGCTTCCATTGGTGACAACCACCTTATGGTTTTATTTTCAAGTAAGTCTTTATATCTTATCCAGACATTAAACAATGCTTTCCTGACAATATGGTTTTTAAATGCTTTATGTGCTTTAACCTTGTCGTACCACAAATATGCATGCCACCCAAAAACATTATTAAAACCTTCTAAGTCCAAAATGTCTGTGTTCTCAAGAAGCAACCAGTCTTTCAACCAGCAGAATGCTGCTGATTCATAGTAAAGTTTAAGGTCTGGCAGGGCAAATCCGCCTCTTTCCTTTGCGTCAGTTAATATTTTAAATTTTATTCTGGGCTTCTTGCCCTGCCAGACAAATCTAGAAATATCTGTCTGCCACTTCTGTGAAGAGCTGTTTCGGCCAGCACCCAGACCTCTTCCTCCAGAGTTCCCGCCCTTGCCCGGCTCCTCGCTTTGGACCCCGCCTCGCCCATGGAGAACAGTCTACAGACCCTCGACCCAGGTCCTGGACCTCGCCCCACGGTAACCTCCCCCCGGGACCAGCACAATAATGCCTGGTGCTTGGACTTTTTGAGGTTGCTGTAAAATGATGCAAATATGACTCAGATGCTGAGAGGCCTTAAAAATAGATAAGGTTTAAGATCCAGCTGCTTACATAATCACACAAATCCACATTAATCCTTCCACAGTGCTACGCGGAACAGAGGACTTATCGAACTGGCAGTGCTGTGGACTCTGTAGTGCTCAGAACAAGGTTTCCTTGTCTTCAGCTGACATTTTTTGGGGACAACATTCTGTGACTTTTCAGGCAGACCTTTAGTAATTTGTGGACTTCAGACAAAAATGCTGACATCCATAGGTGATTCCATGCATGATGTTAACTTTGGGAAATGCCTTCAAAGCATCTGTTTATTCTTAATGACCAGTCTTCATTTTTTGTTGATATACAGTGGTACCTCGGGTTAAGTACTTAATTCGTTCCGGAGGTCCGTTCTTAACCTGAAACTGTTCTTAACTTGAAGCACCACTTTAGCTAATGGGGCCTCCCGCTGCCGCTGCGCCGCCAGAGCACGATTTCTGTTCTTATCCTGAAGCAAAGTTCTTAACCCGAGGTACTATTTCTGGGCTAGCGGAGTCTGTAACCTGAAGTGTATGTAACCTGAAGCGTATGTAACCCGAGGTACCACTGTATAAAGAAATGGATTTTTAACAGGTATTTGTATATTTCCACAATTCCCTGCACACATGCAAACATGGCGGAGCCCAATATATTTGTTGCCTGAGGCAAAGGATGAGCTGGCACCCCCTTGCCCAATTCCACAAAAAGAAGTTGAGTGGCTTAACAAGTGATAACATCAACAATGGCAACAGACCTGGATCCTGAGGGCAGGTGGCTAGCTTTGAGGGGACAAGCCAGGCTGCAGAGCATACAAGCCTCTGTCTTCCAACCTCTTGTTGTACCTCTCTCTCACTTTCCTCAGAGACCATGCAGATCAGTCGTCTGTTTAATACACAGGCCAGTTCATTACTGCAGCTGTCTTTCTAAAAGCAAAGGTATCCTTAAGAGGTAATGTGAGGCTAACTCAGATTGCTTGCTGCTCAGCAGGTAAACCTTTTGCGCCTATTAGGTCTGTAACTAATCTGTTTAGGATTAAATGTTATAGATATACCTGGCTGTAGCTGGGTGGAGAGCTATGCTCCTGTATTGTTCTCTGTTTACGAGATTTTGGCATTTAATATGCCACCTAATAAAGGCTGGCTGCAGGCCCATGCAGATGGGAAGGGGCAGCTGGGTGCACTTGTCAAGGCCCTCAGGGGGCTAAAACAGCTGGGGGGTGGGCACCAGGGGCCTGCCGGACATACGCTGTCATAGCAAGAACATCTCATGCTACCCAGCTGACCTGGGACCCTCGCCCCAGGCCTCAGACAAGCTCTGCACAGGCCTGGCTGGTAATGTCTTGGCTGTTCCTTGGCTGCTAAACTCTAGTTTTGCCATCTGATCAATGACAGGGAATTGCAGACTTACAGAAAATGAATGGTATTCCACAACTTTTCGATGTAAGAACTAGGGCTGCCAAGGATCGACCCCCCCCCCACTTTTTAAAAACCTGTTAATAAATTATCTGGGAGTTAAGCAGTGAGGTGGCTCAACTCCCCCAAGTTCTCTGGCTATATACTTCCCTTGTGAAAACTTTCCATTTCTTCCCACACATTTTCTTGTTCTTTAACCAGTTACTGATCTGACCTCTTAACTCAGGAGGGCTAAGTTTGTCATTAGCCTTTGGTGAGGGTCAAAAGATATGTTTTTTTACAAAAAAAACTTAATAAAATGATGATGATGATGATGATAATTTATTTATACCACACCCATCTGGCTGGGTTTCCCCAGGCCCTCTGGGCGGCTTCCAACAAAAGATTAAAATACAATAGTCTGTCAAGCATTAAAAGCTTCCCTAAACAGGGCTGCCTTCAGGTGTCTTCTAAAAGTCTGGTAGTTTTTTCTCTCTTTGACATCTGGTGGGAGGGCGTTCCACAGGATGGGTCCCACTAGCGAGAAGGCCCTCTGCCTGGTTCCCTGTAACCTCACTTCTCGCAGTGAGGGAACCACCAAAGGCCCTCGGCGCTTGACCTACCAGTGTCCGGGTAGAACAATGGGGATGGAGACGTTCCTTCAGGTATACTGGACTGAGGCCATTTAGGGCTTTAAAGGTCAGCACCAACACTTTGAAATGTGCTCGGAAATGTAGTAGTAGTAGTAGTAGTAATAATAATAATAATAATAATAATAATAATAATAATAATACTCACACAATGGAGCTTTGTGCCACATGGTCTTCCATGATCCTTCAAGGATAGTTTTCCCCATTAGCTTCCCACATTTCTTCCAGTACAATGGCAGAATCACAGACCAGAGACAAAGGGCCCTTACAGACCACAGAAAACATTCCTTTCATACCAAACTTGTACAATAGCTTTCATAAAAGGAAGGGCCCTTTATCTGGTGAACATAAATGGTAAAATAACTCACTTCAGCCAGATACAACCAATCTGAATGATACAATTGTTAAAAACTTTTTGGAAGTTCAGGTACAATCCCCTATCCACATGCATGTTGACACTTTAAAAGAATTCTAGAGGTCCTAAGATAGGAATTACTTTTGCAAGAAGCCATGCTGATTCCTCTTCAGCAAGACTTGTTCTTCTGTATGCATGATATTTTTAAATTTAATAGCCCTTTCCACCAATTTATCCAGAATTGGCCTTTAATTTGCTGGATTTCCCTTTGAATACAGATGCCATAAGACTGTATTGTGTATTTGTTTGCTTGGAAACATGAGTCTGATTGGTGTTTCCTGCTGGATGAGACCTATCTTGGGCAGCATTCTGTTTTCAAGTAGTTAACCAGATGCCTATAGAAAGCCCAAAATGGATCAAACATTTACCCCAATAAGGCAATTGTTTCATGTTTTAGCCACACTGGCTTTCATTTTCTACTTTCTCAAATCCATACCCATCACATCACACCCCTTTTATCCTGAGGGGCTGTCTCCTAGTCTCATATACAGTGCATTACAGGACAATCCCTATTTTCCGACATCTGCCCTAGATTTTTGGGAGAAATCTTGACGATCCTCTTAAAAATATTGTTATTAATTTGTGCATAGATGCCCTATAAATGCCATTCTTGACGTTTCAGGTACTCTGAAGTCTTCTGAACCACCACTTTGCCAGCAGAGGGAGCCCTTGACTCAGTAGATCAGCTGTACTTCCTGTAACAGGACTGAGCTACCTCGCTTTGGAGTTTTGGCATAGGTACACAAATATATGTTGTTCCAGTTTTGTGAAGTTGTGATGACTATTAATCTTGGGGGGGGCGGAGACCTTTAGCCTTGCAGACCCCCCCAAAAATGCACTGAAGATCATTTTTGCTTAATTTTTCGTGTAATTCTTATGTCTGCTGTGTCTTGACTCCTGCTGCACCATGAAACCTGCTTGACATGACTGGGAGAGATTTCATTTCAGAAAAATGTCCCTACCTTATTTTATTTTTATTTTTTATTTTTTTGGGATTTGATATCCCGCTTTATCACTACCTGAAGGAGTCTCAAAGCGGCTAACATTCTCCTTTCCCTTCCTCCCCCACAACAAACACTCTGTGAGGTGAGTGGGGCTGAGAGACTTCAAAGAAGTGTGACTAGCCCAAGGTCACCCAGCAGCTGCATGTGGAGGAGCAGAGACGCGAACCTGGTTCACCAGATTACAAGACTACCGCTCTTAACCACTACACCACGCTGGCTCTCTCTCTACCTTGAGAAGCTTATAATTACAGGGGATCTCTAGATGTGCAAACTTTTAGCAGTGAGCCCCACCCACCCATCCTGAAAACACTTTTAACGTGTGTGTTTACGGGCATACAATCTGTTCTTAAGCACGGAGCTCAATGGAAACACACCTTTGTGTAGTCACCTGTGCAAAGTTATGTCAGATGTGATGTCACAAATTCATTTCCCTTTCCCTCAGTGGAACAGTTCTTTGACTTTTAAGAATTTGATTTAATATAACGATGATGATGATGTAGATGATGAATTTGATAAAGCGCTTTAACTCCCTCCCCAAAGGCAGTCACCTACCTGAACCTTGGTGAGAGAGGTCAACAGACAGACAGCTGATTAGTGTGGCTATCATTGCCATTCCAAATGCTACAAAAGTATCTAAATATCAAATTTATAGCTTTAGAATGTGGCCTTTCAGCTGAAAAGGGTTTGAGCTTAGCAAATCACTTTTCTTTCGTTCTCTCCCAGCCTGTTTGCATATTGGAAATGGATGGTGAAAAGTTTTAGGAAGTTTACAACAAGTTGTGACTATTTATAGAGCTCCTTACTTTGATGCACACCAAAGCTTTAGACCTCTGTGTAATTTATGCAGGAGAAATATTACATTGTTTGGGGGGGGGGGAATTGTAGCTTTAGAGAAGATCTGAATTTACAAATGGCAAGGAACAAGAGCACCTTTTCTGTCTCTTCAACCTTGTTGTTGTTTAGTCGTTTAGTTGTGTCCAACTTTCGTGACCCCATAGACTAGAGCACGCCAGACACTCCTGTCTTCCACAGTTTGGTCAAACTCACGTTAGTAACATTTTTTCAACCATCTCGTCCTCTGTCGTCCCCTTCTCCTTGTGCCCTCAATCTTTCCCAACATCAGGGTCTTTTCCAGGGAGTCTTCTCATGAGGTAGCCAAAGTATTGGAGCCTCAGCTTCAGGATCTGTCCTTCCAGTGAGCACTCGGGGCTGATTTCCTTAAGAATGGATAGGCCTGATCTTCTTACAGTCCATGGGACTCTGAAGAGTCTCCTCCAGACCATAATTCAAAAGCATCAATTCTTCGGCGATCAACCTCCTTTATGGTCCAGCTTTCACTTCCATACATCACTACCTTAACATATGACAATTAAAAATGCCTGAATATTGAGCAGTGAGTCGAGAGTTAACTGAAATCAGACCCAGTGAGAATGTCAACAGAATGAATTTAAATATTAGAATGCATGTGCTAGTTTTAGTTGTGTTAGCTGGGTGAAGAGTTGGGATATTACATGTCAGTGGTTGGCGAATGACAAATAAGGCATTTCTAAGTGTAGAATGATGATTTAAACCAGGGTGGGAAGTATTCACTGTCAGTGGACAAATATTTGTGCTTAACTGTCTTGGCACCAATGATTCCCTGGTTATATTTATACAGTTTTGGTTCCCATTCTTATAACTCATTTGCATTCCATTTCCCACCCCAACACTGCTGTATCTAGTGAACCTGCTTTAAGCTAGGTTTGCGTAACTGGGCTGTCTCTAGGCTTTTGTGGATGAGATCTAATCTTGCCTCCTCCAAACACCAAGGAGAGTTATGCACTCATAGGACAAATGAAAAATATCAGTGATCATTAGATGCTATGGTAAACACATGATTGCAGTCAAAAGCAGGTTCCAGGGCCACTTAGTCCTTCGTCTCAGTTTTCACCAACAACCAAGAAAACTTTCTCAAGATGGTCTACCAACTGTATTATAGATGGCTGAAATTGGGGATGAAGGAGAAATGCAATTCAGTATGCATTTAAACACATTTCAGAAATTCGCACTTTCTGAAATGATATGCAAACCAAAACACAGCCCACCTTTGAACTTTGCACTTATCTGAATTTTTGCAATGCACTTTTTGAACCAAGCAATGTTTACAAATATGCATGCATTAGGGGAGAGTATGCACAAAAGTGAAGGTATTAGTGGAAAATAGCATAGCAAAATGCATTATATTGAATGAAATTGCTTGCATCGGTCAAAGCTGCGTCTAAAATGCGTTTGGAAGCAGAAATTCACACTAAAATACTGGTGACGTTTCATGTGGATTTTTCATTTTAAAAAGTACAAATTGCTGCAGAATGTGGAGAACTAAATTTAAGATGGGGGAAATGAGAAACTGCGAGTAATGAAACTGACAAATCTTTCCATTCCTAGCTGACTCACAGAACACAGGAAACTCTCTGTGTTGCTGAGCTTGTAGGGAGAGGAGCACCTATTGGCACCTCTGGTCAGTGGCGTAGCGTGGGTTGTCAGCACCCAGGGCAAGGCAAGTAATTTGCGCCCCCTAACCCGTGGATTTGCGCCCCCTAACCCGTGGATTTGCGCCCCTAACCCTAACCCCCAGATGTTGCGCCCGGTGCGGCCGGCCCCCCCTGCACCCCCCACGCTACGCCACTGCCTCTGGTTGGCCTGCCCTGTAGTGAGTGCCTTTTGAATGGCAGTTTTCAATTAGATCAGAGCTATTATTGGCAAAAAAAGAATAAGTAATAAAAGACAAAGGGAATTTTATGGTAATAAGGAAAAACAAATTAAAAAGCAAGAAAGAAACACTGAGTTTTTGCATATGGCTTGGATTCCAACAAAAGATTAATGTTTAATTAGAGAACATTTATAGGAGTGCTGACAAAGCATTACATTTCTCTAATTTATCCCTTCTGCAGCATATGATTTGCCTAAAAGGCCCTCAAATCAATAGGTGCAAAATGTGATTTCTGAAAGTGTAAAATAATGTGCGAAGCTACAAGCAATGCTCTGACAGTCCAGATTCTTGAAGCTTCCAGATCACAGAAATGTAGCCCATGATAAGGTTAATAAATGAGATCTCTGGGCAAGACTAAATAAATCTTGCCAAGGACAACTTTCTAAAAGTTCACCATAAATAGAGCATTCCCAAATCACATGGA
The DNA here is from genome assembly GCF_964270895.1 of Podarcis filfolensis. Classification (NCBI taxonomy): domain Eukaryota; kingdom Metazoa; phylum Chordata; class Lepidosauria; order Squamata; family Lacertidae; genus Podarcis; species Podarcis filfolensis. The sequence goes on from NC_139608.1 coordinate 84,983,717, forward strand.
ACAGAGTTGCATGTAAACCTGCATCAGCAGTTATTTTTTAAAATAGCTATATCAACGTCGGGTTAAGTACTTAATTCGTTCCAGAGGCCCGTACTTAACCTGAAACTGTTCTTAACCTGAAGCACCACTTTAGCTAATGGGGCCTCCTGCTGCTGCCGCGCCGCCAGAGCATGATTTCTGTTCTCATCCTGAAGCAAAGTTCTTAACCCGAGGTACTATTTCTGGGTTAGCGGAGTCTGTAACCTGAAGTGTATGTAACCTGAAGCGTATGTAACCTGAGGTACCACAGTACACCAATAGCCTGCCTTTCCTTCATCACAGAACTCAAAGTTAGCATTTATGGGGTTCTTAGGCAAACTACCGTCAAATGGCTAATAATAATAATAATAATAATAATAATAATAATAATAATAATAATAAATTATTTATACCCCACCCATCTGGCTGGGTTTATTTATTTATTTATATGTGCACATGCAGACAATCATTATTATCCCACATTAAATTGCCATGTTGGCACTTTGCGATAAATAAATGGGTTTGGGGTTGCAGTTTGGGCACTCGGTCTCTAAAAGGTTCACCACCAGTGGTGTAGACAGACAGTCCTAAGCTTGGTGGGCCAATGGTCTGATTCAGTACAAGGCTGCTTATGTTCCACACACCCAAAGTGTGCTACGTAGATTTGGGAGATTCTCCAGAACAGTGTGGGAGATAGCAAGGGAAAGGAGGAAATTAGTGAAAATGGCTTCCTTCCTCCATATAGCAGAGAACTTCACTCTTCGGCTTTATTGAGTTGCATAAGTGTTGCCTAACTAAAGCATTTGGAGGGATGATCTGAGCTCCTCCCTGGCATCTGCTAATATTCTTAATTATCTGTCGTACTAGTCTTTGATGGCTAACAGTGATGATGGTTATAGGTTGCCTGCAGCATCAGTGACAGCATGTCTTTAAATATCAGCTGCTAGGGAACAACAGTGAGTGATAGCTATTGTCTTCCTGTCCTGCTTGTGAGTTTCCCAGAATCCTCTGGATTGTCACTGTGAGAACAGGATCCTGGCCCAGGCGGGTCTTTGCTCTGTTCCAGAAGGATTCTTCTTACGTTCAACCAATTTGTTTGATGCTTTTGTGAATTCAGTCAACTCTTGGCCATTATTGGTTCTGGGTTTTCACACATCAACCCTATGCTGTGTGAATCTGAACAGGCATATCCTGTATAAACAGAATGACACCAGTCTATCAACGACCTTTCTTCTTGCATGTTATTACCTCATTGTTCATTGTTTGCACGTTATAAATATGAGGGAAAGTACATAGAGGAGAAGGAACAAGAAGTCAAACATGCAAATATCCCGCTGGGATATTAACAGATTGAACTTCTGTTAAAGGTGGACATGTTGAACTTGGCAAAATCTTTCCCCTTCTTTCTCTTCTTTGGATAAGAGTTTTGTGTGCCCTGAACACTTGCTCTTGACTCAACACCACCAACTGAATAAAAGCGAACCATTCTGAACCCTTTGCAGCAAATTATGTGTGATGGGAGGGACCACAGAGGTTAAACCACAGAGCCTAGGACTTGCTGATCAGAAGGTCGTCGGTTCAAATCCCCGCCACGGTGTGAGCTCCCGTTGCTCGGTCCCTGCTCCTGGCAACCTAGCAGTTCAAAAGCATGTCAAAGTGCAAGTAGATAAATAGGTACCACTCCGGCGGGAAGGTAAACGGCGTTTCCTTGTGCTGCTCTGGTTCGCAAGAAGCGGCTTAGTCATGCTGGCCACATGACCCGGAAGCTGTACGCCGGCTCCCTCGGCCAATAAAGCGAGATGAGCGCCGCAGCCCCAGAGTCGGCCACTACTGGACCTAATGGTTTACCTTTACCTTTACCCTTTACCTTTACCTATGTGTGATGGGTCTCTCAAAAGCATGTCCTGAAGTCTGCAACCCCTGAGTTTTATTAATGGATGATAAGAGAAGATTCCATTTTTGCTTGCTCTGCCTTTCAGAAATTTGGAAAGACTGACACCCTGGCATTGTTTTCAGGGCTGGCCTATCACCAGGTGATCCTGGGTGACTCTCTGTCTAGAATAGCCCTTCTTGGCTGCAGCACCAAGTAGAAAGGACTCTCCATTCATTCCTGTTGCCATTCCGATAAACTTGCTGGTGTTGCTCTGGAACAGCAGCAAGCAATGGAAATATTAAGGGCCTGGTTGCAGATGTGCAAGAAGAAACCACCCAGCAGGCAAGAAATCCCAAAAGCAGCAGGACGAAAGAGGAGAAGAGCAAATAGTACAGTGCCACTGGGGTGTGGAAGTGTGGATTTGTAGCAGAGCCTCGTTTCAGAGACAGGCTTAATGTTCAGAGGCAAAGGTGAAATTTAGCTCCACTTGTCTGGCAAAGCTATAGCGAGTGGGTGAAAGAAAGATTACGAGGACTTATTAGGGTTTGTCAGTCTGCAGGACCAAATGGGACAACTAAAAAAGTGTTGTTTATTTTGTTTATATATGCCCCTCCCAAGGTGTCAAGGGTGATGCACATTTCAGTAAAAATACAATCATTTACAACAGTTGTGGGGATCATTTGGCTCATTGCCCAGGCTCGCTATGGCTGATGGGAATTGTAGTTCAGCAAAACCGGGGGTGTGTGTCAAAGACTTGCTATATCTGAAACAAAATAAAAAAATTCCTTCCAGTAGCACCTTAGAAACCAACTAAGTTTGTTATTGGTATGAGCTTTCGTGTGCATGCACACTTCTTCAGATATCTGCCATATCTGATTTACAACAATAACTAAAACTTCTTAAAACTGTAAAGCTCAAATGAACAATATAGCACAACAGCACAATACTATTCCCCCGTCCCCCATTTCATAGAGTTTTAATGTTGGAAGAGGCCCTGAGGGTCATCTAGCCCAACCCCCTGCAATGCAGGAATCACAGCTAAAGGATCTGTGAAAAGATGGCCATCCAGCCTCTGATTAAAAACCTACAATGAAAGAGAGTCCACTATCTGCTGAGGTAGTCTGTTTCACTGTTGAACCATCAGAAAATCCTTCATAATTTTTAGTCAGAATCTTTGTAATTAAAATCCGTTGGTGTAGGTCCTATCCTCTGGTACAGCAGAAAAGAAGCTTTCTCCATCTTCCATGGGACAAACCTTCAGATGTTTGAAGATGGCCATTAAAGCACCTCTCAGTCTTCTCTTCTCCAGGCTAAACATGCCAAACTCCCTCAACCATTCTTCCCAAGGCCCTCTTATTATCTTGGCCCGCCCTCCTCTGTACATGTCCCAGCTTGGATTCAGACCACACCTATCTCCCAAACACCTTGTTGAGCAAATACGTCTTCAGTTGATGTCCGAAAATGCTGTACTTTCCCAGGGATGGGTGCCACCACATAGAAAACCCTATCCTGTATCGCACACCAGCTATGTCAAGAGCAGGAACTCCCCTGCCGTTCTCCAAGATGAGGTGGTAACTATTGGGAGAGGCAAGTATTGGGAGACCCAAGAAGTTGGGTCCTAAAAAGTTGAGGGCATTGGTAGGCAAACGAAGGCCTGGGGTCCAAATCCGGTCCAATCACCTTCTAAATCCGGCCTGCAGACGGTCTGGGAATCAGTGTGTTTTTACATGAGTAGAATGTGTCCTTTAATTTAAAATGCATCTCTGGGTTATTTGTGGGGCCTGCCTGGTGTTTTTACATGAGTAGAAGCTGTGCTTTTATTTAAAATGCATCTCTGGCTTATTTATGGGACAAAGGAATTCATCCCCCCCCAGCAATATAGTCCGCCCCCCCCCCCCAAGGTCTGAGGGACAATGGACCTGCCTCCTGCTGAAAAAGTTTGCTGACCCCTGGTTTAGGGCTTTGTATGCCAGTACCAACACCTTGAACTGGGCTTGGGAGTTCAGAGGCAGCCCACATGGTCTTGTCCAAATCTTAAATGGTATATAGACATATTTCACCTAGAACACCCACTTCAGTCTAGCCCTTGCAGCAGTAGGACATGCCAGGCTTAGGTTTCCCCGAAAATTATTTTGTCTCTGAATCTTAGAAAAGCTCTGATCCTGACTCCTACTTGCTCTAAGGCCCTGGGAGAACCACCTTGCCTTATCTGAACCAGCTTTCCTATCTATAAAAGCTACCTCCATCTTACAGATTTTATAGTGACTATCAATAAAAAAACCCCTCTGTTTATTGCTTCTCAAAAGCTAGAAGTCAGTGCAGTGTGCCATTCTCTCTTTGTTTGGCTTGTACCTTCCGCTGTCGTGTATATGAATTATTGAGTGCTTGATAAACCGGAGAGTGCAGTTCGTGGAGAGCTGGGCAGAGTTTTTTTGCTGCAGTCCTCCCTGCTGCCCCTGAGTCACGTATCTCAGCTGAGCCTCTTTCTGTAAATAGTTGCAGGACCTCTCTATCTCCGAGTCTAGGTTCTGGAGCCTTTTCAAGTCAAACAGGATGTGTGTTTGCTAATTAATTAATTTATTTATTCTACTCTGGCTTACACTGCCAGGTTTCCCCAAGGACTCCGGTGTGCCATCTCAACTCACCCTCTTCTGCAGCTTTTGGCTGGAGTGTTTGTTTTCTTAACTATGGGTGAATGTAAATGGAACGGGCTTCACCAAGACTAGAGCTAAGCAGGTTTCTTTCAGCTCCACCTCAATATTTCAAAAACAGAGCCATTGTTTATTCACAGGAGAGAGCGAGATTCCTGGTATGGGATGAAGTGGGAGGAATTAGAGAGAACAAATACCGACAAACCTCCGTGTTACTCAGATCTCAGAATAGAGATGCATCAGATGCAATGTTTCATAACTGTGAAACTTCTCTTGCCCTCCCCTAAAGCGACCCTGCCATGAGACTGTGCCCTCCAACATTTCTCTGATTAAAATAAGGATGTTCCACTCCATAATAATAATAATGATTTTATTATTTGTACCCCGCCCAACTGACTGGGCTACTCCAGCCGCTCTGGGCAGCTTCCAACATATATTAAAGCATAATAAAACACGAAACATATAAAAACTTCCCTAGACAAGGCTGCCTTCAGATGTCTTCTAAAAGTTGTAGAGTTACTTATTTCCTTGGCTTGGGGGGGGTCGCATGGCTCCATACCCTCCAACATTTCTCTGATGAAAATCGGGACGTCCTTAAAAAAAAAGCAGGACATTCCCAGATAAAATCAGAAACCAGGACGGTTTTTGTAAATCTGGGACTGTTTCTTGGGAAATGGGGACACTTGGAGGGTCTGTAACAGCCAACAGCAGCCACCCAACATTTCAGTGGTTTTTCTTTGGCAATAGGGGGATGTCATACTGACCAAGATTTGTTCTATTTTAAAGCGGTGAGGTCAAGAGGGGAGAGGAGTATGGTCCCAGTAGCAGAGGCACCGACTTGCCCCTTGCATTGAATTCACAACCCCTGAACTGAATTATGTTTATCTGTATTGGGTCACTGATTGGTGGTGATGGGTGTGTTGGTTTCATTTTAATAGCTTTTGAACTGATGATTTCTGAATTGATAACATTAGTACTGATTGCCTTTCATTTCATGTTCTATCAACTATTGTTTATTTTAAACTAAGTGGAATTAACTGAACTAACTAAAGCGACAGTGTCCATATTGATTACTTTGGAGTTTAATATTGGTGAATTAGTCTAGAACTGAGTGCTTTTGAATAATAATAATAATTTTATTATTTATCTCCTGCCCATCTGGCTGGGTTTCCCCAGCTACTCTGGGCGGCTTACAGAATATATAAAACATATTATTGAATTACCAGTCTTTGAATTGTCTGTCTTGGAATTGAGGGAATGGGAATTTAGTTTTGGAGTGAATTTTGAAATGGTTATTGAAGGAATTGTTGTATTTTATTTCATTTGCAGTTTTGATCACCGTCATATTAGTTGTGGGCGGCACAGCCATAATTTGAGTTGGCTGATGAACATTTTTTTGGATTGTGGACTTCATCTTTACCATAATTGATATATGAAGGGTGAATATGAGTAATTAATTGAGCCGTCAAAGGTTATTTTTTTTCTGATAGAGCCTGTCAACTAATATTATCATTTGATTAGCTTATGAAAAATCTGAAAGCTGAAGCTCAGATCTGAAAGTATTCAGAGAAAATGGATCTGCAAAAAGGAATCAAAAATAAGGATACAAGAAAACAATACATGATGAATTTTGATTTAATGTTGATTTAATGCTTGAAACAATTAATGAAGTCTTCACAAATGAGTACAATAATTTGAAGAAAGAAGCTAACAGTTTGCCCCAGGAAGCAAAAAATAACAGAAATATTTAGAGAGTCAAGGAATTAGAACAACAATGTTAATATGATAAAGGGTAGGATTTACCTAATGTGCCTCATCTGTGGAAGCCTTGCTCAATGATTTCTGCTTGTGCAGTGGGCTTTCCACTCTCCCATCCCCTTCTTTCCCTCCAACTGATTTGGGGGAGAGATGTTAGGAGAACCCTAGAACGGTATAGTGGGAGGTAGGGGGAAAACATCCTGTCTGATAAGCTGTAATGCTAGCACAGGTGGAATGTTCATGATAGCGAGACATTGAATTCCACCCATAAGGAGATCAGATGCTAAATAAAATATTGCAACCCAAAAACAGAGCAAGGCAGACTTGAAATTGAGAGAATTGGAAATTAAGATAGGTAATCAGGGAAGTAAAATATAAGACTGTGAAGGGAAGATACAAACAATGGGGAACTGTAATTAGAGAATTGAAAGCAAAAAGTAGAGCTAATGAACTAGAATTGATAAAAGGGAATTTTGAGAACAGATAGTGAATATAGAAATTATAACTTTACAATAAGAGGGGAGGTTTTTTCGGAAGGCAATTTACAGCTATATTTTATGAGCTGTTGGCATGAAAATGCCTATCACGTTTATTCTAGCTATTCAGGGTGATTGGATAAACCAAGTGATGGTTCAGTTCATAACATTACATGTGAGGGAGGTATTATATTCAGAGGAGGAATGACTGCTGGGAGGAGTGCAGAAAGAAGAAATGCCATGGTGTCTATTCATCAGCACAACCAAACGCCTTCATCTTCCCCAGCTGCAACAAAACATATCTCTCCTGTATTGGTCTGTACAGGAGATCAGTGCAGGTATGCTCAGTTTGAATTCACCCCTGAAGTCTTCCATTTTCTTCTGAGACAAGATGGATGCCAACCAAAGGGTTGTTTCTGTTTAATGAAAATGCTGCAGAAAGCAAATAGCCAGTATAAACAAGGAGTTCCCTTCAAATTGTGGGCCTTCTCTAAATGAGAACTGGTGGCCATTAATGCAATTGAATTAATACAACTTCACCAGATAGCCACTGAATACACAAGGAAAAATATCGGCCCTTCAAGAATACATAAATTTATGGGGATGGGGAATGCTTGTTGTGAACCCACCCAGGATGTTGGCAGTCCACTTTGGGGGACTCTGGGAGGGGCTCACATTTCTTCATTCTCCCATTCAAGTAGCTCTCCTGTGAAATGAATTGCTGAACAGGTGTTCTGTTGATATCATTGAAAGTCCGGATAGCAGAACAGAATAGCCAAGAACAGACAAGCAGCAGTTTATGTTGCTCAGTTCTGAGTCACAAAAAAGAACAGTAGTCAGTGCACCTGCCCTTTGGGGAAGAGTATTGTTCTAAGCTCATATTCTACTTGAGCCAGCAGGTGCATTTAACACGCTGTGCTGCGCAAGAATTGAGGTTCCCCATCGTTTAGTTTCTAGCTGCCACTGATGCACCTGTTATTCTTATCCTTGACACCATCCGATTCCCATTTTTATTTTACTAAGCTGTTTAAGTCAGTGATATCCCATGGGGCTAAGTGCCAAGTGTTAATTACATGCTTCATAGAAAAACTGACCTATTGCTTAATATCTGGTCTGTTTTAATGTCAAGCAGTGATCTTTAGCTCCTGTGCCCAAGATCAGACAGTAAGTACACCTGCTTGGCATCTCTTACTGTATAGGTTTTGCAAAATATTTTGGGCTTCTGCCCATTAACCCTGCAATCCCAAGCATGCGTCTTTGAGAGTAGCCTCCAAGGAACACAATGGAGCTTACCCCTAAGTAGATAAATTTAGGATTTCACGGCAAGAAAGGCTGTCACCTTTGTTCTTATGATGAGATTGCATTGCCTTTGCCTAACAGGCAGAAATTCAACAAATATATTATCCCAGCATGATAATGTTGGAACACAGCCTCTCCTCCTTACAGAGGGGAGGAGTTGTGAGCAGGAGCCATTTCCCGTGTTGGCAGGGGGCGTTCCAGCCCCCTGCCCAGCTGGCCTGGCTGCCGCGCCACGCCCCCATGTAGCCAACCAACCAGGTGGAGGCTTGGGGGCGGGGTTTTGCCGCTCAAACGTGGCCACGGCAGCACTTCCCTTTCATTCCGCTGCTGGGTGGCGGTTAGGCATTGGAATATGTTTGTGTATTGAAGGGCAGGGTGTGGCCATCGCCTACCCCTCCACTTTATGGGTATTCCGGTAAAGGAATCCAGCAGCCGTGGATCCTGTCCGACGCCCTTGCTGGTGGCTAGGGCCATGGCACGACCCCCAGTGACATCAGGGGGAGCTTTCAGTTGTATTTGCATCAACAGGCTCCTCCCACTGGTGGTTAACCCTTGTTAGACGCACCCCTCCCTGAGGGGGTGGAGTCGCGCTCTGTTGTTTTATCCAGTGCCTAAGCCAATATCTCTCACATGCTGTAATCAATAAAGTTGTGGCCTTTTTTAGCCCATTAACCTAACATACTGTGTCCATTTGTCTTTCTTATCCCCAAGCGGGTGGCGGGTCCTTGAATCACAACTGAGAGGATGGCATGTGACATCTTTGCTCCACCCAGCACCTCCTGCATCAGCCACCAGGGCCAGGTCAGTGTCAGACATCAGCCGCCCCCCAATGCGGATGTCCTGCCCTGCCATCTAGCTGCTTCAACAGCCAGTAGATTCAGCTGAAGAATTGCATTTGTTGGAAAATCAGAGGACAAGGGGAGTGGAGACACTTATATACACCTTTGCCCTGCTGTAATGACACTTGTTATTGTGTTTTAAATATATTGTAAACTGCCTCAGCAGATGCGTTAGAAATGCTCCTGAATAAATAAAGCAATGACGAGAGAAAACTTCACCTGCTACATTCTAGAGCGTTGCACAGCTATTAAAAGCATAGGAGCACTGCCAAATAAAAGACAGTAACCTTATTTATCCAGCTATAGTTTTCCTAGCTATGTGCCACAGCTGTCAATAGAAGGGTTGAGGCTTCTGCTCTTCCTCCTGCAGAGAAAAGGCAGCCAGTGTTCAGTCAAATCAAAGGGAACTGAATCCTCCCCTCATATTTTTGTGGAACTAACTCGATTGCAGGGTTGATGTCTCCCTCCCCACTCCCCACCCCCTTTATCTGCTCCGTGCAGCTTGGCCGAGTTCCTAAGCTCACCATTCGGATGCCAAACCTCAATGGCTGATTCTGGGGAAATAAACGAAGGTTTGCATTAAGGACAAGATGAAATATTGGGGCTCTCCAAATTCCTTGCACAAGACACTTTATGCAGAACCCCTTGCATCAATGAAGGAAAGGCCATGTGACCTTTGAACTCAGATAATAAAGTTACCTCTGCACCATAGGGATCAGCAGATGGATGCCTTGTGGCCAAGTTTTAGAGTTCTGAAGAGTCCCACTTTGGCTCCTCAGCTGTCAGAGAGATGTAAGTTGGGAGTGCAAATAGAATCGCTCTTTGGTAAAGTACCGGTAGTTGCTGACCAGCACTCCATTTGCCTAGCTGGGCAACTAGGTAGGTAGTGTATTCCTTGTTCATAAGGCCTGATAAAGGTAAAGGGACCCCTGACCATTAGGTCCAGTCGTGACCGACTCTGGGGTTGCGGCGCTCATCTCACTTTACTGGCCGAGGGAGCCGGCATACAGCTTCCGGGTCATGTGGCCAGCATGACTAAGCCGTTTCTGGCAAACCAGAGCAGCACACGGAAACACCGTTTACCTTCCCGCTGGAGCGGTACCTATTTATCTACTTGCACTTTGATGTGCTTTCGAACTGCTAGGTTGGCAGGAGCAGGGACTGAGCAATAGGAGCTCACCCCGTCACGGGGATTCGAACCGCCGACCTTCTGATCGGCAAGTCCTAGGCTCTGTGGTTTAACCCACAGCGCCACCCGTGTCCCTGATAAGGCCTGATACCTTCATTTAATTAAGAGTGTATGTAAACCCCTGTACTAGGTTAGAGGCACACACATCTCTGCAAGTTAGCCTGCAAGTTAGCAGTTCAGGAGCTGCTAGAGTTAAAGTTGATAAAAAAGATGGGGATAAAGAAAAACAGCCTTACCGTGTTAATGTAAATATTACTACAACTTCAAGCTTAGTGTGAATGCTAAATGTTATAGAGTTGCAAAAACTTGCTCCCTATGGTTGAGAGAACCCATTTAAACGGTAGTGGACAGTGGGGTCGGAAGGGGGAACTGGCCCTGGCAGGAGTGATGGATTGGTGTCTTTGCAGCACACTAACCTGACTGCTGCCTTGCCCTTCCCACTTCCAATAAGCAGAAGTGACTCACCTGCCTGGAGGTGAACTTCCTTTTCAAAATGTAAGGAAATTCTAAAACACAGGAACAAAAAGCCCTCCCTTTAAGAGAGACAGCCTGGAAATTGTAAGTTAAGGCACCCACCTTAACTTCCTGTGTAGCTGTAAGCACATTCTATAATCTCACATGTTGTACAATTTAGCGCGTTCACACTCAATTTGCATGAAAAACAAGGAAGAGCCATTTGGGTTTTTTCCAGCAAATTTTTTTTAAAAAATAAAATATTTATTGAGATTTTACAAAAACATAGGTTTACAAAATACAAAGAAAACATATGGAAAGAAAAAGATAAAAAAAACATACAAAAATACATAAAAAATAAAAAATAAAAATACAAAATACAAAAAACGAGTAGATAAAAAAGAATTAAAAACAAACCCGTTTTTTATAACTTTAAACTCATTAGCTTGTTTCCTTGACCTCCTCACACCTCCCCTTTTTGTATTCCCATTTAAATAATCAAATCAGCAAATCCTTACCCTCTTTCGTTTATCTTAACTCTATATCTTAACATATTATAACTCTATATTTTCATCCATTATCAATTCATTTTTGCATATTCTTATTAACTTTGTTGCTAATACCACTTATTTTCAATCCAACATCATTTTAACATTCATTAATTTTACAGTGTTTCTGCAGATAGTCTTTAAATTTCTTCCAATCTTCTTCCACCAACTCTTCTCCCAGGTCTCGGATTCTGCCAGTCATTTCCACCAATTCCATATAGTCCATCACCTTCATCTGCCACTCTTCCAGAGTGGGTAGCTCTTGTGTCTTCCAATACTTTGCAATAAGTATTCTTGCTGCTGTTGTTGCATACATGAAGAAAGTTCTACCCTTCTTTGGCACCAATTGGCCGACTATGCCCAGGAGAAAGGCCTCTGGTTTCTTCAGGAAGGTATATTTAAATACCTTTTTCATTTCATTATAGATCATCTCCCAGAAAGCCTTAATTTTTGGGCACGTCCACCAAAGGTGAAAGAATGTACCTTCATTTTCTTTACATTTCCAACATTTGTTATCGGGCAAATGATATATTTTTGCAAGCTTGACTGGTGTCATGTACCACCTGTATATCATTTTCATAATATTCTCTCTTAAGGCATTACATGCCGTAAATTTCATACCGGTGGTCCACAACTGTTCCCAGTCAGCAAACATAATGTTATGTCCAACATCTTGTGCCCATTTGATCATAGCAGATTTAACCGTTTCATCCTGCGTATTCCATTTTAACAGCAAGTTATACATTCTTGAAAGTATCTTAGTTTTGGGATCTAACAGTTCTGTTTCCAATTTTGATTTTTCCACCTGGAAGCCAATTTTTTAATCCAAATTATAGGCCTCTCTTATTTGATAATAATGAAGCCAGTCTCGCACTTTATCTTTTAATTTCTCAAAACTCTGCAATTTCAATTTGTCTCCTTCTTGTTCCAATATTTCCCAATATTTCGGCCATTTGGCCTCCATATTGAGCTTTTTCTGAGCCTTCGCTTCCATTGGTGATAACCACCTTGGGGTTTTATTTTCAAATAAATCTTTGTATCTTATCCAGACATTGAACAATGCTTTCCTGACAATATGGTTTTTAAATGCTTTATGTGCTTTAACCTTGTCGTACCACAAATATGCATGCCATCCAAAAAAGTTGTTAAATTTTATAAGTTTGATGAGAAATTCTCTTCTCTAATATGGAAAATTAGCAGCTAAATAAAAACCGATGAAATTTTCATTTTCTTTGGCTACGATAATGGGGGGAAAGTGTCAGCTTTTTTTCTTTCTCTGTCTACGTGGGTCTTTTGGTTTGTGGTAAGTTCCTTTAACCTTTGGGTTTCCACTTTTCTCTGCTGCTCCTCTTTCACATTTGAGGTGTTGACATGAAGAACTTATGCTAAGGTTACCAGATTTTTTTCAATGAATCCGGGGACACTTTTCAACTTCAATGGATTTTGTATGGGGACTGATTTGTAAATCTGGGGACTGTCCCTGGGAAATGGGGACGTCTGGTAACCCTAACATATGCAGTTGAAGCTTTTCCCATCACTTATCCCCCTCCTAGGAAAAGCTCCACCTCTTTATTTACTTTGTGCGGAACTACTGCTGGCATGGGAAGTTCTGTGACTGTTAAGTTGTGGGCGAACATAGCAGATGACACAGCGATTTCTCCAGAGCAGCTCTTTACTTGTAAACTGGACAGAACCGAACAGCAAACAGCTCAGCCGGCCTGCTTTTATAGGCAGCCGGCTGTCAACATTGTAGCAACAACAACCCAGGGTTTCCCGCCTAAAATAACTGACGTGGACCTGAGTGAAAACTATCTACAGTATCCCCCTGCTGGCCCAGGGTGAGAACTTCAATACATAACAGTGACAGTGCAATATTACGCCTAAACCTGCTTTTCCATGCCTTAGGTAAAGGTAAAGGGACCCCTGACCATTATATCCAGTCGTGGCCGACTCTGGGGTTGTGACGCTCATCTCGCTTTATTGGCCGAGGGAGCCAGCATATAGCTTCCGGGTCATGTGGCCAGCATGACTAAGCCACTTCTGGCGAACCAGAGCAGCGCACGGAAACGCCGTTTACCTTCCCACTGGAGCGGTACCTATTTATCTACTTGCACTTTGATGTGCTTTCGAACTGCTAGGTTGGCAGGAGCAGGGGCCGAGCAATGGGAGCTCACCCTGTCGCAGGGATTTGAACCACCGACCTTCTGATCGGCAAGTCCTAGGCTCTGTGGTTTAACCCACAGCACCACCCGTGTCCCTTTTCCTTGCCTTACTTTCTCTATAAGCTGGAACAGAGAAAGAGAGGTCAAGGAAGTTGTGCTCCTTCAATTCACATCAGTGGAAGCTACCACTGAACTGCCCTGGGGTTTGTTGACTGGTGGAAGATGTTTCTTAGCTCAGTCGGTGAAGCATGAGACTCTTCATCTCAGGGTTGCGGGTTTGAGCTCCACATTGGCTAAAAGATTCCTGCATTGCAAGTGGTTGGACTAGACAACCCTCGTGGTATCTACGATTCCATGATTGTATGAAATGGAGTGAGGAAACATGCCACTGCCTTCTGCTGGTGGGAGAAAAGTCTCATGTTTGCACCCTTGGACATGGCCTAATCAGTTTCTTGTGAGAAGAAAAGGACTTCATATTACAGGAGAAACTGGGAAACAGAGGATAGGGGAAAACAATTCCTTCAGCTCAGTTTTGAAATACCTGCCACAAAGCTAGCTCTTGAAATTTGTTGTTCTTTAGAGACTTGTGCTGCATCAGCTGGTCTCCATGTCTCTCTGTGTCTGCTAGCAAAGCGAGCAAGATCTGCCTTAATATGCATTTGCATGTCGCTCCGTTGCTGTGCTGTCCTGGGCTGTGTTCCAAATGGACTTGTAGTAATTATTTAAAACTCTTCAAGCTTTCCATTTTAATACAATCCCACTATGGCCAGCAGAGTTGCAGCTGTGCCCATCTCTACCTATTTAACTGGAGTTGTCCTTTCCATCTGCATAATAAACAACACAGATCTTAAATTATTATTTGGGGGGGGTTGTCAGTAGGAATAAAAGACCTATTGCCTATGCAAACATTAAATAAAATTTTATCGACAAATGGTTTCTAAATGGGGTGTGGAGTATATGCAACCCCCAACTACCTGTAAAATGAAATGGAACAATATAAGTAAAGCTTTTTGTTTTTGAACGTATTTATATGCCTTTCTGCCAGACCTTAGGCATCCACGTTGGCTAGCAATAAAACCCAGCATAATAATATGCGACTATTGAAAACACTGTGCAATTGCAATGAAATAAAGGCAATTACTAGCCCCCCAATGTGTTTGTGAGCTTGTCAGCTGCTATGGGAAACAAGATGCTGAGCTAAATAGGCTTTGGCCAGACCGGGGCAATGCAGTCAGATGGGTGGCATATAAATTATTATTATTATTATCATCATCATCATTATTATTAGACAACGTTCTTGTTATGTTCTTAAATAACACAGTGATAATGAAATTATGAAAGTTAGACTGAAGGCAGGCAGGTGTGGTTTAACAGATAAATCACTTTTCTAAATCATGTAGCCAACCATAACAATGTTAACATTGGTGATTTTGGAGGGTGGGGTGTTAAAAAAGCTGCTGGGATGAGTCTGCTCTGAACTGGATCAGGGTTGCTGTAGAGGAGAAGCATATTATCACGATGATGACCATTTCTCTCCACACTGCTTCCCCAGTCCTAAATTCTTATTGTCACCACCTTCCCACTGCTGCTTCTATCTTAAAATGCACCAGACAGGAGGTCTCGCTTCATATTTGGCACTGAGGTTGTACATCCCACACAATGGTTTTGATTGTGTTGTGGTTTTATATTTTGATTTTGTTCTGTAAACCGCCCTGAGACCTCCGGGTATAGGGCGGTATATAAATTCAATAAATAATCATAATATTAACGGTTTACTAAGACCCGATCTGGCTTTCTAAAAGGCACCTGCTGTTTTTCTGCAGTTGCTGAATTTGCCGTGGACTGTTATTGGTTAAATGCTGTTTTCCTGGGTCGGATTATCTCTTCCACCGTGGGTTTCAGCACTCAAATTTCATTCTGCATCCATTAAAAAGCTGCTTTTGGCTGCAGAGCAGAGTTATTTCATATGTGTGCGTGTATATTCAATTAGCAAAAATCGCACGGATCAACCTGATTGGCTACGAGACTGCCCCTGCGCGAGATATAGAACCCGTTTCAAAATAATTGCGCGGGCGCCCTCTGCACCTGCTCGAGTGCCACCAGCTCCCCCGTTTGCAGACCCTGCTCTGGCGGAGAAGCCTCCTGTCCTATCATGGCAACGGCGTTCCAAGCGACGAGACCCGCCCCCTCGCCCTCTCCCCCGCGTTCACCAAGGCGCATCCGGTCCAGGGTATGCAAAGCCGGAGTCACCAAGCGCCTGCAGCCGTCTGCTCTCGCCCGATTGGCACGGGCAGCCAGCGCGAGGCAGGGCTGCGGTCCGCCGCCTCTCGTGCGCGCGCGCATAGCTTAGAAAGAGCGCGGGAGACAGCGGCGCCTCTCCTGTCACTGCAAAAGTGGGGGGCGGGGAGAGCGCGGGCCAACCCTCTTAAAAGTTCCCATGTAGGGCCTGGGGGGCTCAATTGTGTGTCCTCCCCCCGTTCTGTTTTGAGGTGGTTAAAAAAAGAAGATAGGAGCTGAACTTTCGCCTGGAAGTTTTTTAAGCAGAGGTTGGCTGGCCACCTGTCATGGGTGCCTTGCAGGGGGTTGGACTAGAGGACCCTCAGGGTCCCTTTCAGCTCGACCATTCCACGAGCCTCTATAGAAGGGACTTAAGGGGAAAACGCGCCTCGCGCCTCAGAGAAGCGCTGCCGCCTTGCGCTTTACTAGGCAGCGCAACGCTCGCCGAGCTGAATGGCGCTTCGAGGAAGCTCCGCGCGCGACCAGCGTATCTCTACCTCTTGTCTGTGAGGCGGAAGGCAAGCAGCGCTTTGGGGCCGGCTGCCGAGACTGGGGAAGGCGGGCTCCTTCGCTGTGAGGAAAACGAAGCAGCAGCAGCCGCCGCCGCCTCACGCAAGCGCAGCCCGCGCCCAGCTCCTCCCTTGCTGGCGAGTCTGCCCGCGCTCCCTCCGGCCACACCTCTGGGGAGGGAGGTCTGGCTGGTAGGCGGAGGCAAGGAAGGAGGGCGACGAGACGAGAGAAGGAGGCGGCGGCGGCGGCGTCTCCTCCTCGGCTCCCTCCCCGGGAAGAAGATCTCGCGGTGCTGGGCGCGCTCAGCCTCCGACGCCGCCTCCTCCGCCTCCTCGTCTTTCTGCGGGGAGCGGTGACTGTGCGCAGTGAAGCGGGCGGGAGCGCACAGCTGGGCGGAGAGGCACGCCGGCACCAGCTCCGCCAGGAGGAGGAGGAGGAGACGGAGGCCGAAGTAGTGAGAGCGAGGGAGTAAGAGAGGAGCAGCAACTCCTGCAGGAGACGACCGTCCCAGCCCTCGCAGCCTCGCCCAGTCCGATGTCCCTGCGGCGGCGGCGCTGAGCGTGCCTGCCCGCCGAGCCTGCAACGCCTTCCGCAGCGCGAACATGGCCTCCCCGGCAACGTGCACCCGCTTCACCGATGAATACCAGCTGTACGAGGAGCTCGGCAAGTACGCAGCCCAGGCGTTCCTCGCCGGTGTCTTCCTCCTCCTCCTCCTCCCTCCTCGCTTTGGCGCAGCTCCTGGCAGCCGGGCTGTTATTGCGGCCGGGCGCTGCTCCGCCTTCCCCCTTGGATCCCCTCTCGCCCCTTCTCCGATCCCGATCTTGGGTCCCCCGCTCCTTGGGGGGCTCCTCTTCCCTTGCCCTCCCCTCCCTTCTGGTGCTACTAACTGTAGTTTCTACTCAGGAAGTCTTTCTAGCAAACTCTCTTTTCTCTGCTCGGAGCCTCTCCCTCCCTCCTTCCTCTCCGATGCGGACTTTCCCTTACCTGTTATTGGAACGGAGCCTTGTAGCCCGTGCCATCCGCGCAAATGTAGGCCGTCGTGTTGCGGCTCCGTTCAACCGGGGCAGAGGCGCTTGGTCTCCGGGCTTTGCAAAAGCGAGCCCGGGAGGAAATGTGCTCCGCTGTCTTGTGCCAAGGCAGTTGGAGGAAGTAGCTCGAGGGAGGTAATGAAGCCGGGGCAAGCAGTCCAGAGGGTCTGCTCCCCCCCACTAGGATGGGGGCTATTTCTGCCCCGAGAAATAGGGGATTCCACCCACTGCTGAGCTGGATACTGCTGCTTTAACCCAGGAACTGCTTTTCCGTCTGAATGCCACCCTCCCTGCTGTTGCTGCAGCCTGCAACTTCCAAGATTCTTCCTCCCCCCTCCTCATTTCTGCACTACAAGGGACATTGCTGCATTTCTCATGCATCAAGGGAGGTTCCCTGTGCCAATGCTTCCCCCCCCAAAAAAAATTACTCCAGCCCTGATCTTAAACAGACACTGTTTTTGTTTTTCTTTCCCTCTGTATTCTGCAGGAGATTTGCCCAATATTCTGGTTGGGATGAATACATTGTGTGTGGGGTTGGGGGTAGATGCACCCCAGGTACTGCTGCATTTGAGTCCTCCTCCTTTCTTGCACCAGTCCCTGAGTGCTGCTGTATCTCTCCCCCCCCCCCCCCTTTTGAGCCACTTCTCATCTTCCTTGCTGGCCTTGCTTCTTTCTGACTTGCCTACAGAAATGGATGTGGGTGAGGATAGGTGGAAAAGAAATGTATCTCCTGCCCAGACCAGGCCGTTTCTGTTGGTCTTTGTTTCCTTGAGTGTTGGTGCTTGTCTGCTGTTCTGGCTGGTTTCTCATTTCAGGGTGCAGGCAGGCTGCCTTCTGCACCTGAGGAACGTTCCCCCCTTTGAAAAGGCTCTGGTGGATTCCCCCCCCCCATCTTTTGTCCTGCACTTACTCTGTCCTCTCTGTCACCATTCATGGAGGCTGTTTTCCAGACTCTGTTGCCACATCTCCCTGCTTTTCCGGGAACTGGCATCTTTTCCTTACCAGCGCACCTACTCACCTCTCTCTTTTTTTGCCACAAACACCTTGCTCAACTTGCGTTGATAAATATGTATTAATTAGAGTTACGCTACAGAAGAGGTAATGCAAACACCAGCAAAATCCTTCCTCTTGTCTGCATATCAGATTATCATTTTTATTTAGATTTTATGTGTACGATGCAGGCGTGTGTCTAGGTGATGTAATGAGCTCCTGCAAAAGAACTTCATAATCAAAGCTCTACTCTTTGTGGGAACCAAATCTTCTTGTACCCACCCGAGTCATCCTTTCATGCACCTCTGTTCTTCCTCTTCACTTGGAATTCTTGAAGTGCTGCGTTTTCAGTTCTTTAAAAATACTTGTAGCCACTCAGAATGGACTTTGGCTAAATACTTTGGTGTAGATAATGAGGTTTTGATTTGCCATCAGTTTATAATGCTTGATTTGAGCTTCATGTTTAAACCAGTTTCACAGGTTCAGCCTTTCCTTTTTGTTCCAGGGGAGCTTTTTCAGTGGTCCGGAGATGTGTGAAAAAAACATCATCCCAGGAGTACGCTGCGAAGATAATCAATACCAAGAAGCTGTCGGCCAGAGGTGAGTGCATGAACGCTGTTTTTGATCGAGTTGTCCTGCAGCTCCGTGACATGGAATGGATCATTAAAACTTTTCATTTGCATCCTGTGAAAAGCGCCAGCTTCGGGCCCTTCTTTGTGTCATTGTTCAAATTTAGGTTTTTTTTGGTGTGTGTGTGTTTTCAAATTTGATAGCGGATTAGATCGGTCCCATTTTTTTTCCTGGAATTAGGTCTCTTACTTCGGATTGGCGCCTATAGTATTGCACTAGTACTGCACCAATAGCGCGTTGAACATCATAAGAACCTGTTGGATCAACCTGTTATTGCAATGGCTATCCTCATTGCCTGAAGCAGAGCCTGAACACTCCCTCTTCCAGCCGTTTCCAGCAGCTGGTATTCAGAAGCATATTTCCTCTTAGGGTGGATGTAGGGAAGTCGAGATAGTAGTCACTGAAAACCTTATCGCCCATGAATTTGTCTAAACCTCTTTTAAAGCCATCCAAGTTGGTGGGATGTGAATTCCGTCGTTTAACTACGTGAAGAAGTATTTTATTTTGTCTGCCCCGAGTCTTCTCTTAACGAATGTTAAGAGAATCCAGTTAAGAATGTTAACTGGATGCCCTTTAATACTAGTGTTACAAGAAGGGGATAAAAGCTTTCCTCTGCACTCTGGTTTTCTCCATGCCCCATGCATAATAGTTTATACATTTCTATCGTGTCCCCTCGTCTCAAAGCTAAAAAAATCCCAAACGTCGTGAACTTTCCTCATTTGAGTTGCCGTTTTCTGATCCTTTTCCAACTCTCTGATACCCTTTCTGTGATGAAGCAACCAGATCTGTGCACCACATTCCAGGTGCATTTGCACCAATAGATTTGTTTTATTTTCAGTTCTTTCCTGATCATCCCTAGCGTGGAATTTGTCTTTTTCATGCCTGCCAAGCAGTCATTGAGCTGTCCACTGCGACCCCCAAGTTCTCATTCCCGGTCAGTCACTGCTAGTTCAGACCTCATGAACGTTATATGTGTATAAGATAAGACTTTTTTCCCTGATGTGCATCTCTTTGCATTGAACTGCATTCGTCACTTCCCGTTCCCTCAGTTTGGAGATATTCTTTTGGAGCTCCTTGTAATCCGTTTTTGTTTTAACCACCCTGAACAATTTAGTATCACTGGCAAACCTGGCAGCTTCACTACTCATCCCTAGTTTTAGATATACCGTATTTTTTGCTCTATAAGACTCACTTTTTCCCTCCTAAAAAGTAAGGGGGAAAGTGTTTGCGTCTTATGGAGCGAATGCAGGCTGCGCAGCTATCCCAGAAGCCAGAACAGTAAGAGGGATTGCTGCTTTCACTGTGCAGCGATCCCTCTTGCTGTTCTGGCTTCTGAGATTCAGAATATTTTTTTCTTGTTTTCCTCCTCCAAAAATTAGGTGCGTCTTGTGGTCTGGTGCGTCTTATAGAGCGAAAAATACGGTACTTACAAACGAATTGAAAAACACGGGACCTAATACCGATCCTTGGGGGATTCCACTTTCTACATCCCTCAATTGGGAGAACTGTTCATTTATTCCTACTTTCTGCTTCCTGTTGCTTAACCTGTTCTTGATCCACAAATGACAATTCCTCTTATTCTCTGATGGTGAAGCTTACCTAGGAGTCTTTGGTGATGTACTTCGTTGTACGTATTTTGGAAGTCCAAGTACACCCTGTCAACTGGATCACCTCTATATGCTTGTTGGCATTCTCAAATATATCTTAATAGGTTAGTGAAACAGAACTTACCCGTGTGGAAGCCATCCTGGTTAAAGAGTTAGCGCTGTTTTTGTGGTTATTCTGCAGTACATAGGAATAGAGACATTTGTCTTGCGACTAATTGCCACTGAACAAAGAGGGACCTACTTCTGAGTAGGTATGTATAGGTTGGGTTGAAAGTATTTATGGAGTTGGCACATACGATTCAACATGCGCTCTCAAGAACCGCACCTAGACATGGTAGCATGAAGTAAAACACACCTGTGCATTTTACAAACAAACAAATAACTGAAGCAGTCCTCACTGTTGGCAGCAAAAAGAGAAGCTCCTCTGAAGGAATCTAGGTTCATACATAGTCTTTTGTGGAATATTGATTTTATAAGAGTACTAATCTTAATGGCATTGAAAGTGATGAGCTTTTTGTTTCCCCCAGATCTAATGGATATATTCAACATTGTGGTGCATCTTTTAAAAAATATATATGCATGGAGACTTATTTCTGTGTCAAGAAGTCTGTATCATGTTGTGTACGAAGGGCTCAACGAGTCACCGTGAAGCATGCATATTATATCTTCCAAATGATTTTAAAAACTTGTATCTAGCCGTAGACCATAACAGCAAAGGAATTGCACTAAAACATTCCAATAAATCTCCCTGGAAAATATAACAGGTGAAATAGATATTGTATTATGCCTTCATAAATGGTATTATTATTATTAATTATTATTATTATTATTGCATTTCTATACCACCTTTCATTTGAGGATCACACAAAAATACATAACATAATAACAAACAAAACAGTTACCTTCCCCCTCCCATTTAAAAGGCCATCGAGTGTTTAATTAGAGGCCTGGGAGAAGAGGAAGGTTTTGGCTGGCACCTAAATGTTCTGTAACATTTGACCATCGATGCAGGATCTGCTGCCCGTTCCTCATAGGGTAGACGCACTGGTGCAACCATATTAATTAGATGCTAGAAATTATGGTGCAAAACAGCAGCCTTCTTCCACTGTCGTTTATGGCAAACTGTTATTTGTATTGTCTAGTAATCAGCTATTGTAGCAAGCATGTTTTCAGTTAAAGTCAGAGTACGTATTACCAGCCTTGATCTGAGTTAATTTCAAGAGATGAGAACATTCTGGATGAGAAACAGGCGCACACTTCAGGTTTTAATGTAACTAAAGACATGCAGCGGCCTTCATCTTCCGCAGAAGGCTTTGCCTTTTGTGAAATGTACTGTTTCTATTCTGTTCTCTTTGCAGTTGCCCCGCAAGTGTTCTGCAACTGCACTGCTTCCATTTAGGCATTTGGATTTTCTCCAGGTTTTTAAGCAGCTCCAGCAGTTATAGCCTTGGCCCCTTTTGCAATGGAAGTTGCCTGACTTGAGATTCTGCCCCCCTGCACTGGTCTTAAGAACTGGCTTAATGGCTCAAAGCCAGGAAGCCCCCATTTCAGTTTCTACCATGACCGTGAACTTGGTGGCCTTAGGCTAACTGCTCTTCTCCCTGCTTCAAGTCTCGCATCAGCAACGTGGGGATAATAAAGCTGTACTTAACAAGGTTCCTGTAAGAATTGCTCACAGATCGCATGCGAAGCCCTGTGAATACTCAATAAAAGTGCTATTATAAATGCTAAGTTGTTATTACCGAAATGAATTCGTGCAGGTGGTAGAAGAAGATGATGGGGGACTTGGACCAGAATTCTGGATCTGGTGCTCTGTGGCAGAGGAACCGCTGTGGGCTGAATTTGAGGCAAATTGTCTCGGTCTCCTATTGCAAAACAGGAATATTGTTGAAAGTCTCCCAGTGGTACTCTGAAATGCCTATGAAATGATGATTTACAGGGCAAGCCTAACCATATCTACTCAGAAGTAAGTACTACTGAATTCAGTGGGGCTTACCTCCCAGGTAATCAGGGTTAGGATTGCAGCCTTAGTGTATCGGTGTGCAACTGGATAGTAGCGCTGTGTTGCAACCCCTTTCCTGCTTTCTCCAACGTAACTTGCTCACGTAGATGTTTGTAAGAGTGGGAAAGGGAATAGCTCAGGATGTGCCGAGTGATGGTGGAAAGAGCAAGTAATTCTCATTAATATCTTGGTAGTTTAAGTGTAGCTTTGGGCGACTGAATCTAAACCAGGGGAAACCAGGCCTTCATTGGTCTGAGGGACACATTCAACCTTGGCCAGCTCTCTGGGGCAACCCCCCACCCCACCCCCCGTACACTAGCTTAAGTAAAGGGCTTATTGCCACCTTTCCACTGATCAGCTGATCAATTTGATGGTGGTGATTTGCATCTCCATCTGGGTTCTGGTATAGTGTTGTGCTTATTTTAACCTCCCTCCACTTTTGTTTGGGTGCTGTTGTCACCAAAATGACTATGGTCTTGTTAGGGTGGGGGGTAGAGAAGAAAATTGCTTGAGGGGGTGTGGAGTGGTTCGGCTACCTAAACTGGGGTGGGGTGGGTTTCAGCCATCGTTCTTCAGTGTCTTAGCCATATTGCAGCAATGCAGAGCAGGGGTATAAGACAGATAACCTGAAGGGTATCGCAGTCTAAAATTAAATGGGAGTCTTCATGGACACCAATGACAACGGTACAAAGGGAAGTTGGTAGAACCCATGTACAGCCTTGAGAACAGTGAAGAATAAGGGTTGGCCTTAAAGGATCCCTTTAATTTAATTTTTAATTCAGTGTGAGCAAAGGGAAAACTGGAAACCAGTAGAGCTGTGAATAAGGGAAGAGTGTGTGGATGTTTGGGGAAGATCCTGTGCAGAAGTAATGGGCATCCTTTTCATATTGGGTCACCTTCTCTTGCATAGGCAATTGCCTGGGCTTTGTGGTGGAGTTGAAGAGAGATGCTGTGTCGTGGAGGTGAGGGATTTTAGTAACTTGCCGAGTGTTTTGTTTATATGTTATGAGGTGTGGGAAGCTACTTTTTTGCCAAAGTAAGCAGCTTCAACAGACAATTGGTTTTAAAAATATATTAAAAATGGCTACATACAAATTCAATAAAACAGACGATGCAGCACAAAGCAATACATATTGTAACAAAGCAGTCACAAAGCCAGCCAAACCTGAGAAAATAAAATAGTTTTTAAACCACCTACCTGTATTATATGAAGCAGGTGCCAGGCAAATATTGTTTCACGCAGCCTTAAAACATTGGCAGTACATAATAGGTTTTCCACAGACAGGTTTGTGAGGCTGATGGGAGAGCTTTCCTTTCTTCTTCCCTTATGTATAAAAAGAAGGGAGACCAGGTTTCATCAAAGGTATTTTCCTTTGTAACCCCATTAGCAATTCATCTAAGCCCAGTTCTGAACTAGCTCTGTCCCAAATATTATTGAACCACATCTCAGACCATTGTAAAGGGGAGAGGGGAATAAAGAAGTGACAGATATTTAAAAACGAAAATATGAATATATTCTCCCAAGCAACTCCTGAACATTTAATGTGTTATTTATTATTTAACTGTTGTGCATACAATAAGACATTGTATGGGTAAAGTTACAGATTGCCTATGGCAGCAAGAAGCATGGGCCTTGGCTGCTGTGTCCCTGGATGGAGGAGGGATAGATAGAAAATCAGAGGACGGTGGCAGCGCAGTCCTTGCTGAAAAATATTATTCCAGCTTTTCTCGCCCCCTTCTCCCCAAATAGATGGCGTGTTGGATTTAGCATCATGTGTAAGAAGCTTGCCGTGCGACTGTTCCATGTGAATCTCTGATTGCAAAGTAAACCTCAGGAAGGTTGCCTGGGTCTACCCTGTGCAAGTTGGGATAGGAGCGTAAAAACTGGGGCGATTTGGGGAAAGTAAATATCTGTCACTCAGTTGCCATGGCATCCGAAACCATCAGATAATGTGCTCGCCTAAGATTTTAA
This sequence comes from Podarcis filfolensis, assembly GCF_964270895.1. Classification (NCBI taxonomy): domain Eukaryota; kingdom Metazoa; phylum Chordata; class Lepidosauria; order Squamata; family Lacertidae; genus Podarcis; species Podarcis filfolensis. The sequence goes on from NC_139608.1 coordinate 85,007,999, forward strand.
GTACCCAGACAGCTGTTGGGTTGCAGCAAACTGCGGCCCGTCGGCGTTTGCCAACTACATAGAGGGCAAACTAATGAGCTTGAAATCAGTGGAAGCAACCAGGGCAGGATGGCTTTGAGGGACAGCATCAATGTCATAGGAAAATTCCGTGTGATGGTGACTGTGAGTTAATTAAACTGAACATTTCTGAGAATAGCTGCATGGGGTGTGGGGTTTGTGGGTGCCACGTTTGGAACGGAAGGGAATAAAACAGGAGAAGTATAAGGCTGGCAGAGGAGTGAGAGAGAGGGAGGCTCCTTGAATCTGTGTCTAAGGAACCTGTGCTGGAAACGAATGGAATCTGGCAGAGTATGTAGGATCAGATATAGCTCTCGGTGACCTAAGAGGTGTTCAGTTTCTGTGGTGCTGCAGGGCAGGCATGTGAATCAAGGCGGTGACTAAATATTAGGCTTGGAAGGTATTGGAGCAAAAGTGACACCAGATAATGCGGTCAAACTGCATACTGGCAGCGAAGGAGGCCCCAATTCACTGTCCCTATGAATTGGAATGGCTTCTAAGCAGCTTTCTAAGAAAACTACAGAAGCACAGGGCTTCGTCTCTAGGTCATGAATTTACTTTGATGGCTGCTGCTTCCTTAAATAACTACCGTTTCCCATTGCTGTAGCTTGCTGCATCATATTCTAGCTCTATTATTTTTTTGGTGGTGAATACCTATGGACTTTCTTGCAAAGCTGCATAAAACCAGTTTAGAATGGATCAGCTTCTAATACAACAAATGTTTGAGTGAAGATTCTCAGGGACACTCAAAAGGAGATGATAGCTTGCTTCACTCGCTTCAGCCATTGTAATCTTTACTTTGTTCCAAGTTCTGACTGACTAGAAGTTAGAGAAGGCATGGCTGAAGACCTGTCAGCCAGTGACTTGATAAAGAGATGGGGAGGTTGGTGGAGGCGGGGATCTCCCTGATCGCTGGGCTGGCTCCTGCTCTCTGCTTGACTCATGCTTGCAGCCTGTCTTCCCCTACCTTACGTCTGTCTACCCGCTACATATACCGTATTTTTTGCTCTATAAGACTCACTTTTTCCCTCCTAAAAAGTAAGGGGGTCTTAAAAAGTAAGTGTGCATCTTATGGAGTGAATGCAGGCTGTGCAGCTATCACAGAAGCCAGAACAGGAAGAGGGATCGCTGCTTTCGCTGCGCAGCGATCCCTCTTGTTGTTCTGGCTTCTGAGATTCAGAATATTTTTTTTTCTTGTTTTCCTCTTCCAAAAACTAGGTGCATCTTATGGTCTGGTGCGTCTTATAGAGCAAAAAATACGGTAATTAATAACATAGCAGCACAGAACCTCACACTGCCAAAACTTAAAAGAGTACAGTGGTACCTCAGGTTACAGACGCTTCAGGCTACAGACTTTGCTAACCCAGAAATAGTACCTCAGGCTAAGAACTTTGCTTCAGGATGAGAACAGAAATTGCGCGGCGGCAGCGGGAGGCCCGATTAGCTAAAGTGGTACCTCAGGTTAAGAACAGTTTCAGGTTAAGAACAGACCTCCAGAACGAATTAAGTTCTTAACCTGAGGTACCACCTTCCAGAGTTTGAACCATCAGTGACCTTGGCACAAAACCTATTGCTTGGCTTAACAGAATGTTGTTGTTTACACTGCAGAAGAGAAGGGCAAGTTCTTCAGCAGCATCTAAAGCAGCCTTCTCCAAGCTGGTGCCCTGCAGGTGATGGTGGAGTAGAATTCCTGTCATCTTTGACCATTGGCCATGCTGGTGGGAATTGCAGCCCAAGATGCTTGGAGGGCACCAGGTTTTGGGGGGAGACTGGTGTTAAAGTGTATGCTCAATGTTTTCCGGTTTGTGATGCTGCCCTGGTATTGTGGGTGGGAGAAGCACATCACAACTCTCTTAGAAATTCCTTAATACCAGCAGAAGCAAGATATAACTGAGTGGAATTAAAAATGGCCATATTTATCAGCATTTTTTTTACCAAGTAGGTCTTTTGCTGAGATAAAGTGGAATGACCCCAACTCAAGTCTTTATTGGCATCTTCACTCTAAAATGAAGCTGCTCTCCCTCCCCCCGCTACTTACTCTCAGTGTAAAGCATATGCCTCTCTTTGCCCACGAGAGAATTGTGGTCAGTCGTGCCAAAGTTCTAACTGTGTGTGACTTTAGGTTCTTCTTCAGCTCAGTTGCTCTATCCCTGCTGAGCTTTGGCAAGTGTCATTTTGGAACTTACTTGTGGGGGCAGAGGGGCAGGTTGTAAGTTTTTGTTGCCGGAAAATGGTTTTCTCTCGTGGTTCTTTTATCTGCTGCCAGGGGTGGAGGGGCTGCCATCCTGGGTGTGTAACTGCTGTGCCTTAGACCATTAGTGCTTAACGTTGGCATACAGAGTGTCATGGAATCATATGAACCCAAGAAGAACCTGCGGGATCAGGCCAATGGCCCATCTAGTCTAGCATCCTGTTCACACAGTGGCTGAGCAGCTGCCCATGGAAAGCCAGCAAGCAGGATTCAAGCAGAAGAGCACTCTCCCCTCCTGTGTCTAAGCCTTGTCTGCCTTTTTCATCTTTTAAGGAAGGTATTGAGAACCTGTTGCCTTCCACATGATGTTGGGCTCGAATCCCCAAAATTCCCACTCGGCATGGCCACTGGTCAGGGATTATGATAGTTAGGCAACACCTGGAGGGCCAAGAATTCCCCATCCCTGCTTCATGGGTTGCCAGACTTGCTTCTAGGCCAGTCGAAAGAACACTGGTCGCTTTGCCACATGGGCAGCAATTGCTGCTTGTCCAGTGCAGCATTATTACTCTGTGGTGAAACCAAGGGTTTCATGTTGCTTTTTCACATTTTATTTTATTTATTTATCAAATTTGTGTACCGTTCTTCATCCGCAGATCTCAGGGTGGTTTACAATATAAAAGCACAAAATACACAAGAAAACAAGAAAAAGAAAAACAAACCAATACCCCCCCAAACCCCACATTTAAAAGGGTTACAATATTAATCATCCAAAGGCCTGGTTGTATGTGTATGTGTATGTTGTATGTGGAATCCACTGCTCTTTGTAAGGTGCAAACTTGTCTTGGATTTTGTTTGCCGCCAATAAATGTCTGAATGTAAAAGAGAGTATACTGTGTGACAGAATCTCAGGAATATTGTGTAGAGGAAATTGCATCCATCTTGGGCGGTCAATAGATGACTTCTTATTTAATGAGCTTTGTTTATTATGCACGTTAACTGTTGTGCTAAATATCAGAAGTCATTGTGTGGCAGTAATTTGCCGCTCTTTTTGTAGCACTTTCACCCAAGTCCTCACAGCAAATTTAGTACTGATGTCTTTAAAAAAAACAGTGCTGAGAAGCTGGTCTGTTCAAACTTGTTCTTTTGGTGGAATAATAAAGCAAATATTGAACTCGGTAGGAAGGAATATTCGACTATCCTGATTCTGCTGTTGAGCAACTAGAAAATGTTTGCGTGGAACAAATTTTTGGCCAGCCGCCTAATTTCAAAGTTAGTGGGGGACAGGAGTACCCTAAGCTTCACCTGGAGAATGTCTGAGCCAGGGATGCTGAAAAAGTTTATTTATGAAATAGTTTTATACAGGTTTGTATGCAAGGCATAAAGACCCGCTTTGCAGAATATTTGGCACTTAGCTAGTCCTGAGACTTGCTTAGTAAAATTGAAAGTTGGTCTTGGGAACATCTGCAAATCAACACGACTGCATCTTGAGTTTAGGAAGTATAAATGAAAGTCCATGACCTACACTGAAATTGTGGGGAAGCTTCTTACTGAATTGCACGCAACTTCTTTTTGAAGGTGGCTGTCAATGTTTGGTAAATGCATAGAACAATAGAGCTGGCTGTCGCATGGTGGTGAAGGGCGTGAATTGCCAGACCTCCATGGCTGTTGCTTGAGGCTCAGGTGGCCTCAGTGGCACAGAATGCCTTCCATCAGTTTCAGCTGGTGACCTTGCAGCACCCATATCTGGTCAGCGATAACCTAACATCTCTTGCCTATGCTCTGGTAACCTCTAGGTTAGATTATACATGGGGCTGCCTTTGAAGAGGGTTCAGAAACCTCATCTGGTTCAGAATTCAGCAGCCAGGTTGCTCACCAGGGCAAGACAGTCTGGGCATATTAACACCAATCTTCAATATCCAGCCAACATCCTGCAACATCAGCCCCCATCTTCTGCAAAATGGAAGTGGTGATAATGGTCTACCTTATAGGAGTGTGTTGAGGGTCTATGAGAGCATGCAGATGTGGGCTGAAGTTGGGGTGGAGCAGGTCTTAGCCTATCACCTTTAGCCAAAAGGGTCCCCAGACAGCAGGACTGGGAAAGACCTCCATTCAAGCAACCAGATCAACACTTGGCCAGAGGAACCAGTGGTCTGAACCAGTTCAATGAAGCTTTTTTGCTTGTAGTCCAGAAAAGTGCTATAAATCAGGGTGTAGAGCACCCTGAGAAATTGCACCTTTTTGGCTTTTCTTGAAATGCCTCAAACCTTATTACCCATTATTTTATTTTATTTTTTAAAAAAACATCTTTGCTTTACCGCAAAGCATATGGTAACTTTTGGGGAGGAAAATTATCCATTTCTAATCCCCCCCCCCCCCGGAAATGGTTCCATTACGTTTAAAAAAATTGCATTGTTTCATAACGCTAATTAATAATATAACAAACACATACAACACCAGTTTATTTTAGGCTTTTTTGAAGTTGTGATTAGCTGTTGACGTGGCTGGTAGGAATTAAAGTGAAATCTGGGCTGAGTATTGGGAAGTGGGCGGGTGGCAGAATCGGTTTGCCATCCCTTCAGGGATGGCACACTGTTCTTCCTTGTCGAGAATTCTGTTGCAGGGCTGGAGTGAAGTCAGCCTGTTCCGCTCCCCCTCTCTCAGTGCGCACACAACTGAATTGGATGCAGGCAACAGTGTGCTGCACTGCAGGTTAGTTAGGCAGGTCCGTCGTGGAAAAAGAGAATCCACAATACAAGTTTGCAGAAGCCTGAAACACAGTTTGTAGTATTAGTGTCCAGAGTGCAAGAATACAAGCTGGTCTGCATATAGGGAAGCCGGGTGCTGAGAACATACCAGACCTATCCACCAATTTACACACTTGTGCCTTAGATGCAGTCTTAACTCTCCAAGATGAAGCGCAATATTGGCTTGTTTGTCAAAACTGCCTTGCAGTCAGTGTGGTTTGCAATGCCCCCCTGCTGCTCAGCCTCCTCCTAGCTTGTGGAGCACAGGTAAAAGCTGCCACACCATTGGCAGATGTGTGGATATTTCCTTGAGCTCAGCCTGTTTGTTTCAAGAGGACGAAAGCAGAAACGGCCACAATAGCGTTTTCTCGACTTGTATGTGTCTTGGGTCTTGTTGGCTAGAAGTCAGCTAGGGCAGGAATGGATACAGGTCAATAAGCCGTGATCGTGCTGTTGGTCAGTCTTTTTCTCTTTAATGGGGACACTGTGTCGCCGTGATGCTGGAAGTCTTGTGCTTTGTGTTGCACACACTTCCCGGCTCCAGGGATGGATGTATGGGAGTGTGTGGGGGGGGGAGTAGTAATAAGCTGATGTCATAAACTGCAGCCTTCCCCTTGTGCCAGCTGCCTTTTGCCTCGACTCTCTCCCTCGCCTTTCTGGGATTGCCTGCTTATAACGCAACGTTGCAATATGATGCACACTGTAGTGATAGAATCTTTATTTATTGTTGGAACAAATTGACTTAGAAGGGATCACTGGAATAGAAGAGCTTACGTGACGGAGCTCCTGACCTTGCCAAAAGCTCGGGAACATATTTAACGGAAACGCTATCTCTGTGGTGCTGGGAATGACTTTTGCAGAGAACCAGGGGTCTGGGCAAGGCAGCTGCCCTGCTGTGGTCTCTCTCAGCAAGGAACTGGTGCTCCCTCTGTATAGTGAGGTGCGTGGGCAAGATCAGCCTGGCTTACAAGTTGCCTCTCGGTTTACGCTGTATATTTTATAAATGTGCTACAGCAGGCAGGATTTCAGTCTGCTGTTTGTCTGTCCTGTTTGCGATCGTGTCGAGTCTAGGATTACCTGCTCCAGAAGTGGGGGGCTGAAGGATGGGGGCTAGTATCCCTTACACCGGATTTTCTAAATTTTTGACCAGTTCAGTCTAATACGGCTGATGGAGGACAAATAATTCTTATTGCAAACCTTTTCCTCCTGGTTAGATTAGGTTTGAACAGGTGCCCTGCTGTTCATTCTGGAACTAATCCAGAATCAACAGATCACTCAGGATCTGGGTAAAAATCCCCGGTTTGAGGCAGTGGCGTTTTACCCATGCAATGCATCCAAGAAGGGTAGCAAACCCCCCCCCCCCCGCAACGTGAGCTCATGATTTGCTAGACTTGTGTTTTGTTTTCATAGATATGTTTGTTGTTATGGTCTTTATTGATGGTACTTATGGTAATTGGTTTTTTGTATTTCTCTAGTGCAGGCTTCCTCAACCTTAGCCCCCCAGATGTTTTTGGCCTACAACTCCCATGATCCCTAGCTAGCAGGACCAGTGGTCAAGGATGATGGGAATTGTAGTCTGAAAACATCTGGAGGGCTGAGGCTGAGGAAGCCTGCTTTAGTGTTTCTACATTGCTTTGAGTCATATTTATGAGTAAAGTAACAGGGCTAGGTGCAGGGATAGGGCTAGAGTTCCAGATGTTGTTGACCAGTGGCCAGGGATGATTATAGTTGTGCCACAATATCTGGAAGGTACCCCCAGGTACCCCATCCCTTCCGTTCTGACCAGTAGTGATGTTGCTTCAGGTCAAGGGATAGAGATCTTCAATAGGCCCAGCTCTATATTATGAACGAGACCCAAACTGCCAGCAGTTTGGGGTCAGATCTGGGTTACTTCTGAAATTTGGGGTAAAAATGAGTAAGTCTTGGTTTGTTGGAATTTGGCTTAAAAAATGAAACGGAAGACAATGCTATTCAACTCCTAAATTGGGGTTATCTAATCAGGGCCCATTTGAGAGGCTGGAGATTACTGAGGCCCGCCAGTCACAAAATATTGGTGGATGGAGGTGGAATTCGGCATAAATAGCTAGCAATTACTTACATCATTTTCTGCTGCCTAATCCCTCTTTGGGCCCTCCTCATCTTGGCCAGAGCTTACTGGTGAAGAGGGTTTTAAAGGAGGCTTTATCTCTTGGCTTTTTTTTACATTCGCTTCCTCCCTCTGGAGCGTCTTCCCCCTCATGTCACCCTTTTCTGTTCCAAACTTTACCAATTTATTTAAAATGATAACTTTTTTGTTCCTCTTTTCCATTTCCTTCAGTGTCCTCTCTGGCCCTTTCAGAGGGAGGAGAGGCTTCCTGTCTTGACAGGAGGCTGTGCAGGAAGGAGGAGGAGAGAAAGAGAGAAAATGGGGTTGCAGGGTGTGCAGCAGCCGCTGCCTGGGCCTTTCTCAATTTCCTCGCCCTCAGCCACCCCACACTTTCTCTTTCTTCCCTCACACTCAAAGGGACCCTTCTGCCTCTCTGCATAGCATCCATTTCCTCCCCTACTTAGGGTGCTACTGCCTCACTCTGCTCTCTAACCAACTCCCACATGTAGCTATGGATTGTGCATGTGGGGGGCTGGGAAGGTGCTGGTGTTGACCCAACCAAAAGGCTATGACAGCGCAGGGGGGAAGCGAGGGGATGCTTTGCTGAGACCCACCGGTGGTCCACAGTTTGAGAAGCACTGTGCTGCCTCATAACTATTGCGAGTAGGGCCTACTCAAGCCACATGCTTTTTGGCCGGAGATTGTGCAGGCACTCTCTGACTGAAGAAAAGCCACTGCCTGGTAAACATTGTGGGCGCTTTAAGTAAAGTCAAGCTTGTCACTTTACCCTCCCACCCATCTTGTAAGTCAATTATAACTGTCCACATGGACTTGGACGGTAGTGTTACTGAATGATGTCGTTAAGCAATGTAACTCAGCAGTATTCCAGGGAGATGAGATAGTTGTAAGAGGAAGTAGCTGTTTGAATCTATATAGTTGTGTTTGTGGGCCCAAGTCTTGTACAGTTCAACTTTAATGGAAACACATACAGGAAGGCAGACAAGGAGTGTGCACAAATAGGTTTATGATCTTGAAGAATTGGGTATTTTATTAGTAGGGTGATTTTTCCCGCTGTGAACAGAGATGCAATAAAAAGAGCTCCGGACTATTATGTACTGTACATTATGCACAGAGTTGCTGCTTGATTGACATCATAACTTTGCTCTGTGCAGCTCATGCAAGTAATGGGTACACCCTTGTTGGGCTTTTCTTACTACTTATGGAAAGAAGGTCCCTTTTCCTGAGAAGGATGGGGACCCACCAGTCCAAGATGCCTTTGTTGGAAAGATTCATATGCACACCTTTAAATAATAATAATAATAATAATAATAATAATAATAATAATTATTATTATTATTATTATTATTATTTTGTTCTCTTAATGAGATAATGTTAACTCTGAAAAGTTTTATCTCCAAAAAATAGTAGGAGTTGTAACAGATAACATTGCTTAACTGGCTGGGACCTTTTCTGCCTTTATTGCCTCTATCTCTGCAGTTTGCCCAAAGCCTTCAGTAGAGGTCCCACACATCTTGGTTGATTATGGTCACTAGCTGTTGTTGCTGTGATTATCTACCCCTCCCACTCCTTTGGGAAGAGACTTCTTTTCGGACTCTCTGCTGATGTTCTGAAATGGTCAAGTATCCCCAGAGCATGACACAAGATTGGGCATGTTCTACTGCCTTCTGTCAAGCTCAGGAGAAGAACGGGGGTTTCTCATGTTCTCCAGGGAAGAGCCATCTGCCATGGAGAGTTAACATCTGGCACATCTGTCATATATGTCAAGACTGTGGAGTCTTCAGTATCTAATATGTCAAAATGATATTATTCCTGGTCCACCCTGGGCAGCAGAGACACCTTCTTGGGCAACTCCAGATGTTGACTCATTATATCCTATACTTAGGAGATATAATTCTCCCCCCCATTGACTTTTCTCTTGAGGTTGTTGGCCTCTGGAAAAGGCAGCTCCTGAGCCAGTTGTGGTACGCAGCATCACCCTGAAGCTGTTTCTCCAATCATGTCAGCTTACTTTGGAGTTTTTGTGTCTTCCAGCAGGAATTGCTTTGTACCTATTGATTTACAGCTTACCTTTCTTTGTATAATGTTGAAACTGGTGACGTTTGGCACAAATAAAAAAATGCCTGTAAATTACCATTTTGGGTTAGTATGAAAGCACAGGGAATAACTATTATTTACATATTACTACATTTGTCCTTGGTATTAACTATGCAGAAAGACCAGACATGACAAAAAACAAAACAAAACAGGGAGTGGGACTTAGAGAAGTATAAAATTGTGCATAGAGTTTAGGCGCACCAGTAAGTACATATGTATGTTATACCTGTACATCATACCTCGGGTTTCAGATGCTTCAGGTTGCGTTTTTTTCAGGTTATGGACCGCCGAAACCCGAAAGTACCAGAATGGGTTACTTCTGGGTTTCAGCGGTCGCGCATGTGCAGAAGCGCTAAATCGCCGAATTGCAACCCGTGCGTGCACAGACGTGGGTTGCGAACGTGCATCCCGCACAGATCACGTTCACAACCCGAGTGTCCACTGTACACACATATGTGAGGATTTGCAGATGCGCACGCGCGCGCGCGCACACACACACACCTAATAAATTCGTTTCATGCTCCCTCCTTCTGAGTAACAAGGTATTTCAGGGAAATGACACAAAATCTTGTTTTCTTTCTGATGAGAGAGGACTGGGGCATGTCTTTGTCATATTTGTTCCATTTACAAATACATAATCAGAGACAGTCACCCCTACAGTAGGCAACATTTAAGACAACCATGCTTTGCATCTCCAGAGATGCTGGACCCCAACCTATTTTAGCACCTATGTTGGAATTTAAAACTGCAAATAGGCCTCCATACATTTTCTTTGCCCCTCCTGCTACCTAAAGGTGTCGTCTTCCAAATGTGGAGAACAGAGAGATTCTGCAGCCATTAACATTTTGTTTTGTTTTGTTTTATTCCTGGTATAACCATTGAAGACATATAATTCCTGACATTATATATGAGAATGAGATATTTCCAGCAATGGCCTGGGGGTGTTCTGGGGGTGTTCACAAGCAGAAGGCTCTTCCCAGTATCTGTCATTCTTTCTCCCCTCCTCCACCCATGTCTGTGAGATATGACAGGTGACAACAGAGGAAAGGGTCTACTTGGTGGTGGCTCCCGTCTTTTTGTCACTTTAGTTCAAGGCACAGAAACTTCATATTTGATTAAGTGCTCATTTTTAAATGCTGCTGACTTCTTTTTATTTTGCCTTCTTATATTGGGATGTGCTTATAGTTTTGGGTTTAATTTGTTTTATTGTAATTCTAACTTGCTGTTGTCCACCCTGGGAAACCTATTGAAGGGCTAGTTATAAATCACACAGATAAAAAAAATATTCATGGATGTGCTGCCACTAAACATGATGGCTCCATTTAGTGCATCTGATCATAAGAGCATTAGCTCCTGATCTTCCATTGCCTCTTTTATGAAGCGACATGTCTAACCTTTTTGTTGTTGTTGCGTGGGTCTTTGGCAGGGCAGAGGGAGATTGGGATTGTGAAAAATGTTCTGCCTTGGATGTATTTAATCTCCAGCATTGCTTAACTGGTTGCTGCTAGAGGAGGCTTATCCCTCTGATGCATAAATGACATTCCTGAAGTGATTTTCTTCTTCCACCAAATGGCATGTCATTATCACACAAGTTCTTGAGGAAGTGATGTGTTGGGCTTTTTCAGCTCAGACCCACCCTTGGTAATCCCACCCCCCAGAGATATTTTTTTTAATTCCCTCCCAATAATATGATTGAAATGCTGCCTGTGCATGAATATTTCATTGGTTGGAGGGACCACTGCAAAAGGTTCTTGCTAGAAAGAAAGAAAGAAAGAAAGAAAGAAAATAACTGAATGAACTTTGACTCATTCTACACCATGGGTAGGTAAACTAAGGCCCGGGGGCTGGATCTGGCCCAATCGCCTTCTAAATCCGGCCCATGGACAGTCCGGGAATCAGTGTGTTTTTACATGAGTAGAATGTGCCCTTTTATTTAAAATGCACCTCTGGGTTATTTGTGGGACCTGCCTGGTGTTTTTACATGAGTTGAATGTGTGTTTTTATTTAACTCTGGGTTATTTGTGAGGCACAGGAATTAGTTCACCCCCCCCCCCAAAAAAATATAGTCTGCCCCCGCCCCCAAGGTCTGAGGGACAGTGGACTGGCCCCCTGCTGAAAAAGTTTGCTGACCCCTGTTCTACATGTTCAGCCCGCTGTTACTTGCTATCTGCTTTAGTCACCAGTACTTTGTTCAAGGATTCCCACTTCCTCTGAGCCACTTAAAAGGGAAGGCTGTGGTGAATGTCCAGTGCTTCATATAGTGTGCTGCCCTGGGTCCCTAGGATCTCCTAAGGTTCTTGCATGCAGTCATTTTGTGTTGTGACTCCAGGCTTAGCTATTAAGTAATTCTTGGGCTGTGACTGATTCTGTACCCAATGCCAGATCACTTGTGAAAGTTCAGAAATGGAGCATCCTTGGCTATAGTTTAAAAGTTGTGTTTGTTCCCCTGCGGGATGGGAAGTTAGGTAAGAATCTGTAGTTCTGTTAATCAATGCTTAGATCTCTCTAGAAGAGTAATGATGCTGTGTTTGGATTTGGAGTACATACGATGGGTGCCAGAATTGGGGTGTGTGTGTAAATTAGTTAACCCAGTGTTCAAAATTAGCCAGGTGCCAGGCACATTTTGCATCTGACTTGTTGGCCACTTGTGGCCAAGTGAGTGCCTGGGCACCAGGATGTGTTTGGCTAGATGTAAGGTGTGTGTGTGTGTGTGTGTAAACGTTTCCCCCGTGTGTTCAGGTTTGTAGTCTATTTTTCACAGTCCTTCTGTTTTTAATACTCCTTTTATTCCACACGGGCTTGCAGTTGGCAGGTGAGACAGCATCTGAGGGATTTCCTTTTCTCTGTTGCAGTTTGCGGCATGGATATATAGATGACGTGTGTTCAACCTTCTGGCTCCTTGCCTGGGACTTGATGCTGTGCATCTGATCTGATGAGTGAAGCGTGACCTGAGGGAGAACTGTCAGTCATGTGTTCACTGGGAAAGAACACATGGAGAAGAGCAATGGGCACCTGTTAAACCCTCCCTGCAGTCTTGGTGTCCGGTGATTGCTGGATATGTTTTAGTGTTTCTGCTTCAGTGCAGCTGTGCTCTGCTATGATATTGTGCAGTTATGTCAAAAAGTAATATCATTTCATGGGTAATAGAAGTAGCATTTCCTCTGGCCCTGTGGAGGTTAGGGAATTGCAACCTTGCTGTCCTGTTAGGACACACTGAGTTTAGCCAGAAGGGTTGTTCCTTCAGGCTAGAGCTAATTGCTAATGTACTCTGGAAGGTTTTTCCTGCCCTGGAGCTCCTAGGGAGTCTGTGTGCAGTTCCCGGATATGAACCTTTGGGCAGTTAAAGGGCTGCACTAGCTCTTAATTGCTGACCTTTAGCAGCCCTTTGTTTTTCCTGATGAGGATGTATGCTGTGAACTATGGGTCATGCATTCGTTAGGGTCAGCCAGACTGGAAGGCTAAGTCGTCACCTTCCATTCAACTATTCATTAAGAGCTGGCAATATATTGATGTGAGTACAAGGGTATGGGGAAAGATGACAGCTTTTCTGTGTACAAGCATCACAGTTGACAGTCCAGTTCAGAACAAATCAGGAACTTCCCTTTGAAGTTTGGTCACCTGATGTCATTGTGATGACTCCTACTCACCTGTCAGTGGCTGTGGGAACTCAGAATTTGGCCCACTGGCCAGATCATGTTTCCCACCCTTGACCAAGACCTTCTGCCCCTTGAGATGTAGTAGAAACTGCCAACATAGTACTACCTAAAAATACTTAGGGCTGTGGTCAGGGCGATTCCCAAGGATCAGATAGAGAGGCCAGGAAAATTGCATTTGCCCCCCAGAGCTGAAGTTCCTCACCTTGCCTTTATGAAGGCCCACCAAAATTCAGCCTTTGTTTGGGACATACCAGCATATTCACAGTTCCTGATTCCATTTTCTGATTTATCTTATGCTCTCACAAGGCATTATTTAAACAATCAAAGTGACAGGTAGCTTCCTAGCAACAGGGAGTTCTCCCCACTTCTCTAAGGAACCGTTGCTTTCAGTTGTGGTGATGTGATAATTTGTGCGTTCACTACAAAGATTAATATAAAAACCTAAACCAATTCAGCCTAATTGGCTATCTTCAGTAGCAATACATTTAAAACAGCCAGATTTGGATAGGTTCTATCAAGTCAGTAGAAAAAAATTATTAATGCTAAGCTGTGGCTTGTTTAATAAACCATGAGTTAAACTACCGTCTGTTGCATGGATAGTCAAACAAACCATGGCTTTTTCTTTCATGGTTTGATATGTTTTCCATCAGCTATTACCTTGTACCTTTGTAGCTTAGTGAGTATCTGGGGTGGCCAAATAAACCATGGTTAAGGAACCATGATGTGGAGTTTGCATATAATGGCAAGCCATAGTTAAAACAACCATAAGCTAACAGCAAACCATGGTTTCAAATGTTGCTTTGTTGGCATTGTGGTTAAGCTGCTGGGAAGATTCAGATGGCAGCAAAACCAGTGGTTTAATAAAACCTGGCTTAGCAGCATTTGCGATCCAGGCCATTGATTCGACTAACTTATCTAGGTACTTGGGCACAAGAGTAGCAAGATATCAATTACTTCAACCCATATGTGTGGCTTTTCTCAGGTTATTAGCCCTTTCTCTCTTTCCCTTAAACGTGCTAAAAGCTTCTGAACAGTTACATTTTTCTGCACCTCTAGAGGCTTCCATCCATTCTTGGTTTGTGTAAAGCTGTGAAAGGAAGTTTTCTGAAATAAACATATTATTTCAGGGTGGGGCAGTCTTTATTTTTTGAATGCCCCACTTCTTGCCTATCAGAGAAGGGTCTTCATGCAAGAAAAGTACACCCAGGGTTGGGGGGCGGGGAGGAATCACCTGCTTCTCCTAGACCAGCCTTGCCTATAGGATTAAGCATCTTTTGTTTCCAACCCTTGCGATACCTTAAGTTTTCTTTCTGAACTTTTCTTCTCTTTCCTCTCTCCTTCTCCCCCTCCCCATTTTACACAGGGCTTTATGCTGTGAAATTTAAAGATACAAAGCGGGGGGCCATGAAGACAGGTTTCCCCCAAAGATTTCCAGCTGAACCAAAGGAAATAAAGGACGCTACATTTAGCATACATCCAGTGACCAGTCATAAAATCCCATATAATTCTACATTCTCAATTTATAAATTATAGCTGCCATAATTGGACATTGTAGTTAATAAACTTAATACATTAAAAAAAATCAGTAGCAAGCAAAGAACTGTAAGTTTTCTACAGTTACTCATTCCGTTTCCTCTTTTAACCAAACTCCATATATAGATGCCAAAATAATTCTCTTACACAACTGGCTGTTCACCTGTCCATTATTCATATAGGCCATTTTGGTGCACCTAACCCTAAAATCTTTCTCTATATGAATTTTAAAGCCACAGAAATGTTTCCCAGTAGGTATATTCCTTGCTGTAGTAGAATTCCTGTGTTCCAAAATCTGTGTTTCAAATTATATGGGATGTCAGTTTGACCCAGACCACATGGGCATGTTATCCCATAAATCACCATTGTAGTGCCGTGGTTAATGAACCCTTTAATACCGTATCCTGTTCTTTAGCATTCTGTATTTGTTTTGGGATGTGTCTGTTCACAGTCATTGTGCTCTTTTGAGGCATTGTTTGAAAGTCAGACTCGGCTATATCTGTTGGTTTTTGGAAGGTGTTCTGCGTGAGATGACAAATGGGTGCACGGTCTACTCATGGTGGTTTGGATGAGATCAGGATTACTATGCTTATTTCAGGGCGGGGAAAGCTGCGTGCTTGCTTTGCTGTAGCACAGTGCCCTGCTGACTGGCTTAACAGTGTGTTTGGCCACTTTAAGAGGGTTCATCTGCAATGCAGCTGTTAGCTGGGAAGTTCTGTAAACCAAGAAGGAACAAGCGAGCCCTGCGTTTGGCTGCAGTCGTGGCGAACTCCTTATTACAGCACACACAGAGAGGGGGAGAGAGAGAGAGAGACTGGCACACAATAAGTTTTCCATAGGCCTGGGGGAGCATTAGCCATAGCCCCCTACTCGTGCACAATCTGCACTGGCTGAGCAGACTGAAAGGTATTTGAATAGCTTGGTGGGCCATAGTTGTGGAACTGGAAAATCCTGTTGCGCTCAGTGCTTCTCTCTTAATAATCTGGTATCTTGCTTTTTAGCTGATTTCTGTGGCGCCCATATTTCTTGGAAACTGACTACATATCCGATCTACCACATCAGCAATTCAAGCAGCAACCCAAGAGTTCCTTTCACTCTCCTCCTCTCCTCCCCCCAAGCCACCCCCCCCAGTTGACAAAAGAACTTTGAGAGCTCTGAAGCTTTATTCAGGAACAGCAGAGTACATCTATTGCCTTGTGGGGCCTTGGAAATGCTGTATGTTCCCATTTGTACATGGCAGTTGCCCCAGTGATGTGTGGGGAATGCCAAGGGGTGTTTGCACATATCAGCTATAACTGTAACTTTTGGGGGGCGGGGAGAGGAGGAAACGAGAGAGTTGCACTTCCTGTTTTTCCCTGCAGCTGGTTCAGTGTTCAAAGAGGAACTTGTGCTTGGAAGATGTTGGAAGTTAAGTGTCCCTGTGAAGAGTGAACACCTCCCCGATTCACAGTTGATTTTTGAAGGTTATCGTAGGCGTAAGGTAGCAGGAAGTGCAGCTCTTTCAAGCTTCCATCTTCCTCTTGCAGCCAGGTAATATCCAAAGCTGATCAGAGAAGTGGTGGTTAAAGTCACTTAGATTAGCATCCACCCCAACGTTTCATGCATCTGTGGAGATAAAATGGAAATGGGGAAGCAGTGCTGAGTCGGTGTCTAGCATTGCTAATGGACTGGATGAGAGTGAACAAACAGAAGCTTCATCCAGGCAAGACAAAAGATGGTTCTTGTTGGTAGGAAAACTGGTCAAGGAATAGGGGAATCTAACTTGCTTTGGAATGGGTGGTTTCCCCCATGAAAACTCAGGCTTAGTCTTGGATTCAGCCCTCAACCCGGATGCCCAGGTTTTGACAGGAGCTTTTGCACAGCTAAGGCCCAATGCACCAAATCCTGGGCACACTTCAAAGTCCCGTTCATGACTGTAGCTTCGGTGGGGCATAAATGTTACCAATAATACCAGTCTAAATTTCTTGAATAAATGTAAATACAGTGCTGTATTATTGGTTTTGTTTGCTCTCTTAAATGCAGAAATTTGGGGTCTTCTTGGTACAGCCTTGCAGTGGAACGTTCAGCATCATGGCTCCTCCATATTTGTTTTGGTTACATTAATGAGCTTATTAGGAAAGCTTTGGTGGGATTCCCACTGCCATGCTCTGGCAATACAGAATTATGTGTAAACTGGTCTGTATATAAGCCACATGCCCCATTCTCTCCCCCCTCCCACTTTGCTGTAAGAGGCTATTTTTAGGATCTGCTTCCTGGGATATGCTGTTCACAGCCGGCTATCTTGATGAAAATGTCACCGAGGCATAGGAAAGGGCTCCTAAACCTTTTGCTAGTAGCTTTTCCTTCCAAAATATATATGTGTGCAATGGCAGTACTGGAGAGAGCTAATGTGCTGCCAGCAGTTGGAAGTTGTAACCCAAAATGGCTAAGATCCTTTGCATGGAACTAGATACGAAATTAGGTACAAACATTACCAAGGAACATGGATTACTAGGAAAATTGAACATGAAGCTTACTTTGTTCTGTGCTGCACAGGATAAGTTAACATTATACTGTAGTTTGCTCCACATCACGTGTCTGCATGAGTGTGTTTAGTTGGTGAAATAAGTAGTGCCAGTTTTCTGCTAAAAGTTGCCACCCGTTTGGTTGCTATTTGCTCCTGAAGCTTCCATTTGCAGTAAACAGTTCATACAGAGGCAAAAAGCAGCCAGGAGGAAGTCATTTTCAGCAGAAAACCTGCATGGGCCCCTGATCCCAATTGGGAAGATATTCTGGATCAGGGTCCCACAAATGCCTTTTCACCAAATAAAAACAGCCACCTTAAGCACACTGGTTTCAGTGTATGACTAATGACGTGTAGTTTGGCCCTTAAGTGCATGGATAGGAGGTCTGTTGCATCATCATACACTTGAATTGGCACACTTGGATAAATTTATAGATGCTTCCCTCCCTGCTAAATTTACTGCTGTGCATACATGCACTTGTGTGCAACCCCTTAAAGGTAAAGGGACCCCTGACTTGTTAGATCCAGTCGCGGATGTCTCTGCTTTACTGGTCGAGGGAGCCGGCATACAGCTTCCGGGTCATGTGGCCAGCATGACTAAGCCGCTTCTGGCGAACCAGAGCAGCGCACGGAAACACTGTTTACCTTCCTGCTGGAGCGGTACCTATTTATCTACTTGCACTTCATGCTTTCGAATTGCTAGGTTGGCAGGTGCAGGGACTGAGCAACAGGAGCTCACTCCGTCACGGGGATTCGAACCGCCGACCTTCTGATGCGCAAGCCCTAGGCTCTGTGGTTTAACCCACAGCGCCACCCCTTACCCATCCCTTAAGTCTATATCACACCTTTCCTTCCACTTCATTCAGTCAAATTCTAAACTACCTATCGACCAGTCTTCTGGGCTGCTTACAAAAAAATGTAGCTTAGACATGAAGTCATGTGAATGATGGAAATGTGTTGCCTACTCTCACCTACCTTGCAACTTCCTTTGTGGGATTGTTAGTGACTTGTCTGAAGCCAATGGCAGTGAGCTTCATAGATGAGCAAAGATACCTGGTTCAAGCCTACCACCTTTTCCAGTACACTACAGTGGCTTTGACTACCATCTGGCACCCCCTATTCACTTACAAGCTAAAATAGGGGAGAGAGATTACCTTTATTCTGAATGTTTTGCACTAAAAATCCAGAGATCTGAAAAAGAGACTTATGCCTTTGATACGCTTTGGGCAGTGTTCAGGGCTGTGTGTGTGCGTGTGTGGAAATTTTTAGCTTGCTTTCTGTCATTCAGAAAGGAAACTCATGGGCATTGCTGCAGGACAAGTATTCAGAGAGAAGACCAGTGCTGACCAAAGCAAGTCTTGTTCCTTTGCCTGCTTGAAAATCCCAGCTACATGCCTTTTCTTGTTTCCAAGCATGTAACATAACAGGTTCATTGAAACCTTCAAAGCTCAGAATCAACTCTGTTCTGTGGTAGAGCTCGCATTTTGTGCCTTTTGGAGAACTGAAGTCCTCTGTGTGCTTGTTCCTTTCCTCGGCCAGCTTTGTTAATGTTATGTGTCACTTTTCTCCAAGTCTGTTGAAGTGACTTCGCATTCAAAGCACCTTTTAGGCACTTTTGTTGTTGTTTGATTTTATTTTTAAGGTGTAAGTAAGAGTGGTCTTTTGTATTGTTTCCAATCTTGCAACCACTCATTTTAATGAGGATAAGGTCTTTTCCAAGAAAAAACCTCCCATCCTGAAGCTGTGTTTAAAATGATTGCGGTGCTTGGTAATATTCAGAAGAATGTTGGCTGGCTGAGATAAAGCCTTGCCATCTTTAGATAATCTATAAGTCAGATATTTAGGAGTTGTAGTCAGAAACATCTGGAGAAATGTGAAGATGGGAGTGACATAAATTGCATAACAGCTCAGACCCAAATAGCCAAGTAAAAGCTCTCGTTTAGGCTATTACAGTGCATGCTGTGCTGGGCTGTCCTTGGAAATGGTAAGATGCAGAAGCCGGAGTCCTGTTGGGTCTAACGTCTAGGGACCATATAAGACCAATCTGTAGAAATTTAATTGGCTGCCAATTAACTAAGGTGCCCAGTTCAAGCTTGTGGTCTTTCTGCACAAAGCTCTAAATGTCTTGGGACCTAGCATCTGAGAGACAGCCTCTGTCCGTATTCACCCTGCCATGGCTTAAGATCTACTGGGGAGGCCTGGCTGGTAATCTAGCTTTAGGAAAGTTCCTGCCAGAAGCCTGTCTTAGTAATAGGACCCGGGCTGTAAAACACACTCGTCCTGGAGGTTTGTGCCCGGATCATAGAAAACAGACAAAGGTCATGTTTTACTATATTATTCTTAAATTATTTTTTCCTTACTGACTGTTTTATATGTGTACCGTTGTCATTCATGCTGGGCTCCCAGGGCAAAGGGCAGTTCGCGGGTTTAAAAAAGCCTAAGTGGACCAGCCCAGACTCCTGGCTTCCCAAGTCTGACATCTACATTTAAAGACTCCTCCAGGAGCTCTTCGACTTTCCCCTTTTGCTCTCTGCTCACAGCTTCTTGTACCTTTCAGTGCAGATTCATCACTTCTAAATTGCAGTATTTCAAGGATAATTTTCCTGGGAATTTGCTCTGTATTTACAGCAGAGTCCACTTAATTTGAAACAACCCAAAGCTGCTCGGGGAACTCTGCCTTAAGGAAGATGGCATGTTTTGTTTAATTACAACAATCCCCCAAAGGTTTCTCTCCCAGGCTTGCAGTTGTCTTGATTATGCTCTGGCAGACTTATGTCTGTCTCCTCTGAGGGATGGAAGTGGAAAACTTGTACTCTCTGCTGCGGGTGTATATGTGTGCAAGTTACATCTACCAGTGATGGTGTTTTATTTTTAGAACCTAAGAAGCTGTTGGGGCACATGTCGTGCCAACAAAACTTTTCCCCCTCTTACAGGAGCTTGAACCTAAGCTTCCAATATGTCTTTAACACTCCAGCACAATCCTTCTGCATCCTTTTGGCCAGGACTTCATTGTACATCTGATACTGGGGATTGTCTCCTTTCTTTGGCCTTTTGACGCAATAAACTACAGCCAAGAAGAGTGCAGTGCTTTGCAGAAAGTTGATCTCCTCATTGAGCCTGTGGGTGCACTTGAGTAGCTTCTCTGACTGCATCCTCAACTATGTTTCTGTAGAAGTGTTTAGAGCAGGGATAGCCAGCCAGCAGCCAGCAGGCCAAATCCAACCCACAACCCCATTTCTTGTCCCTTAGTAGCATTACCAAATTTTAATCAAAAGTTTGTTCCCAGATCTACATGCGAGGGAGAATGCCATGAGTCTCCATGTGTAATTTCATGTGCAGGATGTATTGCTATTACACACATTCTGGAAAGGCAATAGCTCCCGCTGTCAATCTGCCGCTTGAAGGAGACCTTACATGATAGACATTTGTTCATCAGCCCCTACAGTTGATGACCTCTTGTGGTCCAACTGCACATGCTCAGAATCTGTAGGTGTGCATGTCTGGAACTGTGGGTTAAGCAGCTGTCTGTAAGAGTTTAGCATTTGGAGCAAGCAAACTTATCCTCCTTATTCCACACCTTGAAACATGTACTTACACACACACACACACACACACTCCCCCACCCCTCTTCCAGTCCCAGAAACACTCACTTTGACCGCCTACAATTTCTAACTTTAATTCAGGCATCTAATCTTCTTACGCGGTTATGGTAATTAATGCGAACGTTTCTCTACTAAACAGATTCTTGAAACACCCGTTCAACTCTTGTGACCAGTAGATTTGCACTGCAGAATTAGTCGGCCAAAATAAAGTAAGAGGGATTCTATGGCTTCCTGCCTTTCATTGATGACTGTTCAAAATAAGTTTGTATAAATTGTGGCTTTGTTGAGCAGAGAAACTGTGTGTGAGGCGGATGGCTCTCTTTCATTCTAGAAATCTGGTTGTCATCAGCACTGCAGAGCATACATGGGAGAGATGTTACTTGCAGCATACAGAGCCTTGTATGGAAATCTGAGCTTTCAATAATGTAAGAGTTCATATGGGGGTGGGGGTGGGGAGCCCTGTGGCCGAAGAATTTCCATTGGTTGGAAATCAAAGGATGGTTCACTAGTGGTTCCAATAATGGATGAACTTCACCACACCTGTTTGTGCAAGTCACATCCTTTTTATTTTATTGTCCCTATTGTTCTTCTGCATTACCGTATTTTTCGCTCTATAAGACGCACCAGACCACAAGATGCACCTAGTTTTTGGAGGAGGAAAACAAGGGAAAAAAATTTCTGAATCCCAGAAGCCAGAACAGCAAGAGGGATCAATGCGCAGCGAAAGCGGTGATCCCTCTTGCTGTTCTGGCTTCTGGGATAGCTTCGCAGCCTGCATTCGCTCCATAAGACGCACACACATTTCCCCTTACTTTTTAGGAGGGAAAAAGTGAGTCTTATAGAGCAAAAAATATGGTATATGTTGATTCATCCTTCTTGTTCAGCCCAGGCCTAAAGAGGCAATCAGACATTCCTATTTATCTCATTCCCCTTTTCTGTTGATGGTATATGGTATATTTGTATTTATTTATTGCATGATAAGTTAAAAAAAAATACAGTTGCATGCCCAAAACAGTAAACTGAAAACTTATATGGCCTCCTTCAGCAGGAATTGGAAACAGAGCACTCCCAGCAATTACTTTAGACTCTTAACTAAGTGCTCATACCTCTATTTGATAAAGGTGCACCATATAGCTATGCACTACTGCCTTTTGGCACATTCTTTTGGAGTTCCACTTTCAGAGAAGGCTGTATCAAGTTGGGTTCAATACACTGGATGCCAGTTAGTAACATGGGTTGGTGTGCGCACATGAATGTACAGTTTAATGTGTGTGTTTTAAAGGAGGCAAGAACAGGCAGAGTCCCAAATAGTGTAGGAGGTGAACTTTGCCAAGGCCATGGGATTGCATGGGTGGGGTATACAAGAATACTCCGCTGGATCAATCTAAGCTACAAAGTGAGGAAGGACTTGGAAGTTTCCATAAGCGTTTTCTTCCAGTGTGAGGGGGAAATGGTGTAGCTTTCATTTCACCTCAGTGGATCCAAATTTGGTACCAGAAGAGGAGAGGGGAAGCTGAGTACATCCCAGGAGATGTTCGATAAGGAAGCACAATTGAAAGTGCACACATTTTTGGCCTGAAGGCTGTTTGGCGCTATTAGTTACAAGTGTAAAGATCCTTCCGAATTGGATTAGTGGGGTTGGGTGTACAGTATATGCTGTTGCTCTCTTCATCCCCATGTAGTGAGAAGATCCAGGACTAACACTGCTTTATTTAGTTTCACTTTGGAAATAAAGACACAGGGAGACTTGTAGCATCTTTGTAATATTTGCTTTAGTTACAAATATACAGAGCATAAGCAGAGATAAAAGGATCTCCTGAAAGGCAACAGTAATGCTACCAGGGGTCATATTTCGACACACACTCAAGGTCCCTTCAGCCAGCTTGCTGTGTATTTCTCTCTGAACTGGTTTTCATGTTAATGAAGAAGTCCTGTTCTCATGAATGCTCCATCTTCTTATCCCCATCATGATCTGTAAGTTTCTGGTAGTAATAGTTTGCTGTCTAAGATGTTGTTGTTGTTTAGTTGTTTAGTCGTGTCCGACTCTTCGTGACCCCATGGACCAGAGCACGCCAGGCACTTCTGTCTTCCACTGTCCCCCGCAGTTTGGTCAGACTCATGTTTGTAGCTTCGAGAACACTGTCCAACCATCTCGTCCTCTGTCGTCCCCTTCTCCTTGTGCCCTCCATCTTTCCCAACATCAGGGTCTTTTCCAGGGAGTCTTCTCTTCTCATGAGGTGGCCAAAGTATTGGAGCCTCAGCTTCAGGATCTGTCCTTCCAGTGAGCACTGAGGGCTGATTTCCTTAAGAATGGATGTGTTTGATCTTCTTGCAGTCCATGGGACTCTCAAGAGTCTCCTCCAGCACCATAATTCAAAAGCATCAATTCTTCGGCGATCAGCTTTCTTTATGGTCCAGCTCTCACTTCCATACATCGCTACCGGGAAAGCCATCACTACCGGGGAAACTATAAGATACAGAATGGCAAATGGGAGATATGAGTGAGACCTACAACACCAGGATGCACGAGCGTAGAGTTCATTAATGTTAATGCTAAGCCATGCCTTTCACTTACACCTTGAGTTTTAGGAAGGTATAGATCAGACACACAGATATTACAACTATTGGAAAACCATCTCCTAATGGTTGGGTCTCATTGAAGAGGCATTGGCCAGTCAGTTTGAAGCAGTCTGACTGACCAAGAAATGGTTGGCTAGCTGTCAGGGTAGGAGAAAAGAGGCTGTATGCAGAGACCCTGGATCCAGCAAGTGTTAACATTTAAGTAAGGCTAGCTTCCTGTTCACGTAATCACCTGGGTAATGGGCCATTAAGGGAACAAAGGAAGTGGATCTGTGTGAGACTCTACCACTGCAATTGGCTGGTAGTTAGGAAAAGAAAGAAGTGAGAGTTGAGAGTTTGCAGTGATGTGAACTAGAGGTAAAGCTGGAGAGAGACAAAGAGAGAGAGAGAGAGAGAGAAATATTTGATTTCTGTTTGAATCCAAGGCTGCGGCTATGGGTGTTGATGCTGTGAGTCCCTCCATTGCAGGCTCAGGTTGTGCATATGTGTTAAAAAAACTATATATCATAAAGACACCACATTCTCTGCTGTGCTTCAATTCCAAAAGGAAACACAAACCCTGGCTCAAAGATTGGGGTGTAGATCTTGAAATAACAGGAGTAGGCGCTTACCCAGGAGTCTGCAAATTCATGCTTATGTTGCGGATGAAGGAGGCCTTGTTACGCTTGCCAGAGGTGAAGGAAACTTCACCGTGGTAAGCAGACTTTTGAACCCCCAGGGTAATATCCAACACTAGCTGATCTATATCAGCTAGTGCAAGGACTTACAGGTGCACAAAGGAACTTTCCTTCCTTCTCCTCTCCCTTTGTGCATATCCCATGCTCCTTAAATCCGTTTTGGGTCACCCCCCAACTTTCTGGGGTTGGGGGGAGGAGGGGGGCAGAAGTTCCTTTGTGCATGCGGAAATGCTTGTGTTTGCAGATCTGTTTGGTTGAGTACTGCCTCTAGGCTTGTGCCCTTAAAAAAAAAAAGTATAGGATTTCACCATATTGGTGACTTCTCTTGTATGAAAGGATAACAATTTTAACTCGTTATCTGATTTCCTCCAGTAGGCACTTTGTTCACCGTTGACTATTTCTTAATAGAGATTTTGACATAGCCCCAGAGGCTCAATACCATGTAGGGGTGGGGTGTACCTTATAGTCCTGTGGTGTTTTAAGCTGCATGATAATCTGTGGAGTGCAGATGCTCCCTCCCTTAACTGGAATTCAGAGAACGAGCTTTGTGTGTTTTTCAGAGGTGCAGAGAAAACCCTCAAGCTTTTTTGGGGTCAGGCCGTCTGGCAGGTCTTTGGAAGGTTCAGAGCTGAGTTACCATCTTCTATGTCCAGTGAAAGTCAAGCTTCTGAGCAGCAGAGGGGTCAGAAACCAGCAAGTAGTTACAGCCAGGCAGTTTTCAGATTCTTTAAGGTGACAGTTTAGGGGAAGAGAGATCATGCAAGGCGTGTGTGTGGGAAGGGTCTGTCTGGCTACTTGGAGCAACAGGTTGCTCTGATTGTCAAAGCAAGCCTGACGTAAGTGGTATAAACAAACCAGCCATGGCCCCTCCTGCTGTTTGCTCGGATCACTTGCTTTGACTGGGCTGATGTGCAGCAGTACCCTTGTTGTTATCTGCATGATGCTGCTGCTGCAGTGCAGCAAAGATCGGGCCAATAACTTCCTTTGCCTGAGAGCTGCCTCGATGGTGCAGAGGGTAAACCGCCTCCTGTCGGAGTCCCCAGACACATTACAGAAACTGTGTTGCAGGCCCCTCAACATGTAGACTAAATGAGCCGATGTTTGTTTTGAATTGTTGGCTTTTCCCCAAAGCAAGAAAAACAGTGTTTGCCAGTGCTCCAAATCTAGTGGTGTTTAGGTACCAACATATCCGTATTCTGTTGAACTGTATTTTTAATTTCATGCTCCTAACTATTTAACTTCTATCCATGGCCAACTTTTAGCAGGTGATGATTTGTAAAGCAGGATGTGAGATGAGTTCCCAAACCAAGCTGTTCAGACCTTTTCCACTTAATAGCTGAAAATCCAAATTTTGTGGGGAGCTGTAGTGTGATTTCAGGGTTAGAAGAGGGAGAATTTGAGCAAGTTAGTAACCGACCATTGACACAGAGCAGCAGCAGCAACAACATAAAATTGGGAGTCTTTTATTTTAACCCCTCACATCTTCATAGCCTCTAATTGCACATGCTGTGAGCTCTAGCGCAAGATCAAAGAATAGAAAAGAGGTAGCCCTAATGCTTAATTGTATGCAGTGAAAATGATTTGGATAATCCATTTATAACCACTCTAGATAATGGAACACTGTAGCAGAGTCCATTTAATGAACTGTTCAGGCAGACATGGCACTCAGAAAAGAGAACTTGTCAAAATGCTTTCTTAGCATCAAATGTCAGGGATGCTGAAGCTGGCCTATAAGTTATACCGTCAAAAGGATCATAGACTGGGTTGAGAATGATGGATATGTCGCCTACAATACAGATTGAAGGGAAGGTGATTAGGTTCTAAGGCCTCCTTGAATGGTGTTTTAGGTATGGGCACCTAGTGAATAAATGAAGTCCTTTATGCCATTCTTGCTCTGAACCATCAGAGCTTGACTTTATCATTTTTTAGGACCTTTAATTTTGATATTTTTTTAAAAAAAAAATTCTGCTGCTGCGGGAATGGCCGGAGAATGCCCACCCATGACTTGCTAAACCAGGAAGAAAAATCTTTTGAAGAAACTTAGCTTGCCTTTCTCAGAATTTTGCCTTTGCAGAATTAATTGATTTTGAATGCATGGTTTGAGCGTGGCTTTTTTCAGCCCGCAATAGTTTTAAAGCTAGCTCTGTGCTGAACCTGCAGCAAGCAGTTCCATTAAATTCTCCACTTCTGCGACAGCTGGTAGATTTTTTTCTGCTTCTTTTTAAGAAAGAGGTGACATTTTTGGATTCGCTAATCTTTAAATCATTGATATTACAAGGTGGCCGAGAGATGCGGGTGTTCTTGTTTTTAACTTAGAAAAAAAATAGCACCCCCCTTTGGTGCTTTTCAGGTCCCGTCCTTACCCCCGGCTAGCAGACCTCCTGAAATGCACATGGAAGGATGTTCCATCAGGAAGTCCTTCCACAGGCGTTCAAGGAAGTGTGTTGGCTGGTGGGCTTCCAGGAGATATGCTGGCTGGGGGGAGCAGTGGAATGGTACTGAGATTTTGGTGGTGGTTCTTCTTCTTCTTTTTAAAAATAAAAGTAAACGCCCACACCTCTTGCCTACCTTGCACCATTAATTATAAAACCCTTAAATTTCGCATGAATGCTCCCCCTCTCATTCCCACCCCCCCGAGTGATTTCTTCTTTTTTTACCTCTCCCCCTGCAAATGATAGGGAAAAGTCCCGAGTGAAATTATTGGACCCGCTCTAGTTTAAACAAGCCACAGTTCAGCCTGACTCTGATGAAAAATTGCAGTACGCTAATACAGGGAAGCAAGTACCGTATTTTTTGCTCTATAAGACTCACTTTTTCCCTCCTAAAAAGTAAGGGGGAATGTGTGTGCGTCTTATGGAGCGAATGCAGGCTGCACAGCTATCCCAGAAGCCAGAACAGCAAGAGGGATTGCTGCTTTCACTGCACACCGATCCCTCTTGCTGTTCTGGCTTCTGAGACTTAGAATATTTTTTTTCTTGTTTTCCTCCTCCAAAAACTAGGTGCGTCTTGTGGTTTGGTGCGTCTTATAGAGCGAAAAATACGGTACTTTCCCTTCCACCATATCTGAGGGGAGAGGAAGGATAGCACAGGAGCTCAGAGCATGAGCCGCACCGTTCCTGTAACGCTAAACTGTCGTTTAGTGCGACATCTAAAGAAGGCGATAGTCGTAGCTTTCAGCACACTTCCCCTTCCATGGCAACAGGAGGTGGGGAAACAATTTGGAGTGAAACAGTGCAAAGCTGAGATGGTAGAAAGAAATCTGCCTTCGCCATCGTCTCTCTGACGTTGAAACTTGCTGTGATTGGCTCTTTGCAGCCTGAGGATAGTAATGCAGAGTCACAGTTCTTGATATGTGTGAAGTTACGGAGCCCTTTGTGAGGGAAAACTTTTTAAAAAGCTTCTACTCTTCGTGAAATATCATTGCAGGTGGGTGGGTGGGTGGGTGGGGAATGCAGAGAGACCGTCGTCAGCACTAGCTTTTGTAGTTGGTGTTAGCAGAGTATGAAATTTTAGGCTTGCACGGATGCGGTGGCCTTTTGTGTGGACATTGTGTATGTGTGTGTGTGGGAAATGTTCAGTGGCAGTGACTATGTGGTCTGGGTGCTGCTCTAAGAAGAACCGGGACCCCTTTTGTGTGCTTGCCTGTTAAATGCCAGAGCTGGGTAATAATAGCACATACAATGCATGGTGATCCCATTTGCTGAGCCTCGCATGCTTATTTGATTAAGGATATTGATTCCAGAAGATTCTATGCCAGCGCCGAGGCTTCGCAACCTCCAGCAGTTTCTGCCTACAATTTCATGGTTGGATTGATCTGTGAGATAGGAACAGTACTGCCCTTTGAGACAAGAAAGGATTTTTTGAGCCTAGGGCTGGTCACAGTCCATTCTGAGAACCCAAATTCAAGTGGCATTTTTGTAGTCTTATATATACATACATACGTGTGTGTGTGTGTGTGTGTGTGTACACACACACACAAGCTTAACTTGCAAATTTCATTGGCCCCTTTCCCTCCCTCTGTGTTTCTCTTTGCTTGTAAGATGCAATATGGTGGCAAGGCTGACAATCCCAGAAAAGGCTAGAGATATAATCGATACACTACCAATACAATTTTCTGCAAGAAGGTCTTGATTGTAAACTTGTTAACCCTGTGGAATCTTAACTTGATGCTCCATATGGGGGGAAAACCCTCATTTTCATTGCATTTTAGAGCCCCTCACGTACACTATCTTACCCTTACAATAACCACATAAAATAGGTATTCACCGTCACCCCCACATTGCAGGTGTTGTTGGCCTGAGGCTGAGAGTGCTTATTTAGGGGGGTCATGGCAGAGGTGAGATTTTAAGCTATTTTTGTAGCACAGGCTTCTTGCAATCCCACCGCGTTAGCCGCCATGGCCTCTACCTTTTATTATTAACATTTTGAATAGAGAACTTGCCATCACTAAATTGTGAAAGTAGTTGGCAGGACCACCTATCGTCTTTATAATGGTGGTGGGGAGCTAATTGCTTGTAGCTTCCTTGGGAGAAATAACAATCTGGCATACTTTGGGGCATATTCAGGCTCCCCACCCCTGCCATGAAGTCTCGAGTTCACGGGGAGCTTAGTTAGCTGCAAAGGGAAAGTGTTTTTCGTTTCCTTTGCTTCAACTCTTAAGGTGAACCAAAAAATGGTAGCAACCAATTGCAGATATAGTCGTATTTGTCTGCGAAGTCACTGCTTGCAAGGTCAACACCCACCTTTCACCATAGCTACAGCCTTGTCACAAAGCCCATGAAGCAATTATGCAAAGACTTCCCTTAATTTTCTGTTTTCCGAAAGATTCTCTGTGCTTGCTTCTGACCCTTATCTGTGGCACTACCCAATGAACGATTTCTTAGCTTTGTAGCATATAGCCTTCGGAGCAAGCCACTTGCTCTATATCAGTGTTTTCCAAACTTGGGCCTCCAGCTGTTTTTGGACTACAACCCCCATCACCCCAAGCTACCAGGACCAGTGGTGAGGGATGATGGGAGCTGTAGTCCAAAAACAGCTGGAGGCCCGAGTTTGGGAAACTCTGCTCTATATGTTGGTAGTGTGTGGGCTTCTGGCATATTGAGTTGAGGAGTCTTGAGGAGCACAAAGATCTTTTCATCGAAGAGCTGCTGTTAGATAGAACTTCATTCAAAGCGGTTCTTTATCCAAGGCTGTTGATACCTTTACTGATAACGTGCAAGTTCTTTATTTACATTTACACTGATAGCGTCAATATACAGTTCATAAATTTGGGAGTTGTCGGAAGGAAGCAGTATGGTACTTGGAAGTGTGTCCAAGCGGATAAGGGCAATATTTTTTATTATTACTCATTTTATACCTTCCCTTCCTTCGTAGAGCTTGGGGTGGCTCTGTTACAAGTAAATGAGAATGTGATTGAAGGCTGTTTGGGAAGGAGTGGAAAGGTAGCCATGCAAAGCACCTAACAGCTGTCCCCCGAGCTGCATAATCTTAATTGGATTCCATGCTAGATTGCAGATTCTTTTGCATAGCCCCGTATGGAGGACTGCCAAAGATGAACATTCTGGCTCATATCATAACCTTTTCTCTGTTTTTTGGCACCCAGGTTTCGCCTCCTGCTTATTCTGTAGAAGTGGATGTTTGGTGCCTCGATAGTTGAAACCATAAACTTGTATCTTCCCCTGCTGCCTGCCGAGAACGCTTGTCTGCTTGTTTTAATCACTTGATTGTGTTACTCAAAAAGCTTCCATATGTATTAGTCATGCAGCCAAGTGAAGAATCACTTTTAATAATCTGATTCACCCACTTGCCTGGGGACTCAGTCCATCCCTTGTAGGGAGATTAGGCTCAAAGATGATGGTCTCTTGAATCCCAGAGATGATGGTCCGGTCAATCCCCAGAAAAGTACACAATGAATTCCTTTAAGATCCTGCTCATCCCACTTAAATAAGCAAATAATGAACATGTATGTGTGTATATTGTCTGTATGCCAGATGGCTCTGTTTACATTTTACTTGACTACTTGCTCACAGAGAAGTACCGTGCCAAAAGAAAAGCAGGTTTTTCTCCACTTCCAACGAACCTATTTAAAACTACTTCAGTTTGAAACTGTTTTACTGTTTGCTACATGGGTTTTTTATGCAGTGTTATCCTCTTTTATTATCTGTTCTAATGCTTTTGAATTTTGGCTCATTTTATTGCTTCTTGTAAGCCCGCTTGCTCCCATTGCTCGGTCCCAGCTCCTGCCAACCTAGCACTTTGAAAGCACGTCAAAGTGCAAGTAGATAAATAGGTACAGCTCCGGTGGGAAGGTAAACGGCATTTCTGTGCGCTGCTCTGGTTTGCCAGAAGCTGCTTAGTCGTGCTGGCCACATGACCCGGAAGCTGTACTCTGGCTCCCTCGGCCAGTAAAGCGAGATGAGCGCTGCAACCCCAGAGTCTGTGACTGGACCTAACGGTCAGGGGTCCCTTTACCTTTATAACTGCTGTTATGGGGGGCACAGAGAGAGCCAAGCTGCAAACTGCCTGTTTTGGCTATAGCCCTCCATTGAATTTTCTTGTGGGTGAATGGCCCCTCATGGGGGGGTGGGGAGGGAGATTCTCCCCACCCCCTGCTTTTGGGACCAAAGGAGAGGTGGGCTGTTGGTTGTTGGGGTTGTGCTACACTTTAGCTTGCGCTTCCTCTAGCTCCAAACTTGGAGGTGCCGGGGGGAGAGCAGGACCCTTTGTGGGTTTGGACAGCACCTTTTCCACCCAAAGAAGTTCTAACCTTTCTCTCTGAAAGACAGAGGAGAAGACTGTGGTTTCTGTGTGTGGGTTGGGCATTAGAGAACCTGCACAGACAGCCAGACTCAGCGGCTTTTGGCAGGGATCTTCCTGGAGTTGGGTTGCGCTTAGGAACCTTCTGAAGCTCACTGCAGCTGAAGTGGGTGTCTCTGTCCCTCCCCAGCCTCAAGCAGGGGAGGGGACATTTGCCTAGGAGTGTGACATTCTTCCTGTATTGGGAAGTTCTTAATGTTTGTTGCTTTATTATGTTTTCATATGTGTTGGAAGCCACCCAGAGTGGTTGGGGCAACCCATCTAGATCGTCAGGGTATTCTTCTCCTTCTCCTCCTTCTCCTCCTCCTTCTCCTTCTCCTTCTCCTTCTCCTTCTTCTTCTTCCCAAGCAGGAGAATAATAATAAATAATAATTTATTATTTATACCCTGCCCATCTGGCTGAGTTTCCCCAGCCACTCTGGGCGGCTCCCAATCAAGTATTAAAAACAATACAGCGTTAAATATTAAAAACTTCCCTGAGCAGAGGATGGAGTAGCCCTCACCAGAGAGCTAAATAGCATCCACTATTGAGGATGCAGACATTAGTAGAATTAAGCAAGGCTGTGTATGCGAACCATATCAAAATAGCTATGCCTGCATGTACTCTGCACTTGTCTTAAAAAACAAACAAACCTCCGTGCACTAAGGAAAGGTGAAATACTGCCACCTGTGGAGATTATACAGATTAAGCAAGTTTTCCTAAATTGCTGTGTCAGCTAGTCTCAGGGAGGGGCACTGAATCTCACACACACACACACACACACACACACACACACACACACCCTGCCACCGCCCTTTCCCTAGACCTGACCACCGGAAATCCAGTTAAATTCTGTACCCAGTACCAGTTTATATACTTGTGCAATGCCGCTGGAAACTACATGTTCTGGGAATAATAGCTCATTTTTTAAAAAATTGCTGGTATATCCTCTTAAGTGTTTCACTCGTGAGATTCCGGGATTTGATTTCGGATAATGCCTCTGTTCTGTATTCTCCAAGAAGTACAGCTTTTATGTACCCTGTGAGCTTCTTTCCAATATAAAGGTAGTAGCAGAAGGGGCAGAGGCTAGATTCCCCCCTCCCCACAGCACAGAAGCAAGTGTGTGGAGTCGCTCTATTTTGATTTTCCTTCCTGCCTTAGGGAGATGTTCCCTGTGTGCCTCGCAGCATTAGCCTCTGGCAGGGAATAGGTTTGTGTTTGATCCCTGATAGTGTCGCCACCCACACGGTGAGTCACTGGTAATGCCTTAGCTCTTATTTTTAGTCCTGTTGCTGCCATCCGTCTGTAACCATTAGCCAGTAAGAGACGTAAGCATTGCGATAAACATGTTAATCTCTCTCTGCCTCTCCCCCCCCCCCCCGTTACTTTATCTCCAGATGCAGTTTTCTCTGGGCTCTAATCACTGGCATGGGCATCACAGCACACAGTAATTCAGGGCATTCACAGCAAAGGTGCTGGAGCTCCTCCGAGTCCAATAGTGACATTAATAAAGGGAGAGTGATTTTTCACAGTGAGGCGTAAAGCATTTTCAGACTAGCTTCCACCAAAATAGTACTTGCTGCTTGGAGCCTTGCTGGTTAGTTGATAAGTTGCCCATGGAATTCCACAACTCTTGTCTGGGTTTCCAATATAGATGATTTCCATAAATTTTCATTTAGGCTCTGATATTGGTGGTTTCCCTAAATTGCTGGTTTTGTCCTTATACCGGCAGTCAGCAAACTTTTTCAGCAGGGGGCCGGTCCTCTGTCCCTCAGACCTTGTGGGGGGCTGGACTATATTTTGAAGGGGAAAAATGAACAAATTCCTATGTCCCACAAATAACCCAGAGATGCATTTTAAATAAAAGGACACATTCTACTCATGTAAAAACACGCTGATTCCAGGACTGTCCGCTGGCCAGATTTAGAAGGCAATTGGGCTGGATCTGACCCCTGGGCCTTAGTTTGCCTACGCATGCCTTATACTATTACATTTTTAAAAAGTGGGTTTTTGTTTTTTCCCATTTGACAGTAGATGATGGGAAGGAAGGAATGTCTATATAGTTCTGCATTACTAGCAATAATTTACTTTCTATTAGTATTGACAAATTCAGTCATATACACACTCATGCATGTGTAGATTACTGTAGGTAACAGATGGGGTAAGTGAAATATATATACCCTCGTTCTGTTTGACATACTGAAAGTGGGGGCATAGTGTGAGACAGAAATAGAGAGATTGTGTCACTTCATCATACTATCTAAATGTTCACAACTGAAAATAGGCAAACAACCTGCGCATGACAGGGTTGAGTTAAGGACCGAGATGGCTAGCCTGGCAGACAATGGCACGACCAACACAATCCAGGTTTTTATCCAAGCTAGGGTAGGGCTGTGTTTCTTGTATTTAATTTAAGGGTAAAGTAGGCATGGAAAACCTCCGTTGTGCTTTACCGGATGACATTTGCACTGCGTTTTGTGTATGTTTGTTTTTTAAATGCCACAAAGCAGGTCTGGAGAAATGGAGAACTGCAGCAAGGGAAACTTGCTATAGGCTGCATGGTTTGCAAAAAAGCAAGTCAATGAATGGCGGCAGCTCCAATCTGAACTGCTAGTGTAGAAGCAACCCTGGATGTGGCCGCCACACCCAAAAGAGCAGAAAAGGAGACAAAACCACCACATGTGGCCGACATGTCTTCTTCCATCAAGACGCCATCAAAGGTGTGAGGGCAAAGTCGCCTACACTGCCATGCTCATGTGCAGAGGAAAGCTCTTTGTACCTCTCCGAAATGGCACCCAGTGAAATGTGGGCATGTTTAAGCAGGTGCAAACAGGAGCTGAGCAGGAAGAGCAAACAGTATTTTATGCACTACAGTGGTACTTTGGGTTACATACGCTTCAGGTTACAGACGCTTCAGGTTACAGACTCCACTAACCCAGAAATAGTACCTCGGGTTAAGAACTTTGCTTCAGGATGAGAACAGAAATGTTGCTCCGGCAGCATGGCAGCAGCGGGAGGCCCCATTAGCTAAAGTGGTGCTTCAGGTTAAGAACAGTTTCAGGTTAAGAACGGACCTCCAGAACAAATTAAGTTCTTAACCTGAGGTACCACTGTATGAGTTTTTGAGGGGGTATTCACTGACTCTGTTCATGTGCTGGTGGGCACAATGGCACCTGTGGGTGTCAGTTTGGCAGCCCCTGTTGAATGTGGGACCTTCTGTGCCCATAGCATATACTCCACAAATGAACTATTGCCTTTTCCAATAACCCTCCACCCCCAGAATGTGGCAGGTAAAATATCTCGGGGGGTGGGGGAGTTCAGAGTGGCCTTTCTTTACTACTGAATGTCTCCCTACGCACAAAGTTTAGGAGCAATTATTTTGAGCATATCCTTGGGCAGAGTTAAGGGACTGGGCACTGTATGGCAGAGCTTTATGGTGATATGATGTCCCCCGAGAAGAGTGGAATTGTTTACAGTGCATTCAGACTATTTCCTGGTTCTTGAGAAGTATGTCTCCTTCCCCACCACCACCTTATTTTATTTGTTTATTCTTCTTTGATGGTGAGCTTGATCTCTGTTGACTGTTTCAGCAATCAGATTCCATTCTTGTTGCTTTTAGGAGATCTTTTTCAGTACCTCTAACTTGGTTGGTCCTAGAGGCCAGCCATCAATCAACAAAGGACATTTACTGTAGTTAAAATATGAATGGAAGAGGGAAGGGTAGTCATGTTAAATGAACATGGGTGTGCACTGCGACTCAAAGATTTTTTGTAGGGGAGTTCAGTGGGTTTTAAAGCTACATGACCCCAGGGTGTTGGCTCTTCAGAATTGTTTGGCCATATTCAGCATTGGAGCTAGGCAGTGGGTAATTAAAAGTCTTCACACACTTAAGTTTACCTCCTGCCAATTAACATTCCTTCCCATCATCCCACCTCATGCTCCCCTTGCTTCCTGCTTCATTGTGGCCTTTCTTCCTTTCATTGACAAGCTTCTGCTTCAAACTTTCTGTGCAACACAAAGCCACTGTTGGCTTTGAAAAGATCTGTAGGGTGTGTGTTGGTAAATCTTCCCTAGTTATTGCAAGAAGAAAAAGGGTAAATCCTCAATTGCCCTTCACGCTCCTCCTTCGTTATTCTCTGATGTTTCCCTGTGACTGGGCAGCCACTCTGAAGACTTGAGGCTTTTCAAGGGCATCTAATTAATTGTAGAGCAGTTTTTCCTAACTTTTCAGATGTTTTAATAAATTAGATCCAATTCCTTGTCTAGCCTTATTTTCATTTCAACAAATTATTATTATTATTATTATTATTATTATTATTATTATTATTATTACTACAGTGGTACCTCAGGTTACATATGCTTCAGGTGACAGACTCCGCTAACCCAGAAATAGTGCTTCAGGTTAAGAACTTTGCTTCAGGATGAGAACAGAAATAGTGCTCTGGCGGCGCGGCAGCAGCGGGAGGCCCCATTAGCTAAAGTGGTGCTTCAGGTTAAGAACAGTTTCAGTTTAAGTACAGACCTCCGGAACGAATTAAGTACTTAACCTGAGGTACCACTGTACTGTTGTTAGGGCTTTTTCTTTTTTCTTCTTGCCAGAGCTCACCAGAGCTCCGACACCTCTCAGGTGCGTGCCATTCCTAGAGAGAAGTTCATGGTGAGATATGGCACCTCTTTTTCTAGAAAAACAGCTCTTGTTGTTGTTATTATTATAAAAATTTGTATGCTGCCCTATATCCATAGATCTCAGGGTGGTTCACAACATTAAGAATTGCAATATAAAGAACAAA
The DNA here is from genome assembly GCF_964270895.1 of Podarcis filfolensis. NCBI lineage: Eukaryota > Metazoa > Chordata > Lepidosauria > Squamata > Lacertidae > Podarcis > Podarcis filfolensis. The sequence goes on from NC_139608.1 coordinate 85,043,329, forward strand.
AAACGCATAATAAACACAGAAGCAAAGACAACCCAATAACCCCTGCTTCCACAACACATTTTTGAAGGGCATTAGATGTCAAATCAGCCAAAAAGCCTGGTTAATTATATGTAGTGTTACCATTTTTTCAGTAAGTACATTTGTCATCCTTTATCTGCCTGTTCTCATCTGAAGGATAGCAGCAAGCTTACTCATTAGCATAACGTGGCAAGCCTTCCCACACCGTTCTTCCACAGATGGTTTAATGTTGTTCTTCCAATTCTTGGCTATAATTATTTTGGCAGCTATTAACCAAAACAAATTCAGTCTCTCTCTCTCAGTTGCATACTTATCTCCATTTAGGAGGACATGTGGTACAAACAGAACTCTGTCTTTGTTTTGTCTTTACCACCTCCTTTTATAACCCCATATCTCCAACCACTACCACAAACATTTTTTTTTTTAAAAAGTGGGTTTTCAGTGCCTTATTTATCCATCCACAAGTGGTACTGTTTGCATATTTTTATTTTTTTTAAGTGTTACAGGCATATAATATCACTAGGGAGCATCTTATCCAAATGTTCTTTATTTGTAACATTTAAGGAAGTTGTTAGACTTGTTTTTACAAATACAGTGTTCCTGTATTAAAATATTAGTTCGCAGATTCTGTTTCCTTCTGTATTTATCATTTGGGTGTAACTTTTTTCCAATGAGATGTATGTGTCTTCTTAAAACCCAGTAAAAACATACAGATTTGCATGTATCTTTTTTTTGCCACCAGGTATATTGTTGGGACGTGGGTGGCACTGTGGTCTAAAACCACAGAGCCTAGGGCTTGCTGATCAGAAGGTCGGCGGTTCGAATCCCTTTGATGGGGTGAGCCCCTGTTGTTCGGTCCCTGCTCCTGCCAACCTAGCAGTTCGAAAGCACGTCAAAGTGCAGTAGATAAATAGGTACTGCTCCGGCGGGAAGGTAAACGGCATTTCCGTGCGCTGCTCTGGTTCACCAGAAGCGGCTTAGTCATGCTGGCCACATGACCCGGAAGCTGTACACCGGCTCCCTCGGCCAATAAAGCGAGATGAGCGCCGCAACCCCAGAGTCGGCCGCGACTGGACCTAACAGTCAGGGGTCCCTTTACCTTTATATTTGTGGGTACTGGAAAAGAAAAGATTGGTTGCTTCTGTTCCTCACCTTGTTACATGTTTGCAATTCCCCCTTCAATCTTGTTGATTTAGTTGCTTACATTTTTTGGCTACAGAATAATCTCTCTGTCAGTGCCACACAGTCAGTGCCAATTCAGTTGTCTCATAGGTTTATAATAATCATCTTTTTTATTATGGTTTGTGAATTCATGTTTTGGTCTCTTTCTAACATGACCTGAGCTTTTAAATGCAGGAATATCTTGCTGTTTTGTAATTCAACGAAAACACATAGTCTCTGTTTCCCAACTATGACACATTGCAGTTAGGATTTTCAGGGTGATAATGTTTTGTAATGTTTTGCATTGCCAAATCGTCTTCTAAAACCTTCTGCTGTGTAGCACTCATTTTTAGCTGTGAAGGCTTATTTTTTTCTAAACGAAATGACTGATTAGAGACCGAATTAGTTTTAACTTCTGCTATGGCATTCTTATTACCATAGTTGGAAGAAAAGTATAGACATTTTGGCAGCACATTCATTTTTTGCACCACTGTAGCCTTTTCCCCATCCATTATATTTTTAGCTTCTTCAACTATGCATTTAAATCACATCTTACCAGTGTTTCTCTATCGCCTTTAAGAAGATTATCCTTACATACTGCAAACTATCCAGTTTTCCTTACCTTCTGCATAGCACTATTATTCCATCCTTTTTGCTGAAATCCTGTGCATGAAAGCCACACTGAAAACACTGGGAGTTGCTTAGGAGGCATCTTTGGAAAAAGAGGGTTAGGCCCTATGGAAACTCTGCTCCAACCGAAGAACCCACAGGAGACCCCAAAAAACAGCCTGAAGAGCCATATTTCAGAGATTCCCCACCTGGACCTCCTAAGAATGTCATTCCAAGCCCTGCCTAGATCTTATATTCCAGGGGTGGCCAACTCTCAAGAGACTGCAGTCTACTTTCAGAATTAAAAACTGGCAGTGATCTAACCCCATTTTTGGGTTCAGCTCACAGTTGAGCTTTTTTTTAAAGGGTTGGGGAAAAAAATTGGGGGGGGGAGTTCCACTTTTTTTGGGGGGGAGGCAAGGGACAAAGGGGTAAAGCCACTCACGAAAAGATCACTATGGATCAATACAGCAGCTCAGAGAAAGCTCCTTCTTCCCTTCCAAAGATCATACAACAATGGAGGGTGGGGTGTGGGGGTGTGGCAGGAGTCAGTTTTAGCGACACTAAGGAAAAGGAGCCAGAGGTCAACCACGATCTACCAAAACCTTGTGGGGATCTACCAGTAGATCGCTATTGACCTGTTGGACACTCCTGCATCAAGCATAAATGGATCTGTGGACCCAATGCAAAACACAGAGTCACAGAAGGTGTACCTGTAAGCTGCCAGAGTGTTCTATTGTCAGGGGTCTAACATGGGAGAAAATCCAGCTGTGAGAAATTCCCCAAGTGTGGACCAGATAGAGGTGGTAGAGCCTGGAGTAACTATATGTCTCTCAGTCTCTTCTGGACCTTTTCTGGATGAACATCTCCTTAGCTGTCTCGTTCCTGCTCTGGAACTCCCTGGTTAAGCCCCAGGTCTTCCTAGCTCGGCTCCTTTTTGAGTTCCGGCTCCAGCCTACCTACCCGCTGCTAGTCAGGGACATTAGGGTTGCAGCCTTATCTGTATGCATTCATAACCAAAGCCTGAGCTGTTGACTTTAGACCCAGCTGTATTTCCAAATGCAATGACCTCATGGTCTACTTTTTGTCTTTGAAACTATGTCGTCTTAATCTACATCCAGTGTTCGAAACTCCCCTTGTTCTAGGTGTGAGCAGTTTGAGCTCTGGGCACAGTAGTACGCCTAAGATTTCAGATTAAAACTGCAGAGTGGAAGGAAAGGAGGACCTTTTTCTGCCTCCCCACTTCCAGCTACTCTCTGAAGACTGGAGAAGAGACCCTCTTAAGAATATTAGGGGGGTGGGCAGGGGAAGGACTAGACCATTTGAAAAATGAACATAATATTTTAGGTGTAGTACATTCATTTTCAGGCTTGTATTCTTGTTATAAAAAAAAGCATGCCTAGACATTCTGTTGTTGCACCCATAACCAAGGTTTAAGGTGCCATTTAGCTCCTAGCTTTCATATCTCAGTTTCTAACACCCACACAGAGCACTAATTTTATAGTTTAGAGCACTTGCATATGGAAATGGAGAAGGTAGTTTAGACATAAACAAATTGTGGGTTGCCTGTACCGGTGCAAGTTGGCACCTTAGTAGAGTTAGAAATAGGGAATCTGAAAAGAAAATGTGTTGCCCAGGTGTTGGCAATATGATCGTGAATGTAGAATCATATGAAATCTTCTTAAAAAATGGATTTCCTTGACATTTGTTTTCCCTGCAAATGGTGATAATTGTTGGGTTGAAGAGAGTGAAATCATTAGAATACTGCCACCACCAAGTGTAAATTCCTGTGGCATTACAACTCCCACATGGACTTGGTGCACAATTGCAAATTGTGGATGCATAGTAGACCGACATATATACAGGGTCTTTATTTGGAGGCATTCGTTTGTGTGTGTCTGGATTGCCAATCAATTTTCACAAGTTATGTCGGTCATGTTATATTGTTCATAGGCCATTTGCTAGAAAACTCTCTCTCCCAACGCAGTTTCAAATAAACATTACCATGAATTTGACATTTGGGCATGAAACGTTAGCTGTTTATATAGATATTGCTGTAGATGCATACTTTAAGAGAAAATAATTGTCTGTGTTACAGATGAATTCTTGAGGTTGCAAAACTGTTGTGTTGGTCACATCTTTTAAAATAAAATAAAAAAACATTAAACTACCTGTGGCACGCTTCTTGATTATTTTTGTAGGGAAGATCTATCCAGTTAACACACAAATAGTTTAATGTTCATTGGAGTTCAAGTAATCTTAACACCCAGTGTGTTATGTAAAGTTTAGTTCTGAAGGGTGAAATTGCTTTCTGGTTCTGTAGATAATTATCATGTTTTTGCTGCTGCTGCTGCTGCTGCTGCTGCTGCTGTATGGAGGTCTGAAACTGAATAATTTGTTTTAAGTGCATTATTTTACTAAGCTTGTACCATGCCCTGGGATCAATTTTTGATGAAGGGTGGGATCAAAATACTTTCAAATAAACAAATACCACTGTCTTTGCCTGGGTGGGTGCAGTTGCAGAGCACACAGAGTCTCTCTCTCTCTCTCTCTCTCTCTCTCTCTCTCTCTCTCTCTCTCACACACACACACACACACACACACACACACAGAGCCATATTACAGTTGGGTGGAGGACCTGACCTGACCTGTGAGATGCTCTCATTATAATCTCTGCTGTGCTGTTCTTGCTGCATATTGCAGAATCGGACAGAATGCAACTGAAACAAATCTCCCTTCGGTATGTGTGTCCCTAGGTGGGACCCATTTTTGCCTCTGTTCCTTCCATCAGCAACAGAAATGCTACTAGTGTGTTAATGAGGAGCAGGGTGCTTGGTTTCTCAGGGGGAGCCGACGAGTTGCAGACTCCAAGAGGTTGGTAGCAAGTGGATTGTAGGTTAAGAAGTTCAAGAGAGCAGGTCATAATCCATTTTGCTGTTTTTAAACTGTTGAGTCTGCTGGATCACTCTTCAACACGGCGAGGCGTGGAAAGCAGTTGTTGTCGGGCAACTTGCTCTGTAGGTGCCATTGTTTCCAGCTGTCTCTTTTTTCCCTCTCCCACCTACCCCTGCATTTTCTGAAATGCTTCAGAAAGGTGCTGCATCTTTGTTTCTGAAGAGCTCTTTAATCCCATCCATCCTTCAAATGAATGTGTAATTGCACTGCCTTTTCTTAAGGGCAGAGTAAAATGGTTCCTTTCTTTGAAAGCATGTGGAGGAAACAACAAACATGAATTTGAGCTGTGGGTTAGTCAGGTGGGAAGAGAGGGGCCTGCAAGCAGCTAGTCTCACCTGGTCACCTGCATCAAATGCGAGAATCGGCTCTGAGCAGGGAAACTGTACAAATGGAAGTACTAATAAAGTCACTGCCCTAATAGGGATTATTTTCTTTATGGGCCAACATAGTTAGCTTTTAATTTTCGCGTGACCAATAATGCCAACTTTAGTCATAAAGCAGCAGGATTCTAAAGCTCAGGAAGAGGATTTCATGCTTTCCCTCTTATTGCAAGATGAAGCTGCCCAGTTTGGCTTATGTTGACTTTCGTTTTTCAAACCTAGCACAACTCCTAAAATTATTCTCTACCTTTGTTGTTGTTGTTGTCATCACACATACAGGTTTCTCTTATTCTTTTTCTACCTACCAAGACATTTGTATGTTTTGCCTAAAGATGGAGACAAACCAGGATAACCAGGGTTATATATTGTTAAGTATGGAGAACGAGCCATTGTTATGCTCCTTCTTCCCAGCACCCATAGGTGCAAACTCAAACCTGTTCAGCACTTAACGGAGTCCCTCATTTGACCATTTGCTCTGTCCCGTCCCTTCCCGTTCCATCCTAAAGCCTGTGATCAGCAGCAGACACTACAACTTGACCATCAGCCAACCTTTTCTCTCTCCCACCACCCTCTTTATCATCTATCCCGGTGAGGAGTTCTGGAGAACGTGAAGAAACTCCCCACACTATTTTGTGACATTTATTTGGTTGGCCTAATAAATATATCACCCTAATATGGACGTGCAAGAATCGTTTCCTTTTGTCTCTCAGGCTGCAAATGGTTGGTGGCAGATGGGCTAGGAGAAATATTTTTCCCCCTTTTTTCTGTGGGTGAGGCCTAGGAAATCCTGTTTGCCTCATCCTTTTCCCCAATGTTTATCCCGCACATAATCTGTTTATGTGGAACTGTGCGGGCCTTGAAATGAGCAGACTTTGAGAAACATCAGGTAGAATTAGTCACTGTAGCCAGAACTAGAGACAAGCTGCATGTAGGAATATGTACCTTTGCTTCCCCCCCCCTCTTCCAGAAGAGGATTGGAGAAATTCTTGGAGGGTAAGGCTTTCAATGACCACTAGTCATGATGCGTTTTGCTTTGTATGTGAAAAGCCCCAGGTCCAAACCTTGGCATTTCCATGTAGGGCAGGGAAAGATTCAGGGTTTGGCTGAAACCTTGGAGAGCCACTGCCAGTCTGTGCAGACAGTATTGAGCTAGATGGACCAATGAGTCCCAAGTGGTAGACGTTTCTTAAGTCCCTACAAGTTTCCGTACTTTCTTCTTCAAAGGCTGCAGCACAGGGTGGGAAGTCTTGAGCAGAGAAAAATGGGAGGAATATATAGTCTCTTTGTGTAAAGGTTGTGTGTGTGTCAGTCCATGGGTGCCAGTGTGGCTGCCAGTACCTCCTGTGGTGTCTGCAAAAGGTCTCAGTAATTGTCCCCTGAAAAATACAAAACAGATTAAAATTATCTCAACTTCCTAAGCAACTGGGTAGACTTGTCTAAACAAAGGTGTTTTTGGCGTTTTTAGTGTTGGTGCTGACTTTTAAAGCTCTAAACGGCCTCAGCCCAGTATACCTGAAGGAGCATCTCCACCCCCATCATTCAGCCCGGACACTGAGGTCCAGCTCCAAGGGCCTTCAGGCGGTTCCCTCACTGTGAGAAATGAGGTTGCAGGGAACCAGGCACAGGGCCTTCTCTGTAGTGGCGATCGCCCTGTGGAACGCGCTTCCATCAGATGTCAAGGAAATAGATAACTATCTGACTTTTAGAAGACATCTGAAGGCAGCCTTGTTTAGGCAAGTTTTTAATGTAATGTTTTATCGTGTTTTTAGTATTCTGTTGGGAGCCACCCAGAGTGGCTGGGGAGGCCTGGCCAGATGGGCGGGGTATAAGTATTTATTTATTTATTTATATTATAGCAGGTGCCAAAAAGAGTACAGTGAAGGCTCCTGCTTGATATCAATAAGCAGAGAGTTCCAAAGTGTAGGTGCTGCCACACTAAACAACCCGAGTTCTTAGAAATGCAACATGTTCTCATGTTGCTCCTGAGGAGAAGTGAAATAATATTGATTGGTGGCCTTTGTTTTAATTAAATGGCTTATAGATTTCTCAGACAAAATGCTTTCCAAAATGGTGTACCAAATGTCTGATGCAATGAGCTACTTATACTCTGAAGGCTAGTGTAGGTATCCTTTGAGCTGGTGGACTGGAGGCTGGGTTTATATAATGGGGTAAACTAAAATCTGTCAGGGATGGTTTAGCAGAGATTCCTGCATTGCAGGAAGTTTGGCTAGATGACCTTTGGGTGACTTCCAGCTAAATCGTAATGTTGCCCCTTAGTGGTCAAGAAAACTGTGTTAACCGAGAGCTCCTGTAGGGTTATTTGTTCAAATTGCTTCTAAAAAGTTCAGATTTGGACATGAGCTGGACAAGACATTTATGTGAAGATAAAGAAGTGTGATAACGTTGGATGTGGTTTGGGAATGGACCCAAAGCCGGAAATTGCTAGCAGCTCCTCATGTTGCAATTTTAAAAGCTTTCGTGCGTGTCCTCAAGTCACACCCTCTCCTGAAATTATGTACAGATGTAATGTGAGAACACCGGTGCACAAATTATCTGAAAAGATAAGACCCACGAACAGAGCTGTTTTCAGACTCTCCCTATTCACGAGTTTTCTCTTTGAGCTTGTTTGTACATGTTGTTCCTCCGTCAGCCTGCTTTCCTTTGCCGCAGATGTGACTTGCGTGTGTTTGAAATGTAAGACGAGCCCTCATGTGTAGTGACAAAAGTGTGGCCGTGAAACTGGAGTGCTGGCCAGTGTGATCTATAAAAGTGGTCCAAGAGAAAAATGTACTCAGAAGTTAGCCCCACTGAGTTCAAAGGTAGCGATTCCTAGGTAGGCGCTTATTGGACGGCAGCCTTAGCAAAGAGAGTCTTGCAACAGTGATAAACATTTGCAGTCTTTACTATTGTAGGTGCAAAGATGGAAATATTAATTATTATCAACAGTGGGAGAATGGTTGCTAAAATTAATGGACCTAGCTGAGATGGCAGAATTGACATGTTTAATCAGAGAAAGGTCATTGTTAACATTTACTAAAGATTGGAAACCTCTCATAGACTTTTGCGTGAAAAAGAAAATGAAATAATGATATATGGATTTGGGGATTGAATATAATGTTGGTTTATACAAGGTGGGTTTGTTGGGTGTTATATTGGGGTGGATGAAGTTTCTATATCGTGGACAGATGAAAAATCGGAAGTTGTTTAATTTCTGTATTTTATTTTTCCTATTCTCTTCAGTTATGTTCTATCTCTCTCATTGTTTTTCCCCTCCTTTTTTCTTTTCTTTTCTCTTCTCTTCCTTTCCTTTTCTCTATGTTTTTATTTTATTTAATGTTGGCTAAAAAAAGATATTTGGTATTCAGTTTTGTATCTCTCTTTATAAACACTAAGAAAATATACCAAAAATATACCAAAAATAAATTTAAAAAATCATTTGCAGTCTTTGCCTATTACTTGTGTAGGCACAGGAGAGCCTAGGTCTAGTGTCTCTCTTCAGAGAATACCTGGCCGGTGTTGGTTAACTCCTGATGCACCCATAAGGAGGAGTGCCATGGGGTTTTCTCCTCCCCCTTCCACAGACAAGCTAATACAAATCTGCCTTTAGCAACAGATGTGTAATCACTGAGATCTGGTGACGTGTGTTCCGTGTTCCTGAGGCAGATGCGGTGGAGAAGTTTTAAGCAGAGATTAAACTGCATTGCGATTGGAGGAGCCAAGTCATCTGACAGGAGTGTATTGCATTTCAGCCCCCTGCTGCAAAGCTAGTGTGTTTTTTTGGCTGCCATCTGGCACTTCCGTCCTTTTCTCAGTGGCAGCAAAGGGGCAGGTTCTAGAATTCTGTGATCGGCTAGTAGGCTCTTAATTGCTTTGGGATATGGCAGGGTAGTATTTAAGCAAAACGGAAACTTCCCAAACCGTTAAGCGATTTCCATCAACGCAGGGGTCCACAAATTTTGGCTGGGCTTGGTAGCCTGATAGCGTTTAGCAGTTGGTGCAGCTTGGTGTCTACTTCACAGAAGCAAATGCAATCTCTTTCGTACCTGTGGCTGGATAGTAGGGATGGGAGAGGTTGTCTGGCTCATTCCTGCCTGTAAATAAGATTCTTTTCCGACCAGCTTTCTGTTGATGTGCTTGACATTTTTATATGTCCCCCCCCCCCCCAGCTTGTATATCACCTTGTGATATTTTATATGAAAGTGCACCTGATCAATATTTAAATAAAAATAAATACACTGCTGATCTATCAAGATTTCCACTATCTCTGTGGATTTGACTTTCTTTAAGCTTCTGCTGAGGTAGAATACACACACACACACACACACACACGTGTGTGTGTGTGTGTGTGTGTGTGTATCACAGTGGGATTTTATGAGGTTCACACAATTGTTCCTGTGGGAGTGCAGAGTTGGGCTTTCCAGGCTTGCCCCCCCCCCACCTAGATGATGTCTTTGTACTTAATGGGCAGCATCTAAGTTACTTGCTCTGTCAGCACACAAGGTCTCTCCTCCCTATGCCCAACCCACATATACTCGAAAGGGTTTGGGAAACCCCACAGAACAGATTTAGGGGGCAGAAGGAGAAGAGGGGAGAAAGTTCTGTTGCGGAAGCAGAAATCCTTGCACAGATTGAACAAGTTGGCTGGATACTGCCCAGTACCTTCACATAATCGCACCTGGTCCTCCTTTTGCGATACTGGTTTGCTTCTGTTCATTTTGCATGCAGGCATTGTCCACTGCCTGCCCCGATTTCTCTCTACCACTAAACCTTTCCTTGTGTACAGCTGTTCCACAGTCATCTCTTTGCACCATATGAAAGTTGCTGTGCTGTGGTAACAAGGCTCCTGCCACTTCCTCTTGTACAGAAAGTTACACCAAGCACTTACTTACAAATCCTTGGGCCACAGTGTGCCTTTTAAAAATACTCATTATCCTAGGTGTCTTGGAGCTGCAGCTGGAGTGTTAACTTAATTGCATATAGTGCTGAAGTGCAAACTCTACTCTTAGGAAATTTGTTTCTGTCGCTGTTCAGGAACAGATCAGTAGCATGAAGTTAATGCAGCCCTACAAATAAGTTTGCAAAAGGCAACGAGCTCATAGGATGGGCCATCAACTGCCCATTCCCATATTAGTTGTTTGTGGTATGTCAACTGCTTGAAAATGAAAACGACAGAAACCACCACAACCCAAACACCAGACTTTGCGCCTGCATATCTGGAAGCAATTCTGACTTGCTACCGTAAGCAATCTATCAAGGAGCCATTTATGTGCTTGGGCTAGTTAGTTCCTTGGGTATTATTGATATCCATAAGGCTTCCTTAACTTATGAACATGCACTTAACTATGTCTGAGTAGATTCCAATAGAAGCAACAACATGAGAAACAGGTAAAGGTAAAAAGATAAAAGACCCTTGGACGTTTAAGTCCAGTCGAATTTGACTTTGGGATGTGGAGCTCATCTCCACTTTCAGGCTGAGGGAGCTGGTGTTTGTCCGCAGACAACTTTCTGGGTCATATGGCCAGCATGACTAAACTGCTTCTGGCACAACTGGACACCGTGATGAAAGCCAGAGTGCACGAAAATGCTGTTTACTCTCCTGCCGTAGCGGTATCTATTTACTTAGGCTGGTATGCTTTTGAACTGCTTTGTTGGGCTGGGACAAAGCAACAGGAGCTCACCCCATTGCGCAGATTCGAACTGCCAACCTTACGGTCGATGAGCCCAAGAGGCTCAGTGGTTTAGACCACAGCACCACCCACATCCCATTATGAGAACCAACCCTTATAAGAAATTTCTAGTTCTCAGATATAAGTCCCACTGAGTTCCTCTTAGGACATTGCATATAGGATTGCAGACTTAGTGTGTCACAGGTTGTTCCTAAGGTCAAAGGGCTGTTAGCATGGTCAAGTCTGGGAGCTAGGGGATGATGGTGTCCACACTGGGAAAAGCAAATGCTGCAGCAATATGGATGAGACCTGGATGTACATTCTTCAATTTTTCGTCACGAGAAGACTGATAACTTTGTTTGAATATTGCTTAGGACTGAATATGCATGTTAGCAACAGGAGTTCTGTTCTACAGCTGGGAGCTCCACTGCTATATATCTTTAAATGGTCTCCTTTTCTACCTTGGTCCTTACCACTCTTGTTTTCATCCTTCTGAAAGACAGACTTCTGAGGTCTTAGGAAGCAAACTTTTCTCGGCGCCTGCCATCCGTGGCTTGGGTGAAACAAAGAATTTGCTGTGGGCTGACGGCTAATGCGCCTCCTGCTGCTGACTCACTCTTTGTTGTGGAGGGCATTGTGTGGGCCTTGGGCTGGCTGGGAGAGGAGCAGCTAGCACGCCACAGGCTAGAATAGTTGGTTCACAACTCCCTTGTTGAGTGGCAGCAGTGCTAATCTAGGCCAGCAAAGGGATTCGGGGGCTGAGTGACTCATCATAGGAACTTGCGTCTTTTGCTGTTGTAGCAAAGAGTGGCCTGCTTTATTTGGTTCCTGCTGGCAGTTGTTAGCTGCAAGGGACTCCTGAACCAAAGGGGAGCTCTTTTTAGTACTTCCGCTTGGTCGCAAAGATAATGCCATCTTCATTCCATTCCTTTATCACTGGCAAGGCAAGCCAACTGTGGAAATAGGACGACTTGAGGTCACCCCATGTTCCATAAGTGGAGATGGCTTCTTCCATTCCTGGTAAGGGTCTCAGGCAATGGACTTAAAAATCAGGCTGTTGTTAGCAATGGCCTCAAAAATTGTCGCATCCAGTGAACTCTGGAGTTGGTGGGGCATGGGCTGAACATAGCCAAGTTGTTTTGTACTGTTAAGCCACTGGTTATGACCACCGGTGACTCTCCCAAGTTGTTGGTCTCAACTCCCTTTGCCAGCTATGCTATTTGGAGAGCCTACTAGGATATGGGAATGATTTTGCTTGGGGCCTTGTGTGTGCAGAAGGGATGGCCTCTGGTCTGAACATAGCTGCTAGATTACTCTTGTGTAGGGCAGTCATGTATCAGAGCAGAAACTGTGTCCGTCTCTCCCCTGATGTCATACTTCCCTAACCCCCACAAGTGAGGATGTCCACAAAGAGAGACCTGTGCAGTGCCAGAGGCAGGGTTAGCCCAGGTATGTGGACATGAGTAATGCGTGAATAGGACTACTGTAACATTGCATTTTCCTCAGTACCCTGAGTCTCTGTATGACCCAAAAGACAGAGTGGAACTAAGAGGGCCTTGAGCTCAGCGCAGTGCATGTGCAGCCAGGTGAGAGAATACGCAGCCCCCAGCATGTCTGAGGAAGAAAGCAAAGGCTGTGATATAAAAGCTGGGAAATGCAAATATATAAGCAGCACCCAGGCAGAAATAAGGTATCATCTACCCAAAGCTAAACTGCCTAGAGATGCAAACCAAGCACCACCTCTGGTGTACTTTCAGCTAAAGGCTCCTGAAGTTCAAAAGGTTCAAGTTGTTTGCCTCTGAGAGAACCAAATGGGGGCTAAGCATTTTGTAATAATCAGGCTATGGAAGGCCTGCGCTGAAATAATTATTATACTTGATTCTTAAGCAGAAGTGAGATTTACCTTCTGATTGTGTATGCATTTTGTAGTTAGTACCTCAGAGCTACATGAAAACTGAATGTTTCAAGATGCAGGTTTGGCCTTTATCTCAGCTTTTTTTCTTCTGAGTAACGGTTGGGAATAATGGGGCTTGCTTCCCTACCTTGCTTGGAATCTTCTGAAATGTGAAACGAACACCTCCCCATTAGTCCTTCTGTGGCTTTCCTCCTGATAATTCGCCTTTGGCTGTACATGGCTGTTTCCTGGGCCGACTGCGTTTATTTATTTCTTACACTGCTGCTGACCTTAAAGGTGAGGTCCAGCCTAGTGTTCATCCCCATGAATTGTGTGTAGAGTCCAACAATAACTATTAGATGATTAGGTAGGTGTTTGGAGAAGGGAGGCAGGATGGGATCCTGTGCAGCCTCTTTAAAGTTTTCTCTGCTCTGCCTGTATTCTGCCTCGAGAAGAATTTGACTAGAAAATGGTGCTTTGTATTACAGTTGCCCCAAGCAGTAATGAAAACCCTCCTTTGCCATCACTCTCAGGAGATCCATTGGGACATTTATGAATGAACTTCTGGCTGGGTGGGGAGGGCAAGGCTCTCTGTATGAATGCATGCAAGGGTCTTTGTTGTGTGGTGTGTCATGGCAGGAAGGTCATGGTACAGCCAGTGCACCTGACCAAAAATCTCTTCCCCTCTCAAGTCATTTGAGTTTGGCCTCATTTTGTGTGAGATTGATCACTTTTTATTGTGACTTTCTATTTTTAACTCTGTTCACCCTTAGGGAAGTAGGAGGTGGCCAAGATGGATGGGTTTTACTTGTCCTTTTTCTCCAGCCATACTTGTGTTCTTCTCCTCTCCTCCACATGACAGCTGATTAGGCACACTGACCTTTTTCATCATATCTCTTTATTTGTGTTACATAAATGTTCCTAGTTGACAGCTCTGAGGTCACCCGGGGTTTGCAGATGGCCACTGATTTTGTGTGTCTGTCTGAAAATATTCTGCCCCAGGCTTCCTCCCACCCCATTAAAAGAAAAAAGAAAAAGCTCTCTAAGGAACTGGAGCTAGAATGAGGACTTCGGAATTGGGATTTGGTGCTGCTGCAAACCACCTTCACCAAAACTTTCACAAGTCTATATTGCTATTCGAAATACATAATTAAATAGACAGTTAATCCTTATTTTATATGAAGCTTTGTATTACTACAGGTCATAGCATAAAGCCTGAATGATGAATGTGTTTAGAGTTATGAAAATGAGCCCCTGTGAGACTTGCTCTCTCTTCACTTTCTTTTCTAAGGAGGAGATTGAATGCTTTTATCTCCTTTTAATTTAAACATAGTTTAGCATGTTGTCTGAACCCTAAACTGTGGTTCATCTTAGTATGAATAGTTGGAATAAGCCACCTTCATAATTTATGACTTGAAGTTGGCTTGTTTCCATTAACCATAGTTAAGATTAACTACAGTTTGTCCAGGGATGGGCTTGCACATTGCTATGCATTTATTTTATTTATTGTTTACTAGCAGAAAGTGCCCGGTATGGCCTGGTAGTTTTAAGAAACCAGAAAATATCGAGGTTTTTAAATGGATTGTGTAAGTTGTGAGTTTTAGGGCTGTGCGCAAACACCCACACACCAACCCAGAGCTCTGCCCTAACCCAAGAAACCCCTGGCCTGGCCCCAAATCAATTTCTGTGTGTGTGGAGAGAGCTAATGTTTAATTAGGCTTAATTTGGTCTGCCATCTTGATTCCACAAAGACCTCATCCTCCACCTTGGGAACCCTCAAGCTGAGTTTGGAGATGGTATCTTGAGAGGTGGTCAAACGTACTGAGAACACGTGGACAAGCAGACGATGTACCGTTCACAACAAAAATATAAAGAGGAATTCAAAGTTGCATGAATGCTCTGTTAGCACAAGAGTTTAATGCACTTTACCTGCGTTGTCATAGGAATATGACTGTTGTGAGAATTCAGACCTGGGTGGTCGCATGCCTTATTTCTGACAAGAAGAAACAAGGTGTGCTCACTTCCATCCTGTTCAAACCTCTCTACAGCTGCCCTGCCCCTCTGCAAGGGCTGAAAAGGCTTACCAAAGGGCAAGAGGAGGCAGCAGGTGTTACCCAGCCCCAGTGAGGTGTGTGTTTCTGCCTTATATTCTGGGACTTGTAGTTCTGGTCCCTGGTAAAAAGTTCTGGGCCCTTGGTGGAGGAGGCAAAGTGATAGACACACAATGGTTTTTTAAATATAATTGGAATACCTGAAAGACCACGGCCATTTTGAGGCTGTGGTTGTCTCTATCGCTAGGTTGCTGATGCCATCGCCATATTTTACTACAAGTAGGCTATTATCGACAAACTTTGGAGATATTGTCCCAGGAATAAATCCATATTGGCTGATCGCTTTAATGAAAATAAAAGTTTGCTGGTGACAGCATGGGCATGAACTGCCCAGTCCATTGCAGCAGCTGGGATGGAACTCACGGCCCTCCCAATATTCCTTTTGTGGGCAAGTACTTAAAATTTGGGATGCGGGTGGCGTTGTGGGTTAAACCACAGAGCCTAGGACTTGCCAATCAGAAGGTTGGCGGTTCGAATCCCCGCGACGGGGTGAGCTCCCGTTGCTCGGTCCCTGCTCCTGCCAACCTAGCAGTTTGAAAGCACGTCAAAGTGCAAGTAGATAAATAGGTACCACTCTGGCGGAAAGGTAAACGGTGTTTCCATGTGCTGCTCTTATTCGCCAGAAGCGGCTTAGTCATGCTGGCCACATGACCCGGAAGCTGTACGCTGGCTCCCTCGGCCAATAAAGCGAGATGAGTGCCGCAACCCCAGAGTCGGTCACGACTGGACCTAATGGTCCGGGGTCCCTTTACCTTTACCTTTACTTAAAATTTGAAATGCATTGTCTCAAAAGCTGATATGGAAGGGAGCAGCCAAGTGGATTGTTCTGAGTTTGGTTTCAAAGTCTATAACTGCAGGCATTCTGGTGGTCACATGAGCTTTTGGAATAAGCATTTGGATTGATGATCCGTCTGCATTCCAAGTGAGTCAGTGATGGGGATCCCGAAACCATTTTTTCTTTTTGTGCCTGACCTTTTACAGTGCTTGGTGGCTGATGCCATGGAGTTCCAGGAGCAGTCCCGCACAACCAGAGTGAGCTTGAATTCTTCGCTTTGTGCTTGTCCGCCTGTTTTGTTGCCCTGGAGACAGAACAGCGTGGAATTCTTTCCCCCTGACCAGAAATAGTTTTCCTGTACCTTGTGACTGGAGTGCTTTCCTTCTTGGTTTGCAGCCAGCTGTGTGTATATGTGTGGGCATGCATTTAGATGAGGTAGGTTTCAGGGAGCATAGAGGTCATGGCTCCTTGTTGTAAGCTGTGCATGTGGGTATCGCTATATTCTACCCTACATCTCTTGCCTCCTGCGTCTCAAGAGGGTGTAAGGTTCCCTGCAGCAATTGCTCTTGATTTACATCGCCTGTGGCATTTCACTGGTTATGTCATGTCTGCTGAGGCTGTGAGCTGGTCAGCTGTCCATCTTGGCTGGCTAGCTGAGCAGCACGTGGTAAGTCTCCATCCCTCTCCTGATCAGCTGTTTGCTTCCCTGCATTGTTGCCCTAAGAAACAGGTTCACTGCAAACATAACTCACTCATTGGGCCAACACAATCGCCATCAGCTTATCGGAAATTAGGTTTTCAGCAGTGGACATCATCTGCAGATCTTTGGGTGGTGACAACAGGCGCAACTCTCCTCTAGTGAGAGAAGGTGTTTTTTTTTACAATTGATCATCACTTTCATCAGCAAGTTTCTTAAAATTGGTTGCTGAATCTTGACAGGTGAGCATTGAGAGAGAGTTCAAGGTTGCAATAATAAAGTTTTTAGGAGTAGGCAGTTAGAGACTTCTTCGTAAAGTGCTTAAAGTCACCCCTTTAGTGTGTGCTGTATTTTCTAGATTTCTCCTTTCATGTGGTTGGCATGTGTTGGCTAAGTCCAGCTTCCTTTGGCCCAATATTTTTTATTCACTGAAAACCTTAGAAACTTTCCCTTTTATGGCATTTAAAAAGATAGCTGGGTGTACTATGCAAGTAGGAAATAATAATGCAGAGGACAGATTTATATGCAGGTACATGTTTCACAAAGGTTTATAAATTAGAGCTCTTCATTTCTGTAGTTGTGGAAGGCGGTATGTAAATCTTTGTCTATTCTTGTTGGTTTCTTGAAAAGCGTATTTCTAGCCCTTATAGTTTGTGTGATTACTGACGAGTAGAATAGGCAATTAAATTTTTTTTTTGTAGGTTGTGGGACTCTTATGGCCTGTTGTTGGCGCATGGTCACTTCTCAGTCCCTAATCCATATATATATCCATAGATAGATAGATAGATAGATAGATAGATATCTGCAGTCACATACTGAAACCTTCTGCCCTTCCTGTGAGCCCATGTCCTGATGTATGAGCAGTTTGCTGACCAAAATCCAAAGCCAACTCTCTTTCCATAGAAGCAAGTTTGCATTTGTTTGTGCATGCAGACAAAAAAGGGGGGCCCCAACATTTAACCCCCAGGAGCAGGTTGAAGATGCAGGTCATGCGCAATGAATTAGGAGGCTGAGATGAGCACATCAGATGCCAGGTGGGGAGTGGTATTAATATTTTTGGAACATTCACACAGGCTACTTCCTGCCTTCAGAAAACTAACCCATGAAGAGGGGGAAGTATCCTAGCAGGGTCTTCTCACCGAAGACCTACTTTTGATGGCTTTGTCTTTGCATATGGATGGTGGTGTTCAAAAGCATGCCTCCCTCCCATTTGTTGTCTGAAGTGGAAGCATCCAGAATTCTACCACCTTGTTCTGTGTGACACATAGATCAGCTCTGCAGCCAAATCTGCAGCCACAGCTACATAATGTGCAGAAAGGCTCTTAGACTGTATAAAAGATTAATCAGTATTTTCCTTCCACTGTGTTGGAGTGGCAAAGAACTGCATTGCTCTGCTGTGCAGCTGCTGTTCTCATACTTGGTGATCGTTGCACTAGATCTTCTGAGGTTCTGCTTGCACAGTTTGTGGCATCTTTTGGGTGCAAGGGAGGAGACCTTCTGATACTTCTGCTCCGTGCTTCTGAAACGCTGCATTTTGATGCAGCTCAAGCACTTTCCCTTCCTTGCCCTGGGATGCTTGATGTGATCCTTAGGACTAATTCTTAGTTTGGGGGAGACGTATTACTATAGGAAGAGTGGCAGGGTGATGCGACTTTGTGCTGCAGTGGTAATAGTACTACTACTGAAATATTTTGCTTCTGAACAGTTTTTGAAGGTGCATGAGACCTCCCTGTCTTGTGTGAAATGGAAGGCTTTCCAAAAACCACTAGGCGCAGTTGACACTTTTTTGGTGGTAGGTTTTCTCTTACCCATAACAACAGCTCTTTCCTGGGGCTGGAGCTCCTCTTGAAACCCCTCTGCAACCCAGCTTGTTGATCATGAGCCCCTGACTTTGATCTCTCTGATGTGGGAGAGAAAAGCAGGCTCAATATTGGTGCAACCAACGTATGTGCATGCTGAGGTTGGAGGCAGTCTCCCTCCTTTACACAAGCAAACAAACAACTCTCTACCATTTGCAAGGGGTGAAGCTGCCCAAAGTCAGCACCAGCATTGCTTTAAAAAAACGCCAGTCTTCCTCGTTGACTTTCAGGCCTTGTTTTCACCTTGCTTGATGATCTTCTCCTTTTTGCTGCTGTTAGAGAAGGGACGTGATCACTGAGTTGACAAATCACTTCTCCGTCTGATCCTTGGTGACTAGAAAGGGCCCTCTGGCATCTTCTCCCTCCCTAACCTCCCCCTCCCCATACACACATCATGTCTGATTTTTCAGGGTTATGGAGAAGCTGCTGCCTCGATGCTTTTTCTTTCTAGTCCAGATGACAACCCTGTTGGAACTGACGTTGCTTTTCTGTTGCGATCAATGTCCTCCTTAGGATATAAAGATAACTGGCAGCACTTCTGTGTCCCCACCTCCAAGCCATTCCACATTACGACTGTGGGTTTAGATTGCCCAACCTAACCTTCTGTGTATCTGTCCTAGAAACAGGTTAAGGGTGAATTCTTTGGCTTTCGATACTAATCTTGTTATCCTACTCTCTTCTGTAAACCGTTTCCCAATATGTTTTATTCTTAGTCTTAGTTTTACTCTTTAAATTTGTATACCGCCCTTCATCTGTAGATCTCAAGGCCATTCACAACAAAAAATTACAATATGAAAACACAGAATACATAACAAAAACAAAGCAATAATTTCCCCTGATATCAAGTTCTGTTCATGTTTTGCACCAAGGAAACTTAGTTCTACACCCAAATGATACAAATCAACAAAAAGCAGGGCTGCCCCACACATGAGACCAGGTGAGGTGACTGCCTCAGGCTGCAGGATCCCCAGGGGCAACAGATCCCGATGCTGATCTCCCCCACACCTTGTTCCTGCTGTCGATCTTTGGCACACATCCCTTCTTCCCTGGTGGGAGGAGGGGCTGCCATTTTGGGGTTTGCCTCAGGTGCCAAAATGTCTTGGACTGGCCTTGACAAAATGTTCATTCAACTGCTTATTCTGAACCCAGAATAATTTGAATTTTAAAGAAAAATGGTGATATGAGAGAGAGAGAGAATGAATAAAAGGTGCACACATTTATTGAGGCAGTCAAATCATCTCAGTCCAAATGTGTTTTGAGCAATGCACCTTTCCTTAAGAGGCGTATCTTGATATGATTATTAATAGAGGAGATTAGCAGAATATACCTAAACACACATTTAAGTATATATGCCTTAGAAAAGATACTCAGGTCTCGTGTATAGCTACTGAAAGTCTCACACAGTGAAAGAACGGGCCGTCTAAAGCAATTCCTTTCGCATAGAAAAGTACCATGTCATTTGCGCGTTAACGCTATCTCTGCCGACCTTCAATATAAATATTGTCAGGGTTGCTTTCCATCCTGGAGGAAGGCATGTTCTGGGAGAGAGAAGTCTGCTCGCAGACATCCGCCACATTCTGTTTGCGGCTGCTCTGTTGGTGTGTCTGTCTGGCTTTTTGTTTAGATCAGAGCGAGGGCCCTGGAGCAAAAGTTGCCAACTAACTCTTTATTTTATTTTCTCCTACTCTTAGATCACCAGAAACTGGAACGTGAGGCTCGAATCTGCCGATTATTAAAACACCCAAATATCGGTAAGTAACATGGGAGAAAAGTCTTCAAATTCTTCAGCTCAGCAGGGACATGAAGCTTTTTGGAATTTTCTCTCCTGCAAATGGTGAGCAAGCCATTTTGTGGGGGCCAGAGTCAGGTGGGTAGAGAGCGATAATTTGTGCTGGAGAAACATTTTGGGTAGCCTACCTCAGGGTGAGGGGCAATTACCTCGGTCCTCCACTTCGAAAGGCATTTCCTCAGAGAAATTGCATTTCACCACTATCGGCCCATCCCCTGATCTGTCTCCTCAACTCCTCCACACCCAAGCAGAAGAGAGTGGTTGGCAGAGTGGTTGCACTCCCTTTGGCTTGTCCCTGACTGCTTACTTGGTTAGCTCTGCTCTAGGGTATATTCAATGAAGGGATCCATTACATGAATGAGAACTGCTTGCTGGAACAGACCAAAGCGCAACTAGCCAGAAAAAGCAAAGCATGAAGGTCACATACTTCCTCTTCCCTCCCCAGTAGGTGATATTCAGAGGTATACTGCCTCTGAAATATGGAAGTTTCATTTAGCTGTATGGCTGACCACTGTTTATAGGGCCCCTGTCCTTGTGCATGCACGTGCACTATCTCTGAAATGAAAAGCGTTTTCCTAGAAGGGGGTCTCCGAACTTCATCCTAGCAAACGGAAACTTAGAATGGTGTTGGACATCCCAGCTGAAGCCTCATAAGCCCAAGGCTTCTGCTCTCTGGAAATGGCATTCCAGTGCCCAGCACAGCTCCTTACCCATTTCCATGACTTAAGAAGAGCCTGCTGGATCTAGTTAGAGGCCTGTCTGAACCAGCATCCTGTTCTTACAGGGGCTGAACAGACACCTGCTTTGGGAAACCAGCAAGCAGGGGCCAAGTGCAACAGCACCTCTCCTATCCTGTAGTTTCTAGTAACTGGAATCCAGAAGCATATTGCCTGCAACAATGGAGGTAGAACATAGGAGGTAGAACATCAGGCCTAGTAGCCTTCTCCTCCATGGATTTGTCTAATTCCCTTTTAAAGCCACCCAAGTTAATGGCCGCCATTGCCTCTTGTGGGAGTTAGCTACACAGTTTGTTTGAAGACGTACTTCCTTTCTTCTGCCCCAAATCTTTCAGCAGTCAGCTGCCCTGAGTTGTAGTACTGTGAGTGAGGAAGGAAAACTTCTATCCTATCCCTCCACTTTCTCCACGCCATGCATAATTACATGCCTTTTCTCCAAACGAAAAAGTCCTAAAGGGTGAAGCTTTTCCTTCCCATTGATCATTTTGGTTGCCCATTTCTGAACCTTTTTCAACTATACAGTGTCCTTGTTGAGGTGGCCAGAACTGTACACTGTACTCCCAAGTGTGATCACACCATACATTCCTATAACGACATCATGATATTGGCAGTCCTATTTTCAGTTCCTTTCCTATTTATCCCTAGCATGGAATTGGGCTTTTTCACAGCTGCCGCACACAACTTGACGTTCTGGCTCTGCTTCAGCAAGGCTTGTTCTTCTGTATGCTTGGCTATTTTATCTCTTACCGCTTTTCATCAGTATAGCTAGAACTTAGGTTTAAGCTAACTGACCTGCAAGTTCCAGTATCCCCACTGGATCCCTTTTTAAAAAAATCGGTGTGACCATCAACCATTGGTTTCCAATGTCTTTTTTTTGCGCCATGGGCCACTTGAAAATTGCTGCGGATATTGGTGGACCACTTGATGATTTTCCCACTACCCCATCCACCCATTGTAGTGATGCACTGTCGTGTGCTGTGCTAGATGCTGTATGAGTCTTAATTGTAATTTCATTGATCCTGTTGTTTATTGCATCTTGTACCTTATTGTATTCCATGGAATTTAAATTGTAATGGTATAAGATGCAACAAAAGAAATAAAAGAAGCAGCAAAAGTGCAGCTAAAATCAATATGAATATTTAGTGTGATGGAAGTGCTGTCTCCATCATTTCAGCCACCAACCTGAATGAATATGGCAGACTCCCGCCGGAGAGCCCCTGGCCTAGAATTTAATCCCACCACAATTTTGCCTCCGTTCCTCAGACTCCCTGTAAAAAAGTTAGTTCAGGCACAGGGATCTGACATGGTTCCTTTTTCTGGTCATGGTGTTTCCATCTCTTAATTCCCCACACATGCCTCTCTCAGCTAACTCAGTGTTTTCCCCTTTTTTTAAAAAACAACAACAGCAAACTAATTCTGGAACTACGAAGCAGGGAACTTTGGAGTCTGGCTTGCATATATTTCTGGCTCCAGGAAAATAATTTCCTCTTCTCCCAGACATTTGATTGATTTTCCCGCACAGCTTTGTCGGGCATCTTTTAATTAATTAATTTGATGGTGATCATGCTGACGTTGGGGAATGTGGGTTTTTTTATTGTTCTATGAAGTTGTGTGTGACCACGTTCGGTGCTTTGCTGCTTGTGTTTTTAATTTCATATGTGATTCCTCCCCCGCCCACCTGCCCTCCTATTTATATTTGTATCTTTACTTTTGCCTTGAGACTCTTTTGTATGACATGATGAGCAAATGAGTAGATAATTATCAAAGGCCGTAAAGGGCTGTGCTGTCATATGTTTGGGAGACCTTACTGTCACCCTGCTTTGGAAGTTCATAGCTGCTTGCTCTTTAGGTTACAACCCAAAGATCTAGTCTGATTTCTCACTAACATGTGATGAGGACTTTGCACTTGTGATGGTGCAAACTTCTCCTGCAAATCTCCTCCTGCCTTCCACCTACTGGTGTATCAGTCTTCCTTCTCTGGTGGTGCAGATATGAGACTGAACCTGAGGAAGGTACCTCTCTCCTGGTTCCCTTCTCTGGTGCCTCTCATGTGGCCATGGTTCTGAGTCACTAGCCAGGAATATTGGGGGAAACTACATTTCCCAGGGCTGCTAATAAGCGCCAGCAGCACTGGGGAAACTGCATTTCCCAGTAACCCTAGTTGGAAGCTGTAGAAATCTTCAATAGGGCTGGGGAGACCGAATTTTGAGAAGTGTCTGGAAACCTCTGCTGGCTCAGAAGAGCTGTCTGGATCCAGTTGTTTTGACCATGCAACTTCCTTGTTCCAAGAACTATACCAGCTCCAATTCAGACTGGCCATTATGACTCTTGAAAGACTTCTTCCATATGAACCCTGTTCCCTCGTTAAGAATTTCTAGAGAGGCTCTTATTTGTGCCCCACCACCATCTGAGTTGCATTTAATGATTGGGACATGAGAAAGTGTCTTCTTTATGGCTGCACCGAAGTTGTGGAACCCTCTTACCTCCTCCCCAAAGGCTTTCCACCACAGTGCAAAAATATATTTTCTTCCCTGTCAAGCATTAGTTCTGGCAGCCTAAGCTTTCTGTCCTAGGCATTTTAATCTAAATTTGTTTTATCTGCTCCCCCCCCCCTTTAGTTTGGTTATTGTGTGTGTTTCACTGTTTTGTACGTTCCTAAGGCATTTTCCAAAATGTAAAGGCAGGTAGAAGCTTCATTAAAATAAAGTGGGGAAAAGCAGATGAGTAAGTGGACAGTTGTAGAAGAAAATGTCAGACAAGGAAAGAATTAAGCATAGCCCTGCAGATGCAACAGACATACTCTTCCACACCCCACTCAATGCTTTGCATGCCATGGGTTTGGGAATCCTGCTTTTGCCGCCAAATAGGCAGTTTACAAACCTGCTCCCCAACAAAGGTTGTGTGCTGTAAAAGAACCACACCAGCGAGCCATTCCCTATGTACGCATCCATTGCTGCACAGTCCAAACTGTTGAACAGGGGACTTGTTGCCTAACATACTCATCCTCCACTGAACTCTTGGGACTCACCCCACATCCATTCCTTGGCTCCTCTCCCTGAGCATTCATTTGAAGTCTTGCATTCAGAAGATCCAGAAGTCTCAGATGCAGAGCTCTTAAGCTGCCAGATCCCTGGCCCCTTTGACCATTAGCTTCTGTAAATGGGGAGAGCGGATTGTCTTTTATTTCTACTCTGCAAGTTCCTTTGTCTGTTGCTGGAGAGCTCCACTCACTCTGGGCCTGTGTTTCCATGGTTATCATCCTGTGAGCAGGTTTATTTCCTGTCACCCCAAGGAACAGGGAGCAGGATAATTGTTCGCTTGGAGGGTTCGCTGAAGGGCTGCAACAAGTGGTGGGATCGTGGGAACAAACTTCAACTTGAACTGGGAAAAAAGAGAGGAAAAAATAAAGTTCGGTTTTGGGGACAAAACCACGTTATTTACGGAATCTGCCAAACAGCAGTAGGATTGTTGCTTGTTCCACAGCTTTGTGGAAAGCTGCCCATCATGTCAGTCTCTTTGTGGTGCACCATTGGGGGTAAATTTCTCTCTCTCTCTCCCTTTTAAGCAAGGGAAAAGAAAGCCCCAATTTGGATTTCCTCTGTTGCTTTGGAAAGCTAAGTTGGCAGGATTATATTTCTGAAGAAGATCACTTTGAGTCACACCCAACCTCATTTATGTCTGCAGTAAAGTGTTGCTAGAAAAAGAGGGTTACTACTAGAAGCAGCAGCCTCATTTCCCCCTCTGAAATACCAAATGCAATTTACCTGGAGGCCTGGCATTTTAACACCAGTGCCATGCCTGATTGCCAACAGTAGCCAGTGACGTGGAGCGAGAGGGAGAGGAACACACTACACTGTATACTAGGTTTTTCAGAGGGAATGAGGGAACGCTGCATGGGGCTGCAGTTATGCCAGCCAACTTTACAAATGGAAGAGGACATCCGAGTTGGTTTCTGTCTAGATTTGCGCTCTCTCCCCCTCTTTCCTCCCGCCCCAACTGCAGGATTGTAATGTGTGGGGCATGCTGATTTTGAGCGATGGCCCTGTTCTATTTGTAACCTTTTAGTTTAACAGCAGCAGCAGCAGCAGCAACATCATCATCAACAACAACAACAACAACAACAACAACAACAACAACAACAACAACATTTGTACCCTGCCCATCTGACTGGGTTTCCTGAGCCACTCTGGACAGCTTCCGACATATATGAAAACATAATAGAGCATTACGCATTAAAAAGCTTTTCTGTATAGGGCTGCCTTCAGATGTCTTCTAAATGTTATATAGTTACACATCTCCTTGACACCTGACGGGAAGGCGTTCCACAGGGTTCCACCATCAAGCATTGCCACCGTCATGTTAATTCCTTAATGCCGTAGGCGAGCTAACCTTGAGCTGATGCTTTATCTCTTCCTGGGAACATGTAAATTTGTTTTATTAAGCTAGCGCTGACGTTTAATGCTTGCCTAGGAAGAACTTGGGAAGGGACACGGGTGGCACTGTGGGTTAAACCACAGAGCCTAGAACTTGCCGATCAGAAGGTCGGCAGTTCGAATCCCCGTGACGGGGTGAGCTCCCGTTGCTCGGTTCCTGCCCCTGCCAACCTAGCAGTTTGAAAGCACGTCAAAGTGCAAGTAGATAAATAGGTACCGCTCCGGCGGGAAGGTAAACGGTGTTTCCGTGCACTGCTCTGGTCCGCCAGAAGTGGCTTAGTCATGCTGGCCACATGACCCGGAAGCTGTACGCCGGCTCCCTCGGCCAATAAAGCGAGGTGAGCACCGCAACCCCAGAGTCGGCCATGACTGGACCTGATGGTCAGGGGTCCCTTTACCTTTACCTTTTAGGAAGAACTTAGGGCAGGCAACAGGGTCCACGTTAACTAGGAAGCTTTGACTCTGCTATTGGGCTTCTTGCCTCTTCAACCTCCTTGTGTGCTCGTGAATGTGGCATCAGCCCAGTGTGTGACAGAAGTGGTTCTGAATTTTAGATTTACTGAGCATAATGGCACAGAGGTCTTTCAACCTTCCAAATATATATATATATATATATATATATATATATATATATATATATATAAACTTGAGTGCTTCAATTTCTGCATATACCCTCAGATTCTATGTAACAGATGTTCATGAAGGTTACAGATAGTGAATAGCACTGGAACTGCAGGAAGAGGTGGCAGCAAATAAATGTTTCAATCAGTTGCATGCATGCTTTTTAACCAGCAATGATTGAGGCTGCACTCATATACCCATGTACCTGGGAGCAAAACCCCATTGAACATGTATAGATTGTGCTGTGAATTTACATACTGTGAAACATCTAAGATGATTTCTGATGATTTGGAAAGAAAGAAGACAATTCCTCTGGAGTGTGAAATAGCTTGATAAATCAATAATTCAGCTGAAAAGCAGAATACACATAAAATAAATAATCAGCATGGTACTGGATTAAATATTAGCACTAGTGCAAAGATTAGCGTTAGTGCAGTTGAATGTTCTTCCCTTTCCCTCCACGCTCCTTACTACCCCCAAATCTTCTCTGGCGCAGAGGGAGAGCATTCAGTTGTGCAAGGAAAAATCATCATGCCAACGGAGTATTTTCCCTAGTTTTAACGTTGAATGCAACCATCAATTTCTATTATACCGGCCAAGCTACCAATTTCCTTAATTTTTCTGAGTCTAGAAACATGATATATATTGCTTAGCTGGTTGCTGTTGCTGTTGTAGGCTAAAAGTTGGGCCCCTTTCACTTTGGATCCTAGTGCACAGAATACTTCGCAGAATAGTTAATCTGGCTTTGCACCGTAAACGTTGAACCGTAAAGTGGTGAGATGTTGAAAATACAAGAACAACATCTAAGGCTTCGACAGATTTTTTTGCTCTGGGAACTCATTTGACAAAATACCCTTGGGGTATTACAGTTTCTCCTTTCCCCATTTTTTCTTCGCATCACATAATTAATACTTGTATTCGAATTGGAACAACTCTTGTGGTCAGGAGTCCTCAAATTGTGGTAGACTTTGGCAGTTTACTACCAAAAAAAGAGTGATTGTCAGCCCCCCCCCCCGCGCCCACAACTGCCTTGCCCCTTACCTCGTGTTGCACCTTTAGAACTGTGAGGTCACAGTCCCCTTCTCTCCTCCCCACCTGCAAAATTAAAGCTTGTGAGGGGTGGGTGTGCAATTGCTGCAATGGCGCCCCCCACCCCACCCCCAGCATGAGAAAAGCCGTAAGATTTATGCTTGCCATGTTGTGTTTTTTAGGCACTTGGAGTCTCTCAGAAGTACAGTGTGATTGTGGGGGTGATTGCCCAGGATTCCAGGTCACTCATCCAGCACCCAGACTTGCCATTTTACCCTCTTGGACCGGAAAGATGATAAAATTCCAGTTCCAATTAACCCTTGCTTGAGGAACAAAGCTCTTTCTTTGCCCTGGTGCGTTCTGTATCCTTTGGCTATCTTTGGTCCCGACTTTCAGCTTGCCATTTGCTTCTGCTTCCTGGTTTTGTCCTTCAAGCCTGCTTTTCTTTTTAGTTCTGAATGTTGGCTTCAGCCCACAGCTACTGGTTCCTGGCTTAATGGAGACTGCTGCTCAGAGCCCAGCCCTGACAGTCACAAATAATGATAAAAATGGATAGCAGCACATAAACCAGTTCACACCAGCTCCCCCTTTTAACATATAGGAAGACATAAATAGCCCATGTATATATGCAATAGTTATGAATATACAATGTGATATAGCAATTTTACACAACAGTTATGAATTTGCACTCTAAACTACAGAGATACCTTTCACTTAAGTCTTCATCATGAAAACGAGGAAAATACAAATCTCCTATTGGAGTAAGCATCACTGAGTCACTGTGTTCACCTCTTTATATATCAGTGAAGTAATTTCTGAACTGCTCATGCAAATTAAAACACTGCAAAAAAACCCACAACCCACTCAGATGAAGGGTTGGCTGCACCAATAGATCGATCTTTTCTGATGAGTTCAGCTAGGAGAGCTGCAAATGTACGCTCTTCTCATTCCAATTAACAGGCTGCAAATAATACCTAGCTTTAGGGCAGGGATGGGCAACCTGTAGCTCTCCAGATTTTCCAGACTATAGCTTTCATTGACCCTGTCTATTGGACAGGCTGGTGGGAGCTGGAGTCTGAAATCAACTAGAGGGCCACAAGACCCTCTTCCTCACTTTAGGGTATTCTTTAGAAATGATGATGATGATGATGCAACCAGCAGATGTTAGGAGCAACTTGCTGTAGATTGGCAAAGTGATCAACCAGTGGACCATAATCTACCCATCTCTGTGGAAGGACAAGAAGGGGGTGTGAAAGGAGCTATGGCTGGTAAAGGCAGCTCAAAAGCCGAGTGCATTGTTTGCAAATAAGTCAGGGGGGATAAATTCTTCTTTTTGTGCATAACTTCACTAAAGCATGATTTGCAACCAGTTCACTCTCGCATTCCTCACGAGCACTCTCTTGCTGGCCACCATCCAAATGGAGATTATTTTTACTACATTCTGTTTTGTGGGTTTGAGAAGAGGGGAGAGACTGTCTTCCCTTAACCCTTTAATGTTTTTTTATTTTAATGTTGGGTGCCTCCTGACCCTGTGTAATTAATCTTGTAATATTGAGACAACAGCGTATATAAATAAGTACATGGTTTTTGTGTGTTCAGTTCTCCAAATGGGCATGGGAATATGAGTAATATCCAGACAGTGGTGGTGGGAATAATCTCTGGACATTTGGGAAAGGCCCAAATATCCCTTGACTACCCTCTTGTCACAAGGGCAGGTTAGAATAATTAACCTTGCCAGCTGTGAGGTTGCCCTTCTTAATTGTGGATCTGGCAAGTAGTGTGTACACAGCACAACATGTTGGAAGCATTCTTTTCTTTCTGGATTAGAAAGCAGGGCTAGAAAGGGAATCTCTGTGCTACTTCCTCACACACCCCTATCGAAATGTGAGCTGGAGCCAGAAGGAGAAGACTTCTCTAGAAGCCCGCAGTGCCCAGTGGCTTGGCCATGTCATGCTGGGCCCTCCAAGGTTGTCTCTGGTCAGGAGAGCTTCCTGACAGTGAGAACTCCTGCAGGACTCTCCTTCCTTGGAGGCAGAGGTTGGATGGCCATCCATCATGGATGCTTTAGTTGAGATTCCTGCATTGCAGGGGGTTGAACTAGATGACCCTCAGTGTCCCTTCCAACGCTACAATTCTATCTGTGTTCACCCCCCCTTCCTTCAAGTAGCTCAGAGTTCCCTCCTCAC
The DNA here is from genome assembly GCF_964270895.1 of Podarcis filfolensis. Classification (NCBI taxonomy): domain Eukaryota; kingdom Metazoa; phylum Chordata; class Lepidosauria; order Squamata; family Lacertidae; genus Podarcis; species Podarcis filfolensis. The sequence goes on from NC_139608.1 coordinate 85,072,249, forward strand.
AATTTTTGTAATCGCATCAAGAATCCTGTGAGAAAAATTATGCTGAGAGATGGTAACTGGCCCAAAGTGAGCTCCACCTTGGTCAAAATCCAATCCTCTGCCCACCAGCATTCATGGGCACTGAGGGTGAAGTGGAACCTGGAATCAGAAAGCAGCAATAACCCAAACTCATAACATGCAATTTTAGAGACCAGTGCTTCTGTAGGTAGGAGGAGTGGTTCATAGGCAGGAATCCATTTCCCAACCTTGAAAGTTTGCACGGAGCCTCTTCCTTGAGTTTAGCGTGTCCAAACCGCATTTAAGATGGATTCAGAAGCAGAGAATTTTTGAAAACAGCTTGGGAAACTCTGGCTCCTGACATCCTTCAGTTTCGTGCCCCCAGTTTCTCCCTTTGCAAAGCAACATCAATGGACTTTTGCATGCCAGTATGCTAAGCCAATGTTTGTGCCCCATGCTTTCTGCATGGGGTGACTCCATTTTTCCCGTGTGAACCTGGAGTCATGAGGGAAGGGCACAGGACCTGCTATTGAGTCCCTTTTGATAGGAGACACAGTTTGCTGTTTTCCCAGCTCCGGCTTTGAATAGTTGTGCCTTGGAATGATCTCACAGCTGCTGAAGAGATGGCTGGGTTGTCATGGTTCCAGGAGTTGTTTGTAGGGTAAAATAGTAATCTTCATTCCCTCCCCTACTTGGTATCAAACCTCCCCCTCTGCAAAAACACTTCCCAGGCAACACATTGCGCTGGGGGATGTGGTGGAGATATCAGAGCAAGTTGCTTGAGGAAGTTTTGAATTCTCCTTTCTCGGAAGTTGGCCAATGTAGAATAGTAAATGTAGAATGGTAAATAGAATTCTGCTTGTTGGGGTGGGAGATTTGGCATGGTGAGATCAGAGGTACATTGGAACTCTAATTTGCGGGGGACTTAGCGTATTTTTCGCCCCATAGGGCGCACCGGCCCATACGGCGCACCTAGTTTTTTTTGGGGGGGGGGAATAAAGGGGAAAAAATTATTTTCCCCCCAGGCTGGGGCGGGGGAAGTCGCACTGGGCTCCCACGGCTTGCGGAGAGCTGCCTGCATCCCGAAGCCTGGGGCGCGCTGAGCTCAACGCGCCCCAGGCTTCGGGATGCAGGCAGCTCTCTGCAAGCCGTGGGAGCCCAGTGCGAAGTCGCGCCAGGCTCCCATGGCTTGCGGAGAGCTGCGCAAAGCCCGGGGCGTGCTCCACTTTGTGCCCCGGGTTTCGGGATGCAGGTTGCTATCCGCAAGCCTAGGGAGCCCAGCGGGAACTCCCGCGGGCTCCCCAGGCTTGCGGATAGCTTCCTGAAGCCTGGAGAGTGAGAGGGGTCGGTGCGCACCGACCCCTCTCGCTCTCCAGGCTTCAGCGAAAGCCTGCATTTGCCCCATAGGACGCACACACATTTCCCCTTCATTTTTGGAGGGGGGAAAAGTGCGTCCTATAGGGCGAAAAATACGGTAATAAGGTTTGTTGCTTAAAAATTAAAGAGTCTGCCCCCCCCCTGCTTTTTTTAGCTCAACTTCTTAACTGGTGGTAGGCAGGAGTAAATTTTGGGTGGCACAGATGATACCACCCTCTCTCTTTCATATTGAAATTAGGTTTCTTTCAAGTACTTTCTTGGGTCTGTATATCCTTCTTTTTCCTCCTTATCTCCTTCCCCATTTATCTTAGTATTCTTAGTATGGGAATTATCTGTCTTCTGATTGAGCCTTTGGGCTCCTGTGTAATTTCTTATCTTGGTCTTTGCCAGAAGTTATATCTCAACTGCTCAGCATCTCTGGGTTGCTACTGCTTCTCTTCATGCCTTCCAAATTTTAATGGGACTGCTGAACTTACTGCCAGTCTTGCAGCCAGCAGACAAGGTTTCCTTAAAACCATAGGAGAAGGCAATGCAGACTTTGAACATCTATCTTTTTTTGGCTGGGCATTCCCAGGGAAAAAGAGGCTATCAGAAAGGCTAAAAGAAACGTAAGCTGAAACATTACTAGCAAGGTAGCTGCTGCCTCCATCACTCATTTGGCCATTTTAGTAGAGATGTAGAAATCATTCGTTTCCACAGTATTTATTTCTTCCACACATTTGTGGCACTTAACAACAAAACTGAGAGGCACCTATGCTAGCCTGCTTTATAGAATAAATTGGTAAAAAGTCACATGGCATCTTAAAAGACTAACAATCTCCTAATACTATTTTAGGACAGACATGTGTCCTATTTTATGGCAGAGAGAGTGTGCTTCTTTTTAAGATGCTGGCTGTCATCTACAGTTCTTGTAAGTACAGTGGTACCTTGGTTTAAGAACAGCTTAGTTTATGAACAACTTGGATTAAGAATGCTGCAAACCCAGAAGTAGGTGTTTTGGTTTGCGAACTTTGCCTTGAAATAAGAACATGTTTTGCTTCCTGTTGAGTGTGTTCCATTTGTAAATTGAGTTCCCTGCTGCTATGGGAAAGCACGCCTTGGTTGAAGAACGCTTTGGTTTATGAATGTACTTTCGGAACGGATTAAGTTCGTAAACCAAGGTACCACTGTACAGTAGAACCTCGGTTTTTGAACATAATCCGTTCTGGAAGACAGTTTGACTTCTGAAATGTTTGAAAACCGAGGATCAAAGGGCTGTCAGCAAAGTCTATGGTGAAAATTGAGAAACGCGCCTCAGAAGCCATTCAGCTTCCGAGGTACATCCGAAAACGGAAGCATTCACTTTTCAGCGTTCGGCTTCCAAGACGTTTAGAAACCGTTCCACTGTATGTCTTAAAAAAAAAGTTTTAGATCTGTATTTTTAATTTATCAAAATGCTTTTAATCAGTTAGTTGATTAAACACTGGTGCCCTAACTTTAATGATAACTTACTGATGCTCCTTGGGCTAAAGCTACCTAAACAGACAACAAATGGAAGGAAAGGTTTGCCATGTCTTAACTTTCGAATCTCTTGGAATCATGTTTGCATCTTCCAAAGTCGCTGCTTTATAAATTGAATTATTTTTCCTCGTATTTTTCCACGGATGATTTCTTAGGTGATAATTTCGCTAATTATGTCTGCAGGAAGCTGGTTGCCAAACGCTTCCATTGTCATTCAGTGAACCTCCTACAAGGTCCACCCTTCGAAAGTGTAGCATTCTAGCCTAGCTGGCCAAAAGTAATTTTGGTGCTAGAGGTGAAAAATGCACCTACTCCCCTATCCTTTACAATTCTCTGGAACGTTACCCCTACATGCTTTCTTTCTTGTTTTATTACTAATCAGATTTATAACCCGCCCTTCAACCCAAGGGTTCTCGGGGTGGTAAGCAACAGTTCATAAAAACATGACACATCAGTACAATATTAAAGTATTAAATTGAACAATATTATATAACAGAAATCCAACAGCAAAAACATGTCACATAAATCAGCGTCTCCAGAGACCTGAATAAAAAGATTTGTCTTGATGTCTAAAAACAGCAGAGGGAGTGCTCAGACATAACTCCAGGGGAAGGGAATTCCAGATCCAGGGTGCCACAACAGAGGAGGCCCTTCTCTGCACTGTTACATTGCAAACTACAACTTCTCCTGGAAGTGCAAGCAGGGCCTTCCTGCAGATCTTAAGGCACAGGTTGGTAGGGACTGGGAGAGGCAGTCCATCAAATAGCTGGGCCTCAAGCCACGTAGGTGCTGAAGGTTGGTTTGATTTGGGCCGGCTAGCAAAAATAAGCAGGATTGGCTGGGAACTGACCCCTTACACAAACAGCAGTGATTCTGACTTGACTCCCCGTTTTCCACCTTCAGTGGTGTCCCAAATTCCCAGATTTTTCCCTTTTAGTAGAGGGCTCTTCAGTTGTGTCTTGGGTGTTTCTGCTGCCAATGGTTGCTTTTGCAATGGATCTCTTATGTGCAAGGATCTGCTGAAAAACAGGATGACTTTCTTCAGTTTGGAAAGGCAGGCAGTGCACGTATTTTTTAGGGGGGGTTTTGGCACAGAAGACAGGAAGTTCTTGACTCTCTTTTTATCCCTGGTGTGGCTCGGTTGGTTGGGGTGCGTGTTGGTTGGGGGAAAGAGGGTTAATCCCAAGGAACTAGTGAATAATTGCACACGGTGTCCTGTTAGCTAACCATCCTTATGTCACCCGTTACCACTCCGGCGAAGCCCGTCATTAGCTGTTGGAGCAGATGATTTACAAAGGATTATTTGCATTACACATGCTAATGCTTTTTAATAGCAAACTTTTAATTAAAAGGAAAGTCTTTCTGGAAGCTGCCTTAGCAGCTGCAGCAAAACTCTGCCCGTTTTAATATAATTAGGGAGAAGCTGGGGGTGGGAAGCTGAGCTGCCCTTGACAGCCAAAGCTGAACGGTGAACTCCTACTGGGAACCTGTATCTTGGTGTGCGGGGAGTCTTGCTGGCAATGGGTGTTGTTGATGTGGCGGGGCTGTTCACAGCCTCTTCCATGCGCGTTTCTGGCTGTGTTGGGATAATGAGCAGTTGGGGAAAATGGCGAGTGGGTGGCGGCCATCTGTGTCAATGTGTGTATCAGTTGCATTGCTGATGATGATAGCACTCACTTTGCCGTCTGTCAGCCTGTGTGTATATTCTATATTTGTAGCTTCAACACATCCTTAATGCTGAGTGTAGTATTTTGAGGTGGGGACGGTGGCAGTGGATTGGCGGGGGGAGGGGAGTAAATTCATTCTGGTTGTTCTTCTTATCCCATCTCCACTCAATTTGCTGCGGTAGTTCAGTAGGGCAACTGCCTCCCCGCCCCCCAATAGCTAATGCATGGGGGCAGCGAGAGAGCCATTACCGATATGGAGAGATGCAGATTCTGCCTAATGGCTGCCTGGCATGTGCCCAGGGATGAGGTTAGTGCTGACTCTGAGTACCTGGCATTTATACAGAGTGTCTTGTTGCAAAAGGATCTCCAGAGCAATTTGGAGACTACATGACATGGGGAAAGAAAGAAAGAAAGAAAGAAAGAAAGAAAGAAAGAAAGAAGGAAAGAATGTTGGAGTTACTGGGCAAGAAATTGAGATCCCCATTTCAATGCTGCCTTGTCTGTTTGCATCAGCATTTGTTTCACCTAAGCAGCCTAAATGTCACAGAGAGATTCCTACAGTATTGAAATCTGCCCATTTCTTCTTCTTCTTCTTCTTCTTCTTCTTCTTCTTCTTCTTCTTCTTCTTCTTCTCTCTCTCTCTCTCTCTCTCTCTCTCTCTCTCTGTTTGTGTGTGTGTGTGTGTGTGTGTGTGTGAGAGAGAGAGAGAGAGAGAGAGAGAGAGAGGCTTTGTGAACCTCAAGGTTTTGGGTTGTGTGGGTGGAAGAGAGCACTGTATCTGATTGAAAATGAGGAGGTGATGGTGGGTGGCAGAGTTTTTGTGGTGGTTTTTGTGGTGGTTTGTGTGTTGGTGTGTGTGTGTGTGTGTGTGTGTGTGTGTGTGTGTGTGTGTTTAAAGAAAAAAGATGAAAGGAGGCCAGCAGGCTTAATTCGAATTGGAGGATAACCAATGTATTAGGCATGGATTTATTTTACTAATTATTCATTAGTACCGTCGGCATTTTCTGCTTACAAATAACCCAAAACAACATACTGCAGTTAAAATAAAATATGATAACAACAGATTAATAAACTATACAGGTTGTGAAGAAGGATGGATGACTTGTCTGTTCTGTATCTTCTGCCAAGCCATTTAATTGGTTGACCCTGAGTATTAGGACTGTGATGGGGGAGCAAAATCATTATCTCTCTCCGCACAGTAATTCTGTCTGCTTCTGCCATCCTTACCACCACCCCCAACCTGCTGCACCCCAAATTGCCTCTCTGAATCTAGAACACCTAAAAAATACTTCAACATTTCCTTGTAGGGAAGGTGCTTCAGCCTCTATCTTATTTTTGGTTGCTCTTTTCTGTACCTTTTCCAGCTCTCTGTCCTATCCATTCTGAGATGTGAGCAAACGGAACTGTTCACAGTATTCCAAATCTAACTGCTCCATAGATTATATAAAGGCATTATGATATTGGCAGTTTTATTTTCAGATCCTAGCTTGGAATTTGCTTGTTTCAAAGTTGCTGGCTTTCATCAGTGCTATTTTTTAATTTTTATTTTAAAGAAAAAAGGTGGCAGAACTCACAATGAACACCTCCTTTGTTGTCTTCCAATAGCAATGACGCCCACCTGGGAGGTGCTGGAACTGAGTTCTGGAGAGTACCGACTGAAAAAAAACCCCTGGTTTTCATTGAGCTATCCACCAGAACCCAAGTATCTTCTTCCTCGATAGGCATAGCCAGTTCAGATCTCCATTGTATACGTGAATGTACATCACTTTACACCCATTCACACTGAATTTATTTTTTGCCATGCTGTTGCCCATTCACTCACTTTTCGAGCTGTTCTTTTGAAGCTCTTTCCAGTGGCCTTGTTTATATTAAATTCAACTAAATTGTTGGGGAAATTAGTGGGTACACGAGCTACACACTTCTGCAAGCAGCTGAGCAGTCCCTGCTTTTTACTCTTCCTTTCTTAGAGTAAGGAACAAACCATGGAGCAGCTATCTTAGCGTCATATGTGAGCCAACACTCATGGTTTGTTTCTCTCCAAACAAACCATGAACGAGGACCCAAGTTTTTGTCCATTCTTTTGTTTAGAAACCAATCAACCATGCATGCTTGTTTGCACATAATGCTAAGCCAGCCGCTCCATAGTTTGTAGGAAAGGAGGAGCAAAGTGAGGGCTGCTTGGACTGAACAGCCAGCTGATTTCCTTAACTGTGGTTTATAACCAGGCTTACGTATGAACAGTGTAAATGGAGTTGAATACAGTTTTATTTAGCAAGGAAGCCCTGGTTGTAAAGAGTTTTTAAAATGTCATTATTGTTAACGTGGTAATTGTTAATTGGGGAAACAAGTTTGCGATTGTCCGCCTTCCATAGGTGGTTTTATATAAATTCAATGGGAAGTTGATGGCGCTTCCTATCTGAACAGAAGAAGAGTTTGGATTTGATATCCCGCTTTATCACTACCCTAAGGAGTCTCAAAGCGGCTAGCAATCTCCTTTCCCTTCCTCCCCCACAACAAGCACTCTGTGAGGTGAGTGAGGCTGAGAGACTTCAGAGAAGTGTGACTAGCCCAAGGTCACCCAGCAGCTGCATGTGGAGGAGCGGGGAAGCGAACCTGGTTCACCAGATTACGAGTCCACCGCTCCTAACCACAGAGGAGGGACGGGTAGTTCTTTCGTTGAAAATCTCAGTGGGGAAGTTTGAAAATATAAGGTACCAGAATCAAGGAGGCCCATGGGAAGACACAGAACACGGCATTTCCATCTGTAAATGATTTAAAGAAAATGCAATGGACTACTTTTATGACAGAGAGTATTGCAAAAGAAGGGCAGCTTAACAGTCAACTATCCAGGATGTAGCCTGTTAATTAAATAACAATGAGCTGACTAATCACTTCTAGGTAAATGTCCATTAGCAACAGAACCTCCTGGTACTGGTCTAATCCCTTGGGTTTTTATCTAACATTGTCTTTCTGAAGAGAGAGGATACAGGGCAGGTGTGCCTACCGTAAAACACACAGAGACGAGGAGCATTAATGCAACCTGAGGAAAGTTCAAAGCACAGAAATCCACTTAGGATAATGCTGTGTTCCATGCAGTATGCCAAGAAGGAAAGCGGTAAATAGTCATTTAGACAGCGGTGTCCAGAAGAACTTCACATACGTTCTCAGCCAACCTTGTGACAGCTCTCCAAGGTTGGTTATAGTGGTGTTACCATTAATGCACACAGCCAGAAGGCTGAGATCCTGGTTTGCCTGCTTTAAGGGCACACAGTGAATTCCTAGATGGGATGGGATTTGAACAGGACTTCTTGGATCATAACACTCACTGCCATTTCGCTGTGGTACGTGCTTTTAAAGAAATGGACTGGGAAAGGAGGACATCTTCACTTTTCTTTTTCCAGAGCCTTTTGGAGGGCATTCCTTTTGGATGGCACCTCTCTTTGGCTAATGCTGGACTCAGTAGGGTGTGGCTACAGCTCCATAAGTGCATAGCCAAATTGCCTGCTACTTTGTGCGTTTGTTCTGTTTTCCCTTTCTGTCTTCTTTCCTCCTGTCTTTTGTTCCTCCAAGCCTCTCCCCCAACCCCCCCGGCTCCATTTCGTTCTTTTCCTGTTTCTTCTTTGTCCCTACAGTCTTTTTTGGTTTGCACCCCACCTCCTTTGTTCCCAGAACGGAAGGAGGAGGGCAAAGCCCTCGGGGTCCATGGAGAGGGTTGGGCAACAGCAGCATGGTCCCCATGGCTGTGCCTCCTCACAAGTAGGTGCAGGAGTGCTCAGGTGGGTCTGCATTGCCTGTGTGGCCTCCCCTTGCACAGCTAGCAGCAGGGGAAACTCCTGGCACTTCCAAGGATTATGACTTCATTGGCATGTCTAATTATATGGCACCTGTTTCCCCTTAGCCCACCTCCTCCAGGGTCAGCTGAGCATAGCATGACCTCTACTATGGACAGCCACAGGAACTCTTCACCATCCCAGGGTCACAGACTGAGGAACACTGCTTTGTTGGAAGATGGTGGGCAAGGAAGGCCAGAATCACACCTCCAAGTATGGTTTTGGTGCCAAATTCCCGGGGGTGCAACACAGAAAATGCTGTCCTGGGCAGTTCCTTTGGCTACACCTACTAAACAGACTCCTTGGCACCTAGGACCAGGCCTTTGGCACCCAATGCCACCTTTTCAATAGTCCGCTGCACAGGAGGCAAAGTCTCTTGTAGCTTGTCAAGACGCTGGCAGACATAGGTGTTTGCTGAAGCAATCTGAGGTTCAAGCCTGTTCAGGAGAGGCTGTGCCCCACTTGCTGGCAAGGAGGCAAGCTTTTTAAATCCAACTTCTGCCATACAACAGCTTAGATAGCTGGATGGGACCCCTTTGCAGTGTTATGAGTAGCAGAAATGATCTTGTAGGTTATGCTGAATGCAGCCTTCTCCCCTTCTCCCATTGCAGATTTCCCTGGGGAAGAGGAATTTCCAAAATTCTTACAGTGGGTTAAGGGGCTGGTGTCAAGAGAGGTCCAAGGGTCTATTCCACCTGAGTCTGCTAGCCTCTCCTGCTGCAGTGCCCACTTCCAGGGCAATAAACACAAAAGGAGGAAGCACAAATCCAGAGGTGTGTCTGCCCATAAAGGGAGACCAAGCCAGCAAACACCATTAGGAGCAGCTCCTCTTCCTCTTCGTCATCCTCTGCTGTCTGTACAGAGAACATTTCCCTTTTCATCTACACACACAGACACACACAGAGTGAGGTTTTGTTCCTTCCTTCCTTCCCTTTTCCATTTCTTTCTTCCTTTCTGTTTGGTTTGCTGCAGCCAATCAATACTGGGGCTGTTCCAGTTCGAGAAGAGCTGGAGCTCAATAGGCAATTAAGTGAAAGGAGTGCAATTTCACAGAGAGAAGATGCTGCTTTTGTTTTCAATTAAGTTGCTCTTCCGCTGTACATTGTCCAGATGACCTACTTGTTGAATATTCCATTCTAGCGGCGACCACAAAGCCACCATTCTGCTCTCTCTACTGTGCGCCTTTGCATGCCACTCACCCGCTGCCCCACCTAGGTTCTCTGCCCCATCTTAACCTTTTGACTTGCAAGTGTCCTTGTTTCACATTGCCTTGGGCTGTCAAAAACTGGCGACTCCTTGAATGCCCAATGAAACTCTTTCCTTCTGCCTCAGCAGTTTGCAGCAGCAGCAGCAGCAGAAATGCTAATCCTTGCCCTGACTTTTCCATTTCAGGTTTTCTTTTCTTCCTCCTCCTTTACTTGCAGAATTGCTGACGGCTGCATTAGTCAGGTGTCTCCTCTCGATCTGTGCTGTGGCACTAGTTCGCTTTGCATCTGTGCCCACGTTCACCTTGACTTTGTGTCTCGTGTGTGGCCTTTGGGGAATCTGACATATGGATCCCCCCCTCTGTGGAACGCTGCTCCCTCGTAGTGTCACTGCAGCAAGGCCTGCTTCGCAGGTTTGGACCAGAGCTCCGTTAATGATGATTTTACCGCAGCGTGTTTTCCTTGATCTAAATTGGCCTGTGGAAGCTGCTGATTGTGCATGGGGCAAAACATACAAGTCTCATACCAGCTTTGTGGCATGGCAATTTAAATTGGGGAAACCCCCTTTCCCCCCACTGGCAAAGCCCTGATTGGATCAGGCTTCGAAAAAAGAGAAAAGAGAGAGAGAGAGAGCTTCAGTTTCCCATTTGCAAAATGGAGATGAAACTTGCCTTTCTTACTACATTGTCTTACAGAATACTGAGAGCATTTCTGAATACTCTAAAGCACTATATAAATGTTTGTTGGTACTCGCTTATTAGTGAATAACAACTCACTGCAGCAACACCAAATGGGAATGTAAATATATCCACAACCCAGTTGTGTGGTTTCATGAAGGGAACACTGTGGTGGGCGGTTCTCCACCGGTTTGGTCCAGGTCAATAAACTTTGCTTCACTTCCTCTGTTCCTCGGTTTCCTGCTGAGTTTGTTCTGTCTCTTTTTGTTGTTTGCAGTGCGGCTCCATGAGAGCATTTCGGAAGAAGGCTTCCACTACCTCGTCTTTGATCTGTAAGTGCTTTCTGTTTAACTTTGATCCATCATCACTGACAAAAATGTGTGGGCTGTAGAAGGAGTTTCTAAATAAAATATATATCCAGGTGTTCTATTTTCTCCTCCCTTTCTGTTCCTCCAGACGTTGCTACAGCAATTGATAGATTCAAGGGTTGTGTGGGGTTGTTGTTTTTTAAACCCAAATTATGTGTGATTTTTGCACACAATACTACACTGTGTATTTTACTGCGCAGAGATCCCAAGTTCCACTACCATGTCATTAGACCTTCCACCCTATACTGGCCTTTTGGACCTTAAAGTTTTCTAATCATTAAAGGAAAAAATAACCAGAGCAATAGGCTCTTGCCAACTGCAGGGATATCACATTTGTCTCTGCAGTTGACGAAATAAACCTGACCCAGTACTTACTTGTACTTGGAACCATTTTTTGGCCAGGAGTTGATAAGTCTAAAACAGGGTTTCCCAAACTCGGGTCTCCAGCTGTTTTTGGACTACAATTCCCATCAACCATGGCCACTGGTCCTGCTAGCTAGGGATGATGGGAGTTGTAGTCATAAAAAAAAACAGTTGGAGACCCAGGTTTGGGTAACTGGTCTAAAAACACAAGCAAGGATTGCTTGTGGGTGTGCTGAAGAAGTTTATTCAATCCACCATTTGGGGATAGGCTTATCTGAGTTTGTGAAGTACGTTTGCAATTCCAATATGATGTTGGACATTCAGCAAAGCAATGTTTTAGGTGGCTTTCCAGACCTGGACAACGTTTTCAATCTTTTCATCTTGCGTACAACCAGAAGGCATAATAGGCACTGTAAATCAAGCTAAAATAATAGCTTGGCTTTAATCTGTGCATATGCACAACAAGCAGCAAGTTTTTATAGTTTCTGGATTGCTCTGAATTCTTCTGAAGAGTATTTAGGAAAGTCTGGTGGAGGAATCCCATCTGCTTTGAGCAGGAAGTGTGAATTCTAACAGCCTCCAAATGAAAAGTGGGTACTTGTAGCCTCATGAATTTATCTCTCTTCCTAGGGTCACTGGTGGAGAGCTTTTTGAAGACATTGTTGCTAGGGAATATTACAGTGAAGCGGATGCCAGGTAAGAAGAGCTTGTCACCTAGTATGCATCCTGATTTGGGTTGGGCAAACTGAATTCTCCCAGCACTGTTTGTGGAGTCTGTACTGTGTACGGTGCAAAGTTTTCTCCCATTCCATACCCTGTTAGTCCTATATTCTGTTTGGTACCTGTTCCCCTGAGAGTGGGAAAACACATGGATGTATTTAATGTTTGGACTTCCAACTACAGTCTCATAAAAAAAGGTAAAGGACCCCTGGACGGTTAAGTCCAGCCAAAGGCAACAGTGGGGTGTGGTGCTCTTCTCGCTTCAGGCCGGCGTTTGTCCGCAGACAGCTTTCCGGGTCATGTGGCCAACATGACTAAACAGCTTCTGGTGTACGGAACACCGCGACGAGTGCCAGAGCGCATGGAAACACAATGCCGCAGCCATACCTATTTATCTACTTGCACTTTGATGTGCTTTCGAATTGCTAGGTTGGCAGGAGCTGGGACAGATAAACGGGAGCTCACCCCATCACACGGATTCGAACCGCCAACCTACTGATCGGCAAGCCCAAGAGGCTCAGTGATTTAGACCGCAGTGCCACCCACTTCCTTAAACCATACACCTATGCTGCAGCATTTTTAGGAGGGTGGGGTAGTACTGCTATAGCTGTTGCATTTCTTTCCCTGTACCTACATTTTAGGCACAACTTTGGCAGGGTTTTCAGTTGCCTGCATAAAGCCAATCTGAGAGCAGCCTACAAGGCACCTAAAATAGCAAAAACGTGCTTAGCCTTGCAGTTCAGCTCATCTTTGCATAACACAGTATTTCCACATCACCTGGGCCCAGGGGTTTACCGACACCTACGGTTAGGAAGTGTATTTGGAAAGTTTCGCCAGGCTGCTGAAACCTTCCTAAATCTCAGTTGAAAGGAATCAGAAGGCCATCTGCCTGGCTCTGCGTCACAAGGCAGGATAGTCTACTGCGCCTCCCCCAGCAGAACAGTCTGTGCAGTCATGATCATAATAGGCTGCAACTGAAGAGATGCATACTAGTGCCAGCAGAGCAATTAGCTCCACATTACCTGGTCCTCTTCAACTTTGATCAAGTAAGCAAGTCGAACCACATGCAGTGGAGACGGTTTCCGGTGCTCTCGTTGCAATAATCAAAAAGCAGTTTCTAGTCTTTATGGTGGTAGGTAGGGAAGGCAGTGAGAGGAGATTTGGGTGCATCTTTGTTGTATGGAAGTCTTTAATGGTTGAAGGAAGCTGGCAGCAAAGCAAGGCAAAGATTCCTCCTCCTCCTCCTTCTCCTCCAATAAATGAAATCTATCCCAGCCTGAAATGTTGCTTTAGAAGCAATTCATGGGAAATACTGTTATTAACGCCACACTTGCCAGCCACACTTTTTTTTTTGGCTGCGGAAGGAGAACAGTGCCACTTAAGCAAAGCTGGGGGTGGGTCTCGCCCGTGTAAATGTCTCTGGGTGGTCATATTCCCAGCTTATCTCCTGCTACCCTGGATTCCCCCTCCAGCTTGAAGAGGTCTAGCGCTTCCTTGCTTAAGTCCTTGCTAGCTTGTCCCCTTGCTGCTTCGAGCTGCATTCCAAAGCCGGCTGGAGAGAGCTAGCAAGTGAGAGCGGAGTTTGTGCCAACCTGACCTTCCCAGAGACTCATTGCGCTTTTGCCATTTTTGGCCAGAAAGTCTCTTGCTGTGAATTTGGCTCTGTCCTAGTTATACAGATCCCCCAACCCCCCCTTTTCTGGGATTGAGAAGATAGAGTCACAGGGCCTGCCAGAGTGGTTTACATTGCAAGACCCTTTTACTGGGTGGGGGAAGCCGTGCCTTGCACAGCCTTGTTCTTTGCTAGAGCAAACCTGTGTCCTCAACACTTAAAGCAGATTCTGAAAGCACACACACTTTCCCCCTCCCCCCCCCCGCCCCAGGCACTGCTGTTGCTACCTTTTAAAAGGGATTTGCACCAAGATGGGTCTGAACTCCTGCAACGTGAAATTGCCAAGGGGTGGTTTGAAACCTGTAACTTCCTAGGAACAGATTCCTATGGTGTGGTGCAGGAGCTGTTAAAATACACACTCCTCCGTACATCAAAGAGACTTTGCTACTTGCAGTAAGTCGCTTACATACCAGCTGCCGTGTCTGCTTCCTTCCAAGCGCTTGGAAACCTCTATCTGGTTGAGCATTCCCAGAAATCTGTGTGTGTTGCCTCATGCACAGGCAATGTGGGTGTAGTGTTGTCCTGACGTGATAGGTGTAAATGACATGTTGCTCCTCTCTCTGCAAAAAGAGGGAGAAACAAGAGGCAGCAGATTTTCATTGAGCTTGCAGGGAGCTTGAAGAGGGAAACAAGGGAACTGAAAATGCACGCTGAGTGGGTTCTGTACTTAAAAGGTGTCCAGCTCCTCTCTTACATCTTTGTAATGTGGTTGCATTTATCGCTACTGAAACCTTTCCACGCTGGCGGGATCCCAGCCTTGAGACTGATGGAGGAGGCTGCTGATTGATTAAAGCCTCGAGGAGTCCTGCCAAACGTAGGCGAGTGCAGTTTGTAAGCTAGCCCAGGGCTTGCCACTCATATTTTGTGGGGCGCGTGGTGTTCTCTTTTGGGTACCTGTGGACAATTCAGGGACCGGTCGAAGCTTTGTGGGGCTTCCAAGCACACTGCAGCAAGCTGAAATGCAAGGTACTGCGATCTACACCATCTTCACAGTAGAGCACACAGGTAACAGTTACGGCATAGGATTGCACCAGAACTGCCCTGTATTTACTGGTTCCATTATTTATGTATTACTGCTCCCTGGTTCCACTGCCTTTTGGTCATAGTTATAGGTGATTATATAATCTTGATGCTTCTGCCTTGGGAGCCTTGACGTTATCAATAAATAAATACATTAATGAATAACACTCTTCCTTTTTTTCTTTTCTGCAGCCACTGCATTCACCAGATTTTGGAGAGTGTCAATCATATCCATCAGCATGATATTGTACACAGGGACTTGAAGGTAATCCTTTCTTTTGGTGAAAATGCAGAGTTGCTTTGAAGCTGTCGTTGGTAGGAATGGAAATGAGATTGAGATAGCGACACAGGATGGGCCTTTTTTCTGACTAGCATGAATTACAGTTTTCTTTTGGGGTTGCTCAATCACCTACTCATACCTTTGCTCCTGTAACACCCAGTGCTCTACCAAATTCTGCATTTTATAGAATCAGAATATTCAGAACAGGTACGCTGCATAATATGGAGGTATGCTGCATAAGGTACCCTGAAGTTGCTCTTAGTTATATGACTGTTGTACGTACACATCTTGCTGTTCTTTAACCCAGTGCTAAAGTTGGTTGCCTCGCAGAAAGCATTCGCTTCCACCTAAAACTCTTGGTGTTCTCCTTTCAGGCTGGTTTTTTCCTTATTTCTTCTCCCTCTTACTGAATTTATCTCTGTGTTTAGCCCAGGGGTCCTCAAACTTTTTCAGCAGGTGCCCAGTCCACTGTCCCTCAGACCTTGTGGGAGGCCGGACGATGAGCGGCCTGAGAAAGGGCTCCGAAGAGGGGCTGGCACCAACAAAGCTCAGCCCCCTTCCCTCTCTAGGCAGGGCGGGGAGAAGCCAGGAGGAGGGAGGGAGGAGGCGCCGCCGCCGCCGTGTGAGAGAGAGGGAGAGGGAAAGAACGTGCACGTTGGCGATCCATGTGGCGATTCCCGGACCATTCGCGGGCCAGATTTAGAAGGCAATTGGGCCTGATCCAGCCTGCAGGCCTTAGTTTGCCGACCCATGGTTTAGCCTCATCGTTAGCTCCTCTCCTCAGCACTCCTTTGATGTTTTTGTGCTCATTTTTTGAGGCTTGTTCTGTAGTTGTTTTCCTTATTTTCAACCTCTTTAGACTCTGTATTGTCCTCTGCCCACCTCCCTGTCTAGTCTTTTGCTCGTGAAGCTTTTCAAACTGCTAGTCATTAGCTCTCAGTGGGGAGGGGTTAGCCTGTTTTCCTCTTTCGTTTGCTAATGATCAGCTAAGGATCTGCTATTGCTCCTGGCTTCTTTGCCTGCATTAAAATGGAATGGCATAGACGAAGTCCACACTCTCCTGCCAGGAGCGAATTGCAGCAGCAAAATTACAGCCAGTAAAGGCAATAGACATTTTTACAGCTAGTTCTGCTTCTACTCAAGTTTTGGCTTTCAGCTCTAATGATACCTGCCCTACCAAGGATGCAGTGGACCATACTTCTTCACTCACTTGTTTTCAACCCCTTTCCTAGCATGAAATTCGCCTTTTCCCACAGCTGCCACACATGTCGTAAATACCTTCATTGTCCCGTCATCCACAATCTTATTTCAACTGACCTATCTACCACAAATCAAAGAACTGTTGAGTTGGAAGGGACCCCAAGCTCCTCTAGTCCATTCTCTTGCAATGCAGGAATCTCAGTTAGAGCATCTATGACAGAGGGCCATCCAGCCTCTGTGTAAAAACCTCCAAGGAAGGAGAGTCCACCACCTTCTGAGGGAGCCTGCAAGATCTCTTTCCTGTTCAGTCTCGCCTCCCTCAGCTCAGTCCCCATCAATATATTTGTGAGGCTATGATTTTTGCCTTAGTTTGCAAGGCAAACTAAAAGGGATGCGGTGGCGCTGTGGGATCAGAAGGTTGGCAGTTTGAATCCCCGCGTCGGGGTGAGCTCCCGTCGCTCAGTCCCTGCTCCTGCCAACCTAGCAGTTCGAAAGCACATCAAAGTGCAAGTAGATAAATAGGTACCGCTCCGGCGAGAAGGTAAATGGCGTTTCAGTACGCTGCTCTGGTTTGCCAGAAGCGGCTTAGTCATGCTGGCCACATGACCCGGAAGCTGTACGCCAGCTCCCTTGGCCAATAAAGCGAGATGAGCGCCGCAACCCCAGAGTCAATCACGACTGGACCTAATGGTCAGGGGTCCTTTTACCTTTACATTGACTCGCATTTGCCCTTTTACTGCTCATTCACTCCATTTGGAGATACCCTTATGCAGCTTTTCACAATTTCACTTTTATTTGTACCAACCTGAATAGTTTGGGGTCGTCAGCAAGCCTGGCCACTTCACTGCTAACCCACAAGACTCGGTCATTTATGGGCAAGTGAAAAAAATACAAGTTGCAATACGTAACTTTGAGGGACCCCACATCTTAACATCTAAGCACTGAGACAACGGTCCGTTTCTTCCTACTCTCTGTTTTACATGGCAGCTAAGGAGTGATGTGTGTGTGTTTGTGTGTTTGTCGGGCTCTCTGTTCACACAGGGTGACAGCCTGGACCAGCAAACCTGGCTGGCATCCCCTATGAACAGTAAGCATGTCCTTAAACATGCCCCCCCCCAAAGCTCTGCTGTGTTTTGGAGTTCCACAGCAGGTGATCAAAGGTTCGTTGGCAGAGAAATCAATGTGGACAAGGTTCCCTGCAGGTGAGAAGTTTGAAAACTGCTGGCTTGCCAGACTGCGATCCAATGAAAGCTGCCAAAATAGGTTTTGACTTATGTCTTCCTCAGCAGCTATTTTATAAAACCACGGCACTTTCAATTTCTTGCCTGCACTATGGGTTCATTGGCATCATTCATAGCGTATACACTCACTTAGCAGAGAAGTTTTGTGCTAGCATGAAGCTTTAAGATACTGGAGCCTTCAGGTTGCAGCTGTGAGCCAGCAAATATTTTGAGGTCTATTGCAAAACCAGAAAAAAGAAAATTAGTTCCCATCATGAGAAAATGGCTCTGACCCCTTTTCTCTGAAAAGACCTATAAGTCAGTGCAGGGGCCTGCCTCATCAAAGTATCTCTTTGTGCCTTTGGCCATGAAGAGTTCAGGGCAATGTCTGGGAAGTTCTTTGAAGTGGTAATAAGATTTTCTCCTTTTGCCTCAGACATTTGTATGCTCCTCCAGCAAGGCTGTCCTTTGTGAGAGAGTGTTAACTTCCCGCCTGCTTTTTTGTGAACTTTTGCTAGAAAACTGACCACAGGAGATCTGAGTTTGTTCAAGACAAGGGTGATCTTTGATCTTCCTAATCAGTATCTGTTAGGTAAGGAAAAGGTTTGAGCGAAGCGGGTGGGGGGGGGGACTTCCAGCTTAAGGAAAAGGCAACTAAACAACGCAGATATAAGTTACTTTGCTGGGAATCAAAAGAGGAAAACAGGTGTAGCATTATCAACATGGGGAATTGCAAGAGCACATTAAAATGTGTATGATTCATGGATTTGTATCAAGGAACTACATTCTATTCTTAAATCTGACACTTGCTTTAATACCGATATTCAAGTGTTAGTATTTAAGTGTTTATTCAAGTATTTAAGTATAGTGAATACTAAAACATACTATTGCTACATCTACCACTTGCTTAAAATATAAGACCAGACTAAATGTGATGGAGCAGCTATGTTCTTGATCTGGTGTCTGCAGTGACTGTGTATGTATAATTAATCACATTTATTTATTTATTTATTTATTTATTTATTTATTTATTTATATCCCGCCCTCCCCAGCCGAAGCCGGGCTCAGAGCGCCTAACAACAATAAAAGTAACACAGCATTCTAAAATCAATTCATAATGGGGCTAGGCGGGGGGGGCTGATGTTTGTGATGTTTAATTTTCACGTGAACTTCATGCCCCCTTCTCAAGCTCCAAATTATGCAGGGGGGGTATGCAGGTTAAGAGAGCGGAATCCTCTCCCTAGCCTTACCTCGTCGCCTCTTGTCACCTGAGCTATTTTCTCTAGCTGAACTCTGGTACCAGAAGTGAGTTGGGCTGTGAGAAGAGTGCCTGCAGTGATGGAGCAAAGGGTGGTAAAGTGGGGACACTACTTTGCATGCTAAGTTTACATGCCCTGATGTGTGCTTTTTCATCGGTGAAGAATGTAAGCACCCCTGCCTTTTGGTTTTGGAATTCGGCTGAATGTGGAGCCATTCGAATCTGCCACTAGTCAACTGTAAGGCCATCCTGCCCAAGGTGTTAATCTGTCTCTTGCATGGAAATGCTTGTTCCATACTTAAGATTGCCACTGCGCAAGGATTCACAGTTAGTCACTCACACGGACACTAGACGCAAATTAGGAACTGCCCAGAACTTGCCCGTATTGGCTCTCCCACCCCATGAAAGTTTGGAGGGAGATAAGTGCCCTGTCAGACCTCTGGTAGCGTCCCATCACCGAAGCACCTTTCAAATTGATGTTTACTACCGGAAAGCCATTTGCACGAGTCATGTGGTAAACCACTCATGCAGTGTTATAAAACTACTGCAAGAAATGCTTTAGGGAGTAGTTTATTGCAGCATAATGTTTAAGTGCATGCAAAGTGGGGGTATATCCTGCATTAGCCAGTGGTGCAGATGGATTCAAATGGAAGTGAACATCACTTTGAGATGCTTTTTTCCTCGCCTTTAACAAGACCCCACAAGTGTTAATATTGCTGCTGTCATAGAAAATTAGAATCTCTGAACAGTGAGTATCTTGTGCCAAGATGCCTCCTCCTCCTCCTCCTCCCACTCCCTCCTCCTCCTCCTCCTCCTTCCAGTGTTCCATCTC
Organism: Podarcis filfolensis; assembly: GCF_964270895.1. Classification (NCBI taxonomy): domain Eukaryota; kingdom Metazoa; phylum Chordata; class Lepidosauria; order Squamata; family Lacertidae; genus Podarcis; species Podarcis filfolensis. The sequence goes on from NC_139608.1 coordinate 85,091,435, forward strand.
TTACTACAAGAAAGCCAAGAGCTACAATGAGTATTTTGTACATGTGGCTAGATTAACAAAATACAGTATATTGTTTTCTGCTGTCATTGTGGGAATGAGGAGAGGCTTATATAAAGGCTGGAGAGCCCAAACCTAGGAACAAACTACGTTGATTGGGCATAATACCACCTCTTTGTCTCCAGCGAGTAAAACTTTCTCTTCGGGATTGGAATGGCATCAGTGTTGGGATCTAGAAACTAGGTAATTCACGGGGGTTGTTGAGCTGTGCGTTGATGTATTTGTCTCTGCTTACAGCCCAATCAGTATGCTGAACTCCCTTCCAAACCATCTCAAATTCTGGGCTTACCAATTATGCAGACTTCTTATGGCAAAACTGGACAGCAATATTTCTGGTCATGACCAGTTTCTGGAGGGAATGTATGTGCAAGTGATGGGCCAGCAAGGCAGAGGAGCATGACTGTAAGCCATGAGGAACCTAGATATTGACAAAGGGGCATGTAGACTTTGACTGTACACATTAAATCCAGGACCCACTTTCAATCCAAGCATGCATTTGGAGGATCCATTTCTTAATATTTTGCTATATATTAGGATGGTGGCAGTACTCCTGTTGACCCACCTTGGATCAGGCCACAACCCACTACTAGATCCCGACCCACCAGTGGAAGACCAGTGCATTAGAGGGTTTTGTGGATAACTTGGCCTAATTTCAGATATATTGCATCAACCATGAGAATGAGAACATTTAAGAAATACAAATTGGCAGAAATCTAAATAGTGCACCAAATAGTTTATAGATACACATATATATCTGCAAAATCCTAGAAGCAATCAGCTCTTATATTGGATGTATGCTAAAATTAGACCAATAGTACACTGGCCTTTGCAGAAATTATCTGTGAGGGATGGATATAATTACTTTAGCCATAAGTCCTGGGAAACTAGCTGATCACATGGTCTGTCACCTATCTTTTACTATCCCCCAGTTCTGCTTTAATCTAGCTCTTGACTTCCATAGGTGATGGTTTAGATGTTCTTAAAAAAGATATCCAAATGCAATTACATACTACATTTAAGGAAATCCAAATAGCAAATAAGGGTCTTGAGTAATTCCTACGGATAATCTGTTTCAGTTGCTCTGTTCAGGCATTGTGTCTGATGTCAGCACCAGCAGAGAGAGTAGGGTTGGGGGGGGCGTGTTACACACCACTTCCAAATGCTCCACCCCTGCTCCTCCAGCGTTTCGTGGGGAGTTATGAAGGGGGCTTCTTGGTGTGTTTGGGGAACACTGTGTTATTAGAGTTCTTGAGTGTGGCGAGTCTTCTAAGCAAGCTTAACCAATTTTGGCGAAGCTTCTTTGTGCATTCCATTGAATGTGCTTGGAAGACCCCGTCGGACCTTCCTGCTCAGCACACAGAAGGACAGGGACTTTGGGGTGTTGCATGTGGTTCCATGACTGATTCCTGTTAAGGCATGATTCCGGAAAAGAACAAGTGCATAAATCATGACAGTTACATGCAATGAAGTCTGGGTGTGACAACTTCCAATCCAAAAGAGAACTTCAAAAGGTGCCAAAGAACATTGTTCTGTTTGTAGACACGCACCCACACCCATTGCAACATGCTTATAGCATGGTTGAGAAATCTCTGGGACTCCAGGTATTATCGAACTACAGCTCCCATCATCCTTGACTATCTTTTGTGCTGTCTAGGGCTGATGGGAGTTGGAGTCAAACAGCATTTCCCTGTTCCTGGCTTTAGAGTACAGCATAGTTTTTATCAGATGCAGTGGTTTGCTTGTTTGCTTCCTTGTTTCATTTGTTTTTAGGATATTACACCACCTATTCGACTTTGTAAATCCTGCATGGCAATTTACACAGCAAAAATTTTAACTCTTGTGTTGCTGTCTTCAACCATCATCATCAGCGGGGGGGGGGGGGTGATCTGGCTTCTCCCAGGCAGAGATTAGACAGACATGGTCTGTAGGACAACAGACAGCTGCAAAACAAGCAACTTGTTTGGATAATAGCCAAGCTAAACTATTTTTTTATGGGCACAGGCTCTGAACTCATGAGGTTGAAATGATGCTTCTGAACATGCTGCCCAAGTATTTCTTTTTTGCAGGAATCGTGGGGCTTGTAGTTTTCTCTGTCTAGAAAAACAAGGGTAGGGGATGACATTGTTTCTGGTTCAGGAAGGCCTGTCCAGTGAGCCTTCTTCACTGCTTGCCATTTCCTCCTCATTCACATAGATTTTGTTTATGAGGAGGAGGCTTGCAGGGGGCCATGAAAATTACCGTATTTTTTGCTCTATAAGACTCACTTTTTCCCTCCTAAAAGTAAGGGGAAATGTGTGTGTGTCTTATGGAGCGAATGCAGGCTGCACAGCTACCCCAGAAGCCAGAACAGCAAGAGGGATTGCTGCTTTCACTGCGTAGCTGTTCACCTCTTGCTGTTCTGGCTTCTGAGATTCAGAATTTTTTTTTCTTCTTGTTTTCCTCCTCTAAAAACTAGGTGTGTCTTGTGGTCTGGTGTGTCTTATAGAGCGAAAAATACGGTACCTTGGCATTTTTTGAGTATTCAGCAGGAATGCTTGCCAAAAAACAGGTGAGCTTTGATGAAAGCTGGGGGTGGGTGGGTCATGCGCCACTAGTATTGACAATATCAGCATAATCTTTGGGAATAAGATGATTAAACTGGAGCTACTAGAAATAAGTGTATAATATCTGGACACTGAAGTTATTACACAATTGCTTATGAATGTCCAGTCTTCCCTAGGAATTGAATTACTGGTAAACTTTTTCATTGTTCCGTTATGTGACATATGTTCGTGCTGAGCCTTTCTGGTTCATTTTTAATTTTAAAAGAGGTGCATTCCCTATTCGTATGTTAAGAGAGCAAGGCCAACGCTCTCACCATGAATGCTGAAGCTCTCACAACCAGCCTGGAATCATAATCCAGATGCAGAACAGAGTTGTGATATGCACCAGTGGAATGGCATTTCTTCAGCCCTTGGCATGAGGCTTTGGCTGTAAATATCTCCCACAGTTATATATATATATCTTGAGCCAGCTGTGTGATGTGCCAGGGAAGAGAGTGGGAAGTTGACAACTTTATGGGAAAATGGTGGTGGTCAACTCATTGCCCTTAGCTGCTGCATGCTTTTCCCTCCCCCTAAGTCTATTATGCACCCACATCTTTCAAAGCATGAGCAAGTATATTGTGCACTGCCTATCTGTAGTATCCTATCTGATGTACTGCATAGCAGTGGTTGAATTTCTAGTTGTTGTTACTGCTGGTGTAAGGGCTTGCCAGTGTTGATGGAGCCACTGATATTAAGCGCTTGTGGAGGACTGTGTCTCTTGCTTTACACACACACACACACACACACACACACACACACACACACACCCTTGCAGCAGCCCCATGATTTCTAACCAGAAGGAGGGAAAACAGGATTGTGAGAATTGATGCATTAATCAGAATCTAGAGGCAGGGCATTTCCTTGGCTGGACTGCCTCTCCTTGCAGGTGGAGATGGGATGTTTGGATGCTCCCATATGGAGGAATGCCTCCCTGCTTTTAGAAAATACAGTATGTTGGGAACACAAAATGATTCAGCTTGGACCTTCTGTGTCCAAAGACCCAACAGTTTATTTCATGTTCATATGCTAGTCCGAAGTGGTTGTAAACCAGGAACATGGTTAACGATCTTTGCAGGCTGACAAAGTGAAGAGTAACTCTACTTAACATTTGGGAATATGTTATAGTTAAATAAAAGTCTAGCAGGAATTGAAATATACACATCCAATGGGAAATGAAGGGGGTGGGGAAGAAAAAATAATGCTAAATTATTTTAAGTATTGAAATGGAATTAGGAAATGTATGTAACATTGAGCAGCAAGTAAGGAAGGGAAGAAAAACATCAAGTTAGCAGGATGCTAAGTCAGCTTTTCATTTTGTTTTAATTTGATGTTAATTTGTTAAAACTTTTGAAAAGCAATAAAAAATAATTTGCAAAAAAAAAGGGAATAGGAACATGGTTACCACCTGATTCAGATTAGAGCAGCAAGTAGCCCTGAAATGAGTAAGTACTGGACTTCAGCTCAGACTTAAGTGTGTGCCTTCAAAAGAATACAGTGGTACCTTGTGTTACACACGCTTCAGGTTACAGACTCCGCTAACCCAGAAATAGTACCTCGGGTTAAGAACTTTGCTTCAGGTTGAGAACAGAAATCGTGCAGCAGTGGCGCAGCAGGAGGCCCCATTAGCTAAAGTGGTGCTTCAGGTTAAGAACAGTTTCAGGTTAAGAACAAACCTCCAGAATGAATTAAGTTCTTAACCCGAGGTACCACTGTATCTTTTCTAGACACTTGATCCTAATGTATTTCTCATAGTGGATTATGGGTGCAAGCTTTCCAACACTTACTGGTAAATCCTTCCCACCACATTGGGTTCTTCGGGTATGTTTGACCTATTCCCGCCATGGAGCGCAACAGAACTGATCCCTGAACATCCACCTGGCCTATTTTCTGGGCACCCTGTCAGTTCTAAATCCGCCTGGGACAAAAGCTTCAGTTGCCACGAATATCAGAGGCCATGGAAAATAAACATTCTTTCTGTGTGCTCAGTGCTTGCCCCCAAATAAGGATCCTGTTTCCTAACACCATGGGGCACCCTCATCAACCCCCCCCCAAAGTTTACATTGGGTGTGGTTTTTCATTACTTGGACCAGCTGCCCTGTTTTAAGTTGAATTTCATAGTCTGCTTAGTTAAGAGTTCGTGTGTTAAGATACAAGATCCCTGGTCTCTCCAGAAGTAGAATGATGCCAGCCCCGGGTGATCCTTACTCCAGTCTGTTTCTGAGCCCCTTGCTTCTGCCTTCTCTGATTATCTGCATTGGAGTTGTTTTAGTTTTGTCTGCCAGGAGGGAGAAAAGGGGACACAGTCTCATGCCCTGAGCAAGGAGGGAAGGATATAGTGGCTATTTTCCTCAGCCTCATGGCAACGGAGGCCTCGTCGTGATAAATCCTTGCAGATGAAAATTTCCAACAGAGCTCACATTGAATCAGCAGACAAGAGCGCTGCAGTGACTACATAACTACCCCCATCTGGATCTCTCCATTCAGCAGTCCTTAGCCGGATGCTCTGCGTTCCGTGATGGACTTTACAATTGAGCAAAGAATACAAAGAGAACCGTTCTGTGATGGAAGAGTTTCTGTCCCTTAAAAGTGCCCAGCTTAGGCTTGAAAGAACCGAACGGGCTTGTCCAGCTGGCCTTGTCCAGCTTCCTGCCCACCCACCCTCATGATTCACAAAAGCGGGGTGAATTACACAAATGCGTGTTAATTTGCAAAACTTAGAATTTCTGCTCTTTTTTGGTGCATAACTTCAAATCCCTTGCTCTGTGCAAATAAATCACTGTGTACATGGTCCTGCATTTTATCCCCCCCTCTTTTTTTTTTACTTGTCCTGTGCCTTGGGGACCTGGTATGATGTTCATTGGGAGTTGTATCACTGCAGTTTGCTATGTCTGCTGCATCATTATGTCTCCACATGGATGTTATCTCAAGCAGAAGTGAAGGAAGTGTACCGCCAGTGCCATCTACTGTCAATATATTTAATAACTTGTCTTGGATTGCAAGGGTTGCCTAGGAGAATTCTATATAAATTAATTGCATCTTTGGGGTAGGGTGGGAGATGAACACGGTTTCCTTTGCAGAATGCCACCAGTTGAAGCTTGTCATAGGTGCAAGTTTGAAGCTGGCTTTTTAAAGACAGCTCTTCTGTTGGAAGAGGACATTTGTAGGTGTGAACTTTTCAACATATAGACCAGGCGTTTGCAGAGAGAATATACTTACTCAAGGTTTTCCTTCTCTTCTTGTTTTCTCTCCTAGCCTGAGAACTTGCTACTTGCGAGTAAGTGCAAGGGTGCAGCTGTCAAGCTGGCTGACTTTGGACTTGCGATTGAAGTTCAGGGGGAGCAACAGGCATGGTTTGGTAAGTGTTTTTCCCCAAACAGGAAGAAATCTAAGATTGTCCAAGGGGTTGTGCTCTGATTGGAGGGAATATCGATGACGGTATTCACTGTGCCAGTGGAAATCAGTGATGCAATCTGTCTAGGCTGTGCATCAAAGAATTTTATTTTTTTCCAGAGAGATATCCATCTGCTGGGTGTTTTGCAAACGTCCATGTGCATACAGCTCACACCTGCAGTGAACAGCCAGTAGCTAGAAATGCACTATTTTTGCAGTAACACAGTGAGAGTAGTTTGACTACCACCAAAAGCAGCAGCAAAGTACATTGGTCATCCAAGTACTGTCCTCCTGTCTAAACTGGAGCTCAAATGATGCTCTCTCGTCCTGCTAGAACCAATGTTCTAAAAAGTGACGCCTTTCTGCACCACTTAGACACCATTTTCTGACTTCATTTGTCTGCCCCTCGTGCTCTTCACCTCCTCCTCCCTCACCCATGAAGCCTAGTAACCCTAAAATAACAACAACATGAAGTTACCACTGCTCACTTCCACTGGTGGTGGTTAATTTCAGTGGCAGCTGCACCAGTCTAATAAATCCCATTGCTAGCCTATTCACTCTTTTTGGAGCATTTCCCCCCAGTATGGGACCCCAGCTACAAACCGAAAACTGGAGCCTAAAACATTTTCAGGTGCCTTATTTGCTTCCCTCTCTCCTTACAACCTTAGTGGCATTTTCTGTTCAAAATGTTCCCTGTGCATATCTGGAAATGGATGAGTCTGGCATTTTTGTTTGGGTTTGTTGAACATACAGTAATAATATGATTTGGCTCAAGGTTTCCTGGACTAGGAGCTGATAGGATGTCGTCTCATTTGCTTTGTTATTGATAGCCTAGCATCTCTACTTTGCCTGAATATCCTAGTTTTTATACACATACACCAGCCGCTTTGTGCGAGAATGGCAACGTTGATTTCAAGCTGCTGAGTCTGTTCCACATCTTGTGTTTCGACAGGGTTTGCTGGTACTCCAGGCTACCTGTCCCCCGAGGTCTTAAGAAAAGATCCTTATGGAAAACCCGTGGATATATGGGCATGTGGTAAGGCTACCTAACATTCATATTGTTTGACAGTGAGGGGTATGCATGCTTAAAATCTGACATCGTTTTAAAATGAGTTTTACATTAGAGGGTCTCCACAATATCTTGCAGCGAATTATGCTAGTTAATTATTCATTTTGCAATAACGCAGAAAGGAAGGGAAGATAGTTATTTTAAAAATAAAGCTAGGATGGAATTCACGTAACGAGTCCCGTCAGCAGGAGCCCTGTGCAAGGACTTGATTGATTGATTGATTGATTGATTGTCTTTCTACGCATCTTTTCATTCAAATGAATTCCAAAGCAGCTTACAAACAATGAATAGAACTAACATCATAGAGCATAATATGACTTCACAAGTACAGCCTGAATCGTCTAAAATAATTAACAAATCATCAGTAAAACAATTGCTATCTATAAAATAACTATAAAAATAAGCTAAGCATCATAATTACATCAAAAGTCATATTATATGATAAACAAATCGGTACGACATTGATAATCTATAAAACAATATCAGCAACAAATAGCGACTAAAAAAAAAATAAAGCTCAGAACTGTTAAGTTCATACACACATTCTCCATGCCCCCATGACTTTTCACTCTATTCAGTTCATTAAAATACACTTTCCGCTTGTGCAGTGGGGCTTTCCCCTAAACATGCCCCCCACAATTCACTACTGAAGCGAGTCTGGTTATGAGAACACAGGAAGTTAACATCAAGCACTGCCCTACAATTGACTGTACATAGAGGAGAAGACCATCACACAAGGGCTTTTCCTGCACTTGGGGCTTGCGGTTTAGTAACCACTGGGACATACTATGACTGACGAAGCCACAAATACTCTCTGATGACCCGTGCATCAGTTTTAAAATTGAGCTCATGGTGTTCCAAATGAATCACAGCACCTAGGGCGGAGGCATGGCCATGGCAGAAGGTCCCTCCACAGAAGGTGGGATTGAAAGTGTCTAGACTCGTATGCCAAGACTGTATTGTGAGAATGGGCTGCAGGCCTAATTGGAGCAAGCCAATGTAACTGCAATATATTTTCTTCTCCCCCAGGTGTCATTCTGTACATATTGCTAGTGGGGTACCCCCCATTTTGGGATGAAGATCAGCACAAACTGTATCAGCAGATCAAGGCAGGAGCCTACGATGTAAGAGAATTGTTTTCTATACAGTTAATTCCAATCAGTTGGCTGAAATATGGCAGTATAGATAGACTGTGGGGCTTCGCAACTCCTCCCTGCCCTAAACCAATTCTACTGCCTCACTCGCCTTCCTGCCTGTCCGTTTGCCATGCTGCATTCGGTGTGGCTGTCCAGCTGCAACGCGACGGCATTTTACATTTTTATGCATGCAGGAATATGTGTGAAGTTCAAGCACCAATGTAAGGTACAAATAATTATAACAGCGCGTAAAAAGAAAACGGCACCTGCAGGGTTCTGCAGTCCATTTGCAGCCATCCCCAAAACTGCATCATGCATTGCCTATGCATTGCCCCAAAATGCAAATCTCCGAATGCTCTCATGTTCGTAAATATGCCAAAGCTGCCAGCTGAAAGGGTGGAATGTGGCAATGAGTTCATTGTGGAGCACAGGCAGGAGAAGCCAGCTCGGTGCAGCAAGGGGCAAAAGGCATTTCCCTGTCTCCTCTCTCGCTTCTAGTTTCCGTCTCCAGAATGGGACACTGTGACTCCGGAAGCGAAGAACTTAATCAACCAGATGCTGACAATAAACCCAGCAAAACGTATCACAGCTGACCAGGCTCTTAAGCATCCATGGGTCTGCGTAAGTATCTCCCTTCCCTGCTACTGCTCTTGTTGGAAGGGTAGTTTCAGTCATTTTGCCCCCCCCCCCTGCACATTTACAGTAGTGTTAAGAGCACGGCTCTTGACAGCACCAGGGATGCGGGTGGCACTGTGGGTTAAACCACAGAACCTAGGACTTGCTGATCAGATGGTCGGCGGTTCGAATCCGCGCAATGGGGTGAGCTCACGTTGTTCGGCCCCTGCTCCTGCCAACCTAGCAGTTCGAAAGCATGCCAGTGCAAGTAGATAAATAGGTACCGCTCCGGCGGGAAGGTAAACGGCGTTTCCGTGCACTGCTCTGGTTTGCCAGAAGCGGCTTAGTCATGCTGGCCACATGACCCCTCCCTCATGCCAGCTCCCTCAGCCATTAAAGCGAGATGAGCTCCGCAACCCCAGAGTCGGTCACGACTGGACCTAGTGGTCAGGGGTCCCTTTACCTTGACAGCACCATTCAGGGCTGAGACAAAAAAGGGGGGGGGGGGTAAATTTTGCAGATATTTGCTTTGCTTTTCTGTCAGAGATACTCCTAACAGTGTTCTTTGCTTCCCTCCCCAGCAACGATCAACTGTGGCCTCCATGATGCACAGACAGGAGACTGTGGAATGTTTGAGGAAGTTCAATGCCAGAAGAAAGCTGAAGGTGGGTTGAAGGCACAGACTTTATGTTCTCACAGTTTGGAGTTATGGTAGGTGGTGGTACATATTTGGGGTGCATATTTGCTACTGACACAGATATTGGGGTTCATTCTGTACTCAGGGGTGTCTGATGGCAGGGCCTTCCCATGCAAGTCTTAACTTGTGACAATGGGGTGAGACCAAGGTTTTGCATTGTGTACTGGACACATTCCTTTTTTTTTTATTTAATTTTTATTAGATTTTCCACAATGATAACAGAAGCCACAAAGCAGAATGATACACAAAAACAGAAAAAGAAAAAAAGAACAATAAACAGATAAACAATAACAACAAACTTAATTCTTTTTTTTAAATTATATTTTATTAGTTTTCCATACATTTATACCACATTAACAATTTGCATTAAACTTTTTGGTTTTTTTGACTTCCTTCGGCTTCTCTGCCAATCATTCAAATTCTAATTTTTTTAAATACACATTTCCAAATTTTAGTATTGCCTTTATACCTACCCCCCTCTTATATTTTGCTTTTTTACAATATTTCTTATTCTGTTACAGAGCTTCTTTAAATGCCACTAACGTTATTCCATTATCACTTATACATTCCCAGTATTCTGCTAATTTTCTCCAGTCCTCGATGAATTTTTGATCTCGTTGATATCTAATCTTCCCAGTCAGTTTATCAAGTTCTGCATAGTCCATCAGCTTCGTTCTCCATTCCTCCAACGTTGGTATTTGTTCTTGTTTCCATTTCTGGGCCAGTAGTATTCTTGCCGCTGTCACTGCATATTGGAAAATTTTGTAGTCCTTTCTGTTTATTTCATTGCCAACAATTCCTAAGAGACAACAAACTTAATTCTTCACAAATCCAACCCTTTAAACATCTTGGTTTACTTCCTCAAGTCCCTCCCTTCTGAGTTTCCTTGTATTTAAAAGTAACAGCTTTCCAATATCATTATTAAACTAGAACAATTTCCAATTATAGTCCATCTTATTCACTTAACATTCTAAATCCCATTTATTTAATTATAACTTAGTTTAATCCTAGGCCTATTTGTTTCTTTCAAGTAATTTCTAATTTTTTATATTACAATATTTATTCAAATAGTCCTTAAATTTCCTCCAGTCCTCTTGAAACGCCTCTTCTTTCTGGTCGCGGATTCTTCCAGTCAGGTCAGCTAGCTCCGAAAAGTCCATCATCTTCATCTGCCAATCTTCCACTCTTGGTAGTTCTTGTGTTTTCCAATTTTTAGCAAGTAATATTCGGGCGGCCGTTGTGGCATACAAAAATCACATTTCTTTTGCAAAAAAAGTTGAAGTGAAATAGTTTCACTCAAGGAAGCTTGTTGTGTATTGTTAGGCTAGCTTGCCTTACATCTGGCTAACATTTACTGTTTACAGGCTACTGTAAGCATGTGTGCCTGCTAAAATGGTGTAGAATATCTCTCAGGAGCCTGGTATCAAACGCAAATCATTTTTTCTCTCTTTTTAGGGTGCGATCCTCACAACAATGTTGGTGTCTCGGAATTTTTCAGGTAAGTATTCCCCTCCCTCTCCTTTTTCTGTTCCTCCTTCCTCATCCTTTTTTAAATATAGGCCTTAACACATGTGTTAAACAAATGCTGAAGAATGAGCGACGCAGATTGTATCCCAGGTTTTGTTAAAGAAGGGTCCATTTTTGAGATTTTCTGTAGTCATTATACATATAACGAGGTTAGGAAGGTGCAGTCATTCTACTTGAGAGTCGGTTCGTTCACCTCAAGACCCTTTATTACACTCGACTTTTGAGATGGATTACTCCGCATCCTTCAGTTTTCCATTAGGAACTCAGTTCTTTAGAGTTTGTGGTGGCAGGCTTATTTCTTTCAGCTCAGAAGTGGGAGCTTAATTCCGTCCGAGAACAAGATGCATTACTGGAAGAAATGGAGTGGTTGGTCCCACAAACCCATTGCAGAGAGTCCTAAAGCGCTCAGGCTGTTGCCTGTTTCCTTCTGATGTGTTTTGAAACAGGTTTTTAGTTCACAGCCAGAAACAGGGCTCACTCTGTGCTCTGTATTAAAGTCACAGTGTCCTAAGTGTTGCAGTGGGGCGACAATCTTCACACTGGCCCTGCTTAGCAAGCAGGTAAAAGTTGTGAAAGTTCGGTAGCTCCCACCCTCCTTGATATCCCAGCAACCTTGACAATGCCTGTAGCCAAGAGCTGGTGCTATCCCAGATATGATAATACCCCTCAGAAAATGGGAATTTACATAAAGGGGGATTTCCCATTTTTTACAAAAACCAGTTGAATTTGCTTTTTTATAATCACCAAGTTCGTTTCTACCCTGATAGTGCCTTTCTCATGTGAGTAGTCTTTGCATGTGTCTGGAAGATGGGGGCGGACAGTCTTGGGCCATAATACGTCACTTTGTGATTCCTTCCTTCTTCCTGTGCCTTTCTCTTATCCAAGAAATGTGGCTCATTTAGGTGGGGGTGGGGTGAGGGAATGGAATCATGTCCTTTTTTCTCCTGAAACGTTTCCTTGACTGTTAACTTCTATTATTTATATATATTGTTGGGAGGTGCGTCTGCTAATAAAGCAGGGAATGCCTTCCTTTTGTGCTGCTGCTGCTCATTTTTATGTGATTTATTTCAGGAAACAATCTTGTCCCTATGGGGGATTTATATATGTTTACTTTTTGTGTGCATCGGCAGGGGACAAGTAGGCAGGTGTGGTTTGTGGGAACAAGTTCTTCTTAGCTGTGTCAAGAAAAACAGGGTTACCACCTGCTTTTAAATCTTAAACTCATCGTGAGGAACGTTTAATGCTGTGAACCGCCCTGAGATCGGCTGTATGAAGGGCAGTGTACAGATTTAACAATAATAATAATAATAATAAATAATAGTGATAATAATTTCCAGCCTGAGGGCTTTATTCCTGGCGAGCAGCGTGCCAGGGTTGGGTAGGGGCCAGAGGCAAAAGTAGGTAGGGTAAGAAGAAGAAGAAAAAGAAGAAAACAAACATCTCCTCAGCCTCCATCCAGGCAAGCAAGCAAGAAGCATTATCGCAGTTCAATGAGGCATTCTAGCCATTCAAAAGCACTTGAGGGTGTAGGATGAGGGCTGTGCCCTGGGGAGAGGCAGTATGGCTTGAGGAGAAGTCCTGAGGCTCCATATTTGACTCCTGGGCCTGAGGTTCTCTAACCCTGCTGTAGAGCTCTGTATGTAGAAGGCAACACCTGAACTGGGAAATATTGCTGCTTTGAGTTCCTCTGAAAGGGGAATGTCTAAAAAGCCGTGTGTGTGTGTGTGTGTGTGTGTGTGTGAGTGAAAGCTGCCAGTTTAAGTGATTAAACATCAGAACGATTCAGTTTGGGGCAGGGACAGAGGAAGCTGCCCAAGTACCGTATTTTTTGCTCTATAAGACTCACTTTTTCCCTCCTAAAAAGTAAAGGAAAATGTGTGTGCGTCTTATGGAGCGAATGCAGGCTGCAAACCCACCAAGATGGGGGCTGTATCACTTACATAGAGTGTTAAACACACAGTTGCTAATCTAGGTATGGTTGAAGTGCGTGCACAACATTTCATTCTGTTCTGGTTGTTTAAATGGGTCTTAATTATATCTGTTTGGGAATTGTACACATTTTCCCCCTGTTATGCTTTATGCGTGAAATATGAGTGGGAATAATCTTCTCAGCCCAGGGAGACCAAGGGGAAAACCATGCCACAGCAAGTTACTGATCCATCTTTCCATTTGTATAGAACGTTCAGCACAGGGTGCTTTAAAATACTTATTTTCCAAACATGGAATATTTAACATTTCTGTTTTTCCCCAAGGTAGGGCCAGAGGGCCTTGTGGGAGGGGATATGACAACTTCTCCCTTTCAGTCTTGATCCAGTTCAGAGCCCCCTCCAGCTGCTTCGCAAGAGAAATTTTCGAGACAGAAGATCCTTCTTCTAACTGCCTTAATTTTCTTTCTTGGGAAGAAGGCGGATAGCTCCATCTAGCGTCTGTATAGAAAAAGGCCCTGCAAATTAATATTCTTTGACCAGTACGTTCTTTATCTCAGGCAACTGACTACTACCTTATTGGGGAAGCAACAAACTGCTGTTGTTAAAGAGACTACAGGGAAGGTTTTTGCTTTAATGTTCTTCTTTTCTTTATGTTTTTCTCGATATATTTTAAGTTCTATGTCCACATGGGTCAGTGGATTCCTTTGAAGCCCTCGCCTGACACTAGTGAATGAGCACAAGTGTTCATTGTTTCAGGGGAAATGCAGAACTCTTTGTGTTCCGATCTTTTCTTCCATGACATCTACAGCTCCCTTCTTTGACCTTTTACTCATGGTCACTCTCTTGATGAACTAGCAACCAAGCCTTACTCAGTTAATTGCCATGATTCTTTAATTTTATCTCTGCCATGCTGAAAAAGCTGCCAGCCAGAAAGGTTAACATAAATTCCAGGAATGTAAAAGGTCTGGGACACCCAACAGAAATAAATGGGTGCACACACAAAAAGCTTAGATGAAACTGGTTTATTAACTAGCAGATGGTGCAGCCCATAATCTTGCAGTGTTAAAAGAGTGACTGAGCAAGTTCTGGAATCTGCCTGGAAATGGCAAATCTGACTGAACAGATCTGGGAGATCATTAACAACATAGAGAATCATTTGAGAGTTCGTCGTTGCCCTTTATTGACCGCAGGAAAACAAGATATAACTTGGATATCAACCACACTAAACTTAGTAATTTTAGACAATTTACGGCAGACCTTTAACTCATGCCACTAAGATTGGCATGCGTCAGTGCCATAGGATCTTCTGTAGGGTGCAGTGCAGTGCTACAGGTAGAATTTCCCCAGATGGTCTAAGTGACCCTACAGATCTTACAGGGGGAGGTGGCCTTTCAGGGATTATTACGCAATGGGGTGAGCTCCCGTGGCTCTGTCCCAGCTTCTGCCAACCTGGCAGTTCGAAAGCACACCAGTGCAAGTAGATAAATAGGTACCGCTGCAACAAGAAGGTAAACAGCATTTCCATGCGCCCTGCCACTTGTCAAAGTCCTCCGCGTGCCAGAAGTGGTTTTGTCTTGCTGGCCATATGACCCAGAAAGCTGTCTGCGGACAAACGCCAGCTCCCTCGGCCTGAAAGAGAGATGAGCACCACAACCCCATAGTCGTCTTTGACTGGACTTAACCGTCCAAGAGTACTTTACATCATCATCATCATCATCAGTGCTTTTTTTCTGGGGGGACGCATACCCCTAAACATTTGTGAATCTAAGTTTGGCCTCATTGTGGGGCAGTATTTCAATATGAGTAGGAAAATGAGAGTACATTTTTTACTCATTATCAGTAACAACATGAAAGATAAAGTGGTCCCCAGTTGTTCAGGGATTTGTATGTTAACAACACAACCTCCATTCAACCTGGGCCACAGCATTCTGCATCAAGGGAGATTCCACGTAGGTCATATTATAGTAGTCCAATGCAATCCAGCCAGATAGGTGGGGTAGCAGTAAAAACAACAACAACGTTGTTGTAGGTGGTGTACCAGCTTAACTTCACCAAACTTCTGGCCATGACCACAGGGCTACCGTATTTTTCGCTCTATAAGACGCACCAGACCACAAGACGCACCTAGTTTTTGGAGGAGGAAAACAAGAAAAAAAATGTTCTGAATCTCAGAAGCCAGAACAGCAAGAGGGATCGCTGCGCAGTGAAAGCAGCGATCCCTCTCACTGTTCTGGCTTCTGGGATAGCTGCGCAGCCTGCATTCGCTCCATAAGACGCACACACATTTCCCCTTACTTTTTAGAAGGGAAAAAGTGAGTCTTCTAGAGCAAAAAATACGGTAATTCACACACCCTCAAAAAATTCAGATTACTCTCACACACCCTGAGGTTAATGCTAAATCATGGGTATCCCCCGCCCTGTGACAGTTTGGAACAGATGCATGGTTGCCATGGAGCCCATGACGACCCAAGCCAGTCAAGGGAATAAAATGATTGCTACCTTTTGTAGCAACCACAGTCTCCCCCCAAATGCTCGAGAATGATGCTTCATCTAGGGCATTATTGGGAGAGGGGATGGTGAACGTCACCAAGAGCTTTGGGGTTGCAAAACAAAGAGTGCTGCTGCTTGCCACCCATTTGCTAAGCCTCCCAACTTACCGACTCCCCTCGGTTGCAGACCCCTTTCTACCCCTCTGTATTTCAAGCTGGAAGTGCGAAAACCGGTCATTCTGGCTTGATCTTGCAACAGTGCTGGTGCTGTAGCTCAAAGGATTGCTATTTGTCATGTTGTAGTCTTGCCTAAAGTGTCTTCATATTGGGTTAACATGGCAACAGAGTTTAAATTGGCATTTCCAGCAGCAAATGCGTTGAGGGTGTTTGTTTTTGGTGTGCTCTGTCTCGTTGGAAGAACCTGCTAGACACCAAAGCAAGAGGATTAGAAGGGCAGCTTTAACTGCAAAGCTGGATATCCTGCAAAGCTTAATTGAATCCTTGACCTGAAGAACTATTGGACTTCGCACAAAGGGAATTGGTTATTTCTAAGTAGGACCTGTAGCAAAATCTGCAGTGTCTGACCGTCCTCTAACAGGAGATTCTCTTCTGGTTTACTGTGTGGGTTGGTCAGGCAGGTTGTCCTACTTTTACACTAGTTACTGAACTATGGATGGCCGAATCAGTCCATTTCCTATCCAAGTCAGTTCTGCAGTTCCGCACTCCATACGTGGAAGTTTGGCTGACAAGAGACAAAGTCTTTGCAGCCTTGAAGATATGATAGAGAGAAACTAGGGGCAAAAAGATGGCATATTCCTACACAGATATTTGAAATATATCAAAAAAATATTCGTTCTTGCCCCAACAGCTCATCCTTTTGGGCCTTTTTATGCTGCTTTCTGATAGGGTGGACGGTAGTATTTTTTGTTTGTTTATTTCTGTCTGTAACAAAAGCCCAGTATGTAGAAATATCAAACAATGCATCAGGCCGGACTATTATTATTTATTTGATTTCTATACCACCCTTTATCCAAAGATCCCAGGGCAGTGTACAACACTGAGAACATAATAAGGGGATGAATGTGTCCCTCCAGTGCTATCTGCCTGGCCTTTGAGACTCTCGCTAGGCCGTGACCCTGGTCTACACCCTTCCAGAGCGCTTCTGCCTAGGTGGAACGCTTGCTTTAAGCTCTGATAATGCCTCTTGCCTGCCTGGAAGGACAATGGAGAGAGGGTACATGAGCTTGTGTAGCAACCAGCTTGCTGCAGAAAGTTAAATTTTTGTATTTGTTGTGCCACTCTCTTGCCTCTCGCCCCACCAATGGCTGGCATGAGCCCTCCATTCTAAATTGTACTCAGGACCTGCTGTGGGATGCTGTTGAGCTGGTTCAGAATACGTGACCATGGTTTGCTGTCAAATTCAATAGATGTGTAAGTGGATGGAATGAGAGGAGTGTGTGTAGAGACCTCTGACTTTCGTATGGAATGCAGCCCACTGTACAAGGGTAAAAGCTTCCTCCATTGCTCCTCCCATTTTTGCCTCTGTCCCTGCCCGCCACTGGCATGTGAACCCCCAGAAAACGAGGGAACACAGCCCTTTTTCAGAAAGCTACAGTTCCACTGTGGGACTGTACCACTTGGTTTCCACTTTGTTCTGCGCTCTGTGTGTGTGTATATATACAGATCAGCACTTAGTTTTTTGCAGAACAGAGACAGTGCTGCCATTGAGACACCACAGGGCTCTCTTGACCCCCTCCAGCAGATGAATACGGAAGGGGCTTGCTTTTAGAATTCGGCTTCTGATTACTGTTTTGATTTGGCTTGGACCCATAGATGTGGATTTAATCAGTCTGGCCAAACTGAGATACTAAGAAGGAGCTATTTCAACCACCACACCAAAGGATAAATCTACAAGTTAACTGCTATTTATTTTTTCTTGCCTGTCTCCAGTTGCAATCTCTTGGGTCTCTTGGATTTTGAAATGACAGCTGTTTTTGTCCTGTTTTACCTTCGTAACACAGAATTCTGACAAATCCTTGTTTCTGTGACTTCATCCATACAAGCTGAAGAAACGATCAAACATAGAATTCCCGCCCCGCCCCCCCCCCCCGTGCTGACTGTAGAGCTTTCTGTTTTTTCATTAAGTGCTCATGTACTCTGGTTATTGGATATCCCAAGCATGTCTGATATTTCTCAGTGAAAACTGGAGTTTCTACATACATATATTTGAAAGTAATCAAGTAGAATTTGCAGGAACTATGTTTCATTTAGTGCCAGGGCTGTGCATAAGCCATGATTCTGCTGGAGAGCAGAAAATTTATTTCATTACAATTTATTGCAATTGTTTATTTTATTACAATTCATTGCAGTTGTTTACAGTTTATTGCAATTCAGGATAGAATTCCTTTACAGAAATAATAAAATATGACAGTGTGTCAGAATCCTTCCCATAGGGCAACTGGTGGTGGACAGCCTGAAATGTGGTACAGTTCAACTGGAGTAGACTGATGTATTAGTTGCCTGTCCCCGTCCCCCCCCAATTATCCTCACAGGGCATTTGGTGGTCAACTGTCTTGTTTTGAGGAGGGTGGGGTCTTCACCTGGAGCAAGCTTTGAGGTGTTGGTCTTTGCCCCCATCTCAGTTGGTACAGCATGAGACTCCTCATCTCAGGTCCATGGGTTCAAGCGCCACGTTGGGCAAAAGATTCCTTCATTGCTGGAGGTTGGACTGGATGACCCTCAGGGTCCCTTCCAACGCTACAATTCTATGATTCATCAATCTCTCCCTGTTCTGCAAGCCGCAGTGGTTGTACAATACAACTTCCTGAGAATTAAAGATTTTTTTTCCTGTTTTGTCTTTTTAAAAAGCAAGTTTCCACCCCTGAATTTAGTTACGTTCGGAGAAAACACAGCTCTGTTTAAAGCATTGACGACTCTTCTCTAGAAGTAGCCTTTGTGGCTTCAAAAATATTTACGGTCCTTGAACTCGTATTGAAAAGCTTTCCCCAACCTGGTACCCTCCAGATGTTTCGGACTGGGGCTGTGGTGGGAGTTGTAGCCTAAAACATCTGGCTGGCACCAGACGGGCAAAGGATTAGAACCAACAGCTCAGAGGTTAGCACAGTGGGAGGGAGGTGATGACCATCTTTAGATCCTTCATAAAAGTTCGGTACCATAATACAGCTCTTGACCATGGGTACCAGTATTGCTTCCAAGTACTTTCCCTTCATCACATTGTTTTTACCATACATTATATGTGCAGGGTGAGGTATGCTACGTATGCAAGATGCACGACAGACCATACCTGAAATGGTTTTCTAGAGGTACAGTTGCGAAGTGTGGATGTGACAAATACGTTTGCAGGTGTATGTGTCATACAAATATATTTAACGGAGGCAAGGCTGACTGAGACTCCCTGCTGAGCATAGTTTCTGGCACCACTCCTTGGTTCAGTTTACTTTGGTGCTGGATGTTCATTAATGATAATGCAGGGGAGAGGGAAAAGGTTTCATAAAACCTTGCTTCACTTTTATGATATTCAGTGTCACTCAGGTGGACCTAATCATCATCTTCTCCCTGGCACAGCCCCTCACCAACCCCAGCTCCAAAAAATAAATAAATAAAAATCTAGACCCCATCCAGAGCAGATTCTGGATGTGTTCCAGGGTGGAGAGTAAGTCCCATTGCACAAGGGAAAGTCTTATTTGCTTGTGAGTAAACACAGTTTGGATGCCACCCATGTTCGTGTGTGTGCACATGCACCCACTCAACAAGTTAATAATAATAATAATAATAATAATAATAATAATAATAATAATATTTATACCCTGCCCATCTGGCTTGCAGCATATCTAAAAACATAATAAAAACATCAAGTGTTAAAAACCTCCCAGAGTAGTAGTAGTAGTAGTAGTAGTAGTAGTAGTAGTAGTAATTTAAGCAAGTATTTTGTGTGAAACCCTTCTCTCTTCCCCCTCCCCTTTCCCCCAATCCCTCTTTTGTATTTCAAACCATGTGTTTTGGTTCTAAACTGTTGCCCACCTATTCACCAGTACTTCTCCCTCTGATCTGAAGCTTTAGCGCTTTTACAGAGCGGAGAATGAAAGAGATCCTAGCCAGCCTGGACATTGCAACAGTGTCCCCTCATCATGCAGCCAATGGAATATGGTGGTTATATGGCGGCCAAATCAGAATAAGGGCACTGCTTCTTGCCCTCACTTCATTAAATAGGCTCAAGGGTCATCTCAGTCACACACAAAGACTGGCTCAAGATTCATCTGTCATGAATGCTTTAGCTGAGATTTCTGCATTGCAGGGGATTCAACTAGATGGGGCTTAGGGTCCCTTCCAACTCTACGATTCTGTGATTTCTTGATGCTCCAGTCTTTGAGTAATTAATCTGCAAATGTGAACCACCCGTGAGACTGGACCTATGACACTGATTTGTGTGTGTGTGTGTGTGTGTGAGAGAGAGAGAGAGAGAGAGAGAGAGCGCACGCACTCGAATAAATGCAGATATAGGTATATAAAATGTTGGGCAAGATAGCGAACGAACTAGTGACTAACTCATTAGTCTTCTGAATATGCAAGGCAGGAGGATTACCGTATTTTTCGCCCTATAGGACGCACCGTCCCATAAGGCACACCTAGTTTTTTGGGGGGGGAAATAAAGGGGGGGATTATTTTTCCCCCAGGCGCGGGGCTGGGGCGGGGGAAGCCCGAGCTTCCCCCGACCCCAGCCCCCAAACAGGCAGCTCTCTGCAAGCCGTGGGAGC
This sequence comes from Podarcis filfolensis, assembly GCF_964270895.1. Classification (NCBI taxonomy): domain Eukaryota; kingdom Metazoa; phylum Chordata; class Lepidosauria; order Squamata; family Lacertidae; genus Podarcis; species Podarcis filfolensis. The sequence goes on from NC_139608.1 coordinate 85,111,703, forward strand.
CCAGCACTGGCTCCCGCTGCTTGCTGAGAGGTGCGCGAAGCCTGGACGCGCTGAGCTCAGCGCAGGCAGGCTTCAGCATGCAGGCAACTCTCCGCAAGCAGCGGGAGCCGAGCGCCGGGCTCCCGCTGCTTGTGGAGAGGTCCGCGAAGCCTGGACGCGCTGAGCTCAGCGTGCGCAGGCTTCAGCATGCAGGCAACTCTCTGCAAGCAGCGGGAGCCCAGCGCCGGGCTCCCGCTGCTTGCGGAGAGGTCTGCGAAGCCTGGAGAGCGAGAGGGGTCGATGTGCACCGACCCCTCTCGCTCTCCAGGCTTCAGCGAAAGCCTGCATTCGCCCCATAGGACGCGCACACATTTCCCCTTCATTTTTGGAGGGGGAAAAGTGCGTCCTATAGGGCGAAAAATACGGTAGATTTGGGAAGGTGACTAGTCTTAATTTACTGAACCTGCTATCCATTCTCTATATATCTCTTCCTTTTGCAGACTGGTATAGAGAGCTGAGATCTTGAGATGTGAGCACCAGGTTCCCCATTTCAAATCCCACCTCAGCCACAAACTCACTAGATGCCCTCAGGCACGATTCAATCCTTTGCACTCAAGGAGCTAATACTTCCTGATTCTACATGGCTTTTGTAAGGATCACTGAGATAACATCTGTGAAGTGCCTTGAATACTTGAAATGCATTGTATTAATGCTGTAGTCTTCTTCTCAGCGGGTTCCCGAAGAGCTTATCTGCTTAGTTTTCACTTTGGGGAAGAATGAGGTCTCCTATAACTTAACGAGAAGACTGCCGGGGGTTGCCTGCCTCACTTAGAACAGAGCTTTCCAAACTGTGTGTCGCGACACATTAGTGTGTCGGCTGCAGTGTGTAGTTGTGTTACGCAAATGCACCCCACACTCTTCCCGGGGCTGGAAAGGGGTTAGTTTAACCTCCGGTTTGCTAGTAAAACTTAATTACTCTGTCACGAAACGATGGGTGTCTTAAGAAGTGTGTCGCCAACAGGAAAAGTTTGGAAAGCTCTGACTTAGAAAATGGTGCTGCTACATCCTCTTCTCTCCCCCCTCCCATAAGTCCCTGTTCTCAGGCATGTTTTACTATCCTGTCTTGCTTTTAGGTGGACGTTTGCCCTTCCTGAAGATCCACTAAGACACCCAAATACTCTGTTGGTCTCTTTTCTGAGTGGTGGCGTAGAATTGCATACTTTCTTCTTCCGTTTTGTTTGATATCATCCGGGTGGTTTAACCACAACTTAACTTTGTTTTCTCATTGACCATTTTATTAGGAAGGTGGTTTTAATACTGCATGCTATGTCTTGCAATGGCTGCACAGATGTGTGGGCTCACAGCCGCTCGGCTCTTTCATGATCTTTTTTGCTCCCGCTGAGCTAAGCTAAGGTTTGGCTTAATGTGTCAACCAAACCCAGGCTCATGGTTAAGCTGTCTCCCCGCTAACCACAAGCTGTAGCCAAGAACAGAACTTGGCTGCAGCTCGTGGTTAGAGCAGAACTTGGCTGCAGCTCGTGGTTAGTGAAAAGAGCTTAACCACAAGCCTAGTTTCGGACAACACACAAAGCAAAACCTTGGCTTAACTCAGCACATTGGAGCAGTAAAAAGGACTGAGGAGGCTGCAAAGTGTGCAGCCCTAGTAAGTCAGAATTTTGCCTTACTGTTTTGTGTGAACCAGGCCTATGAGAAAACTCAGTAAATGTGTATCAGAACTCTTGGAAGAGAAGTATCCAGACCCTCCCAGTGCATTTCAGTTTGGGAGGGGATGCTTAAGAACCTTGAGTGCTGAAGAGACAAACTACCATCTTCCCACTCTGGAGAGCTGTGAGAAATGCTACTCTGGAAAATGTTCCTAATAAACTACAGCTCACACCATGTCTGTACTTCCCGTGCAAAGGATGTTGATTTCCCTATTACTGAACTTACTATTTTTTTTACTGAACACATGTTTAGCACATAGTGGCTGAAGATGCTGTGGTGTCTATGAACCCAGACGTACCGATTGCGTGTGTGGTTTTTTGGGGGGAAATTCTCACAATTTGATCTTTCATAATAGAAGATGTTGCAATGACGTTTGGATGCAAGTGTTTAGCACCCTCCGACTCCTCCCCCCCCCAAAGCCTTTATTACTGCCTCTTTGATGTTAATGTCCCTCTTTTTTGACTTTGTCATCCCAGAACTCTGTATCTGAGAGCCTGTTTTATAAACACTGTTTACAGCTAAATCCTGCCATTTTCTGAACGCCGTTCCTGATGTCCAACCCTCTGTGCTGGATTCTGTAGTTCTATCTTAATGTTTTAAGGGGAATCAATTACCTTTTTTTACCCCCTGTAATAGTGTGTTTCCCTTCTTCGATCCTTTCTTTCTTCCTACTTTTCCTTTCAAAACTAATTTACTTGCACCTTGCTCTCTCGTTGCTGTTGGGCCTTTTTGCTTCATTATGGCTCCTCCCACTGAATGATTGTGTCCAATCAGTTGGCAGGCAGAGCTCCGCCCCTGCTTCGGCCGCCATGAGTGCTGCCGGCCTGGCTGAGCAAGGTATGTGGCATGAGTCGTATATCCTGAGTGCCTGAACCTAGAGTTACCTATCCGCCTACCCTCCACCAACTCCACAACCAGTTAAAACCAGCATGCCAGTGTTTGTGAACCCAGTGAGAAGCCATCCATGCTTGCTGGCTGAGAAATGGGCATGTACTAAGGTATCCATCTAACCAAGAACCATAACCACATGGATTTTAAGTCTACTAACAAAGTATGCATGTTGGGTTCTTAACCCAGTCCTGCAATGAATCAGCACATGAGATTTGGAGGCAGGGATTGGTCGGATGTGGGGTTGCCAGTGCCTGCTGTTTGAAGGGGATTTCAGAAGGTGAGTGTATCTTAGAGTGAGGGGACCAAACATGCCAGCAAACTGGCTTGGCAAGGGTGGGGATGCTGTTGTATAATGAAGCTTGTTCCTAGGAAAGTGGCCTGTCACGTTACAGGAAGAGGAGATACAGGGTTGTCTTGCAATTCATCCACACGGTTGGGTATCAAGCAATAGCTTTCAGAAGCTTAGAAAAGTTGCATTCTCTAGTTCAAAAATTGTGGCTCCGAACCATCTGTTTGGAGCACCTGTGGGTTTGAATGCAAAGGGGGAAGCAAATAGGACAAGAAAAGGGCCTCTTACAGTGGAGGAGATCATCAACATGCATGTTAAACTCCCTACACCTCCAGGACTAATGCTATCTGAGGTTTGTACCCTCTTCCACCAAAATCCCCAACAGCAGAGAGCAGTGTGCAAACACAAGTCTTCAGCCAGCTAAGGATTAATGTTCAGCCAAACTTGAGCCCCAAACCCATTACACTGCCTTAGACTCAGAAGGAATGAATCTGCCGAGCTGAAGCCGAGCCTCCACATAAACAGGGGCAGAAGTGGACCTAAGGACTTTCAGGCTGAAGTGCCAGACTCCCCAGACTCCCCTTCCCTGCTAGGCTCCATGGAGCCCTCAAAATGCCTGAGACCACATCCCTTGAGCTTCTTGGGACATAGCAATAGTCTTTCAGAGGCCTCATGCCTGTCAGCTGAGGAACTTGCAGGGTGAGGGACGGAAGGAAGTGGGAGGGAAGTCATCCTCACTGTGCCCTACTCCCCCACAAGTTCCTCACAGACCCCCATTTGTTCTACTTAATTTGCATGCTTGTTTCTGGGTGCACTATGCGTGTGGTGTTTCATGCAATATATATATATATACATAAAAATACAAATCACATTGCAGAATTTAGACTTCTCGCGATCCAGTGTTCCTGCCGCAGAGTTCGGTGGGCGGGGAGCAGGGTTGTGCTTTTTGTGAGTGATTGGTGATAAGTATTTCAAGAAAGGAACCAGGTCTTTTACCTAGCAAAAGGAACTACCCAATTTCACTGTATGTTTTAGCCAATGTGCCGTAGGTGGGGTGATGCCTAAGATCCAGGAGTGTGCAGGCAAGGAAATGAGAGGAAGTGGGGGACAGCCTCTGGTGCCCCATAAAAGGGGCCTTCCCCCTGGTATGCTGTGACACTGGCAAAGTTTATTTCTCCTGCCTCTGCTATTGGCACTCAGGCTTGCAGACTAACTGATAATTTCCCATGAATTAAACAAGAGGAAATGGCAGAGGAATTCATCAGTCCCTCCAGGACTGCTTGGAAAATGTTTTGTCATTATACACCAAGTTATTTCTGCAACCATGAAGGCCTCCCATTTTCTCTCTCTGCCCATTAGTTTAAAACCAGGACGATCAGCCCGCCGGATAATATATACGTTGTCCTTTGGGGAAGGGAAACTGTTCCCAAAATTGATACCAGCAGAGAACTTCATGCATCATTAAAGATACTATTATTATTATTTTTAAAAATGAAACCCGTATCAGACTCTCTTAGATGAGACAGATTTAGGGACCATAAAGATTAGAGATTTGGGGCTCTTGCTTTCATTGCGGCTACGGAATTTTTCACATACATGCTTTCGTGACGTCACGTTTAGCAGAGTCTGCAAACTCTGGGTCACTCAACCCTGTGCTAAAATTGTGAGTAAGCATTTTAATATTTTTTTTTAATGTTAAAATAGTTTCTCAAAGCAGAACCTGCCCTAACATCACATGGGGAAGGGTTGAGAGGGGTCAAGAGTGGATGGCAATGTGTCCCATGTCTGGGAATCTGCAGAGCATGGATGCAAAAACATTTCTTTACCCGAAAGGGACCTCCCAGGCAGTTTTCCTGGGGCCGTCCCTGCTGTCGTCTTGTGCTGAGTTGTGTATTGTGCCCTGTGCTTTTGTTTTTTTGGAGTCATCTTACACCATGTCTTGTGCCTGTGTGTGGTGCTTCATCTGTGGGAATCCTATCTCCGCATTTCCAGTGTGTCGGCTGACACCTGCAGGCCACCGCTCTGAGCAAACATGCATCTTTGTCTTGTCTTGTCTGCTTGGGATGTCTGCTCTTGTCACCGTGTTGTAAATTAATTTATAAAAGTCTCCCCCCAACCATCTTCTATTGCATGAGCTGCTTTAAATGAGTAGCAAATTTTTCTCTTCCTGCAGTGCTGGGCCATGAACTGGATTTTTTTCCTGGGGCTGTTTGGGTGAAGCATGTGAACTGTGGAACATTCATTAGGGTCAGGATGTGAGCAGACTTCCACAATTGTGTTCAAGCTAGCATTACCAGGCTTCCTGGCTGTCCTTTGCATCTCTTCGCAGTGCACAGTAGTTGCATAGAAAGTTTATTCCCACTGCTTCTCCTACCCAGCTATTTTTCTAGCCCCACTATAAACGCAGACTACTTATTTCCGTGTTAAGAGTTTCGGGGTGAGTGGGGAATTAATTAAATGCATTTTGCAGCCTGTTCACAATCTGTGATGGTCTATGACATTTGCTGCTTTTCCTATTCCCCCCCCCCCGCCCCCCCATCCTTCTCCAAGCACTTGTGGGCATAGATTTTTTTCAGGCATTGAGGAATATCACTTTAAGGTAGCTCCAAGTGCTCTAGAACCATGCAAATACTTCCCTGCTTTCTGTGTGTGTGTGGGGGGTATAATTTCTGACAGGGCCAAAAGGAAGATACGAGACAGGTAAGGAAGTGCCCTCTCTTGGTTGTGATTTCCATTGTTTAAGTGGGTTATGCAGAACAAAGCCATAAGTTCTGTGTAACTACGCAGCTTGCTTACACTTTCACTATTCTTATTTCTTAAACCTTTGTCCTGCATTTCCCCCAGGGATGGAAGCAAATTCCAATAAGAAGCACTGTGTTTTCCTGTTACCTCTCCCTTGGTTCCCACCCCCTCCTCCACATTGTCTTCTGTTCCAGACCAAACTAGAACTCACACATCAGAATTTTGTGGCCTAACTTGATGTACGTCTACTTTGGGTGTGCCATGTGGTGTATAGTTTCTCTTTTTGCTTTTAAGTCTCCTCTTGTTGAGACCTGTTTCGTATGTTCTGCTGGTGGCGTGATAGAACCTCCAACCCACTTCTGCATAAGCAAGGCACCATGCTGTTTGTTGTTGCAAAGCCAGTGTAAGCAACGCATCCCGTGGACAGAGCAGCTTGTGTGGAAAGTGCTCACGTCAAAGTGGTTTTCCATGGCAGCTATGCTATCCATATTGCAAACGACACAGGCTACAGTTGAGTAATGAAGTGAAGGCCCAAGACAGGAGTTGATCATCATGTGAGCTGCGCACAGGTGGGCTGAAGCAAGCTGCTGACCATCCTGTGGAGCCTCCTTTTATTGAGACAAATATGCAAGCTAGGCAGATACATTTTGGGCTGTGACCTTTGCACATATTCCGTCCCGAGATCGTGGGGTGGTACAAAGCTATTTTGGCACCTGTTTCCACAGCGTCATTTTCCCCTTGCACAGTGTATGACGAAGGAGACAAAAGGTCTCAGGGACAAAGGTTACAGACAGGACACCGCTGACTGAGACCGCAAAAGGTCAGACATAGGGAACCACTCCGCGATATCCCTACAAGTAACCACCACCCCACCACTTTAGCCTGGAAAGACTACCCAGAGAGGAATTTTCTCTCGTGTTTGTCTCTGTATTCAGTACAACTGACCACATAAGGTGCTGCCTTTCCCCCCAATATGATAACTTCACAGGTGGGGAGAGATCGATATGAAATTTCTGACTCTTTCAGAAATGTGCTTGAGCACTTTGTCATCCAGCACGCAGCAGAGTTTTTGTGCGCTGCAGTTATAAACTGTAAAAAATAAATTCCAAGCATGAAGCATCAGTTTCATAGAGTGGAGTCAGGATTAATTACACAAGGGTAAAAAATTGATTTCAGTCTGTGCAGTAGGCCTCATTAGATTCATATAGGTGATGTTCTCCTTCATGCTGACTCCGCTGTTAACTAAGGCAGTTAACAGAGTTCCCTCATTTGTAGCCCTGACTTTCCCATGAAATGTAGAGGAGTTCTTGGAGAAACTTGAGATAGTATGCCTTTGGGGCAAGTGAAACTTCCAAGTGTCTATGAATGCAGTTTATGAGGGTGATAGTAGCTGGGTCTTTTATTTTTATTTTTTTACTTGTGTATAGAAAGTCAGAAGTTTTTTGTTTCGTTTTTGTTTCTGCATTTTTTAAACTCATGTAAATAGGGAAGCAAAAACACCTCCATTCTTTTTGTTCGTTTGTTTTCAAGGTGGGCACAAAGTTTCAGAGGAATTTCAGCTTCCATACAAACCTGCCCATATTCAGGATAATCTGGGATTCAGGGTTTAAATTCCAAATTCAGTGAGCAGGAAATCTTAACCCTGCTGATTGGTCAGATTTCCTTAGCCTAATATGTGGGTTGCATAATATTTCTGTTCAAGTCTTGGGTTTAAAACCTCCTTAGGCACACAATAACTGTGTTGAGTTCAGTTCTGGGCCAAATTACCATGAGTTACATTTGTTTAATGCAAAACGTGGGCTTTAGGGAGTACAATGAGTTCCTCTAACAGAAACCCTGCCACCGCCACTACCTCAGTGGCCTCTGCAAAGTCTATTTCGTACCTGTTTACAGCCCCAGTATGTGCTACCTTACCACTGCATGATCCCAACCAGTTGCATAATGAACACAACGATGTCCCAGTGCTGTATCCCAAATCAGATTTGGCTATGTGATGACATCACTGGGGATGAATTCCTCCCATAGCCCTTGCTAAAGGGAAGGGGGAGAAGAGGGAACACACGGCTAAGGCAACCAGGTTATATTTCCCTAACTTGCTGTACTAGAATGCTAGATTTGGGCGAGACCTCAAAGGCAACCCAATCCATTCCACTGCTGATGCAGGAATTTTTTGCTGCAGCACCCTTGATAGGTGACCATCAAGCTTCTATATAAAAATAGTTTTACAAGGAGGGACAAGGAAATGTTCATGAAGCCCACCCCATTTTTAGCCCAACTCGTTTTGAAACGTGTAGGAGATGCCAGAGAACCCAGAACTTGGCTCTCTTGGGATTTTAAAGCAGAAACTTAACTATTCTTTCATGGTGACCGCAAGGGCTAGTATTTTCGCACTTTTGGAAATAAAGCGAATGTTCTCTGCCTTCCATTCTCTGCATTGTAAGACTTTGATCCGTGCTGCGGTCCCAGCCACGGAAATTTCACATCATGCTTTCGCCTTGACCCTATTCTTGTACCTTCATGTGGATGTGACCTAAGCAGTTTTTAAGAGGCATTAGCATAAATTTGCAACTCATTTGTCCTACCGTGTCCCTAGAACCCTTCACCAACTGCAGTGTACAGTTTGTGGGGCAGTTCCTTTACGCCAATAGGCACCTGTTGAGTGAATTTGTTGGCCACAAAGTTGCAAGCAAATGCCGCTTTGCTGTTGTAAATGGATATGCTGAGTTGTTGTCCTTGGGCATGTATAGGTGGTCTCATGTGTGCATTGGGGGTCGCCCTGTATCCCTCTGCTACACATGCATCCGCAGTACATGTATACTTGTGTGTGACGTGTTTGTGTGTCTGCAAGCTAGTTGTTCGTTCAGACAAAGGTGACATGGCCTTGCCTTTCTGAAGGTGAAACAGGTAGCCTGAATCTTGCTTATAGTCGTCTCCCTTGCGTTCTCCCGCTTGGCAGCTCCCAGTGCTGCCTTGCTTCTGTTCCCCATTCCCCACCGCGGAACGTGAGCCATCTTTTCCTGGTTCTTATTCCACGTGGATTCCCGCTGGTATATTGGTTTGGTCAAAGCACTTTGAATTCCCAGGCATTGACCACGCCCATCGACTATTACTTTTTAATAGGTAATACCTATGCATGAGCCACTTCACAGGCAAAATTTCCTGCATGGAAATCATACGTCTATTTCGCCAGGTGTACATGCAGCAGGAACTTGCAGCTGGTCAAGACAACTTTTGAATTCATTGCACACAACAAAACTACATGTGAGATTCGCACTTTTAATTTAAAAAAAAAGTGCCTGATGACTTCCGTGAAGAAAGTTTGCCTTGTGTGAAGCAGCCTTAACAACTGTATTCAAGGGGTAACGTTCAGCTTTTGGAATTTAAGAGATTCCCCCCCCCCTTTTTTATTGTCACTGTTAACTTTGAATATTGAAGGGATGGGGCAAGCAATGAAAGTGAAAGATTTGAAACCAAACCTCAAGAGCTCTCAAGGCCTGTTTTACTAATCAGTGTCTTTGGTGTGAATACCAGGCAGGTTGCATAATTTGTTGTTTTGAACAAGCAGGAGCCTGAGATGGATATGGCTTGGCCTTTAAAGCCATCCTAATTAGCAAGGAAAACTTTCTGCTAACACTCCCATAAGACTGAGTTGAAGGGCAAGGGAACAAGCGTTCACAAAATGAAGCTTACTTGTGTCTCTTATTTCTCTCCGCAGCTGCCAAAAGCTTACTGAACAAGAAGTCTGATGGAGTAAAGGTAGGTTTTGGATTTTAGCCCACCCTCTTCCTTTCCAGTCTGTTGGACTAGAATTGCTGTCCTTGACCAAAGGCCCACAATCATTCCTGCGCCAGAAAACAACTGTCCTTCTCCTCCTATGACTGTCTTCACCACTTTTCCCACCTCAGTTCTGCTGTTTACTGTGTCATTGATCTTTCTTTCTCTCCTAAGCCAGGGTTGTGTAAAAGATAGACTGGGATCTGGTGGCAGATCCCTGGGTGATTTTGCAGTAGATCGGCAAGGGTTTCTGACTCCCGACTGTTTAAATATGGCAACACAAAATGAGTTCCCACCCAAAATAGGGCACTGGGAAGAAACAAGCTAAATAGAGGTTATGTGTGAAAGTACTGAAAATAAATTCCTAGGCTCAGAATATGCTCACAAGCACCCTCATTCTTTAATTCTACCTGCTATGTCTTTCACTTTGGTTGGTGGATCTTTGGGTTAATAATAATAATAATAATAATAATAATAATAATAATAATAATAATAATAATAATAATATCTGGCAAGTCTGAAGTCTTCCCAGCCCTGCTCTACAGCTTCTGGAATTGATGTATGAGTGAGTTTATGTTTAAATATATAAATTAAACTGGTATCGAAGATTTCAAATGCTATGAATTCACTGTGTCTCATTGTGGAGCTTAAAAAGAAGACGACGGTGATGTTGACATATTGGAGAATAAGAATCCATAATATGAGATCGGTAAAGCGTTAGGACCCAGTACGTAATCCAGTTTCTGTAGTTGATCAGGGTTTTGTTGAGAATGGGTATACATTTTATTTATTAATTACTTTTATAAAATATGTTTATAAGCCACCAATTCATAAGGAAAATGTCAAAGTGGTTCGCAACAACTGTACACAAAACCATACCATAAAAACCATACAAAAAAAGTTAAAACCAGATTACTCTTGTGGAAAGGTGTATTCTTATTTGCCTGCATAAGCCTAATGGGATAGGAAAGTTTTCATCAGGTGCTTCAAAGTTGAAACAGGAGAAGCCCGCTGAATTCTACTAGCAGAGTATTCCACAGGACAGGGCTGACTCTAAAGGCTTGGTTCCTTGGTTCCTTCAAATAATCCTTGCCGACTCAGAGAACAACCAGCAACATCGCTGGCAGATGATCCTAGTGATCAAGCTGGAATGTAAGGGGTCAGGCAGTCCCTGAGCTACCCAGGATCTAATCTGTTCAGGGCTTCATAAATTAATACAAGATTTCATATTTTTCTCTACAACGAAGGACGAGAAGAATTCCTCCTGCATGTTTGTTTTTAATTAAGGCTTTTCTTATTTTCGAAGCAGCTGTTAGATTTTCTGACCCTTGCACTCATCGGATCAGTGGTCAGCACAAAAGAGGAGCCAACCAAATACAGAAATTAGCTTTACAGAACCATCTTCCTTTTGGGGGGCGTAGGGAAGTGAAGTTCCATTTTCTTTGGGGATAGATGTCTCCCATTGCCCATGAAATTGCCTGAACCTCTGACCCCAAAGCTCCTTGCATGTGTGTGAAGACGTCAGCCCTAACTGTACATGTTTTGCACATGTTTCCCAATTTTGACTCTATCCTGCTACTAGGCAGCGTTTTCTTCATTTCATCTCCACAGCTCATATGTAAGATACAGGAGCGTTGCTCATGTTCCATACAAAGTGAAAGACATCACCCTAAAATGATGCCCCTGTGATGTTCTAATGAATTCTTGACTATTGATTATTCTCTCCGTTTGCTTTTCCTGTGAGTATTTGTGTTGGCTGCAAGGAATTGTGGTCGCGCTTATCTCACAACAAGTGCAGCAAATGAACTGCTTTTATTGGGATAATTAGTTTTTCTGTGGAATTTACCGTCCTGAATGCTGTTTCCAAATTAATTTCAGCCTTTTCCCCCTATAATCTCTGCTGGTAGTTTTAGCTCCTGCTGGGGAAAGAGGCAGGGAGATAGAATAGGATAAAGCTCCATAGTAATGAGGAGATAATTTAATGGCGTGTGATGTACTGTTCTAGGGAGGAAACTAGATGTTCATGGGTGTGATTTCTCTTAGAATTCCATTAATTTTCCTTTGTCTGTGGATTTCTTTGTTGTTCAGCTAGGACTCTGGGTCATGTGCTATCAATCTGGGTATAGGAGCTGTCCAAAATAACATATCACTTAGAAGCTACTGCCATACCTTGGAAACCCAGGAACTGAACACAACAGATAACTTACTAACAGGGTCTGTTCCACATGTTGCTAATCCTGTTCTTGTGAATAAGTTCACTCCATTAACTTATTTATCCTGGCTTGTTGCAATACTTCAGATGAACTAGAGAGAAGTGTGTGCGCTTTTGGCAAATTCTTTTTAGCTCTTGTAGAAATGTACTCTTCATCCTGTATAGTTGCAGAGAAAGCAAAGTAGCTAGTTTTACTCACAATCTATTATTTCTGCTTTCTTCCATAAGTCTATACTGGGCAGCTTAAAAAATAACTTACCATGGAAGCCAACACTTGTTGAGCAAGGGATGAGAAAACCTGCCTCGGATGCGTTGGAGATGACAACTTAGAAATTTGAGTTTTAAAAGGTCATATTGGAAAGGATGTGTGAGCTGGTGTTGCACAGCAGCTAAGAGACTGGGTCCTGAATCAATATGATATCAATCTGAATTGATGCATCCACTATAAACACATCACGCTACTTTCAGCTTCAGGATAATGCCAATTAATTCAACATGGTTGTTGTAAGGATTGTAACAGGAGAATTTGTACGGAGCACTCTGAACATCTGAAAGCAACATATAAAACTATTATTGCATGTTTATAAACATTGTGCAATATATAGAAATGTGTTATCGTTGCTTTTAATAATAATCAAAGAAGGGGAAAACAGTTAATTCGCCCTATTTGAGGATAAAGGGGGGAAAGCAGTGGTTTTCTCTCAAGTGCAGATAGGACACACTGGCAGATGGGATGGCTTCTCCTCCAGGGTTGAAATTCATGACATCATCCAGAAGGAGGGGGCTCTTGCTTACCCAGACTAGCCTCGCCTCAGTGACAGAAGTCAAGGTGTGGAGAGCTCGCATGCGGGTGGCGCTGTGGTCTAAACCACTGAGCCTCTTGGGCAGGAGTCAGCAACCTTTTTCAGCCGTGGGCCGGTCCACCATCGCTCAGACCATGTGGTGGGCCGGACTATATTTTGAAAAAAATAATAATGGACAAATTCCTATGCCCTGCAAATAACCCAGAGATGCATTTTAAATAAAAGCACACATTCTACTCATGTAAAAACATGCTGATTCCCGGGCCTTCTGGGGACCGGATTGAGAAGGCGATTGGGCTGCATCTGGCCCCCGGGCCTTAGGTTGCCTACCCCTTTTCTTGGGCTTGCCAGTCAGAAGATTGGCAGTTCGAATGCCCGCAACGGGGTGAACTCCCATTCCTCTGTCCCAGCTCCTGGCAGTTTGAAAGCACGCCAGTGCAAGTAGATAAATAGGTACTGCTGCAGCGGGAAGGTAAACGGCATTGCCGTGCGCTCTGGTTTCCATCTGTTGCGCCAGAAGCTGTTTAGTCATGCTGGCCACATGACCTGGAAAGCTGTCAGTGGACAAACGCCAGCTCCCTCGGCCTGAAAGAGAGACGAGCGCCGCAACCCCATAGTTGCCTTTGACTGGACTTAACCGTCCAGGGGTCCTTTACCTTTTTTTACCTTTTTAGGGTGTTCAGGTGCGTGCACATGAACCATCCCACAGAATGCGCAGAGGAAGAATTTAGTTGCTTAAATTCCTTCACTTTGCGGTGGAATGTGGGCAGTCTGCCTCACTCTTAGTTGGTTTGGAGTCGTGCACCCATGCAAGAGACTCGTTGGCTCTTTGGGTATTACCTCTGTTCTGTGTTGTGGTGTTTTGCTTTAAACTGTTATGGTTGGCAGCCTTCTCAGATATATAGTTGGTTACTTTTCTTGAAATTGTGTTCTGCATGGAGGGGTCTTCTTCTGGCACTGCTCTAGCATGGTTGAGGCAAGCAGGAGCCAACTCATCCTGGATGATGTCATCAGTTTTTATCCTGCCTGCTCCTAGGCGGAGCCGTCCCAATTGTCAGACTAACCTCCTTCCACTAGGAAGAATTAGAATTTACAGGTAAGTGACAAAAACCCACTTTTTCATTTATACGAAAGCCAGTTTAGGGTAAATAATCCCTTGACTATAAGAGCAGTTCAGCCAATGAGACGTGATTCCTAGGGGTGCGTAGGAATCTCCTTCCTCAACGGAACATGATTTTCTGTGCTTCCTAAGTAATGGTAGTTCAGTCTTGGTGGTGTTTTATTTCATTTGTATCCCATCCTCTCTGTAAGCTGGGCAATGTGTAGTGTTTTATTCTTGAAACTAGCCCATGAAGTAGGTTCAGTTGAGAGGTGGTAACTGGGCCTAAGAGGAGCTTTGTGCATGACTTGGAAAATGAAGCCAGGGTTTCCCTACCACCCTGTCCACTATGTCATCCCTGAACTGCTGTGGTCAGTTCTGGACATCCAGAAGGATGTGAATAAGCTGAAAAGGAAACGGAGGTGGGTGAACAAATCAATCGAGGAGATGCTTAGTAAGAACATTATTGGTTTTTTTATGTTTTACAAGACTACAGAAGATAAAACGAGTAGTGGTCTTAAATCTCTGCATCAAGGGAAGGGATTAGCTTAAATGTTAGGGAGAAAGCAGCTCTGCAATGTCTTTCTGAGGCCTTTTCAAATAAAGGCTAAGGGGATCATTTTGATATGGGAGATCTGTGTTGAGTCAGGGGATTAAATCAGGAAACACTTGGGTCTAGAACCCCTATATTTGTTAAGGAGAAACAGATGAAGTAAGGGTTTGCATTATTTACATATTTTTTTTACTGAAATCATAGTAGTCTACCAGTAGTCTACCATTGTAGTCTGCCAGTGTGTCTTCAAAGTTACAAAGAGAGGAAATGCAGGATGCTTAAACAGTGAAGCTGTAATAAATAAATAAATAATAATAATATACTAATAATGTGTATAATAATGGTTGTGATGGAGCAGGATTCTGATAAACCTTCCAATTTGATGACGGAATGGAGCTGTCAGAATGTTTGCACACAAGCTTCTCTGAGGGAAGGGGAGATTGTCTGTCTACGATTAAACCTCACAAAGGCCCAAGTGCCAGAAGGAAGCCTGTGTGGCAAGCTGAGGCCAGGAGGAGGTCCCAGGAAATAGGGAAGCTAAGAGACAGGGAACCCAGTCAAGTTTACTGAAGTAAGTGTGCACTGAACTGAGAAAGAGGAACCTGCATGTGCTGCAGAAGTCAGGAAATGGGTGGATGAGAAGGATATGAGGCAATGTCAACTCCTGACTTGAACTAGCTAGGCAGTTCCCAAAACCCACACTCAAAATCTCTTAAACTGCCATTATTAAGTGTAAAGCATCTAAAGTGTTTTGTGGCGCTGTGCAGAGATGAAAAAGCAAAACAAAACCCTGACCACAGACTTGAATCCAATAGACTTCATACAAAAGGAAAAAGTGACGGGGTGGGAAGAAGAAAATGATAAAATCCAGACACTAATTCTTCACAAAGTTGCATAAATAGTTCATGATCGGGTGGAGTGGCCTCTAAGAGAGACTTTTCTGTGGGATGAGGAACAAAGTGCCGTTGGTCCCTGCCAATCCACTGGAGCGGGTCCTGCTGTCTCCCCTTCCTTCTCCCCTTGTTCTGTGATTATTTGTGCAAGTGTAATGGGTCTGTCACACTGAAGCTATTTGCTCTGCTTTTCCTTAACTGCCCGTGATAAGGCATGTTTGAGAAAACCTACTATGGCATGCCTTGAGAAACTCCGCTTTAAAAGGGCTCGTAGGTTTGAACTCTTGCATGGCTTTGTATTCTACCTTGACAATACACTTGCAGTTCTGAGAAGAATTCTCATGTCACAAAGATGTTCTCAATGTCCTCGGGTAGGGTTGGGCAATACCTGGTTTTCAACATTGCAATATATCACCGGCTAAACATCGTGATATACTGATATATCATGATGTCTGAAATAAGGAGCTATGTAGAGGAATTGGCTGGCTTCACGGTTTTTCTCGCATTGTGATTTTTGCATCACACACACACACAAACTGGGCAAGGTATCCGTACATCGTCCAAATCCAATTTGAAGTTCACATTGTGGTAACAATTTCATACTTTTCAGCATGGTGATATATCGCGAATCACAATGTGTGTGTGTGTGCTATGTAAAAAATCACAATGTGGGCGAAACCATGATCATCGCTTGCCTCGTGATTCCTTCTGCCCATGTTGCTCTGTACTATAAAATAACAGTTGTAACAATATGTTAAAGGTAAGTAAAAAGGTGTCAGTTTTAGACCCCTAAGTAGCAGCAGTTTTCAGGACATTACTCCATTCACCTCTGCATAATTACATCCTTGTTTCAGACATCATGATATAATCGGTATATCACGCTGTTTAGCTGGTGATATATTGTGATGTTGAAAGCCAGTCGTCACCCAGCCTTATCACACATCATGATTCATGATACATTGCCAGGTCAAAAATTATCATGATATGGAATGCAAAACCGGTTTTAGATAATATATCAATATATCGCTCAGCCCTATCCTTAAGCACAAGCTGTGTTAAGAACAAGACTGCAATGCAGACAGCTTATGGCCCCATCCAGCTTTGGTGCAATGCCTGGGTTGAGGCCATCCAAAACAATTAATTAATTGATGCTTAAGTTCACTCTCCCCATTCTTACGTAGCAAATAGGTTACTATAAGGCAAAACCACAACAAAAAATGATAAAATCTACTGCAAAAAAATAAACAGACTAAGCCCCATTGGAAATCAATGGGACTTCTGAGTAGACATGCATAGGATTGTGTATGTAAACCTTTTAGTAGCAGCAGCAGTCATCGGGCTGTATCCCCACACACCCCGATCCTGCTTTTTGAAATGCGTGTGTAATTGCTTGAACACAATTAATATGATGTGCAATTCAGTGGGCATTGTGTGGGTTTCTCTGCAGAGTCAGAACACATCTACATGCCCCCAGAAGGCTGTATAACAGGCAGCTGGAAAGGGAATTATCTCAGTTTCTTTATTGGTCTGGAGGGAGGGAGCAGGGGCTGAGAGTAGGATTTCTAAACAAGACTGTGGCTGATGCCCCATGTGGGTAATAATTGTTGCCAGAAAGGAAAGAGGAAACACAATCTGGGTGGATCACTTAAGCAATAAGCATGGTGCAATGCTAATCATGCTTCTTTCCTGCAATCTCTGGCTTTCCTCATCTTCTTCTCTTGCCCATCAATCATTGCAGGCTGGTACTTAATCTTACTCCCCTGCCAACGTCCTTGGAAGTGCCTTGCACGTTCTCAGCCATGCTTGTTTTATGCTTCATTGTTTTTTCTCGAATTGTTTCAGAAAATGCCACGTTTCTCTCTTGTTGGGGTTAGGCAAGAAAGGGGCTCGTAAACTCTCTGGTCTCACTCGATGAAACCTAGCTGTTTCCATTCGCACAGACACCTCCTGCTGAGCGTGCCTTTTTCTGTGCGCCCCTGTTGGAGCACACACTTGACATCTTCTTGTCTGACCCATCGTGCATCTGTGCGGAAGTGTCTCTGATCTACTTTCTTCTTTTCTGTGCAAGTTCCCAGGGCTGTGCTCTGTGAGAGAGTGACATGTGCCTTGATTCTGATGACAAGGGTGGGGCGTTGTTACGTACTCAGTCAGTCTCTTTGGCTCATCCTGAAAACTACCGTGCTTTCCGCTCTATAAGACACACCAGACCATAAGACACCAGACCTAGTTTTTGGAGGAGGAAAACAAGAAAAAAAATATTCTGAATCCCAGAAGCCAGAACAGCCAGAGGGATCGCTGCTCACCGAAAGCAGCAATCCCTCTTGCTGTTCTGGCTTCTGGGATAGCTGCGCAGTCTGCATTCGCTCCATAAGACGCACACACATTTCCCTTTACTTTTTAGGAGGGAAAAAAGTGTGTCTTATAGAGCGAAAAATAGGGTATTTCTATGGGCAGGGTGCTGAAATGCTCCTTTCTCTGGAAGATCCCAAGCATGCTTTCTGGCTCTGTGGGTGCATTTGTGCATACCTTGGAATTGCAGCTGTAACTGTCATTGTAAGCCACCTTCCCAGTACAGGCGAATTAAACATTCTTTATTTGTGTGAGGAAATAGATGCTTGCCACTTGACCCGATGAGGGCAGTTTTGAACAGAAAGACCCAAGGCTAAGGGATTGAAACACCAGTTGTCCATTGCCCTTCGTTACCATATTGAATAGGCAGTTCAAAAGTGTGATTTCTTTGGAAGGAAACTGTGTGTGGTTTACGGGAAAACTTTCCTCATCCTTTGCTAGATTGGGAATATTTTGAGAAGAACATATCGCCGGTTTCCGTTTCTCCCATGTCACATTGGCTGCATTCTTTCTTTGTTTTACCCTCTTGCTGAGTTTGGAATGCCGTGTCGCCAGGTTGATGATCTCTGCCTTCCATGTGCCCAGATGTTTGTGCCATCTTGATCCTTTCTTGGAGGAGCATGATTGGCAGCAGGGTCTGTGCTGACACACAAGTGCCAACATTTTCTCTGCTTCTCTTCTCATCTCTTTGTTTCCTTCTTTTTTTCCTCCTCTCAATGGTGTGTCCAGAAAAGGAAGTCAAGCTCCAGCGTGCATTTGATGGTGAGCACCTCCCATAAAACTGCCTGTGACCCTGTGCAATCACCATTCTCATGCCATGCACGTCCAGCTTGTGCTCATCACCCCCTTCACATAGCATGTCTGGGCAAGGGGCGGGCTGGGGCTGGGGCCGGTGGGAAGGGGAGACATCTCGCACTTCGAAAGGTCCATGTTCTCACGGAAAAGATCATGCTGTAGACGAGGCCCTTGGTAAGGGTTTGACTTGGTTCCGAAAGTTGGGCACCTTAAATTCAGCTTTTGATATTGAGTGAACTGACAAACAGTCTCCCAAGCTGGATCAGCTGTCCGCATAGCCAAGAAGAGCATGGTCTCTGCACTCTCGTCCGGGCATGGAACCTTGGGTATTTCACTGCAGAAGTGCTGAAATGTAAACAGGAGCCGGCATTGCACTGCGCTAGCGCTACCTTCCTTGGTGGTGAGCAGCCCTGCAGTGCAGAACAAACGGCCTTTTCCTTGTGTCCTGGGTGAAAAGTTTGGGCGCAGCACCATGGTGTGGCTCACACCCGTCATTAACTTCCTGTTCCCTCCCAGAATTCTGTCCCTAAGACCCTCTTCCGTTACACAGTTGTTTTCCCATCTTCTCCCTTCAGTGCTCCTCCCGCACCAAAAAAAATCCAAAAGTATATGGTTGGCATTAATGCCAAAATGAGTTGGCATTAATCACATATCTGACAACTGTTCCCATTCATTTCCCCCTTCATAATGAATGTGTATATTCCCCGGGATGTGTTGGATATATAATGCAACCAAATGTCAAAAGAAGTAAGTCTCGTTGTATGTCGCTCGTAATTTGAAGCTCTCGCTTCCTTCAAGCAAAATTCTGGTGACATCAGCATCCCTCTCCTAGCTTTCCTTAGGGATTGCTTTGGGCAACCTTTGGGAAGGGTAGTGGCTGAGCCAAAGCTTTAGACTTCCTTCAGGGGGGAAGACTTCCTGCACTCTCAACAGCTCCATTTATAGACAAGAAACAGAGTCTAGGTAAAGCTCTTGCAGTGCTCACCTCCTCAGGTTTTAATTTTGGGGTCGTCGTCCCCCGCCACCCCCCATCAGAGTCTCCTCTTTCTCACTTCCCTGTAAATGAAAGTCAGCTTACAAGGAGGGTGGGAGATTTTAAGTACTGCCGCTACACTTCCAGCCAAGATTTTGCCTTCAGCACCAAAGCTGCGTATAACTCAGAGCAACATATAACACAGAGCAAGAGCAACCATGAGGCAGACAGAGGGCAGTGTTATAGTCTGTTGCATTGTAGTACCTGCTGAATGTGCCATGATGATGATGATGATGATTTTATTATTTATACCCCGCCCATCTGACTGGGTTTCCCCAGCCACTCTGGGTGGCTTACAGAATATATAAAACATAATAAAGCATCAAACATTAAAAACTTCCCTAAACAGGGCTGCCTTCAGATGTCTTCTAAAAGTCAGATACTTGTTTATTTCCTTGACATCTGGTGGGAGGGCGTTCCACAGGGCGGGCGCTACTACTGAGAAGGCCCTCTGCCTGGTTCCCTGTAACTTTGCTTCTTGCAGTGAGGGAACCAGCAGAAGACCCTTGGAGGAGGACCTCAGTGTCCGGGCTGAACGATGGGGGTGGAGACGCTCCTTCAGTTATACTGAGCCGAGGCCGTTTAGGACTTTAAAGGTTAGCACCAACACTGATGAGTGCTCATCCCAACCTTACCACCCCCACCCCCACCCCAATTCCAGGACACGGAAGAAACAGCATCACAACCTACCTAGCAGAATGGTCCTAGCTATTTTCCAAGGTACACAAGAGGATGCTGCTCCATGCTCCCCCCTCAACAGAGATTACCAGCTAGAGTAACACTCATTGGAGTCAGTAGACTAGTGATTGACCTCAATGTTAACTTTCTGCCGAGTGAGGCTTTCTACATTTGGCAGGGAGATCCTCACCATTTGGCCTATTGTTATCATTCCAAAACAAGACACAGGCACTTGCTCCCAGTCCCCTCATTAGCCTGGACAGTACTTAGCCTATTCTTAATCAAGGTGGGATATTTGGTGATAGCCTAGGCATCTGACACAGCAGAAGAATCCAGGTGGTCTCTTCATCAGCAGGTTTTTTTGCATGCTACTACTATAAAGTACCAGCAGCAGAGCTGGCCACGTTGCCATTGAATGCTCAGCTGGAGAAGTTCATGGTAAAGCATCAATGCAAGTACACCATAGGAACACATGGCCTTGATGCAAGGTGACAGCTTGGGCTGTTGTCTTCTCGCTTATACCTCCTGAACCCCTTAGTTAGTACTTCAGATGACACAAGAACAGGAGGTGGACATTGTTCCTAGTGGCCCCTGCCCTCTGTAACAGCAAAATTAAAATTATGTATATCATGATAACTGGACCACAGTTTCCCTCCATGTGTGGGCTAAACGCTCTCAAGGTCATGTTCTCTACTCTCTTCCGTCTTGCTCATTATCAGCAGTGCCCAGCTTCTGTGTTTCCAGTTGCTGCATTGGGAAGATGGTAAATCAGCATATGAACGAACTCTTTGCCTGCCTGCCACTATTTCAACTGTGTATGCTAGTTGCTGTCAAGGCAGACAACTAGTTGCCCTCTCCCATGTCTGTTAATAGCAGGTTTAATGTGAAGGTCCACTTTCTCTTGTGAATTCTCCGCGTAACCTATGTGTATGTATTTGACCTGTCCTCACTCTCTGATTTGGAATACTGCTACTACTGATTTCCAATGCATTCAGCACAATCCTTTGCTCACTAACCTGGGAGTAAGCCTCACTGAACACAGCGGAGCTTACTTTCAAGTAAACATGCGTAAGGTTGCAATGTTAGGTAGTAGCTCAGGTGACTTTCCCTTCTGCATCCCTTTGTGAGAGTCAAAGATGTGGCAAAGACACCACAAGGTGCATATGGTGAGTGCTTTTCTTGGCTACACCATTGCTTAATGAGATTTTGGGTTTACTTTGTTGGGGTGCAGTTCTTCACTATAAAACAGGGTTGGGCTTTCCAGCTTGGGAGCTGTATTCCTTTTCAGGTGGAGCCAGAAGCAAGAAGTAGTGGAAGCAACGGATGGGTGTATTACCTTTTTGTATAGTAGGCTGTGTTCCAGTCAGTCAGTCAGATGTCAAAGGCTTCTGAACCCCCATAATAAATGCATCCCTCTACCCAGAGGGCACAGAGTGCAGTGGATGAGGGGTTTGCCCTGGGGAGAGTCCAGAGAAGCCCAGTGGACTTCATTCACTGCCTCACAGGACCTTAGGTTCTCCACCCCTGTTTTAAAGTATTAAAAATAATCTTCAATAGGAGCAGAGTGGGTCTCCCCCCCCCATGAATAGAATTATTTATTTATTTATTTTTAAAATCTTCGTTTGGGACCTATCCCGCATTAAATACCAGAATTCTTAAAGAAAAGAGAGTGAGAGAGGTGCTTGCAGCATAGCAAGGAAGAAAACCAGCAGGATCCTAAGTGTGAGAATCAAGTCTTCATTCACAAAGACTTGTGTTTTTATGAAAAGTAATGAGGCAGCAACAACGTTTGCTACTGGTTTTATTTGTAACCGTTATATCTGCTGTGATGTGCACATTGTCCCATGTGGTGGAAGGTACAGAAACACATGTGTTACTTTCTGTCTTGAAGGGCCTAGCTGGTGTAAATGAACCTATTTTGAAACCCAGTTTTACACTTGCTTTGTCTTCCTCTTTTTATTATGGGTTATGGGGGAGAAATCGAGAACTGGATTAAGTAAAGCAGAACTGTTTCCCTGTGTAGGGTTGCAGCCACGAGGGGATCTGGGACAGGGATATCATCTCCCCTGCCAACGTGAAGGCATCTCTTGACCTCCCTAGGGAGGGATTCATAGATCTCATGGACCTTTTAGAACTTGAAAACCTCTAGCCCACATAGCATAGCGAACAGTTTCAATACGTGGGTTAAGGAAGTCTGCCGATGAGTGTGTCCTGGGCATAATTTTAACAGAGCAGAATTCTGGAAAGCACTGCTTACACATGCTACAGAGTGGGCATGGTTAAAGTCGGAACATGCTTAGGGCTGGTTCCATGAAGCTGAGATTTGTGTGGGGTTATTTACAGGGTTTGTGTTCAGCTTGTACTTGTTGCACCTACCCAACTCATTACTCGCACTTGGCGGTGTTAGAGCCACATTCCCATGATGCAGTGCCACACTGGTGCAGTGTGACAGTGTGTGTGAGAGAGAGGGGGGCTCAAGGAACCATGTTAGGAGGGCTAATTAATTGGAAGGGTCTTTCCCCACCCTGTCCTCATCTTGGTGGGGTACTCTCCCACATGGTTGCTTGATTTCCCCTCTCACACACAGCAAAGTGGCATTGTATGATGTAGAGGCATCTCCACTGCCTTGGAGTTTATATTTGAAGAGGGCACACTGTGTCGGCCAATCCCTGTCAAGTAAATAAATAAGTTGTGGGTTATCCCAGGTTACAAAAATCTCCCCAACTTTGTTTGTGTAATTTTCTGTTGACCTCTCTCTATAGACGTATCTGCTATCCTTACAGGTGATCCTTGACACTTCTTCTGAATATCTGAAAATTGCATGGTTGGCCACCATGAAGCACTGTGGTTTTCCTAATTCATATTGCAAATTGATGTGTTAGTGCATATGGAACTACTATTAATTGGGGGGGGGCCTTGGTACCAGTTGAAATGCATAATAGTGGAGCAACCATGGTGCTATTGTGGCGAAGGTGCTTGATAGAGCAGGTTAATAAGATATTTCTGTGTCAGTATAACTCCGTTTTGCCAAAGGGTATCTGCCTCTCCCATTATTTTATCATGTATTTATTACACTTTTTCTGAAGAGCTCAGAGTGGCTTTCATATGCTTCCTAGGCAGTCTCCCAACCAGGACCAGATTTGCTTTTAGTTTCAGCGGTAGAATTGCATCATGTACCCTCAGACTATTCTCTGGGCCAGTGCAATGCATTGTGAACTGCAAATACACAACTTCCAGTGGTCTCCTCTCAGCTTTCCAAATGACTTCTCTGTGGATATTACAGACTAAATAAGTTTCAGCTTGACAGTGACTCCCATAGTAGGATAGTCATTCGACTAGTTCATCTTACCTGCTCCTTTCTCAGTCTGCTGTTTGGTAGCCAGGAAAGGGTTGGGTTGGCCTCTGCTGGGCATCACCAAGGAGAACAAGCATCCAGGTTTGCCTGCTTCTTGAAAAACATGCATCTAGACCACAACCTGTACATTTCTGGCTTACCAGAATTCGAGCAGGATCGCTCACACTGGGAAATGGGCTGGGAGTCTTCCGCTCTTTGAGAGAGGCATATGAGTCAACCAGCCCTTGCAATTTCTAATGCTAGGATCCAGAACTGCAGGAAAGGAAGGAAGGAAGGACATGAAGTCAGGATATTTTAGTGAACTAGGTTTGTGCAAACATGAGTCTAACTTATGTCCAACATCAAAAACTTATGCGGAATGCTGGGAAGGTCATTGAACACATTGGTTTCTCTGGCCCACTGAGGGATTAGTCATGAATATCTTCCTTCCTTCTGCTCCAGCCACAAGGTTTCTGAATGTGACCAGCCACCAGGTTGTTCCATCCAACATACTGCAGTTCATCTGAATGTGTTCCCTTCTCTTATCTCCTCCATCCCTTGGCTAAGTTAACACTCCTATTTAGGCTACTCATCTTCCCTTAAGTTCCTTGCCACTTTGCTTTTGGACTAACCCATCTATACCCATCTCGTTCTTTTCCCAATCCTATTTAATCTTCCGTGGGTATCTGGGTGCATCTTTGCCATGGAAGATGGCAAACCAGGCACGACCTGTTCCACTACACCTTCTCCTGTTTCCTTTCCCCTCCACAGGTGACTTTGGGAAGGGACTGAGCTGAAATGTCTTGTTTGCAGCAATAGCAATGTAATGTTTTTTTATGACTGTTGCCCAGCAGGGTGGGGGGGAAACTAAACCATCTGTTTTTCTGTCTTAGCCGCAGACCAACAACAAAGCCAGTGTAGTAAGCCCAGCAAAAGAATCAGCCCCAGTGCAGATGTCCATGGTATCTTTCCCAACCGTTTATCTGCCCTTCTTTGGTTTTTACTTTTGGTTCTTACCCTTGCCCAGAATGCTGCCTGTTGCTGCTCCGTGTTTCTGCTTAATTCTGTCTGCAATCTCTTGCCCCCGGCTCTTATCCCAAGCTCCCTTGCAAGTGAGAGGTGCAGAAGCGCTGTGGTGTCTTGTGTGTGAGGCCTGCAGCTTGTCATGATATAATTTGACCTCAAGGAGGCCATGATGGAGTGGTCAACGACATCCAGTCTCCAAAGAATGAAGGAATTGGAAACCTTTGCCCTTGTCTTACTTGCACCGGGTTTTTCACTCTTCCTGATTAACACGCTTGCAGCGGGGCCACACATTCCTGTGTTTTTGACAGCTCAACCAATGCCCGCTCTGGCCCTTCTTTTAAAGACTTGGAAGTAGGCTGTGGGCCACAGAAATGGATGAACATTGTGGGCATTGTGATACTGTCATAGAACAGAACTGGGCAAGTTTCTCAAAAAGAATACAGGAATGGCTGCAAGTTAGGAGTCTTAAGAGACTGGATAGTTGCTCTCTACTCCGTGTAATGCTTCGGAGAGGTTCCCCCTCCCCCTTGGGTTGCTTCATAATTTTTAACCCTGTCCTTTACTCACTGTACCTCACTATGCGTTGGCTTTTTTAATGCTGCTCTTGTGACGCTCAGCTTCTCCCCTCCTCTTTTTGTTGAAAACGTCTCATTTTGGAAACGTCAGTTCAACCAATTGTGGGACTTTGCAACTTACCTACTCGAGCAGTTCTTTGCTGTGGAGCTTTGGCTGCCATTTTTGTGGGGAAATTGTGAATGTCCTTCCAGAGACATTTGTGGGGGAAACGTGGAGACAAAGCCCTGCTTCTCCTCTCTGATCTGGGTGAAATGTTAATGTTGGCTTTTAAAAGTAATAAATAATCAGTACCCTCCGTGGGTCACTAATTCTTGAGCACTGCTGGAAATCTTCCAGGCCGAAGAAAGTTCACAAACAAAATTGGGATATAGAGAGGCCTGTAGGGCTTTGTCTCCTTGTAAGTTTATCTATTACAATTGGATATTTCTCTTCCAAAACTCTTGAGTGGCCCTTTAAGGTGGATGGGATGGGATGTACTTACACCGTTTTAGGATAGAGGTGTTTGTGCTTTGGTCTTGTCACTTTGCTCTCCCAACAGGCACTACACAGAGGGAGAAAAGTTTTGGAGCTGACATCTGATACTTGTATTTCTGTCCTCTTTCAATTAGGAACCACAAACTACTGTTGTGCACAATGCTAATGATGGCATAAAGGTAAGTGACAGATCACAAAGGACTTGCGTTAGTCCCAAACACCCTTTTCACTGTCCTCCAAAACCAAGTCTAAGAGAAAGCATCCAGACAAGCAGTCTCATAACCGATATCTCTCCCAGTTTCTGTTAATGCATAGGAAAACTTACCTTGCGCCCCGAGATCTTTGCATTCTTTGTTTCCCTCTCCCTTACCACTGGCAACTAATGTGGGGTGTGTGGGTTGGAGGGTATGCACAAGCTTTTGCTACAAATTCTGGAGAGAGCTGGGGAACTCGATTCACCATCAAGTTGTGGTTTGCGTTATACCTCTATGGCTTTCACAATACGTAGTCGCAGCATTTTGCTGCCCTTGTTCCTGGCTACCTCGTCTTAATTTCAGGAACCTCTTCCTCTTTCAAATGTGGCCAGATTTGTGGTGCCACCTCAAAGCCCTGGCCCAGGCACCACTAAATTCTACCTCTTAAAAAATAAAATACCTATGGCAGGGTTTCCCCTGGTAAAGGTCAGAATCTGAAGGTTCATATGAGAAGAGACACCTCTCATAGAATCATAGAATTGGAAGGGACCCCTAAGGGTCATCTAGTCCAACCCCCTGCAATGTAGGGACCTGTGACACTCTGTTTTATTATTTAAGCCCTTTAAAGAATCATAAACAGTGCCTTCCATCAGTCTTGGAAACATTTTGTTTATTTGCTAATTTGATTTATTTCGTAATATTTAAAAACAACAAAAACACCTCAAAGCGGTTTACAAAAGATAAAGCAGTAAAATCAAGAAAAAATTGCAACCCTGCTTTAAAACATACAAAAGTTAACATACTAAAACAGATCAAAATTACCCCAACTGTCTTAAGCATCTGGGTAGGCTTATCTAAACAGGAATGTTTATAGCAGGTGCCCAAAAACTACCATAAATTGGAGGCATGACCCATTTTTCTGAACATCCCCTCTAGCACCTTGGGTTTCCAGATGCATTTATAATCATGAGTCTTCCAGGAGTCATGTACTACTTGAGCCCTATACTTTAATGACACTTCTTTATATTATGAAAAGGAGTCTTCATCATCGTCCCCCGTCCCCCCCGCAAATATTACTAACCAAGTATCTTCCTTTACGTCCCATTCCAAATCTGTGTTGCAGGGCATTCTTATACCTTCTTGGTTGTCCGGGTTCATATTTGAGCAAAAAAAAATAAAAATATTTGAAATTATACCTTTTGAATAGTGTGGAGAAATAAGAATTTAATTTTCAAACTTGGAAAGATCACACGTGGCAGAAGGTTTGTTACGTAGAAAAGCGCTGATTTGTTGCCCTGCGAACCAAGGGATGTGTGTTTTTCCCCATTTCTCCTTTAAATTCCATTTCTTTGATAGGTTTCCCATTTATATAGAAATCTCTCCCTGCCGTGCATGTTTCAATACTTCCATCTACCAATCTTCTTTCTTGCAGGGTTCCACGGAGAGCTGTAATACTACCACTGAAGATGAAGACCTGAAGGGTAGGTTCCTTGGCTGCAGGCGGGCAAGAACGCCCAGACCCACTGGCAGAGACAGAGCAGTTTTCCATGCCAGGCTCCTTACCTGTTGATGCAACTGATCTGTGTTCCCCTCCCCTAGTTGTAGTTGGAGGAGTAAGTGTAGTGAGGCTGTAGGCTGGCTGCTATAAGGATTTTGCTATCTGAAGGACTTCCTGTTGTCTAAGGAAGGCATGTGCGATTCTCTGCCTTCTTAAAAGCTTTTGAGATTTCA
Source organism: Podarcis filfolensis (assembly GCF_964270895.1). Taxonomy (NCBI): domain Eukaryota; kingdom Metazoa; phylum Chordata; class Lepidosauria; order Squamata; family Lacertidae; genus Podarcis; species Podarcis filfolensis. The sequence goes on from NC_139608.1 coordinate 85,138,853, forward strand.
CCTAATCCTGGAAGTTTGGGGATGCGGACTGCTATATCACCACTCCTTGCGCAAGTGCAAGGAGCTATTCGTGGTCCCACCGGCCCAAAATACGTAAGGAACCAACTTGCATTCTCTTCAGCTCATCAGAACACTTGTGTGAAATTGGGCCCGATCACAGATGGTTCACCATTTGGTTTGGAGGGAGGATGCTCTTTGCATTCTCTCTGTGAGAGATACTTGCCTGGGAGAACGTCTTGTATTCATGCCTGCCTGCCTGCCTCACCTAGCAGCTGTGCAGGAGTAAGACTCAGAATTAGGGGGCCACAATACAACAGCCTTCCCCAACCTTCAGTCCCCAGATGTTGGACAACTGGCATATTTAGTAAGTCTGCCATCAGTCCCTGCCAGCATGGCCAGTGATTGGGATCCTGGGGGTTATAGTTAAGCAGCAGACTTGAGGTTGGGGAAGACTGTGCTGTGATGGCATATCCCTCCTAACCTGAATGAAGGCTTAAGCTGAGCAGCCAGAAGTTATTTGCTGGTCAGTAGGGCTTTCTCAAAGGATTTACCCCAATTTATAGTTCTTACATAACTCTGCCTCTGCCAGTACACCTAGATCTGGAATCCATGTGATGAGGTGAGCTCCCGTTGCTCTGTCCCAGCTTCTGCCAACCTAGCAGTTCGAAAGCACGCCAGTGCAAGTAGATAAATAGGTACCACTGTGGCTGGAAGGTAAACGGCATTTCCGTGCACTCTGGTTTCCGTCATGGTTTCCCGTTGCGCCAGAAGCGGTTTAGTCCTGCTAGCCACGTGACCCAGAAAGCTGTCTGCAGACAAACGCCAGCTCCCTCAGCCTGAAAAGCGAGACCAGTGCCACAACCCCATAGTCACCTTTGACTGGGCTTAACTGTCCAGAGGTCCTTTAGCTTTACCGTACCTAGATCTTGACCCATATAGTCTATTATAGGTCAACAGACCATATGAGCGAGTCTCATAATTTAGGTCAGCAGCGCCACAAGACTGCATCGTAGCAGCAGCCATCGATGTAACATTGACATCAAAGAGCACTTGGGATGGGGGGCACTGCCAGATTGGTTAAGCTGTTCCAAACCCTCAGTGCGTTCCAGAATGACTCTTTAATACTCAGCAAAAAAACTTTCCACGCAGGAGGCCATGCCTCATCAAGGATCAGCCCACTTTCATTCGCCCATATGTGTGAGCAAGTCACACAGTAAAATACAGTGGTGCCCCGCAAGACGAACGCCTCGCAAGACGAAAAACCCGCTAGACGAAAGGGTTTTCCGTTTTGGAGGCGCTTCGCAAAACGAATTTCCCTATGGGCTTCCTTCGCAAGACGAAAGCCCATAGGGAAATCTCCAGGACAGCGGGGAAGCGCAGCGCGTCTTCCCCACTGTCCTCGGACCTCCTCCGAAGGCTGGCGGTGGGGCGGAGAGACCTCCTCCCGCCGCCAGCCTTCGGAAGGCTGCTCCGAAGGCTGGCGGCGGGAGGAGGTCTCTCCGCCCCACCGCCAGCCTTCGGAAGGCTGCTCCGAAGGCTGGCGGCGGGAGGAGGTCTCTCCGCCCCACCAGCAGCCTTCGGAAGGCTGCTCCGAAGGCTGGCTGCGGGAGGAGGTCTCTCCGCCCCACCGGCAGCCTTCGGAAGGCTCCTCCGAAGGCTGGCGGTGGGGCGGAGAGACCTTCTCCCCGCGCCAGCCTTCGGATGGCTGTCCTGAAGACTTGCGGTGGGAGGAGGGTTTTCCTTCCCACCGCCAACATTCAGAATGCTGTTCTGATTGTTGGCGGTGGGGAGGAAAAACCCTCCTCCCACCGCAAGCCCCGGGAACAGAGGAGAAGCGCTGCGCGCCTTCCCCTCTGTTCCCGTACCTGTCCTGAAGGCTTGCGGTGGGGAGAAAAGCCCTTCTCCGCACCGCCAGCCTGGCAAGCGGTCTCCATAGGAACGCATTAATTGATTTTCAATGCATTCCTATGGGAAACCGTGCTTCGCAAGACGAAAAACTCGCAAGAAGAAAAAACTTGCGGAACGAATTAATTTCGTCTTGCGAGGCACCACTGTAAAGAAGGGATGGGGGCTGACAGATCCATAAAAGGATTTGAGGTTTCTACATGCACAGATACCTTTGAGAACGCCGTTTTGAAGTGTCCCCTTGCCTTGGCTAGTTCGTAAGACTGATCTATCAGCCCTCAGCCATTAATTGGACCTGCTTCCCTGAGTGTAGTGTTAGCAACTTGGGGGAGCCTAACCTAAATCTAGCCACCTGAAAAGTGCCAGAGGGAAACAAAGAGATGTGGACGGCCAGCATCTATGAATGGACCACGATAGCAAGTATGTGCTACTTCCCACTCCTTTGTTGGAATACCAACAAAACTTAGCCTAGTGGCACAGAAGCTGGTCACAGACCTGGTACGTGAGAGTATCCACACTCTACTCAAGGAAATGGGCTCCTAAGAGAGCAAGAGTGCTCATAACACAGAATATTTTTTGTCAAGAGCATTAGCTGTTTTTGCCTGTAGGCAAAACTATTACTCAGATGTGCATGCTTTAATAAGGAGTGGTGTGGTGGTGAAAAAGAGCATCAGTATGTGCTCTGAAGTGAGAGCCCCATAGCTCAGTTATAGAACACATACTTTCTGCGCACCAAGTCCTAGGATCAGTCCTTGGCATGAGCACCGGGGTCTTTGGAGAGCTGGTGCCAGTCAGAGTCGAACAGTACTGGGCTACATGGGCAAATGGCCTAACCTAGCATATCGGCTTCAAATCCCATATGTGCCAGTATATTGTAAACATCAGTATAGCACGTGCCCTCTTAAGAGCATCTTGTAATTCTGAAGTTGCTATGCAAAGCTAAAGCAAAGGTATGGGTTGCAAGAGAAATTGCATGTGGGAGCTTTTGATAAATTCCTTTCAAGAGAAGCCACCGTATGCTCCATTGAATGAGCCAAGCTCTGATTTCGCCGTCTAGTCCCTTGAAAGGATAATTACTCCACCGTTGTCATTTCTTTCCCATTCTCTCACGCATCTGCTTTCCCCATGATGAGCTGCTCTTTGCCAGAGTGCCTTTTCACAATCCACTCTTCTGCCAGAGCTGAGCCACTTATCCGCCGTTGCTACGTGAGTGTAGTTTATAGATGAGCTTTGTGGTGGATAGTGGATTCGTGCAGGTAAACATGAAAAAAAATCGTAAACAGACTCACGCAGTTGGCAGCTTCAGTGTTAGCTATATGAACAGGTGTAGGGAGAAACAGCCAGCTCTGCCCTTAGTTGTGCACGATACCTGATAACATCATGTCTTGGCAGGATTCACCGGCAATATTTTTTTGTAATGAGTGTTGTACTTGTTTTGTCCTGTTCCATTATCTTTTTTTTTTAACTGAATGTACATTGTTTTTTTTTATTTTGTTTTGTTATTTGTGTGTGTATGTTTTGTGTGTGTGTGTTTTGCATCCTTTGCCATGCAAGCGCCCCCTCTCTCCATCGGGGATGGCAGCTCAGTGCTCGAAGGACGGAGTCACTGTGAGAGCAAAACCCAGACTGAGTCCATGCAGTCCCAGCTTTCTCTCTGTTATTCAGCCAGTAAGTCCAGGGTTTACAGTCCTCCACAGCATTCCTTTCCCTACTGTGACTCTCTCTTCTCCCATTTCTCTGTCTTCCTCAGCTTCTGCAATATTCTTCCAGAATATTGACTCTCATTTCCAACACTTCATATTTTAAATCTGATTCATCTCTTCCCCCCCACCCCATCCTGGAACCATTTCTGCTCATGTAACACTTTCCAGAGAAACTCCTTTCCCTCCCCCTGCCACAATAAAACGAAACCATTATCTAGCTAATTTCATATCCTCTTTTCCTTAGCCAGATACCATATACTTCCTTTGCGATTATTTAAAAAAGTGCTTGTTGATGTGTATTCTTGGGCATGACACTTTGTTTGGGGGTATATATGTATCTTATTATCTTATTTATTAGATTTATCTACCGCCCTTCATCGTAAGATCTCATGGTGGTTCACAGAATAAAATACAGGATAAAAACAAGTGAATAATTTAAAACAAAACAGCAAAACAAAAACCCCACCTTCCCACAGACACATTTAAAAGGCTGTAGAATGTTAATCAGCCATTGTAGGGCAGAGGTTTAATTCTGCACCAGTGTTCAGAAATATGCAGTAAACCGAAGTCCTCGCTGGCCGGGAAGGCCTCTACCAAAAAGTTTGTTAGGTTACAGCTCTTATGGACACAATATCCTTTTCCAACACTGGTGCAGGGATAAGCATGAGATAAGATGTTTCATGCCACAAGTGGTGATTGCAGATGTAAACAGGAAGCCCTGATTGGCTTGGTTCTTCCAGCTTTTGCACATGGAGCAAACAAACACAGCGCTCCATCTTCACAAGTGTCTATTAATGGGAAATGGGTGGCAAGGGACCACAGCACACAGCACGAAACCTTCTATGAAGGATTGCCCACCGGTGTGGAAGGAAATCATTGGTATAGCAATTAAAATCAGAAGACTTAAACTGCAGTTGTGTGAACCCATGCACATCACTTGCACACACAGAAAAACCAGAACTCAAGAACCCATTTCTGATATATTTTCTCTGTCCAGCAGCACCTTGGGGATAGTATAGCTGTCTAAATTCCTCACTATCAGTCTTGGGGAACTTTTACAGAGATGTGTCAGAGCTGTGGTTATGATCCTGCATAGGGACCGCATGAGAAACACTAGCAATTTGACTTCAGGTTCTCCCTCATTGAAGAGGCACACTTCAGCAGGGAATTGGAAACACAAGCAAATTCAGCCCCTATCTAGTAAAAAACAGATTTGAAAGCCCTGCCCCCTTTTTCCTACTCTTTTCTTGTTCACCTGAAATCATCTGCTATCAATCCTTCAGAGACTTCTTTCTTAGTGCCCTTTGGTTTTTAGAGTTGAAATACTCCATTCAGCTGTAGCATTTCGGCTCACATTTTACTCTAAAACCAGGACTGGGCGTATGCTGTTTTAAAACAGCCAACTTGTGTAATGAGATAACAACTTGCAAAATTTTGTCTTAAGTCGTTTTGTTTCCGTGAGCCGTTATGTGTGCGTGAAGCTGAACGTGGGCATTAAGAGCAGGCAGATGGGAGGATAGTGATAGGGAACAGCTAACGAAGCAGCATGATTTTTGTTTTTTACATTTGTAATTCAGAGCCTATATGGAGATGATCTTTATCTCCTCTCCAGACAATACCCTCTTCCAAAACCTATAGGTTTGGTGAGAAGGTATTTGGAGGATTTGATTCAGCATTGCCTAGTTGGAACGAACATTCGTTGACAAAAGGAGACATCGTTTTCCATTCCAAACCGTTGCAAAGCCTTTGTCCCCCTCCTGTAAAGTAGAACCACAATGAGGCATGTTAGGGTCATGTAGAAACCCGGCTCAGGCGGAGGCAAGGGAACCCTGCTTCTGTGCTTTCTGTGTTGCTCTTATGATTTGGAGTTTAGATCACTTCACCTTCTCCTTCCTCAAATCTTACTGTGTTTCTTAGTTGCTGTTTTGAAAGACTGAATCTCTTTGTAGGGATCCAGTTGCCCCACTTGGTTTGCATTGCAGACGTTGGTGGCATTGCTGCCTCTGGGGTTGTGTGTGTGTGTGTGCGTGTGTGTGTGTTTTCAATGCAGTCCTTATTTTGTTTTCTGGTTTTTATTTTTGTTTTAATGCTTGCATTTGTTTTGCAGCTACCACTACACAATCTTGTGAAGAGAAACTACTTGCCTGGGACAGCCCAGGGCAAACTGTGGAGTTGGATCGCGCTCAGTCGGAGCCTGTTCTAACTCCTGTAGTTCCATTTGCACTTAACAATCCGCCATGTAAGTTAGCTTTGTAGTAGCAGGAGTAGAAAAAAACAACAACCTAGTACTTAGCCTCCTTACTTTTTTACCTTTTCTGAACCTTTATCTCTCATTTTTCCAAAATATATATTCCTCTCCCTCACTCCCCCTCTTTGAATTACTTCTTTCTCCTGAAATGGCTAGCTAGGAGCAAGAAGCCCCTGTTCAGACCTCCGTTAGGCACATGAAAACATCAGCCCCAAACAGCAAGCACAATTCTCAAGCTGCAACTGCAGACCGAAAAGCAAAAAAAGTTACTCCATCTAAAGTTTCCAGCCTTAGCAAAGCTCCAAACTCGGAATAAATGAATCGGTACCATAGATATGCCATCTGTCACCCTTCCATCCACTTCCACAGTTTTAATGCATTGGAGATTGCTGTGTGGATGTTTAGAGAAATACCAGTATTTTGATATCATCCAGCTCTCCTTGTTCTGTAGCCTCAATTCCTGTATGTTGATAGGGTAGGTGGCGTTACCTGGTGGTGGATAATAACATTCTGCATGTAAAACATCAATCCTGATGGCTCTCCTGAAAAAGTTTTCTGGCTACAGTGATGGGAAAGACTCCTTAGAGATCCATTCTCAATCAATGGAGACAGTGCTGTGGTTGGGCCTGGCGTGGAGTAGATTTGTATATTCATACAACATCGAACACTTCTTGTTATGTAGCTGCAATTCCTAAGCATTCACCACAATAGAGGACTGGAAGGCAAGTGTGCGGCTTCCAGGTGAAATCCAAGCATCACTGGAGGGAAACGGTTCAGCAGCTTGCATGTATGATGTTGAGGGTCTGAGATTGGCCTCCGTGTGCTTCCGAACCATTTCTGCATGGAAAATGCCAATGTGGTAATTCCAGGGGTGTCTTCTCTCTGATTTGGCCAGCTGCAATCTGTGCAGCTGGGGCATTGAAGGGAGACAAAATAGAGCTGCCTTTTGCTCCCTTTTTTGGAGGATACAGCAGGAGGTGAAGGTTCGAAATGTACACTGCATCTCTCCATGTGATGCACAGGCCACCTCAGCACATCCATATGCTCTCCCGGTTGTTGGGACAGCATTTCACTTGTAAATGTGGAAAAATAGGTCCTGTCATAATCACTTAAGACTAGTAACAGTAGCATCCGTACAGAAAGTTCATAAGGCATGTGAAGTCATTGATGGCCTTGCTGGTAGATAGAGCTGTTCTTTCTGCTCTGGGGAATAAAAACATTGATAGATGGGGTATGAAGTGGTTGGCCCCCTTTACAGAGGTCTTGCTGCTGTTATTGGCTATTCATTCATTCATTCATTTGTTTGTTTCTGCCCTGCCCTTTACCTCAAAGGACTCCAGGGAAGCTTAGTGACTATATGTCTTACCTGTGTAGATGAAACATTCTTATGAACAGCAGCCAGTGACTTCCAATGTGTGGTGCCTTGCGCCAACAGATTCAGCTCAGACCTGAATCCTAGAAACTACCTCTTGTCCTGTTCCCGTATGGTTCCAAGAAGAGCTTTTCCGCTGTCACACTTCTGTAATTTATGTGTGCAACAACTGAGTGAATTTTGAATTCGGTGAAAGTATAGACAGTATCAAATTAAGTCTTGAGCTCTATCTCTTTTGACCAAAACAAGGGCCAAGGCAATCACACTCATGGAAACGTCTAATAACAGAGAAAGTCATTGTTCTTTTCCATCCAGGTACCATATCTCTATGCATTCAAGGCCTGCAGTTGGTTCAGCTCTTAGAACTTGCTCAGCTTTGTTTTAATTGAATTGGACTAAAGGAGAAGCAGATACTGCTGCCTGTCTGGGATTCAAAAATCCATGGGGTGTCACAGTGCCTCTAAAAATTGGGGACACCTCTACTCCCACCAGCTCTTGTTGGGCAACTCTTACCACTATGCCCATGGAAACATCTCTTATACAGGTATTAATATACAGAGACAGTGTACATTTGAAAGCCAGATCCCAGTGGCATTCTGTTGTACACATGGCCATTTTGGAACAAGCTCAGACTTGGAGCCTAAAAAAAAATCCCCCTAAACATTGAACAACATTATCTGAAGAAGTGTGCATGCACACGAAAGCTTATACCCAGAACAAACTTAGTTGGTCTCTTAAGGTGCTATTGGACAATTTTTAAATTTTATTTATTTATTTTGACTGTGTCAGACCAACACGGCTACCTACCTGAATTGAAAAACATGTTATTGCACCCACTTACAAAACAGCATATGTCAGTGCATGATGCAGACTGAAAAAAACCCCACAAAGTTGTGTGCAAAATTCCTGGCAAGCTACAATACATGGCTGGTGGTCTGCATTCAACCTGATGGTTCACACTTCCTGTTGAGACCACCGGAGCTGTGGCTGATTGTATGGCTGAGAATAGGTTCCGTTATGCCAGAATCATTCCTACAAATAGTGTGTGTAGCAGTATTTGATAGTGGTACAGTAAGGCATAATCCAATATAATTACTCAGTAGGAGCAGATGTGAATAAGGTGGCAGCAAGCTAACAGATGGATGGGTGGTTTGTGTCATGAGAGATGGTCAGGTGAAAGAGGAAGGTGATACTAGAGCTAGGAATCTTTCATGGGCACAACATCTTGATACAGGAAGGCTCTCAGGAGCTGTTTTGGATCCTGTGATGGTGGGAGTCTTGGTCCCGAACATCTGAAGGGCACTAGGTTGGCAAAGGATGGCTTGAGCCATCAAACAGGCATTTATAGGCAGTTTCTGTAGACCTGTCAATGTGTCATCCTTTTGTTCATCTCTTTGGGGATCTGTGGAACTGATGCCCACAGTTCAAAGAAGTGAGGGACTTCTGTGGCCCAGTGCAAACATAATGCAGTTTGTAAACCTCCAGTGCAGGCACCCTTTCCTTCCCTGAGCTCCCTCTGGAATGACTCTCACATTCTTTCCTTCGCATCTTTTAGCAATGGCTTGGTATTCTCTGTATGTGCCAGTGCAAATTACAGTGAACGCAGACCAGGTTCATTGGAAACGATGGTTTGCACACCCACTTCAAAGCATGGTTCCACTCCTAGGTTTATGAGGGAGCCATGTTTTGCATTAAGTACTCTTTGTGACAGTGGGCACCCAATAAGGGACGGAAAATTGAGAGGAAAGTTGCTCAAGAGGCAGAGGGAGCACCTGAGCTCCTGGCCCTGCTGCCATTGCTGTAACCATGATTGAGGTCAGGATCATCATGCTTGCAGTAGACCCCTCTCTCTTCATATCTACACCCCAGATTTGGATGATGCAGTGGGTCTTTCCACCAACAGTGTAATGGAAATGTGATCCTTGGTGCTCTCCACATAAATCCTGCGCAGATTGTTAGAGCCGAGCCTTTTCTTGGTGTAGCAGTGCTGCTGTTCGAACTGCCGCCTTCTCCCTTCTTCCTGCATTCCTTCCATCTTCCAGACTCCATTCCTTCCAATATGTAGCTGTCATTACTGCTGTTCTGGAATTCAAGAGAGCAACCACCGCTGCGAACACTGCTCTGTTGAATCTCCGGAAGGGAGCACTTGCTTGCCATATGTTTTGTCCCAACTCCCATGTGCCGTAAAGCTGCCTCTTTTTTTTAATTCCCTTCTCCAGTGCGTAAACAAGAGATCATAAAGATAACGGAGCAGCTGATTGAGGCAATCAACAACGGAGACTTCGAGGCATACACGTAAGTGGAGAAACACAGGGCGGGGGCCTGCTGTTCAATTGGCCATTCGAAGCCAGATAATTTGGGTCAAAGAAGACATAACCATGGGGTGGTGAGGTGGAGAAGGGGAGTAGAAAATAGCAAAAACTTACCATATTTTTCGCTCTATAAGACACACCTGACCATAAGACACACCTAGTTTTTAGAGGAGGAAAACAAGAAAAGCCAGCAAGAGCCGTAGACAGGCTTGCTCGGTGCAGCTCTTTAAAGATAGAGTGGCTCTAGCTGGCTTTTCCAGGAGGTGAGAGAAGGGACTGGTGGGCTGCCCTCCATCCCTTCTCCCACCTCCCTGAAAAGCCAGAGCAAGCTGCGCAGCTATCGCTGAGACCAGCAGAGCAAGAGCGATAGCTGTGCAGCTGCTCTTGCTCTGCTGGCTTCCCAGCGAAGCGGGATGAGAGACGGAAGGGGCTCCATAAGGGCTCCCTTCCGTTCCTCCTCCTGCTTCGCTGGGAAGCCAGCAGAACAAGAGGCTCTGCGCAGCTCTCGCTCTTACTCTGCTTGCTTCAGCGATAGCTGCACAGCCTGCATTCGCTCCACAAGACGCACACACATTTCCCCTTACTTTTTAGGAGGAAAAAAGTGTGTCTTATAGAGCAAAAAATACAGTAAATATAAGTAGTCTGATACACGTACAGTTTTGGTCCATTATATTTATTAATTAAGTCATATTAAAAATAAATGAATTTCAATAGTCAATTGTTTATCAATCATCCCAGTACCTGTGTTGCTTATGGGGGAGGGCAATAAGACGTCTTTCTAGTTGCTGTGGTTTGATAGAGGCAATGAGGATCACACTTGTTGGTGTGACTCTAGGAATAACATGAAGCAATTACTGTCAGGCTAAGTCAGTTTCTACTGGGCTGTACCACTTCACAATGCAGGGGGGGGACTCACATAATGGCCTACTCCTTCATACAAACAAATCTGTGCGAGCAGAAAACTAGAATGCTGGAGAGAAAGTTATTCGCCTGACCTCTGTGGTATTCTACTTTTCTGTATTCTGTCATGTGAACCCTCAGCTACAGTCGACACAGCCCACATACAGTTTTACCACCTAAGTGAAAACTAGGCCTTAGTCTCAACTTAAGATGTTTCTGGTGTTTGATAGCTTGGTTATATGGAATCTTACTACATGAACGAAGTAGGATGTAAATATGGCAGGTGTACTTGTGTATTTGCTGCTGTATGGGCAGTTTTAAATGTTCTCTAAGGTGACAACTTAGGGACACAGGTGGAGCTGTGGGTTAAACCACAGAGCCTAGGACTTGCTGATCAGAAGGTTGGCAGTTTGAATCCCCACGACGGGGTGAGCTCCCGTTGCTCAGTCCCTGCTCCTGCCAACCTAGCAGTTCGAAAGCACGTCAAAGTGCAAGTGGATAAATAGGTACTGTTCCGCCGGGAAGGTAAACGGCGTTTCCGTGCACTGCTCTGGTTCGCCAGAAGCGGCTTAGTCATGTTGGCCACATGACCCGGAAGCTGTACGCCGGCTCCCTCGGCCAATAAAGCAAGATGAGCGCCGCAACCCCAGAGTCGGCCACGACTGGACCTTTACCTGAAGGTGACAACTTAAAATTAAAGAGTTCTAACTAGGCAGGAAAGGAAGTATGGACAGAGCTATCTATGAACCTGAATCTGCATTTACATTGGGAGTGCGGAATGTGTGGCCTCTTAGATGGTGACTCCAGTTTCTGTTTTCCTTGGCTATTGGCCATGCTGGCTGGTATTGATGGGAGTTGGGATCCCAACAACATCTGGAGGGCCAAAGATTCCCTGATTTACATGAATAAATGCAGCTACTTTAGTAGAAATGCAGAGGTGAATACTAATAAGCACTCTCTGTTGCATAGAGGAGTGTGTGCAAGAATGCGCATACATAAACACAAGCAAGCAAGCTTATTTTCACAACGTATGAACTTAAAGTCAATGATTAGTGTTCTTTCCCCCCATAATGCATTGCAAACTCTTCCTGGAGGCACATTCTCTAGGAAGCTAAAAGGGCTGTCATAAAGTAGGGGAAAGCCAGCATCCTATATGAAGTTGATAAGAAACAAAGGCATGTATAGATATGAATTCCAGCTGTGTTCCATCAAATTGTTCAGGGGGAGATGATTGTTCTCTTCTGAAAGGTATGATTTGATTCCTCCCAGTTTGATTCATTTCACGAGAGGGTAGGAGCTAGGACAAGTCAAAAACTCAAAAAAGTTTACAAGAAGTGTGGTCAGAATGAAACCACCTTTCAGCAACATCCCATCGACACGAAGCATACCTAGTAATTTTTTATTAGCTGTTAAGTTCTGCATCCCTTAGACAGAGATTCTTCTCTGAAAAGGTAGTTGATTAATTTGAAAGTGAATAATAATTTAAAGCTGCTGGCTGGGAGGGAATGCAGAATGTCTGGGGTTCAATCCTAGAACACTTGATGTAAACTGTAATGTGGGAATGGTAATGAATATGATTGGGCACGTGTGTGGGAGAAGAGTAAAAGCACTTTTAACTTTTAGAGAATGGGTTGAAAATTAGTGTTTTCACCCTAAGATGTGAAGACTGCTTCCATTCCCTTAAGATCTGCTTCCCACTTCATGAGAAGTTAGCAGCAGCAGCAAGTGCCTAGCCTTGAAGCCTCAGATTGCTTAGGGCTTAGGAAAATAGGTTATAATACTTTAGGAAGCTCAACTTTCTGTTCCTGGTTGGGGAGCCCTCTGAATCAAAACTGCATGCTGCAAACAGTCTATATTGACACAGGCTGTAGGTTCAGATACCAATGAGATCCTTTGTACTTTGTTTCTTGCAGGAAGATCTGTGACCCTGGATTAACCTCATTTGAACCTGAAGCACTGGGGAATCTCGTGGAGGGAATGGATTTCCACAAGTTTTACTTTGAGAACTGTGAGTGGTAGATAACTGGCAACACCAAAATTACCCTTGACCCTGCTTGCTTAGGTAGGAAAGAACTGCAGTTTTAAGACCATCTCTGGACTTAGATTGGCAGTGGGGAGCTTACTGTAAGTGTATTATCCTGGAAATTGGCACTCCAGAATTCTCCCCTTAGTTTTTCTTTTAATTGGATTTTTTGTATCAGTTGCCTGATACACCATCAAACTACAACCTTGAGAACTTGTCCATAAGGATACCAAGGATACCATGATTGACGGTATTGAAAGCTGCAGAAAAATCTAGAAGAACAAACAGAGCTTCTCCTTATATGGGCCATCCATTTGGGACACCAAGGCAATTAATTTCTGTGCTGTAGGCACGCCTGAAACTAGATTGAAATGAATCCTGATAATTGGTGTAATTCAGCAGTGTCCGAAGATTCATAGCAGCCCCAGAAGTGGATATTTGTGACTGGCCAATTACTTGTTAAAATCCTCAGGTTCCAAAAAAAAGGTTTCTTCAGCAGTGATTTCACAACCATCTGATTTATCAACCATGTGGTTTTGAAGATACTCTTGGTTTCCACCCTTGCTCGAATATAAATGAATAAATTATTAGATGTATAGGGTGACAGAAATTCCCTGCAAATAAGCATCAATGTGCAGAAGAAACGGGGAGGGGGTCGTAGCAGGACACAAATGTGAACTACACCTTGTCTACTTCTTTAGAAAGGCATAAATAAATAATAATAGTCTCAAGCAAGGTTCAGGTCCTTTCCTCCGTGCTATAACCAACACTTGAAAGATAGCCACTTATAAGCAGGCTCTGAATGCTGGAATCTCTGAAGGCTCCCCAGATGCAGGCGGAGAAAAATGATGGCTCCTTTCTCTGCATGTTGTTTATGTTTGTTTTATTTCTCCTTAGCAGTCAACTTTTCCTGGTGTTGCGCGCATATATATATGTTCCTTGAAAAAAACGATTGTTTTTTATTTTCAAAGAATCCTTTAGGTTCACAGCGTCATAATAAAAAAAAGTAACCTGGTTCTCCAGGAGCCTGAGATTAATTCATTTTAAGAAAATTATTGGAGGGACTGGAGCATAGAAGCAATTAGGAAAAGGAAGGAGTTTTGTGGGGTAGTTGGTCGGACTGCTTCATTATGGTCTGACTGCGATGGAAAGAAAGGCAAAAGATGTGTGATCTATGGGGGGAAGTGACCAAAGTAATGAATGAAATAAACCTGTTTCTCTTTGCAAGGTTAGGAGGAATGCTCATTGTTTCACATGTCTCCCCAGTATTGTCCAAGAACAATAGCAAGCCAATCCACACCACCATCCTGAACCCCCACGTTCACGTTATTGGTGATGACGCAGCCTGCATTGCCTACATCCGCTTGACACAGTATATCGATGGTCAAGGCCGACCCCGCACAACGCAGTCGGAAGAAACCCGTGTTTGGCACCGCCGTGACGGCAAGTGGCTGAATGTCCACTACCACTGCTCTGGGGCCCCGGCAGCTCCACTCCAGTGAAGCTGAAAGATGGGTATGTTGAGCCAGGAAAGTCTCTCCAGTACAAAGAGGAAGTATAATACAGCAGAGGAAGCCTTACCAAGGAGAACCTGTGGATGGGAACTTGCAAAGATACATGGCAGTTCAAATCTCTTGGCTAAGTAGATAATGCTCACTACTGTTTTCCCAGCAGTGAAGCGCAAAGCATGCTGAAGGTGTCAGACCTATCAGGTAGGGGTGGAAAAGGCAAAGGAGAAGGATGAACAAAACAAATGTAGTTTTCTCCCCTTAGTGTTGTTTCACAGTTATCATTGTTTGGCCATCAAGATTGGTGGGAGGTTCCAGCTGCCTCAAAAGACGTCTCCAGTCCCTGGAGGTGCAGGCTAACTCAGTGCTGAATTCCCTCCTGTCTACAAGAATAGGAATTCACCGAGCCAGAATTTTATTATCGATGCCTGGTGTTTCTCATGGTCTCCTGTTGAAGACTATGTTGGGCAAAAGCATGCACAAAATGCTGCGTGTCCCAATGTCTGGAATTGTTGAAGATTTAGCTTTGACAGCTTCAGAAGAGTGTTGGATACTTAATTTAGACAGAAAGCACTCAAGGCTGAAAGTCATAAAGTAAAGATATGTTTAGTTTTATAGGAGTTTAGTTCCAGGGAAGGAGCCAACCTCTGGTTGTTGCAATGCTACAGGTTAGAAGGATGTACCATACACTGAAGCCTACATTTCTTGGCTCCTGACTTGATCCCCTCACTTCCTGTATTCACATAGATAAGAAGGAAATAAATTGTTCCAACCTTTTCCAACAATTTACTCCTGATATCATCTGCAATGATAAACAGCATAGTTAATCTGCTCATGCTGTTAATACATTTATATTTTTATACATCTAGGAACATGTCAATTCTGTGCACAAGTGAAGTACTACAGTTTGGTTGCATTTTAAAGGCACCTTAACCCATCTCCCAGTTCATTCTCTTTGACATGAATTCCTTTTGGTCTTTTTCCACCACTGAATCTTGAACCGTGGTTAAACATTTCATTGGCGCCACCATGAGACATAGCTAACCAGGGTTCATTATTGAACGGAGTTTCCTAACCAGATTTCTGTCTTGGGGAATCCTGACTTCCGCTAAGTGCAGTGCTGAGATTATAGTTAACTCGAGTTAAAATACTTAACGGGAGCTTGCAAAAACAGGACCTCCCCCCCAAAAAACCTGCCTAATTATGCCAGCTGCTGGGTAATGTCAGCTGTTCCATTAACCTGGCCACAGTGATCCATGCGACGGTCACCTCCAGGCTTGACTACTGTAATTCGTTCTACACGGGGCTGCCCTTGAAGCTGTCCCAGAAACTCCAGCGGGTGCAGAATGCTGCAGCGAGGCTCCTCACGGGGTCTCTGCCATGAGAGCATATTCACCCAGTGCTTTTCCAGCTGCACTGGCTCCCGGTGGAGTACAGGGTCAAATTTAAGGTGCTGGTTTTGACCTTTAAAGCCCTTCACGGCCTAGGACTCTCATACCTACGGGACCGCCTCTCCCAAATGCCCCAGGGAGAGCCTCAAGGTCCATAAATAGCAACACCCTAGTGGTCCCGGGCCCTAAGGAAGTTAGATTAGCTTCAACCAGAGCCAGGGCCTTTTCAACTCTGGCTCCGGCCTGGTGGAACGCTCTGCCTCATGAGACCAGGGCCCTGCAAGATCTGATTTCTTTCCGCAGCATCTGTAAGACAAGAGTTGTTCTGCCTGGCCTTTGGCTTGGAGCCAATTTGATTCCCTCCCCCTCTTTCTTTTTTCTTTTTCTTTCTCCTCCTGCAATGAGGCTACATTTTAATATTTTAATGTTTCAATATTTTAATGTTGAATTTTAATTTTGTTTTTAAGTTGTATTCATTCAACTTGTTTTTATTATTGCTTATTAGCTGCCCTGCTTGGGCAGGGTATAAATAAAAATTATTATTATTATTATTATTATTATTATTATTATTATTATTATTATATTTTCTTCTGTCTTCCCCCCCCCTTCAAATCCGTCTCCTCTTTCTGACTGCAGCAGCTTTCGGAGATACTCGGCGGGAGGGCAATATCTTCTCAGCAAGCAGCTCTGGAGTGCCTGAATTACAGCGACGGTCATGTTCGTTTTGACGTTTAAAAAAAAATATATGAATTACAAACCGGCAGCAGCCAAATGCACGAAACCCTGCATGAATCTGATGCTCCGGGCGCTGCCGCCTTTCTGTTGTTTTTTCATGGATCCATCGTGTCTGTTTCTGCTGTACGAAGGTGTCTTTTAAATCTCAAGAGAGAAACCCATATTGTTTGTATAGAAAAGAGATCATCATCCATGACGGAGTGTCCAGCGCCTCCTCTCCAGGGCTGATGATGGGGCAGCAGCTGTGGAGCATCTTTCGGAACCGGAGCAAAGAAGGGGGAAGAGAAAGCAGCTCAGGCAGCAAAATGCTGGAACCTGTGCTCTGTGAAGGCACAGTGGGAACTAACATGTCCGGGCTATGCTGCAGCTTTAATCGGCGAGATGTGGCTGGCGGCGAGCTCTCGGGGGCCAGCGTGGAGAAAAGGGGGCACGGTGGAAGGAGGACAGTTCTCAGCCCTTTGCCATACAGCAGACTGACTTGAGCCCAAGGGTCAGTGGTGGAGATGTGCAGCAGCCAGCCGTTTGCTCGGCCACTGGGTCCCACTGATGGACTGCGTTAAAATGAACAAGAATGTTTTAAGGAACAAATGTGAGCTGGATTAAATAGCGTAGGAGCTTGCTCTTCAGAGGTGCACTGATTTTTATTTTATTTTTTCAGAAACAGCCACTCCTTGGAGGCATGAAGTCAGCTTATAAGGGCAAAGTTTAAGAGCAAATGATATTAGGGGGAAGAGGGTACGTGAATGGCTTGTTTTGATTTTGTTTTGTTTAGAATAGATGGGATCCAGATTGCTGCGGAATATGTGCTGCTTAGGAAACAGTTGAAAAGCTTTGTGTTAACATCCTGCCCTGAAGTTTTGCACACACACATGCGTTAGCTTCCTGTATGGTGTGTAACTTAGTTTGTGTTTTATACTGAAATAGATTATATATATATATAAATATATATATGCACCCCTGTAACTATGGGGCTTGCTGGTTTCCCAGTTTTATTTGTTTTCTGATAAATGAGCAAAGGGAGCCAGCGACTTCAGGCAACAGCTTTGTTTCCTGTTGTTCCATTGGGTGTATTTTATTTTCTTTAATCTCTCTCCCTCCTATCATCTGTGGTGGTGTGTTTACTCAGTTAAACGTTGAATCAGAACTTTGGTTTTACTTTATGCAGAAGGTTCTCCAGTTTCTGCTGTAGTTACGACTAGGAACCCAACACACCCATATAGGGGATTGCCAGTTTGCATTGGCCACAATTGTCTCCCTTGCCACCAAGAAGGGCAAGCATTGCTCTTTATTCCCTACATAGAAAATGTTTGACAGTTGTACACCTTGGCCATTGTTTTACCCATTTTTTATGTAGTAGAAGCGGGATAGAAACCTTCCCGGTAAACTTTGACGTTCAGATTGACTCCCTGTCTTCTAGACACGGAGAACACCAAATCGCTTTTGCATGTACGGTCACTTAAATTTGAGAATATGGGATTCCATTATATTACACTCCAGCCCTTTGCTGCCTAAAAAGGACTAAGCAGAATAGCAGGAAGACAACCTTTTGATGGAGTTTTAGGACAACAGAAAGTTGCGACGATCCCATGGAACAGAAGGAATGTGTTTTCTACTTTGCAGTGAACATCCTAGCTTCTGTTACTGCTAACAAGGCTGATAGCTCAGTCCCACGGCATTTATCACGGCATTTATCACAGCTTATCTTCAGCACAGCAAAGGGAATTTACCCTTTGCGAGGTTTGTCTGCGCAAATCCTTCAACCCTTTTCAGCCTCGTCTAGAGCCAAGTGAAGGAGAAAAGGAATGCTGTCTCAAGTAGTGGGATAGAAGTGAGACCTTTAATGTAAAACATCCTTAGATAGCACTAAGCTTAGTGAGTGAGGCGACAAAGAAAATCCTTGATAATTTTATTCAGGTTTTTAACAATAAAGCCACGAAGTGGGGAACAGGAAATTAGTTATGCAGCTTTTTAAAAATGACAAATTCTGCATGCTTTTAGGTCTGATCTTTCCTTGTCTCTTTATCTGAAGATTATTAATGATAAACCCTCTCTGTATTAAGTATCTGCATCTTTCAAAAATATTTTCTTTTGGAACAGTTTTGAGTTGAAGTTTTTTGTCTTTGTTTTTGCACAGTCTTCGAGACATGTTCTAATTTAATGAGAACCTTAGCTTGGTATGGCCATTATCCAACACAGCTATAAACCTTTAGCATTCTTAATGTTCTCTTATGGGGTTAATGTAAGCATCTATATATAATATTATATCAAGTTTTAAACAGGAAATGGAAGATGTTTGATGCAAAAATTTTGCATGATAGAGAATTAATTGAAATCAAGTTAGGCTTTTTTCTGAATGTTGGTAGAACCTTCATAGCTTTGTTATAATGAAACCTTGAACCGGAAATATTTAATAAAATAACATTTAAATGGTGCAAAGTCATATAGTACTCTTGTATTCTCCTGAATCTTTGGGGAAAATAGGCCTTGGGCTGTTTAGACACACACTGCTTTCTCAAATCTGCTAATAAGAGGCAAATTCATTTGATTGCATTTTTCATTTCTGGTGAATCAGCTCGTTTTGGATATGTGTATAAATATGATTGCTGACCTATAGAAAAGGAAAAAGAATGCAAAAAATTAGTGCATCCAAAAATATTGGTGGGACGCAATAGAATTTTGTTGAATTACTGCTGACTTGCTACACATTAAAAATCATGTTGTGTTACACACTCTTTTTTGTTTTATGCCACCTGAGTTATTGCAAATCTCTTGCCTTTTTATGAGGACAAAATAGGTATGAAGTCTAGTGTGGTGTATGCAACTAAATCATGTTGCATTACATTAGACCCAGTGTTGTTTGATGATACATCAGGTGCCTTGTCATTCTTTTTTTTACTTTTTACTTTTTCTGTGTTCAGTTTTGGTGGTGATTGATTCTGGAGATCTTGAGTGGAAAATGGGGAGAGCTGGCTCTAGGTTTTGGTGGACCATTGGTAGGTTTCTGGTCTCTTTATTTTAAGGCAAAAAGAGAGTGCAAAGAGCTCTGAAAGGACTTCTCCAAACAGAATGAATGGACGTTAAAATGATAAATGCAATTCAGTGAAAACAGGTGTAAATCGATGCATGCCGGGGCAGAGAATTTTCATTTCACTTATACGCTCATGAGGTCTGAACTGGTGGTGAGTGACCCAGGGTGCAGCAGCTGTGAACAAGACAAATTCCATGGTAGGGATCAATAGGAAAGGAATTGAAAATAAAACTGCCAGTATAATAATGCCATTATTATTATTATTATTACAGGCAGCTCTGTATCACGAAGTTTTTAAAGTTTGATCTTTTATTATGTTTCAATATATGCTGTAAGCCGCCCAGAGTGGCTGGGAAAACCCAACCAGATGGGCGGGATATAAATAATAAAATTATAATAATTATAATAATACAAATCTATGGTGTGACCACATTTGGAATACTGTGTACAGTTCTTACTGCCCCACCTCAAGAAGGGCATTGTAGAGTTGGGAGAAGGCTCAAAAAAGAACAGCCAAATTACTAAGAGGATGAAGCAACTCTTCTATGAAGAAAGGTTGCAGTCTTTGGTACTTTTTAGTTCAGAGGAAAGGCAGGTGACATGACAGTAGTTTATAAAATTGTGCATGGTATTAAAAAAAAAAGAGCAGAATTTTTTCTCCCTGTCTCACGACACCAGAATTTGTGGACAATCCAGTAAAGCTGAATGTTGGAAGATTCAGGACAGGTAAAAAGAATTTCTTCATGCAGCACCTGGTACAGCACATGTTAAAATTATGGCCCTATCTTTCACAGGAGGCAGTGATGGCCACCCACTGGGATGGCTTCAGGAGATTAGACCGTTTCATGGAGGACCAGGCTATCATTGGCTACCAGCCATGAGGTCTATGTTCTACCTCCACAGTCAGAGGTGTCACGTCGCTGAATACCAGTACTAGAAATCACAGGTGAGCAGAACGCTGTTGCACTCACGTCAAGCTTGTAGGTTTCCCCTAGGCTTCTGGCTGCCCACTGTGAGAAAAGGATGCTAGACTGTGAGAACAGGATGTTAGATGTGCCATGAAGCTGATGCATCATTCTATTCCTGTGTTCCTCAGCACAGTGTGGTCCCTCGCCAAGAGAATGGACAGGTGGCCAGAACTCCTCCTTTCTGCCACCTGCTAACTCTTCCATAGAGACAAGAATGTGAGTAGATGACAGTAGTAGCAAGGAACAGCCATTACTTGCTCATTCTTCTCCTGTCGTCTTTTGGGCTGTTGTATGAATTCAGCGCAGAGGGAAAGAACAGGTGAAAACACCGTGGGGGGCTGTTCATCCCACCACTGACTCACCTGCTCAGGAGCAGATCAGGAGTCAGCATTGGGGCACTCCAGGGCCTCTTCATCTGCCTGAATATGCCAACTACTGACACTACCCCTGGGGGGAAATGGTTAAGCATCAATTTTATCTGATATTCCTCTACTCAGAATTGTTGCTTGCCAGGACTGCTTTGCTAAAATACAGAAGAAGAGGCCTCGTTACTGGTTGTAAAGGTACATTTGGAAGACAAGAGCATGTCCTCTTGTTCTTCACCTGAGCACCCACTGAGTTGAATGAACTTGTGTTGGACTACCATGCACTTTTTTCCTTTTTTGTTCACCCAAACCTACTTGACCTATTGCTTGCAAAATGGCTATCCTGTTTCACCTTCATACACTATTATCTTTAACAAGTGTTTGAAAAGAACGGTGGGTGTGTTTGTCAATTCATTAGTGGGACAGGTGTTTAAACCTCTGCTTGTTGCTACAGTGGTACCTCAGGTTACAAACACTTCAGGTTACAGACTCCGCTAACCCAGAAATATTACCTCGGGTTAAGAACTTTGCTTCAGGATGAGAACAGAAATTACACCGTGGTGGCAGCGGGAGGCCCCATTAGGTAAAGTGGTAGCTCAGTTAAGAACAGTTTCAGGTTAAGAACGGGCCTCCAGAACGAATTAAGTTCTTAACCCAAGGTACCACTGTACTTGCTTCTATCCCAAAGACCCGGGGTGGATAATAAAGTTTATAATAACATTTTCACCCATTACCAAGGTAATCATATATAAGCTGAGCCTGCACCTTCTATTGTGGTAGTTCCGAGTGTCCCTCAGTTAAGAGGAGACATGGAACCTTTGTGATCTCAACATTATTTGGTGTAAACTATATGCATTTCTTCCTGAAGAAAATACTGAGAACTACAACCTAGGTCTTTAGGACGATATGTCCAAGGTTTGTATATGGCAACATGTTTAACTTGCCAGAAAAATTGAAAAATTAAGGTTGCCGGAAAAAGCAGTTGAATTGAAATGAGGTTCGTAATTGATCTGTATCTTTGGTCGTAAGGTACTTTTGCATAGATGATAACACCTTCCACTAGATTGCGCTAACCATCTTGAGTGCAGCAGTTGTCACCAGAAATGCTGCATTTAACGCCAATGGAGACTGTTGTCAAGTCTTTTTTTAAAAAAAGAGAGGAAGAAGCTGTCGTGGGCCTAGATTTCCAGCGTTGAGGGTAACCCTTCCAGTTTATGTGTATTGAACTGTAATTCATTGCATAGTGCATATATAAAATGGAACCCCGGGCTTGCTAATGAAGTATTAGTAGTAAATGCTAATAATTTTGTACTTATTAAACAACATTGCACTGAATGAAGCCTGTTCTTCGGGGGGGGGGCGGGGGGAGCATTTATTCACAATGATTTTCCAGGAAGCCAGGTATGTGACCACTTCCCAGACTGCTGAAATGCTCAGGCCTTTTGCTTCTGTTCTGGGAGTAATACGATTACTCCATTAATCCAGAAGTATTCAGAGTAGATTAATTTGTAGAATTAGTTCAGAACTAATAAGATGGAATTCTAACAGAAAAAAAAATGAATGAATGAAGCCTCTGAGTGTTCTGTGTCAGGATTGTATAAACTTGAATCAAAAAAGGAGAGCAGGGAGGATGTTGTGGCTGCAGAAAATAATAGCAGATGTAGCCTTTGACATCTAAGGAGCTTATTTAGTTCATTTTAGCCAAATAAAGTGCAGAGGGGGTCAAGGAATACCATTCAAATCCAAAAGTGAGTGACTTTCGTTTGTCTGTCTAGGTTACTTTAGACAAAGCAAGTAACAGCATAACAGTTTTTACCCCAAAATAAAAACTTTTTAGCCAAAGGGTTCTCAAATCTAGATAATAGCTTTGGAATGGTAACGGAAAAGATTTGACTGCAGAAATGTTTGAGAGCGATGACTATTAGCCACAATAGTGAATCTTCTATCTCCACTGTGCCTCGGAATACAAGTTGTTGGGAACAGCCGGTGCAGAGAGTGCCGCTTGCAGGTTTTCTGCGGGCAGCTGAGATTGGCCGTTGAGAGAACACAGCGCTCAACTAGATGGGCCTTTGGCCTGATCCAGCAAGCTATTATGAAATGGACTTAAAAGCTTCTTCCCCTCCATTAAATTGATGTGCAATGCTGTGCATTAGGAAGGGTGATGAATACATGAATTTTTCATGCATGGCAGATAAAAAGAAAATACATTTCTTGGTCTGGTTTACGTATGATGATACTGAGTCACAGAACTCGTGGTTTCCAAACAACCTTTTAGGAACCTAAATGCAGAGGATGTTAAAAAATGGGCCACACACCTGTTTTATGCTGGTTCTCTACTCATTTTTAGTTGCATTGTCATACTGTATAAACGACTCTTTTCTTGTTTTAGTTGCTGACAAACTGAAGCTTTTGCTATGTACGCAGAAGGCTTTCCTTTCCTGAGCCACGGAATATGAGGCATATTGGAACAAAGACTGCACACTCAAAGTGGGCTTTGTGCCATCAGTTTTGCACCCTATGCCTCCAAAGCTCTTGCAGCACGATACATAGGGGTTTCTCATTTCATTCCGACAGCCGCCTTGTGTGGAAGCCTAGGTCGAGAGCACACTAGTTAGCTTCATGCCTGAGTGGCAATTTGAATCTGAAATTCCCTGGGACAAGTCCAACACACTATTTACTACACTGAATTGGATCTCAGTCATGTTCATTTGCTGGGGGGGGGGAGGGGGAGATGACACATTGCAATGAGTTTAGATGTGTATGTATCTAAAGCATTGGAAGAGGAGACCCAATTCTGCAGGTCACAGTCTGTTGTGTTTGTACCACTTCAGTCTTTCATTATGTACCTTTTGGTTGATGGATTTATTGGGTTTTTTTAGAATCCCTGTGGTCTATTGATATTAATTAAATTTAGAAAGCAAGGAGGATGTACTCAGGATCCTAAGAGTTTAAGACATAACTCATCTTTATTAATGTACTCCTGAATATTTCTACTTGCTAAAGAAGGCATGGGGCGTGGGTGGCGCTGTAGGTTAAACCACAGAGCCTAGGACTTGCCGATCAGAAGGTCGGCGATTCGAATCCCCGTGATGGGGTGAGCTCCCGTTGCTCGGTCCCTGCTCCTGCCAACCTAGCAGTTTGAAAGCACATCAAAGTGCAAGTAGATAAATAGGCACTGCTCCAGCGGGAAGGTAAACGGCGTTTCCGTGCGCTGCTCTGGTTCGCCAGAAGTGGCTTAGTCATGCTGGCCACATGACCTGGAAGCTGTACGCCGGCTCCCTCGGCCAATAAAGCAAGATGAGCACTGCAACCCCAGAGTCGGTCACGACTGGACCTAATGGTCTTTGGTCCCTTTACCTTTACCTAAAGAAGGCAAGTACCTTGCTTGCTCATTCATATCAAAACCCATCTCTTAAGCATCCCTGCAACAAGCGAGGAACTAGATGGTTCTCCAGAAACCAGCCAGTGGTCTACAGACATGGGCAACTTTCTTCTGTCAAGGGCTGTATGCTGGTGATGGGTGGAGGCAGAGCCAAAGTGAGTCAAGCACCCCATTTCTCCCCCTTCTTTCTCTTTCCCACTCATTTCCCCCTTTGTTGGCATACCTGTATAACTTTGTTTTAATCTTCCTGGCACCAAATATGACCAGACGCATATTGTGTAACAATTCCAGTGTTAATGCATGCTGAAATTTTCATCCCATTTGCCCACACTGTCCTCTTGTTATTTTAAGTCCACATTACATATGAGGCAATAAGAGGTTTTCCTCACACCCATTGCTATCAAAACTTTATAAGTAATCAGTAGCATATCTTTTATTTTCATTCAGTTTGTTTGAATAAATGGTTACCACACAGTTCTGATAAATGATTACCACACAGTTAAAAAGAATGCTTTCTAAACTTCATAAAACGCATAGCATCTATTAGTTTATATAGGAACATATATTAAGCTTGGTGTCAAGAACTTATTCTACCGTATAACACTAGCTTATCCAAAATCGAACAGCTCAAAAATGGAGTTTCTCATGCACTTCCTTATCTTTTTTCTGCTTCCCCCATTTCCTGTTTCAAAATATACTTTGATTGCAATCCTATAACATTTTCCCGGGAGTACAATTTCTACTACTTTGCATTGGTATACTCTTGCTATTTGAGACACACATCAACGCAGGAAACTCATTGCGTTTAAGTAACCCCAATGGGCCAGTGCATTTAGAAGTGAAAAGTGCTGTGTAATACAGGCAGTGATGTGCAGGGGGATGGATAAGACCCCCAAACTTTCTCCATCCTTAACAAATACAGTATCAGAATCCTGCTTACAAGCCAGTTAGGGTTGTGAACTGTTGCCCATTTAAACATGTTCCCTTCCCACTGCACCTTTCATTTTTTTTTTAAAGGCAGCCTTGACCTGTACTGAAAACTGGAGTTCTGATTACAAAGTTGCCATGGAAACCTCGCCTTTCTCACCTAAGCTATTCATTGGCTGCCTGACCTGGCACAAACCTTTTCTTGTTCTGTGTTCTCCTTATGTGACATAGCAGGGCTATCAATGATCTGCACCACCGAGAGGTAACAATATGTTTTTAGGTTAACACTATCGGGTTTTCACTCGGAGGTACAGTGGTGCCCCGCAAGACGAATGCCTCGCAAAACGAAAAACGCGCAAGACGAAAGGGTTTTTCGGTTTTTGCATTGCTTCGCTAGGCGATTTTCCCTGTGGGCTTGCTTCGCAAGACGAAAATGTCTTGCGAGTTTGTTCGCTTTTTTCTTAAAGCCGCTTGAAGAGGCGCAGTTCCGACGGACCGTGCTTCGCAAGACGAAAAACATCGCAAGACTTAAAAGACTCGCGGACCGAATTTATTTCGTCTTGCGAGGCACCACTGTACCCATAAATGCTCAGCCACTGATTCCCCTCACGCTACGAGGTTGCTGAAGGATTACTATAGAATACAATCTTCCTTACCCAAAAGCATTTCCTGAAGCAAAGTTGCTAGATTTTATTGCATTAGCCGAGTGGCCATAGCATGATATACATAGAAATAACAACATAAAATGGGGGCGGAAAGGTAAAGATAGATATCGTCCTGGGCAAATACTTAAAGGGGGGGGGAAGAAATAACAGAAGCAACAGAGGATTTAAAACATCAAGTGACCGAATAGTACAGAAACAAAAAGACAAAAAACTGCTGAGGCTGGAGGAGGATCGTTAAAGGGGTCGAACGAATTAATTTCGTCTTGCGAGGCACCACTGTACCCATAAATGCTCAGCCACTGATTCCCCTCACGCTACAAGGTTGCTGAAGGATTACTATAGAATACAATCTTCCTTACCCAAAAGCATTTCATATATCCCACTCCAGAACAGGAGTGTCATTCCATATTTCAGTATAGCAGGGGAAGGCAAGATTTCAAGGTTCAGTTCGATTTGGCCTAGGCTTGAATAAATCCAAGATTTAGTCTATAGAGATACGATATGGATTTACATTTGCAGTGAAATTGGAAAAGGTCGGTGTAATTTAGGAGCATTTCTTATGGCACCTCCTCCTCACTTCATAGCAGCAAGAGATTGAGGTGATCGTGAAATATGGCCTGAAACACTGAAGGGAGTACAACCTTCCTGCACTCTTTAAATTTATTATTGCCCCCCAATCCTTTCTCTGTATGATTCTACCCCCCCCCCCCACTGCTTTATGAATACTTATTTTAAATAGTTTTAATAACACCCTTCATCAAACTGGTTCTAGGTTCAGTAGCGAGCCGTGGCTCACGTATTTCTGATGTGTACAGAATCACAGAATTGTAAATTGGAAGGGACCTAAGGATCAACCCCATCAAATACAGGAATCCGACACACAGCGCTCTCTCGGTCAGCTTGAACCACCAACCTTCTGGCTCACAGCCAGCCACACTGACCTGTTTGTGCCACCTGAGATACTTTACATCCAGTTAGAACCTGAAATACTCCTAGTGTCTCATACAGTCGTCTGAACTTCGAGTCTGATGAGCAAGACTGCTGCTGGCTGACTTACTACAATAAATCAATTTTAACACCTAAAGTGCTGCTGCCTGCTGAATGAAATAGTTGCTGTCATCCATCCCTTGAAGTTTTCCTGGTGTCTTATGTCTGCTTCTTCTGTTCCTCTGAACTAAAAGCTGAAAACGGTGTTTTTATTGAACTCTGTAATTCACATCTGTGGCGGTGTCACTACCCAATGTATAATCATGACCTCAACAAGTTGTCACATTTTCTTTTCCACTGTTCTTGCGGCCAAGTTTTTATACCAAGGCACACCTCTGAAAGCCACAACCTTCTGCTCTAAATAAAACCTGGCGTTGGCCAATTGCAGAAATGCAGCTCAATTCAGACAAATATAGTCATCCCTGGCAAGCAGACACTGGTGGGTTTTATGATAATTAACTAACCTATAGACAAGATCACTTCAATCTACCTAAAACCAAATCAAGCAGAAAGTTACGGTAATTTACACGTCCCCAGAGGTCAACCAAAACAGGTTTACAACCCTCTCCAAAAGTGCTCAGGTTTGGGCTTTGGCCTAGGCTGGAAGAGAAAAATTGCCATCCTGCCCCTGTACACTTAAGTAAGCTGCCTGCCCCTGCCTCTAAACAGTCATGCATTAGCAAGTAAGCATGGTTTGCAAAGAAAAAGCTCCTGTATATGGGTTTCTATGCTATTGGAACACCAGATTGGGAATAGGCTTTTCCTTTGCAAGGCTAGGAAGCTTGCCAGGCACAGGAATAAGAGCATGAGTGCGATGCTCCCTTCATGAGTTAATCTTGTGCTAGTTTTTTCTACTTACAAGGGTCATCTAGTCGAACCCCCTGCAATGCAGGAATCTTAGCTAGATCATGCATGGTCATCCAATCGCTGCTCAAAAACCTCCAAGAAAGGATGGTAGAATGGAGAGCATCATTTCACTGCAAGTGAGGGGGGTGCATTTTTAAAAAAGATTCTAGAATAAGAAAACGCACGCACACACAGCCAGAACGTTTATAGATCAGCTCCACCCCTGCTGTGCTAATTTTCTACTTGCAAATAGAGATTTCATTCTTTGAGGCAGAAAACATTCCCACAAAAATGCAATCAGCAACCCGCCCTACATCCTGTTGTACCACCTCCAGCCTCCTTATTAAACATTACCTGACATACTCAGAAGGTAAAATTAAAAACCCCTCAATTTCCCAAGAACAGTTTGTGTGCTTCATCAAACGCAGGCATACCAAGCTAAACGTCCAGTCACAAAACATCATAGCCGATTTGAATTCCTCACAGTGGGAAACATATTTTTAAGATGCCTCGCCGAAGGAAATTGCAAAAACTAGTCTCGCACCCTACTGTCATGTGGGGCTTATTAACACATATTAACAAATGTGGTTCACATATTCACAACCTAAGTGCAGAGGCTGCAGCATTCCCATCTCAAGAGATGTTCAATGCTGAGCTGCTGTTCTTGGCAGCAGCTCAGCATTGCATGAGGGTGCACCCTAAGCGCCATTTCTGTGCCTCTGCCCCAGCTCGTTACCCCAGATCTGCAACAGTATTTAGGGGGACATAAAAGGATGAAAGGTGGCGCTGTGGGTTAAACCACAGAGCCTAGGATTTGCCGATCAGGAGGTCGGCGGTTCGAATCCCCGCGACGGGGTGAGCGCCCATTGCTCGGTCCCTGCTCCTGCCAACCTAGCAGTTTGAAAGCACGTCAAAGTGCAAGTAGATAAATAGGCACTGCTCCAGCGGGAAGGTAAACGGCGTTTCCGTGCGCTGCTCTGGTTCGCCAGAAGCGGCTTAGTCATGCTGGCCACATGACCCGGAAGCTGTACGCCGGCTCCCTCGACCAATAAAGCGAGATGAGCGCCGCAACCCCAGAGTCGGTCACGACTGGACCTAATGGTCAGGGGTCCCTTTACCTTTAAAAGGATGAAAACACGCATAGATATATTTCAACTCTCCCAAGAGTTTGACTCCATCCCTCAAAGGTGCGCTCCTCCAGTCTCCTGAGATCATAGCATAGCATTGCTAAAAGTTGGAGGGTCGTATCTGAAGTCTAAACCCCTTGGCAACAGCAAGGAATCTTTTACTTAGCCTGGGGCTCGAACCCACAAAACCCTCCGATGTCAGAGTCAAGCGCTCTACCGACTGAGCTATCCCAGATGTCAACTACATATATGTGCGTGTGTAGTTTTTTTTAAAATATAAAATAGTACCTTGATAGTAATACCTCCCAAAAAGAAAGAAAAAAGCTTTGGGGGAGGGGGAGTCGATGCCTTTTCACAACTCCCTTTTCTAAAAAAATTTTTTATTATTATTATTCCTGACGAGGCTCTGTGGAGGGTGAGGAGGCGCTATCTCCCTCCGCCGGCTTCCCACTTGAGCCGCCAGGCCGCCGGCCGGGGATTCCTCTCCCCTTCGCGGCGGCTTCCGAGCGGAGGCGGGACCGGGAAGGCGAGCGGGCGGGGGTCTCCGCCGTCTCCTCCTCCTCCTCCTCCGCGGCCTGGCCTGCCTTGTTCCCTCCCACCCGCCCGAGTGGAAGATGGCGGCGGAGCGCAGCGGCAGCCGCGGTCTCGGCGCGCGGCCTGAGGGACCCGAGCAGCGGCCCGAAGCGGCCCGGCCCGTGGGCCGAACCTAGCGAGGCCGGCGAGCGGGCAGTTCCGGCGGCTCCAGCTGCTGCTGCTGCTGCTGCTGCCCGGTGTCGTCGTCGTCTTCTCCGCCGCAGGTGAGGGGAGCGGCGGCGGGGCCGGCGCAAATAATACCAGCCGGGATTTGTGTTAAGCTCTGAGGGGGAGCTGAGCGAGCGTGGGTTGCCGAGGAGGCCGCGAGAAGGGAAGGAGTCCGCGGCCGGCGCAGCACCACCGGCTCGGTGTGAGGGTATGGTTTCGCCGGGCACCCGGGTTGGTGGTTCTCACGTTCTTGCCCTGCGCCCGTGTTTCTGCCCCCGTGTCCCCCTCTCGGCTCGGCGTGGCGTATCGGCTTCCAATGTCGGGAGGGGGAGAGAGAGCCCCGTTCAAATCCCCTGCTCAGCCCCGAAGCTTACGGGGTGACCTTGTGGGGAGCCTCCGTAGCTCAGCCTAAGCTACCTCGCAGGCTTGTTTTATTATTATTAATAATTATTATTTATTGCTATAGATATATCCGTAGCCAGACTCGTTGGGCTGCAGCCCAAGTCTATGGACAGCACTGGGGAATTGGAACAGATCAATAGGTTATCTTTTTAGGCGTCTTGGTCTCAAGCTGCTTAGGGCTTTGTATCTTGAGCAAAGGGACACCTTCTATATATACTGTACATAGAGAGAGGGTTTAATTGATTCTCAGTTACAAACGAATCTTATAGAAAGAGAGGGGGAAATAAATAATACTGTACCCACAATAACCCACAACAGGTTGGAGTACAGAATCCTCACCCCCTCCAAAAGGGGAGGGGGGAATATAACAGAAGCAAATCCCAGTTGAGGTTCATTGGAAGTGTCTTTTCACAGGCTTGTTGTGAGGAGGAATACCCATATTTTGGTAATATGGCTCCTGGAGCGAGGACAAAATTGCCCACCCTCCAAATATCTTAAACGTTCAGTAGGTACCTGTATCAGTACCTGTATAGGTTTATTCGGGGATTTTTTTCAGCCAGAAGTCACCGGAACTCAGTTCCGGCACCTCTCAGGTGGGCGCCATTGCCATTATCGGAGAACAAGGTGAGTTCCGGCACCTCTTTTTCTGGAAAAAAAAAAGCACTGGGTTTATTACAGTGGTACCTCTAGTTACAAACTTAATTTGTTCCGGAGGTCCGTTCTTAACCTGAAACTGTTCTTAACTAGAGGCGTGCTTTCGCTAATGGGGGCCTCTTGCTGCCGCTGCACTGTTGGCACACGATTTTCATTCTCATCCTGGGCCAGAGTTCTCAACTCGAGGTAACTCTTCCAGGTTAGTGAAGTTTGTAACCTGAGGCATTTGTAACTCAATGTACCACTGATTATTATTATTATTATTATGCGCCCCCTTGGCTCAGCTACTGTGCAAGATAACCTCCCGCACTGCCCTAAATCAGGATGTCCTCCCTGCACTATACCCCGTGCTGTTTTTTCCAGCAGTGCTGGAGGATGGCCAGTTATTGGACATGCACATATAGGGAGAGGCACTCCCTCAAATATTTTAGGTGTGTTGAGACTAGGTAAGAGAACTAAAAGAAAACAACAATCAGGTGTGTAGGGAATCTGATTGGGTTTCAGTGGGTGCGTGAGGTTAGTGAGAAAAAGAAACATGTATGAGGTTAAAGATCGTAGAGAGAGTGCAAAAGAGGAGATATTGCTCACTGGTGGGACACATGCTTAGAAAGGATGTCTTGCAATAGGCCTTGTAAAGACTTTAAAGGGTTGCTGCCAGTTTGAGTGTGCTGTACAGGCCTGGCCTAGACTAACCAGTGGCCTGACTCTATATAAGATTGTTTGATATTTTCATAAATGTTTCAGATTAGACATTTTACTTTCTTACAATGCAATCCTAACCACGTCTACTCAGAAGTCCTATTGAATTCTAATGGGGTTAGTGGAGTTGCAATGCAGCTGTACTTACTTAATATAGGAATTTCTACTCCACATTTAAAATAATTCCCAGGGGGGATTACAACACAGAAATCAAAAGCAGAATAAAAACATTAAACACACCCCTAGAAGCATCAACATCTGTAAAGTAGTAGCACAATCTGAGATAAAACTTGATTAAATTAAAGGTTTGGAGGGGGGATCTTTGGCTGGTGCAAAAATTACATTGAAGTAAGCATGGGGGCAGCCTCCCTGGGGACAAGCATCCAGCTTGTTGGCACAAGAAGACCCTAACCCTGGTAGCTACCCATCTCATCAGATGAGGTGGGAACCTGGAATAGCACCTCCATTGAAGATGGACAACCACATGTGGAGATAGGTGATCCTTCAGGTACCCTGGTCCCAAGCTGTAAAGGGGTTTAAAGATCAACACAGCACTTTGAATTGAGCCCACAAATGGCCCAAAAGCCAGTGCAGCTGATGGAGTTCAATTATGATAATAATTTCCAGACCTATACAGCTACAACTGTTGTGTGTGTGTGTAGCGGCTTATTGGACTGGATTCAGCTGTTGTAACCACAAGTGAACTGTTTACTCTGTCCTGCTTTGCTCGCTGTCGGTCTCTCTATCTTTTTCTTCTTGCCTGAGAACACCAGCTTTACACTGCTGGCACCAAAGAGCCTGCCCCTGCTGCTCTGACTGACAGCTGTGTTGGTCTTGGCTTACAGGGGAGAGCAGGAAGAGCCCCAATTGCAGTTGTTTTGTGTAAGAGGAGGGTTGGTTGTGGGAGAAGTAGCAAACCAGGTAAGGAACATACAGCATGTTCTGTATGCTGTCCCCACCCCCAAGCACTTTGAGGACACAATGGTAGCAGAGAATAAGTGCTTTTTCACCTACATCACTGCCACAGAGTAAGCATAATAATGGCTTGCTATGATTTCATGAGACTTTGAGTGAGTTTTCCATCTCTTCTGGCCCAGCCATTTGTGGAGATAGGCACGTGTTCTTTAAGTTTTTTCATAGGGAAGATGAAAGAGTGCTTTCCATCTTCCGTTCTCCTTGAGGTGTTTTTTTTTTTAAAAAAAAATACCCTGATGCCCCATTAGTACAATCTTGGGAGTTGTGGTTCCAGAGGAATGTGTTGGGTGCCATTAGGCTTGGGATAAGGTAATGGTACTTGATTATTATTTGAACTTCTAGCTTGCCCCAGGACTTGGGATAGGGAGCAAAACTAGAATAACCAGCAAAACCAGAATAGGTTCTAAAGAAAATGTTACCAAGTTGTGAACTAATGAGCTAAAGTTTGTTCTCTTCTCCACCCTCCTGGAAGACTGGGATAATTTGTCTCTGGGGATTCATTTTTCAAAAAAAAGTATGTGTATATCCAATATTTGTCTCATCTCTCCCTTGCCGCTTTTGAGTTTTGCTGGTATATTTTTACCAGCCTATGTTTTCAGCAACTAATGAGCTCTGATTTGCTGCTGTTTCCTTTCATCAGGTGCTTTTTATTGCTTTTCTATGTTGCTTTTAGTTCTACATTTTAAATTTAGTCTCTCATTGTAGGAAAGAACCTCAAAATTGTAGCTTAGATTGAAGTGCTGTTGATTTGAATTTATATTTATTTAAAATTGTTTGGTTACTACAATGCCTAAGCATGTGTCATAACAGGGGAGACTTGAAGGAATTCAGAGCAAATGCTTGGATAGTGATATTACACATTTCAACTACAACTTTCTTTCCATTTGAATATTTGTGTGGATGTGCCCTCCCCATCCCCTTTTGCTAGATATGGTTCATGGCAACTGTAAATTCTTCACAGAAGGATATATAGGAATTAAAACAAAGAACTTGATTCTAGGGTTGGCGTGTAAGTCAATCAGTTGCCTATTTCCCCACTGTCAACCTTTCTTATTTAATTATACTGTCTTTTGTCTGCAATAACAGGAGCGAGTTCTGTTTGTCTCCTAGCCTTGCATTAGTTGAGGCCATGCTGAGTAGTATAGTATAGCTTCTAGAAGCCACATGCTATAACTGCAAGCATCTCTGCAAGATACAGTGGTGAAAGGTCATGGCTTTAAAGGTCACATTTTTAAAAAAGGGTTTGTGTCAAGTCTGCTCCAGAATAAAAATGAAAGGGTGAAATTCTGTATCTGTCCATCAGTGGAACAGACAAAAAAAAGCTCCCACTATGCCCCTCAGATACACTCCAGATACTTGGTGGACCCTTCAGAGCAGATGCGGGTGGGGATTCAGGGAAACAAGTGGAAATTGAAATGCTATTCAGAAGTACTTGAAAATGTTCGTGTGAATGTCATTCTGGTTTTAGATAGAGAGTACTGCTCTTCACTTCTTCATATTTCTATTTTGTTGGTGAACATCTAGGGATATCATGTAGATGACACCCACTTACATTTTTTCACTCTTGTTAAATTCTGGATGTATAGTTGGTCTTGGAATGAATGCTAGAAGATGATACGGAATCAGTGAGGGATGAAATTGAAGCCTAATTGGGACAAAACAGGTTATGTTGGTAGGACAGTGTAGCTCTGGAGGTTTGTAGTTTGTAGTTTTTTACTTGCCTGGGCAAGGTTATACTTTCCTTGAAGGATAAGTTGCATAGAAGGGTTTCCTGTGCCACACTTTTCTCCTGAGTTGTCCATGGTATCCTGAGCTGACATTTCTCTCTAACAGGGACCTGATCCCAGTCATACCTTCTTTGGTAACACCACATATTGACTCCTTTTAATGTCAGTTGCACACGGAGATGCCATTGAATAATGTTTGGAGGCTGCACCTAGTGCAGAATGCTACCTTTCAGCAAGTTCAGACCTGCCTCAAGGAACATCAAGACTTCCTCGTGACCCAACTGCAATGACTGTCTATAATATATGCTTCCATTAAAGGCTAGCCCAAGACATTTTGGCACCTGAGGTGAGCCACAAAAATTTGCGCCCCCTCCCCAAGTCAGGGAAGATGATATGAGTGAAGTTCTACATCAGGAACCAGATGCGAATAAAGATCTAAAGAGGGAACAGCAGTGAAAGGAGAATAGCAGCACCTCCTATTTGCCAAGAGGCCTCTGTAAAGGCCAGATCTGCTGCCCCTGTGGGTCCTGCCACCCGAGGTAGTTGGCTCACTTTGTCTCATGGATGGGCCCGGCCCTGCTTCCAGGCCCAATTCAATGTACTCATGATTACAGTATCTTTAAATCTCTTAAAGATCTAGAGCCTACCACCCATTTGAGAGCACCTCATTCCCTTCAGCCTGTAGGGAAGGCATTTTTCTTTTGCCGTGGGAAGTCTGCAAAACCACAGATTAGTGTCTTCTTTGTGGCTCTGCCCATGCACTGAAACGTGTTTCGATCAGAAGTGTGTCTGGCCACTTCACTCAGAAGGTACATGGAGGGTCTTTTGGGGACTGCAGCTGGAGGTGGATGGGAATTTGGGGAAATGGCATGGGAGAAAGATTAAATCCATCTCCCCCCAGCACCTCTGTACTGATCTAATTCAGAGCCCCTGTGACTGCTTTTAGTTAAAATTGCAGTACGATGCCCAACTTGTCCTTTAGCTACTGCTCAAAGCAGCAGTTCTCAAAGGCTTTCCTTATCCCTTGCCTTTCCTGCAAGCGCATAAGAAGAATCCTGCTGAGTTAGACCAAAGCATACCGTACTTCAGCATTTAGTGGGAAGCCCCAGTGCCGAATACAAGCATTCTCGCACTCTCCTCGTCCCGATCGCCAGTGATTGGTATTCAGAGGCGTGTTGCCACTAGTACTGCAGGTAAAGGCAAGGAAAGCTGGAACTGGCCTCAAGGTGTGGGGCGCCTTGAAGCAGCAACTCCCCAAACTTTTCCTTTAACCCCTTGTCCCAGTGGATCTTCTCTAACCCTGATGCCAGGCAGACTGGAAAATAGCTCAGCAGCAGTGAAAAGAGGGAGGGGTGCTTTGTTGGGGATCCTGCTCAGCTAAGTGAGTGTGTGCACGTGGGTGTATATGTTTGTGTGTGCTGTGTATGGGTGTATGCATGTATTTGCATATATGTGGGGGGTGTCTGGGGTGCCCCCCCTGGAAGCTTGGCTGCTCAGAATTGTTGCCTCTCCTTCTTTAATCAGTGTAATAAAGGTAAAGTTAAAGGTACCCCTGCCCGTACAGGCCAGTCGTGTCCGACTCTGGGGTTGCGCGCCCATCTCACTCAAGAGGCCGGGGGCCAGCGCTGTCCGGAGGCACTTCCGGGTCACGTGGCCAGCGTGACGAAGCTGCTCTGGCGAGCCAGCACCAGCGCAGCACACGGAAACGCCGTTTACCTTCCCGCTATAAAGCGGTACCTATTTATCTACTTGCACTTAGGGGTGCTTTCGAATTGCCAGGTGGGCAGGAGCTGGGACCAAAAGATGGGAGCTCACCCCGCCGCGGGGATTCGAACCGCCGACCATACGATCGGCAAGTCCTAGGCGCTGAGGTTGTACCTACAGCGCCACCCGCATCCCTAATCGGTGTAATAGGTTATATTTAATTGATTCCAACCCCTTTTAAATCAATGATTTAATTGATTAAACATTAATAGACTTAATTACTAATTAACATATTTCACTGTTAGCACAGCCTCCTAGTGGTGCCGAAATTAAAAATAATTGATGGCACATTTTCAAAGCTAAGCAGGGTCCAGTACTGTTTCAAATTGGGTGTGGAACCATGTGTTGAGATTCCTGTATTGTCATGTGGTGGACCTGCCACAAGGTGAAAGACTTCTGGGAAAAGATTTATAATGAATTGAAAAAAAATGATGAAATATACATTTATAAAGAAACCAGAGGCCTTCTTGGAATAAAAGGTTTGGAATTGCCCAAGAAGGATGTTAAATTATTTTTGTATGCCACAACTGCCGCTCGAATCTTACTAGCCAAGAAGTGGAAAATGCAAGAACTACCAACTGTGGAAGAATGGCAGATGAAGATGATGGACTTAATGGAGCTAGCTGACCTTACTGCTTCAAAACTATTGCTTTAGTAATATATAATCAGATAGAAGCAAGGTTTATTTAATTGGGTCATACGCCTATCCATTTTGATTTGTGCTTTTTTTCTTTAAAGAATCATGGTCAGAAAATGTTCTTTGCCATTTTTGTCAAATTCCAATGTAAACATCTAAATCTCAAAAAATGGAATAGCATCGCTTAGCACCTTCACTGTGATGATGATGATTTATATAGCCTGTTCTTTACGCTAAAGTCACAACGATTTCAACTGAAACATTAAAAACAGTTAAAACATATTACAATCACAAAAGTAGGCTGGGTCTGAGAAATATACATCTCATTAATACACATGGTACGTTAATGCCTTCTGGAACAGCTTCTTTGAATGTGTTTCTAATTGTGCCATACAGAATTGCTCTCTTCTGGTGACATTTGGGTTGCTGTTCTTAGTTACTGCAAAAGTGGAGGCTAATTTGTTCTCTATGGGCACATCTCATTCTTCCCATACAGTCCTAGATTTCACTTTATAACAAATGCTGACTGTAAAAAAAGAGGAAAAGCCATATTATAGTCTGATAGACAGTCAGTAGCTATATACTAGTTTACGTGTTTGTAGACTGTGCAGGATTGGTGCACACATGTCAGGAAGTAGCTACAGCAAGCCTCAGGGTCACATAATCCCACAAAAGCTGGGGGGAGGTAATTGGAAGCTTTTGCTTTTAGTTAGCCACAGTTTCCCGTGTGATCCAAACTGTGAACTATGGGTAACACAAACTATGGTTAGTTTAAAGCCAGCCAGCCTCAGAAGCCATGGTTTGAAATTGGCTTGTTTTAAATTAAAACTTCATTTCCTCAGCTGTGAGAAAGGACCCTGGGGGAGCTCACAAGCTCAAGGCTCATTGTGGCTCATTCCTTCTCATTCAGGAATGTGAGACGGTTTAGTGTAGCATGTTAACTCTTGTCTTAATTGTCTCATATTGGGACACTGCATGAAAATATCCTCATTAGCAGGGCTGTTCAGAAAGTGCTCTTTGTTTGACCTGATGATCTCTATGTCTTTTAGTTGAATACCTTATTCTTGCATTGTTTATGGCTTGTGATATAAAGGTACCGGTAGTTCTTCAATTCCATAGCAGCATATTATCAAATAATTAGACTTATCTCTTGATTATATTGAAAGAAATCGTTGTTAGGGCTCCAATGCTTAATTGATTATTTTTTTTTAAATGAAGGGTTTTTAATCAGCTGAATGGTGCTCCTGATAAATCATTTTAAAAGCCTATTATTTTGAGTACAAGTACTTGTAAAAACTGCAGATGACAAGTACCATCTTAAGAAGAATTTCCTCTTGCCTCTTCTATAAACTATCTTGCATTTCTCGTAAGATGGAAATAGCTAATAAAAGTTTGCATTGGGGCGTTAAAAAATTTAAGACCTATTTATGGTGGATTGATGACATTAAAGGGGGCATGTTCTCTGTCTTGGTTAGTCCTAAAACCATTTTTGTTGCCTTGCTACATTGTTCCTGTTCAGTATTTCTGCACAGATCACCTTGTGTATATTAAATGCTAATCTACTGCAAACATTGTGACATCTTTGTGTTGAATTTGGCTCCATTCCCAAATTTCAGTGCAGCTGTTCTTTCTTCAATAGGAAAAACATCTGAATTGCAGGTGAAAATATCAGCAGAACCTAAATGTGGTCCACCTACGTACTTATTTGTGTTGCCTAATGCTGTAGTACCTGGAAAATAAAACTAGGATTGTGTGTGCCCACTCAGTAATTGTGTGAATTCAGAGAGCGTGCTTTGCTCCCACATAGCTGTGCATAATATAGGTATAATGTGTTCATAGGCTTAATTATAATGTGTGCTCTTACAGTTTCCCTTATAGTATTTCTGGTACATCTACCCTTACATACACTGGGTTTGAAAGGGTGTAGTAAACTGGCCAGGGCATTTGAATGCTGTGGGTGGCAGAAAGCAGACTGCTCTGCCCTCCCCTCATGATTCCTGGTGCCACAATTGCCACTTCTATGCATTTAAGTGGTCTTTTGGGGTTGAAGGGAATATTCTTTGATTTACTTTTTTCCCTTAAGGTTATGTATGTTTAAGATAGAAAAAAAAAGTGTAGAGCAGATTAGGAAATATTTTTGTTAGGTTTTTGAGTGTAGTGAGGCTAAGGAACGAATGCCAAGGACCAGCCGAAGAACTAGTATTAGCCATAGTTTTCATGCAGCTGAAAAAACATTGTCTCATAAAATATTGCTAGTTACCCATTGAACCTGTTTTGTGGATTGAAAGCTATTTCTGGAGTAATAGGTTAGTCATCCTTAAACTTATAAAAAGCACTTTCCATAAATATGTTTGACTTCATAATCTCAATATAAAAGAATAACCTTTAAAAAACAGCAACAACTTTTTATTGAACAACTCCAGACTCCGCTAGTAATTTTCATTGATCTGAAACCCTGGTACTTTTGAAGCTAATGTCCAGCAATTCCAGAATGTGTACATAAATTGAAATTGCCAGATTGATTTAGCCCTCCATTGATAGAATAATTGACTGTATCAGTCCAGTCTTTAAATTAAATGCACCCTAAGGAAGCCATACAAATAAACTAGCTGACAGAAGTTATCATGCAATTACATGTTAAAAATGAACAAATCATGCTTTCATTGAGAACTTCCCATTTCCAATAAAACAATATAGTTGCACAAAAATAATCAGTCAGCAATCTCACTGTGTACATGCACCAGCAGGTATGGTGAGTGTGATGTAACTGATCATGCTATTTTTGAAACATAAAACAAATAGTGTATGCATTTAAAAAACAGTGGGCTCAATTATATCATGAGCCTACCTGGACTCCGAGATCATCTTTTGAGGCCCTTCTTCATATGCCTCCTCCACGAGTGGTCAGGAGGGTGGCAACACGAGAACGGGCCTTCTCTGCAGTGGCTCCCCGTCTGTGGAGTGCTCTCCCCAGGGAAGTTTGCTTGGTGCCTTCACTATACACCTTTAGGCGCCAGGCAAAAGCGTTCCTTTTCAACTAGGCCTTTGCCTGACTTGATCTACACCCTATACCCTTTTTTAAAATGCTGGCTTTGGGGGTTTTTTTATTGGGTTGTTGGTTTTGTTTTGATTTTATGTTTTTGATATTTTATGTGAACTTTTGAAGCTAATGTCCAGCAGTTCCAGAATGTGTACATAAATTGAAATTGCCAGGTTGATTTAGCCCTCCACTGATAGAATAATTGAGACCTTCGGGTATAGGGCGGTATTGTAAATGAATGAATGACCCTTGTGGTCCCTTACAACTTAACAATTATATACTGTATGTGCAATTATCATATGTTGTGAATTACTGGTAATCACAGATCTCATAGACCTTGCAACCATACCATATGCAGTTTGATCATCAGATTTCACAACTGCATGTGTAGGGCAGACAAAATAGTGACATGAAACACATTGATACCAGACCCTTTTTCTGGTGCTGCGGGTCGGACTGCCTTTCTTGAAATTGTTTTAGAGATGCCTGAGCTTTAAAATTTGCAGTTTTTAATTTTATTAGTGATATTTTTACAATATTATAAACTGCTTAGAGATTTCTTTGAAGCAATATATAAATTACCTAAAGAAATAAAAATAATGCACTATGCAAATATTTCTGTTAACAGAGGAAAGGGGTCAGTTGAAGGTCTTTGTCAGATAGTTGCCATTAAGGGCTCATCCGCACTGTGGATTTGAAGCCGCTTGTGTGGTGTGTGTGTGTGTGTGTGTGTGTGTGTGTGTGTGTGTGGTGTCCACACAACATCTTCCTCATCCAGTTGGCAGCCCATACCCGCCCTCCTCCAAATTCAGATTTTCCTGATTTGGTAAGAATCTGAAGAAAATCCATATAAAATTGCATCTTGCCCAATTGCGGATGCCCTGAAGCACATTGTGTGGTCTGGATTTCTTTTTCCACATGTGTGGTGACATTCTGCTAGCTGCTGGCTGTTGCTATACCCACTACCATTTTCTTTCCATCAGCCCAAAGGGAAGGATGCGGCCTTCCCCTTTCCACTGGTTGTTGCTGAAGGCACATTTGTGGTATTTTTATATTTAAAACAGCTGATTTGTGCAAAAGGCTTCTTGCACAAAACAGCTGTATTAAAATTAAAAATAAAATTTGCCCTAGAAGATACAGGAGGGAAAGGAAGCTGCAGCCTCATGCCAAATCCGTGCCTGGTTTGGAGTGACACACACAATTATTATTTTTTTACTGTTCTTTTATGCTAATCTAGTGTATCAGAAAACCTACCGTGTATTTCAGAAATAAATAAGAAAAGTGTTCTGGCACAGGTAAGCAGATACCTCCATGTAAGCCCACAAGGGACCTCAGGCTCCCTGGCTTGGTGCAACACACACATTTTAAAATAATTATTTTTTTCTGACCTTTTGTGCAAATGTGATCTCTCTCTCTCTCTCTCTCTCTCTCTCTCTCTCTGTGTGTGTGTGTGTGTGTGTGTGTGTGCCTGAAAAGGTAAACAGATAACGGATTATTTGTGGACATCTGGTTTTGGAACACATATATTTATTATCGGTGCTTTTTTCTAAAAAAAAATGTTTAGGGTACTCTCATTTTGACTCAAGAAAATCACCATTTTATAGTTCAAATTGGGAAAAAGAAATACAGCAAATGTACAAAAGTACAGAGATTCACAAAATGTTTAGGGGTATGTGTACCCCTCCGTCTTCCCAGATAAAAAGCATTGTTATTATCCTACTTTTTCATACAAATCTGCTACTTTGGAAAATAAAATAAAACCAAGCCTCCAAAATCTTTTAAAGTTGCTTACACAGCTAAACAGATACCTGCACACATATACTTGACAGTCCTCAGATTTCCAGAACATCTGATGGGAGAGGACAGCAAACAGCACAAATGTATCCCATCAAATCCCACACACTAGTATGGATATAGGAAATATAAAGATAGATTACGGAGGCATAATATTGAAAGTGCTCATGTGTGGATATAGGTGCAAAAGTGCACACAGAAACAGTGACCCTTGTAGACTTCAATGGCCTAATGTAGACACAGCCTGTGTCTGGCAACCTGCTAAGGGGAACATGCAGGTAACTTGTAAACAAACAGATGCAGTTGAAGTCACAGTGACCCAACAGCCAGTTAGTAAGTATTGTGCAAAATGGCCACTCTTATAGGCGTGGGAGTGTTTCCAACCTAACTGGAAAAAAATACGTAAATAATTCCGGTTTATAAAGGGGTTTGGTAAGCTTGTGGGTTTCTGTTGACCCCAGTACCATTTCTAAGGATGTTAAGGAGAATGTGTAATTTGTCTACAGAAAATAGGCAAATTATTGTGCAGCAAGCATTTTAATCTCCCTTCTGCTATGCACACCCTTGCCATTTCACCTTCTGTGCTCCCTATTTCACAGAAATTGGGGGCAGGCTGCAGGCTAAGTGTCTGTAAACATGAAGAATGACGAAACCATTTCAACATGGTATTATGGGGTCACTTTAACCTTCAGCACCCTGTGAGTCTGCAGCCTGCCAGCCACTATGTGATGCCTTTCTCTCTCTCAAGCTATATTCGGGTGGGAGGGAAATTACCGTATTTTTTGCACCATAACATTCACTTTTTTCCTCCTAGAAAGTAAGGGGAAATGTCTGTGCGTGTTATGGAGTGAATGCCTGCGGGTGGCGGGGGGGATCTGCTGCAGTCGTGAGCAGAGGATCCATGGTTCCCCTTCCTACCCTCCTCCGTGGTTACAAAGCATGTATCCACATGGATCCTCAGGATTTTTGCATTGGGCTACTCCAAACTCACTGTCAGATCACATGTCTGTGGCCACAGCATGAACCACAAAAATCATATATCCACTGTTTCGTTTAGAATATTTTTTTTCTTGTTTTCCTCCTCTAAAAACTACGTGCGTGTTATGGTCTGATGCGTGTTATAGAGCGAAAAATACGGTAATTCTATATTCATCTGTTATGGAACCTGCCTGATTTTTTCACAGCAGCCAGTTGGTCAGTGATCAACAGGTGTGAAACAAATGTGTTGATTGTTGACCAACTGGCTGCTGTGAAAAATCAGGCAGGTTCCATAACAGATGATTCTAGATGTCTCTCCAAAGGTTTAATTGTGTTGGGCTGCTGTTTTTGCCTCCCAGGTTGATTTGGGTTGGCTCTGGGTTACTCTGTCTCCTGAACCCTTGCATGTCTGGATCTTGGAACTTTCTTGCCTGGATCTTGGAACTTTCTTGCTTTGCTTGCAAACTGTTCACCTAAATCTTGGATTCATTGTATGCTAGTAGCCTAAACTGGCATGCCACTGAATTTGTTGATCATTTATAGTCAACAGATTGCCTATAGTTTGACCATGGTAGGTGGAAATTTAACTTTTTTATTTCATTAAGGTCCCAGTAATAATAATAATAATAATAATAATAATAATAATAATAATAATAATAATTATTATTATTATTATTATTATTATTTTATTTATATCCCGCCCTCCCCAGCCGAAGCTGGGCTCAGGGCGGCTAACAACAATCAAAATAATCCAACATTCTAAAAACAATCATTATAAAATGAGCAAGGGGAGATTGCCCCCTAGCTCTTGCAACAGTTGGTGGCAAACCTAGCAGCACAGTAAAAATTACCTTGCTGACCATTTGCTAAAAGTTCAGGAATTTTGCTACCAGAAAAGTTACTGTCTTGGACTTTCCATGACTTTTACCTTGTTTGCTTTGATGTTCAAGGAGTACTTTCTCCATGTGATCTGGTGTTTCAAATAATGGGTGTTCTGTTCATAAAGAGATTTTAATTTCATTTGTTACTCCAAGCTGACCTTGATAAAAGGCAAAGAGAATTGTTCACTGAATTATTATTTATAGAACGCTTATCTAATATTGTTAGCAAGTTTATTTCATTTATAAGTTTCACAAAAACAGTGGGCTCTTTCATTTTTTGTGATTAGTACAAATATCAATCCATTTGATTATATTTTTCTTGTCCTAGTAAAACCAACACTTTACATTGATATTAATTGATATAATATGGATTGATTAATTAATTTTAATATTGGACCATTATTTCACAAAATTGACCGGTCAGTTGATTTCATGAGCCCCTTGACTCCACCAGTATCTGACATTTGGCAAGCCCAAATGGAAGAGGAGGAAGGAGAAGGAACAGATTGGGGGCTGGAAGACTGGCATCCAGGGGTGGAGGGAGGAGATCCTCCCCTTTGTAACTCTAGATGTCAGAAAGACAGAAGAAGATCTGCTGGGTCTCTCCACTGCCCCTTTTGCTTGATGCAAGGAGGGGGGAGGACCAGCCAGAGGGAAGGGATGAGCAGGAGGAGATGGCAGCAGAGCTGTGGGCAGAGGGGCCCTGGCAGAGTCTTGTCACCAATAACTGGGCCACCTTGCTAAGTGGAATGAGATGCACCTGCCCAGCAGGAGCAGCAAAACCATAGGGCAAGAGAGTCTCATGAGTGAGTGAGCTCCATCTCATCTTTAAAAGCTTGAGGGAATGGACATGCTCAGGACATCTTTGCAGCTTCCATACAGTTAAGAACCTCTTTCTTTTATTCATTTACATTGGAATATTGATTCTGGACCTTGTGCTTGCTGCTGAGCCTGTGCTGCTGTTAGCCTGAATCAATCTCTCTTCCTTACTTTCCAGCAGGAATTACTGTTGTTTCGTTTTCGGACAGGAGCCTGACGGCGGCTAGCCAATTCTTTTGTTCTTATTGGTCAGAGCTCAGTAACCTTGTTTGCCTGAGTGCAAGGGCTAGCCTCCCTGTCTTCTATGTGTATCTTTCTGATACTTCCCATGTTTGTCCACCTGGAGTTGAAAAGTGTGTGTCTCCCCGCCCACCACCACCACCATAAATCTAATATTGCTTATGTGTAAGACATTTGTTGGTTCGTTGCTATTGTGTATGTTACCCCGTGTGTGTGTATAATGCTGACATAGACCTTGAACACTCTTGTTTATGTACAACTCAGTGATGCTGTATTAATAGGCACTGTTATCA
This sequence comes from Podarcis filfolensis, assembly GCF_964270895.1. Taxonomy (NCBI): domain Eukaryota; kingdom Metazoa; phylum Chordata; class Lepidosauria; order Squamata; family Lacertidae; genus Podarcis; species Podarcis filfolensis. Next base: position 85,182,889 of record NC_139608.1, read on the forward strand.
CCTACAATATCTAAGAGGCATTGCAACTGTGAGAAGAATTCATATGCAAAATCATCAAAGATCTTTATTAGTATTATTTTATTTTAAAGGCCTTTTAAGGTGAAAATATGAGAAATGAGGAAGAGTTCCATAGATGTCATGTGTATCTTGACTGTGGAGTGACTAATTACTCATTTTCAGCATGGCTCAGACAAGTAACTAAGACATTGAACATAACAAGTGTTTTCATTTCTTTGGATTACCCATTTTAGGAATTTTGTGTAATAGAAGCCTTAACATTCAGAGTGTAGCATCAAACTACATGCAGATAGGTAATGTACCAGGCTTTTCCTGGCCATTTTATTGTTTTTACCGCTGGAGGGTTTTGCTGTGCTGTTTTTGAAAAAAACATTTTAACAATAGTTTGTGTTTTTCACAGGCTAAGTGGCTTAAAATAGCTAATTGCTTCTGGCATTTGACATGAGACGACAGCAGTAAGTGTAGACAGATCTCCTATTATCTCCTTAAAGTCAATCAGTTGTCCAGTGTTATAGGTTTTCTCTTTAATAACTGAAGGAAAAGCTAGTTTCTTTTGGCTCCTCCCAGTGTGTGCTTCATTTTGTTTAGGACACTTTTTATTGTTCTTGTACATAATCTTCACTGGTGCGGTTCCACCAAAGCGAAGACAAAAAAACCCCATGCTTGGAAAACAGTAAGAAACTGCCTTGGACTAAGTCATACTAGTGGTTTGCATAGGCTGGTGCTATCAGCCTTTGCTATACTCCTGGGTTGGACTTTGTTTTCTTAAAATTCTTTGTACGACAACATTTTTATTGTATCTGTTTCTGGACCAGGCATGTACAAAATTGACTTGGATTGACATGCTCAGACTGTAGTTTCTATTTTTGAAGACTACTGACGTGTGAATGTGGATCATGTAATAATTCATAAAGGCACATGCATTGCAGGCCCTGGTCCAGATATTCCATGGTTGTTTCTAGGCTGTTTAGCAACTGTGCCCAACTAGGCCAGCCGTTGTCTCCTCTTACCTGGGAGAACCATGGAGGCTTCCATATGTAAGGCTGGAACTTTGCCTAGCCGACAAGAGTCTCCACTGTGTCTGACTCTTAGCTCATGATTCCTAGCATCTGATTCTTGGCACTGGCTGTAATTATTTTGCAGACGTTTAAGATTTAATGTAAGTATCACAGTCTGTACTTTTTGCGTTTTACTTCCCTCTGACCTCACTGCTTACATTTTCTTCCTCTCCTTCTATATACCTGCCAATTTAGGATAACGCTTCATGCATGAGTGTGACTGTCAGATCATTGAGTCGCACATCTAGGTAGGACTCTGTAACACAGGTCGCAAAGAATCTGTTCTGGTTGTCTATTTGCTTCAGGGTGTTAACATTGACATATAAATATGCCAATGTCTTGGGACCTAAAAAAAAAACCCTTTCTGTCTACTGAAATAAAATATTATGTTCATTTTTCACATGGTCTAGTCCTTCCCCTGCCCACCCTGTAATATTCTGACGAGGGTCTCTTAACTAGGCTTCAGAAAGTAGCTGGAAGTGGGGAGTCAGAAAAAGGTCCCCCTTTCCTTCCACTGTGCAGTTTTAATCTGAAATCTTAGGTGTACTACTGCGCCCGGAGCTCAGAAACTGCCTGCACCAATGAAATTCCCTGCCGCAAAATGTGCCTACAACAATAGGAGTTTCGAACACTGATTTGAATGATGGTTTTAGGTTTAACTAGTTCATTGTAGAGATCTGGGATTTATATGATGAAGTTTATAAACATAATCAAATAAGTGTATCCAAGAGGTGGACAGTGGGACATGAAAGCTTATGCCCTAACAGGCTTAAATGTCCGCTAAGACTTAAAATATTTTTGCAACAACGAACTTATCACTACTACTCTGGACATAATTCCGCTCCAGTGGCTGCTATTTGGCAACGGTCATATCCATGCTGATTGGGTTTTGTGTTCACTTCTGGTGTGCATAGCACTGTGATGTGTCTGCCGCTGACTCTCTTAAATTGCTTGACTTTCTGACCTTTGGCTAGGGGATGGGAGGGAAATAATTTCTTCTTTCCATTGTATTCAGGATGTATATATACCTATTCAGGAAACCACTTCACACATCTGACAAAGTAGGGTCTTGTCCTCGAAAGTTTTGCACCACTCAGGGTAAATGAGCCATTTAATATCAAAATTAGTTATCAGTGTACACAGATAGTTTAATTCCATTCACAAACTTATATAATTGTATAATATCCATCATGTCATTCTTTTGTGTGGATCTTACTAGTAATAACATGATGGTCACCATCACAAAAGAAGACATTTCATTAACTCATTATTTATTTGACCAATTTTATTCTGTAAACTCTTAATTGGAAAGGAATTTTTATTGGCTACAAAGCATGTACTACTATTGTGCCCCCCTTAAAAAGTGGATTGCAAAAACTGTTTACTTAACAATAGTTTCATACCACTTAGTTGTAAATGAAACCTCTAAGCAGTTTACAAAGGATAAAATGTGGATCGCAAGCACCATTTTTACTTTATTTTTAGGCATTGTGAATCAGACTGTTTAATTACGACACGTGATAATAACATTTAGGAAATTTGCTGTAGCTTGATTCCATTATCTTCCAGCAAGATTTAATAATTTGAGCAAACGCTTCTGAAAATGATTATGTGTGTAAGAAGTAAGAGACACGATCTTGTGTGTGTCCACAAGAAAATACATCATAATGATACTTTTTATGGGCCAGGGGAAACTTAATAAACAATAGATAATATAGTAAAGCATAATGCAGCAATGTGAAACCATGTTTTATAAAAAGAATAATAACCCATATTCCAGGATGAAATGGTTTAATACACATCTGTGTCCCCCCCCAAAGAAAACCTCCCTCATGTCAAAAGCTATTACCCACAAGGATATGATACACAGTGCTTTCATTGTATGAAACTTCGCCACATCTTAGAAATATCTGTTCCATCAATGTAGCTAATGACATGAATCACCTCAAAGCATATATCTAATTCATCAGGATGTAAGTTTCAGCATCCATGAAGATCATTTCTGGGCATTAAGTGTTCCACAGTTTGTAAAAACCTATGCTTTTTGCCTTATACATTTCGTCAGGGGCAGGCAGGAGTCGGGGGGCGGGGGGAGAGAGACAGAGGAGGCAGAGGGACAGGAGGATGAGCCAGGGGAAGGGGCCAGCAATTGGTGAGGTTCTGTGAAACAGATGCTGGGGTTGGTGGAAGAGGGGAGTCAATGGGGAGACCAGGAGCCAGAGTATGGGGCAGGGGAGAGGAAGCAGGAGAAACATTTGAGGGAGTCTCAAAGGCAGAAGACCCCTGCCTCTGGGTAAAAATGTCTGTACAACCTAAAATTTTGCTTCATTTTATTTTTATTACTTTGGAAAACCTGATACATTTTTCAAGATTCTGTGCCATCTATCAAATGATGCATGTGGAAACCTTGATAATTTGCCCTTCTGTGTTTCTTCCCCTGTAAGTTGTAAGCATTCGATCATATTCTTTCTTTGCATTTTTATATAGCGGTGATACGTTTGTGTGCCACCTTTAACTCCTTCAGATAAACTCATCAGCCCTTCTTGAAATTGCTTTTGTTTCTTATAAGGAATCATTTGCTCCTTTTGAAACTTTACCCTAAACTTCTTTGTTTCAGAAGTATGCTTGAGAGTTAACCTTCGTTCTTGATCACTATTGGGTAGGTTTTCTTGTTTTAAATCAGGCTTCCACTGGTATATTTCCCCATCCTTCAGATCTCTCAGGCAGTAATCCTATACACACTCGCTTGTAAGTCTTGTTGAACTCATTGAGATTGACTTCTGAGTAGACATACATGAGTTAGTGCACTGGAACAAGAAGCAGAATTTCCATAAGGGATTGACTCATTGGTGAGTCTTTCCAGTTCCCTTCAGCAGTTTTCCAAGAAGCTGTAAAATCTTTTTACATGGATTATTCAATAAAAATTATTTTAAGTGGCTTCTGGCAGAGATCTGTTGATCTTTTGTAAAGTGTTTGGCATGCATTTTGTGCTATATAAATCATAATTATGTATGGGATTTTTGAGAAACACTTCAGTGGAATAGGAACTCAAAAACTGAAGAATTTCTGAGGTAGCATGCCAAATCTTTATTTGTGAAGATGTTGAAAGATAAAGGCTTTATCCTTGTACACTTAATATTTAAACTACTGTTTCAGGTTTGGTTTTGTAAATCTGTAATATACTTGTTTAAGGTAATTTGTGTTACTGAATTCTCTGAGCGTGCATGTGTTCTGTCTTCATTCACAGCTCTTAATATCTTAAGTGGTCTGTCTACAGTAAATAAGTATAGTTGTAAAATATAAAGTTTACACTTCTAGTGTTATAAAAGGCAGTGTTCCCTTTGGTCATACCATCCTGGTATGGCTTGAGGGTGGTCAGTTGTCTTGAATGGCCCTGACTTTTAGAAATTTTACTAGAGAAGAGTGTATGAGGAGTATGTGCTCTAAATGTAATCCTAGCCCTCTATAGCTCCTCTAAGATCAGTCAGAGCTTTTTAGGGTCACCTCTGCTTTATAAAATCGAGCAGGGGAAATTAAGAAGAAGAAGAGGAGTTCGGATTTGATATCCCGCTTTATCACTACCCTAAGGAGTCTCAAAGCGGCTAACAATCTCCTTTCCCTTCCTCCCCCACAACAAACACTCTGTGAGGTGAGTGAGGCTGAGAGACTTCAGAGAAGTGTGACTGGCCCAAGGTCACCCAGTAGCTGCATGTGGAGGAGCAGGGAAGCGAACCCGGTTCACCAGATTGCGAGTCTACCACTCTTAACCACTACACCACACTTGTCCGCTTCGCTCTTTATCCTTTTAATAGAGGCTTAAAACACATACTGTAATGGCTTCTCAGTACAGTATATGATTGCAAGATCTGGGTTGATTCATGTGGAGAGGAGGTCCTTGCTGTTAATATCTGTACATGTCCCCCTGGATTCAGTTTGTTCATCCTCCAAAATATTGTATTGTGTATGATGTTGATATAGACTACTGTTTAGAACATAGAACACAGTGTCCCTGAGAAGGGGCTTCTTGAAACACAGCGGGCTTTAAAAAGAACTAATACTTTTTCAGACCATCATCGCGGGAGTGTGGTAAAATCAATTTTTAAAAGCTCTGGGGGGAAATACAAAGGTCTTTATCTGCTGCTGAAAACATGAGAGCTGGCACCAGATGAGCCTCACTAGGGAGAGTGATCCAGAGATGGAAGGCCATACCCCAAAGGCCCTTTTCTCAGTCTCTCCCCATTCATTCTTAGAAGATTGTAGCATCTGGAGAAGTGCTCTGACAATTATCTCAGTGCACGGGCCATTATAGGAGAAGGTGCTCCTTCAGGGGCCTGTGCCCCAAACCATACACCATTTACTTCAGAAATGGACTGGCAGCCTACAGAACACTGCACTCCACTGCGTTGTCAAGATAGTGCTCTGGCAGAGCACTCCTAATTATAGAAAGCCAGCATTGCTTCCCTATTCCAAACTTCATTCAGGAGAAAATTGACTTGCAACACCCTTTTGCCATCTAAGTTCCACCAGGCTGCTTAGGTCATGTGACCAGAATGAAAAGGGTTGGGATCAGGTGTAAGTCTCTCCTTGCCTGGTCCTATGCCTACCTCACTCATGGAACACCCCTTGGGGGGCGAATTTGTGTTGGCATAAGTTCTGTCCACTGAGCCTTACCCCAGCTGGGTTGAGGGACTTATGCTTGTGTGGCCCTGCCTCGGCCATTAAAACCAAAATCCACTCTGTTTTACTGGTTTTACTTGGGTTTGGACTGCACTGTAAGTTCTGTAATGTCAACCTTGAATCTCTGTGAAAGGAAACACCTATCTAGGCTCTAATTTTCCTGCTCTGTAACTACCTAATCCAAGTTGTCCTTCCTTCCCTCTTTTAGCTGAAAGGAGTGACTTTGTTCTTCTTACAAATCGGCTTACGAGTTTTGTTCTGGCTGCTAACCAAAGGGGTTGTTGGAAGGTGAGTGCTCAAAGTCCGTATGTTTGAAATATATTTACATTCCATTGAGTTGGGGAATGTTAGACCTGCCAATATCAGTTACCTCAGAGTGCAGATTAGATTTTGCCCACTGGAATATGAACTATCAGCTCATAGAATGTTAAGTGTGATCCGCCAAAGCACTGCAAAATTTTTAGTCATTTTCCAGAAGCATGGAGAAGAGAGGATCTGAAAGGTACGGCCTTTTCAGCTGGTATCATGGAGAAGTGCGCTTCCGCTTCAGGGAGTGAAGTTGCCATGTCCTGAAAATGTATAAAAACTGCAACATTTCAGTGTTAATATGGCTGCTGCTAGAGTGGCATATGCCATGTGTTTAACACATACTACTAAGCACTTGGAAACAAAGCATTAACAGTTGGGGCAATTGACCATTCCAATGTGATAGTGTGACAGTAATGTGCTTTTGCAAATTGAAGAGATCTAGTTGTGAGATTGCAAACTGAGGGTGCCTTTTATGTTACCGTCGTATGCAATTGGCTTTTGAGCAATGATTTCCATAAAAGCCTGTTAGAACTGTAAGAACTGGGATGAAAACTGAAGGGGAATATGGGACATAACAGAACACAAGCTAACATGGAGGAAAACCTTTAAAAATTATATTCGTATATCTTAGCGCAACACATTTTGATCATAAATATCAAATCTCATTAGCTCAGTTCAGGCATCATGCCACACCATGGTTAAGGAAGCTGAGTATGATGTCTGAATTGACAAAGTACAAGTTGAAAAAACCAAAATCGAAAGTGAATAGTGTAATGGCTTTAGGGGTTGCTTGTGCGTAAGTTACCGCCGCTCTGGGCTAGGTTGCCTGGTTAAACCGTTTCTGTCTGGACAGCCATCCACTCCGTGGCTGTTCAGTCGCTAGCAGAATCCGTCAGTGGGCGTTTCTTGAACCTCTTCCAGCAAAGAAGTTCTTTGACGCCAAGTTGCCACCTACTTTCCCTGCGCGGAAGTCTTCTGCGCAGGGTGGGTGTGGGCAGCAGAGGACCTGTGCTCTCCTCGCTGGTCTCCTGCGAGGAGTCCTGGAGCCTCCTCTCTGCTTCCTCCATCGGCCCCCCTCCATCCCTGGTGTTGCGCTGATTTTCTTCCCCAGCCGGAGACCTGCCTCTCTCCCTGCTTGGCCCCTCTCCA